>NC_045711.1:13105089-14422228 GCF_009834535.1 Camelus ferus | reverse complement strand
AGTAAAGAAAAAAAAAAGTAGCTGCATTAGTAGATCAAGGGGCTAAGAGAGGTCTCCTCGGCTCCTATGTGCGTGAAGTACGCTTTTCTGGTAGAAATTCATTCACCAGAAACCACACGAGAGAACACTAAGGGAGATAAACACCAAAAAATCCTCCATCTAGGCATATTGTATTCAAAGTTCAGAAAGCCAAAGGCAGAGAGAAAATCTTGAAAGCATCCAGATCTATATTAAACAAGGAAGGGCATTGGTGAAGGAATAATTGAAGGCAAAACAAAATGTTGTATTTTTCTTATTCTTAATTTGATAACAAGATAGCTGCTCAAAGTAATGGGTGATTACAGAATATGGATAAGTGAGCTAAATGATAGTAATACCACAACGGGTGGAAGGGAGGAACTGGGAATGTTCTGTTCTAAGGCAGCTGCACTACATGTTAAGTGGTATGATGTTATTTGAAGGTGGTCTTCGGTTACTTAAAAATGTACATTGCAAACGCTAAGGCAACCACTAATTTTTTAAAAAGAAGCATAATTAATACGAGATAAGATAAGGTAAACTGGAATCATATAAAATGCTCAATAAAAACCAGACAGGCGAAAAAACAAAATAAAACAAAAATGAAGAGGAGAAAAAAGAAATGAAGAACAAAGGTAAGAAACAGAAAACAGTCGCAATCATGCCAGTCACTGAACTATATCAATAGTTATTTTAAATGTTAATGATCTAAAAACATCAATTAAAAGACAGACACTGTTGGAGTGAATAAAAAATAAGGGACACATTTTAAATATAAAGACACACGTAGGTTAAAAGTATAAAAATAATTATACACCACGACCTAGTGGGATTTCTTGTAGGTAAACAATGCTGGTGTAACATTTGAAAAGTAATCAGTGTAACTCAGCACATCAACAGAGTGAAAAAAAAAAAGAAAATCACATAAAATTTCAATTGACTCAGAAAAGCTTTTGACAGCACCTAAGTCTCATTCACGATAAAACAAACAAACCTCTCAGAAACCTAGGAATACAGGGAAGCCTCCTCAACTTGACAAAGAGCATCTACAAGGAATGCACAGCAAACACGGTAATGGTGAGAAAGCAAACACGGTAATGGTGAGAAAGCGAACACTTCTCCCTTCAGACGGAACACAAAGCAAGCGTGTCCTCTCTCACCGCTTCTGTTCAACACATACTGAAAGTACTGGCTAGTGAAAAATAAAGAAAAATAACAGAAGTAAATAACAGTATACAACTTTGGAAAGAAGAAATCGAACTGCCTTTGTTCACAGTTGATATGACTGTGCGAAAAATTCCAAAGAATTAACAACAACAAAAAAACTCCTGGAACTAACAAGCCAGCATAGCAAGGTCACAGGATAAAATGCCAACATGCAAAAGTCAATTGCTTTCCTATATAACAGCAATGAATGAGCAGAATTTGAAATTAAAATCACAATACTATTTACAATAGCACTGAAAAAAAGGAAATAATTGGATATGAATCTAAGAAAATGTGTATAAGACCTACATGTGGAAACTACAAAACTCTGATTGAAGGAAATCAAATAGCTAAATGAATGGAGGAATATTCCATGTTCATGGCTTGGAGGACTCAGTGCTGTTAAGAAGTCAAATTCTTCCCAACTTGATTTATAGATTCAACACAATCCCAGTCAAAATCCCTGGACTCACGTCTCTTACTTTGAGGCAATACTGCCAGTTGGGAATGAAGACATGGTAAGATGTTTCAAGGTCAGATTTATTCCTAAATCCTACCCATGATAATCATTGATTTACACAAATTAAAGCTATTATATAATCCCTACAGCAATAGGAAATGGAAACTTATCCTCTCTCCAACAAATCTTGAGTCTGTCAATCCTCCAGAGCTTCCTTGGTCAAGGTCAACACTTTACTCCGCTGCAGTTCTCTGCCCTCGTCTTATTTCTCTTTGCTGGTTCTTCCTCTTCTCTCCGATCTCTCCGTATTGGAGAGCTCCAGGGTTCACACCTGGGTTTTCCGGTCTTCTCTGTATGTACCTACTCCCTTGTGGGCTCTTAGGATTCCAGAGCATTCAAAACTCATCCACGCATCCATCCAATCTGTATCTCTAGCAAGATCTCTCTTTTGAACTCCGATTTGCATCCTCAGCATCTCCTCTTGGAGATCCAATGCACGTCTCGCATTTACCATGTCCTGAACTGAAATGCTACCTTCTCCTCAAAAAACTGCTTCATCCACAAAGCAGTTCCCTGACTCAATACATGACAACTGCATCCTTTCGATTTTCTCGGGTCAAAAATCTGGCGCCATCCCTGACTGGACACTCTGAAACCCAGTATCTCGTCCTGCTGCTTGTAATGTTATAGCCCAAGAGTGACTCAGCTAATCCCCTCTTCCTTCAAGTCCTTGCTCAGATCGCCTTCCCCGTGAGGCCGTCCTGACCAGCCCTGTGCAGTGTTACGTCTACTCAAGCCACAGCCCCCAGCACTCTTGATCTCCTCTATGCCTCTGTTCTCTTCCTTCTTCTCAGGGCACTTACTAACTTCCAATATACACATAACTTTCTCATTTAATTATTTGCACAGTCTGTTTCTGCTGGGCAGAAGAATTTTCATCTGTTTTGTTCACGGATACACCCTGAGCACATATACAGCAACTGGCGCCTGGGAAACAGCCCAGCAACAATTATAAACGTTAAAGGAATGTAATTATTTCTGTTTCTCAAATGAGATAATAAACTGCCGTGTGGCTAATAAGGAACTGGAGTCCCGGACATGCTGGCTTTCCAAATCTTGGTGCTTCCGACCTCTGTATTTGCCCCACCCTTGAGAGTCAGGGCGCTCCAAAACCGACCACACGTCAGAATCACCTGAGGAAATGGGGTGAGACACGAGGCCCCACTCTCAGTTTCATTCGGTCAGAGGTGGGGGTCCATGCGTCTGTATTTTCACTCTCCTAATGGTGAGTGTCAGGTTTGGGGACCACTGCTGCAGATCCTGCCCTCTTCTGCGGGCACGTTTTCCTTCCAGAATTCTTACACAGTTACGTGAGTGGGTCCGGGAACAGCTAATGCGTCAAGGCGGCTGCAGTTACGCGGTATGGTACGTGAACAAGCCATTCCATGTTCACCAGAAACTGAAGTCTCCCTTTGTGAACACAAAAGTTTTTTTTTTTAAGTAAATCATTTCAGATCTAAATCTTTCTGAAATGCAATGCCACTTTAAAAAAAAAAAAAGTGTGTTCAATGGACTTTAGCTTTTTTAAAAAATATATGTAATCTATGTTCTTCATTCTTCCTGGAACTTGCCATGTTCCTGGACAATTCCCACTCATCCTTTATGATTAAACCCCAAGGAGCCCCTCTCTTGGGAATCTTTCCCCAAATCCTGCAGATTGGGTGGGGCTCTCTCTCCCTCTGCTCCCACGACATTTCTGTGCCTTTGTGTCATCACAACGATAAATAATATAATAAATGATCAACACATCTTGTTGCCCTACTTTTCCATAGTATCGTTAATAAGGACTATTTTTGTTTCAAAAGACAGAACCCCATCTCTAGTTGGCTAAAGGAAAAAAGAGGATAGATTAGCTGTGGAATTGCAACGCTCCTGGGCAGATCTGTCACCTGGGGTCCAGGCGCTGCATTCTGCAGGCAGACTCGTCTCAACGCTCAATCCCTTCTCCCTTGGGCCAGCTTTGCTCTCAAGCAGGCTCTCCGCAAATGGAAGCAAGGATGGCTCTTGGAAGCTCCAGGCTTCCATCCTGCCTCTTAGCACTACTGACAGAAGGGAAACTCCTCAATGCCAAGAGTTCTAGAAAAAGTTCGAGGACTGACTCACTCTGGGACTGACTTGGGTCACGTTCCCTCCCTGAACCAATTACTGAAGCTTAGAAGAAGCGAAAAGTTACTCTGAAAAAACACCTGCCCAGCCCTGGAGCCAGGGAGTGGAAACAGTCCCTTCCTCCAAGTCCCTGGGGGCAGCGGGAGAGCCCCTCAGGAAGAAATGAGAGTGTGATCATCAAAATAGAGAGAAACAGACACGGTGCCAGCCACAAACAACAGCGGCCCAGTCCAACTGGGCACCTTGAGAGCAGCGGCCTTGCCTTCTTGCTCATCCACAAACCTTCACCTCCTAGCGTGGTACCAAGCAACACCCGAGGCAGCTCGTGTTTAATGGATCAGTCAGTGGAAGGAATGAACGCAGTCAGGGTGATCCTGAAATCCACCCCCCACGACCCTGTGCCATAAGACACGGGATGTGGGCTACCTGACTACATGGAACAGACACAAAGATGCTGTAATTTTGTGTCGCAGAGACATCATACTCAGCTCCAAACAGGACTACTGGTAAAAGCACTGTCAGCCCTTTAATTAGGTATCCCTGGAGACCAGGCCCGCGATGTTGCAGGATGACAGAGCCAACAGGAGGGGAAGTGGAAATGTCAGCCTCGTTAGTGGGGTTATTCACAGGAGGAGGGGCCCACCCAGGGCCCTGGTGAGTGTCAGAGGGCAGGTTCCTGCCAAGAAACTGAACAAAGTGTCAGAGACGGCAGCTGCAGGGCCTCGGGGGAGGCTGAGGGAGTTAAACTGAGGAGTCAGGCAGAGGCAGGGAGCAACACCTCCAGGGCAGACCCAGCCCCACCTCCCTCCACAACCCGCTGTGGGATCCTAAGCACTTTTTTCCAAGGTGATCCTGGATTGTGCATGTTGTGGTTATTGCTTATTTATTTCCCATTTATATTAATGTTCTCTTGTTATGTGCAACTTCTAACGATTACAGATTGGAGCCCTCTGACCAAGCAGAAGGACAGATGAAGGTGCTTTGTGAAATGCCATCCCCACCCGTCCCCGAAATCCTGCCAGCGCTCTCCCTCCTCTCTCTGTGCAGACGCCCCAACTGGGCCTCGCTGCCGGGGCCAGACTGCTGACCTGAGGCCCCCTCACTGCTCCCCATCACAAAGCAGAGGGCATGCCTGGTCACAGAGTCGCCAGAATGTTCAAGCTGAGGAGTATGTGGGCTCGCAGCAGGAAGAACAGGGTCTTAACCCAAGTCCTGAGTTCCCGTCCCTGCTCTGTCGCTAACCGGCCACAGGACCTTGGGCCAGTCAGCCCAAAGCCTCACTTCTCAGTTACATTTCTGTTAAAAAATCAAACAAAAACAAAAACATGAAGGATTCTGTATCTATCAAGTCCCTGCCGTGGCACTGATAGAAGCCATGGTAAGTGAATTAAGGCCCTTGCTGACAGGACCAGACCCGGATCTTCTGGGTAAGAAAGTTTTCGAGTTGTAGGAAACAGAATCCACCTCTGGCTAAATTAGGCTCAAGGGATATTGAGATTATGTGGTATTAAAGGGAGCTTGGAGCCAGGCTTGAGAATGGCAGAAACCGAAGCCGACCCAGAGCAGGGGTCCGGCACCACACCTGCCCCATAACCAGGGTGTCTGGCCAGGCCCCCGCCACTGGGATGCAGGGGGACACCAGCCATTTTCAGGATTACTGTCTCTTTGCCAAGGAGGAATCACCTACTTGGCGTAGCCTGGGTCATGGGATGGCTGGACCCATTAAATTGTATAAACAACGAAGAAACAATCCCTCAAAAGCAATCAGAAGACCCTTGGGAATGGAAACAGATGCCAAGCATCAAGAAGACGTTAGTGAAGATGAGAGACAGAGGCTGCCTTTACAGGAGGAACTCCTCTCTCTCCACGAGTCTAGAATCCCAAAAGGTCTGGACCACATGTGCACCCACGGAGAGCTTTCAAGCCAACTCAGCCCCCAACCAATAGCTCTCCCGTTACCTGGTTCTCTACTGCCCTTGGCAGTTTTTCCATGAAGACCAAGAGTCCCTTGGTCATTACCTCCCCTCCAAGTAACCAAAGGAGAAATCTGCACCGTTAATGAGCTTAGCTGAGCAGACCTCACAGATGCCAAGTGGTCTACCAAGTTGCATCGACAAGTAATACATTAAAACGGTGGGACAGCCTCTCTGGAATTTGCAGATAGGGTGTCGGGTATAAGATCCAGGACTCAAATCAGTCCTCACAGGGGTCTTCTGCTTCTTAGTCCCCAAGCTAGTATCACTAGCCCCTGTCCCTGTGGCTGCCCCACATTCTCCATCTCCCCCACCCTCTCACTCCAAACTGTCCCCACTGCCCCCTGACACACACACCTTCACCTGCTTTCACAGTATTTTTCAGCCTCTCTGTTTGAACCCAGCATCAGTCCCTGAGGCTGAGCCAAGGACCTGCATCTCTGGGTTGATGAGAACAGACAGTCTCCTCCTCCCTCTCTCCACCCCCTGGTCTCCCAGGCTGCCCATGGCCCCTGCAGGTTAAGCAGAGAGGAGATTAGAAATTATCTAAATCATAACAATTCCCCGGCAGCTTTTGTATGATTGCAGGCTCTGGTGAACGAAACTGTCCAGCTGGGTAATTGAAGGCAATATATTCATTGAAATTCACATGCTTACAGTTATACTTAGCCCCTGGGTATCAGCAAAGCTGACCTGAAAGAGAATAAAAAGCCCCTTGCAGCATTCCAAGTAATCATTCCATACAGGCCCTTTGGGGCTTAACTCTCTGGTGGCTTTGACCTTCCACATTCCTGGTGCCTCTCAGCCGCTGCCAGCTGCCAGCTGGGCTGGCAGGGCTCACGCAGGATATGAAAATGAGACGCACCAACGCTGACATTCCCCTCCTCACAAAAGGCTTTGCCCAAAAGGTGTCAGCAACATGGCCTTAGTTTTCAGATTTCATTTTCTGTTCAGGAAGAGGAGGACTTTGATCAGCTGGTGAGTTCACTCTGAGTGACAGCTGCCGTTAGTAGCAGATGGGGCTCCAGCATAAGCACCTAGCACAGAAGAGCCGACCTGGGCAATGTCACCCTGAGCTCTGCACCACTCCACTGAGACAAGCTGGGAAAATATGAGGCTCAGGGAGAGCGTGGGACACAGCACATACAGACAGACATGCCTTCTTTTCATGTAAAGCGGGATTCACACTGACCTTGCTCCTACTGAGTTACAGAATCACACAACCACTCGAGGTCATCAGAACCTATCTTCTACTAGACATTGGAATCCTCTTCCCGAGCCCCCATGATCTAAATCAGGGTTGAATTAGGTTTTAATTTATAGACATGTCCATTTTGGGTGCTTCCTGCAGTTGAAGTCTGGGAAGCCACACCTGGGTTCATCAGGAAAGGATGTCCTGTGGTGTCAGGCAAGGGATCTGGCAGGAGCAGTCGCAATATTTCTGCAAGGTATTTGCTCCATCTGAGTTCAGCTGTCAGCAGTGTTGCATGATGACACCTCTTCCTGCTAAAGGGGCCTGGCCCCTGAAGCCACTAGAATGACACATGACAGGCAGAAACCAGCCTGAACAGAGAACTGTTAAGCTTTGTCGGCCCCTTGGCCGGCAACTTAGAAGTAAGTGATAGGACATCTCCAGTCCAAGGATCAGAAATATATTTTGACAAAGCTTTATGTAGGCACTATATCCCAAGTTTGGAGATATTTTCCTTTGAATCCCATCTAATAATCTCATCTTTCTATTATGGGGTTTTTAAAGTACCTTGCAGGAGATTATAGCACTGGAAAAGTCTGAATGGGTCCAGAATCTTGGCACTGAGACTAGTTTTTAGATCCATGCATAATCCTCCAAAACAAACAACAAAAGACAAGACAAACGCCAAGTGGCAAAAATCCTACTTACTAGGGGACCGTGAAAGTAAATATTGTGACATCAAAAGGAATGCAGACTAGAATCACTAGACAGCCCATCTGTACATAAGGAAATGCAGGCGTTTCTTGGGCAGCAACAGGATCTGACCTGAAGCAAAAAGACGAATGAAATGCTAGCCAGGGGAGACTTGACTTCCGACCCGTGCCCCTTAATGGGAGCCCAGGGTGGCTTGCCCCATCTCAGACCTAGTGGTCCCCAGGAAGGAGCACAGGCCCTGTGACTCGAGAGGTAAGAGGGTTCATGGGCTGCTATTTGAAACCACACCTTAATCTTGTTAATTGGACCTCTCAATTGGTAGTAAAGTCCATGCTTGCATTCCCTGCAATAAACTGGTTTGCAAAGTCAAACAGATTGTATAAATCCTATTTAAGGGAATTACAAGAACAAACTGATTTCAAGGACTTTAGACCATTAATCGTTGGAATAAAGATGGATACAACCAATTACCAGCGGGTTTCAGAGAGTTTCCACAGTGGCCCTCCAGGGTCTCCGCTTAGAAATTTGTTGTCAGTAATGAGAGTTGTGTGTACCTGAAACTTGGTATAAGAAGTTAAGGACTTTCAGATTAGTCTACCCCCCCACAACAGGGGGTTTATTCTGCTTTAAACAAGTCCAGTCTATAAACAAAACCTAGATCTATAAAGCAAATAACATACTCTAAGACAATTTGCTGTGGTAGTCCCGTGGACAGTAAAGTATCCTACTAAATCTAAAATTTGATTCTTTCCAAAAAATAGGCTTAAGGACACCTCCTTAGAAAGATGTCACAGAAAGTGACCTGTGTGTATGGGGCCGATTTATGTCAGCAAGTCTGGGACGTTCTACATGCGCTCTTGTGGGACCAGCCCAGGGAAGACGGAATCTGTGGGTTTTCGTGGTCAGTGGCTGCCCCTCGTTTCTATGGGAATGACAGCTCATCCCGCTGGCTGCTGACTGGAGTGTGCGTGTCTCTGTAGGAGGACTGATCCATTTATATATGTAACACGTTTGCAATGAGCACTTACTATGCACATAACACGTTTGTGTAAATGTGCATGACTATATACGCGTGGCGCATGGAGGGTCCGGGAAGTGAGCGCTGGTCTTTAGGGACTGATGGTGGAATCTTATGAATGTTTTTGGCCGACTGGCATCAATTTCTACTTCCTGACAACATACTAATTTCCTCTAGAGGAGGCACCTCTTTCCTCTTGGATTCATCCTGGAGGGCTGTACCCAGCACTGGTCAGGAACTGGGCCAGGCCAGTCAGGTGTTCCCTCCCCGAACTTAACTGAAAGTGATGGCAGCTCCGTGCCATTCGTGGACCCCTGTTGTGACCAGGTTCTCCCTCCCACAAAATGGTAGCTGTACTTGTGCCCTCTGCCTGCCGGTGTTGAGGGACCAGCTCCTCAGCCTTTCCTCCTTCTATGAATCCCCAATAGTCTTTCGATGTATTTCCTCCTGCTAACGTCAGCTACAGCCATGCTCTGCTGCTTGTGACCACATTGGGCTAGGTCTTGCCCCGCTGCCCCATGCTTCAAAAGCTTCCTCCAGCAGAGAGGTTAAGCCTCCCTCTCCCTGCATTTTCTAGCTGCCTAAAGTCACCTGATTTGAGCCTCCGTTCTTAGAGGAAACAATGTCCCTCCTCCTGGAAATTGATCCCTTCATGCAGTAAGGTGATCAACTCATCCAGGTGTGCTTGGCACACACCCAGTTTTAGCATTGGAAGTCCAGGGGTTCTGGGAACTCCCTCAGGCCCAGCTAACCTGGAGCTTTTCTCCCATCTCCTTCCATGTAATGGTGGCCGATTTCTCCTCTCCAACAAATCATTCGACCTTTTGCTCTGACGACCCCCATTCTTCCCACTCTCTCAGACACATGACGGAGGTGCTGCTGAAACTCTGCATCTCCGGCCTTAAAGCTTCACCCCGTCTTCTCTCCAACACCTACAAGGGATTCAAGCAGAGATGCTCTGAGCTGACACCTCACACCCAGCACATTCCAGACTGAATCCATCCTCTGCTCACAAACACCGCTTCCCCGTGTGGGTGGGCACTGCCACCCTGGAAGCAATGTGACAGTAAATACTGAAGCTTTTAACATGCATGCCCCATTCAGAGACACACCTGAACATGTATACAGGAAGCAGGTCCAAGGGTGTTCATTACTTACGACGGCAAACATGGAAACTACCCAAAGGCATTTTGGTAGGAAGCAATGTAAAGGTAAACTGTGGTGGATGCCCACTATGGAATCCCAGGCCGCAATTAAAAAGAACAATCACTGTGAGCTCATAGAGCCTTACTAAATTAGGCCACTCTCCTAAACTCTTAAGTGTAAAGAGAAAGGCCTAGAAAACCTCTTATCCAAGTAACAGCAGCATGTGCACCGAAGAAGGGACTTGGGAGTGGTCAAGAATGACTCTAAAGCTTCCCTGTATGACACAGGGTATTTGCACTTATGATCTGAGCAATAAAACCCTATTTTAAAAAGGTGATTCTCCCATTCAGTTCCCCATAGCAGCTAATCTACCGTTCTTCCTTGATAGCTCAGACTCCGATCCACAGTGCTCATCTCCGACACTTCCCTTCCCTTTAGCGCTCCTCTGTAATCAGAGTTCTCAAGCCTCATCAAACCCTTCTTGAGATGGAGGTGGGGATCAATGTGCTGGAAATCGCTCTTAATAGGCAAATGTCACCTGAAAGGAAGAGCTGATTAAATGTGTAAACATGCAAATCAATAACCGATACCTTGGGTGGAACGAGTGTGTCCCATAGGCGCCTGCAGACTCCGCCTGAAAGAAGGGTGGCGGGTGGGAGACACTCAGAGCGGCAGCGCCTGCCCCTGCGCATCTGATGGGGTGGGGACGGGCTTCGGAAGGATAAAGGAGGAGGCGCTGGGGCTAAGTAAGCACGTGGAGGGAGAGGGTGCCTGAGTAAGAATCAGGAGGGTTTTTAAATCTCAGAGCAGAGCAAATAGTATCTGACTGGTGCGGTCCTAGATGCTGCCTCGTCTGACCCGCCACTGCGGACGCAGCCTGAAGGGAAGAGTTGTGACTTATTTCTCAGTGTCCCTAACACTTGGAAGGCCTTGCAAAGACAGTCTGTAATCATGGGGCGAGTGGCTAAAGTACACAGATAAGGAAACCCAGGTACAGGAGGTGCAGTCATTGGACTCGGCTCCCAGAGCAACAGAAGGTAGAGCCAGGAGTCACCCCAGGGGTCCCCACTCCGTGATCCAAGCCCCCACCCCACGCTGCTCCTCGCAGCCACTTCCTCTGGAGCTGCTGGCCTGTCTTCTACAGACAAATCCTTGGCAGGCACGAGGCACACCTGTGCAATATTTTTCCCTGCCCACTGCCCTAAGATTCACTGGTAAAGCATCAGTGTTCTCCACCCATCCAGGAGCCAAATACCAGGACTGCAGCCGCCCCCCACTCCCACTCCCAGCGGAGGGAAAGGACTGTGTGCTCTGTTTTGCTTTATCAGCATAGCATGAGAGACTTCCAGACTCCACAGGGCTCCCTCTGACTGCCTGCAAACTTTCCCAAGGGTCTCGGGGTGACAGGAAATTAGAAAGCATATTCATTCAATGAAATAAAATCGTCCCTCCCACCCTTTCTTCAGCTCTGATCTCCAGGCAGCGAGCAGAATAGAAGCTTTGTTTTGGGACCAGAGGCTTTGGCTCGGGGGGCAAGACTTACACAGATGCCCAAACGAAACACGGTGTGCTCAGCTGTTCCCCCTGCTTCTGAGCCCCACAAAGTCTCTCGGAGCCCACGGAGAGATTCTCACTAGCCTTTAGGACCTTTCTTGTCCTAAGACGCCCTCCCTGCCTCCTCTCAAAGCCAAGTGCAATTTGGTCTGTCTGAGCACTGCCGAAGAAAACCCGTTTCTTCTGGAGGTGGGACCTATGTCCCTCACCGCTCGGCCCATCATGCAACTCACTCACATTTTTTGCGAGGTAGAAGCAGACACAATTTTTAAAAATCCTCCCATGATGTAAGAGCAGGAATCGCTGTGTTCTGCTGAATTCTGAAGAATGTAAGTCACCATGTAAAAGGCCCATTTCCTGCTTGGGAGTGGTGGCTTTGACACAGAGAGTCTACGCCTTTGCCTGCAGAGGGCAGATTCCCCTCCCAGGGACAGTGGAGACTCCAGACTGTCCCCAAGGACAAGAGGCTTCAGATCCTGCCCATCCCCCGCTTTGCTTCAGGGCAGGGCTTGGGGTGAACAGTGGTGAGGGAGAGAAGGACCTGCTCTGGGCAGAACTCGGCACTGGGCCAGGACATCCCAGCAGCGCCTGCTCCCGCTGCTGGTACCAGGTCTTAAAATTCAGTCCTCTGGGCTGCTGCCCACTGACACGCTCCCCACGCTGGCTCTCCTCCGAGGACACCCCTAGAAGTCCACCGGCACCCTCCTGCTTCCTGAACCCCCTCAATCTCCAGGGAGAAGCTCAGCTAAGGGCCCGGCAGAGAGCAGTCTGAAGGCACTAATGAAGGCTTCTCTGTAGGGCAACGGCAGCTTGGATACTGATTTAACACATACAGTCAGTATTTCAAGAAATCCAGGCTTCAGTATGAAGAAAGAAAGAAAGAAAGAAAGAAAGAAAGAAAGAAAGAAAGAAAGAAAGAAAGAAGAAGAGGAAAGAAGAAAGAAAGAAGAAGGAAAAGAATAAGGAGAGGAAGGAAGGCAGGACGAAGACGGAAGGAAGAAGAAAGAAATGAAATCAACAGAAAAACTAAGCAAGAAAGAAAGACAAATACGAGAAAGCAAAAAACGACCAGAAAAGAGACATCCCTAAGCGCCACAAAGAAATCCCGACCCCCCTCCCTCCCCCCTCCACATCCCCCCCCTCCCCCGACCTCCCTCCCACCCGCCCTCCCGACTCCCGAAAGACCTTCCTGAAAGTAGGTACGGCTGAGGAAAGAAAGAGGGAAGGAAGAAAGGAAGGGAAGAAATAGAAAGAAAAAAAAGGTAGCTTTCTTAATTTCTAGGCTGACTTTAATTCCTGACACTGAGCCCCCAGTCTTCCCTGGTGCAGGCATATAATATATTTCCTTTAGTGGGCAGGGCATAGCTCAGCAGTAGAGGGTGTGCTTAGCATGCACGAGGGCCTGGGTTCAGTCCCCAGAGCCTCTGAGACAGGATGGAAGGGGGCAGGGCACAGTCACTCAAGGAATGACAGCAATTTAACACCAAAATGGTGGAAGATTCACCTCCTAGTTGGCCCTGAGGATCAAGAGATTTGACTTCTAGTAGACCTTGAGCTTCACTATGTGCTCACCGTAACAGCGGGATCAAATAACATGCCCGCAGGCGCCACGACAGCCCCAAGGCTAAAACCAAAAGGCCAAACAATGGACAGTGGTCCAATTCCTGGTAACCTCAGCCCCTTCCCCAGGGCTGTTGGAATGCTCCCACCCATAGGCCTGTGAAGCTACAGAGACCATAAAACCTGACAGCACCGCGCCTAGCGGCCTTTCCGCTCCCTCCCCTTTGGAGACGGCCCGCACTCTATGGAGCGTGTATCTACGTCTACTTTAGCCCGAGCACCCAGTTCCCACACCTCTTTCCTTGCCTTTCTCTTGCCTTCCACTCTATGCAGTATGTGACTCTCTAAATAAATCTACCTTTGCTCAACGGTGGCTCGCACTTGAAATCTTTCCTGCGTGAAGCCAAGGACCCACACTTGGTGGAGCGCGTCCCAGCGGCTCAGCTGAGACCTGGGACTCGGCCCTCCTCACGCCCCAGACCCGTTTTCCTGCATCACCTCCGTTAAAATAAATAAATAAACCTAATTCCCTCCCCGACAAAATAAAAAATAAAATGAATTGTACAAAAAATAACATAAATGTTATTTTAAAAAAAAGAAGTCCCTTCAGCGGTTTTATTCCAATGTGGTTTTTTAAATTACATTTAAGGTCATTAACTCGTTCCCAGTCTGATTTAAAACCACACCAAAGCCACTCCCCTCTGTATTTTCTTTCTTCTAACTAACCGCAGCACCATCCGGCCACGCCAGCCACACCCGAGGCAACCAGTGGAGAGGTCATCTTTGCGACCGGCTGACTTTGCTGGGGATGAGAGGAAGCGGCTGACTTTGCTGGGGATGAGAGGAAGCGGCGAGTTGTGGTCTCCTGCCAGCTGACCGCTCCCTGGTCCTCTGTGCTCTCAGCACTGGCCAGAGGGCTGGCTCTGGCCACTGGAAGCCAGCGGGTTCTCCTAGGGAAGATTACTTCCCATGGTCCTGATCAGGCCGGACCCTGTATGGCCCAGAGTTCCCTTTCTATACTCACCACACTTCTGACACTAACCACCCAGCGCTAGCACAGACCCCCAAAAATTTATCACAAAGCCTCAAAAATGAAAGCCGTATGGTATTGGTCCTTGAATAGACAGGAAGACCAAAGTGATCAAAGTGGAAATCCAGCAACAGAAGAGTAAGCCTGTCCTACCTAACAGGAGGTTATGGCCACCAGGCACTTTGCGAATCGGTCCCCTGTTCCCTGGAGCTGCGCTCCTGCCCTCCTGGGGCAGGGCTCCAAGTGGGAAGTGAGGCATTGAATGCTGCGCGGACCTTCAGACCCGACTGATCCTAACCCTTTCATTTTAGAAATGAAGCAACTGAGATCCGAACATGGGAAGAGACTTGCTCCTCGTTCCATTACTGTTGGTGGCGAGGTGACGTTTCCAAGTACTAGTAAATATTCCACTTACACAAATACACCAGACACGTGGTAGAGCCCCTCCATGGTCATGCTTTTCTTTCTCAGAGTTGTCCCGGCTACTCTTTTGTCTTTTCTTTTTCCACATGAACTTTGCAATCAAAGGAGTTAATAAGTCGATTGACTTAGTTTGAATTCTGATCTTGAGCATGAAATCTGATCTCTCTTAACATTGACTCATCACCTGTAAGTGGAGATCGTGAGCTCATCTTGCGAGGTAACTGTGAGAATGATGTGAACTAATGCAGTGACAGGTCGTGCACAGAGCTGAGTGTGTGTTCGATGCTCAGTAAACAAGAGCTACTATGATTATTTCTTTGCTGTCCAAATAAACAAAGTCGAAATCACCCGGCATGCAGTTACAACTTCACCTAAAACCAAGTCACTTCCAAGACACAGTTTCCACATCTGCGTTGTATCCAAAAGCAGGACTTCTTGTTTCATCAAATGTGGATAAACGTGATGGCCGGGTAGAAACACTGAACTCTGGGGGAGAAACACTGAAACACTTTCGGCGGATGTGGTTGAAATTCCAGGCACAGGAGGAAGAGGCAGAAAATGGTCCCTGCATTTCCTCTTATTCAGAAAAACAAGAGCTAAAGCGGGAAGCTCAGCTCCTATTGTTGGGAGCAGCAGGGAATGTCAGGGGCTGTGTGTGCTGAATATATTTCTTGCGTATTATCTTGTAAAGAGTGGCAAATTTGGCTTCATAACAGGGAGATCAAGCATAGCAAATGTACTTAAATTCTTGGAGTGCATTAAGGAATCACACAGCCTTTCTATGTATTTCACCCCTGGAAAAGGATTTAATAACCTCTCTGCTGCGTTTTTTGAGTAAAAAGCAATGGAAAGAGAGTATGAGTGGATTTGATGAAATACAGCTTGTCTTGAGCACAGGACAGAGCTCATCTGGTTACTGTAAAAGCAGAAAATTGGCCACTCCTGTGAGTGAAGAGGCTGGTGTAGCTTAGGAACAAAGGTGGGTTGACCTATTGCCCTGTGGGGTCTTAACAGCGCCGCCTGTGGGCTCCAGCGCTCACTTGGACAGGGGCCACGGGACTGGTCCCTGAGGGACATCCTATTTCAACAGCAGGAATAAAGACAAATGTCTGATCTTGACTCGGAGCTGACTGCAGGGCACAGGTTGGGGGCCAGCCCACTGGCAGAGCTTAATGATTCTTTGATCACTGGGGCTTAGAATTTTTTAGGCTGTATAGGACTGTGCTGAACCCTGAAATCGTCTCCCAGTGAAAACCCACCATGACTGAAGCAGATTCACAATATCCGGCATGTCACTTTTGACCTCTCTCCAGATGAAGATGGGGTCTAAGGGTGTGAGAGCCAGAAGGCAGGCAGACATGGGATACTGGCCCAGATGAATCTTCACAGTGGCAAGCAAACGGCAGAACCTGATCCCCTGGGACCTCCTGCCAAACGTTTGCTGGAGCCTCCACCCTGACTCTCCAGTAGCAATACTGCCCCATTTAGGGAGGACACACTGCCCAAGCAGCCAGAGGTCAGGCGGCCCAGCAGACAAGGCCCGCATCACTGCCCCGGTCCCCCCTGAGTCTGTCCATTCTGACAGAGGGTCAGCTCCTCTACAGCTGGAAGACTCCAGGGTTAAAAAAAAAAAAAAAGAAATCAGTTTCTATAACACTTTTGACAACATCTCCAGATTTGCTGGAATTTTCCACTTATGGGAGACTGGTTATTTAACTTGATGAAGGTTAATGGCTCAGGGGGCTTGAATCCGCCTAGATCAGTAGTTCACAGTCAAGACTATCCATTAGAAAATCCCAGGGAGCTTTTTAAAAATGTCAGTGTCTGCGGCACTCCCTCCGCCACTGGAGAGTCTGATTTCGAAGGCCTGGGGCGGGGCCCAAAGCATCCAGAGCTTTTGAAAGCTCGGCAGGTATTTTGTTTCCCATGTGCAACGGCCGGCTACAGACAGGGCGCCTGTGGAGGGAGGAAAGCATTTCTTGCCACATGTGTAAACACCAGCCCGTCAGTCCCTGAACTGCAGGGCCATGGAAATTTGTTTATTTTGCAGCTAATGAAGGAAAACAGACATTTCCTGAAATTTTACTTAGAAGCCCTGAGTGTCCTCATTTATTTAGAACCAACTAGTGATATTCAAGGGTCTAGCCTAAAAGTAAAGGCTGAGCACGGAGGAGGGAACATCCAAAAGGAGTTCTGCAGACGGCTAGGGAGGAGAGTTCAGTAGTTAACACGCTGTACCAGCCTCGTTACATCACTGGACTCAAAGCACAAACGGGGCCTCAGGACCGACCAGGAACCCTTCCGCGTTCCCAGGGCAGCGTGCTCTCCTGCTGTCCAGGCAGACTAGCTCAAGCAGCTTCTCCTGGCTTTCCTCCTAATCTCTTGTCCATACCTTCTCTGACTGTCGCTTCCCTCCTCTCTTTCTGAACCTGAAATGCTGTGTTCTGCCCTCCTCCAAAGTCCAAATCGACTTAGACCACAATCAGCCGGGAACCGCGACATTAACTTTAGCAGCAGTAAGTCACAATGGGGACAGAAGCTTTGTTCTAACTTCCATGAGAGTTACCGCTCCCCGACAGAAAATGCCTTCCAGTTCAACTGCAGCTCCCCTTCCCCCGGCTCTCCCCGGCTGTCCCCGTCACACACGAGGGAGGGAGGCAGGGCAGGGCTTCCGTGGCATGGAGGAAAAAGGATGCGCACAAACCAGGATCCAAGAGAGAAGCAAGGAGACCAGAGCACATAGGCAAATTCTCTCCACTTTTAGCATTTGGATAAGCTGCTCCTCCTTCCTGGAGAAGGTACAGCAGTGGTGCTGGAGAGAAGGATGGAGGTTTCCTTCCAATGAGAAGAGGGAGGAAGTGGTTCCCCCCTCCACCAGCCATTATGTTCACTGTGGTACGCCTGCAGGACTGCCTTGGGGGCGTGCAGAGGACAACCCCGAAGTGTTCCCTGGAGGAAGAGGAGCAAATTGCTGAGGGATTGGCCTGAGAAGAAAAGAACTTACTACTCTCCTTCCCAGGGCAAAATGGTGGTCCCATCTCCAGGTGGAGAGGATACACGAGACTCGCTAATAAGCAGTCAATTAATGCTTCTGGAGATGTTGTACCCATTAGCGAGATCAAGTGGAGAGAACTCCATCTATGCTTTGAGTTCAGTAGCCAAGGAAATGCACGCCCTCTATTCATGCAGCTCCAGAAACGACAACACTGGGGAGCTGAGGCAACTCCCAGGGACCCGAGTCCACCGCCACGAAGAGAAAGCCACCTTCACAGCATCTTCTGGCTGGCTATTCAGCAAGACTGCAGGACGAGTGGTTCTGCCTTTTTCTCCCCGCTTCAAAGCAGGCATAGTATTAACTAAACCCTTAATATGACCATTTGGGGCTTTAAATGGTTTAGTCATTCTTAAAGGAATGTTTCATTTTTCTGTTCCTAAATGACTCCTCTGGCTCAAAATTGAAACTGCCATGTAACTAAAACTACTCCTTTCCAGATGGGAGGGGAACTCTGGATTTTGACAGAAAGGAAACTGCCTAATTGTTCAGCAGAAAAAAAAAAAAAAACATAATTCTGTTCAGGCTTTCCCTTCCCCCTTTCTCTGCATCGTCAAGTAAGAGGCCTGAGCGGGTATTCAGCATGCTCCCTGCCAAAATGAAAGGGTCTTTGTCAGACTTTCCTCAAGGCTTCACATCCAGGGTCACCCCCTCCTCGATTCTGCTTCCTTCCCTGGCTCCGTCCCTCTGTTTCTTTCTTTCTTCCTTCCTTCCTTCCTTCCTTCCTTCCTTCCTTCCTTCCTTCCTTCCTTCCTTCCTTTCTTTCTTCTTTCTTTCTTTCTTTCTTTCTTTCTTTCTTTCTTTCTTTCTTTCTTTCTTTCTTTCTTTCTTTTCTTCTTTCTCCCTTTCAACAGTAATTTCTGAACCCCCGTGACGTGCCAGCCGCTGTGCTGAACCTGGTGATCCTACAGAGAATTTTCCCTGACCTCACGGAGGTTCAGTCTACAGACCAGAGATTCAGTTTCTCAGCAAATTCATCAAGGCCTCACTGCTGTCTCTTTCCTTAAGATGATGTGCATCCCGGCCCCTGCAAACAACAGCAAACAAAACCAGGCAAACACGCAGTCTCCTCCCACAGATGAGAGCAAACCCTGGTGCACGGCTGAGTCGCGAGTCCCCATCACACGGTGGCGGCAGGAGGGGTGGCGGTGCGGAGGGAAGGCAGGCCGCCGTCTCCAGAGCCCCTCTAAACCCCATTCTCTGCCCTGTGACTCCAGGCAAAGCGCAGCTGGCCTTGTGGGTGTGTCCTGAGACCCTGGCTGCAGTTGGCGGGCAGATGCCCCACCTCCTTTGTCACCTTCCCCCCCCCCCCCAGAGCCTTCCCGCCTACCTGCCTGCAGGACAACTGACTCTCCCACAGCCTCGAACCCCAGGCCACCCACTCACAGGCTGGTGTCCCAGCGCCAGTTGTGCTGACACAGCTGCCACTGTCGGCTCATGTGCGCCCTGATCACAAGAAATCTTGGCGCTCACAGGACTAGCTGAGCCAGCTCTCCGTGAGTCGGTTTCTCAGTGCTCCGGAAATGTCACTGCAAATCTTCTGCCACGCTCCTCATTAGGCAAGGGACCCATTAGGGTGTTAATTGGGAAAAGCACCCGCTTTGCTCTCTCCTCACGCCTCTCTACCCCGGGCGACGTGAGAGCCCCTCCTCTCCCAGGCATCTCTGACAGCAGGGCTGAAACTACGCTGACACACGGACCCCGAAGAGCAGGTGAGCAAGGCCTCAGACACACACACAGCTGGAAAGACCGTCCTGGGATGGACTAGACCCAGACTCATGAGAGCAAGATGGCAGGACATCTGACCATGGACCAAACTCATCAAAAGTGTTTCTGAAGGTCTTGAGTTATATTTCAGTATTTCAAAAATCAGAGGGTTCCCCTTCAAATTTGAATTTCCAGTTTCCTTTGAAAACTCACGCCTGGGCAGGTGACAATGGCAACGGATTGGAGGAGAGCGGTCTTCTGCTCCCTGCTGACAGACACATGCTCTCGAGTCTGCCGCAGTCCCCACCCAGCCCTTTCACCCACTCCAGTGATCTGTCCGGCCCCTGCTTGCACTTAGCTTGCAGGTGCTAACTGCAGTTTTCAATTGCAGGGCTTGTCCTGACCCCTTGCAAGGCAGGATGCGAATAATAAGTTACTAATGGTGGTTAGAGCATCCGTATTTGCAAGTAATTTACTTTTAAACCAAATCACAGCAGCACCAAAGTTATCCTCGGAATAACTGTGTGTTATTCTCAGTCACTTGTTTTCTGATATGTTTTCTGGAGGGAGAGAGGAGAGGGGAGAGTTGAAGCCAAGATGCAGGCTGAGTACAGGTGTGTGAACATCATTTGTCTGTGTTACAACAGGAGCAGGGCTGAGACCTACAGGTACAGAGAACGGGTCCCATTCCTTGGGTGGAGAAGAACATTCCTAGCAGCCCTGGGGGGCAGGTGGGGCTGGCGGGTGGCCTCCCACGAGACAGCGCCAGGAGACGAGCGCAGCCAGTCCCACCGCGTGAACCCAAGGCTGGAGTCCTGAGGGCTGGAGCACGGAGACTGCGCCATCTCACACGGGGCTGGGTCTGACCTTGTGCAGGCCCACTCCTGGTCTGTCTGAGATGTTGTCAAGCTCAGGTGAAGTTAAAAAGGAAAGACGGTGGGGGTTGAGAAAGCCATGTTGTGACTGTCTGCAAATTGAGGTCCTCGGGCAGGTGGAGATGGAGCAAAGACCCCTGTCTGGTTGTTGGCAGCCATCGAGTTCCCCTCCTGCCCAGCCCATTCTGTTCACCTCTCTCTGTCTCTCCTTCTCGGCCAGAGCTCTTTGAGAGAAGGGACAGACTTCTGTGTCTCTTTACAACCATCTGCCTCCCAGTCCTGTGAATAATTCTGGCTTCTTGTGAGCATCAGATCAATACAAACGCACTTTCCCAGCCTCATTTCCTGTAACTTTAACTCAGTAAATTTCAGCTAACTCTTACTGCTGGTATGAGAGAGGCCTGCTGCTCCCCTTTGCAGCAGACTCCTTGGAAGAACAGTCTAGACTCACTGGCTCCAATTCCTCTTCTCCTTTTCTCTCTGAAACCCACTCCACTTAGGCTTCGCCCGCGTCAGAACATCAAAAATGTTCCAGTCAAGGTTATTGCTAAATCCAAAAGGCAGCAGAGAAAGTAGGCGGCAGCTGGTGGGGAACATGGAGCCAATAGATTTTTCTCATTAAGACAGAACTAGTTACAGTAGGTTTGTATACTATTGAAACAGTCCAGCAGAAAGGGGGAGAACATGACGCTGAAAAGAGGGGCGAGGACTGCTGGTGTGATGTCACAGACCAGAGGGGAGGGGACAGAAGTAATGTGCAAGGGCGTGAAGGCATAGAAGACGGTTCATCTATACACGTGGGCAGGGAGGCAGAGCATGCGGTGCGGGCGCCGGTGAGTGGGGGCCTTTGGTGCAGGGAGCCTGAGGAAACCCTCTTCATGTTGCTCACCTTCCCAGTGAGACAGGAAGCGAGTTCCTATCTGAGGGTGTGGATAGGTGAGGAAGTCTGGGAGATTTGGAGGGAAGGGGAGATGGTGTAAAATAGAATCTTGGAGAGAAGGAGAGTGAGTGAACTAGGGAAGTACGATATGACTGCTGGCAGCATTGAGTGTGTAGCTAAGCTTAAAAATGAAAGATTCAGCTCAGCTGTGACTGTGGTTTTTATTCAGCCGCCATGTTCAGCTGCACGGGTGCATGCACGGAGCAGGGACAGTAAAACAAAGCGAAGTGGCAAGGCTGTCAAGGGCACATTCGAGGGAGACAACGTTCAGCCACGGAATTTAAACCAGACAGGAGGGAAGTGGTAACATCAAGAGGGTATGGGCAGGGGGAAGTGGTTGGATCAACGGATTGAGTGTCCCCGCGAGACTGAAGGACGGCTAGCATCCAAAATTAGATGGAGCGGGTTGAAAGATAGGAGGCGGTGGTCATAGAGAGCTGCATGAAGTAGAGGTTACAGAAAGTTACGATCCCTGGTGATGACAAGGCCGTGAGAGGGAATGGCCAGAGGAGAGAGGGACATAAGCTCAGGAGAGAGGAATTTCAGGACTGAGAAAATCATCCAACAATACGTGAAAAGCACCAAGAATAAGAAGGCAGTAGGGTGTTGCAGAGAGTGAAACAGTCAACCAGGACACAAAACTGTCGAGAAAAGAGAGGTGAGGCCTGAGTTGTTGGCAGAGGTGAGCACTGCGGTGGGGCCTGACAGCAGAAGAGTAAAGCGGGGTCTTCATGAACGTGGAAGGAAGGCTGGTCTGCACGCAGACATGAGGATCCAGGAGGCCCAGAGGTATGACGGAGGGGACGGACGAGAAGACAGGCATCAGTGAGGCAGCTGCAGTGGAAACGGTCCTCAGCGAGAGCCAGGTTCCCAGAAGAGCAAGAGAGAGGCCCCCTCCCCTTGAGGAGACGCTCAGGAAACAGAGGGGTTTGCAGATTATGAACCAGGAATTCTGGAAGTCACGGCAGACAGCTTCCACAAGTTGGGGAGGAGTGGGAGATACAATAAAGATGGCGAGCATCTTTGGGGCTTTAAGGAGCAAATTTAACAGGATCTGGGGCTTTGTATATGGTGGACATGAACAGAGAAAGGAAAACACGAGATAAGTGTGAAGGACTCAAGGCAGTTGTAGTGAGGCCAAAAGTGTTGAAACCCAGAGAAGGATGGGTGTCTGGGGCTAACTCTGGATTCTGTCATCGGACACGAGGAGGTTTGGGGAAGCTAAGTCTCCCTCCAGAATCCGAAGTCTCCTTCCCAGTCCCTGTCGTTGGCTGACAGGTTTCCTGGGACGGTCAGGTCCTAGACGCAGTGCATGGGCTCACTCTGGACTCCTGTTGAGGGAGAGGGGAAGGTCAGGTCCTAGACGCGGTGCATGGGCTCACTCTGGACTCCTGTTGAGGGAGAGGGGAAGGTCAGGTCCTAGACGCGGTGCATGGGCTCGCTCTGGACTCCTGCTGAGGGAGAGGGGAAGGTCAGGTCCTAGACGCGGTGCATGGGCTTGCTCTGGACTCCTGTTGAGGGAGAGGGGAAGGTCAGGTCCTAGACGCAGTGCATGGGGCTCACTCTGGACTCCTGTTGAGGGAGAGGGTTGCCTTGTCTCATTTTCCATGTTTGAAGAATGAGGCATAATCATAACTACTTCATAATGTTGTTATAAGAATAAATGCAAAAATAATGGATGTAAAAAGCTTGGCACATTTTAAAGTCTCTGATGGTTCTCCTTCCTCCCAATCATGACTGCATCAAGAAAAAATGTGCTATTTATTGACGTAAGAGTAATGTTTAGTGAGGACAATGCACAGATAAGTGGGGCCTGTGCTCAATGCCTACTTTTTCTAGGTATGCATTTGGAAAGCCTAACAGCTGGCCTCCATCCACAGGCTACTGTTCTCCAAATGGAAGCTAATCAAAGTGCCTGGGAGGAATTAATCAGTCTCTGTAGGACGGGTTAGGAACCCACACTTTCTAAGTGACATAAATCCCAACTGGTGGCTTTCTAAATCTTGTTGATTGATTGGGAAGCCAGTGAGGGGCCAGAGCCTGGCTGATGGCTCTGTATTGATCGTGGCTCTTAGCCAAGTTATTAAGTGTTTGGAGATAGGGGTTGTGTGGCAGAATCCCACATTCCCCCTCCCCCCTCTCCTTCCCCGGCATTTCAGCTGAAATCACAGCATTTCCCAAAAGGGTATTCGCTCTTGCAGACAAAGGGGCCGACTGCATTAAGCAAGACAGTCTTTAGTGCCAGATCAAATTTTCATGTGCTGCATGGGGTGCCTGGTCTCGTACTCAGAGCAGCTCCCCCCTCACTTAGAAATTCGAGAGCCGTGCAGGAGCCTGTGTGTCTTGGGCATTTTGAGGAAGAGCAAAGAAGTCACCTTCAGAAAGGACTCAGTGACTCTCTAGCCTCCGGGAGTGGAGAAATTAGGATGTACAAAATGCTGCACCCAAAAGTCCCTCTTTCTGGGTCAGGAGGAAATAAATGTATCTATGGGATTTCCCCCTGAACAGAGCCAGCTTCTGTCTACTTAGCATTGATAAAAATCAGTATGTCTATCGGGAAATAAACGAAGGGACCAATATGCTTGAGTGGGAACAACGGCTCTGGATTGGCTTGGACATTTTCACACACAGTCTATCGGGTCTGGCCTCTGCACCCGTCTGTACAGCTAGCAGAGTCTCACATTTCTCCTCCTGATAAACCCCGCGAGCTTGTCATCTCGTCTCGTCAGATCTTTCTGGTTTATCTGGACAGAGGAGGCCAGACCCAGAGCCTCTTCCATAATTGCAGTGGGCCTGATGCCGAGACTAGCAGCGCTGTAGATGTGTCTTGCCCACGGGGTCTCCTCTTGGAGAGTGAGAACTACCCTGCAAGAAGACTCCTCTTTTCCTGAGTGTCAGTATGTGGGGGAAAGGTGAATGTGGGGCACACAGAGGGCTATGGATGGGACGCTGCCTCTTTGTTCCAGCTGGAAGACTCTTGACCTTCACATGAAGAGTGGTCACTTCTAGGTAAATCCCAACTCCTCTCTTCTCATGCTATGAGTCCAGCCCTTGGAGACACTTCACAGGCCCAGAGGACAGAGTGAGAGGGAGGCGAAATATACTCAGGAAAATTCAGACTGAATAAGATGCAGGAGTTGAGACTTACAGAGGGTGGGATGTGGTGATAAAGCCTTAGCTATTTCAACTGTGCAGTCTGCCCTCTTGCTTCCTTTCTGCAGAATTCCCAGGTATTTATAGCCTCACAAGGCACAGGAATTAAGGGTCCTGGGGACAAAAATTCAGAAGGATTAAGTAACTGAGCCCAGAAGGGAAGAGAAGGCAACAAAAGCTTTCAGGACAGACAGCATTGAGCAGTGGATGCTCACTGTTGAGCGAATGCCCACCCAACTTTCTCTCATGGTGGGTGGCCTAATTTCTGTTCTTATAAGAGAGTAAGGATTAAAAGAACAAAGATCTCCAGAGTGTCCACCTGCTGACAGGAGAGAGCCTTTCAGCAGGCAGAGGAGGGATACAGGAAGGTGTGGCAGAGCTGTGCCCTGTCAGGAGGGGTTGTCGGAGGGCGTGGCACAGCTGTGCCCTATCAGGAGGGGTTGTCGGAGGGCGTGGCAGAGCTATGCCCTATCAGGAAGGGTTGATACCAAAGCCCTGAACAGCCTGAGTCTCCATGGGCCTGGTGCCTGCCAAGCCAGAACAACACCAAGGCAACCAGCCTGAGCACCTTGTCACCCAGGAAGGCATGGATGATGGTGCAGCTTAGAGGTTGCAGAGTGCTCCCTGCACCTGCCGGCCCAGCCCAAGCAGAGAGGAAAATGAGTAGAGCCCAGGCAAGAAGGCTCAGTGGAGGATGCAAAGGGAAAGAACCATGTCCTTCATTTGTATTTTCTATATCCTCAGTGCTTATTAGCACACAACAGGCCTAATCCAATAGATGTAGTTAATCCCTAGCTCTGATGCTCTTTCTCTGTGTGTGTGTGAATGTGGGTAAGTCTTTAAACATCTGAGACCCAGTTTTTCCACCTATGCAATGGGGTTGGTATTTTCCGTATGTGGTTAAAGGCACATGACATAATATTCGCCATTTTAACCATTTCAGTGTACAATTCAATGGCATGTAGCACATTTACAGTACTGTACAATTGCCACCACCGTTTAGTTCCAGAACATTTCGTGGAAACCCCACACTTATTAAAAAGTCCTTCCCCATCCCTGCCCCCGCCAAGTCCCTGCAACGTCTAATGTGCCTTCTCTCTGGGGACTTGCCTATTCCTGATATTTCATGCAGATTAAGTCATACGATATGTGGCCATTGGAGTCTGGCTTCTTTTCACTTGGAGATGGTCTCTGTTCATCAGTACCCTTTGTCACACCCTCACAATAAACTGGTAAACGGAAGTAGGTGTCTCGCTGAGTTCTGTGACCCATTCCAGCAAATTATCGAACCTGACGAGAAGGTCTTGGGAAGCCCTGATTTATAGCAGGTTGAGCAGAAGTATGAGAGATGAGCTGGGACTTGCAGTTGGTGTCCGACGCAGGGACAGTCTTGAGGGACTGAGCCCTGTGGAGTCTGCACTAACTCTGGGTGGTCGGTGTCAAGATTGTTTAACGTGAGGGAAGAACCAACCTAGTTGGTGTCAGAAATCTTTTGTGGGAAGGCACAGGGTTTTCCTTTTAAGCAGTATCTCACAATAAAAAAAAAATAGTGTGGGCTAGGACCCAGCAATATAGAGAACAAACTACTAATGTGCATGATGACATGGGTGCGCCAAAGAAGCCGGGCACAAAGGGATGGGCGGGGTCTGCTTACACGGACGGTTGCATTTATGTGACATTCTAGTGCCAATGATGTGGATCTCTGGTGACAGAAATCAGAGCGGCGATAGCTTGTGAGGCAAGGATTGACCGGATGGGGCACCAAGAATGCTCTGGCATGAAGGAAATGTTCTCTGTCTTGCTGGGGTGTTGGTTAAATGAGTAGATACTGTCATCCAAACTCATCAAAGTAGGAGGCTAAGATCTACCTGTGCATTCACTCTGCAGATTTCATCTGAGGAAAAGATAAAATGCAAAGAAAAAGAAAGAATTGGGGAGAAGCACATGATGGGGAGACATTTGACGTTTCCTTGAAGAAATGTCAGATTGCTAGTTGGTTACAAAGGATGAAGCCGCAGAGACACCGTCAAAAGTTTTCCTGCCTGTCTGCATAGTTTGTTTCCTTCCATTCTGTGTACGTGTCTAAGGCCATTCGACCTCTGTCGGTTTAATAACTGCTCCCAGCCATCGCAGGCCCTGGTGACCCGCTTCCACTCATTAGCAGAGGCCACAGAGGCTTATGCAAATCTGGTTCACAGCACATCAACCAGTTCCTGAAACACATCCGCCAGCACCACTCCGCAGTGATGGCAGATGGCATTCTGCTGATAAAAGCGCAAGACGTCAAGAAAGAAGCCGCCGAATTTTACATCACCCATCTAGGGATGTGTTAAATAAATAAGTGAATAACAATAACATCAACGGAAGGGAAACTTAAGTAGACAGGCCTTGATTTCCTATAAATTCCCCAGCAGTGGGAAAGGGAGATCAGGAAGAACGTCGTTTAAAAGCCAGTGCAAATGCACCTCCGACCCCGCACATCACGCCGAGGCCATGTGGGGAATGGCGATGCCTCCCTCCTGTCCTCTGAAGCAGCCCAGGGAAAGGCTGGAACAAACACCAGCTGCTTAGGCTCTGCTCCCCATCCTGTCCTCATCCTTGTGCTTTGCTCAAAAGCTGGAATCAAGATAATACCATGACCCTGTCTGTGAGAAAGGCTCAAATGGAAGTTGTTCTTATTAAAAAAAAAAAAAAAAAGACCATTTAAAATGAAAATGCAAACGTGAACTTTTTCACATGAAACCTACTAAACTGGCAGGCTTGCCTGGCTAAAAGGGCCAGAGCAGAGCGCCTGAGGACAGAAGACAACACGGGTGGAGGCTGGTCCTGAGTGAGAATCCCAGCCTCTTGGAGGTGAATTCCCACCCAGCGCCCTGTCTCCCGAGCCCACCTGCATGTCCTGGAGGCGTCTCCATGACACTCCAAGATGGAGCCATCATTGGCTTATTCCTGAACTAGCTAACCAGTTACATCAGTAGCTGATGCTTATAAAATATGACCTCTACTTCCAGGGATGACTGAAAATATATATATATATATATTAGAGGAATTTCCAAGAATCAAGGCAACTTGAGCCCAGATATGTAACTGTACAGCTCTCTCCCACTCCATCCCATCCCTGGCCTCCCAAATTGCAATGACAGTTCTCAAAGAAATACCAAAGTATGGGGAGGTTACACCAGGAAGCTGAGAGAGAATGTCACCCACAGGCCATTCACTCAGTAAGTCGCAGGCACTGAACGGGGTGCCGTGCTGTATATCGTGAATGTTCAGATATTTCTGCCAAATGTAGAGCGAGCCTGGGCCTCATGGATGTGCCTTTGAATGGAGAGATGCTCTTCCTGAGATCATCTAATGAACAGTGATCCTGACACCCTGTCGTCTGCCATGAGCCTCCTGACAAGGAGCACGCAAACTTACACACGGAGTCTCTAACGGTTTTTGACTGTTTCACTTTAAAAAAATACATGAAAATAATTGAAAGCCCGGACTCAAACATGTATGTGTATACCCATGTTCACAGCAGTGTTATTCCAAAAAAAGTTTGTAAGGAATATCGGTTTGGAGGAGGGCCAATTAGCTCTGGGGTGCCCCCACAGCACCATCTGGTCCTGCTGCCAGACACGTGAACAGGAACACGCAAATATGTGTGTTATATGTTTGTTTTCGCTAATCTTGTCCAAACATGCATTTTACATTTTACATAGGAAGAATCTGAAGCCCAGATGTACTGAGCCATTTATCTACAAATATACAACTCGTTAATGGTGGAACTAGGGTAAGAATCCATTCCTCCTCCATTCCTCCCGCTTGCTGGCTTAGCTCTGTTCACCCCAAAGTGCTTTGTCCCACATGTAAATGACTCCCTGGGCCATTTCCCTCATCACCTGGTCACCGCACATAAGCATAAGCGTAAGTGGCACAGAATTAAAAAGGCACAACCTTGGGCAGCATAGGGATGCTCACAGTGGATGGGAGGCTGCTCGTGCAAACCAAGGACTGCAGAGGGCTGCCCACCTTCCTGAGGAATGCATCCGGAGAGCTCTGAAAATCCTCAAACTTGCCTGTACCATCCCTTTTTTTTTTTTTTTTTAAGTACAGTTGATTTACAATCTTGTGTTAGTTTCAGGTGTACAGCAAAGTGATTCAGTTATAAATATATATTTGTATATATATTCTTTTTCAGATTCTTTTCCATTATAGGTTATTACAAGATATTGAATATAGTTCCCTGTGCTGCACAGTGGGTCCTTGTCGTTTACCTCTCACACATAGTAGTGTATCTGCTAATCCCAAATGCCCAATTTATCCCTCCCCGACTCTTCTTCCTCCTCTGGCAACATAAGTTTGTTTTCTATATCTGTGCATCTGTTTCTGTTTTGTAAATTAGTTCATTTGTATCATTTTTTTTAGATTCCACATATAAGTGATATCTCACTTTCCATCACATCACCCTGTTTTATTTTCTTCAGAGAATATACCACCACATGAAACTGTTTGTTTTCTTTATTTTTCCCCTCCCCTCATCCCCTTCCCAAAAGTACAATCCACGGAAACAGAACTTTTCCACTCACCACTTTATCTCCAACCTAGCATCGGGGCTATCATGTAGTAGATGCTCAAAAAATATTTGCTGAATGAATGAATTAAAAAGCAATCCTGAAATGCAGAGGCTGGGCAGGTGACCAGACTCACTAACTTGCTAACTCATTCCTGCCCTCCCGGCACAGAGCACGTCATACAGTCTCACACTTCAGCAGCCCCATCGATCGCTGCATGCCATGGCTCTTTGGGATAGGATGCATAAAGGAGGAGTCACTAGTGTTAACTCCTCAATGCCAAATATCTACTACATTATATGGTTGAACGTCGCTCTAACGGCAATGTGGGCAAAAAAAATCCAAGACACAGAAATGCCAGCGAGTGAAAAGAAGTGGGGAGAAAGAAGGAAAGAAGCTCTGTGCAGCCTTGTGCCCTGAAGAAAGGACTGCCAACGTCCCTCTCACACAAGCAGAGAATCTCACTTAGCATAATTAACCGGGGAGGCCCATGGGAAACTGGTCCAGCCTGGGAGGCTCTGGCACCATCCTTTGCTCCGGCAGCTCCCAAAGCTGTCATCTGACTGAACAGGTTGAGGCCCACACACCCTCCCCGCTTCCCACTGCTCTTTTCCCCAGGAGGTGAGGGAGAACTTCAGTTTGTGCACGTTGATCCCATTACCACTCACTACACAGCTATTTCCTGGGGCAGGGAGATAATCCAATTCTGCTCCGTCTCAGCACACAAGCATAAAACCGTAATATATAACATATTGTGTCAGACACAGGCTCTCTCCAGCTCAGCATTCTGTCCCTGACACCAGGAGCAAGGAATATTTTGTGAGCATCTCTAAGACCTGCTTCATGTGACACAGACACCAAGTCCTGCTCTCTCTCTCCAAAGTCCCTTCGCTGTGAGCGACCATAAGATCATGTATATATTTTTCCGTGTGCTATACAGTATAACCTTATTTATCTAGCAAAAAACAAGTGACAATGAATATATATATATGTTCATGTATAAATGAAAAATTGTGTTCTACACTGGAATTTGACACAACATTGTAAGATGACTATAACTCAATAAATAAATAAACAAACAAATAAATAAATAAATAAACTTTAAAAAAAAAAAAAAGTCCCATCGTGTCCTGCTTCCTGCTCGTCCTCTCTCTCTGGACCACCTGTGTATCACCCTTCCTGGTTCCACTCAGCAGATGCCCACTGGCCTCTCACAGTGTTCCAGGATGTATGTTGGGAGCCTGAGATAAAAAGATGAATGAGTCATAGCCCCCGTACGATTCCACTGGACGGCAGAGGCAAGGACCACTTGACGAGAATAAGTGGGAAGTACTTAGGCGGTGGGGAGACAGGGACCCAGGGGACAGACCTTGAAAGAGGAGCAAAGCAGAGAGAAAAGGGAAAAGGATGAGGAAGAGGAGATATGGACACACTTGAGTATCAGGGAGGGAAGCCTGGGGGAGGCGAGGGAGAGAGAGAGAGCATATATGAGAGGGAATTACATTTTTCCTAGAGGAAAAAAACAGGGAGCGAAGGAGTCAGCGGTACTGCTAGAGAGGTTGACTTTGGCAATGAGAAATAACTCCTTCAAATAGAACCATGAAGGAAGCAAATATAGGTAAAAATATAGACAAATTTAGAAGAACAAGGGGCACCCATGAGCTAGATTGTCTCTGCTGGGCTCCACTTTCTCTGCAGAGCTCCAGCCGCCCCACGAGCTGGGAACGGGGAGGGTGACGGCAGGTTGGGCGGAGTGAGTGGAGGTCAGGGGCAGCCACTGAAGGGAAAGTTGGAGAAGGTCAACTAGAGATCATTAGAAGAGGACGGAGCAGTAGTGGCTGGCCAGCAAAGGCTGAGAAGCTCATGAATGTGTAATGGAACCAGTTCAGCATGGTTCTGTGATTCTTCCCTAGGACTGTCCAGCAGCCCTGGGCCAGGGAGAGGGAAAACAAGCAATCGGATTGACACAGCACTGGGGACAGAGAAGCAGCTGTGGAAGGAGGATGAGGAGGTGGGGGTGAGGAAGGCTTGGACGACAGTGCCCTCGAAGGGATGGGTGATTAAATCTAGCCAAAGAGGCAGAGACGGGCAAGGCCACGAGAGGTCTGATACCCTGCAAAGCCAGGTGTCAAATCTATACAGCACATATGTAGGCATAAGGCTTTGCATTAGCCAAGGTTTTCTAGAGAAACAGAACCAATTCCTTATAATAAGTCTCAATAGAAGGGATTGACTCATGCAATTATGGAACCCATGACCTTTCATCTTCAAGCTGGAGACCCAGGAAAACTGGTGCTGTGGTTCCATTCCAGGCCCCAAAGCCTGAGAACCAGGAGAGCCAGTGTGGTAAGTCCCAGCCCATCGCCAGGAGAAGACCAATGTCTCAGTTTAAGCAGCCATGCAGAGAGAAAAAAGGCAACCTTCCTCCACCTCTTTGTTCTTTTCAGGCCCATGACTCAATGGCCACCCACACTGGGGAGGGCCATCTGCTTTCCTGGGCCCACAGAATCAAATGCTAATCCCTTCTGGAAACACCCTCACAGGTAGAAATGATGTTTAACCAGACAGCCGGGCATCCCCATGGCCCGGTCAAGCTGGCACATGAGATTAAGCACCGCAGCTTGACAATACTGGCTCTTCTTGTAATCTCCGGCATGCGCGCACCAGGCATTAGCTACGGGCCTTACGTGCATGGTTTTATCTGCTCCTCTCTCACTTTACAGGGGAGTAACTACAGTTCTAAGAAGTTAGGTCACCCTGGACTTCATTAACCCCAAAGCTCATGCTCTTAACCATCTGGCCCAAGGCGGGTTGCAGTGCTGGATTTCTGAGCATGTGATTTTGCAGGCCGAGCCTTCCCAAGTGATGGACGAGGTCTAAGAGGCAGCAGTGGGTGTGGACTGCTGAAGTGGATGAAGTTGAGTCACTGAGGAAGGAAGAGCAATCTGTGACGGGACAGCTGAGTGGTTCTACAACAAGGATGCTGAAGTCATGCTGGGGACCAGAGTCAGGGACCACAGAGTCACAGGGAGGTTTAACTGCCCAGAAGGGCTCACATGAGGAAGAGCCAGCCTGAAGTCAATTGGAAAAAATTTTGCAAGGGCTGTGGAAACTCAGGAACTTGGCAAGAAGTGGCTCTCTCCCTCTGAAGTGTTCTCAGTGGGATCGGGGCCCCCAAGACCACCCTTAGGTTCAGTGATTCACCAGATGGACTCATGGAATTCAGGAAAGCTCTCATACTTACGGTGATGGTTGATGACAGTGAAAGGAGACAGAATTAAATCTGCAAAGGAAAGAGGTGCATAGGGCAGAGTCCAGGAGAAATCACACGTGACCTTCCAGCTGTCCCCTCTCAGTAGAGAAGCGCAGACAGGATGCAATTCTCCCCCATAATGATGTATGATAGCACATATGAAGTATTGCCAGCCAGGGAAGCTTTCCTGGACCTTCGTGTCCAGGGTTTCCCCTAGGGGTCACACAGGCATAAAATACCTGCGTGACTGACCTTAGCTACTCTGTCTCCAATGCTTCCGGAAGTCAAGCTGATCCAGCATGGCTCAGGACCCCAGGCAAACAAAGGCAGACATTCACTATAAATCACATTGTGGCCATAAACTATTTGGGGTGGCCCAAGGCCCCAGGTATACAAAAACACTTATCAAGCAGAATACTCCAAGAACTAAGATCAGCTCTCTGGTCAAGAGCCAGTCCTTTCTTTGGAATGTTCCAGACTGAAGCCCGCTGAGTTAACCCTTTACAGCACACCAGAACCAGAGATCGACAAATCAGATTTGTACTGCAAGAGACCCATTCAGGCCCAGAACACTTCAGAGACCTCCAGGAATCAAGGATGGCCCAGTCACTGGACAGAGAGCCTTTCATTTAAGCTAGAATGGAACCCTTTGAGTTTGGGGTTCTTGATGAGCTCAGTCTCTGAGGCTGATCCAAGGACTTTCCAACTCTAGATCCTTCTACGCTCTTTCTGAGCAAGGCTCAACTCTCTCAGTTAACATTAAAAGAAGTAAGCAAACAAGTAAACAGATCTCTCTAATTCCCAACCTTGGAAAACAAGTGAAAAAGAAGTCCCTGAGATCCATGAGGCCTCTGCAAACACACTGCAATGAGGACCAGGAGATATCCTCCCTACACTGCGTGCTGGGGTCGTGTTCCTGGGAGCTCTGTGGATGGGACTCTCCCAGATCCAAACGCCAGGCCGAGGAAGCAACCAGGAAGCAGCCGTTGTGCTTTGGGCTAACTTTTCAGTGGGTTCACCAGACACAGCTGGGAAGGCCCTCCCTGTGGTCCTCGAGGGCACAGGAAGCAGCGACTATCACATTCTCCTGAGTGCACAGGCTTGTAAAGACATGAAATAGAGATGGAGACAGAGATACGGACAGAGAAAGAAACAGAGATAGAGATTAGAGTTGCTGTTTTTGTTAGCATAGCATTTCTACCATTTACTCGCATTCTGAAATGCCAGTTTTTTCACTTATGTGAAATTTTATTCTTTTTTTAATTGTAGTTGATTCACAATATTGTGTTAGTTTCAGGTGTACAACATGGTGATTCCGGTTTTTTTGGCAGATTATATTCCAATATAGGTTATTAAAAGATACTGGGTGTGCTTCTCTGTGCTGTCCAGCACATCCTTGTTGCGTACCTGTTTTATGCGTGGTGGTTTGAGTGGGGAAGCAAGCAAACGGATCCTTTATTGCTGGCTTTCTAGACCATGGACAGCACTCAGCTCATCCTCTTCCTGCTGTGGTCCCCCGACCCCCTTCAGATCTTAAATCAGATCAGTGCTCCCTGTTTATTACAATGGGTGGCCCTTTTGTGGAAAGACACCCCGTTATGGAGGAGGTCCATGAGAGTTCTCTGGTTACTCCGTTATTTCTACCTTCTGGGTGACAGACAGGCCAACAGTGAGGCTGTTCTATCCCAAATATCCTTGAGGAAGGTTGTTACAACAGTTAAGGACAAAATAAATAAATCCCCGCTCAGCATTCATGTTTCAAAGTAAACATTTGAACCCAAGGCAGAGGCGAATGCTTGAGAGAGAGGGATAGGGGAGTTCCAAAGCAGAGCCCATGAAGACCCAGGGCAGAAAGCTGATTTCCAAAGAAACAGGCGAAAAGGATTCATGATCAGTTACAGCCAGTTCTTACGATCATTCTTATTATATTAAAATCCCCTAGGGTAGAAAAAGGGGGAAATTATGAGTGGCCCTGAGTGGGGCTCCTGTCCTGCCCCTTTGAGGTCAAGTCTATGGATGGAGAAAAAACTTAAGGAACCACAGCTCACCTGCTGAGTGGGGTTTAGGAAGTGAACAGGGTCTAGGGATCCTCCACCCCCATCCTTCCACAGAGCCACAGTGATAAAGAAATTGACCCCAGGGTCTAGGGAAATGGGCCTGACCTCTCAGGCCCCACATAGTAAGGTAAGAGGCTGAATGCTTGTCATTCAGTCTTTGGGGCTGGTGGGCCCGAGTTGCTCCTGCTCAGCCTGTGGACATACAGAGTGACCTTTATGGACCAACCCCCAGGGAAAAGATGAGGGCTCAGACATCCCAAAGGAGGCCTACAAGGATGGGCAGTGACAAGCAGGGCCAATGAGAGTGAGGCCATATTGGCAGATGCGGAAGAGAAGCTGTGATGGCCCAGAACCAGACGCCACTCCCAATGCCTGGCCAACCCTCAGGTCTCCTGGAAAGGAGGTGCAATCATGGAGGAAAGAGGAAAGCAGGGAACTGTGAACTAACCAAGAAAACCTTGAATTGGTTACGTTTGTCCTGGAATGACTACAGTTGAATTTCTACAGATAGTGGCGTGAAGCTGGAGATAGAAACCAAATTTGATTATAGAAAAACAAAGAGCCTTATGCTTTATTTTGCAAACCTGAGTTGGAAGTCTACAGAATGAACACTTAACAATATTTTAAACTCCTGAGAGCTCAGAGATGTGAGGACAGGTACAGCGGTGGTAACAGCAGGAACAGCGGGCCATGTATAAATTTTTGTATATAAACATACAAATTTTTAATGCTGTGGACATAAATTCTAGTTTTTCCAAACCAAAACTGGGGGGGGGGGGTGCATTGTTCTGACCATGGAACATGTGTGAAAGGGGCTTCCCCCGAAAGTGTGTGAAATGTGTGTGTGTCTAGATCATCCTCTGTCTGTATCAGGAGTGCAGCCACTCCTGGCAGGTGACAGACAGAGCAACTGTACGTTTCACAAGAGGAGCTATGTGTGCCACTTCTGGGTATGTGAAGTAGACTGGGCCCCAAAATGTTGTGATGGCTGGAACAATTCAAGGATCAAGTTCAAAGTGCTTAGTACGACAAAGATTTTTGCACGGGGCCGTGCCTCCCTGACCAGCCCCTTGGGACTTCCGAGCTGCACTAGGGTCATGAGGACCACCAGCAGGCCTCGAAACCTGCCATGTTGTCTTGCCCCTGGGCCTTTGTACAAGCTACTCCCTTTGACTGAATGGACCTGGGTATCCCTATGCATCCTTCATGTCTCAGCTTGAACTTACCTCTTCCAGAAAGGCTTTCTGAATTTCCCCAAATCAGTTTCATTGCCCATGCCATGAAGTCCCAACGGCATCAGGAGCTTAGCCCAGGGGTAACACTTCACACGCTGTATTTAATTGCCTATTTACTTATCCATCTCCTCCACTAGACTGTCAGCTATTTAAGGACAAAGGCATGTCTTGGTCATTACCGTATCCCCAGAACCTAAAGCAGTGCCCAGCAATTACAAGGTGCTCTGTAAATACTCGCTGTTTGGACAGGGTTGATGACTAACGGGAAAGGGGTGATCTGGGCTATTTCAGACAATCTAAGCTGATTGGCCCACCTCCATTGGGGAAATGGCCCTAAGCAAATAAACATCAGAGTCGGAGAGTCGTGGCCAAAGAATTTTTCTTCACTTGTTCCCCAGGAGAAATGACTGCTTTGAGCAGCAGTGTTATAAACCTGGTTCTTAAAGGAAGAGAAACCTCTTGAGGCTGATAACTCAAATCAGCAGCTGAACAGCCACCCTCTCTCCAGTCTGTCTGTGCTTCTCCGATGAGGCAGAACCTCGGCCTCCCATCCCCAAGACAACTGTCCTCTCTGAGACTGGGTTTTTCGGGGTTCACTGTGTCAACACCCTCTGGGGTTCCCACTCTGCTCAGGGTCTTTTCTAGCGAGTGCCCTGAACAGAAAGGCTCATTTAGAATCTTCTCAGTGGGAGGCTCCATGCCAGGCCCTTCCACATAGGATTTAATCCTCACAAAACCGTTGTGAAATAAAACCGTTACCCTCAGATTTATGGAGGTGAAAACTCAGGTTCAGGGAGGCTGAATAACTTGCTCAAGACTTGCTTCCAGCTAGTCAGGGGCTGAGTTGTTCTTGGAGGGGGAAAAATAGCCTCTGCTACAAGACTTCAATTTTTACACTGCTGTCGCAAAAAATGCAAAACTCCACCCCCTGTTTCCGAAAGCTCTGGGTGACAATACACACACACACACACACACACACACACACACACACACACACAGCATGCAGAGTCCAGCAGGTGATAATTGGTGTTGTTACAGCACAGAAGAATGACAGGAGCTGTGAAATTCTCCACTATCCTGGGAAAGAACCAGGCATCTTTCTACTTTGATAACCACGGTATTCTCAAGCCAGTACCTCAAATAAGGTAAGAATTTAAGCAATAGTTTCCCATGCTTCTGATTTGAGTTTAAATTTTCCAGGAAGAGCAGAATATGTCAATTAGTTAGTTCTTTGGGTTTTTTTTTTTTTCAGAGATTATGTAAGTTGTTTACTCTCACAAATAGCCAGAAAGAGTCCAAGTGCTGCTCACTGGCCCGCACATCAATATTCCATGCACTCATTAATCATTCACAGATTACTTTATACTCTGCACATGCCCTCAAATGTCCCTTTACCCAGGTTGGGTAGATCAAGTTATAAACGCCAGAGCCCGAGTGAGAAGCAGACCCACACACATGGCCGAGCCCCAAGGAGCACGCCTGGAGGGGTGTCTGGTGACTCGGAGAGCATGTGCTCTGTCTGCAGGGGGCGCCATGACTCAACTCCAGCCAACGGCTGCCATGTGGGATCCTGGAGTCCTTGTGGCTGGGTCTTCTGATTTTCCAAAACAAACAAACCCATAAGTCTGGAATTCTACATGAAATTTCCTGATCTGTAAAACACTATGAGAGCCAAACAGCATATGCCTGTGGGTAATTTTCCATCCAGTCTGTGACCCCTGGATTCAGTCTACCCAGGACTGGACGAGCTCATCACAGTGGGACAGCACAGCCCATACACTCAAAGCAGACGCCGCGGCAGGTAAGGACAGGCAGCGTCGGGGACGACCCCAGGCGGGCTTTGTGTCTGATAAAGTCTTGAGCCTTGAGCCAAGGAGAAAAGGAACTATCTGTCCCTGAAGAAAATGACAACGCTTAACAAGTCCTCATGGTCTCAATTTTAACGTCTTTGGTAATTCTGCCGCAGTAGCATCCTTCCTGCTCGGGCAGTAAGAGACCTGGCTTTGGGAGCACTGGATGACACCTTTGTCCCCACTTGGGTGAGCTGAGCTACAAGCACAACTATTTACAAGCAGACAGTCACAGGGACAGAGCTGTGCCATGATGCCTGGTGCGATTCCGAGGAAATCTGACCGAGGGATTAAACAGGCTTCCAAAACGGAGTGTGAGGTGTTAGAAGAGGCTGGGCTGATGGGAAACTCACGTGTTGATCTCCGGAAGCACCTCTCGCTTCCTCAACAAGGATGCAGTGGGGCTGTCCGTGCACCAAGCACTACGCCAGACAGCAAGGGCACAGCCGTGCGCCACGCCAAGTGTCCACTGGCAGAAGCGAAGAGAGAGCCCCTGAGCTCGGTGCTGTTAAGGCAACACTGCCCTTAGCCCAGCCTCGCCCTTCCAGCAGCAGACCTGCAGGGAACCCCAGGGCTCCCTGCCCCTGACAACACCGCCCCTCCCGCCCTTCCGACCTGAGACACCAACAAGACGGATTCCATCCTCCTTTTTGTCTCTGCTGACATCTGCATAGGAAGTCCTAAGGCTTCGTAAACTCATCCCTCATCACCCTGCCGCTCATCCCTTAGACCTCTGTCCACCCCTAACCTGACTACCCCTGGCTCCCAAGTCCTCTCACTGGGTCCTCTGGAACTTGGGGTCCTTTATCAACAAAATCTTCAGTTGCATCTCTAAACATTTTCTCCACCTTTGTGTCCTAACAGAACCAGGAGCCTGTTCCTGAACAAGAAACGGAGTAGAGAATTAGTTTTCAAGATCGTAATATTGTTAGCAAAAACCAGCATGCACATTTACCATGTTCTAGGCACTGTTCCAAGCACCGTACGTGTATCGATTCCATTAATCTTCACCACAACCCCATAATTAAGCCCATTAGTGCCCCCATTTTCTGATGAGGAAACGTAGGCACAGAAAGGTTACTCAATTAGCCTGAGTTCACAGAGTTAACAAGCAGTGGAGCAGGAACACAGGATTTGAATCAAGGCAGTGGGACTCCAAAGCCCGCGCGTGGATCTGCTGCGACACACTGCATCACAGAATGGTCTTTGGTCAAAGAGGAGACAACTCCTAAAAGGGGTGGACAGGCCGCATGGGAGGCAGCGCTAGGAGGGGTCCAGGTCAGCTTGGGTCTAGAACTTGCCCCTGAGAAAATCTCAAAACTCCTGCTAAGGACACAGCTTCCTCTGCTGTCCTCTCAAGACGTGGCTTTTTTTTTTTTTTTTTTCATTCCCATACGCCTTGTTCCCCTGGGCCCGAAGGCAGGGCAGGGACCCTCCTCGCTCTTCACTGGCCAGTCTTCTGTACCACTGCCCCCAGCAGTCCTGGTTCATGAAGGTCATGCTGCCGGACCCAGCGGTCCACTGCCCCTCCTGGCTGCAGTCGCCCACAGACCCCGGGGTGTTCCCTTCACTCGACGAGATCTGAGCGCCTGGCCCATCGTCGCTGACCTCTCCAACTACTTCAGCTCAGTAATGTCACTTTCCGTAGAGAGAACCCTTGCAACGCCCTGGACTTTCCGTTCCACGACCTCCTTCCTCTCTTTCCTTCTAACTCGTCCTAACTCAGTCACCCCCTCCGTTGGCCAGACCCGAGACCCTTCCATGCAGGTAACTCACTCCCCCACTGTCTTGATTCTAAGGAGCCTACTTTCCAACCACTATCACTTATCTTTAGTTCGCCAGTTCCAGGCATGACTGACCCCTCTACGCTGATCATTACCTAAACATCACAACCGAAATACGTTGACCATTACCACCTTTTTACTACCTCGCAGTTCCTTCATAGCCTCACATTTTTTCTTATGCTGCTCATGTTCAAATATGCATCATTGTCACTGCCCTCTAGCACATACACGAAATCCTTTCTTCCTCTCTCCCTAATACTTACCTGAAAAAAAAAACAACCCTTATAAAATTTCATTGTAACTAATCTTCATCTAAGCAACTGAACGTGCTCTGAAGAGACTTTCCCAGCCTCCCAGCCGCGGGGCATCTGGCCCATACACCCTGCCCTCCCTTGAGTTCCCATGAATGAATGGGAAAGCTCCTCTCTCTAAGGCCAGCCTCTCTGAATCCTGTAGCTTCACTCTCTTTTCAACACCAAAGTCACTCATCAGTCATTCGCTTCCCTGGGTGGCTGGATTTTCCCTCTCCCCTTGCTCATTCCCACCAGCTGTATTTATACATGTGTAAACCCTTCTTCCAGCCCCAACCCCATTTCTCTGATCTCCTTAGTAAGGCTGTTTCCGCTCTGAGATCCTCCCCTTTTCTCTCGAACCTGACCTTGCCCGACTTACTTCCCCATCACTCCACCAAAACAGTTCCGACCCAGGTCATCAATAACTTCTAGGTTACCAGATCTGACGATCAATTCTCAGTCCTCACCTAAGGTAACCTCAGAAACACTTGACAAAGGTCGCCCCTCCCTCCTCTCTGAAACCCTTTCATGACTTGCTTCCAGGATGCTCCTCTCTCTGGGTTTTCCTTTGGCATCACTGACTACGCCCTCTTGCTCTTCTCTCCTGTTGTCTGCTCATACCAGACCTCTGAACTTCCGAGGCCCTGGCCCGGCCCTCAGCTTTCTTTTATCCATCTACCTTCCTGTCTAGGGACCTCATCCAGGCTCATGGCATTTACACTGATGGCTTCCAGGTTTCTATCTCCTGCTGGACCTCTCCCCTGAATTCCAGATAGCTCAACTCAACTGTGTCTCAGTTGGATTTCTAACAGGCTCCTCAAGCTTTACATGAACAGAACCCAACTCCTGAGTCACCCTCAACACACACACACACACACACACGCACCCACCCGCACCCGCACACACACAAGCGTCCTGCACAATCTCCAGTAACCAGTACCTCAAGCCTTCCATCCGAAACCTTGAAGTCATTCTTTCTATTTCTCTTTTCCTTACTCCCAACAGTCAAACAGCAAATCCCATAGACTGTGTTGGAAAAGGAAGTCTCATACACATAGTCTTTTAACCTCCATGTGGTCACGTAAGAATGAGCCTTGAGCCTGGAATACTTCCTTACCGAGAGATGGAGCCACACAGCCTGTGGCAGGCTTATCACCTTGAGTGGGAACATCTCTTCCTGTTTATGAACAATGACTGTTCTTTTGTTCCACTTAAGCGTATAAGTCAGTGGCCCTCAGGCACACCCTCTGCTGTCAGTATTTCCAACCACATGGGGGAGAGGTTAGGGTCCTTCCACTGTGGCACTCGATGGGTGTGTGACACAACTGCCCTGTGTCAGCTGCTTGGGAGGGAACCTGATCGCCGTGAGGGACTGACATACACAACTGGAGCTGATCTTGCTCTGTCTCTTCTCTATGTAAGTGAAGCTTTATTCCATCCAGTGCTTGACTGTGCTGTGTTTTCCTTGGTGACTCCAATACCAAGGTACACTGGGAAGAAGTGTTTGGAGTCCTCCCCTGGGAATGATAACTGGTGCCTGGGACTCTGCCCAACACTCTTACCTTCACCATATGCAGAGCATCTGCTTCTTATCACCTTAGTCTAAGCCACTCTTACCTGCATTGTGCCATAGCAGGTCCCTGCCTCCACCTCTGCCCCCATGCCCCTCTGTTCACAAGGCAACCCGGAGAACCCTTGAGATGATCAGATCATCCCACCATTCTGCTCAAGAGTAGCTTCCTGCTGCACTCAGAATAATAGCCCGGGCCACCTGCTACCTCTCTGATTTCATTTTCCATCACTTTAGAGCTGGATCATTCTGAATCAGCAACAGTGGTCTCCTTACTGTTTCTTGGATCTACCAAGCATGTTCCAGCCTCACGTCCTTTCCATCCCCTCTTCCCAAAATGCTCTTCCTCCAGATCTTCATGAAGGATTCCTCATTTTTTTTTTTCAGGCCTCTGCTTGAATGCCAGCCAACCACCCTATTAAATAGTAGTAGTACCCTTTATCCCCATCCCTGGAACAAGAATGGAAGTTCTAGGAGACAGACCGTGTGTGCAGGACTCAGAATAGTGCCCGCAATGCGTACAGGCGAGTTATAACTGCATGTGGTACGAATGATTCCTGTCCTCAAGGAGCTTACACCCTAGTAACGCAGACAAATTTTGAACAATGGATGACATATAATTAATCACACTGCTGATAAGTGTTGCAAAGGGTAAGTACAGAATGAATTAAGGGTATATAACTAGCATGTTCAAAGTCCTGAGGTAAAAAGGAGACCCAAGTTATGTTAACTCCTTAAGGACCAGATTTGTGCCTTACTTACTTCTGTTTAAAAAAAAAAACAGTATGGCATAGACATGCCCACAATAATTCGTCCTAGGAGTTTCCGTATTCTCAATCATTCACTTAACCAGATGGCTCAGCCTCGGGGAAGGTGGTAAAGGAAAGAGGAGACCCATGTGTCCAGCCCTGTGGTAGCACCGCATTTTCAGTGCTCCCAGATGTAACCATGTCCCCGTGGTATGCTCAGGCCCAGGAAATGTTAGACAAGAAGGCCTCCAGCCTCCTGCGTCTGGAATAAGCCTCCTCTATGTCAGCTCGAACATACAAGCAGACACAAGGGAGAAGAGGAATGGTCCCATTCCATCTGCAATATCAAAACCTCAAAGAGTAGGAAGTATGGACCTTGTACAATAAAGCACCTAGTGAGAGCTTGATCAAGGATGGATGGATGGAAAAATGGACAGGTAGATGGGAGGAAGGATAGCAAATGGGAAAGTGTCGGATGGTCTGCTTTTTCCCCCACTCTGGTTCCCTGCCATGCCCTGTGGAACAAGAAGGAGGATTCAAGAAGAATGTACGTCAGCCTAGTGATCAGAGTCTCAGTTCCCACGTCTTGGAGTAGGAAAACTAAGGAAAAGGACCTTATCTGCTCGCTCCAACCAGCATCATTTCTGCCTCTCCTTGAACCTCAGCTGGGGCATCATCTTGGGTTGACCTCCCAGAGGTTCCGGAGCTCAAAACTAGCTCATTATGCCACTGGTTGTCACATCCCTTGGACGAAATAAGGGAGCATGTGGGGAGCACTTACTCTGTGCCCCACAGGCTGGTGTGTGTGATGCAGATCATCTCCTTTCATCTCACCCTCCTCACACCGTATAAAATAAAAATGTATCATGTCTAATTACAGATTAGGAAACAGAGAGTCACCAAAGATAAGCAACTTGCCCAAGGTCACAGCTACAATTTGACAAGACCAAGATTCAAACCCAGACCTGACCCTGGCTCGTTCCAGGTCAACACACCATGGCCCCAACAAGCAGCATCTCTGTGCCTGACAGTGTGTTACACACTGAATACATTATCCCAGGTGACCTAGTCCTCACGTCAACTCTCAGCCACTTTTCCAGATTAAAAAAAGCGGAGTCTCAGAGAAGTACCTCGGAGTCACCTGCTCAAGGTCATGCTGTAAGTGAGTGGCACAGGTGGGTCTCACCGAGGGCTGTCTGCCATGTCAGACTTCCTCATTTTATAAAAGAAGAAGAAAAGAAAACCCCCTTCAAAGGTAAAGTGAATTGCTGATGGTCCACATCATTCATGAGTGAGAAACGTGGGGCCTGAATCCATGTTGCCACCCTCACAAGCGCATCGCGATGCCCTCCGAGAAGTGTGTCCCATGTCCCGCTCCCAACCCCCGCACCCTGAGGGCAGAGCAGTTCAGGGACGCTTCCCTTGTTGATGCTGCCTGAGGCTGAGCCAGGCTCCCCCTGGGCAACCACCCTGGGCCAGTCCTCCCCCAGGACTGGGCCCAAGTCAGGCAGACATGGAGCCAGGAGAAGGTGGGGATTCCACTCTGCTTCTGGGTCACGCTCGTTTCCGATGAGACTGTGCAAAGGCACCACCCAAGGCAGCACCATCGGCCGAGCACTCGACCCGGCAGGCGTGCTGGCCGGGGAGGGCCGAGTGTAAAATATCTGCTGGACGTGCCCCGCATTTATCTTGTTCTCTGCGCCCCAGAGGGTGCTATTTACTTTCTCACTGGAAGTGCAATTATTTAACGAGGTGCCGAAGCCTGGGGAAGATTGCACATTTTAATCAAAGCACCAAAGGAGCGAGTCTAGATGACTTTACAAAATGTTTCTGAGGCGAGTTTTGCACAGCAATGTCTGGGTATCAGGTAATTAAGTGAAAAGGGAAATAACTTCCCAAGGGGTGTAAACAAACACACCAAGTCAGTCTCATTTCAGTGTTATGCTGAGTGGGGAAAATGGATTTCTGAGTGGACTGCAACCCATGGCTCCTTTCTTCAATGTCAAGTCCGGCTTTGGGGTGCGGTGAGGTGGGAGGAGAGCCCGCGGGCTGGGCTGTGGGGCCACAGCACCTCCTGCAGGTTGAGGGAGGAAAAACAACCCTTGGAGAGAACTTTGTCACACGCCCTCCAGTTAAAGGAGACTGGGAAGCTTGCAGCCCTGAGAGGCAAAGTAACTTTCTCAAGGTCACATGGCACCCAGGGGCAGAGGGCTTTCTGATCCCCAGTCCTGTGTTACTTCTGGTCCACTGGGCCAGGGCTACCGAGATGTCAGCTATCAATAACAAAAAGAGTAATAATAACCATAGCTAACAGTGATAGCTGATGTGTATGCATGTGTGTGCCCCGTGCTATGCTTCGTGACTTGACTGTTAACTCACTAAACTCTCCCAAGGGCCTCATGGAGACACCACTGGTATCCCCAGCTTAGAGGTGAGAAAGCAGAGGCAGAAAGAATTTAAGAAACCAGGCCAAAGTTACACGAGTAGAGAGTGTCGTAGGCACAGATCCCTCGACACACCATCTAGCTGAGCCTGGGCCAGGCCTGGGGTCCACCTCTCTGGGCGTCCAAATCCTTCCCCAGGTTCCTAAGCTGAGCCTAGGCCCCTCTGCGTCCAGGGCCCTGCTTCCAAATCTGCTGTCTCTGTTTGGGACCACACAGATCCTGGTGAGAAATTCGTCTTTTTCTCAGTCCCCACAAAGACAAACAACAAAATCAGAACAAACAAGATGCAGGAGGCATCTGCGTGCACGCTGCAGACACCAGGGTCACAGCGTGGAACGCCTCCCTGCAACCCACCGAAACCACTCATCAGACAGTCTCTGCAAAGGCCCAGGGGTTTTGGTTTTTTTTACACCGGTTTCTGACAGGGATTTCTTGCTCTTTTCTCCAACGTGTGTCTCAGCTGTGGTTTGCTGCCCCAGGTCTTACATCCTCCTCTTATTCCCCTCTCTTCTCTCCTTTTTCTCTCTCCTTCCACATGGAACAAAAACAAACAATTCCTTTCCTGGGACATCCACACCCTCGGGGTCTCACCTTCTGCCCTGAGTAGCTTATCAAGATATTTTCTTGGACAGAAGCAATTTCCTTCTCCGAGAGGGATTCTGGAACTAGCTGCTAAGAAAATTCATTATTCACTTTGTGACACCAATAAACATGAGGTTCTCCACTTGCATTTTTTAAGCTCACATATATATTTATTTGCACAGCATATGATTTCTATGTGATAACCCACCCTGGGAACCAGAGGAGTCAAGCTTACTCATCTATTGTGTCTTCCCTGAAGCTTATCCTTCGTTGACTTTCACCCCCAAGATCTCATCATGATGGAAATTTTATTTTGGCTGAGGCTGAAGGCTGTCCCCTCACCTACTGACCCCAACCTCTGAGGGTCACCTCTCTCGGACAGCACACACAGCAGCAGCCCCTCGAGGGTAGACACCTCTTCTGTTCAATTCTGCATCCTCAGAATCTAGAAGAGACTGCATCCAGAAGGCACTCATTCATTCATTCACTCATTCATCAAACATTTGTTCAGTATCTGCTATGCACCAAGGTCCTAATCTAGACTTTATAAATAGAGAATAAAGAATATGTAGTCCCTGAACTCAAGGGTGAGTATATATTGGAGGTTCTTAAAATTGGGGGTTAATGGGTTGCAGTGAGAAATTGGCCTGAGATCACCTTTCTAGAAAGTATGTGCATTTTTGCATACAGTCTTTGGTAGGTAGCTGCACTGGCCCCGACTCTTCACTTTTTTCTATATTATGCCTTTGGCCGTGTAACTTGGCAGGACCTTCCACCATGGATGGGGTGGGGTGACTTGCCCCACTACTTGGCTTTGAGCTCATCCTGAGACCCTGCTTTGACCCATGGGATGTTAGTGAGACTGACACAGCAGAAGCTTGAGGTGGGCTTACACTCTGGGGCGTGTTACTCTGCACACCCACCACCACCACAAGAAGGACAAGCCTGGACCAGCTTTCTGGTCCAGAAGGGAGATGAGAAACACGTGAGCAGAGCCCAGCTGCCCCAGCAAAGGCAACAGCTAGGTATCCCCCAGAGATTTAAACAAGCTCACTCAAGATGTGCTTTTCCCCCTGGGAGGTTTGCTAAACCCCTGGGAGAACCCTAGTTGACTCCAGACACTTCAGTAAGAGTCACTTATTGGAGGAAACCACTGAGATGTTGTGGTTGTTTGTATCCTGTATTGTTGTGGCAGTTGATGGATAATTCAAGATTCTAAGGATTTTATGAACAGCCTAAAGGTTGGTAGATCCAAACAACCCAAGTTGAGAACCCTGGGTCTTCTAAGGGACAAGGTGAAGGACATGGGAATTACAGCACAGCGCATGAAACACCACAAAAGGGTACATCTAGGTGCTTGACGAGCCCCTGCCAAGGACCTGCTTTCACTAAGAGCTGATGTCCAATCTCAGATCTGAAGAGCAGGCAGCAGTTAGTCACTGAAGGGGACAGAAAGGGTCCCAGGGTCCCAGGAGTGGGAATTAGCACAAAAACCATGAGATGAGACAAAGCACGACCAGTTACTCATCTTGGTGGGACTGCAAACATTTAGTTGAGGTTCTTCAAAAATTGAGAGAGAAACCCTGAACACTTTCAATTTTTGAGGATGCTGATATATTAAAAGACAAAGATATGCTAAAGAAGAGTACAAAAATAGTGATATAATTTAAGTATTCTTCATGGAGCAAAGGAACAGTTTTAACATTGGGAGGAGCAAAGCACCGCTGTGTGAGCCTTATCTGGATGTACCACTAAATGCCTAAACACGCCTTCCATGAATGTGAGAGCTGGGCCTCACGGCCTTCCTGCCGCACCCCCACCCGACCCCAACCTCATCTAAAATAGAGGGTGTGAAGACAAAGGGGGAGTTAGTGAGAGTTGAGATTCAATATTTAAAGTGAATTAAAATGAAGTGAATAGTTTTCAGATGTCAACAAGAAGAAAATTCATCCTGGCTTAGTGAGGGTCCTCTCAAAAGGCCCCCTCATGGCTATAAACTGGAAAGCCCTCAACCCCAACTACAGGGCGTGGTGCATGGGCCCCATCTTGGCCATCTTGGTCACCAAGAGGCCCCAACCATCCTGCCGAGCCCTTCAGAATTGGTCCAAGCTGCTCACTTACCCCACCGCAAAGTAGAGTGACGGCGGTGTCGCACTGCCACCTAGTGGCCATGCCTGACAAGCCATGTTCTCCACCCCTGGGATGGATTGATAAGACCAGCCCAGAGGAGTCTTCTCCTTGGGCTTCGACTGACAGCGCTTAGAGTTTATATATATAAGAGTCAGTATAAGTACCTGGCCCAGAGCCAGCTTATCACATAGTAACAGCAATTATTAATATCCTCATTATTATTGCCATGATGAGGCAGAAATATCTGAGTCTCTTTGAAATTAACTGGGCTGTGGGACCATGAAATTTCTGAAGACAGTTAAGAATCTAACTAGTGGTTACCAGTGGGCAGAGGGAGGGGTAGGGGATTATGAGGCAAAAGCTACTATGTATAAAATAAATAAGCTACAAGGCCATCTTGTACAACACAGGGAATATAGCCAATATTTTATAACTATACATGGAGTATGACCTCTAAAATTGTGAGTCACTATGTTGTACACTTGAAACTTATATAATATTGTACATCAACCATAACTCAAAAAAAAAAGATCCATTCCCCCTTTAATCATTCTGTAAACATGTACTAGACTTTTAATATATGCCAGTTCTGTGCCGTGTAACTGGGACAGCATGAAGAAGATATGAAATGATGACAATATGGTCCCTACTGCAACACGTTTGCAGTCCTGGAGGAGAGGTAGGCGCGTAAACAGCCAGCTCTGCCATGCTGAGTAGAGATGCAGCCGAGAGCTGGCTATGGCAGCCAGAAGGGGCTGTGATTCATTGAGACGCCTGTGGTTTCCCCTGACTCTCACAATAAAATAGCGGTCCTTATCACAATCCTGGCCGCGGCTGCCTGTCGGTGCTGCGTCTGAGCCTCTCTCCAGCACCTTGGAGAGCTCCCAGCCTCGCATGGTTAATGGGAAACCTCTTGTCCTTGTGCAGCAGATGGAAGGCAGAGAGGTCTGAGGGCATCGTTTCTGGAGTCAAGGTTCAAGCCGGATGTCCTGGGCCAAGTTACTTAACCCCTCATCAGTGAAAAAGAGGCTGTTAATAGTAGCACCTGCCTCTCGGGATCGTTGTGAGAGCTGAATGAGTTGATAAAAGGCACTTAGTTTTTACATGCTTTTATTACCAACTGAGGTCTGCACAAATCCTCTTGACTCTTCATGAGATCTGGGTCCAATTTTGTAGTCTTTTGGGCATCTTCCATATTAAAGCTGGGTCCGACCCCATTTAACACTTAACTCTCATAGATGATCCAGCTCCCCACATCCAACCATTTAGGGCCGTAGGAATGAGGGGTGTAAAGAGAGGCGCCTGGTCCCCTCCCTTCTTTCTCCTCTCCTTGAATTTTCTCCTCCATCATTCTGTGTGACCTGAATCCTAAATGGGCCTCTCACCAGCCTGTGCCCTGGAAGAAAGGAGAGGAGGAAGGAAGATTCCACTCACGTTACTCACACTTGACCCCAGGTGTGATGAGACAGGAGGAGAGGAACTGTGTCTGATTCATTTGATGCTGGTGGCCTCTGTGAGGGGAGGATCTTGGCAGAGCTGGTGTCTGTGGCTACTGTGGAAAGCTGTTCGGCCTCAGGCTGCCCATCGCAACTCCTTCTCAGAGGAAGTCTCTGAAGGCAAACCACGCAGCCCTCCGGCCCCAGTTCCTGCCTCCCCTCCCCCCACCTGCTCTACTGGGCATAAGCTCCCTTCAGGCAGGGGTCGTCCTGGTCACCGCCGTTCTGGCTATATGAGCCTCAGAGTCCTTGTCCTATTTTACGCTTCTCAGGAACAGGAAACAGGTGGCGTTAATGTCTCTGGGACAAAGTAACAAAAGGGACCTGCACATCTTCCGAAAGGAGCACGTGTGGCTTCTGGGAGGAGCGCACACCACCTGCAAGATCTTGCTTAAGGCTTCGGTGCTCAGAGAGGCTGCTTGCCTGCTCTTCCAATAAATATGCCTCTAAAAATGTGTTGGGGAGAAATTGATTTCTTTGTACCCCAATGAAGCAAAGTGAAGGGGAACAATTTATTAAAATGAGACTTTCTCTGTCTCAGGGTTGTGGCCAAGGCCCCCAAAGCTGAGAGCACTGGGTGCAGGGTAGGCCCACAGGTGCTGGGTCATCTCTTCAGGCCTGGCAAAGGGCATCACTGCCAAAAGCTACTTCTTCTGTCATCAGGCCACCATCCATCTTCAGGCCACGTGAGAGGAAGCCAGAAAAGGAGAGGAAGGCGATGAGGGCTTTGCAGAGAGTGCTGGTGAGCTGTGTGGGCTGCTCTCCACACACGGGTGAGGCAAAGGAGAAAGGTGCTTCGTGGCTTCCTCGAGACAGACAAAGGTTTTGGAAGAACTACTCGGGGTGCTGGATACATGCTTCCTTAAGCAGGGACACGAGGCAGTCTCAGGCTGTAAGTGTCTATAGTTAAGAGGTTAAGACTGACCAAAGGGGGCTGCCATGGGAACAAAGTGCACTTCCATGGAGGGTGGGACAAAAAGCCCATGCTTAATGGTCCAGATGGAGGCCTGAAGGAAGGAGCCAGCCATGAATCTTCTAGAAAGAGACCTTGTCTGAAGATGGCAAGAATTTTTTAACAGGCAAAGTCTTTCTACGTCTAGTCTCATCACCAAATGTTCTATGGAAGCTCGAGACTGTTCAAGCCATGGAGAAAGGATGCAGATCAAGCCTAAACCAGGACAAAACGGTGGACGAAGAGCCTGGAGTTTTTATTTTAGACTGGGTTGGATTTTGCACGTGACAGGCTCTCAATATATGATGGAACAAAAGGTCCACACTTTATCACTGTTCCCGATCTGATGGTCCCTCTCAATGCACATGCCGATCACAGCTACTTTCCTCCTGGCAAGTCCTATGAAGTCTTCCATTTTACAGATGGAGAAACTGTTGTTCAGGAAGGTTCAATTACATGCCCAAGTTCATACAGATAAAAAGTAGCAGAGATGGAATCAAACCCAAGTCTGTTTGACTCCAAATCCCAGAATCTTTCCACCATGTAAACATTGCCACTGTGGGCTGCTACGGAGATGGGGAGTATAGTCAGTGTCTGAAATTTGAAATGCTCTCTCTTCTGAAATGCCAGATGGCTGCACCAAGAAGAAAGGCCAGCAGACTGTCTACTAAGATGTCTCATAAACTGCTATTCCTTACCTTTGGGAATTTTCCATGATCCTAGGTCTGATACAGACACCTGGACACTACAAATCTAAAGAGGGATCCATCTCTCAATAGAGACACCTTAACCAAGCACAGAGCACTCATGTATAAAACCCAAATGCTTATTTCTTCACTCACCGTGAGAAATTACTGAACCTAAGACCTAAAAACTAAAATTCTGTAGGATTAGCCCATTCTTTCCCCAAAACCTGATGCCAAGAGAAGCCAAATCACAATCTGAGACTTGCTGGAATACCTGGAGCAGAATGAGGGGAATCTGATCGTCCAGCAGTGATCACTAGCTTTCTCCATCTCGCAAGAGGGATGGTCTTGCCAATGGGACCTGAGACACTGCAAGTGTGTGCGCTCCACTCCACCCCCACTGCATGAGGACTTCCAGTCGCTGGTGAAGGCTCCCTCTTCCCTGGAGTGTGCTGGGATGAAAACTGGATATTTGCCTCCTGTACTCCCACATCTTTTTGCTTTCAGAGTTGGCCAGCGCTTCCTTTGATGGACACAACCTTTCTGATGGTAATGCATTCAGTCTGGTGACTGTGGAGCCTGCCTATCTGGGAGCTGTGCCTTCTTCAGCTGACTTTGCATATCTTTACTGTGCTCCATTGTGTTATCCAAAGCTTAACTCCCAAAGGGCAGTCTTACTCCCTTCATTTCCAAATCCGGAAAGACAGACGTCTACTGCACCCCAGAATGACTGAGGGAAAGGTGGGTACAGTCTTTGTCTGAGGACCTTCTGTACCTGAATATTAGATTTTTTAAAGAAGGAAATAGCTTTAATTAAGGGACATACAAGCACTGGGTGCAGAGGACCCAAAAGGAAAGGATGAGTATTAACTCCCAAAAGCTTCATAAGGGCCTGCCTGGTTCTATGCTCAGGGCTTTGAATCAGCACAACAAGCTCAGGAAATAACTAGCAGTGCACCCATTTTACGGCTGAGAAAACAGAAAGTGAAGTGACTGCTAGTTTCGGGAGAGCTGGGATTTCTCCCCTGGCCTGTCTGACTCTGAGATTCCACTGGAAACACAAGAGTCAAAAAAAATAAACAAACTGCTAATGTATGTGAAGATGTTTTGGGAGCTGCCGATGAGGTTACACAGGGAAAGGAAAAGAAAACGAACCACACTTCCCTATCAGCAGGCTGCTTTTCCAGCGGAAACAGGAGTAATTTTCTAGAACGTTTTGCGAAGAGTCTCTGATATCTGAACTGGCTGCATGTCCACAGGGGCGTCACTGAAACCTAGCCAGATGGGGTCTTCCTGCTACAAACAAGCTTAGCAGCTCCTTCACTTAATCCCACCCTGAATCACTAGCGAGATGAGGTGAAGGGTTCCAAGCTCTTCAAACAGAAAAGAAAAAATGAATGTTTCCATCAGAGGCCCTGGGCTGTGGTCACCACCAGGCAGAGAGCTCAGCCACCCCTGTAGACAGAGAGTCTTTTAAAGGAGTCACGAGCCACTCAGGGGGCAGAGACAAAGCCTGTGGCAGGTCATGGCCAAGACGAAACCCACTGGGCATTCTCCCATTGCTCCCATCACTCAGGCCCTGGAAGCCGCTGTCCCGGCAGCTCCTCTTGGCAGCCCCCAACACATCCTGTATTTGGCTCCCTGACCCTGACCATTGTGAGAAAAGACAAACAAAAAGAAACCCTGGGGCGGCTCCCGCTTTAAGAGACAAAAAGACCCAAAACATGGGGGAAAAGAAGCAAGGAGAGATTATACACTGTCATCATGACATAATGCTCATTTCTGATTCCTGGCAGGAAGTCACTTCTGCCATCAAGACAGAGTAAACCCTCCCTCACTTGGAAGCGTTTCTGGTGTATTCGCTTTGTGGTTCCAGCCTATCAAGATCTAGAAGGAGTGGGGAGGGTAAAAGCTCAGTGGTAGAGCACATGCTTAGCATGCACAAGGTCCTGGGTTCCATCCCCAGTACCTCCATTAAAAAAGAAATGAATTTAAAAAAAAAAAAGAAAGATCTGGAAGGAAAGGAAAAGAAAAAGAGGAGAAGTAAGGAGGCAAAGTAGGCATTTATCAAGTTTAAAAAAAATCTACATATTTGATTTCACTTAATCCTCTAAAGAATACTATGATTATCTGTATTTATGGAGAAGGAAACTGAAGCACAGAGAAATTAAACATGCACCCCCGGTCACAGACCTGGTAGGACTGGAACACAAGCCTGGAGGGGTGGGAAGTCCATACTCTTTTCACTGAAGCATAGATTTGGAAGATCTTTCTATGTCCATCAGAGGAAGAAAAATTTACAAGGTTCTCATTTAGCACCAAAGTTTTCTAAGCCAAAATGAGCATTTTTAAAGAATGTCAGTATTTTGTTTCTATTTCATCAAGTTACATCTGGAAGGTGGAACGATGGCCACTCTGATATGTCCATGCCCTGCTCCCTGGAACCTGTGAGTCTTTAGGTTCCGTGGAAAAGAGGAATCAAGGTTGCAGAAGGAATTAAGGTTGCTAGTCGGTTGGCCTTGGGATGGGGAGAGTAGCCTGACTTATCCAGGTGGGCCCAATGTAATCACAAGAGACCTTAAAAGTGGCAGAGGGAGCAGACGAGAGAGTCGGGGGCAGAGAGGTGAGAACAGAAGCCTTGCTGCCTTTGAAAAGGGGGAAAGAAGCCGGGAGACAAGGAATGTGGGCAGCGGCCTCTGGAAGTTAGACAAGGAGGTGGATTCTTTCCTGGGGCCACCAGGAGGAACGCAGCCCAGCCCATCCCTTGATTCTAGCTCAGCGACGCCAATGTCGACTTGAATTTCTAACCTTTAGAACCACAGGTAACAAAATCATACTGTTTTATGCCCCCACTTGCGGTGATTTGCTTCAGCAGCAATAGACAACTAACACAGCACGAGGAAACCAAATCATCATGCAAGAGGGTGCCGGCCCTCGTGGTGCAGGCCGGGAATCTTAGAAGCCGCCCTGGGCTCGAATCCCCGCCTGACCGCGGCTGCCCGGGACAGCCTGATACCTCCCTCTCACTCATAGCAGGATGTTCTTGCCAAGGAAAACTGAAATAGTCAAGTCTGTTGGCTAAAATTCCATCTTAGTTAGGGATGGTTTGGTTGCATGGAACATATCCCTACTCACTGAAGCTTAAGTTAAAAAGGAATGTTATTTAGAAGCAGAGTGAGACTTACAGAACCAGAAAAATCAGTGGGTCTCACTCTCCCCTCCCTCATTCCCCCCCCCCCCCACCCAGCCTTTCTATGCATATCTTATTTATTCTTCTTCTCTTCTCGCGGACACATTTGCTTACTTCCCTGTTGGTACCAGGCTTCGGCGTGGCCATTCCAAGTCAGTGGTCTCTGTCCCAGGGAACCTTCCAACTTTCCAGCTTGGTCCCCCCCACAGCCAACTGATTCAGTCTCCCCCAGCCCTTGCCCGAATGCTCAGAACACAGAGAAAGTGATAAGCCCAGCTCTAATCTGATATTGGACTGTATTCAGTCCAGTTGGTATTCAATTGGAAGATCAATCTGGTATTTACTCCTGACTCAGCCGTGGTCAGCAGGGACGGGCTGGGAGCAAAGGCACTTGCTACAAAGGCCTGTCACCTAAGAAGGCATCGGGGAGTAGGGAGGAAATGATTGGCATCTTCCGTATGTGTGTCTGCTAATTCTGGGGACAGCCTTATCTCTGGAAACAGAAATGCATCATTTCTGCAGCCTGAGCTGCCCTCCTCCCTGCCCAGGCCAAGCTGGGCCCCCATTTGAAATCGTGACAACTTTTCCTGTCCCTCTGTTCTCTGATTGACATACTGTCTTTTAATATATTAATCTATTCGACAGAGTTACATTCAAATGTTGCTGGTCTGGGAACAATTCTGTATCTTTCCAGTGACTTTGCATATTTCATAATTTAACTCTCAAAGGAAAAGAATGATTGCCCGGTTCTTGAAAGAAGGGGGACCTCACGGTGGGCCCTAAGTTCTGATGATTATAATCATTAATAATAATGATATGAATAATAACAAATACGTTTGAGGTTTCAGAGTTCAGAAAATGCAGCCCTTACAATAATACAGTACAGTAGAGAAGACACGCGGTAAGACAGATTGTGAAAATGAGGCTCAGAGTGCTGAGACGTTCCAGCAGGGCCCCAGAGCTTTGTGGGATGATTTGAGCTCAAGAAAATAAGAATGAAGTAGCACCAGTTGCTCTACATTTGCTATTTCTCATCCTCACACGGGCCCTTCCAGGTAAGACTTTACTAAAAGTCCCACAATTATGGGAGCCTCTGACTTGAAAGCCCAGCGTGGTAGTCAAGGACCCCATCTGTGTCCATACATGACAGCCGAGCATACAACTTGGAATAAACCATACACGATTCCTGCCCTCAGGAAGCTGCGGTGTGGTAGGAGAGAGAAACGTAGGGAGTTTAAGTACAGGGCGCCAAGGGGGTGATCCTAGGAGCAGAAGCCCGGCCTGGGCCGCCAAGACAGCTGGCCTCCCCAGGAACTGGCGTTCACGTTGAGACCTGGAGGGAGGGCACAGCACGTGTAGGCGGAGAGAGGGTTAAGGGGCATCCCAGCCAGGGGCAGGGCCCAAAGACAGGATGGCATGTCCGGGAACTGGAAGTTTCCCAGGGTGACTGGAACACAGAAAGCAAAGGCGTGAGAAGCCAAAAGTAGGCTAGAAAATTAGTCAGGGCCTTCGGGCTGGCTTAGGAATTTGGGGTTGTATCCTAAAGTCAAGGGGAACCAGGGGGTGGGGGTTAACATGATACAAGACTGGAAGATTTGTGGGACATGAGGTCTAAGGGAGAAGAATGTCAGGTGACCATCAGGTTTATGGTTTGACCAACTGGGTGGACAGTAAAGCCACTAATAAAACATGGAGGGCACTGGAAGAGAAGCAGTTTGGGGAGGGTGCAGTGCGGGGAACAATGAATTCTGTCTGGGACACGTGGAGTCCGAGGTGGCCTGTGAGATGTCCAAGTGGAGGTGGCTAGTGGGCTGTTGGATACCTGGGTCTGGAAGAGAGGGTGGTAATTAAAGCAACGGAAGTGAAAGAAATGGCCTGGGGAAACCATGGGGCGTGAGGAGGGAAACGGGCTCAGGACAGCGGAGGGTTCCCTGAAGGGGATTCCAACGTCTCATGGTCGGGGGAGAGAGAAAGAAGCCCCCGTGAGACTGAGAAGGACCAGCCTGAGAGACGGGAGGGAAGCCAGGAGAGTCACGGCAAGGGGGTGGCTCAGAAAGAACAGAAATACTGTCTTTGACAAGCACCACCAAGGGGCCAGGGGAAATGGCTGACCAGAGTCCATTCAGACAATTTTTTTTATTGTGTTATATTTTTCATTAGTGTGTCTATTTCTCTATGACTGGAAGCTCCTTTGGTAAAGGTGTTTTCAAGCCTTTATTCCCAGCAATTAGCCCAGGAGCCTGGCATAAATTCTCAGCGACTGTTCGTTGAGTGAATCAATCAATATGTCAGGGGCATTCAAAAATACTAAAAACTGCATCTGGATGAGAGAGACAACGAATCATGAGTCTTTAGTGATTTACAATAAATGGACAGGGAAGCAGACAGGACCTTTGGAAAGAAGAGCCATCTCACCGTTGTCCTTCCTGTGAGTGACTCAAGGATGGCTGACAGGGACTGCCCCACTTTAATTGCCATCACTTCTGTGACCACCATCTAAAGAGCAACTTGGTTGCTTGAAAACAATTTTATTTATGTGCTCTTAGTATTCAAATTGTATTTGCATAATTAAATCAAATTATCTCCAAAGTCAAGGTCATCTTCAGTCTAATCCTTGCCTGAATTATCCGAAGACTCAGCCATTAATGGGATTTTTTCCTGTTTATGAAACCCAAGTGCCACTGTGTGTATCAGTAGACACAGCCGGGGATCAATGCTGGATCCCAGCTGGCTAACCACTAAGATAGAGGTGGAAAACTCTAAATATCATTTTGCTTTTTGTTTGTTGGAAATGTAAACAGACAGCAATTCATAGCAAACGGGATGGGGATGGTCTTCTCTAAGTGCATGGTACCATCAGGGTTAGTACTTATACTGTGTAGCCATGGGCAAGTCAGAGGTACGGATGACTCAAAATGAAGGCCCTGGCAGTGATCCTATGACAGAGGCCCCTGCTGGACCAGACGTCAAGCCTTGGTTGATGAATGATGGGGGGTCCCGGTGAGGGAAACTGCAGCCAGAGCAACAGAGCAGCACTGGGCAAAGGGTGTGGGGGCGGCGGCGCAGGTGTGTTTTGCCAGTCGGTATGGGAGTATTTCAACATCTCAATAGCTGCAGTGGGTGTACCTCCTTGTACTTGCCGGCTACGAGCTGTAGGCAGCAGCCGAGGGTAAACCAGCTCGGGGTTTCACAGTCCTACCTATTTCACCGAAAAAGAAACTGAGGTTTAATGAGACAAAGTTTGGATCAAAGCCCATAAGCCAGCGTCAGGAGAACGGGCACTAAGAACTCAAATCTCTTAATGCAAATTAAAACCACAGTGAGGTATCACCTCACACCAGTCAGAATGGCCATCATTAAAAAGTCCACAGATGATAAATGCTGGAGAGGGTGTGGAGAAAAGGGAACCCTCCTACACTGCTGGTAGAAATGTAATTTGGTGCAACCATTATGGAAAACAGTATGAAGATTCCTCAAAATACTAAAAATAGGCTTACCACATAATCCAGCAATCCCACTCCTGGGCATATCCAGAGGAAACTCTAATTCAAAAAAAAAAAATATGCACCCCAATGTTCATAGCAGCACTATTTACAATAGCCAAGACATGGAAACAACCTAAATATCCATTGACAGATGGCTGGATAAAGAAGTTGTGGTAAATTTATACAATGGAATACTACTTAGCCATAAAAAAGAATAAAATAATGCCATTTGCAGCAACATGGATGACCCTGGAGATCGTCATTCTAAGTGAAGTAAGCCAGAAAGAGAAAGAAAAATACCATATGATATCACTTATATGTGGAATCTAAAAAAAAGAGAAACTTATTTACAAAACAGAAACAGACTCACAGACACAGAAAACAATCTTATGGTTACCAGAGGGGAAGGGGGCGGGAAGGGATAAATTGGGAATTCAAGATTTGCAGATACTAACTACTGTATATAAAATAGATAAACAACAAGTTTATATTGTTCAGCACAGGGAACTATATTCAATACCTTGTAGTAACCTATAATGAAAAAGAATATAAAAACGAATATATGTATGTATCTGCATGACTAAAACATGATGCTGTACACCAGAAACTGACACAACATCATAAACTGATTACACTTCAATTTAAAAAAAAGAACTCAAATCTCTTTTTTCCCAAACCTGATTTCGATTCTATGTTATCACCCCTAAATTTTCCCTAGAATTGTTATGAGACACAAATACTCATTACGAATGAGTATACAAAACCTGGATTTGTTCAGCAACAGTACTGGTACAGCGACAGCCGTAAGGTTAGAAAGAGGTGCCTGCCTCCGTGGAAAAGCCGTAATATTTTATTACGGAATTATGCATTCTCATGAAGGCTGTTTCAAGGTTCTCCCCGCAGACAAACTCTGAAATGTTCTCCCAGACAAACCCCACTGTGAGTGATCTGTTTCAATGCAAGGAGGACAGGAGGACCCATCTCCATGACTTTTTCACACACTTAATATTCTAGGCATGAGACACGATCACTAATCGCATGTTCTCACAAACTGGGTGGCAATTACTGCAGAGGTTGTCAGGCAGTCCTGAGGACGCTCACCTTATAAGATGTAGTTTTCATATTCTGTGGCAGCGGCTAGGAAAAGCAGCACATAATGACACCTTGTGGATGAGGCCCCTGCTAGTTATGTTTTAATTATTAACCCAACTCTACAGGCGAAGCAATAGGTGGTAATTTCGGTTCTTCACCGCCGCTTAATTCTTGTTCCCTCAGCCACCAGGCTGGGGGACGCTTCAGAATATTTAAGGAGTTTGTTCTAGAATACATCCAGCTCCAATAGGCTCCCCTCTCCTGTGTGAGGCCTCCTTTCCCTGACACTCTGAGGCAGGGATGGGTTGGAGGGTGGTCAGGAAAAGGAGCGATGCGTCCTGGGAAAATGTCGTGATTAAGATGCACGTGAGAGACAGCAGTGGGCAGAAGTGGCCCAGGTGGGTCCGGCTCCGCAGGTGAGGCTGGTAGTGTGCCAAGCACCGTCTTCACACGATGTGGTTACCTCATTCTCAGTCTTCTCAATTCCAGAAACTTGGGGGGAGGATGGAAAGGGTGGATCATCTGCTTGGATTGGGGGGATCTTCCTGGACGCCCCACTTAAGAAACAGGGATGTGGGTTCAAGGCTTCTGTGCTGAATATTTCTTCCCCTATTGCCTTTCCAGAGCTTTACTGGCCCTACAGAGCCACCCCATTCCCCTTAGAAAGCAAGTGGGATCTATTTAACTCTGATATGTCTCTGCCTCACCAGCCGTAGACCTAGTGGGGAGGATAAAACACGGTGGCGGAAGGAAAGAAGGGAGAGGTTGGGGAGATAGGGGCCCTACACTCCAAGACTTTTCCCAGAACCGCATGGTTGGGAAGGCAATCAACTTCAAAGGTGATTCAGGAAGCTGTGTAGAAGCCCAGTCTTCAAGGCTAGACGCCCCAGCCAGGATGGGGAGGTAAGGCTTAATTCTAAACCCAAATCAGTGGAGGTGCTGAGCTGCTGACGCTACAGTTAGTATTCAGTCAAAGTTGTTCTAAAAAGTGGGACAGGAGAGACATTTGCATTTGTGACCTTTGTGTATGTAAATATACACAAATGTGTATGTATTTAGCAAATGTGGTTCATTCTATACTTCTTACCATTTTGTAAACTACAGAGATTTTTTTTAATTTAATGATACATCATGAACCTCTCTATATATCTATATTTATTTTGTTATTTTGTCATTTTGCAATTTAGTGTATGCATAGTCTTAAAATGTATTTCAATATATGCCTATTGTGGGACATTTATTTCAACTTTTCACTATAATACACCGGGGGGTTGAACATCCATCTCCTCCAACTGCCCTGATACGCTGTTGCAGTAACAGGACAGTCCCATATATACAGGGGTTTGTTCTAGACTCTTCTGGGCCATTCATCCCTCAGCCTGCTAACACAGCATATTGTTTTCACTATGAGAACTTTGTGACGTATTTCTCCACCCCTCCAAACCCATGACTCTAATTTTAAAATTTCCAGGCTGTTTTTGTAACTTTTCTATTCCAGATGCATCTTTTTTTCTTTAGTTTGAAAAATTCCATGAAAAGTCCTGAGGATTCTTATTGGAATTTCTTTGTATGTATTGATTAAGTTGTTTAGGATCAACTTATAAACAGTATTGGGACGTCCCACCAGGAACACTGCATATTGCTGTTTATTCATGGCTCCCTTTGTGCCCTGAACTATTTTACATATTTTTCTTCATATCCACAGCCTGACATTTTCTAACTGGTTAGCTCTGATATATTAGAATGCTTTTGAATTTTTGAATTTTTGCTATTTTTATCCTCCTGGTTTTTTCTATTGGAGTGTTTATCTCTTTCATATTGGTTCATGTGTGAATTAGGCTTCCCCAGGTTCCAAAGAAGCAATGACTTCGGGTGATGGGGGTGAGACCATAAGAAACATAGAAACAGCCAAAGAGTTGGATCTTGTGGAGGAAAAGGAATGGACAGAGATTTCAAAATTCAAGGTCACTCAAATGACCCGATTAAATGCCCTTCCCGCAACTGTAGGTTCCAGTAATCACAGCCCACACACCACCAGTGTGGTGACTCAGACCCTCCCGACACCACCAGCCTTCCTTCCTCCTGGCTTTTTCCAACTTCCACCCGCCCACTATCAACTACTAAGTCTCTCTGTGTGTTTTACATCCATATTCTCCAAGAGAGAGGGCTAAGTGCTTTGTTTAATCATGAGCGTCCCTGCTGAGGACATGAGACCCAGCTCCAAGTTGGTTCTCAGCCTACGGATGGGCTGCCCCAAAGCCAGCACTGGGACCGCAGCACAGGCTCCTGGTGCAGACCAGGGCTTCTCAGAGAGAAAGCACACACGGGTCATCAGGGTCGCTTCTTTAAATGCACAGTCTGATTCAGTAGGTGTGGGATGGGGCCTGAGACCCTGTAATTCTGACCAGTTCCCAGGCGGTGCTGTGATGCTGGCCCACGGCCCAGGGCTTAGAGCAGTTTCCCAGCCTGAGCAGCACTGACACTTGGGGCCAGACAATTCTTTGTTGTGGGGGCCGCCCTGTGCGTTGTAGGACGTTTAGCAGCACCCTGGGCTCTGCCCACTAGATGCGTGAAGTGCCTCCACCCCAACTGAAATAGCTCCTGAAACTGACAAATATTCACTGGGGAGCAAAACCGCCCACGCTGAGAGCACAGCGGACCAGGAGCAAGACACACCACAGGAAGGGGGCGTGTGCGACAGCGTCCTCAAGGGACGGCACGACATCCAGCTCGCAACTTGCTTGGCCGGTCCAAAGCATTTAACGAGAGCTTTTCACGTGTGAGGTGTTTTAACTCTGCTTGGCATATGCATTTCAAATATTTGCCCCTTTTTAATGGTCTGCCTTCTGCTTAAATGATACATTAGTCAAAAGGTTGGTATTTCCTTCTATTTAATCCTGTGACGTCTTAGCCATGAACTCTCAGCTATTTGGGAATATAGACTAGACCAGTATCCTCTAATAGGAAAAACAAAACAAACCCCTGCCAGTGTCTCCATTCAAGTCGCTTGAAAGTTACACCCCTTGCAGTAGCCCAACTGCAGAACTATTTTAAGGAAGCGTAGGAAGGGCCTTCTGCAGCACGCATCTTAGAGCGCACACTGTGATGACCGCCTGCTCCACCTGCACAGGTGAGCCCGGGGATACCACTTCACTGTCCATTAAATGCTACCTTTTCCCATCCCTCGCTCAGAAGAGCTGCAGAGATCAGATAAGCAGGGACCTTCTTAACCTACGTTGTCCAGTGCGGTGGACATTCGTGTTAGGCCGCTATTTAAAGTTAAATTAACTAAAATCAAACAAAATCAAAATTTTAGTTCTTCAGTCAGATTAGCCACCTTCTGTATACTCATAACCACACATGCTTAGTGGGTATGTGGTGGACAGCACACATAGAGGGCTTTCCCATTATTGTAAGTCCCACGCCATCCCTGTTCTCAGTGATACAGCTTCGTGCAAATAAGCAACAAGTTATATCATGATGGCCGCCATCCACACGTGGGTGGTTGGGCTCGTCACGCCACCATCCACACGTGGCCACACACCAGCGAGCACCAGCGTCCGGGACTGCCTAAGCACTCGCATTTCACCTGTGCACTGGAAGCAGTCACAAAAGCAATGAAAACAGTAATTAAAATCTTGAAAAATAGCAGCAAGGGTCAAATAATTACGGGCTCACTGCTTTCAATAAATGACACCGCCTGGACCACAAACAGACAGCTTCGTGAACCTTTTAATTACAACGGCAGAAAAAGATGCATATTATTTTCCTATAAAACTACTAGTTCAGATTAGCCATTTATAAAAAGTCATATCATCTTCTGGATTCTGACATCCTTTACTCATGTTCTGCAAGACTGGGACACAAGGCTGTGAGCTTCAGGAGAGCTGCCGCAGCTGGAACCCGGCTCAAGGTGCCGGTGCTCTGCGGTGATGTAAGGGAAGGACGGTCATGAATAACATGTCAGTCCCCAGGGAGTTAGGAAAACAGTAACTGATGACAACAACAAGAATAATAATATCCAACATTTATTATGCATCAAGGCTTATGCTAAATGCTTAATATGCATTATTGCATTTACTCTTGCCAAAAAAGCAATAAGGTAGGTATTTGGCATCATTTGTAGATCTTATAGATTCAGAGACTAGGCTCAGAGAGGTTAAGTAACTTGCCTGAGGTCACTCAGCAAATAAATATCAGAGTCGAGGAGCCAACCCAAGTATGACTGAACTCCAGAGCCCAGGCTTCAAACTGGTCATGCCTCTTGTCCCCGATCAGCATGGTCGCAGATGGAGGAAGCCATTCCACCTGCTCCTGTGGGGAAGGACTGTTTGGGCCAGGGGTCTCACCCTCCCATTCTTCCCATCCTTGGCTATGTCCTGAGCTCATGAGGGCCTCACACAGTGTGTCAGTTCCCCAGCCTATACCTCCAACTCCATCCACTCGCTTTTCCATTCCATGTGAAAATATCCCATGCAGGCCCTGGAAGCTGGCTCAAGGCTGCTTCAGCCCAAAATTCTGGGATCTCAAGTACCCAGAGTTTGATCTAGGAACAGAGAGGATGGGCCCTTGGCCCCACAGACATCCTCCCTTTCGGGGAGGGGCACAGCTAGAACAGGGCCATGGAAGGATCCTCATAACAGTTGTTTCTCAGAGCGGGGTCCAGCAGCGACACCGTCCCCGGGGAGCTTTTGAGAAATGCAAATTACCAGAACCCATCCCAGACCAACTGAATCACAACTCTGGGCATGACCTGTGTTTTAACAAGCCCTCCAGTGATTCCAATGCTCCAATCAGAATTCTCGGAGCTTCTCCGAGGCCTGAGGACCCCGACCTAGGACGACTCTCGCTCTTGCGTGGCCCAGGGACCAGAAGCATCAGGACCACCTGGCAGCTTGTTGGCAATGCGAAGTCTGGACCCCACCTGCTGCAGACCTGCTGAACCGGAGTGGACGGCGCCCAGCGATATTTGTTTCAACATCGTCTCCAGGTGACTCTTATCACAGGGAAGTTTGAGAAGCAAGGTTCTAAGGCAGGGCCTCTTCGTTTTCCCCCTCTTCACTGTTGTACTGTTAACATTTGCTTCTAGTCCGAAAGATAGAAACTCATCTCACATGGGCTTAAGGGAGAAAAGGGAATGTATTAGCTTCTGCAGCTGAAAAAACTTGTGAGAATGTAGACCTGGCACCACTGGATCTAGCAGCAAACTACAGCCCGTGGGCCAAGCAGCCCACCGCCGGTTTGGGTAAATAACAGCTTTGTGGGGACACAGGCACACCATCCACGTGCACGTTGTCCAGGTCCGCTTTGCGCTACAACAGCACACCTGAGTAGCTGTGACAAATACTACATATTATTAAATGTACATAGAAAGCATCCCTTTATGTTCAATTAGTGAATTTCCTAGGGCAGATTTTTATAGCAATATTTGAAGCACTTTGCCCACCACCCTGGAGTATAGATTCCTAATTAGGGAGTATGGCATAAGAAGACATATACATTTTGTCTCTGTCCACAGTTCCTGACTCACAGCTCCTAAAAGCCTTGGGACTGGTAAGAGTGTCTTTTGCATGCTAATAAGATGACCAGTGGCTGGGGCCCCCGGGGTCTCCAGAAAGATCGCCATGATTAGAAGGTTGGAAGTCTAGTGCCGCTCCCTGACCTCCACGGAGGGGACAAGGGCTGGAGACTGAGTTTAACCACCAAGGGCCGGTGGCGATCTAAGCAATCATACCTACGAAATGGAACCTCCATAAAAACCCGGAAGTGCAGAGGTTCAGAGAGCTTCTGGGCTGGGGAACACACTGAGGTGCTGGGAAGGTGGGCGCCTGAGAGGGCAGGCAGACTCCGCCTGCCCCCCAGCAAGTCCCTGTTCCTCGCCCACGCGTCTCTGCCCCCGGCTGTGCCTGAATTGTATCCTTTGCAGTGAGCCACTAAACAGACGTACAGGCCTTCTGGGAGCTCTGGGAGCCATTCTAGCCAATTATTGAGCCTAAGGACGGAGTCATGGGTGACTAGTATCAGAATTACCTTGCACTGTCAGGACACCCAGGTGGGTACCCAGGGATCTGGAAAACATCTCAGAGAGCGCCCCAAACATTAATCTACGTTATTCCAGGAGTAATTACTTTGTAACTTATCTACATCTCACTGTTAATTCAGAAGTACTTGTTACAGACACTACAACAGCAGCCAAAGAACTTGTAATAATGATCCAAAGGTGCTGACACTGTTGAAGTCCATGTGAAGTCACGGGCACTGTTCTTATGTTAAACTTCTCCTCTGCATCTCCAAACCTACACTTTGGCAGGGGGTGATTTGTGGACATCGAGGGGAGAGCCAGATTTCACAGCAGAGTTGTGCAGGGAGGATCAGAGAGACCCCCCCCCCCCACCAGACAACCACTAGATTCAGCATTATTTCAGGTACAGAAGTTTCTGGAGCCGGGGGGCCCCACGGGATTACAAGCCATGCCCACAGCAGAAACTCGGCAAGAGCAGAAATCATAGGAAGGACTTCGAATTTCTTCAGGATTCTAGAAAACTCTAACCCAGATTTCAAGAAGCCGGGAGATCCAAGGTCATTTTAGGACTCTCAAAGGCAGTACCTACCTTTACATTTGGAGACTCCCAAGCTTACATCATATTAAACGAATTAAACTATACCCACATTGAACAGAATTTATACTGTAATGATGTAAGTGTTGGATTGTGTTTTAGTAAACTCGGTGACATCATGTCACCTTGGCAAAGATTTAATTCATATTTTCTTTCTGTGTTTTGAAGATTTTTTTTTAAACCTCAGTTCTTTCTGCAGGCAGGCCCCAGCAAATCCCGCAGAGCCCTGCCACAGGGGAAGGCCTGGCATGCGTCCATCCCACAAGGCAGCCCCCATCTGTCTGGACTGGATGGAAAGAGACGGTGTGTGAAAGTCACCAGCTTGGTGAAGGCAGGGGTCAGACTCCAAAGTTATGTCCCCTGTAACATTAGGGGGCACAAAGCGGGACATTGTAGCTACTTAATGTCATCATTATCCTTAGGCCAGGGGTTCAGGAGGCTACAAACACTGGCTGAAATTGTGTAGTTCATTTTGAGAACCTCACCAGGGACACTGGCTTGAGTCAAACAGGTCCACAGAGAAAATCAGTGGAAAGGACAAGAGAATGTCAATTAAAACCAGCCACTGGCTTTGCCGCACTGGATGGGGACTTTATGGGCTAAAGAGAAAATGTCCATCCTTTGGGGTTATAGTCCATTGCACAGTCCTCCTCAAAGTCCTTGGTGACATTACCAGCAAAACAAGTGACCTTGTTAATTAAATGGGTTAATACTCTCTCCACGCTTCCCTTAATGGCTATTCTGAGTTCCGGGAGAGGCATTCTCAAGCCAAACTGGGCACCCAGAGCCCCCAGTAATCCATGCCACCGTGAGCCCTGTATGCACAGGACGTGCTGCCCAGGCTTGCTTCCACCTCCAGAGGCCCCCACGTGAGCCCAGCCCCTAAGGACCCGGTCCCATTGCCTCTGTCCTCCAGCCCAGCCACAAATCCAGGAACGCCTTTACCATCATCTCCCTAGAGAAGATATTTAATTTTAATTTGAGCACATGCTCCACTTCCATTTTATTCACTGAGTACATATTATTTGAATACCTTTGATTCTGTTCCAAGAGCAAGAAACAAGCAGTAAACACGACAGACCAAAATCACGGCTCTGGGGGCCTTACGTTCACCATTTGGTGACTTTCTTCTACAACTTTGTTTGGCTGTGGTTTGTTTGTAAGAGAAAGTGTCCCCTTTTCTGTCATGTGCTACCCAGCATTTACCCCTGTTGAACTTAAAAATAGGGACCTTTCATCATTCAAATCTTTCTCCAGTGCCTAGGACAGTGGCTGACACAGAGAAGTTGCATCAATTAGGGACTGTATTCAGCTGTAACAGGGACCCGTCTCTCCAAAACACCCCGGTTTAAATCAGATGATTCTTTTTTGTTGTTGCTGTTCAGTTATTTAGCACAGCGGTGGGACGTGCAGGGTTGTCTCAGTGCCTCCACCGTCAAGGTCTGAGCCACCCTGCAGAACAGCCCAGCACTCATACGGTCAGTTACACATCTACCAGGGGACTCAGGAGTCCCGCTTCCAGGAAACAGAAACCTCTGGTTAACGCGAAAGCCCAGAAACCACTGCTTCTAGCAGTGCTACTCCTATTTGCCGAACACTGGGAACAGCGCAGACGCTCTTGCGCAGGTGAACGGTAACAACGTGGGGCATCCACACGACGGACGAAGACTCAGCAATGAAAACGACAACATGACTGACACGTGGGACAAGCCTGAGGAGCCCTGGGGACATCACGCTGAGTGGAGGAAGCCAGTTTACACTGTGTGATTCTGTTCGTATGACAGCCTGGAAAAGGCAAAGTTACAGGGATGGAAAACCAGTCAGGGCCTGCCAGAGGAAAGGAAGGGTGGAGGAGGAAATGTTCTCCACCCTGATTATGCTGGTGGTTACACAAATCTACACAAGTGCTCTACGTTCTAAAACTGGGCATCAAGAGGAAAGACAAAAGCCCTTCTATCATGGAATCCCTTTTAAAACGCAGATATCCCTGGGAAGGGTTTCTGTGTCACCCAGATTGCATTCTGTAAGTGTTTTGAATTAGAAGAAAAAAAAAGTTAAGTGGTTCCCGACCTGGAAATCCTGTGTTCCCTCAAACGGGGAGTATTTACCTATAACACACACACGCCCTGTGTTGGTGGAGTTTTGAGGGGTGACCGGCAGCAGACTGGAGGCCTGGGGCGGACCCGGGCTGGACACAGGGAGGTGGAGGCAGCCAGCAGCAAAGGGGGAAGGAACCAGGGACTAGCCAAGCCGGGAGCCCCTCTCTCCAAGTAGGTCAGAGGGAAATGACTCCTGACAGAGGAGAGTAAAGGACTAGATCCTTCTGTTACCTGGGTCCGGGAGGAAGGGGCTGCCTTTTGACAGTTGTTTCTACCCATTTACCTGTCTCTCTCTCTCTCTCCCCCCTATGAGACTGTCAGCCCCAGAGGGCAGGGACAGATCTCATTCATCTTTGAATCACCCACATGCCCAGCCTGGCACATAGCAGGTAGTCACCAGTTTGTTGTATTAAAAAAGAAGAAGGAAGGAAGGAAGGGAGGTAGAGAGGGAGGAAAGGAAGAAGGAAGAAAGGAAGGGAAGGAAGAAATACACCTGATTCTTCCTGTGATGATGAAACCACACATTACAGAAAGAAGCAAGATTTTCAGGGAACAGGGGGAAAGCCTGGGTCAGAGCCAACCCACATTCTGAAAACCGGGAGCCAGGGGAAAGAGGTGCTGGTTTCTGCTGGCAAGCCTGGGGGTGGCTGAAACGCAGTGCCCAACACTGAGAGCTCTCTAGCGCTGACTCCGTTCCTGCGATGGGGAAGGGTCTCTGGAGAACCTGCTCCTGGGGCCTGGCAGGATCTGTGCCGTCCAGAGGAAGGGGCTCTTACCCCCAGATGAGGGAACTGACCAAGGCAGGGAGGCCCTTGGGCAGGCTATTACACAAGTCCACGCTAGACTTCACAAGACCCCATCCTAATTGCTGAATGCACGGGAAGAGCCTGCCATTTTAGCAGGAGAAACCAGGACACAGTCTACATATTAAGAGAAGAGCTGTTAAACACACTAGATATGATTTCTTTGGGATCCTTTCCAGTTCCAAAAATTCTATAATACTAGTATAAGAAATAAAACACTTGGTTAGAACACATTCTACACATTTTAGACTGATTTCCTTATATACGTAACTGAATGCTCGGGGAATTCACAAAAGGAGAAACAGAAAACTTTATGCCTTCCTATGGTCTGTTCCCTCTGTCTCCTGCCCATCACCACCTCCGGCTCCACCCCCTCCATCATTCCTCCTTCTGGCTCCTAAATGCCCTTCAAGGCTCATCTTAGCCAGCACCTCCTTCAAGAAGCCTCTCCCTTCCTTCCAGCTGCCACTCCAGCCCAGTCTGTTTAAGATGGTCCTCCTCCGTATTCTCAAAGCGTAGCCCCGACACGCCTGTACTGAGGAGCTTTTCCTTCTGGATTGGAATTGTTGGTGTAGTTGCCCTTCTTCTGTCACATAAGTTGTACAGTTCATCGAGGCCACCTCTTAATTTCCGGGCCTAGCCTAGAACACACCTGGCATATCATAATATCCAGACCCACAATAAATATTTGATGAAGCAATGGATACATGAATGTTTCAAATGATTCAAAAGCTAGAAAGTCATCACTCTTTCAAATTTTGAAACTGCGGTGGCCATTTTTGAGAGACTGTATTTATCGGCACACGTTGTGATGTTGACTTTTCCAGCATCAAGTCCAGTGTTAATTACCCAACCAGAGACAGAGACTCACTGAACTTCGGGTAGCAACACTACCTAAGTCTCACCGCTAGATGGCAGCCGCACCCAAGGAGCAGGCGGCTCCTGCCCTCTGACCACACCTCGCCCGGGCCCTCCAACCCAGTCCTGCTCCTTCCAGGGACGCAAACCACCTGAGGAGGAGGGCAGGTCCTGGCAGATATTGATGGCCCTGGGAACCACATCCCAGAAAGATGCTCCTTCCTACTCTGCTCCATTCACTTGTTCTTGTAAAGGCCACTGCTCACTTCCTCCTTCATGTCCCCGGCTCGCCAACCCCCCAACCCCCCAAACCACACATCACATAAGTCTCATTGTTTACATGGGATTCCCCACGCAGGAATGGACCCACACCATCGGCTCAATTAATATGTTCTGACAAAGAAAAGGGCAGTTATCTCCTTGAGTTTCCTCCAAGGAAATAGGACGTGTTGAGGACTGTCATGCATGAGAAATAGAAGCAGACAAGGAGGAAGACTGACAGATGGACAAGGAAAAAGAGCATCTCAAGAGTCAAGAAGAGAAAAGCAGAGATGGAGGTGCCGGAGGAAACAGCTTTAAGAACACAGCTCTGGGCCCCATGTGGCTTAGAGAAGAGGGTGTTTGACCAGAGAGACAGGTGAGGGAGATGCTGGACTTCACCGAATTTCTCAAGAGGACCAAGGGGCCAGACTAGAAGAAAGACAGGGCTAGAGTCCTGTTTCCTTGGCCATGGCACCCAGGTGAGAAAGGAAGGGAGGCCAAGATTAACATGGGAGGGGTGGGGGCGGAAGGTGAGGGCCCTGTAAAACTAAAGGGCTTCTCCTGTCTTGGCGACCTGCCCCAAGATTAACATGGGAGGGGTGGGGGCGGAAGGTGAGGGCCCTGTAAAACTAAAGGGCTTCTCCTGTCTTGGCGACCTGCCCCAAGATTAACATGGGAGGGGTGGGGGCGGAAGGTGAGGGCCCTGTAAAACTAAAGGGCTTCTCCTGTCTTGGCGACCTGCCCCAGCAGGACGGCTAAGAGGCGCACACAAAGTGAGGCCCCGCCTGTGTCACGGGGCCACTGCGAGAGCCCGATGGCACACAGGCAAAAGGCTTCTATAAGTTGCAAGGTGCCTTGTAACGTTCACTCGGCCATTTGTTCCACTTTGACCAGCGCCTCTGCCAAGGTCCTGTCCTGGGATTCCAGGCTACAGCAGAAGTCAAGACCCAGCCCTCACAGAAAAGAGGAAAATGTTAAATGACACCATTTACGATCGGCACTTGAGTCTAGGTCCCAATTCCCATTTCTCTAACAGGAAGCAGCCAGCCAGGTGCAGAACGTGGGTTCCCCAGGTCAGACGACCTGCCGTCTTCAGTAACTGAACCGCGTGAGCAGAGTCAGGGCGAGTGGCCGCTACACGGGAGATGAAGCTTGGGACACTTAGTGACTAAGGAAGAGTAGGGCTGGCACCTGTTAGGACCCTGCTTTGTGGAGACCTGACTGTCCAGCGATGTTTCCGAGGGATCAGGGATCTGTGAGTGTGGAGTGGGTGTTAACGTTCAGGACCATTTACATTTCAAGTAAGATTATGATGCCACTGTGGTTATTCTTTTAAAAAAGAGGAAGAGAAGAAGGAATTGCTTATCTGTTACAGAGATACACATCTCCACTTGCAAGGATTCCATAAAGAGACAGGATTTGCTCTAAAATACTTTAAAAATGTAGAAGGGTGACAAATGAAAAAGAATGAGCTTGGTCACCCTGTACACCGCCGGTGCGTGGACCAGCCGGGTACGGGGCGCAGAGCTGAGCCGGCGCAGCTGCGAGCCACAGGACGGGGAATTAGGGCGCTCTGATGGGGCGGGCCGGGAGCCATCCCCCAGCCGGGCCCAGGCCTGCCTTCTGCCCCCTCAATACAGCTGCAGCAGCAGCCCTGCCTCCTGGGACATTTGGAGCCTACTGTCCAGGGACCAAGCGGACTTCTCATGCCTCCTTCTCTGCCCTGCTGAGGAGGAGCCTGCAGACAGCGCAGCTTCTGCCCTGGACACTTTCTCCTGGACCCAGATCACCCCCACCCCCCAATTTGTATATATGTTTATATATGTTCATATATACACATATGTGTACATATATACGTGGATATTATATACATACATACACCATACATTATATATACGTTCTATTTAATGTAATCTATTAATTATATAATTATTATGCATTGTGATTCTGTAACATGTGAATTATATATTCGTATACAATATACGAATACATTATATGAATACGTGCGCATACTCACTAAGCACTTGCTATGTGCATTTTCTTATTCCAGCCTCACAAAAACTCTAAGGTAGCAGTTATCACATCCCCTTAGCAAATGAAGAAACTAAGGCTCAGAGAAGTTAAGTAATTTGTGCAAAGCCAGATGTGAGGATGGCAATACAGCTCACATCCCTGCCCGGTAGGGTTACGTCAGGGAATGAATGAAACTGTTATAAAGTACTTAGACTTGGGCCTGACTTGGAGGAAACGCTAAACACGGCTTTGTCTTACTGATGGCTGCAGCTACACCACGTGCCGCGCCCTGCAGAGGAAGCACGGGAATCTGAATGATGATCTGATAATTCGCGTCGCAAAATAACTCTCCCCAGGGCTTCTTCCCAGGCCAGGCCATTTGGTTTAACAAACCGATTTGATATGAAGGCAGAGGCGTCTACACCAGAGCAAGGAACGTCCTCAGAAGCCTCCAGTCAAGTTCCCTCAGACACTGACCCCTGAGCAGAGGGCAGAGGAAGAGCCCCTCGGCTCCACCTGCTCTCGGCAGCTCCGAGGACGGGCTGGCCCCTGGCTCTCCGTTCCTCTACCTTTTATCACCCGTCAACCTCTGCAGAGGCTTCCCAGCCGGGAAACCTCATGTTCATCTCACAAGATGCCAGAGCTGGACGAGCCCCTCTCCTGCCTTGGCCTTCCGCTGCCTGGGATCACTCCTGGGGGAGCCTCCTCGGTGGGCCACAGAGGAAGCCCCTCATGTACTGTTACCATGGCAAGGACCCTTCCTCACCCCGGGGCCACAGCCAGTGAGAAGGTGTGAGGAGGGCAGGGTCCGCCTGGCTTTCAGGATCTTAGGCAGTCTTGTTGGCTTCAGGGTACACACACCCCCAGCATCCTGAGAATGGGCAACTCACCACCTGACACCGAGTCCACAAGCACAATGCCGTCACTGTTCACAGAGGTGGAAACCCTGCCCCACCACTGCACGGACGTTCCACATTCTCTTCTTATCCCCATAAGTGACGTGAAAATGCACAGGGGCACAGTCAGGAGGCGGGAGAAGCAAGGGTGGACATGCTGCTTTGCCCCCAGTTCAGAGATGTCTGGGCCAGGGCTGGGAGGACCCAATGTGCTCGGCTGACTTTCGGCTGTGGGTTCCTGGCATGCAGTCGCATGGGGTGCCCACCCGGAGGCATTGGAGTTCCCAGAGGTACTCCTGCCATGTTGGAGCCCAGGATGTTAAATAAGTCTACGCCCGCCCTCTCCAATGTCCAGAGCAGACGGGGCTCCCAGACCTCCTCGCCAAGGCCTGCACTGGACACAGCCAGCACGGTCTCTGAGTAATCCAGTTTTTGGCAACCCATCACCACCGCCATCACGAACACACACTCCACCAACCCAGGACCTCCAGGTCTCCTGATTTCTGAGGCTGGATCAGGAAAAGCAGCCCCGCCCGACACCAGCTTCATGCACATCTCACCAAAACTTGAAGACAGACCACAGAGAAGCTTTATTAATTTTTCACAAGATTCATCTAATAGAGGCTGAGCGGAGCTGAGCAAAAGCCACATGACATGAGATGAAGCTGCCTGTGCCAGAGGCCGGCAAAGGGTTAACCCATTAGCCCACATCCTGGTGAGCTCATCCCTCCGGAGCCTGCTCAGTGGCTGGGACTCGTTGCACACCGGCTCCTGGATGGGGCCAGGGAGGCCTCCTCCAGCCGGGATGAGGAACTGGAAAGGAAACTCATTGCCGGCTTCCTCCCGCTGCAAGCTGTGTGCGATTCCCAGGTCCCCCAACTTCCCTGGGGACGTCGAGGACAGTAAGTAAGGAGGGAATCATCCCTTGGTCCTTCCTCCCATTTTCTTGTAGGAACGAGCTGGTTTTAACTTCGCTTTAGAGTGTGTTGAGTCTTTGAACTCGAGTTGGGAGACAAATGTGCACGGCCACAGGCAAAGGGGAGGGGGCTGTGCCTGGGGAGGGGAAGGGGTGAGCCAGCTGCCAGCGGGCCAGAGGGGACAGCCCAGTGAGAGTCGTGGCAGAGAGCGGCGGCGGGGAGGAGGGGGCTGCCCCGGCTCTGCACCTGCACGAGGGAAGCTGTGTGCAGGCGGCTGCCTCGGTAGAGCATCGAGGCTTCATCCTGCCCAGCCACTGATGGAAGGGGCTGGGCAGGGACCACCCTCCCAAACGTTGACAGAGGCAGGAATGAAATGCAAGGCCACCTTCAGATGCCAGAGTGCGTGGGCGGGACCTCAGTCCCAGACTGTCCTCCCGAGCATCCCAGACCAGACCTCAGCGTCTGCAGAGCCATCCCTCCCAGCGGCAGGTGTGGCAGGCGCCCGGGGCAGGTGCCAGGAAAACAAGTCGCAGCAGGCGGGCTGCGGCAGGCTCCATCTCGGAAAGGGGGAACAAGGCAGGCGCGTGTGAACCTGGACAAAACACGGAGGGCACACGTGTGCCACGGGGACCCCACATCCGGTAAAAGCAGACATTATCACCTGAGCTGTGTTTCCACCCTGTGACTGGGCAGGGCCTGGACGCCGGCTGCGCGGCGTGAAGGGGGAGGTGAGGGGCACTGTCTCGGTGGAGTATGACCTTTGGAGAACTTCCTTTCCTAGAAGCACTGTGAGCAGGTGACAGACGGTGGCCGTGCCCCGGTGACAGCGGCAGCAGATTCAGAAACGCTCTGGCCTCTGCTTTATCAGCTCAGGCACCAGGCACTCAGCTTATCAGAGGGACGGGGTCACCAACGGAGTGTCTTGTTGTGGGGAGGGTCACGACAAGCAGTGACACTGAGTGGGGCACTGTGGGGACTCCAGTGGGGTGAGAGCAAGACCCTCCATGTCTCAGGAGTTCCACATACAAACCCACGCTGGGGTCTTTTGCAGGAGTCATCAATCCTATTTCCATCATTTGCATTTTGCACCTGCCCTTTCCTTTTCTCCCACCAGATGACCCTTCACCCGGGTCCACCCCCCCAGCCGTGGGACAATGGGTTTCACTGCTTGCAATTCCCAGAATAGTCCAGCTCCTATCAGGGGGGAAGCCTGAGAAGGGACAGATAACTCCAGGCCCAAGCACAGCAGGCCTCTTATAGTATCAGGGTTGCCAGATAGATTATAAGGATGCTAGTTAGATTGGAATTTCTCATAAACAACAAAGACATTTTTAGTATAAGGATGTCCTGGGCAATATTTGTAACATTCTTGTAAGACAAAAGCATTTGTTGTTTATTTGAAGCAAATTTAACTGGGCATCTTGTCATTTTATTGGCTAAATCTGGTGGTCTATTAATATTGATGGTGTTAAGTGAAGGGGAAAAGGCGGGCTCCATCCTCGAGCAAGCACAGTGCAGTAGAAAGACCAGGATTCGGGTCAGGCCGCTCTGAGCCTCGGGTTCCTCATCTGTAAAATGGGGATGATAAAGAGGGTCCCACCCAGGATTAAGAGATGCTCCACATGAGGAAGGTGGCAGGTGCCTGGCACTTGTGCTCCATTTGGATAACAGTGGTAGTGGCTCTGTGGCCACCCTGTCACAGGCCTCTTGCTGCTCTGCTGGCTGCTCAGGGCCCCCAGCTTCAGCCCCCATGTCCTCAGCAGCCCTGCCCAGCAGTACTAGGCCTCCCCCCTCACTCAAAGCAGCCACCACTGCAATTCTGTTCATGGCCAGTGTCCCCACTTCAAATGCTCTCTCTGCTTACTGTGCCTTCAGTTGAAAAAAACTCAAAACCTCAAAACCATCCCAAAGGGGAGCAGGACTGACTCAAACTCAGGCTCTGGAGCCAGACAGGCCCCAAAACTCCCCCTTGCTACCTTGGTTCTCTACTTGCCTGCTGAATAACTCTGGGCAAGTCACTTAACTCCTCTGATCCTCAGTTTCCTCACCTTCGAAATGGGGTAATAATCGTCTCCTCCTCAGCAACTTGTCGGGAGGATTAAATGAGGTGACGCAGGTAAAGTGCTCAGCACGGTTCCCAGCCCATAACAAGAGTCCGAGAAATGCAGTTATTATTATTGTACAGAAAATGTCACCCCTCCCCAAATGCACTCTCTGCCTCTTCCACTTTGAGTACCTTGGAGACTTCGGAAATGCCAGCCAGCAGGAGGCAACTAGTCTGGGTGAGGTGTCCGTCCATCAGAGACCAAGGAGTGGAGGGGAAGGGGAGAGGGTCAGAGGGTCCCCCGGCCCCTCACAGCTGCCTCCCGTGCCCCTGGGTAGCTACTCTCATCCCACTGCCCTTGCTCTAGGAGCAACGGGCCCGGTTGACAGTTGGATGGGAAGGAACGGCGGTGACGACATTACAACACTGAGCCTTCCTGCCCCAGCTCCCGTTTATTGAATCACTTAACACGTTTGGCGGCTCCTGAGCCCCAGCAAGGGGCTGAGCTACCGGCTGGAAAGCATGGGAAGAAGCCCCAGGCCCAGCCCTGCGAGGACTTGGAGGGAACAAAGAGCTTCCAGCTCTATTAAGACAGATGTGCATCTGGTCACCTCCAGGGCGATGGCTCATTTATTTCACTTTCAACCACCATCCCGTTAAGTGGTGCATTTCAGACATTCAAAAATCTACTGGCGGGAAAAGTCTGGTCCTTATTATCAAGTACACTCGCTGCTCGCCAGCTTGCACGATCCACACACCCCACCCAACCATTGTTGTGGGGTGAATCTGTGAGTGTGTGAGAAAAAGCCAAAATGTTCCTGCCCGTCTGCACATCCTCTCCCTCTCATTCGAGACACCGGTTTACCTCATTTGTCAGAGATGCCACTGAGTGGGGAAATGCAGGCACCTGGAGCTCCTCCTTGGAGAGGGTTGTGGTCTTAGTCACGTCTGTAACTCTGCGTCTGGCAGAGGCTGCACGTAGGGGCCGCTCGGAGACTTCGCCGTGGTGTTGGTGAGCGCTGGCAGCTGAGCTCTGTTTAGCAATCTGGGGAGCACAAAGCCACAGCCAAACACTGAAAAATCTGCAGGCAGGGTCTCCAGTACCAATTACAAATACATGACAGATACGGAGGCCAGCTCCAACATGATTAAGAGACAGTCTCTTCTGGATAGAGTTGTTTGGCCAAGCAAACCCAGTCTTTGCTCTGTCCAGGGCCTCCTGGCTCCCGGAAAGTCTGTTTTCCTTCAAGGGAGGGTATCTTTCCAGAGACAAGACGAAAGTCTTGTTCTCTCTTTCCACTCTCTCTCCCGCCATCCCTCACTCCATCTCTCATCTCCACCTCCATCTCCACCTCTATCTGCACCTCCAACTCCATCTCCACCTCTATCTGCACCTCCAACTCCATCTCCACATCCATCTCCACCTCCACCTCCTGTCCCTAAATCCCAGTTTCTCCAAGAAGCACCTCCTCTTTCTTTCAGGATCTCTTCTTACTCAGGATCAGTACTCAGTGTTTGCAGGCGACTTAGTGAGCCAGGGGACTCATCCCTCAGATTTCCCTTTAACACCTCTGCCCTGCCCTGGGGTCACCGTACCTCTGTCCACACCGCTACTTTCCTTTTCTGGGGTAAAGCGTTTCCTGCTTACAGCCCCACCCTGGACCCCCATGTTCCACCACACGGCTTCAACCGTTATCAACGCTCTCTTATTCTCAGTTTCACTCTACTTCCACCTGCTCCTCAGCCTGACCTACTTGATTATTATTATTATTATTATTATTATTAAGATTTTTATAGTTCTTTTTTTGCAGGGTATAATTCAAGCACATTGCAATGAACAAATCTTAGTTTACCACATTAACAAATCCATCTCCCATATAATCCACACTGATATCAAGAACAGAACATGTCCATCTGCCCCAGAAAATCCCAGTTAGTTCCTTCCCACCCAACAACCACTGTTTTGAGATTTGCACCTCAGATTAGTTCTCAGAAGGTTCTAGAATGTCAAATACATGGAACCATACACTATAGGTACTCACATCTGACTTCTTTTCACCCACCACATCTGTGAGACATCCATGCTGTGTATGTGTCAGAAATTTGCTCCCTTCTATTGCTTAGTGGTATCTCATTGTGTGAATGTACAGAATTTGTCTTTCCTTCTGGTCGGGGACATTTGGGCTGTTTTCTGGCTTGGGCTTCGGCTGCTATGAACAAAGCTGCTACGAATATTCTTAAACAAGTGTTTTGCGGATGGAGGTTGTCGCTTCTCTTGGACAAATAAATGTCTAGGAGCAGAACTGCCTTCAAAGGGTAGGTGTGTGCTTAACTACACAAGAAACTACCCAACCTTCTTCCAAAGCGGCGGTACCATTTCACGTCAGTGCACATCAGTGCACGAGAGCCCCGGTGTTTCCCCCTTCTCACCAACATTTGTGAGATGTTTAAATTTCAGCTGTTCTAGTGAGTGTGTGGCTGTATCTCCATGTGGCTTTAATTTGCATTTCCTATTGAATAAGCCCTTTTTCATGGGTTTCTTGCTCTTCCTTTGTAACAAGTCTGTCTAAATCTTGCTATTTTTTAAAATTGTGCTATTTGTATTGTTATTAATCACATGTAATAGTTCTCCATATATTTCAGATGCAAATCTTTTGATAAATATGTATTTTGTTAAAAATTTTCTCCCAGTCCACAGGTTGCCTATTCATTTTCTTCCGAGTAGCTTTTAATGATCAGGCAGTTTAATTTATGATGAAATCTAATTTATTGATTTTATTTTCTTCCTTGGTTATTGCCTTTCCTGTCCTGTCTAAGAAATTTTGCCAACCTCCAAATCACAAAAATATTCTCCCATGTTTTCTCCTAAAAGCTTTAAGATTTTAGCTTTTATGTTCAGGTTATGTCCATGATCCACCTTGAATTAATTTTCTGTTGTGGTTTTAATTTGCATTTCCTATTAAATACTGATCTCAAGCCCCTTTTCATGGGTTTCTTGTTAATTTATTTGTCTTCCTTTGTAATGGGGATGAGTTTTAATTTTTTCCATATGAATACTCAGTTGTTCCAGCACCATTGATTGAAATGACTCTCTCTCCTTTCCCGGTGGGATTGTTTTGGTGTGTCTGTCAAAAATCAGCTGTCCTTGATTACTGTTTGGCTTGCTGGACTGGTTGCTTGGGACAGTGATCTGACTTCCAAAAAGTCTGACTTACAGACAGCAGAGCAGGCTGGCTTCCTGGGCTGGCTGCTGCCAGTTGTGGGTCGAAGTTCTGTTTTTATACATGTCTGGCCATTGTCTATTTGTGTATTCAGTTTCTCATTTATTACAAACATTTGCAAACATATGCAAAAGTAGAGACCATAATATAATGAACTTCCACACATCCATCACCTGGATTTAGTGATTTTTAACATTTTGCCGTATTTTATCTGGAGTTTGATGTTTTTGTGTGAATCATGGCATCAGGACATTTCATCCCTAAACGTTGTTTCAAGATGTATCTCTGCCTATAAAGACATTTTCTTCTGTGTCCACAATATTATAATCATACCAAACACAAATTTTAAATCCTTAGTGTCATCTAACTTTCAATCCAAATTCAAACTTCCCTGAAAGTATCCCAAAATGCCTTTCTACAATTGGTTCCTCCTAGTCAGAATCCAAAACAGGGACACACTGCGTTTAGTTATATTTTCAAATTAGCTTTATTTAGACTTTGTTTGCTCTTTTACAGTAGGCACAGAAACGTGGTCGTATCATAGTTTTACAGCTCGAATAGTACATACCCACGAGCCGGCTGGAGCCAGACGGAGAGTCAGAACACGACAGCACCCCAAAAGTCTCCACCACGCCCCCTTTCCAGCCACTGCCCCCGCTGAAGGCATCCACTGTCCGAACCCCTAATAGCTTAGGTTGTCTTGCATGTTCTCGAATCTTACGGACGTGGAAGATGTATCTGGTTTCTTGGTCAGTGTGGGTTTGGGGTTCTCTCCTCGTTGCTGCGTGGCCCCAGACCAGGGCTCCCTCACGGTACCAGCCTGCGGCCTGCCCGTCCCGGGTCTGTGCTGCAGACACGTCTCCCCCGGCTACGTCTGCCTCCTGACACTCCAAACATGGCCTCCGGGGGAGAAGGACCCAGTCTCCCCTCTCATGTGGCTGCCCTGGGGCTGGGCCAACACTCAAATCCGTGGTCAGCCCGGGAAGCCAGGCGCCGCAGGCCATCCGCTGTCTCCTCCGGCCCAACCGCCCGGGGCCTCAGCCCTCGTCCTCCTCTGCATGTTGAGGGCAATAAAGGAAGGTGAATGTGTTCACCTTTTAGGGCCACTACCACAAATTTAGTCACGTAAAATAGTAGCAGTTTGTCCTCTCACAAGTTAAACAAATCAGGAGTCCGTCAGAGTCGGCTCCTTACGGGGTCAGTGTTCTGAGAAGAAGCCGTTCGGGGCCTCCCTCTCTCCTTGCTTCCTTGCCTTGTAGAGGTGTCACCCCCACATCTGCCTCCGTCTTCCCGTGGCCTTCCCCTCTGTGTGTCAAGCTTCCTTCTCCTTTCTCTTACAAGGACACTTGTCCCTGGACTCTTCTATCTGAGGATGAGCTTGGCTGGAGAGCCTCACCTTAATTACATCTGCAGAAACCCTTATTCCAAAGAAGGTCACATTCTCAGGTTCTGAGTGGACGATTCAGGGGCCCGCAGGCAGTGGGATCCTCTGAGGCATTCAAACCAAACCCCCGGGAACTGAGGGCCTGGAGGTATGTGCTTCTCTCTGGGCCAGCTCCCCAGGCATCATCCGGTCCCTCTCAGAACTGCAGCATCAGGGCCAAGTCCTTTGAGCACCTGCTGAGTGCTGGGGGTGTGCCGGGTGGAGGGTGAGCAAACCCAGCCTGGGCCAGGAAGGGGGAGAGTCGCAGAGGGCAGAGGTCCTCCACTGGGTCAAGTCTGCCCCCAGGAGACACTAGGCAAGGTCTGGAGACATTTCTGATTATCGTGACTGGAGGGGGTTTGCTGCTGGCACACCGTGGGCAGGGGCAGGGATATCACTAAATGCCTGGCAGTGCTCTGGATGGCTCCCTGTAACGGAGAATTATTGGGCCCAGAATGTCCATAGTGCTGCTGTTGAGAAACCCTGGTATCAGAAGAAGAAAACAGGATCTTTTAGAATTTTAATAAAATGTGATAAAACTCATACTGCCCTCAACTGGTGATTTTCAGGAAACCTGGATTCTCAGAATTCAAGTTTGATTCACCACCTGTGGATTTATCTAAAATAGTTTTAGAAGCCCCTCAGCCCGACTCCCTCATGCTACAAATGAGAAAACAGGGACCGAGAAAAAATAATTATAACAGCATCCGGGGCCATTTCTTAAACGCCCACAACGTGTCACACAACAAGGGAGGGTCTTGCGAAATTCAATAGTCGCCACAGCCCTGGGAGGCGGGCAGTGCTGTCACCCTCATTTCATAGGTGTGACTAGGAGGTCTCAGGGCTTGAACAACCTGTCAAGGGCCCACAGCTTACAGGAGGCCAACTGGGTTCTCCTGGATCTTTCCGTCACACCAGACGCTGCAAGCAAGCTCAGTGACTTGCTGGAGCTGCGAAGCTTCGGTCATGGTGCCCATAGTGCTCCTGCCTCCTGCCGGGTGGGGCGGGGGCGGGGGAAGCACAGTGTTCAGCCTTGTTCAAGGGAGGAGAGGTGCTTCTCCTTCGGTTGCTGCCTAGAAAATGAACCCCCGCCCCAACCATCCACCAGCCCAAGGGCTCACCGCTTCCTAAGTAAGTCAACTAAATGGAAGGCTCCCACTCTTCGGGATTTTGTGAGCTATTACAATTTACATAGATCGACAGATGATAGACAGAGAGTTAGATATAAAGATAGATAAATAGAGAGAAAGAGAAAGGGGGGGAGAATAAATAGACAGGCGTCTACATAGGATCACCAACTCTTTATCTCCACACGTACAGTTACAAACAAAACCAATGATCATCTTCCCTCATGATCATTTCATAAAATGAATATCCCAATGCCCCCCAAAGAGAAGGAAGGATATAATCTTGGAGTAAAAACAGTTTTTTTTAAAAAAATAAATGTAATGTTATGAAAAGCTGAAGTGTTCTTATTTCCCTATTGTAGACCAAATCACTATATAACTCCTTATCTACGCCATTCCAGACTCAGTGAGAGGTTACTGTGCTGCAGGATGAAGCCCCAAAGTGAAAAACTCAGGCATTCTCAGAGTTGAAGGGCCTTCAGGTCATCCTGACAAGCTGTGGTCCAGTGCAATGAGCTTTGAGTCCAAAGACCTCAGCCTGGATCCCAACACAGCCACCTATGACATTGGGGGTGGCTTTGGCCACAATCCTTAACCTCACTGGGTCTCAGTCTCTACCCTTGTAAAGGGGAATGAACGAGTGACCTCCTTGCGGGGCCAAAGAGATTGTGTTAGGTGCGTCCAGCAAGGCGCAGCTGGTCCCATTTCTCTCCCGCAGTCCAGGAAGCCATCACTCCTGCCTCCGTCGTGGCCGCCCCACACCTAGATGGCAGCTCTCCCAGGAGCTGGTCCTTCCCCACACGCCCAGTTCTCCTGGGGCACAGCTGAGAATGTGCCTTCCTACTTCTCCATCACAACATCTCCAACATCTGAAGGCAGCAGGCACTTCTGCCCTCGGCCTCGCTGCCAAGTGGTGGCAACGGCCACTCAGAGAGACCACCCTGCTGAAGATGTCAAACCCCACACACGAGAAACCAGGTTGCAATAACCAATACAAGCTGCCCGGCTAGGATTTCACAGCACATGTTAGGATGCCTTCCCTACCCGCAGCCGGCCAGGGAAAAGGAAACATCACTTTAAAAATGACGACTTATGCAAATGCACCACGGGATCCACAGGCAAGCAGGGAGCACCTGTGAGCCTGTATTTACAAAAGCATGTCCTCATATTTTCCAAAGTCTTTGGAAACAGGAATCCAAATGTCCTCTGTCTGGATGAGTGTAGGTGAATGGAAATACCCACAGCCTGAAGGTGTGGTGATTTTACAATTCCTATTTCCTCCCTGGGAAACAGGGGAGGGGTCTGTAACTGCTGGTTCTGGAAAGTGGCATAGGGAGGGTGCAAGCGCTGGTCCAGTGGTCCAGGCCTGAGCTGCCGTGATACGGTGCTTCACTTCACAGAGCCTCAGCCTTCTCATCTGTGAGATGGGACTAGTGCACTACTGTGAGGTTCAATATGATGGAGGAAGTGTTAAGTGCAGAGCCTGGCACGCTCACTGACACACACATATGCACACAGGCATGCTTGTGGACAACGTATCACCACTCTAACAGGCAAATGATACCACTTAAGGGGAGCTTGCAGTATGCTAGACATGGTTACAGCATTTTATATGTCTTAACTCATTTAACCCTTTTGAAACTCCTATAAGATAAGGAGTATTATTATCCCCATTTTATAGATAATAAAACTGCAGCACAGAGACGTCAAGTAACTCATTCAAGATCACACAGCTAGAAAGTGGTTGAGTCAGAAAATCTGATGCCATTTAATAAACTGTAGCTTTTATTTGTTTTTTTTTAAGGGCATGACTGTTCTTTGTTTTAAATATTAAAAGCAGTTAATTAGAGTGATATAATATTTCTCTCTCACAAGGAAAAAAAATACCAGCTTGAGTGGTTTCTTTTTTGTGTGGATCTCATCTGATTTTCCTTTTGGCTTCAGCACAAAAACCCTGTATTGCCTGCCACTGAGAGCCAGGACGGATGGATGCTGAGAACAGGAAGGGCGTGTGAGGATTCCTCCGGCTTCGCCCTTGCTTCTGTTGCTGGTACCAGGTGCCCAGTCCCAAGGAGCCGTGACGATGGAGGTGCTCCCCAAGGCCCTGGAGGTCGATGAGAAGTCTCCAGAATCCAAGGACCTGCTGCCCAGCCAGACTGCCAGCTCCCTGTGCATCAGCTCCAGGAGTGAGTCTGTCTGGACCGCTGGCCCCCGGAGTAACTGGGAAATCTACCGCAAGCCCATCGTCATCATGTCCGTGGGTGGCGCCATCCTCCTCTTCGGTGTGGTCATCACCTGCCTGGCCTACACCCTGAAACTGGGTGAAAAGAGCCTTAACGTCCTAAAGATGATCGGGCCTGCCTTCCTGTCTCTGGGCCTCATGATGATGGTGTGCGGGCTGGTGTGGGTGCCCATCATCAAAAAGAAACAGAAGCAGAGACAGAAGTCAGTTTTCTTCCAGAACCTCAAGTCCTTCTTCCTGAACCGCTGATGGCAGCCTCACCCTCTGTCCTCCCCATCAACCTGCCACCTTGACCAGGAGGAGACCTGATGACCAACGTCGAACATCCCCAGCTCCTGAGGTGGTGAGGTTTGCCATTAAACTGACGCAGACAAACCCTTTTCTTCACTCCATGGGAAAGAGCGAGGTCAAGGCTGCGTCCGCTGCGAGGCTGGGGGCACTGCTGGATGAGCTCATTCAGTCTCTGTTATCACCGATGCTTCTCTTAGATCCTGACTGCAGTCATCGACTTTCACAGCTCTCATCCTGGCATGCTCGCTGGTGCATCCTGGTGTCACTCATCCAACTCTCTCTGCCAAGCGCTGTGCATGTTGGGAAATTCCTTGGGGTGGGCTATGCCCCAAGGACCTCCTGTTTACATATCTGAGTGCCTGAACTGGATTTGCTTCCTTCTGTAACCCAAACTGACCAATGGAGGTCCTTCAAGGAGGGGAGGGAAGTTCTGACCATTGGGTTTGCCTGCCCCGGCTCTCCCTGTGGGCAAGATACTGACCTGCATTTCAAAAGACCAGATGAGTCACAAGTATCAAACATTCCAAAGAGTGGGCAGTGAAGGGCGGCCGGGGGAAAACACTTTCCAAGAAGGCACATTTTCCCCTGGAAATGGCTCTGGGAGTCAGCCAGTGAGGTACAGTATTTACACCAGAGGCAGTGGGGTGCACTATGGTGCCCAGTCCCCCCTTGACCTTCCAAGTCCTTCTGCATGGCTACTGTCCCGTCTGAACTTGACACTTCGCCAAACACAGGTGCACATTGCCCTGACTTCTTTCCTCCACCCCTTCTTCTACCCCACGATTCTAGAACAGCTTAGATGGAGCAGCTATGGAGGGATACTGTAAGATTTTTCTCTCCTTCACCTCCACCGAGGATCAAAACCAAGATGAAATTCCACATTTGAGTGCAACAAGTCTCTGTAGATTTCCAGAGATGGAATTTACTTTAGAAAACCCCAGCTTCTGCTCTCTCTGCCCCCTCCCACCAACACTCAGACATGTACTGAGGGCCCTGCTCGGGCCAGGCCCTGGGACGAGAGCAGGACAGACACGGCCCCTGCTCACCAGGTCACGGTCTCACCGTCCTTCTGCAGTGAGAGGCACAGCCAGGCCGACACGCAGTGGAACACCCCGTGCTGAGTACTTGCTGGGGAAATGAGGGTGGGGGTGGGAACGCGGAGGGGCATCTGCCCCAGACCTGGGAGAGGACAGAGGGAGTGCTGGAGGCTGGGCTGTCCAAACAGAACCAAAGGGGAAAGGAGAGCCAGCAAAGAGGGAAGGGCACGCCCCGCCTGTGCAGAGCTGGGAGGGAGGGGAGTGTGATAGTCAGGACACTGCGGAGCACCCTCCCTCCCTCCCGTGTTCCCTTGAGCCCCTCCCTAGGCCTGCCTTCCCCCTGCTTCCCCAAGTGCCTTAGTGCAGTTTCTTGGGGCTCGTCAAGGGCCTACTGGGGCCTGTGGCAGAGACTGTTAAGGGGTTTCCCAAGGGCCCACCACGCAGAGAGCACCTGTGAGGTACGTGCTCCCCAAGCCTGGGCTTCCTTCCTGCAGCCGCCAGAAGCCTTTAGGTGACAGACCAGAGGGTCCCCACCTGTCTGATAACAAGGGGAAAGGAAGTGTCCGCATCACGCTGGCTTGAGCTGACCCCCATCACTCCTCAGCCTTCTGCCCCGGCACCCCCTCACCACAGCAAGCCCTCTCTCTCTAACAGGCCTCCAGGCATCTCCATCCTTCATGGTGGTTCCATGTGCAGAGTCAGAGCCCCACCTTGTTCCCTCTGCATCAGGGGAAATTCTCATGGGACACCCCCTTCCCCATCCACCTAAGGAGCCAGCGCTTGGGGACCCTGAGGCTTTTGAGCTTCACCCGGAATGACCATATCTCTCACTCGGACAGCATGGCTGGGTCCTCTAGCCCGCCTGTCCCCTGCACACAGGTGGCCAGGACCAATCATGGGGACGCTGCAAATACTACATCGCTAACGGTGGCTCGAGGGCCTCAAGTCACTGGGCCTGCCGATCGTTTTCTCTCCTCTGACATGAATGCAGATTCCATATCGGCCCTACAGTGTCACTCACATTCCTCGAGGCTTTCTTACCCAGGAGCAAATGGAGAGGACTCCCAGCTGGCTCACTGGGAATCCACAGTTTCCACGTCTCATTTCCTCTGCCCCGAAGCTTGCCGTCTGGGCACAGCTATGGGAGGAGGGCCCAGGTGGACGCTGCTCCTGTGTGTGTCGTGGAGCAGGGAAGTTTGGGGACGACATGACTGCAGGTGTGGAGGTCTGGAGTCACCTTGGAGTCTCCGGCAATCTCGCCCACAATCCCCACTCCTTAAGCTAGTTTCTCAGCAAGAAAAAAAGGAAAGCTCCCCAAGCCTCCTTCAGCCCCACTGGGATCTCCCAAATGAATGTGGACCAAGGAACACGCCAGCGTTACGCTGAGGGGCTTTTGCCAAAGACCATCGCCACAGGGAAGCCTGAGAAATGGATGCAGCCCAGGATCAGATTCCAGGTAAAACCATGTTTCTGGATAAAAGCTTCCCCACCATGCCCCCTCTCATGCCTGTGGATGGGAGGTCAGGACCAGCATTCATGTGTCCAGCCAGCTGCATTGTATTATCCCACCCATCGCTGTTCTGTTTAGGAGAGCTCAATTTAATCTGAATGCTGAAAGAATTGACGGGATGTTGAATTATATTCTATTTAACAGTGTCTGCTGTGTTTTCATTCTGTTCCATCAGGAATTCCAGGCGGTACCACTAACTCATTCCTCTAAGAGGATGCCTCGGCACACCCCGTTCCATCACCACATGCCCTTCCCCTCAACGTGCTGTCTGGGAGGAAGACGACAGTGCGGGTGCCTCACAGGAGCTATGGCTCTAATCTGAGATGCTGACGGGGCAGACCGAGCAGAAGCTCCTGACTCTTTCCCTCCCCACAATTCTAGTATTGAGAGATGGAAAAAGAGCCTTCCTGAATGAATCAGTGGTCCAGGGTGAGGCAGGCAGGTACTCCGGGGTCAGCCAATATCCTTAGGAACTCCGGAGAACAGGCCCAAGATGGGGTGTCAGTCCAGCCCCCAGGACCTCTGTGGTCTCCTCTTTCCTTCTAAACCCTTCTTCTTGTCTCCTGGTCCAGCCTCTCTGCACCTCTAAGTCTTTAATCCTGACCCTCTCCCACCTGGCTCCCACCAGACTCACTGTGTCCTTGACTTTGCTCTAGCTTGCTCTGTTCTCAAAGGAAAAAGGGAGGATGGTTCTGGGTCTGGACAAGTGAGCAGTATTTTACTCAATCCCGGATTTCTGCAGCATTGCAGAGTCATGACACCCCATTCCCTCCTGTCCCCTAGACTCAGCCCGCCTTCATTGCTATCTCCAACCCTTAGAGACCAGAAATCCCTGGAAACTAAAACTCAGAGCCCCAGGTATGTCTGATATTAAGTGGTGCCAGGGAACTGCCTGATCACGCACCTGGCGAAGCTTCTGGGTAGCACCAACCGAGGCCATGGGGGCTTTGGGGTGGGGGGGGGGTGCGGGAGGGCTGTGAGAAGGGGTCGGGAGGAGAGGGGACAAGTGGCAGTTGGCAAGGACATGCTGGAGTGGTGTCTGAAGAGCAGAGGAAGCACCCGGGCTGAAAATAATGACGCTTTCTTGGGTGCTTACCGCACGTCAGGAACTGATCCAGGCACCTGAGGCACTAACTCACTTAATCCTTTGCAGAACCCAGTCTGAGGTACTATTATTACCATTTCACAGATGAGATAAGTGAGACATGGGGACACTGAGCTGGGACATCAGCCACAGTGAAAATCTAGGCGATCTGACCCCGGAGGCCACACCCATGACCCCCGCCCAATTCACTCTCTGAAGTCTCTGAGGGGCAGCGGAAGCCACCAGGGTCACCGTGCTGGGCTCCAGGCTGCAGGGCAGGGAAAGCAGGAGTGGAGCTAGGGTCAGTGGACAGGCAGGGAGAACAAAACAAGCAGGAACCTAGAATGCCAACCGGGAAAGCAGCCAGGAAAGAAGTCAGGTTCTGAGCGCCTCCTCAGTGCCAGGCACCATGCTCGGGGCCATCTGCATAGTCAGTGGTCAGAGGCGGGAACTCCCCCAGCACAAGGTGGCTCTGTCAGAGCAGGGTGGCCTTGGTACCCAGCACTGGGTGGCTCTGTCAGAGTAGGGTGGCCTCAGTAGAGTGAGCCTTCATCCCACATCTCACATCCCAGGCTCCTCTGCTGACCAGTGGGAGGATCTGGAACCAGCTGCCACTGGACTTGGACTGATCTTAAGAATAGAAGCCACAGCCAAGGACAGCAGAGCAGAAAGCTAGACGATTCCAACAGCACCGATGCCACCCAGGGAGCCACTGGGCTACCTAACCCCACCTCTTCCAGGAGACAAAAATAAAATCCTATCTTATTTAAGTCACCATTTGGGGGGTCTCTTGCCTGCAGCCAGATAGATTTCCTGTTTACCCAAGTGACAAGTCTGGGGAGAGAAAGAGTTCTCTTTGTCCTATAAGCCCAAACACTGTTCGATGAGATCCAGAAGTGACAGACTTAGAGCAAGGATGATCATCAGTAAGCTCCAAACCAAAGCAGTGTATTTGTCTTCAACCTCAAAGCATTCTCTACATCTCTAAGAAGAAGGGAGAAGGAGGGTAACATAGTAGCAGAATGACCACGATGGTCCCAGACTTCCTGCCCTCCTGTCCCAGAGGCAGCAGGGACCTTCCTCGGACTGGGCATCCGGTGGTGGGTGGGGGAAAGAGTGGGGTTCACACAGGGCACCTGTCAGGCTCTGTGACCTATCAGGCCATCCCACCTATTCTAAGAGCTGAGGCTGGGATTGGTGGGAGAGGGTGATAAGAAAAGACTGAGTCTGGTGGAGGGCAGGGGGGCGCAGTCTAGCTCAGTCGTAGAGCGCGTGCCTAGCATGCACAAGGCCCTGGGTTCAATCCCAGTACCTTCTAAAACTAAAACCATTAAGGAGAGGAGACACCTGGATACTCGGTTCTCTTTCTCCCAGGTTTCAATCTCTACATTTGTCAAAATTAAAGTAACCTAAATTCACAAACACATAGGATTCTGTATTGGTTGGGGGCACAGACTCTGGAGACGGCCCACCTGGGCTCCCATCCCATCCGGGTCTTGCCAGGACTTTGACCCTGCTCAACTTACTTCACTACTGCATGTCTCCATCTGTGTTTGGGTCGGGGTGGGGGGGGGGAGGCCTAATTTATTTATTAAAATTTTTATTGACATAACACTGATTTATAATATTATATAAGTTCCATGTGTACAATCTTATATTTCTACCTCTGTACACCCTACAGCGTGCTTACCACCAAAAATTTAGTTCCCATTCATCACCCTACAGTTAATCCCCTGTACCCATTTCACCCTCCCCCCTGCCCCTTCCCCTCTGGTAACCATTACTCTGTTCTCTGTATCTACATGTTTGTTTTTGTTTATTCATTTATTTTGTTTTTGTTTGCTTATTTGTGTATGAGTTTTTTATGTTTCACATATGGATGAAATCATATAGTATTTCTCTTTCTCCAGCTGACTAATTTCACTTAGCACAAAACCCTTAAGGTCCATCTGTGTTGTTGCAAATGGCAGGACTTCATTTTTTATGTCTGGGTAGTATTCCATGGCACACATACCACATTTTCTTTACCCATCCATCTGCTGATGGGCACTCAGGGTGCTCCTGTATCTTGGCTGTTGTAAATAGTGCCATGATGAGCATGGGGTGTAGATACCTTTTGGATTAGTGTTTTCATCCATACCCCCGTCCTCACAACTGCCAAAGGGGTTAATGAAAGTGCCTACTTTCCCCTGAGCACGAACTGGGATAATCCACACAAGGCTTTCCTGTACTGTCCTGAGCATTAGTTATTACGAATGTTAATGGACTGCACAAGGCAGTATATTCTCCCAAGCGGTTTGACACAAGGCAAGAAGGCAAGCCTGCACAACTAAGTGCGAGCTGGTTGGAAAAGGAGACTTTGGGGGCTGGGGGACTCGCTATGTATTGTGGCATCTGGCGAATGAGGCCCTGATGCCAGCCAACAGTATCATTCCCACATTTTTGACTCCTCCCTCCCCCTCTGCCTCACGATCAGTCTCAATCAATCATCAAAGCTTATAATTTCTACTTCCTTAATATCTGTCAGGGATGGCCACTCCTTCTGGGCCAGGGCAGCTCACTGTCCGGGAAAATTCATGTTTTCCTCCCATAGTGAGGAGTGAAGTGGCTGTCCCACCAGCTCCACATGTCCCAGGACCCCTGGTGTCCAGGTGTCAGCATGTGACAGGCTCACAGGAGCAGAAGCGGCACGTGACTCTGCTGGGCTGGGCCTGCCCTCCTCCTAGCTCTGTGCGGAGCCACCGTGTGCCAGGAGCCTGGGTCGGAGCCATCCAGGTAAGCGTCAGGGACTGAACGTTTGTGTCTCTCCAAAATTCATGTGTTGAAGCTATAACCCCCACTGTGACGGTCTGAGGGTCTTTGGCAGGTAACTAGGTTCAGATGAGGTCATGAGGGTGGAGCCCTGGTGATTGGATTAGCACGTTATAAAAGGAGGAAGAAACAGGAGACCCCTCCCTCCCCACGCCCACGTACCCAGGCAAGGCCATATGAGCACACGGCGAGAACCGAACCTGCCGGCACCTAGGCCTTGGACCTCTCTGCCTCCAGAACCGTGAGAGACGAATGTCCGTCGCTCAGGCCACCCTGTCTGTGGAGTCTTGCTCCAGCCGCTCTAACTACTGCGACAGCAAGGAAAGCCCCAGGAAGACCACGGGCACCGCATTGGACTGGTCGACAAGCTCGAAATAAACTTCTGTTTGGTTTCACTAATGAAATGGTGGGGTTTGCCTGTCACAGCAGCGAGCACTGCCCCACTCACATGCCCTCTACTGTCACTGTCACTGGCTCCAGCGGTAAGCCGTCGTTCTGAGCACTTGACCAGCGAGCCAGTCTCCCCCTCTTCTCATTCTCCTCTAATCCATTCAGCACCCTTCACCAGGATGACCTTCTCCCCAAATGCAAAATCTCTGCAAGCCTTTTCCTTCCATATCATCATCTTTGCAAAGTCTGAGCTCCCCACCTGCCCTGTGAGGCCTCATCTCCCGCCACCCCCTCCCCAAGCCGAGCTCGAGGCCTGCGGAACGTCTGTCAGACCCTCATCCCCACCTTGCTCCCTGCAGCTCTGCTCTCCACCCAGCATGTTCTCCCCGCTGGGAACATCCTCCCTCTCCGCCCTGGTCTCAGCCTGTCTGACGCCCTGTCACTCCCTCTTCTCTTGTTTCCCATCACACTCTCTCCTTCCTCCAAACCGCTTAGGAGCCTGAATCACAACTGCCCAAGTTATCCAGCTCAAAAACTAACCACCTATTAACACGAAGCACTTACAGTCAGGAAAATCAGAGGCTTTGGCACTAAACAGACCTGAGTTTGAAATCTGACTCCACAAGCTAATTTCTAAACCATGTAACTTACTGCATTTCCATTTCAGACTTCCAGTTATGTGTGAGGATGATAATTACCCTCTTAGGTCCTTGTCTGGATTAAATAAGGAAACTGGAAGTGCTAATGGGGTGCAGTCACGTAGCAGGTGTTCAGTAAGAGGCAGGTAGTTATTATCTTTGTCACAGGAAGAGAGAATTTCAGGCTACAGCACAATGGAGGAATTCCCAAATCCTTGGCTAGACTAGACTTCTGCCTGAGTTTGTAAAACCATATAGAGTCTTCCAGGTGGGGTCGAGGTATCTGACCTCAAACAAACAAACACAGCATTTTTGCAACTGAGGGCAGGGCTCTCCCTGTAGCATTACTGTAGTTCATAGAGAACTTCTTTCCAGAATAACTCACATGTGCACATTTTCACTTTGAATCCAGGTAAGAACCTCATAAAATCCAGGTAAGAACCCCAAGTGAATAACTGAGAAGAGCTGCCAAACACTCCACTGGTGCCCGTTCACTGGGAGAGGGAAGAAAATCTCCACGTCATTGCCCTTCCTGAGGGAGAGAGTGTGTTCCCTTCCAGGGACTGTTCAGAGGAACCAGACTGAGTGGCGCCCTGTGTGCGTGTGACCTGCAGTCAAGGCCAGGGCAACAGCTTTCAGGTCCAGCCCAACAAAAGGATGAAAGGGAGTGAGGCAGGTCCTGGGTAAGAAGAGACAGGCTGTGGTGCGTGTGGCCAGACGGGCTGTGGGAGCCCGAGCTGGGAGGAGGAAGGGGAGGCTGGACCAGGGAAGGGCATGGGATGGCTCACAAAGCCTTTTCCCATTTGGCCCGTGAAAGACAACATTGTCCCAGTCATCCATCCAACAAACAGCTAGTGAGCACCTCGGGAGTGCTGCCTGGGCGCTGGGGAGAAGGAAGGGAAGAAAACAGACACACACTCCTGTTTTCTGGCGCTTTCCCCTAGAGAGGCAGACAGGCCATAACAAGGACATCATCCAATGCAGAAGATGGTGCTGGAGGGTGAGGGCTACAAAAGCAAGACACAGGGGAGGGGACGGTGTGGTCACAGCAGGCCCCTCGCAGTGGGGGTGGGTCAGGGTTGTGTTGAGATCTGAAGGAAGAGGAGGAAGTTCACAGCCCCAGTGCAGGTCTGGGGCTGAACATTCCCGCAGAGGGAGGAGGTGCAGGTGGTGGAGATGCCTTCACTCGTCCTCCCTATCTCCCCCCTCTCCCCACGGTGGTGGGGCTTCCACACCAACCCCGTCCTGAAGAGGACCTGGTGGGGACACCATGCCGCCTGACCCATAGCCTTGTTGGGCAGTGGCTTCCATTCTGCTTGTCCCCTGCTACTCTGGCTGCCCCTTCATCACATGGCCTCTCTGGCATCCTCTGCCTCCACCTGCCCATTCAGGCCCCCAACCCTCTGTGCTAGTCACCCCCTCCCCCAACCACCCCACGGCCCTTTCAAGAGACGGATGGTGTCATCCAATATGATAGCCACATCTGGCTACTTACACCTAAATTAAATAAAATTAAATATAACTAAACATTCAGTTCTTCAGCCACACTAGCCACATTTCAGATGCCCAATAATCACACGGGCCTAATTGCTACCATACCAGACAACACAGATTACACAGCATTTCCATCACTGCGGAAATTTCCACTGGACAGTGCTCCTCCATACTGACACAGCTGAGAATCCACTAAAGAACAGAATTCTTTAGACTGACTTACTCCCATATTATACATACAGGACACTATCTACCATAACACTACGTACTATATACTAGGTATTCTATTATATACATAGTTCCTATACTATATTCTTCTCATTGTCTTCCTGAACTTGGAAAAAAATTCTCCATTCTATTTTTTTTTCACTTTCAGTGTTTATCTTTACTTAGCTTTTCCTTTGTCCTACTTTCTTTGGTTCATATTGATTTTTTTTGTAATTTCTTATGATAGTAGCTTTTAAATAAAGCCTGTAAATTAAAATATTATAAAGTCTCAGTTATGCAAGATGAAAATGTTCCAGAGATCGTCTGTACAACCCTGTGCCTACAGTTAACAAGACTGTGTTGTACACGTAAACATCTGCTAAGAGTGGAGATCTCATGTTGTGTTCTTACCACAATAAAAAATGTCATTAATTTTTAGAATTAATAATTTATCATTTTAATTAATTAAACTATTATTTTGTCCTTCTAAGTCCTTAAATAACTATGCTTTGGCTATCACATCTGAAGTTCTGACATTTCAGTGGGATTTTAAATATCTCACTGTAAGGGCATTTTTTTTTCAAATCCTCCAAGCAAAGGCATTGCCCACCTGTTAGGTTTGCCCCCAGCTCTTCAGGGACCTGCCCTCAAGGCCGGCATCTCAGATCTGTGAGTCAGGCTCATCTCGAGGTCCCTGGAGTTCTGATTCTTGCTCCAGACTCCCTTATCTTTTTCTCCCTGCTCTCATTCATCCTACAGGTAAGAAATTCCCACACCATTTTCCTCTGGCCAGGCTCGGCCCCTCTGGGCCCACCTGCCCACAGCCCCAGCAGCCACAGGCTCAGGAAGACAAACAGCAGGTGCCCTGCAGAAGGTTGTGGGAAGACAAGGACATTCTCTCAGAGACACCCCCTCCACACCACCCAACTACACTTCAACTAAAAAAAAAAAAGAAAAGAAAGAGAAGAAAAAGATAAGTGGTGACAGAAGATTCTAGCATCTAACCCAGCAGATCACGTGGTGGTGATGCCTTAGGATTTACAGCTCTGACGCGTCTTACTATGTGCCCAGCACTTAACTCAGAGCTGAATGCCAGCGGAAATAGATGGTGAAACTAAAAGGTGTGGGAAGCAAAAACTAGAAGCCCAGCAGACCACTTCCCCTGTGAGGTCAGACTTCAAGGTATTATCATGGAGGCATTTTGCTTTGGAGGGAGTCGCGGGAGCACTACTTCCGCAGAAACGGGGGGGAAGTAGGAGATGAAAGCTACGAAGGGACACTGAATGGGTCTGGGCAGAGCTGGAGGAGCTCTGGTGAAACACTCGCAGCTTTCCCAGTAGCTGGGAGTGGCTGGGAGTTGTAAAATGAATCGAGTCAACAAACAGTGGGTGCTGGGCTACAGAAGACGGCAGAGCTGCTGCCCGACTGAAATGGGTGCCCAGCCTAGTGAGAGAGATGCAAAACTCAACAAGTTACCTCCACAAATGTATCAGGTACTTTTAGAAAAGTCACTGTCCACTTCTTACCCACTTCTTACCCATTAGGATGGCTAAAGTTTTACTGGAACACAGCCACACCTCCTATATATATATATATGAAATATATGTATATATTTCCTATGGCCCCTTTGTTACAATGACAGAATGGAATGGTCGGAACAGAGACCTTAAGGCCCACAAAGGCTAAAATGTTTCATATCTGGCCCATTACAGAAAAGGTCTGAGAACCTCTGGGCTAGTTTAATTATACTGTTTCTTTTCAGTGTATATATTCTTAAATACTCGTGGTCTATTATAAAACCGTGGTCAGTTTTCCACTCACAGTGGCAATGATTAATTGAGGTAAAAAGTTCATTTAAAGAAAAAATTAACAGAATAGTATAATATTAACAAACTAGTATAATAACACATTAACAAATTCATATAATATTCTGTAACAAATAATAGAAGTAGACCGCAGTGGTGGCAAAATCCAGGGGGTAGCACAAATGTAAGGTTTGATAAACACTGGATTCTGAGAGTAGGGGAAGTGGAGAGATTTGAGAATGACGAAGATAAAGAGCAGCTTCAGGAGAGATGAGAGACTGAGGACTGGACAAGCATTTCATGAGACTAAGGGTGGCACTGTAGCCATCAGGGTGGGCTCAGTACATCCTAATTGGACCTGGTGGGGTTCGGCAGGGCAGGGAGACAGGGAGCTGCAACCAGGTGAAGGCAAGACTGATAAAGAGGAGAGAATGATGGTGCAGGAGAGTCAGTGATGGGTCTCTTTCAATCTGGGGTTTTCCCTACAGAAGCATCATGGCAGAAAGAATGTAACAGGAGATGTTTGGTGACAACCACTCGGTGACTCCTATGTCACAGTGTTCAAGTTCTAAGCACTTTACACCTATGAACTCACTTAACCCTCACAGTAACCCTGTGAAATAAGGGATTGTTTTACCATGAGGCAATTGAGGCACAGAGAGGGCAAGTGACTTTCCCAAGGTCACACAGCTAATGAGAGGCACAGGCTGGTGTGGTTAGACCCGCTCAACATCTGACCCCTGCCACTCAGGCGGTGACTGAGCCTTGGTCATTCAAATAGTCAGGCCTGGAACTGTGACTCTGGGTCAGCTGAGCACTGGCTGGCCTGTTCCTGTCTCGGTCTTGCCTGGTCTTTAGGATTCAAGTCATGGAGAGGCTGTCATACTTGTGACATCACAGGGAGGTGACAGAGCGTGATGACTCTGCCAAGGGAGTGACAAGGTCTCACTTGCCAAGAGGAGGCTGAGCTGTAAGGGAGCAGCAGAAGCACAGACCTCTGAGCCACAGGGGTGGCGGCAGCCTGAGGAGCCTCAGAAGTGTTGGGGTCACTCAGGGCTCCCCACTTGTGGAGGAGGATGAGCACCTTGGGGGGCAGCCAGAGCCCCGGCAGCAAGAAGGCCCTGCACCTCAGCTTCTCCCCCTGTGACACAGGGAACGACCAAGGGCACTCGGTGTCCCTGGGGCTGAAGCCCCCTTCCAGGTGCCGGGTGGAATGGGGGGAGGTGGCGTTTAATAAGGTGCGGAGTTCATAATTATGTTTCGGAAAGCTTGGTTTGACAGTCTAAATTTTCTTTCTATCCACACTACAGCTAAAGCCAAAGGTGCTCCTGAAGCAAACAACTCCTTTAGCTACAGTTACAGGCTGAGTTGTGTTCCCCAAAACTCATATGTCGAAACCCTAACCCCTGCTTCCTCAGAATGAGACCTCGTTTGGAAATAGGGTCACTACAGATGCAAACAGTTATGATGAGGTCTTACTGGAGTAGCAGGGGCCCTATTCCAATATAATTGGTGCCCTTGGAAAGAGGGGACATGCCCACGGGGAGAATGACACTTGAACATGAAGCGATGCATCTACAAGCCAGGGAATGACACAGACGGCCAGGAAACCGCCAGAAGCAGAAAGACGCACGGAACAGATCCTCCCCCGCGGCCCTCAGAGGGAACCCACCCTGCTGACACCCGGGTCTCCGACCTGTGGCCTCCAGAACTGGGGGGCAATCAATTTCTGTTGCTCAGGGCACCCAGTGTGGGGTTTTTCCTGCATTTTTCTCAGCTGATAGTCACCCTGTACACCCTAGAAGTGGCCTGTTGATATGACCACCCTGTTTCATACATAACGAGTCAGGACTGGATACAGTGTGCTGGAGACAGAAGGCAAACTGGAGCTAGTCAGTCTGGAAAACACACAGCCGGAGAAGCAGGTAAACATTTCCTGACTTTTCCCTGGAGTTGCCTTTTGGTCCACACCCAGCCTACCGCAGACAGAGGCCACAAGTCCCCTCCCTCCCTGCTGTCCCCTCTCTGTCCTCTCAGTTTTTTTCATCGCTGCCCCTTTCCAGAGTCTGCCTTTATCCCGAAGGGCTGTGCTGAGCCTCACTGTAGGAAGCTCGGGTCCTGAGGTCTTCAGAGTGGAGAACCTACAAGACACACAAACCTTTACCTGCTGACACTGACCACAGCACCACTCCACAATCTACGTCAACAAATTCTCTTCCATATCTTTTACATAAAACCCCCCGTCCCCACCCGCAAGAGTCAGGCAGAAGCAGGTAGGGGAGGAAACCCCCACCACACCACACGTCTCAGGAGCCTGGTAGGACTTGCCCAGGACTCGAGAGGCAGAACAAGGGCAGGACAGCCCCTCTGTGGGACCCACAGGCTCCTAGTCCTCTGACACGGCAAGTCCATCCAAGGGCGTCCTGACTCCTCCCCCCCGGGTCATCTGGTTGGCCCTAGCGACGACCTGTCCCGCTAGCAGTGATGTCACTATTTTGGTCAGGATCATTCCTGAGCCATGAAACAGTTAAGAAATATCCTGCCCCACTGGCTGCCGTGCTCATAAAGGGAGATCCACGTGTACTTCCGTGTGGCTCCAAACAGACGGGCAGCTCACTCATTTGTTCACACCCAGCTGGGAGAGAAGGAGGCAGCCAGCAGGACTGCCACCTTCCTGTGCTCATCAGCCCCGGGAGAGCGGCTGGGCCCTCCTGCTCCTGCCTCCTGGGCAATGCTCCTGGGGAGGCCCTGGGGAAGATGCCACCCCGGGCGCTGCGCACTCTTCCTCGGCCTGGCCCTCCTGCTGGACACACTGGGCCTGGCCCTGCTGCTCGTGGGCATCTTCGCCCCCCTCGATTACTGGGACTTCCTGGTCTACACAGGGTCCGTGATCCTGGCTTTCAGCCTGCTGTTGTGGGTCATCTGGTATTCCCTCAACATCGAGGTGTCTCTTGAGAAACTGGACTTGTAGCCTGGTCATGGGCAGAGGAGGAGGGACGCAGGCTTCCTGGGCAGTTGGAGGAGAAGGAGCATGCGGCCGCTCCCACCCAAAATGCCCCACCAGGGACCAGGTGAGTGCACGTGAAACCTGCCTGGAGGCACGGCCCGGGAGGCTGGAACTCAGTGACGGCTAAATGGGCCAGCAGCCCTAAAGACTGCGCCCCAGCTGGGGGTCCTGAGAACCTGGGCTCCAGCTGGCCAGGAGAACGTGGGGCACATGTTTCTCCCCTGGGGACCCTTTTCCTTAAGGCAACTGGAAAGAGGGTCTCCACAGATCCTCTCACTTTTCTAGTCCACTACCAAGGGTCCTGCCGTGCAGAACAGGAAGTTATTCCCTTCAGGTTAAAACCTGGAGAAAAGAGCCCATCTGATTTTCTGCTGGGGAGAATCCTTGCTGAGGAGGAAAGACTTTAGCACTAGGAGAGGATGGAAAGTTCCCCAATGACTGCTTACACCCTTGCCTGCGAGCTGGCTGCTGCAGGAGGAAACAGAGCAGAACCACCCAGGATGGCCTTTCTCATTTGCTTCCTCCCTGCACCTGCCCAGGTGGGACATACTGGGGGGAGGTGGGGGTTGGTTCAGGACCTGCCTCCACCTCCACTCTCGGCGCCCCTGCCCCACCCTCCTCACGCACCCTCCCATGCAGCAGCAGCGCCCCAGGCTGGCCTGGGGGACCCAGAAGTCAAGAGACCACAGCTGACCATTTCATCCCGGCTGGGCCAATATGCAGCTGACTGCATGTAGCCAAGAAGGCAGATAATTGGAAGATATTCACATGGACATGGAACACAAAAGACAGAGTGGGTCTGGCCCTCACAGCCCTGAATGAGAGACGGGCAGCTCTCCCCAGGGGACTGAAACCAGAGTCCTGGTTGGTTTGGTCGTCACCCCCCTACCCGGTGGGCAGGGACCTGCTCTTTGGCACAGCCAGGCACTCCGTTTTGAGGGTGAAAAGCAAAGGTCAATGCTGAGTTGAAAGGAGGAAATAATAATCGTGTATTTTCTCCGGGATTCCACCTGATCCTTGGAAGTGAGAGACAAGAGCAGCAATTTGAAGAGGTTTCAGTAGGGGAGGCAAAACCTGTCCCTGGCAGGTGACTAGGGCACCTGGGTCCGGCTCAAAGCAGCACCACTTGTTTGCCAGTGACACTGCACAGGTTGTATCATGCTCTGGGCCTCGGTTTTCCCATCTGTAAAATGAGGATAGTATTACCTGCTCCTTCTGTTGCAATGGTCAAAAAGAGGTAAGGCAGAAAAAGGCTCTTTGCCCATAACGTGCTTCTTACACATGCCAGGTGTTGTTACAAACATACCAAGGAGGGGGATAAACTGACCCAGAGTCCCAATTAGCTTGGTGTGCCTCAGATTGGTAGTGGTGGGGGTCAGTTTACACGTTGCAACATGAAACTTCAAAGCAAGAAGGGACCCCGTATTTGTTTGCTTATTCACGAAGACATGTCAGGCACTGTGCGAGGCACTGGGGACGCCTCAAAGAATAAGACACATGCAGTCTCTGTGCTCAGGGAGTTCCCATCAGGTGAGGGACAGACGTTGGCCGAATAGTTTGACTAAGAATGTAGGACAGCACTCAGGTAATGACTAGGAAGAAAAGGAACCTCGCTCCATGAGAAATGAATTCAGAAGGTGGAGTCTTAGAGACAGAGAGAGGCAATGGCTTGAGCAAAGGTCCTGGGGTAGCAGGAAATAAAATACAGCAGGGCAACTGAAAGGCAGAGGGCAAGTGCAGGAGAGGGTTAGGGCCCTGCAGCTGGGGGAGGCCAGACCAGGCAGGCCCTAAAAAACCCTCTTAAGGATTTTAGTCATTATTTTCAGAATAGTAAGAATCATTAAAGAGATGTAAGCAGGAGTGGGGACTTGACATAGTTTGATCTCTGTTTCCAAAAGACCACCTTGGCCAAGGCATGGGTGATGATGGGCATGGTCATGAGTTCAAGCCCATTTTGGGAGCTAAGGTACAAGGGGTTCCCAGGTCAGCCTCCCTGTCCTGCGCACCCTCCCTCATCAAACAGAAAGTAGGTCAACAGCCCAGAGCTGAAGAGCATAGGCCAAGACCCCGGCTGTCTGGTTTGAATCCAGTTTTGTCCTCCAGTGGCTATGGCCCCGGGGCAAGCGATGGCCTAGCCATGTCTCATGCCCTGGTTTCGAAATCTATAAAATGGAGAGGGGACCGATTACAGCCTCGGTTTTAAAGCTGAGGCTAAAATAGCCCCTACCTCATAAGGGTGTTGCAGAGACTAAGTTAATATGCTTACAGCACCCTTTGAGTGATGACCAGCAAAACACTGCATCAGCCCCGCCCAGCCGGTGGCTGGTCCACGACAGAGGGATGAGACCTTCCCCACACAGACTCCCTGAAGCATTACAAGCAGTGAGACTTCAAGCAAGTACAGCGTCGGGGCTTCTCAGTGAGTATGAGGGGCGGAGCCGGCCCAGAACACCAGACTTCCGTCTGGCTTGTGAGGACTTCAAAAGCGGTGGGTCCTTTGTAGTCTCCACTGAAAACAGTCATGCAATTATCACCTTCACCTTTTCAGTCCCCAGACTCCAAGTTCTACAGGACCCTACAGCCAGCAGGCCCTTTCATCCAGCTTTCACTCAGTCCCCGCATCCCTCACAATGTCTGGGGCTGGCCCGAGTGACACGTTACGGTGGGCTGGGACCTCCTCTTACAGGGGCTGCCTGTCACCCCCTGGGTGGCCCGAGGCAAGCCGTTTGAATTCTCCTTAGAGGAGGAGGTCTGGTCTCCAGGAGAGGTTTCAAACTGCTCTGAGAAGGCCGCTGGGGGCTGGGGCTGAGGGAGGGAGTGAGCAGGCAGGAGGCCAGCAGCCCCACCCGCCCCACCACACACACACACACACACACACACACACACACACACACACACACACACACACACCCACCCAGAGCCACTGGGTTTTCAGTATTAAAGTTTATACTGAATTTACACGTACGGCTTCATGTGAACACAAATGCTGATGCCAAAAGATATTTCTGAAACGACTAGACTCGACCCCCTTCCTTTCTATGACCTGGATCATATCTGTGATTTATGGGCAGTTTGTAACTGGCTCTGCCAGTTCCCTAAGTCTCGGAGTGGAGGGAAAGGAAGAGCCCCGCTCCCTGACCTCCGAGCCTCATGCTGCCGTTCCCAGCTAGCCCTCCAGAGTTCCGGGGGATGGGTTCGCTAGGAGCCCCCACCCCGCCCACCCCACCCACACCGGGGATCAGCACGTCACATCCCTGGCAAGAGTCAGGACGGGGCAGAGCCACCCGGTCACTAACCCTCCAAGGTCCCCCAGGAGTTTCAGGTCGAGTGGCTTGTTTTTACCGCTCAACCATGTACCAAGCGATTTTATCGCTCAGTCACTGTTTTCTGAAGCTCTGTTTGCTCCAGGTTCTACTTGCCGGGCACGTCTTGCCGATGGAGGTAAGTCCTTGCAAAGGCAGGTGAGGACTCCTGTCCTTTTACAGGAGGGTGTGAGGCTCCCCTCCCCCAGCAGACACACACTTGCACACACATCCCTCCACGTACACACACCAGACTCCCTCGTCTGCACCTCATCAGCACTCCCAAAGCACACACACCCTACCTGCACGCCCACCTCTCCCGCTGCCCCCCCCACAGCCCACACACCCAACACGTCCACAATCCATCACAGATACCCTCTCCCCACACCCCTCACATACCCAGATTCCCCTCACCTACACCCCCACACATGCACATAAAAACCTCACACTCTTGTGGCTCCCCACCCCATCCACACTACTGACACACACACACACCCTCACAACCTGCCATGCACCTACCAGAAACACACACCCCTGGAGGCAAATACACACAAACATTCCCACGCCACCACAGTGAACGCCAAGGGGCACGGAAGGCCCCCAGCCCCCAGCCCTGGAGAGTTAACTTTCTCCAACACACGGGCTCTCCTCTCTGCCTCGGAGGGGCCAATCAGAGCAGAGCCAGGCAGATCGGCCCTGGGTCTGCGTGGACGGCCAAATGTTCTTCTAATCCCAGGAGGAGTTTTTAATCTAGAGGGAGCGATACAGCAAGTACACAATGCCTCCCAAAGTACACAGAACATGCATTCCACGAGGGAGGCACAGCCTCACACGGGGCTCTGAAAGCCCAGATAAGGAAGAGGTCCTCTGGCTTGGTGCCGGGGGCAGGGGGCCGGGGGGAGGGGCGTCAGATGTCTGGCCTGGGTCCTGAGCGACAGGTGAGACAGGCAGAGCTGGCCCCTGGCAAGAGCCGGCGGGAAGGACTGCGGAAAGGGAAGACAGAGAGTGGCCTGGAAAGGGTGGGCAGACAGACACGTGGGACCAGGTTGGCCGTGCTCATTGCTGAACTTGGAGGATGTTGAAAGCCAGATGAGGATTCTGACACTTGGAAAGCAAGGAGGAACTTTCAATGACTTTTTGGACCAGAGAGCAACAGAGCACGGCCCTGCTTGAGGAAGAGGAACCGGGGCTCACATGCAGAATGGGTTGGGAGGAGAGGCCCGGAGACAGGGAGCCCATTTGAAAGTAGATGGCACGTGATAAGAGATCGAGCCAAAAGGAGGGCCACAGGGAGGAGGGAGAGGGACAGAGACAGCGTGAATGGAGGACAGACGGGCCGGCAGACATCCTGGTCCCTGGCGGGGGATGGCAGAGCCAAAGGCTTCAGAAAGCACTGCCTCCCATGGAACAAGGGCGGTCCGGAGAAGGCACGGGTTTGCTTAAAATGAGGTGTTTTCCTTTGCACACACAGAGCTGGAGGTGCAAAAGGTATCTATGAGCAGAACTACCCAGCTGGTGTTGCATGGGCAGACTTTAAACTCAGAAGGGAGATCAGACGTGGAGGTGGAGGTAGAGCCTGGAGACTTGATGGGGGACGAGATTGTAGAGGGTGGGACGGTGAAGGGAAAACAGAAGAAAATGGGGCGTGGGGATGGGGAATGGCAGGAAGGCAAAAATTTACTGAAGGAGGCACTGCCCGTTATCCCACTGTACACCGTCAGCAATGCCGTGAGGAGAGCGTGATTATCACCACTACCATCATCATCATCATCATCATTATTATTATCGTTAGCACAATTCCCTTTCCACAGATAAGGAGATTACGTAACTTGCCCAGCATGGTGGAACTAGTGAGTAATGGAGCCGGGTTGTGAAACTAGGTGTATCCGCCCTGATTGCTCATCCCCCCTCCACCAGACCAGGGGCCGCCATGGCCCTTCCTGTCTTTCTGTAAGTCAGGCCTTGCTGGCTTGCTCCCTGGCGTCTACCTGCGCTGCCCTGAGCTGGGACGACAGGCTTGAGCGACTGCGGTGGAGGCTAGGTGGCTGGCAGGGCCCACAATATCTACTGTCAGGCCTCGTACAGAAGCAGTGCGCTGACCCCTGGCCTCGCCATGCTGGCCCCCCCGCAGGGGCCCAAGCTGGAACCTCGAGCCATGCCAGCTTTGGGGGCACCAGGAGGAGAAAAGCGGGCTGGGAGCCCACAGAGCATTTTGGCAGGAGGCGAAGAGGACAAGGAGGACGCCGTCCCAATAGTGGGGGGGACCAACCTTCAAACGCTTCGGAGTCGTACGGAAGGTTGCAGCCCAGGAAAGGTGATGGGACTTGGCAATGAGCCTGTCAGGGAGCAGGGGGAACAAAAACAGGACTTGGGCGACTTGTGGAGTGGCTGCTGAGATGCGTAAAAGGGCGCGTGCAGGTTAGTTCTCAGAATCAGTAGCCCGATGGCATGGCTGGTCTCAAGTGTGATTTCTCCAGAGGAGCAGATGCAGAAAACTAGGCAGAACGGCAAGTGGAGGGAAGGAAGCTGACAAGAAAAGAGGATGTTGAAATTACAGGTGGAGAAGTATATCTGGATCCACCCAGGGTGCAGGTTGGGGGCGGAGTCCAGAGCCCAGAGAGCAATAAGCTCTGCCTGCAAGGAAGGGTGGGGAACGGGAACGAAGATGTGCCGAGTGCCTCAGTATCTACTGGGCCAACCACTTATTTTCCTGACCTCATTCGATGCTTACAACTCCGTGGGGTAAGGGTTTGGATCCCCATTTACAGGTGAGGAAACTGAGTCTCACAGAGGTTTCATGGCTAGCCGACCGTCCCATGCTGTTGAACGGCAGCAACAGAATTCAAACTTGAGTCCAGCGGACTCCAAGAACCAAGCAGGCCTGGGTTAACGCATTCGAATCCTGGCTGATTCATTCTGTCTTCCTGTATTCAGCACAGGTCCTGACTGATAGAGAAGCATCAGAGCAAGCAGGTGCCCTCTCTTGGCAGCACAGCCTGTAGCAGAACCCAGGAGGAATCAGCGGCTGTGAGGGAGGCTTTCAAAGCACCCACTGGGATGCCCAGGAACGGTCATGAGGGCCAGGCTTCTGGCGGATTCCAAGCTCCATCCAGACACCAGCATCCCTGCCCTGGGCCACGGACACCACTGCTGGCACCCAGCTGTTTGTGAGGGCCTGTTTATGAACAGCCCCTAATGTCCTCGCAGTGGGGCTCTGATGGCCATCACCCTGCTGTGGACTTGGGTGCCCAGCAAGAAGTCCCGTCTATCGCTGCTCCTCTTGTCAATGTCCCTGTAAAAATCTATTAGAACCAAGCACAAGAGTCCAAATGGGACCTCCCGCGAGCACATAGCAGCTGAACGGCTGCTCCTTCCGCTCTTCCGCTCTTTGGAGAGACTGTGTGAGCCCCTAGAGGCTCCGCCTCATCCATGCAGTATCATCCACGCGGCACGTGGTAGCGTTATTTGTACAGGCCGGCTGCAAACGCCAACGCTGAGCCAACGCGGGGCGCCGGAGGGCCCCCTCCCCGGGCCGCATGCACGGACCACCAATGCCGCCCACTGCTTGCTCAGCCGGGCCACGCTGAGGGACGGCTCAAAGGAGCTTTTAGTCAAATGAAACCCTCCAGGCATTTTCCTGACGAGCAAGCGAGGCTCCGCTGCGCAGTCCTCGTGTCTTTCATTCCTTGATCATAAGAGCAGGACTCTATTTTTATCTTAACTGCAAGTGGTCAAGTGCAGCCTGAACCCTCCCGGGCTCATCATATGCGCCGGCGACCGTCACCTGTGCGTGGGCTGCTCTGCTCCTTTCTGTTTCCCCTGGCCTAATTTTGTACTTTTTATTTATATTTCACCCTGTTCGTATGTGTTTCTTATAAGCTGACTCAGATCTTTCACAGTGTGAGGTAGTTGCCTAAATTAAAAAAAAAAAGTTGATTGGCCTTTTGTCTTAAGATGACATAACCGATTTCTGAGTCTGCGTGGTTTCACAACTCCTTAACTCCCTGTTTCAGGGCATCTTCTCATCCGTTTAACCTGCCTCTGTGCAAGCCCTGGAATTCTGAATTCATTACAGCACCTCCTGGGAAGAAAGGCACAGAGCCTGGTGGACTGGAGACAGTACATGGGTTAGCCTGACACTATGGAATCTTCTAGAAGGAAGCTCTGTGCTCAGCCACTGGCCTGGCTTCTCAGAATTAGGCTGGACTCAGAAACCTGATGAGATATCACGAAAGAACATTCTAGAGAAGGCATTAGGAAGATGAACAATTCCTTAGGAAAACACCTGTTGGAGGCCACAGAACTTCTCTTCATGAGATCAACAGAGCTGGTGTTTTCATTCTAGAAATAAAACAGGTTTCTGTTTCCTAGGCTGGAGACTAAACAGAATTATTGGCTTTCCCCCGCAAAGCAGCCATGTAATTCAGAATATGCAAATCTTGAAAAACTAGGATCACGCTCAGCCCAGAGCGGATGCTCACATCTGCGAGAGGCTGGAGGAGCTGAGGCTGGCAGAACAGCAGATTCCGACCTCCAACATCACACTGACTCCAGGCAATCTTCCTCGTCACGTACGTCCCCCTCCTTTACTCTTTCTTCTGGTGGTTCTCGTGCAATGTAAATGCGTGTATGAGATGGTTCTCCATGCAGAGTACTTGCTCCAGTCCTGAAATGTCTTCTGAATTAGAGGGCACGCTCCTGCAGGGTGGGCATCTAACCACTGCTCTGGAGAGTGTGTGCAGGGTAATTCTGTGATAGAGTAGGGGTGAAGTGAATGCAGTTTCAGCTGACTGCCTGCTGGCCTTTGCATTAACCCTCTGGAATAAAAAGGAGGTCCACATGGGAGGGCCTCTCAGAATTTACCTTCCACCATCTGGGGACCCTGGTTAGGAGTCAGAGCTGAGAAGGCATACCCAGGCAATGCATGTGCTAAGTAGGGATGTTCCCTCGGGGCAAGGCTTGGTTTGCAACTGAGTGTCTGCTAGCGCGGTGCTCAGGGAGCCTGGATTGCACAGACTTAGAGGCTACAAGCTCAGACTCAACCTCAGAGATGGTGAGAGCAGCACGCTTCAAACTGTATGCAGACCACCTGGGGATCTTGTTACATGCAGATTATGGTTCAGTCATCCTGGGAGGGGTGAGACTCTGCACTTTCAACAAGCACCCAGGTGCTACCACTGCTGCTTAAAAAAAACCCCAAACTGTCCCTAAGACACTTCGAAGAATGGGATCTCAAACAACCCTGACATTTTAGAGATGAGGACCTGGAGCCTGCTGGGGAAGTGAGCTTCCCAAGTTCAAGCAGCTGAAGCAGATCCAGGACGGGTGCCCGGGCTCCAGGCTGCTGGTCAAGCCCCTGTTCCCCTCCAGCAGCTGCTGACTGGCTTGCCCTGAGCCCTGCTGAGCCTCAGGCAGAGCAAGCAAGCAAGCAGGGCAGCACCCGGGCAGATGAGGCACGCTCACACCGCAGGTGAGTCACGGACCAGCACGCCTCAGGCTTCAACCCGGCTGTGAGTGGTGCCTAGGAATGTGGTCCTGACCTGGCTTCCACGCTGCTCTGTGTTGCTGCAGACGCCAGAGCCATGAGCCCACAAGCACCCATCACGTGAGGCAAGCGGGTTGAGGAGGGAGGAGGAAACAGGAGGGGCTGTGTTTCCACAGGCAGGGCTGCACAGGGCTGGGCTAGGTCTGATCCGGGCTGTCCTCCCAGAAAGTTCTCTCAACCAACCAGAGATGGGGAGCCTCCCACCGCTCTGCAGGACCATCTCCATGGCCCACCCCCGTATCTGTTCCCTTAAGAGACAGCTGGTCTTTTTCAGTGACCTGACTCAGATGACTCTGCTACATACAAGCTAAGTGACCTTGCAGCTGATCCCCGCCTATTAGGGGATAATAATAATGACACCACAATATTGAGGACAAAATGAGACTCAGCACTGGCCTTCTGAGACTCATTCTCTACTGCCTGGCCAGTACCTTCCAGTGTGCTGTTTCTCCTTTGTAGAAGTCAAAACATAGAGCTGTAAAGTTTAGGTCATCTCCTCAGATGTCTAACGATTCCAAACAGGACCTGTCATTTACAAGGCTCTTTACAGTCCAGTCTGTCACTATAATCAAGTCTACACTTCACACAACCTCGTCCCCAAGGTTTACTGCAGAGGGACCCACAGGGACCCACACAGCCCAGGGAGACGGGCATTCCAGTGGGAAGGGTAGGGCCATGTACCTGCAGCCCATCCCCCATCCATAGCCTTAAAGCCCCTCAGATTCAACTCATCTCTCCGTGAAATTACAGTGGAGTGGAGGAGGTAGGTCAGAAGCCAAGCCCACCAAGGTTGAGGCCAGCTCAGAAATGGATTTGCATGAGGGACTAAAGACCAGCCCTAAGGGGAAGAGAGGCAGACAGACAAGTGTGGCCCGGGAACAAACACTTAACACAGCCACACTCGCTTACTCCATCTCACAACTACTCCTATTTGTTCTCAGGGGAGAAGGGCTGTAGGAAGGATGAGGCAAGTTTGGGGGGAACACTGCATGAGACATTGGGTCCATACGTGATCACTTGCAAGCACCCAGCACAGGGTTGGGTTGTGTTAGTTCCCAGGGAGACACAGTGGGATCTGGCAGAAAAGTGACACAGGAGGTGCAAATAGCTGATGGGACTTGTTTACCAGCTGAACTGGCCCTTCCAAGACTCCCAGATATTTCTTGGCAGGGCAGGCACAGAAGGGGGAGAGGGGCCAGCCAGGAAAACTCGGACAACGGTAAATCACTCCTTGTCAGGGACATTTGGGTGAAAGGTTCAGACAGCTAGAAACTGACGACCAGCCTGGGAATGGCAGGGTTTCACTGGGTGAGAGGTGCGTGTACGAGTCCCAGTCTAAACATGGAAGGCCTTCACCGCAGCCACACACCTCATCCCTTCCTTCCTTCCTTTAATCAACCGATACTCACCTCTGGCCCCACTCATCCTGGATCCCAAAGGCTGCCCCTCCTGAGAGATGACTCTTAGGAAAGGGGGCTGGAGGGGAGGTAGAGATCCCACACCCTCCCCACCCCCCATCACTGCACTGACCACACCGTGCTGGGCTGCGTGCCCCAAACTCCCTGAGAGAATCTACATACGGACTCTATGTTACAGGGCAACAACCTGGATGCTGAATTTGGCCAGAATCTGCTTCCATACCGAGGCAAGAAGCTCCTTGTCTTTCCTTCCTGCCTCTCCTTCGTCAAGCCCACCACTTCTGCATTAGCCCAGCCACTAAGCAGCCATTTCCTCCTCCCCGGCTTCACCTCCAAGCCACAGGCCTCGCCCAAGCGAGGAGGGCAAGGCCCTCTGGATTCTGTTCCCGGGAGTGGGTGGCCAGCACACACAGCCTCAGCTGGGATGTCCTCTCACCCTGACCCCATCCTTTTGACCGGCCCTCCTCGCTATCAGTCTGGGACCCTGGGGCCAAAGTTTCCAGAGTCCACATCCACCTCCCAACGGCAGCTCTCCAGCCCCTGCCCAGGGCCTTTCCTCCTGAAGAGTCCCAGCTCTGGCACTCAGCAGCCCCAGGCTTCTGCAGTCGCCAGGGACAATGAAGCAGGAATTCTCAACATGCAGCCCTGGGACCAGCAGGTCAGCCTCATCTGGGACTTCTTAGAAAGACAGATCCCAAGCCCTGGCTGGGTGACCAGCTCCTCCCAGCTTGCCTGCCTCCGTCCCGGGGATTTCTATCCCAGACCTGAAATGAGAGGCTCTGCAGGCGGGGCCCAGCAATCCTGCTCGCCAGGCCCTCGGCGGGGGGTGGGGTGGGGGCGTTCTGATAGACTCTCAAGTCTGAGAACTTCTACGGGAAAGGAGCTTTGAAGCCGAACTTGTGCTTAGAGGCTGCCCTCCGGGTGCCCCATCTCCTCCACTGTCGCCCTGGGCACAGGACTGCAAACCCTGTCCACTGTCACATGGAGTCCTGGCCCGGCTGTGCCAGCCCCGGCGGCTCTGTCAGCTGTGAGGAACTCCTCATCCTGGCCAGCCCACGCTGTCCTGAATCACCTGCCATCCCTGTCCCTGGCTGGCAAGGGACTAGTTTTCCTCCTGTTTCTTCTGCATTTCGAAGAAAGTTAAGAGGGGGAGGCTACTGCAGCTGATGGACGAAAAAGGAGGGAAGAGGCAGGGGAAAAGTCCGGGGGAAAAAGAGTGGGAGGCATTGGGGGAGCGAGATGGTGGAGGAAGATTAAAGGAAGGCTGGGATGGGGCAGGGTGATGGAAAGTCACGGGAGAGAGAAACTCAGATGGGAGCAAATGCGAAAAAAGACTGTGGTTCTTGGACCAGCAGTAGCGGCCTCACCCGGAACCATGTTCTGCATGCAAATTCTTGATCTCACCCTATTCCTTCCCAACCAGAAACTCTGGGAGCTGAACCCATTTGCCTGCATTCTTGAATGTCTTCCCAGTAACTGGTGCGCTCTACAGCTTGAGAACCCCTGGGCTGAATTTCTCTGTAATTTAAGCAGGCACACTGCTCCTTGATCCCAGGTTCCGAGGTTTTCTGAATCTCTGCCTGGGGCATAGTGACTCAGAGGAGAGACTGGGATCCCCCAAGTGTAACTCACATCTACCACCTCTTGCTCTTGGCTTAATGACTCCCTGACTCTGCAGAGATGGGAAAACAGGGCTGTGACATCCCTTTCTCCTCTGTCACTCCCCCCTCTACCATGGGTACCACCAGCCTCTTGCAGCCTTTTCCTGGAAAGAGCCCTAAGGAGCCTCCGAACCTGTGTTACTGCTTCCCAGCCTATTCAATACCAAGACCCTCCTGTATCATTTTTCTCCCATTTCTCCCATACTGTTTTAAAATATGTTGTCTGCCAAAGAGACTAATCATTAAGGAATAATTAATTCATTTCCCCATGATTTATTTATCAAACACGTCCATAACTGGATATGCGGAATGCAGAAAACAGACGTATTATGGTTTCCATTAGAGTTTTTGAAACATTTACAGCACTCCATTACAACCACCATGAACCCCTGGGGATCTTCTGGGGAAGAATAGATGAAACCAGAGATTCCAGATCTCAACTGCCAGGGTGAACAAAGGCAGAACCAGGAAACAGTAAAACAATAAACTGAGTGCTTGCAGGCTCTTAGCCCACTCAGGACTTTGCCCTTCTGTGGACGCCACCCTCCCTCCGTTTCTGGGTTTCCCCAAAGGGGATCTCATAGACTCCCAAACAAGCCTGGGACTAACCCAGTGAGGACTGCGGGCCCGCGGCGGCTGCTGCTGCTCCCTCCTGCCCCCACTTCCCCAGTGTGACCCCATCTCCTGCAAATACCAGAGCCGGTCTTCAGTCTGCACTATTAAATACACCAGAGCCCCGACAAGATGCCAGGCTAACAGGGTCTGTGGCCGAGTAGGAGAGTCAGCCCCAGACCCCTCGGTCAGAGCAGCCTCAAAGCCAAGCTGCTTGGGCCACAGTGCAATTCTAGCTGCTAGAGAATTGATTTCTCCCATTTTGGCCCATGGAGCACCTGCTCAGACAGAGATTCACGGCAGAGTGGAGCTGGGGGCAGGTCAAGTGATGGGTCCCTCTTCCCTTCCAATGACTAAGGCTTGGCTGCTGCTCCAGGCTGATGGGCCTGCCTCTTGTTTTCAGGACACTTGTCAACCAAGGCATCTCAAGGCCGAGGAGAGAAGGGACAGGACCGGGGATGGAGCCGGGATTTTCCTACTGAAATGAGAAATTTCTGGAAAACTTTTTATCTTTCAAATCAGTAGGAACGTTGCCATTTTATTCCACAGTAACTCTGTGCTTGTTCACTACTTTAAAACACGTTCCCAGATCTCCAAATAAAATGGGCAATGTTTGACCCGTGGGTTTGCTTTCCCCAGCACGATGACACAGCCCCTGGGGAGCCACGTAGCACGGGTGGGAAGGATCTCACTGTCCCGGGAGGCTCCTCCTCCAATCCCAGGTGCACGTCTGCCAGACAGCCAGGCCAGGCCAGCCGCGTCCAAAGGTCTCCACTGCAGATCAGGAAGCACCACGCTTGTCCAGGCCCGTGTTTCCATGGGAGAAAGATGAGGCCCCAGGTTGCTAAATGACTCAGCCAAGGCCACACCATCTGTAACTGACAGAGCCTGGACCGGAGCCCACGTCTTCTGACTCCCAACCCACGGCTCTTTCTGCCGTCCCATCTCCCTCCCTGGGTGAGGGCAAAGGACGGGCAGTGAAACAGGACCATCTCAAGGACTGAGCACCTGGTCAGCAAGCCAGGTAGCTCAGACTGTGTTCTGTGCCTCTTCTGGAAAATGGGAACATGACTGCAGCACTCTACACTCCAGAGGACTGTTTGAGATGGACTTTGGGGAACACTCAGAGGGGCTCTGGAAAGGTATGAACAAACTGGGGGGTGGCTCTTCCTGTGCTGGGAAAGCTTGGGTGAGGCTCCACTCACCTGTTTCCACACCCCAGTACACACGTGGGGTGAAGTGTGGGGCACACTGACCTGGCACAGGAACCACGTCCCCTCAGGCCGCGCCTCCAAAGCAAACAGAAGGCATCACGCAAGGCTCATGTGACCGCGCGGCTGGGCACGCCGTGGTCTTCGCCCGGGACTGCAGGAGCCACCACCCACCATGGAAACTGGTTCCTGAGATGATACCCTCTTATCATCCTTATCATCTACAGTCGATCTAAGCCAACTGCCAGGGGTCAGTTATTCAGGTGACCTTAAAGCAGCTGCCACAAGGGGTGGACGCTGACAACTCACCCGCCCGTGCCCTGTGCCACCAGTGATTCAAACAGGAAAGAGCCCTGATGAATGACAAACTTACTAATCAATGTTGTCCTGCATTAAATCTGTAATATTTTTATTTCCACTGTCCCTCGTCCCAAATTCCGCTTGGCCTGCTTGACGCGGTGGAGGTCTTGATGTTTTTTATGTATAACTTTTTTAATGAGTTTGGTAGAGCTGGTAGTGAACAGAAAAACAAAAAACAAAAACCTGTTTCCCCATAAACCGAGGAAGCTGACAGAACTCAGAGAAGGTCCGGAGATGGAATTAAAGTGTGAAAGCAAGAAAGGGTAACTGAAGAGGTGGATTGCTTGGAAGGGGTAGTGAAATGCTTCAGACCTGAGCCAAACAAGCCAGCTGAGTGGCCTGAGGCTGTGTGCTTGTCACTTACCTTATCCACACACAGATCCAACCCTGCCTTATAAATAGCTTTACACTTGAAGAGGTTTTGAATGTGTAGGAGGCGAGCAGATGGGAGGGGGTGGAGCTGAGGGAGGTAGAAAAGGAACCAAGTCATAAATCCAGAGTCCTCCCCCCGCCACTTCCAATTCCCTGGATCTTGGAGGCAGGGTGAGACTCACACAAGAGACATCCACAAACGGAACTTCAGTGATGGGGCTTTAATCTGGAGTGTAGTCCAGGAGTAAGCAAAATATAAAACACCACGGTATGGTGGCAACCCCTCCAAAGTAGAAAGTTAATAACTGATTTCACCCTCATGCAAAGTATAGTGCAGTTTCCCCTCTTCGCTGCAGACACACACACACTCACTTGTGGTCCCTCTCCTCTTGCTGGGGACCCTCCACCTGTCTCTACTTTCAACTGAGGTAGAGAGAGCTTTGTACTAGAAATCAGACCTGGGTTCTAGTTTTAACTCTGCAACTTGCTGGCCAAATGACTTTGTCATTACAGCTCCCCTGGAGATTCCAATTTCATCCGTGAAATGGGCTCTTGTAACCATCAAGTGAGATAATATAGACCGTAATAGCTAACATGGCGTGTTTGCCAGGTGCTAGCACTTTACATGGTTTCTCTCTGTAATAGTTATTATAACCCTGCAAGTTTGTTGTGATAGGTGATCCAGAGTGGTTGAGTCACGTATCCAAGATTATAGTTAGTAACAAGTAGTTGTCAGGCTGGAACCAAGCAATCTGACCTCAGAGCACTTTGAGGTCTACAGAGAACCCTGCAGCTGCAGGCGGGAGGTGGAAGGAGGTCTAAAGTCAGTGCTTCTGAAACTGTGGTCAGGGTCCTGCACTAGAAGGCAGGTTCTGTGATCCCTCCCCAGATCCCAGTATTACTGGCAGGAGCATCTGCATTTTAATAAGGTCCACTAGGTGGTTCTTACATACCCCGAAGTTTGAGACCCTCTGAGTTAAGAGTAAATCATCAAGTTGCACTTCTGGCCAAGATGGAATCGCAGAGACTAGATGTACCCTACTATGTGAGACAACCAAAAACAAACAGAACAAGTGAAGTGACAGTTTTCAAGATGGTAGGCATCAGGCAATGAAAGGCAGTGATATACAAAAGATGGGAAACAGATGAGGTTAATCCAACAACTGTCCCATCTTGCTGTCTTAAGAGAGTTTACAGGCCCTGGTGCAGCAAGGAGAAATTCAAGTGAAGGCTGGCAGACTCCCAAAGTTAAGGAGAGGAAGGTGACAGTCCAAGGAGAACAAGACAACTAGACTTCAAAGAAAAGATCAGAGAGCTGCCCAGAGAGAGATTCGCAGAGGGTTCCAGCTGAGATCTCGGCAGAGTACTGATTGGCGTGTGTGTGTGTGTGTGTGTGTGTGTGTGTAGAAACTACCCAAGGCTGGGGGAGGAATCATCTAAGGAGATGAGAGGATACAATGCAAGGTATTCAACAGGGCTGAAGGGGGCCAGTCCCAACATGCCACTTTGAAAACTCAAAAAATTCATGCGCGAAGTAAAGTACTCAGAAGGGTTTTGCCTCAGTAGTGGAGGACAATAGTTCTAGACTAAGTGCTACTTTGATCTTGCATAATAAATTTACAAGCAAAACCCAGTAGGATCAAGTTATTTCCAAGTAATTAAACTGTGTCCCACAGCTCCAAAATATTTATAGGAATGCAAAAATATTCAGCACCAAACAAGTTAAAATTCATAATGCCTGGCATCCAGTAACAGATTACCAGGTATGCAAAGAAACAGGAAAATATGACCCATGAGGAGGAGAAATACCATCCACAAGGAAAAAAAAAACTATATTAAGGTACATCATAATGAACTTACTTAATACCAAGTGACAAAGAGAAAAACTTAAAACACCAGAGTAAAAAGATATGTAACAGAGAAACAAAGATACAGATGACAACAGATTTCTCATCAAAAACGATACAAATGAGAAGACAGTGTAGCAACATCTTTAAAGGACTGAAGAAAAGAACCTGGAAGCCAAGACTTCTATACCCAGCAAAAATATCTTCTAAAACCAAAGACAAAGTAAAGATGTTTTCAGATACTCAAAAGCTGAAACACTCATCACAGGCAGCCCCATAATACAGGATATGATAAAAGTCCCTCAGGCAGAAGGAAAATTACACCAGATGGAAATACAGAGCCACACAAGGAACAAAGAAAATCAAAAAGGGGTAACTCTGTAGGGTTTTTTGGGTAAGATTTTTAACTTATTATTTAAATCTCCTTAAAAGATAATTAAGTGTTCATACAAAAATAATAATGTAAATAATACACATGAAAAATATGACAAAAATTGCACCAAGGCCAGAAGGAGACAAATCAAAGTACAATTATACTATACATGAAGTGGTATGACACAACTCCAAAGTAGATCTTTATAATGGACTTACAGTTAATAAGCCAGAGAAGAGATCAATGGAGTAATAAAATTATTCAATATTCCAAATATAAAGCAGAACAAAATAAAGCCAAAGAGAACAAAGAACAGATGGATCAAATAGAAAACAAATCATAAGGTGAAAAACTGAACCACATCAATAATTAAATTAATTGTAAATGGTTGAAACATTCCCAAGGCAGAAATTGTCAGATTTGATAAAAAACAAAACAAAACAAGATCCAAACATGCTGCCTACAAGAAATGTATTTTAAACATAAGGACACAAATATGTTAAAAGTAAAAGGAGGGGAAGATATTCCATGCTAATCCTATTCAAAGAGCAAACAATATGACCAGAGATAAAGAAGGTCATTTCATAGTGATAAAAGGATGAATTTATCAAGAAAATATAACAGTCCTAAACATTTATCACCTGATAACAAAGCTTCAAAAACTAATAGAACTGCAATGTTAAACAGACAAATGCACAGTGACAGTTCCAAGTTTCGACACAGTAACTGATAAAACAGGCAGCCAGGAAAATCCGCGAGGATATCCAACACCTGAGCAACATCACCTTTCTATTGGACCTTATCGGCGTTTACAGAACACTCCGCCTAACAACAATACACATTCTTCCCAAGTAAACGTGGAACATTTACTAAGACAAGCCATGTTCTGGGCCATGAAACAAGTGTCAGTAAATTTTAGATGGTTCCAGTTATACAAAGCATATTCTCTCTCCACAGTGGAATTAAATTAGAAACCAATTACACAAAGATGTCTAGAAAAATCTCCCAAAATTTGGAAACTAAATAATATACCTGTAAATAGTCCATGATTCAAAGGAAAAAATTAGAAACTGTTTTGAATTGAATAAAAATGACAGACACCATAGCAAAATTCGTGAGATGCAGCTAACGCAGAGCTTAGAGGGAACTTAGTTCTCAGTTCTTATATTAGAAAAGAAGTTTTCAAATTAATATCCCAAACTCCCATCTTTTAAAAACCCAGCAAAATAAACCCAAATCAAGAAGAAGAGAAAAACTAAAGATCAGAGTAAAAGGATCACTGAAATATCAATTTTTTTAAAACGAAGAGATCAATGAAATCAAAAGCTGGTCCTTTGATAAATAAAATTCATAAACCTCTAACCACAGGGTTCAGGGGAAAATGAAATAGACAAATTATCAATATTGTAAGCTATAAAGGTGACATACTTAAATTTTACAGATGTCAAAAGAATATGAAAGGAGTAATATGAACAATTTTATGCCAATAGATTTGACAAATTAAATGAAATGGACAAATTCCCTGAAAGACACTACAGCTACAAATGCTTCCTCAGGAAACAACAGATACCAGAATAGCCTTCTATCTACTAAAGAAATTGTATTTGTAGTTAAAAACCTTCCAAGAAAGAAAATTCCTTTGCACTGAAAACCACAAAACATTGCTGAGAGAAATTACAGGAAGCCCAAGTAAATGGAAACATATGCCATATTTAAGGATCAGAAGATTTAATATTGTTAACATGTCAGTTTTCCCCAAACTAATCTATAGATTCAAACAATCCTAATCAAAATCCCAACAGGTATGTTTTTAATTGACAAATACACTCTAAAATTCACATGGAAATGGAAAAGACTTAGCATTACCTGATTTCCTGACTTGTTATAAAGCTATAATAATCAAGACCATGTGGTGTGGGCATCAAAAAAGATAATTAGATCAATACAACAGAACAGGGTCCAGAAATAGATCCACAAACATATTAAAACCTATTTTTTGTAAAGATACAAAGGCAATTCAGCCAGGAAAGGGTAGTCATTTCAATAAACGCTATTGGAATAACCAGATACCCACATCCAAAAAAAACGAACTTTGATCCATATCCCACACCTTATATAAAAATTAACTCAAATGGATCACAGATCTAAATATTATACCAAAAATTCTAAAATTTCTAAAAAAATGGAGAAAATCTTTGTGAACTTGGATTAGGCAAAAAGTTATTGAACACAGCAAAAGCACAACCCAAAGAGAAAAAACTTAATGAAAATTGGGTTTCTTCAAAATTTAAAACTTCTGCTCTGCCAAAGACATTGTTAAGAGAATTAAAAGATAAGACAAGGAGAAAATTTTGCAAATTATTTATCACATAAAGGACTTGCATCTAAAATATATAAAATACTCTCAAAACTTAACAAGAAGCAAGTAAACAACCCAAAATAGGCAAAAGACAGATACTTCACCACAGAGGAAGGAAAATAAGTGCATGAAAAATGTTCAACATCATTATCCATTAATAGGTAAATTAAACGAAATATTCCTAAAAAACACTAAGATAACTAAAATTAAAAAGACTGGCTTTGCCAAATGTTACCAAGGATGTGAAGTAACTGTAACTCTCACGCATTGTTGATGGGAATGTAAAATGGTACAACCACTTCGGAAAACAGTTTGGCTGCTTCTTAAGTTAAACACACACCTATAATATGATCCGGCCATTCTAGTCCTAGGTTTTACCCAAGGGAGAAGAATGTATACATCCATACAAAGACTGGTACACAGATATTTATGGCATCTTTATTTGTAATAGCCAAAAACTGGGAACAGCTGAGATACCCATCATCCTTCAACAGGTGAATAGATACTGCTGCATATCCATACAATGGAATAGTACTCTTCAGCAATAACGGATCACTGACACCGCCAGCAAGGATGCATCCCCAAATGATGATGCTGAGTGAAAGAAGCCTGATGTAAAAAAGTGCACATCATATGATTCCCTCCATAGAAAACTCAAGAAAATTGAAACTAAGTTAAAGGGAGCAGAAAACAGATCCCTGGAGGCAGGGCAGGAGGGAAGGGAGTTGGACAGGGAGAGAGAGATTTCAGAATTTAGCACAGGGATAAAGAGGTGAACTGCTAATACTTTACTCCCCAGTCCCGATTCCGTGGCAGCTGCTGCCAACTGATCATGATGCCTTCCTACACATACAGGCGTGGACAGCCCCGACCAACGCTCGTCTTGAGTCTTTCTCCTCGGGTCTTCCATCAGATAACTGAGCACTTGGGGTCGTCTGCGCTTCTGGCCCTCATTTCTTCATCCTCTCTGCCAAAACGTCAGACATGTCTGCCCAAGGGCCCAGCTCATCCCAGGTCTAGCTTGAGGTGGTCTGGGAAATGTCTGGGAAGTAGATCACTTCCCCCATCTTGCCCACCTCCCCTTGCTGTAGTTCCCAGCCTCCTAGAACAAGGGGGTTGCAGGAGGGACATGCTGGTAACAGCTGACTACTGGGATACACAACTGACGGGTGGGCGAAGTGAACTGTGGGGGCTCTCTGGGGAGATGCAATACGACTGCTTCAGTAAGCCCCACGACGGCAGGGATCATTGTCTGCTCGGTTCTTTGATCTATTCCACATACCTAGAACAATATTTGGCACATAGTAGATACTCAATAAATACTCACTGAAGGAATGAATGACAAACACTCTAAATTCTCCTTGTCTTTGTCCCTTCAAAACACCACTTGTTTTTTCCATTATTTTGTAGCTCTGTTTTTCCACTGAGAGCAGAGCTCAATCTAATATTTGTCCACAGCCTACTGTTGCATTCTAAGTGATTTCAAATCAGAGAAAATCTGGGGCCACTAGAGGCATCCTACTTGAAACATGAGGTCATGGCAGTGTGGAGTCTGGGGGAGACTGGGACAGCCTGAACAGCAAGTGCCAGTCATCTGAGTCCCAGGCTGGTCCAGGATGCTGCACATTGGATTTTGGGGAGTAGGACCCACAGATCTTTGAGTTTTGTTAGCGTATCAGTGACGTGTTTTTGTGATTATGGTTAAACTACATTAATGTTGTTTATAGATTTTAGAGAACTAAGGCAGAATGTTTTATGAAAATGCATCTTAGCTGCATAATGCTAATCACCTATTTATATGAGCTTCTTTACCTTTAACGTGGAATTACTATATACACAAAGAAACAGCACATACATTACATCTGTGTCAGGTGGATTCCAGGACTTTATTTGATTAGGAAACACTGTGAAGGATTTGGTCTCCTAAATGGCTTAAGCACTTGTCCATGACTTTAAGAGGCTTTGCCTAGAGCATTTCAAATCCCAGCCGACATTAGAATCACTTGGGGAGGTTTAAAAAATAGCCAGTGAAAAATGACATGATATCTGGGATTTGCTTAAAATGATCCAACACAAAAGAGTGGGGCAGGAAAGATGAAAGAGGGTCAATGAAACGCTGATAATCATTGGACCTGAGTGATGGAGGTTCATTTATACGATCATCTCTACTTATGTATGTTGGAAAATTACCTCCATAGAAAGATGTGTGGGAAGTTTCTTGGCATGGCTGTGAGAGTACTGGCTCCACTCAAGCAGACCTGGGGATGTGGACGTTTCAGTTACTGGACAATTTTATCTCTGCTTGCACACCTGCATTCCCTGCCGCCAAAACAGTTCTCAGTTGTTCTGTCTGTCTGTCTATCTATCTCTCCTTAGACCAACTGAATCAGAACCTCTGATGGAGGGGGGCCAGACAATCTAAGGTATCCAGGTGACTCTAAGGTGTAGCCTCTGTTGAGACCCACCAAGAAGGGAAAGTTTCTGAGGATGAACCTCAGGTCTATTTTTTTTTAGAATAAAACACGCTGCTTTGACATGTCTGTTGGGCACAGACTACATACAGGGAGGCCCGGGTGGCAATACTAATCACCACCACGTATGAGGGTTCTCATACGTGCCGCTGGGTGAGTTCCGTTATATACATAAACTCACGTACTCTTCACAGCTATCTTATGAAGAACTGAGGCTGGAAAAGGAGAAGTAGTTCTCCCAGGGTCAAAGGCTCCCAAGTGGCTGAGCTGGGATTCAATCCCTATGATCCAAAAGTCTCTCCACTCCAGCTTCTCTGAGTGTTGAGACAGAGGAATTCGGAGGTCCGTGGCTCTGAGACCATCGGCCATCTGTCCAGCCATTCTCTGTTTACTCAGCTCCTCAGTCGCCCTGGGATAACTCACGTCCTCACTCTTCTCCACTTTAGCCAGCGTGATTCCTTTCCCTCTGCTTCTCCAGGTTTCCCCATTCCTGCTTACAAATGTCCAAGACCAGTTACAAAAGGGTAGCATTCTGTTGCCCACACCCGCTTCAGGCACAGCTGTAAGAATCTGTCCTAGAAATGTTTTTCCTTTATTTAAACAACTTGTTCACCACATTCCACATGTCATGTTTATAGCCACGTATTTGGTCAGGTCTCAGAGCAATGTGATAACAATCAAACAGAGGTGAGTAACCGAAATTAATTCCGAAATAAGTCCTTGATGTCTAACATCCGCAGGTGTAAGATGTAAGATGACTACGGGGGAGGGTATAGCTCAGTGGCAGAGCACGTGCTCAGCATGCACAAGGTCCTGGGTTCAATCCCCAGCGCCTCCATTAAAAAAAAAAGTAAGATGACTACAACATAAGGGCGAAGGGCAAAGGCATCTGATCGTGAGAAGGTGCCTGCGTTCCAGTGGACGTGGTGCCACACTTATTCCAAGTAAACTGAGAAAAGGTAAGCATGGTATATATATATTATTATCCCTAGAAGCAACCACTAAGAACTATTTTAAAAGATGTAGTCAGAAACACAAAAGAAAAATTAAAATGGAGTATTAAAAAAATACAAAAAGGCAGAAAAATGGAAAATGAGGAACAAAAAATAAAAGAGAACAAATAGACAATAAAATGGTAGACCTAAATCTAGTACACAAATCAAAAGAGATGGTGCCAATGGATTTTTAAAAATTATCCAACTGTATGCCACCTACAAGAAAGTCACTTCAAAGTTGACCCCGGCACATTAAAAGTGAATAAATGGAGAAAGACGTACCATGCAGACATCACCAAATGAAAGCTGGAGAGGTACAGCGATGACAGACAAGGCAGCCTTCAGAGCAAAGACAAGCACCAGAGATGAGGAGGGACGGCACATCCTTGTAAGAGCGTCAGTTCACCAGAAGGCAGAGCAATCATAAGCGTATACACGCCTAATAACAGAGCTTCAGAAATAGGATTTGGGACTTCAGCAAAATTAAATACCCCCTCACTCCCAGTCTTCAGCTGCGCCCGCCTGGAGGCCCGCCACTCCCCTTACTTGTTTCCAGGTGAAAGAATGCCTTCCAGACCCACGGCAACCATAAGGAGGCCCTCCCTCCGGGACAGGGAGCACTGGGGGCAGCTGGGACCAGGTTGGAAAAGGGAGTAGAGGTGAGGTGAGGTGGGGGAAGAGCCAGGAGACCCGGGCATCATGGGGTCCCAGCATTAAGATGTATTAAAAGCTCTCCAGGGTGATCTTCACGTGCAGTCAGGGTTAAGAAGCTTCCCTAGGTCAGAGGTCAGCGAACTTTTCCCACAAAAGGCCAGATATTAAACATACTAGGCTTTGCAGGCCACGTATAGTCTCTTTCATTTCCCCCTTCCCCTCCCCTCTCCTCCTCTTCTCTCCTTCTCCTCTTTCAACCTCTACAGTCCTTTAAAAATGTGAAAACTCTCCTGGCCCGTGGGCAGTACAAAAGCGGGCTGTGGCTGGCTGACCCCATCCTAGGTCAACAATTGTCAAACATCAGTCCTTGGACCAGAGAAAAGCAGGGTCAGTGCCGTGCTGGAAAACTGGCTCTCGTAAACCCAAACCCTCATCTGCAGCGTTTGCCAATGTCCACGGTGTAAATGCTCCCACCGCGCCGTTTCAAGCCACCAATGCGATGTCCCTGAACCAGAGTCGTGAAGAGACGTGGGGAGTCGGTTCTCGCCAGCCGGGACCAGGCAGCTCCAGCACATCACCTAATGGGAGCCATCTCGGAAGCTGCTTAGCCAAGCGCCCCGGGAATTCTGGTGCTGCCAAGTCTGGGAGACACCGCTCTCGTTCTATGAGAAAACAACTTGCTGATTCATCCATTCAACAAACGTTTCTACAAGGCACTGTGCTAAACTCTGGGACCTGCAGGTGAGTAACACAGGTCCCCACCCTCAAGGAGGCCATAGTCTAGAGGGGACTTTCCAAGCGGGCACTTATAATATGCAGACAGACCAGGTGGTAAGTGTGTCCAGGTGCCATGACGGCACAAAGGAGGGGCACCTAACCTGGACTCCCGGGTCAGGGAAATGTCTGTTTGGGAAAATTATCCAAGACTTGGAAATAAGACAAAAAGATGACTGTGTGACCATTTAGAATGTTTTCTAAAAAGCCCACTGGAGGGTCACCATCATCCTCTATGGGAATGTACCTTTGACAAATTCTTGATTAGTGCTCAGGCAGAAAATGAGAAGTTGACTTGCATAAAACTGATGAAAGAGATGATTCTTTTTTTCTGTACAGTAAATTAGAGATAAAAATTGACACTGAGACTTCCTAATTCCAGTATGATTAAGTCCTTTATACACCGCAGCTAGGAAGAACAACAGAGTGAAAGGAGCTGATCACCTTCTCTCCCTCTCACCCCTGACAGCATAAGACCTTGGCCATTTCCCGTGAACCTGCACCCCCAACAACACCCACATACCCTTGACTTTTGTTCTGCTGACATCTGAAGGTATGCGTGACCTTTGGGTTATGATAATGGTCTGAGAAAGCTGATGGTTTTCACCATGGAAAGGCTAACATAAACCTGGTAACCTTGGTGATCTTGCAATTTTTTCTTCAATTGTTCACAGTATTCTATATTTGGCAAGCCAGCCCTTCTGAAGTCTAACTCCCTGACACCTTTGAAGGTAAACTTTTTCTTTCAAGTCCTAAACACTATCCTCTCTGAGTCTTTGACAGAAGATAACTCAAGGGATTACTTTTTAATTGCCCTGTTGGATATTAACCAGTTTTTTGCTGAATGGGCCCTTTGATGTCAGCATTCTTTTTTCCAATTGAGTGCATAAATCCCAATTTCTCATATTGCTAGTGAACCAGCTATTTTTCTTTCTGCTGATTCCTTCATGTATTATGTAGCTTCAGCTGTGTAACAAAACCCCAAACTGAGTGACTTCAAACAAGGGCCATTTATTTCACTCATGATTCTGAGTGTTGGTGGGGCAGTTCTTCTGGTCTGGGATGGCGTGAGTGATCTCTACTAGACATGATTATGCACCTGGGGTTAGCTGGCAGAACACCTGGCACCTGAGGGATTCAGTGGCCTCAATGACATGTCAGGCAGGTCAGGGGATTAGCCAGCTACTGACCAGAGCAAGAGAGACACCTGGAACTGTGTCTCCCGTCACCCAGCAGGCCAGCCCAAGCTTTTTATATAGTAGCTGCTAGATTCCAAGAAAAGCAAGTGAGGGCCAGCATCAATATGCAAGTGCTTTTTGAGTCTCTACTTATATCACATTTGCTATCGTGTCATCGGTCAAAGCACATCACAGAGCGGGAAGGCACAGGTCCAGGGAGGTGTGGGTAAACTAGAGACCTTACTGTAACAGCCTATTGCACCTCACTCGTGAGCTGTATGCAAGTTAGGCGCATGCTAACAAACAACTCTGCTAGAGAATGGCACTTTACAGGGTGGAGAGATGGCCCAGGAGAACCCTGCAAAAAACCGGGGTCAGAGAAGTGAAGAGGCAGTGAAAGGAAGTGTGCTCCAGGCAGATGGAAGGGTACATGCAAAGTTGTAGAGGTGAGACAGCAAAGCCTGCTCCAGCCAGCAAGCTGCTCGCTGTGGCTGGGACAAAAAGCAAAGCTAGTGCATTGTGATCTGAAACATCTGTTTCATTCAGACGTACTTTTATTTAAACACAAAGAGGTAGGCTATCAGTGGCCAGACCACTGTAAGATGAAACTTTAACTTTTTGTTTTTGCTACTCCTCTCTGCCTTCTGAAAAGACCCGCGTGCCCTGGAGGAAGGGAGATCTGGTCTTTGGTGGGTTGAAGATCAGGTCTAAAGGGCCATCGTGGTCTACAATGAAAGAACTAGTACAGAGAAGGTCTTGCTTCTAGGGAAAGGAAGGATTGCTCAGAGACTTAAAAGGAGGGTTGAGGAAGAAGCGAAGAGAGGAAGGTGTTATAAGAGGGGACTGGCAGGAAGCTGGCTGTGATCCTGGAGAATCTGCCCAGGAAGGGGGAGAGCGTGCACCCGGGAAGAGGTAGGGATGGGGGAACCTGGCAAAGGACCACTGTGAAGGGCCTTGTTGTAGAGTCCAGAGCTGCACAGGCTCCCTGCCTCCACCCAGTCTCCACTCAAGCCATTGGGGCCAAGCAATTTCCCAGTGACCCTCGCCTTAGTCCCGGTCTGAGTGCCTCATCTGGAAAATCCACTCTCTACGCCCACCCCACCCCACCCCACCAAGTTCCCATAAGCCTAAGAAAAGGACCACTGGGGACCTGGACTGCTAGAGAGACAGTGGATTAAGGGGCATCCCTTTCCTTCTGTATTTATTGTTTAGGGTCCAATGGAGTGAAGTAAGACTGCACAGAATGAGCCAAAGAATCCCCAGGCCTTTCCTATCATGGAAGATTTTACAGAGCATGGACCAGCTCAAACCCCTAGTCCCCTCCCTAGAGGCAATCATTGTAAACTGTTTCATGTGTGTTGTTCCAAAAGCTTTGTGTGTATTTACACCCACGGAGCCATAACATCCACAACTTTGTATTTCAGACATGTTTTCAAACAGTTAAAGAAACAGCAGAGGGAAAGACCAAACAGCCTAGGTTCTTATAAGAAAACCTATGAAAGCTGATGGCTGGGCTCTCTGAAAGGACTGAGTGGTTTTATGCAAAGTGACTGGTACCCAGGGGTTAGGTTCAAAGACAGCGGGGCTGAGTGATGTAGCTTCATCTCCAAAGTCGCTCTGCCTTAACTGAAGACGTGTCAGCCAGCTCCTACAATTACCGCCTTGACACCTCCATCTCGCTCTCCTGATCACAGAGAGGAAAGGAAGCTAAAGTAACTTGCCAGGAATGGGCCCCTGGGAGAAGAAAATGAGATTCTCCCCCTTACATGCCAGGAATGGGGGGTGGGGGGAGGGTGCTGCAGAGAAGCCCAGATTGACAGAAGAGGCATTCAAGAGCTAATTAAGTCTGCACAGGAGCCAAGCGGGCCTCTTCCTGGTTCACTGCCAGCAAGCAAAGCCTTTTGAATGTTGCTCTGAAATCTGAGAGGGCAGAGCCAATCTGAGGCCCAGGCACGCAGGTTGATGTTACCAATGCCGGGACGGCCGGGAGAGGAGGAAGTTAAGGGACCTCTGGGCAGAATGAAAACCACCGTCCAGTTGTGCAAAGGCAGCTGTGAGGGCATTTAAACTCTTATCTTGATACGGAAATGATAATGTCAGCAAATAATTTCACTGTAATCAAAGGGGGCCAAACGTCCCCAAATGAGACCCTGGAGGTCCACGCCATGGATCAGACACCACCTAGTGTCCGCTCCCGGAATTACAAGCACAGGTGTTACTGGATTTGGCTACTTCAGCAAATCTTAATCACAGAGAAGCAACGGTCCATGCCCGCAGCTTTTTTTCACTACAGCCTTGCTGTAATCATACATTCACCTCTGGCCTCACTCTTTTGGTCTCTACAAATGGAAAATACAAATAATGCTAATAATATTTCCTTGCATTGGATAACCTTTCAGAATCTACAAAGCCCTTTCACATAACTGGCCTCAAGCCACCGGCAGGAGGTGGGCAGGAAGGTGTGTAATGATCCTCATCTTACCAGGGAAGGAAATGAAGGACCAGAAAGATACAGTAACCTGCTCAAGGTCAAAGATGATTTAACGAACCAGTGCGGCCACCCCTAAGTTCGGAGTGGTTTCCTCTGGTCGTCACTGAAGCCTCACGATGCACAGCTCACAGGAGAGTACGGGGGATAACACCTGGGCATCGGTACTCCATAAAGCTCCCCAGGGGAGGTGACGTGCAGCCAGGACTGAAAACCACTGTGTCCGCAGGAGATAAAGCCAATCTGCTTCAGTCTCAAGAGAGCTGTCCGGCCACCAGGACACCGGACACATCAGATCTCAACTATCACAGAGGCAGAACCCAGAACTGCCTTTCTGATGCCTGTCTCCTCAACACGCAGACAGATCTGGACACACACACACAACACACATGGACACACAGGCACACACACACACGTATGACAACCTGACAATATGTAAGGGACACATTACGCTTTTCTGGATTAGGACTCGTCCTCTTTTCTAAATAATTCACACCTAAACCTAAACGGGGATGCCAGGTTTCTACAGCCCCTCCAGGATTGTGGCCCCCTTTTGCATTTACTGGACACTGTTCATCACAGAAATGAGAAATCAGAAAACCTCCCAAGCTCCAGCCCAACCCTGCTTTCTCTGCTCAGAGGACCACAACATCCAGAAAGGTCTCAGGTCAGCCTGTTCACCCCACCAGGAAGAGGCCACCCCCTAGAGCTGCCAACACAGAAAACTGGAACAACGGGATTTCCTGAACTGTGAGTGTCCCTTTGAGTAAGTCACGCAATGTTTTCCTTGCCTGGTGAAGACTGGGTTAAAGTCAAGTCTACAGTCAGATACCTGCCACCCTCCTCACCTGTCGGGCCACCCTGCACACCTGAATAGAAGCCAGTGATGCTGGCGTTGGGGTAGCTGTGTGTTCAAGTCTGGTCTCAACTCCATACCTGGGGCTAGGAGACAGCACCCCCACTGAGGCTTCAGGTCCCCTGGGCATAACTGCAGAGCATTCGTTCACTCATTCATTCAACAAATATTTACCAAGCCCTTGCTCTTTGCCAGGCTCTGGTATATATAACAGTGAACCAAACAGACAAAAATCCCTGTCCTGGTGGAGGCTGCATTCTAGTTGGATGGACAGACCGAAGACAAGATAAGAAAGAATATATGCACATATTAGCTAAGCATTGATGCTAACGGGAAAATAAGGTAAGAAAGGGGCAGGATGAAGTGTTGGAATTTAAGATGGATGGGAGAGACGGTGACATCCCAGGAAGGCATGAAGGCAGTGAGAGGGCAGCATGTGGGTACCTGGGAGAAGACGGGAACGGGCGACGCAAAGGTCCCGACGTGGCAGCAGGCTCGGGGAGCTCAACAAACAGCAAGGAGCTGAGTTCAGAAGGAGGAGAGAAAGTAGATTAGGGCCATGTCTACCTCGCAAGAGCTTTGGCTTTTACTCTGAGTGAGATGGGAGCCCTACCGAGGAGAAAGGGGACATGGAAAGGAAAGAAAAACAAATGGAAGATGAGAAATATAAAAGAGGTCTGTCTCTGAGCGCAAAGCAAAGGCGACAGGACATTAACACCCCCGATGGGCTTGCTCTTCCCTCCACAGCCTCCGTCTCCTCTGCTTGTCCTTCCTGGTTGACCAGGTGCCTCAGAAGGGCTGCGCAGGCGCTGCCTGTCACTCACTGTTGCAATGTTCCTAACTCCCCAGAAGGCAGCTGGTTCCTTCTGAAGCTGGGCGTGTCCCACGGGCTCAACCTTTCTCCTGGGGGCTGATTGCTGCTGGATGTTGGAAAGAAAAAGTCCCAGAAAGTAAGGGGGCTAAAGTATCTTTGCTGACGCAGCTGGAGTTCCAGGGTTTCACTATGCCTTGGAAGTTGGGTGTGGGAGACCAGGGAGGACCTCGCCCACACCAGCCTCTCATCAGGGCCTCGCCCAAGCCCCACAGCTGAGTGCCAATGTACCCGCTGGCCCCATCTCAGGGCCAAGAGAGAATCTGAGATCAGAAGGATAGCTCTGGGGCCTGACCCTCCTGACAGTGTCCCAGGTCCACTGACCCTTAATGTCCAGACCTAAACAGTTCTGAGGTCACCGGGCAGAAGGCAGGCAGGTGGGACCAACCACTGACCGAGGCCAGTACATCCGAATGGACCAGGGGGAGAGATAGATGCTTCCTCTCAAACTGCCCCACAAACTCTGGGTACCCCAGCTTGCCCCCACTCTTCCCATAGCCTGGCTCTGCGGGGGGCCAGAGCCCTGCTAAATTACTCAATACTATGAGACTCTTCTGTCCTATGGGGAGCAGGGCTTCAAGTCTCCAGCAACCCCCTGACACTCACTGTAAGTTCTAACTCGGAAGAATGGACACTTTGCAAGGACTTGTTAATCAATGCACCTTGATACCTCTGCAACTATTCCAAAAGTATGGGCTTTGGAGTTAGTCTCAAATGGGACCAAATTCAGTACTGCTGCTGTGTGTCTTTGGGAAAGCTGCCTAACTACTCTGAGCTCAGTTTCCCTAGCCTGCAAAGTATGGAAGGTACAGAACTATTGAGGATGAAATGATATGTTCTGTATGTACAGTGCCTAGCGACAGAGCCCGGATGTGGCCGAGCCATGCGTGACGCTGAGACTAGTGCAGGCGGTGGGACTCCGCAGACAGGGAGGCTGGGACCACCTGGGCATGCAGCTCTCTCACTGGCCTTCCCTAGATTCAGCCACGACAACTTCTGAGCCACCCAGTCCTGCCATGGCCAGGCCACACCTGCACCATGCCCAAGGTGCAGCTCGCCCAGGTGTGGCATCCCTGGACGAGGAGCCCTCTGTTCCAGAAGGTCACCATTCCATAGCATCCTGCAGCTGAGCTAGGGGAGCGGAGGAGTCTAACGGGATTAGGTTAATGAGGTCGTGGCCAGGGTGGCCGCCTGTCTCTTAGGTGGCTGCATTTTCCAGCTGGTGATTAAGAGGCAGGCTCTGCAGGACTCAGGCTCATTACCATGTAATTGAATCGCCTCCCAGGCGCCAGCTGAGGCATGGAGAGGTTAAGTACATCTCCCCAGATCAGGGAGCCAGTCAGGCTGCCATCAGAGCTCCTTGGGGACAGTTCCGGGATGCTGGGAAGTGTCAGGCCCACTGGGGACAGTGCCTGAGCAAAAACCTCTTTCTGTCAACTGGTGGCAGCCCCAGCAGCTGCTCTGACAAGGACTACAGATGAAACGCCAGCCCCTTCTCTCAGCATCCACCCCACACTCAGCGCTGCCCCTGGGCCTCAGGCTCAAAGTGCAGGGCCCTGGAGGAGCCACGGGAAGAACCCTGGAGGTGGGGCAGCTGGACTGGGGTCCTTCAGCTGAGTTGCCGGGGACCAGGGCTGAGAGGAGTGAGAGGCAGCGTGACTAACTGGTTAGGGGCCAGGCTCTAAAACCCAACTCTAGCATTTACTAGCTGAGTGACCATGGGCAGGGTATTAACCTCTCTGTGCCTCAGTTTCCTCATCTGCAAAATGGCAATAATAGAATTACATATCTTACAGGTTTGCAGCAAACACTTGAAAAGTAACTGGCATAAAACTCTGTGCAGGTGCTTGTGGCTGGTCTCTCCCGGCTTCCGGGCTCCCGGGGGCTATGCCAGAGCAACAGCTCACAAGAATCCAGGTGGCTTTCCATGCCTTTCTCAGAACTGAGCAGGCAGAGATCAGCAGCTTTAGCTGAACACACCCGGGACTCCATGCGGATGTGTAACAGGCACTTACTGTGTTCTAGACCCTGAGCTAGGTGTTTACTCATGAAGTCCAGCACACACTTCACGGCGTCCCAGGGGACGTGTTACATGGGAACAGGCTCAGAGACTCCAGGAGGAAAGGACCTTGCCCGGGTTCTCACACCCACAGCCAGCAAGGGAAGGGCCAGGGTTAGGACCCAGGGCTTCATGACTCCACCGCTCCTGCTCTTGCAGAGCACATCTCGTGACGCTTTAACTGACGAAGGTCTTGAGTTCCAGGAGAGAATCAATAGGCGGGCAGTGGAGGAGGCTCTTGTTCCTCCTGGTCGGGGGAGCACAGAGGTCTCGGGACAGGCACAGGGGCACTAGACACTGCTCATGTGCCATCTGTGGCTGCGCTGCTTTTCTTCCTTTCTTCTCTATTCAATTCTGACCCAGGCGGCTATGTCCTTTATCACACTGTCTGCATCGCTCTGTCTCTGGGTCGAGACTAAATCTGAAAAGGCATTCCAGAGGGATCATGACAGAGACATTAAGGCAAGCTGTCTTTAACGAGTGAAACCCTGGTTTGCAATGTGGTAAGTACGAAAAGCAAAAGGGATTTTTAAATTCCACAATTATTTAACACAAAGTTAAACCTTGCGCACTAACCTCCACACTACTGACATCTTGGGCCAGGAATTCTTTGTTCTGAGAAAGCCCTGTGCACTGCAGAATGTTTAGCAGCATCCCTGGTCTCTAGCTGCCAGGTGCCAGTAGCACACACCTCCCTTCCCACCACAAGCTGTAACAACCAAAAATGTTTTCACACACTGTCTAGTGTCCCCTGGGGGGCAACACCACCCAAGGCTGAGAACCACCATGCTAAACTGTAACTCTGCCATTTACAGTTTATATGAGATAATGCAATTTACATAGTAGAACCCTGTAGGTTGTAAATTGTAACCCACTGCAACAAGATAAGAAAATTAAAGTGAGTTAGTTACATAAGGAAGTTAGTTCACTTCCTTGTGTAATATGACAAATTAGGTTTCAGATGGATTAAAGAACTCAAGTTTAAATAAACCAAAAAATTAAAAGATACGGATATTTATATCTGACCATGTGGTCTAAAAATTAACACCTTTAAATCAAAAACAGCATAAGTAGAAGATAAAATTCAATGTGGCATATTCTTAATGACCCATAATGTATATGAATATATAACAGTCTATATTCTATATGACTCAAGGGATTAATAATCCTACAATAAAAGTAAATGTTACAAATGGGTAATAAAAGATACTGCCTTGGGAGAGGCAAAATAAAACGCAAAGAGCATGATGAACTGGATATGCACAAAAGAAGGAAGGCGAGTAGTTGACAAACTTTAAGATGTCTGCTATTTTTTGTATCCAAAAAATGTAAATTAAAGCAATTGCAATGTACCTTTGTCTATACAATTGACAAAAACTGGTTTTAAATAGCAACATCCGGTTATGAGGAGAGTATGCAGAACCTGGCTCTGCAGATGGGAATACACATGGTTTTATCTTCCCAAAGTGGAGTTTGGTTTTAAACTTGGCACATTTTTGACCCAAACATTTCACTTCCAGAAATTATCCAGAAAAAAAAAATCATGATTGTGCACAAGATGTTTCATCAAGATTGCTTTTCACAGCAGAGGCAGTTGGGTGCATCAGTGACGCTATATCCATAAAGATGAATGCTGTAAGTCTGTTAAGAGGATGTGCAGACAGTGTTTTCCAAACTGGCCTTTGCCAGTTCCAAGGGGTTGCCTGAGCTGCTTCAGCAGCTGCCTCTGGTTTGGGGGCGGGGTGGGGTGGAGTGCAGGGAGGGAGACTATAAGAGGGGAAGGGGGCCAGGGGACTGGGAAAGTCCCACTCTTATTCCAACCACTCCAGCTCCACTTCTGTCTGCTTCACGTATTAGGTTTATAGAAAAAGTCCCTTAAAGAACGCACCCCAGAGCTAAAAGGGTTTGCCTGGCGTTGTTGGAGAAGAGTGTGTGGGTTTGGGGGTCAGATAGATCTTACAGTCCTTGTTCTGCCCCCTAAACCAGCTGTGTGACCCTGGGCAAGATACTTTATCCCTCTGTGCTTCGGTTTCCTTATCTGTAAAGTGAGAATAATAATGGTACCTCTCTCACTGTTGCTGTTGTGAGAACTGAGATAATAAATGTGAAGTGCACAGACCTAGCCCATGATAAACAACGATGAAGCGGAGCTATTGTTTTTGTCTAATGAGATGTGGAAATGTTTACAGACACGCTGAACAAGGATCACACATACAAAGAAGAAATAATCACAGGCATGCCAATGTATAATGGATTGTACGTGAGAAAATACGCACACTAGTGCTAAGGTTTGCTGGGCGTAGAATTACGGGTGGTTTAGAGTTACATGTTTTTGCTTCCTCTCCTAGAAAGTGCTTTTTTGGACTCCCAAGACCCCGCGTCGCTTTACGTGTAGGAGGGTCATCTGACGTGGACTCATATTTCTTCTCACAATGTTCCGACTGTCTAGACAGAGCTCGACTTCATCTTTAGCCTATTTGATAGGTAGGATTTATACCATCATCAGGACTCCTCTCATCTGCTAATTCTGGGCATTTGGGAGCTGATATATTGGTGTCAGGATGTGGGGATCATTAAATCCAGCTGAGAACTGGCTCATGGGAGCTGGTGGAGGATGCTGCGTATCGCAGGCAGCCAGCATCTCATAAGCCCCGAGGACAAATATCTCTGAAGTGGGGCACAGATGAGACAACCATCTCTCCTGCCTCTTTTGATATAAATGCTGCTGCTTATTATGGGATGTCCTGGATAATGCAACAGGAGAGGGCAGAACAGGAAGGAAATTTTAGCATGTGAGAAAGGGCACAGCCTACATAAAACTATCTCAGATTTATCTCTTTTGAGCTGTGCTGAGGCCAGGTTATCTGGCAGTCATCGAGAGGGCAGCGAAATGTCCAAAGACTCTCCAAATGGGTCTGACCCCTGTCATCGCCACCCCAGAAACACCACAGCTACTGATGGGAGTGCCTTTGTGTGTTTTGCAAGGAATTAGGGGGCTGAAAGGGCCTAGGTCACAGTGTCCGGGGGTTTGGCTGAGCTCTCCCGCAGAACTCTGATAGGATGGACACGTTCTGTATCTGTGCTGTCCAGAATGGTAGCAACTGGTGGTACGTGGGTAATGAGCATTTAAAGTGTGGCTCGTGGGACTTTGTGAATTTTTAATGTTATTTAAGTTCGATTAATTTATATTTAAATAGCCGTGTACATCTGTGTGGCTTACTGTACAGGAACCATACCACAATAAAGGTGTTAAAATAAATAAATAAAAAAAATAGCCAGGTGAACCTCGGGGCTACTTCACTGGAAGGCTCAGCATAACGGCGAACAACACAAAGCCTGGACTCAGACCGCCTGGGTCTCAACTGCAGCTGCTCTCGCACCGACTTTGGACAAGCTGTCTAACCTCACTTTACTCATTCGTAAAATGGCATGATGCTAGTGCCTAAGCTGCTTCTGAGAATCCCAGGAGTTGCTGTACGTGCTGAGTGCTCGCAGTAGCTCACAGGAAGTGTTACGGAAGTTCCTGGGCTGCATTTCCTCCACCTGCCCCTCCTGACCCGCTCTCTGCTCTTTACGTCCACCTCGGTCCTCCGGGAGGTTGGCCTTCATGGACCATGTCAGTGGCTCCCTTGCCCTCTGTGTTCCAGCTGGGTTCAGCCAGTGAGAAGGGCTGAGAGGAAGCCAGAGGGCGGGAGGAGAGAGAGGTCATGTTGTTGATCCCCTGCCCCTCCCTGCGCGGTCACCATGCTGCGTCCCTCCGCTGAAGGCTGCGGCCGCTGTAGGGCCTCTCCCACAACGACCCTCTCCCGTTTCCAGTTTCAGCTCCATCTCCTGCCCCTCGGGCTCAGAGGCGGTAGGGATTTGCTCCTGGCTGCTTCACCAACTCTCTTAACTGGTTTTTCTTCATGCTGCCCCTGCCTTGGGAAACAGTCCCTGTAGTAAGCGCCTCTCAGTGCCTTCCACTTCCACCGGCGGTGCCTTCCACTTCCGGCCAGGCCTGCGGGTACCATTCTTGTTCCTACTGCTAGCATCTCGCTACCCCCACCACTACCTCGGGTGGTCTGCAGGTGCCCCTAGGCTGCCCCTGCTGATGGGCTTTCTCTCTCTGATGGACGCCTAAACCTTACTTGCTGGTTCCAGCTGGTTGGATGGTGGTCTCTAGAAGTGGGAAGACGATCGTCAGGGAAGGGGCGATGTGCTTTCTCCACAAGAATCCCCTCCCCCAGAGGACAAACAGATGCACTCTGCTAGCAAGCAAAGCCAGAGAACACTCTAATTGCTGCTGTTCAGTTCTGTGCATGGCAGTCGTGAAAGCCTGAATCCATTACCGTGTTCCAGTGGGAGCAGTATTCTCTCCACCCCACCAGCCTGCCTACTTGTCACACCCTTAACCACAGCCCTCACTGAGGACAGGCTGAGATTAACTCTGTCTCCCTAAGGAAGAAACACAAAATATGTCTCTGACGACCTCAGGACTCATTGGCTGGAAAGATGGCCAAGGTTGAGGGTTGGCCACTGGATGCTCAGGGTGAAGACCAAGGATGGACTTGAAAGAGGTGAGGATGAAGGCTGGAGTTGATCCACCGTATCAGCAAACATTTGATATTTGAGAGGCGCTGGTGTGTCTATGAGGGTTTGTACATGTAAGTCACAAAATAAATCAACTCTGGTTGATTTAAAGAGAAAAGTAATTAACTGAGAGGACATTGAGTGGGTGCCAGGATGGCCACAAACCAAGGAGAGCCAGGTTCTGGAAGTGGGCAGCTAAGAGGGAGGCTGGGCCAAAATCACACCAAAGATCAGGTCATGTGGCTTCTGCACCCGCATCCCGGCTTCCCCAGCTTGCTCTGCTGTGCTGCTGCCCCTGGGAACTGGATCTTGCAGGTGCCACCACCCAAACACATTCTCCCCTGTCCCTGCTTCTTTGGGTCACCAGCTCCTGGGTGAGGCTGCTTGGCTGAGTCTAAGCCACATGCCTGTGTCCCCCATGCCAGGCAGCTGGAAGGGCAGTACCGAGACCTTTTGGCTTCTGTGGGCAAGTAGGTTTTGTCTCCTATCAGGACAAGATGGCTGGGAATCCCCCAAACACAGGAAGGAGGTGGGATGCTGGGCAACCCTTCCCACTGGCAGTCCGTGAATGAATGTCACAGCCTGCAGCTTGGAGGAGCCAACGATGTCCAGACCAGAAAGTGTCAAACATTAACACCAATGTGCATAACACAATGTGCTGGTGTGGATGCTAAGCAGATGCCGGAGACGTGACCAAGGTGCTCTGAGGGCACAGGGAGGCTCTGACCTAACACATCCAACACACGGGATGAGCTGAGTCTTGAAGAATGAGGGGAGGGGAGGCGGAGACGGGGGGGCTGGAGGGGAGGACAATTTGGGCAGAGGGAATGAGGTGAGAAAAAGCCCCAAAGTGGGAAGAAGGGATGCCGGGGAGGCAGGCAGGGCCCGGGTTGAAGGAGCCTTCCGTGCTGTTCCCAGGGAGTTCCGCCTGTTCCTTTCACCTGGTACTTTTCAAACAAATCATGACTCAGTGGAGAACAGTGAAGTCAGTTCCCTGGGTCCTGGCCAGAAGTTTTAAAAGTGATATAGAATAGAAACTCAGGTAAGCATCAACTCTTGAAATTTTTGTTTCGGTTTTATAATAAGCACATTATAAAAGCAGTCACAGTATAAGGTAACTTTCTTCCTGTGAGTCAAGGTCACAGAAGTCTGAAAGCCGTGCTTACAGGCAGAAAGGTGCTGTTTGAAGCTTTTTAAGGAGAGGAATGGTACGATCAGATCTGCAGTATACAGAGATCCCTCTGCTGCTGGTTGGGTGTGGGCAAGACAGAGGACAGAGCCTTCAGGAAAAGGAAAGATGCTAAGGGCCTGAACCTCAGCAGTGCTCCTAGGAACGGGGGGAACAGCTACAGGCAAAGCAGAAGTTGGCACCGATTAGCTGGGGGCGTGGAGAAGGGGAGGGCTCCCCCGTGCCCAGTGTGGGTGACCAGGAGAAAGATCATGACATTACATTACCTGAACTGGGGAAGGGGCGGGGGTGGGCTCTCCCTGTGGGGTTGTTACCACACCGAACTTGGGTCCTCTCCCCCTGAAGCACAGCAAAACCAATCTACTGATACCAGGTTGTAGTGAAGGAAACAAAGCATTTATTGCAAGGTGCCAAGCAAGGAGTATGGGCAGCTACTGCTCAAAAGACCCCACCTCCCTGATGGCTCTCAGGGAAGGATTTTTAAAGGCAAGGTGACCCTTGATCAGCTCGTGGACAGTGTTCTGATTGGTTGGTGGTGAGGTAACTGGGTGGTAATTCGGGAGTCAACATCATTCTGCCGACCTCCCGGGCCCCCACCCTCGCTCCACCTTTTCCACTCTTCTCCCATCAGCCTTCTGGTTCCAGCCAGTCTGGGGTCTGTGTGCTGGTGGTCAGCACGCAGTTAACTTTTTTCACCAGGTGGGGTTTTAGTTTCTGCAAAACAACTCAAGGACATGGCTCGGGATAGTATCAACAGCCCTTGAGGATGAACTAAAAGTCCTTGACTTTGTGTTGTGGCTAAACTACTACTGTTTTGTCTTATTTGACTGCTTTCCTTTGTTTCTGCATTTTCTCACTTCTCTAATTATATTTGCTCTTTGGAACTCAGGGAAGGCCTAGGAGGCTAAAGCTTTTCTACAAACAAGAGGCAGAGCAGACAGTGGGCTTGTAGAGGGCTGGAATTGGTGAGGGGCCATTCAGGACTGCTCTTCCCAAGAGGCACAAAACTGGGCTCTGTACCCGCTCCCTCCCGGAGCCCTGGCATCTCTCTGCAACTGGACCTGGGCTCACTTCTGTCCTCTGGTGAGGCCATTTCAGTTTTGCCATGACAAATGCTGCCCTGGGTGATGAAGCCAAAGGGGTGACCAGAAGCCCTTCCCGGTTTGCAAAGCAATCTCATTCTGCCTCCAGAAGGCCTCCAACACGCCATGTTCTGTGCTCAGACAGGGGTTGTTTGGGGATCCGCCTTCCAGTGTGAGAGATGGGAATGTAAAGAGAGAAAACCACACTGCGAACAAAGGTTGGACCAAGGTGTAATCGAAGGGCACAGATCGTCAGGGAGAGGTGCCATCCAGAGTGCACCCTGTCTCAGGGGGCTGCTGGGAGGGAAAGCAGAGCCTCAGATGGAAGAAGAGGACGAAGGGGAAGAAGGGCATCTTGGACAGTCTTATTTACTCCTCACGGCAACCCTGAAAGGTAGTGTTGACGATCATCTCTGTTTACTAGATGAGGAAACTGAGGCTCAGAGAAGTTTCAGTAACTTACCCAAGGTCACACAGCAAAGACATGGCAAAGCGGAGGCTCAAAGTCCTCAGGAAGGAACCCATGCCCTGGCTGGGAGCATGGAAGTGACTAGACATCAGAGGGGGACTTTCACTACTGGGGTCTGCAGCAGAAGAGCTGACAGCCCTCTATTTACAGCAGCAACCATAATATCTTCACCCCTTCCCCATCTTAATTCCTATAATTTCTCCTTTACAGTAGGATCAGCCAACTGAGACAAACAATCATTCTGAGTTTCAAATAAGCACAACCCTGGTAGGTGAGAATTCTTTCCTAAGGCTTTTCTCAGTGCAAGACTTAGCCAGGGACACAAAGATAACCGCTCCTGTCCTCGTCCCCACCCCATCGCCCCCAAGATGTTCGAAACTACAAAGTGCTTCTTCCTTGGTAAATTTTCCTCTCTGCCATACTTTCTGCTGGATTGCAAGAGTGACCCAGAAATTTTTATCTTTGTGATTTAATTAAAAGGTGTTTGCTTGATGGTTAAGAAAGACAAGCTTCACCACTGTTCACACTTCTTCAGGTGTTCTTTTCCAGCCCTTTGAGGGATCCCCCTGCTGCCCAGGGCTGCCCAGCCCCAATGTGTGGGGACTGTGGGCTCTTCCAGAAAGGCAGCTGCAGAGCCCCCGACTGCCTGAATCAGGTCAGTACAACTTCCCGCTCCTGCGTTAAAAGAGCAAATGAGATGCAAATACCACTTGCTCTCTGGGGGGAAGGAAACTGCCTAAGCAGCAATGGTTTCCTTAATGGGTGGCTTTGAGCTCATGGGAGATGAAATAAGTGGAAAGAGTAAGCAGCAACTGTCTCCAGGGCGGTCCTTCCCCGCTAAGCCTTCAGTAGACAACCACAAACTCCTGGAAGTCGCCAAAGATCAGGGCTGTGGGCAGCTGCCCGAAACAGAGTCAGAAAGGAGGTTACCAGGCAGCGTCCTAAACAGACCGCTCCTGGATTATTCTTTGTCCGGGGTGATTCACACACCCTCACCCAGCTGCACACAGCCCCACCCAGCTGCAAATCAGCAGGTGCTGGAGGTGGGGAGATACAGCACGTCAGCTGGCCTGAACGGTCAAGGTCGAGCAAGTCCCAATTCCCAAGTCCCTGCTTCAGGCCTGGCGCTCAGGAGAGCACGTTGTTTAGAGAAGTGAAGGAGGGGTTTTGAGGACGTGCTGAGGCCAGCCACTTGGACCCGGTCAGAGAGCGCCTGGAGCCAGCCACTTGGGCTGTGACAGAAAGGGAGACAAAGCCTCGCCCCATCCAAGCCCTCTTTGCCTTTAGCAGTGGAAATGTGCTTGGGCATGTTCTTTGATTTCCTGAGCTCCACCTGAGACAGTCGCAGCTCTTCACGGGACTGAACTGTGCTAAGCGTCCCCCACACCTGAGGTCCCCCATGCCCCACCCGCACCATCACAGACCGCCCACTCATTTCTCCTGCGTGTTTATATTGTTCTATAGCTTTCCTGGGAGTGAGTGGTTTTCCCAGCCAAATAAAAAACGTCCTGGAGGTCAAGATCCATGTTTTAAACTCCACCCTCACACAGCATCTTAGACCAATGTCTCAGCAAATTTCATATTTCCAGAGATGTACACATATTAGTGTCCTGTTTAATATACATGGTAGAGGCACAACATATACGTGTTGAATGAATGAATGAATTTAGCCTCCGTGTGGCTCTTCCTGAGAAGGCAGACCCAGAACACCTCCTCCCCAAGGTCTTTTCTCAGGGCCTTTGCAGCTCAGAGCTCTGACAGACCCACTGAAGAGGGCAGAGGCCAGTCTGCTGGCCCCCAGCAAAGACAGCCCACAGGGTGGCCAGGAGCTCCCAGGGCAAACACTCACACAATGTCCCACAATGAGCACGCAAGACCCTTTGTATCCTGTGCGCTTTGTCCACACCCAGTGCTGCCCCGGAGCTGCCGCAGGCCTGTGCCGTTGCCAGGGAAACGTCTCACTGAGCTTCCAGGGGACAGAGGACCTGTGGCCACCAGGGCTGAGAAGCCCGTGCCTGCTCCTCACCTGGACCATCACCTCTACTGAGGGCTTTCACCTGGTCCCACCAAGCTCTGGATCGGGGAAGGTCAGGTGCCCACGTCCTCCCGGAAGGAAATGACGGCTGCCGTTCCCTTCCCCACGAGGAGAGAGCGGCGGGCACTCCGTCCTGTCCAGAGGGGAAAGGTGGCGGTGGAGGTGGTGGAGGTGAGATCACAGCCTCGGAGAGTCTGGGAGATGGTGGGTGGTGTTTGTCCCTTGGTGTGAAATCTCCAAGGGAAGCAGAGAAGTTCTTTTATTTTCCCTCTCTCCTTTCAGAGTCACCGAAGTCAGAGGTTCCCAACCAGGAGTAATCTCTGCCTCTCCGCCCCCTTGCAGACATTTGGTTGTGTCTAGAGACATTTTTGATTGTCATGACTGGGGGCTGCTACTGACGTCCAGTGAGTAAATACCTGGAATGGTGCTTAAATATCCCACAGCGCACAGGACAGCCCCACAACAAAGAATCAACCAATCCAAAATGTCAGCAGTGCCGAGAATGAGAAACTCTGAACTGAATGAATGAATGGACGCATGCAACTAACATCTGATTGCGATACAAGTTGTAGGCATCTGTCCCTGGAGGTATCCTCTGTACTGTCTTGTGTGTCTCTCTCTCTGGGCATACACAGACACACACATATCACCACAGTGAGGTGGGGCAGAGGTGAGGATGAGGTGGAGAAAGGGAGGAGAAGAGAACATTTACTGAGCGCCTACTCTGTGCCGGGAGCCACACCAGAGGGTAGGAATTCCTTAGAAAGCATAAAAATTCAAGAATGTGGGACTGCATTCCTACTCCTCAGGGTGAGAAAAGTTCAACCTCAGCCGTGTGAGAAGACCCTTTTCCCCTAAGTGACTTCATACAAGGATCCAAGGAGGCAGAGGGGTTCCACGGTGCTGCGTCTGCAGTCTGCCGTTTGACACACCGTCTGTCAGCAAACCCCACACCTTCGTCTGGCTGGCAAGCCCCGATTCTCCAGGATGGCTCAGAGGTGGCCTTCCGGGGAAAGGAGCCCCAACCATGGAGGTGCCCCTGCTGCCCCCCAACCTCCATGGGCACAGGTAGACAACACCCCCATCTGGGGGTTGCATGGCAGAGGTTCCTCCGCTTGCCCAAAGAGAAAACCTCAAGCCTCTCCCAGACATGGAGAAGAAAATAGTCTTTCCAACCGTCCTCCCCCTGCCAACGAGTCTCCACCTCTCAGACGAAACCTGGGAAACGTCTGCTTTCCTCCCTGAAGCACAAAACGTATTGCAGCCCGCTGAGGGGAAGCAGCCTCCGCTCAGAGCAGACGACCCACCATCCCTCTCACACGGGCACCAGACACTGCAGCCCTCAGGAAAGGACAGAACACAGAAAAAGATCTTCGCAGATCATCCCACCGCCGGGAATTTGATAACTATTAGTTCCTTCAATCCTCATGACAACCTACGGTGTGGGTATTATTATTCCCATTTACAGATGAGGAAACTGAGGCTGAAAGCATTGAGTGGACTTGCCTCTGGGTACTGTTGCAGGTTGGGTTCCCAGGAAGCAGACTCAGAGACCAGTTCTGTGTGCAGGATGTATACTAGGGACGGGAGCAGGACTGGGCAGCGGGAAAAGCTGAGCTGGCCCTCTGATGATGTTCCAAGGTTCACAGATGGAGCCAGGCCCAGGTGCACGTCGCAGCATCCTCCCCACCCTGGTCACCTGGCTCATGAAGGGGAGAGCTGGAACCGGGTGCCACATCCTTTCCCCTGCCATCACATCTACCTGCACTGCCCTGATTACATGGGGGCTGAGGGGCTCCAGGAAAAGGACTCACATCCCCTCCCTGATTGGATTCTGCATTCTGTCTAATGCATTCTGGTGCAACGGGAACTGAAGGGTGAGAGAGGAGCTCAGCTGCTGGGGGTGGGTGACAGGGCTGCAGGCCTGAGGAGGAGGCACAGCAGGGCCACTCTTCACACCCTCGGCCCCCCTCGGCCCCACTGGCCTCACTGCACTGTCACCCCACCATCCTTGCAGACCCCCGCCAGCCCCATCTCACCCCTGCAGGGCCCAGAACCTAGAACTTACAGAATCACAGGATTTCAGCACTGGGCAGAACCTCAGCAACCTACAGGGTTTTCTGCTGAGGAATTGAGACCCAGCGAGACCCCAGTGCACACAGCGGGTGCCAACGAAGTGTGAGTAACTCATCTGGGGACGCACAGCGAGTAGAAGCAGAGGTGTGACTGGAACCCAGGTCTCCCCACCCCCCGGTCCTCCATCGGGCCCCGCACTACACCCACCACCTGCGGCGCGAGACAGCCCGAGTGGGCACCACGCCTGTGCCGTCCTGTGTTTAGACTCCCATGCTCTCCAGACAGTCCCGATTCTTTCCCCGCCTGCAAGTCTCTTCCTCCTCTTTGCTCTGAGAGTTCCCGTTCGTTTTTCAGACTTCCTCCTCCCCAGGAAGCTTTCCTGGACCCCCCAGGCCAGGGCAGTTCCCACCTCAGCCGCTTTTACTCTCTCCTGGCACTCTGGACTCCTCCGTCACACAAATCACTGCCGTTGTTAAGTCAGTCGATGGGCGATTGCTGATTCAATGTCTGTCTCATTAGAATATAAGCTCTATGACAGCAGGGGCCGGAGCTGTCTTGTTCGCAGTGCACCCCTAGCACCAGAATGAATAAATCAACAAGTATGTTCAGTGCTTCTCTGTGCTCTTCTCCAAGTCCTCCACTTCTTAGCACAGCTTGTCCTAATGCCTTCGACAAATGCCTGATGCCTCAAAGGTACACAGTGAGACTTAATAAGCATCACCCTCCCCACCTGGTACCCACTACCACTCCCACCCCCACCCCGGGCACCTAGTCCAAAGTCAAGCACAGGCGTGGACAAGCAACAGCAGTCTGCTGACTGATGGGGGCCTGCCGACCACCTGGCCTCCAGCACACCCCTGCTAGGAAAAGCCGTGGAGGATTCCCCTGCTTCCACAGAGACAGAGGGCAGGAGCCTGCGGCGGCTCTGGACCAGGGCCCCACACAGCAAGGAGGGGATGAGCTCAAATCACATTAACATGGCTCTCAGGAAACGCAGCTGAATTAAGGGTACAGTCACAGCGGCTGCCTCCCTTTAATAGGACACTAATGCTCATTCTGAGCAATTACTCTGTGTGCAATGGTTTCTTAATGTTCAGCTTCCGGAGCCCTGGGAGGAAAGGGCCCTGTGTTTCCAGTAACCAGTTCTCCACTGGCAAGGCAGCATGAGCTGGGGAAATGCCCTTCCTGGCCGGACCTGGGGACCCGTCCCAGAGAGCCTGGGGAAGGGGCTAGCGGCTGGCTTCCCTGACAAGGGGCCCTGCAAAGGGTGGGCCTATCCAGGCCAAGGGCTGAGGCAGGAAGGTCTCTGTGCCCCAGAGCCCCCTGAGGCCTTCTCTACTGCTCCCTGACGGCTACCCAGCGCCCCAGAGCAGGGCCCTGTAAGTGTTCCTAACAGCATCCCGTGCTTCGCCTGGCATAGCACTCATCGTGCTTATTGTTTTGATTTTAATAGCATTTCCCCTTGTGATTATTAGAGCAATGTCTGTTCATTGCCAAAATAGGGCAAAGCATAAAAGAAGAAAACAGATCACACTGCGCGGCACCCAGAGATCAGAGCGCTCTACCACATGTTGTTCTATGCACAGGCAAATATAAAGATCCATCAACACCATTTTTGAAAAACAGGGCCGATCATACCATCCACCTGCTTTCTAACAATAGGATGAACATATTTCATTGTCATCACTTATGTAGTTGTCTGCCTTTCCCGATGAGTTTTAGCCTCAGTGTGGGCAGGCCTTCCCATTTAGTTATCCTTAATAATAAAGGCGACTCTGCATCAAGCAGGTCAGTCTCCAGGCCTACCCCGCCCTTGGCCTGTCTAAGGACAAGTGCCCCAGCCACAGTCCTGAGGACGGGGTAGCTCTACTCCAGCATGTTGGGTTCAGCTGACCTCCCACCTCCAGGGAAAGGTGCACACCCATCTCAACTTTGCCAAGGCTGATTGGACAAGGGTGGTCAGGTGACCCGTGAGCAGCCAATCCCAGGCTGGCAAGCGACCCGCGGCATGGCCTGGTACAGTAAGGGGAGCTGGACCAATCAAATGTTTTCTCTCAGGACTTTGATCAGATGATGATGCTCCTAGTGATGGGAGAAGAGCGGAATAGGTGGAGAGAGGCGGGGGGCCGGGAGGTAGGCAGAATGATATAGAAGAGAAGAAACAGAGCAGTGGGGCGAGGAAGCCAGACAGGGGTATGGGAGGAGTGGACGGTGAAGTAGCTGAGTCACTGTTAATGATGGACAGTTGCTGCGAAGCCCCAGCAATTCCTGCTTCTGCTGGAATCCCAGACCCACACTCCGCCCCCAAGCTCTGGGAATCACACCACACTGGGTCCTGGGATCAAGGACCCACCCCAGCCCTGTTCTGGGATTCTTGTCTTCTGCTTCTGCCTGTGGCATTCTTACAACAACCACTCCCCTCTCATCTCGTCTTACTCGTTTCTTGAGCTGTCCAGAGTGCTCTTTCTCCCAACCAAGCTCAGCGAACTGAATAAAATGTCTCACGTGGACTGAGCATCAGTACTAAAAACAAAGTTATGGGGCTGACAGAACTGCTTATTGAAGGGAATTCTGATCCTTCACTAGATTAGCTGTTTGCAACAGCTGCTTCATCTAACCTGGGTTTCCCACTCAGAGTTAAGGGCAGACACATGTATTGAGTGCCCACCATGGAATGTTCCTTTTCTACATGTTTTACAGATATCTATTCCTTTAACACTCTCAACCCTATGAGCTAGTACTGTTTTCATATGGCTGCTTGCAGATGAAAAAATAAAAATGGTAGGAGGCATAGCTGGGATTTGAACCCATGCAGTCCAGTTCCAGAATCTGTGTTCTTAGGTGCTACATTTTACAGCATCTCAGTAAGGACTACCCTTTCTAATGTACCCTAAATCTGTAGTCGTTTCAAATCTTTTTCTGGTTAATATACGACACAGATCCATAATATAAAAATGAACCACAGAGGAAAGGTATAGCTTAAGTGGTAGAGCGCATGCTTAGCACGCAGGAGGTCCTGGGTTCAATCCCCAGTACCTCCTCCAAATGTAAATAAATAAATAAACCTAATTACCTCCCCCTCATAAGAAAAAGAGAGAGAGAGAGAGAGAAAATGAACCATGGTGGAGCTGCTTCAGTTGAAAATGGGGTGGTTCCCTCTGTTGTAAGCATCAGATCCCCTTCTGTACCTCCGCAGTGGCCCTTGGAGAATCACCACCTCCCTCCTCCACGACAGGGAGTGTGGTCTGGAAATCTCCAGTGTGTGTGTTCGGGGTAGGGGAGGTGGGGGGAGAGAGGCTGAGCATCTGGACTGAGGGCTTGCAGGGGAGCTCTGCCCCCAACTCATTCTGTGATCCAGCAAGTCACGTCACCTCTCAGAGTTCAAGGTAACCACCACCAAGGGACCAAACTGTCTCTGCCCATCCCAGGATGCTACCAAACCTCTCTGGCAAATCATCTTCTGCTCAGGTAGTTCAGAATCTAATAAAGGAAAATGAAAGGAAGGAAGAAGCAAGCCTCACTCGGCCCTCTAGCTCCCAGCTCACCAACTAAATGCAGAAGCAAAATAAAGTGACACCCACATCAGCTTGAACATCAGTCATCAGCTTGAACCCCTGGGATTATGTTCCTCAGATAGGAAGGGTTTCTTTCTCTCTCTCTCTCTCTCTCCCTCCCTTCCTCTCTCCTTCCCTCCCCCCATCTCTCTTCGTGCAGGTGTGTTTTCCTCAGTCTCCTCTGTCTTGCTGCTCTCTTTCAGGCATTTAAATTTTATCAGTCACAGTGATGACATTATCAACCAAGTCGGCGCTCAATATTTGTTGTATGATTGTACAACTTAAAACCCCCTTCCTAAATGAATCCTGATTCTTTCCAGAGACTATGATGTCTTAAAACACACTTAGAATGTAATTTGATTTTTAAAAGAGCAACAAGGCTGGTCTCCTCGCAGAGATCAAAGGCCTTACTTCCTGCAGGTGGTACAAAAGGCTGAATCTGTCTGCAGAGATAAGAAGGGCCGATATCCAAGCTGAACTAATTTCAGAGCGTGCCCAGTGGACTTCTGGTAAGTCTTTTAGCTGACTGTTGAAATGTATAATTGCCACCACTGGAAAGCTCTGTGCTCTGGGTGATGGTATGTGACGGTCATTTCAAAGAAATGCTCCCCAGACAGAAACAGGGAATCAGGAGCCAGTGAGGAAGGGGCATTAGGCAGGAGGACAGACTACTGACCGGGAAGTGGGGGCAGGCATTTCCGGGTCATGTGACACTCCAGCTTCCAGGTTGGCAAAGCAAGCCTCTGACCCACACCCACAGGGAACCTGCCCAAGGGATTAAGGCTTTTTCCCCACTCTGACTCTCCAGTCTTTGGGACCAGAGTCGGGTCCTCCTTCACTAGTTCTGTCCTTTTTCTCCATCAGGGACCATCATCATGACCATGGAAATCATTCTGTGGGTGCACTTCCCAGGCCAGCCCTTGGCTAGATGTCACTCCACTTGTTCTTTGATCCTTGAAATCTTTATTGGCAAACTCTTGTTCCAGACTCTGTTTTAGGTGTTGGGGATACAGTGATGGGTAAAATATATAAAGTCTGTGTCCTCGTGGGGCTCACATTCAAGTAGGAAGAGAGATAATTTTAAAATGAGGAGATAAATACACAAGATCAAGTAATGAGAAGTGCTTAGAAGAAAAATAAAGCAGAGTAAAGGGACAGAAAGTGAAGATGGACAGAGGAGTGCAGTCTTTAGGAGAGGGTGCGATTTGAGAGACACCCAAAGGAAGTGAGAGATCAAACCACTGGAGGGGGAAGAACAGTCCAAGTAGAGGAAATAGCACGGGGAAAGGTGAGCGCTGCTCGGTTTGTTGGAGGAAGAGCTAGGAAGCCAGCAGGGATAGTGTGAAACAAGCAGGGGGCGAGAGGCAGGACACACAACCAGAGAGGCCATGGGCTGTGTAGGAAGGTCACAGACATGGGGCTTTATTCTGGCACTACTGGAGAGTTCAGAGATGGGGAGAATCTTGATCTGTTTTCTTTTCAAAGAATGGCTCTGGCTACTGTGGGGAGAACAGTTTAGGACAAGAGTGGCAGCTGAGGTACCAGGTGGGAAACGTTAGTGCCAGCCATGAGGGTGCAGAGGAGGGGCCCCACTGTGGATAGATCTCAAGAGTGGAAGCAACAGGATTTGTTGCCAAAGTAAGTATCAAAGAGAAAAATAAGTTGAGGATGATTCCAAGGATTTTAGCTCGAACAATGGAGAGGATCAGCACTATTTACAAACTGAAGACTCAGAGGAGGAGCCAGTGGGGAGGGATCAAGGGTTTGGCTTTGGACGGGTTTTCACACATGGGAGCTGGGTGTAGGGAGAGCAGAGAAGGCTGAAGACGGAGCCCAGGGGGTAGTTAAAAGTGCGACTGGGAAGAGGAGGAGGACTGGGCGAAGGAGGCTGAGGACTGGCCGGGGAGGCTGGGAGTGACTTAAAGGAGACTGGTGTTCCGTGCCTGAGGAAAGTAAGTGTTTCCAGGAGGTTCTGATCAGCTGTGTCAAAAGCCGCTGGTAAATGGGACAACAGAAAACGGGGATCGACCTTGGAATTGACAAGACAGGCCAGGAGAGGCATGCAGGGCTACATAACCAGGGAGTGGTGGGGACAGGACTGGAACGTGTATCTATTCAACCGTCAAAGTCATCACACCCCAGTCTTCCAGCCTCCTCACTCCTGAGGCTCCTGAGAAGGCAGCCTTGAATTTACTGCAGACGGGGTAGTGTCAGCATGCCGTCCTTCTAGAAAGTGGCTTGATCCAGTTCAAAATATGAGCCTGGCATTTCATTTCCAGTGTTCTTACTCCTAAAACTTACTAGGCTTTTTTTCTTGGCTTAGCTTTAAGATGACATCTTGAAAATGTCATCGTTTCTAACTGGACTGTAGGTGAGCAAGTTTTGAAGGCTAAGTCTGCCACCCTTGATGCCTGGTAGGGGAGTGGCTGCTGTCTATTGTTCAGTCTCACATTCTTTTTTTGGGGGGAGGGGAAGTAATTAGGTTTACTTTTAATGGAGGTACTGGGGATTGAACCTAGGACCTTGGACATGCTAAGCATGTGCTCTACCGCTGAGCTATACACTCCCCACTCTATTGTTCAGTCTCAAATTCTATAACCACTCTAGGAGAGGAGCCAGCCATCTCCTCTCCGAGGTTCTGCCAAGATTTAGTTCCAACCTTCCCCGCCCCTTCTCTGTGCCTATCATCCCCTTGAAATTAATGCAAAACAACGAGTAATTTTCTATTCCTGCATCTTTGGATTTTCTTATCTATTACATCAAACATTAGCTACTTTTGAAATAACTTTTTCAGCTTGTAATATTTTATTTAACATCTTGTTATGAACATTTTCAAACATAGAGCAAAGTTGAAAGTACTGTGCAGTCAACACCCATATACCACCACCTAGAGTCTCCATTTACCTTTTTCTGCTTGCTTGATCCCACATCTCTCCACCCCTCTGTCCTTTATCAATTCGTCTTCTTTTTGATGCATTTTGAAGTCAGAGGCAGACGTTAGTACACTTCACCTCCAAACACTTTGATGTGTATATCATTAACTAGAGTTCAACATTGGCTTTTGAGTTTCTTTTTTGAGATAAAGTTTGCAAACAGAGCAATGAACACATCTCAGGCATACATATGCCAAATTTGGACAAATACATACAAACCTGGGTAAGTGAAACCACTATCATAATACGGAACATCGTCCTCACCCCCAGAAAGTTCCCTCCCCAGTTGGTTCCCGCCCCCACCCCAGAGGCAATCGCTGATCTGATGTTTTTCACCATAGACGACTTTGCGTATTCTAGAATTTCACATAAATAGAATCCGGGAGCATGTACTCTCTGGGTCTGGCTTGTTAGGCTCAGCATGAGGGTTCTGCAATTCACCGATGGAACAGCGTGTTATTGGTAGCCTGCTTCCCTTTCTAGCTACTCGTATCCCACTGACTGTATCACAGACTGTTTCTCCATCCTCCTGCTTACTGCAGTGGTTATTTTAATAAAGGAAATTATTCTTCAATGAATTTCTAGTTAGGATGCTTCCCCCTTTCTGTTAAGCATTCACTCGTCATCTGGAGCAAACTGGAGCTGAGTCATGGCTGTTAAGAGCCTCGCCTGTGAAATCAGAACGTTCTGGGTTCCTAGTTCTGTTCCAGCTGTTCTGGAAGCCCTCGGGCCGATTACCTGGCCACACTGCACCTTACTTCTCACACCTGAACACTGGGAATGAAATTAAAGGGTGTGAGATGCTTATTGGTTTTAGAGCCCTGAGTTCATTCCTTTGCTCGCTCATGTCCGGCAGTTAACAGGTGCTTGCTATTCTGACTTTGCAAAGTGCTGGGAAAGCAGCGGGGAACAAAAACAGGTCCAGATCTCATGGGGCTTTCCATCCTGTGGGCTACAGACACCAAGCAATAATGGCACAGTTAACTTTAATTGCCATCACTATCAGTGCTGCAAGCGGAGCTCTGACGGCTGCTAGGGGCACGTAACAGAGTCGCTGGAGGAGCTGAGAGCGGTAGTGTGAGCAGAGTGAGGTCGGCAGAGGGGAGCCTTCCAGGCAGGAGTCCCCCGCGGAAGGGCCAGAAGGTGCTGTGCGCAGCAGGGGTTGGGGAAGGAAGGGGGCAGGGCATAAGTGGAGGTGGACAGGCTTTGCTTCACGGACAGTGTTCAAAATGTGGGGCTTTAACCTCAGAGCTGTTGGCAGCCAGGGTGGCTGCGCTAAGTTTCACGCCAGACTGTCAGGCCTGAGTCGTCTGTTTTGTTCACTGTTCATCCCTAAGTGCTCAGAATCCCCCGTGGCTGGATCAGTTTGAGGATGGCGGGGGAGGGAGTAAGAGGGGGACAGAGAAAGGGGGAGGGGGAGGGCGGAGTGCCTACAGCAGAGGGTTGAGGTGTGTGTCCTGCACAGGTCACAGGCTGTGATGCGGAGGTGGGAGGGAGGAAGCTCAGAGTCTGTTCGTGCCACCGTGACCAAATACCACAGGCCTGGTGTCTGGAGCAGCAGGAACACACTTTCTCACAGCCCTGGCCACGGCGAGTCCAAGAGGGAGGTGCCGCCAGGGTTGGTCTCTGGTGAAACCTCCCTTACTGGATTGTCAACGGCCAGCCTTCCGCCGGGTCCTCACATGGCCTTCCCACTGTGCGTGCACGGAGAGAGACCTGACACCTCTTCCTCTTCTTAAAGAACCCCAGCCCCATCACTCTTATGACTTCATTTGACTGTATTGACCTCCTTAAAGGCCCGTCTCCCAGGATAGTCACACTAGGGGTTAGAGCCACACTACAAGAGTGGGGTGGGGGTTGGGGGGACGTAGGGAAACCAGCGGGAGGTTAGGGCAGAAATGCCGATGGCCCGGACTCAGTGTCGGCAATGACGGTGAAAGGACACTGGGCAGCGGAGTCTACCAGCCTCAGCCGTGGATGTAACGAGGAGTGAGGAGGGAGAAAGGTGTCAGGGTAAGTCCTGGGTTCCTGCAATGAGTGCAGTGAGTTGAATGGTGGCCCCTGAAAAGATGTGTCCATGTCCCAAGCCCTGGAACCTGTGAACGTGGCCTTGTTCAGACAGAGGGTCCTGCAGATATAATTAAGTTGAGGCTCTCGTGGTGAGATGACCCTGCATTTCCCGGGGGGCTCTAAGTCCAATGACAAGTCTCCTTATAAGAGCCAGAGAGGAGAAGACACAGACACCGAGAAGGCCATGTGGTGGGACAGAGACTGCAGTGATGTGGCCACAAGGAGCCCCCAGAGCTGGGCGAGGCAAGAGAGGGTCCTCCCCAGAACCCTCAGCAGGGACACGCTGATTTTGAACTTCTGGTCTCAGAATGGTGCGAGAATAAATTTCTGTTGGTTTAAGTCACCCGTTCGGTGATCCTTTGCTAAGGCAGCCCAAAGCAACTAACACAAAGAGTCAATGAATAGGTGTCACTGCCGCTCTCGGAGGGAGGGGAGCTTGCAGGGGAGGTCCTGTGGGATTTAGAAATGCAGACTCTGAGATGACTTTAAGATGCCAAGGAGTGAAAGGGGCAGCAGCCGGGCTGCTCGGTAACTGAGAGCTATTATCGCCACACTTGTGGAGCGCTCCCACAGAAGTCATTGCTCCTCTTAAGCACGGCTGATTTTCCTGGAATCTCAGGACGGACACAGCAAAGCTCAGCTCTACCTCTGCAGCACCCCTGCTTGGACACAAATATTTCCTGGTACAAAGTTCTGTTTGTGCCACTTCACCTCAGGCTGATGGCAACTTCATACCCACCCAGAAAGTCCACATCACAACCACCCCGGGCGCCCAGGGCCGCAGGGCCCCTCTCGCCCTCCCTCCTCACAGGGCCTTTGGTAGTGAAAGTCCGCCATCTCATGGACACCCTCGGTTCTCAGACTGGTCCTAAATCAGAGTCAGGATTGGAGAGACAGAGACGGCAAAGTCATTTACCTTTTCCTACCTCTGACTACAGCTTCATCTAATCAAAAGTCAAGGTTTGGGTGGAAGAATCTTTCTGGTCTTAAAAATAGTAAGAAATAAGCATGATGGCATCAAAGCAGGCCCTGAAGGACTGCCTCTTCAGCCTCTGGTCTACGGATGACCCCTGAGGTCCTCCCTCTCCAGGCTATGGGGCAGGAGCAGCTGTTGAGTGAAATACTTCACTTTCACGGGTGGGACAGCTTTGGGCCTACCTCGCTCACTGCTGTCATAAACCCACAGGAAGCCTCTCTCCATGGGCTTGGAGAAGTTCAATTCAGACTCACGGGTCAGAGAGCTGGGGGTCTTTCTCAACCAATGTATGTAAAAAGCTAGTCTATGCTTCAGTTTCTTCATCCATTAAATGGGGGTAGCATCTAAAAACTGATCCGTTGTGGCCATGAAATGAGTTAATCTATACAAAGTGCTTAGAATACTGACTGACCCAGCAGGCTCAATACATGTCAACTATTACAGCCCCACCCAACAGCCAACCCAACTTCTAGCAATATGCTTACAACACTTCAGTGCCTCCCCACTCACTGTTGGATACCAGTGGTATTCAGGTGTGCCAGGTACTGTGGGAGAGGAATAAAAATAGGTAAGTCATAGTCCTGTCCCCCTGCAATCTGCACGATAGCCCTGGAGCATGAACAGCAGGGACACACGAAACAATCAGTGCAAGGTGGACACTGAAAAGCACTATTAACACAACAAAAGCCAAGCGTGAGGAGAAGCAGGAGAAGAGGGCTCCCATCCCCACCTGAGGAGATAAGGGAGCCAGGCCACGTGAATGACTAAGCCCTGACCCTCCCTCGAGGGAAACCGCGTAGAGCAAAGGCAGCGTGGAGGAGGGTCCCCACACGGGCAGATTTCCTCGATGAGTTCACCTGCCTCCTGCGGCCAGTTCTCAGCCACAAGGCCCAAACACTTAACTGTGTCATCATGTGGAGGGTACACTCGGTTTTTATTCCCCAAGCACAGCCTTGTTGGTTTTATCCCCTCAACGTGGCTCACTGGTGCTGCATCTTCCTGGTCTCCTGCAAGGACCTCAGAGCCAATCCTCGCTTCTTCTCTGGGCTCTCCCAGCCACGGCCCAAACACACCTTCCATCCTGTGAGCCCCCTGCTCTTCATCACACTCCGGAGAAAACCAGCCTCATCTGTCTCCACTCACTCCGGCCCTGGAGAGCTCAGGGCCTTCGCACACGCTCCTCTCTCCACCGTAAGCACAGTCCAGCCTGCTTCACCGCCCTTAGCCTGCACCCTTCAGGCCACACCTGAAAGTCACCTCCTCAGGAACTTTCTCAAAGCCCCTGGAAGAGGTCCAATTCCTCTCGTTTCATCCCCCTAGCAGTCCTGGCATTTCCTTCACAGCTGGAACCACAGTTACCTGTGGGGACCACGTGCCTGTCTGAGTGACTCCTGCGTGATCTCTGTCATAGGGCAAAGGCTGTGTTTCTGCTGCACACATGTCCTCAGGTACTGGCTCAGTGTCCAACACCCAGTGAGGCCTGGATGAGTGTTCAGTGAACGAATGAAATAAATGCTCGATGAGCATTTCTCCCTGACAAGGAGCACAGTGATGGAGAGACACACATGGAGGGTGCCTTGAACCCGTGAGTATTTCCCTACTGGGGCTGGAAGGGACAGCCAGGATTTTGAGGAACACTGCACCAGGTACCTTTCAGTGTCAGTTGTCAGAATGAGCTTTAGGGCTTTCATGATATGGTCTAAGTTTTGCTAACAGAAGAAACCTGAGTCCTTCATGGAGACCAGATGAGTTTGGCGGAAATCAATCCCGTGGCGGTGAGGTGTGTATCTGATTCCAGAGGCCTCAGCCACAGGCTGTGCAGCCCAGGGAGAGTCCCTCTACTGTCTAGTCCAAACTCCTCCCCACCCCAGTGCTTCCTGGACACAGACCAGCAGACGGAGAGGCGGGAACCTCTGCTGACCCGAGGAGTGGACAGAGGAAGGTGGATGGGGCAACGTCCAGCACAGGGCAGGATTCTGATAAAAGAAAGTTTCATACATTGAGATGTAGGGAAGTCATTACACATATACTAGAGTTAACTTGAATTTTATGCTAACTAAAGTAGCCTATTTGTGGCCTATCAAACGTACATTGTACATCTGCTTTAATTATTAAAGAAAAGGGCACATTGAATGCCCACGTTAAAAATAAAGATTAAAAGCCCCTCTTCCTGGGGCACCAGTGCTGGTCCTCCTTTGATAAGACTCCCTTCCCAGGTGCCAAGGCCGTGCTGACTTACCATGTTTGTGCTGATGTGGGTGTTTTTCAAAACCTTGAAGAAATATAACCTTGACTTGTTTAATGTTCTTTGTTCTGACAAGATATAAAACTGTGCTGAACACCCTGCTTCTCCAGAGCAGTTTCTCCGAGTCGTCTGGGAAGCAGGCTTCCAGGCTAGTCCTCAGTTCAGCTCAAATAAAATTCTTTTCTGTTCTGATTATTGATTGTTTAGTGATTATTTTCATCCACAATTCTTATGCTGTCATCCCTGTCCCCAAACACTTCATCAGGTGGCCATCACCAACACCCAGGCTGGGGACACTGCCCAGAGAAGGTCCACTCACTGGTGACGACCCTCTGCAGACTGTCCACCGCTGCTCCCCGCCCAGGGCAGAGAGCACACCTGGCAGGCCAGCGTGGAGAGGGCTCCAAGCTAAGAGTCCACTGCAGAGAATGGCATTCTATCCATGTGTTCTCAGAAATATGCCCGGCTCCCTGACCAGGCTGCCGGTGCCAGCAGGTCAGCACGTGCTCCGCTCGGTCGGCAAGCCGGGTATGAGTTCCCGGGTCACAGCAAAGAAGGGGACTGAGCTGAAGCGCCTCCCAGCCATATCAGCCCCAGTGAGGATGGCCTGACCAGGGAAAGTGAGGGTCCTCATCCACCGGGGCAGAGCACCCCTGGGGCCTGGGCTGGGCTAGGCGGCCCTGCCCTTGCCTCCTGGGTGGACGTGACTGTGTGGGCTTTCCCGTCCCATCAATCCCCCTCTGCCAATGCTCTTCTTTTTGATAAGTTCACATCTTCATCAGCTCTCTCAGCCCTGTGGCCATGAGAGGCCACCTGAATCTTCATGTGAGCTGTGTTGGTCTCCGTTCCATCTCTCAGCACTGGATGTATGACCCCACTCACAGGGAACAAGCAGGCACCTCTACTTCCAAGCTCTCGGAGGACACACGTCTGCACGCCGCCAGGCACTGTCAGGCTCTGGCAGAGACGTGAGTCCCCCTCGCCTGGCACCGGTGGCTCCAACTGCTTACACAACACTGTCACCGACCTGACCGCCTGGGGGTAGCCCAGCATGAGGAAGGCCCTTCGTGCCGCCCTTTCAGCAGCTGCAGCTTACGTCCCACAATCTCAACACATTCAGCCGAAAGGAAGCTTCTCTTCAATGGTCCGGCTAGTGTTAGCAGATCTAGCAATGATTTGGTACACACGTATCCTAAAATACTAATCCTTGTCGATCTGAAATTCCAGTGTAACTAGCATCCTGTATTTTGTCTGGTAACCTCACTCCAGCACAGGGCCTAGGACTGACTCTGGGAAATGGGGGTCACATACTATCCCAGACCCATTGCTGTGGTCAGGAGGATGGGTGAGGCCAACGGGCAGGCCAGGGTCACCAGCCTGTCTCTGGAAAGGGGGCAACATGTCAGCCCTCCTAGTATGCAGGCCCTGATGGGGAATTAATAAAATGGCCACATTTAGGCTAACAGATTGCTTATTCTTATGCTTGTCCTTAAAACGGTCAACTGACCTGACTGGCCAGTTGCTACTCACAGCTCCAGGCCTGTTGTTAAAATAAAACTATTAATTTTACTGTTTCTGCTTTATTCCAGTAATCAAAAGTAATAATCATACTTGGTTTCTGAGTTGTTCTCCAGGGAGAAGGTCACAGAACTGTAACCTTACAAGATAGGCTAAGTACCAAGAAGACCACGCCTTGGGCGCTTACGAGATAAAGAGACCAAAAAGGGGACAACCGCTAGCCTCTACAGAATTGGTCACCTGAGGCATCATGACGCCACTCTAAGTCTTATGATGAGAAAATGATTCTGTTGAATGTTTATTATTTGAGCTATGGCTATATAATCACCCTGCCCTATCCCCAGGAGGGTTCACAGTTGTGAAGGCACTAGTGTGCTGTGAGTCCCCTCTGCACGGCAAAGTAATAAAGCTGCCTCTTTTCATCTAAGCTCAAAGACCCTGTCTGTGAGTTTCAATTTGGCTCTTCTGGGAGGGAGGCCGATCTTTCAGCAACACTGACAGTGGGAGATGGGATCCTTCCCCAATAGCTAGGATGCTGACTCTACAAGAGAAATGAACTGTGCACCAGCAAAAACAGCACCTGTCCACACAGTGACCAGGAATGTCCCAGACAATGCTGAAAAATCTAATACTCCAGGGCGGTTGGATGGCACACAAGTTTCCAGAGCACTTTCACACCACCCCTTCCCTGCCGGCCATACCAGGGCTGGGTTGGCAGAGCAGGCATTATGAGCACTTCCTGTTCTACTTTGCTAGGGAGGCCATGATGAAGTTCCACAGACCGGGGGCCTTAAGTAACACATGCCCATTTTCTGACTGTAGTTCTGGAGGCTGGAAGGGCAAGATCAGGGTGTCAGCAGGGTTGGTCCCTCCTGAGGCCTCTCTCCTTGGCTAGCAGGTGGCCTTCCTCTCGCTGTCCTCACATGGTCTTTCCTCTGTGTCTAAATCTCCTTTGGGACACCAGTCTAACTGGCCAACAGCCCACCTACAGCACCTCATTTTAACCTAATTGCCTCTTTAAAGAACCTATCTCCAAAGCAAATACAGCTCCATTCTGAGGTCCTGGGTTTAAGGCACCAACATATGAATTTGGGGAGAAACAACTCAGACCAACACACCCTTCCCTCTCCCCCACGTCCCCAGATAAGACACAGGACAGTGAGGGTGGTGACGGCATGTCCCCAGGCTCAGGGTGGATCTGGTGGTGGAACTCAGTGTGGAGCCTTATCCAACTCCACGCAGTGGCAGCCCCGGCTGAGCCTGCTGAACCCCGGTGGCCTTCACCCCCAGTGTGGCCGTGTTCACATGTGTGCCCGCTGGCCCGCTGCCAGCCAGCAAGCCCACCTTCATGGTCCCTGCACTGAGCACTGGGCCAGGCAATCAGGCAGAGGATGTTCTTGAAGTAAGCATTCTTTGAAAGGCATGAAACAGAGACAGAAAAAAAAAATTCCTGAAGAGTTTTAGGAGATTTAGCTAAAAGGAGAGGAGCTCAGGAGGAGCACAGGCTCCTGATCTGAAGTGATAAAGACTCTTTAGAACAGCAAAAGTGATGAGGCCTGTGGATGTGTAAATGAGCCTGGGGAAGAACTAATCAGGAGGGTAAATTACAAAACGGAAAAAGACTGTGAAACAAGTGGGGAGAATGGTGAGTATTTCAACCGCCTTTAGTTCATAAGAAATTCATGAGCAACGCGTGTGATTTTGTTGGTTTTGGTGGTGGGAAAGAATTATAAATATGTATAATATGTAAATACCTTTGATAATAAAAGCCCATGAAAATAAACGAGCCTGTCTACAGAAAAGCTGTGAGCTGTATGAGATGCTAATATAACTGCCGTCACTCTAAGAAATTACCATAATGCTTACAGGGCTTCCAAAGTTCCAGCGCTTTGTAAAGAAATGCATAAACACCAACCAGAAAGCTAGCGAGCGCGCGCACACGCACAGGCACGGCTTTATTTTCCTCTTATTTCCTTCCTCCTTCCCTCCCTCCCTTTAATTTTCTCTAATTTGTTTAAAATGTGAGGTCAGTTGTCTTAGTGAAAACAGGTATTGGAGTTGCGCCTCTGCGGGTTCAAACACGGCTTCCCGCCCCCACGGACGAGCTGTGCGATGCTGGGCGCGCCATCCCCGCGCTCCGGGACTCGCTCTCCCCGTCGTGCAGTGGGGATACGGACGCTTTCACCTCGCCACGTTTGGGGAGGGGGAGGGGGGTCCCACAGTCAGGACCCGTGTTTCCCTCCCGGCGTGAGCTGGCCAGCGGCCGCCGGATGGGCGAGGGCCTTCCGGGGGGCGGGGCGGGGCGGCGGCGGCGGGAGGAGGGACCGCGGCGTGAATCGGAGCCACCGGCGGACCCGCGCCCCGCCCGTCCCTTCCTGTCCCGTCCCGTCCGGTCCGCGCCGACCAAGCCATGGCGCCTGCGGCGGGGAGCTGGGCGCCGGGCCTGTGGCGCGCCTGCAACTGGCTCATGGGTGCCTTCTTCGCGCTGGCGGCCTACGTGCAGGTCAGCGCCCGGGCCGGGCGGCGGGAGTGGGGCCCCAGGCTCCCTCGGGCGTCGGGCTCCGAGCTCTGCCCCCAGGCGGAGGAGCGGTGTAGGCTAACCCGCCGGCGGGGTCGTAGGGCGGGCCACATAGGGCGAGGGCGGGAATTAGAGTTGATGCTTCCGGAACCCCCGCTCCGTCCCCAGCTGGGACACACGTGTGTTCACATGACCCCTTTTGCTCATATGCTGGAAGGAGCTTGTTCAGCGAGAGACGCTTCGCAGGGACCTGGACAGAAAGAGCCCTGGCACCTTCCTAAACAGGCAGCCTGGGGACGAGGCTGAGCATGGCTCTCCTTATTCCTTGAGACAGGAGGGCCCTTATAAAAGCACCCATTCCAGGTTTGGCTCACCCTTTTCGGAGTCCCCGTGCAGTTCTTTACGAATAAATGTGGCTGTGTGTTCGAACCATATGCTGGGCTCAGCCAGACGCCCCTTCTCCCATCACCGTCACTAAACTATGTCTTACTCCTGCTGGTACCCTCTGTGCCTGTTGCAGCGTCTGGCAGTAACAAGTGACCGAAATGAGTAAAGAGCAGACTGGATACTGGAAGGGAACAGAACAGCCTGTCTACTAATTCTGTTTTGCATTCCAGGTGAATGATCCAGATGCAGAACTGTGGATGGTGAGTATGAGCTGCCTGCTGACATCTGAAAGAACTGTGGAACTGCACGAAACAGTTTTATCTATCTGCTTACCTCCCTACTTTGTGTACTTAAAAACTTAGAAATCAAATCCTTTGTAAGCTCTCTTTCCTCCAATATTAGGAGAGGAAGGATCATACTGATAATGTAGTGTGTGTGAGAGAGAGAATTCAGAATTTTCCATAGACATGGGGGCCTTTCAGCAGTATTCCCTCGGAATAAATGAGTCAACCAAGGACACTTTTCTCAAGACAGACTAGACCTTTGAGGTCAAGTGAACCAATCCTCTTGAATTTCTACCCAGAAACTCCAACATTTGACCAGAAAATGGCAGGCTTAATGTCTGTGGTTCTGCTAATTCAGTAAGCTATATTCATAAAAAGTAACTGAAGTCCATAAGACCTACAGCATACATTGAACCAATGATGACTGAACCATTTAGAGGAGGAGGAGATTGTTTCACACATTTTCTAAAATACCTGGATTTTGTTTCTGTCAATACAGATACATGAGACTGTAACAATATCACCAATTAGATGATTTAGGCTTTGGAATAATGTTGACTGTGTACAGAGTAGCAACAAGTGAAAGCATTTGGAATTATATTGTGAAATTCTAGTCATTTTTTTTAGTGCAGTAGAACCACATTCTGATAGTCTTATTGTCCATATTCACAAGCCCCTACATCAAATCAAACTGCCTCTTCCTCAGCACTCTGGTCCATACCCGACGCTCTAAATGTTATTTCCCTGAAGACAGGTCTCAAATATCCACCTTAATGTTGAATTTTCAAATGACTGCTAGATCTCTTGGCCTGTACATCACACTGGCTCCTCAAATACGCACCAGGTCTTATCCAGCATCTTCCCCTCGGAAACCCCCTCCTGCTCTTGACTCACCATTTCCATTATCAGTAGATTCATTCTAACTAGCATCAGGTTATAAAAATACAGAGCACCTCACAAGAAGTCCAGAGGCAGCTGCTTCATGGTCAGCAGTGTCATCAAGGACCTGGGCTTTCTGACTTCCTTCTCTGCCAGTCCTCAATGTGTAGGTGATATAGCTTCTCATGTTTACAGAATAGCTGCTGCAGCTCCGAACATCTCATTCCCAGACAAGAGCACATCAAGTAGGAAGAAATAGTTTAAAGGTTTGCTTTGTTCATGTGTTTAAAATACACTGAAATAAGATTTTAGACTCCTTAATCTATTGTTCACAGATATCTGATATATTTAAATGCACATTTAAAAATCTCTGCCAAACATTTCTGATGGAAAGCACAATTAAATATTGTATGGTGTGTAAGTGTTTAACTTCTCTCTTTCTCTCTTTCTTTCTCTCCGTAAGTAGCTAAGTCATGTAGTTTTTTGCTAGGGGAAAACCACCCCTTACTGTTCTAAGTGTGGTCCTTGGACCAACAGCAGCAGTGTCCCCTGGGTGCTTGTTAAAAAAGCAGAATCTTGGGCCCTACCCCAGACCTCCGGAATCAGATCTGCATTTTAATAAGAACTCCAGGTAATTCACATACACGTTAAAGTACCAGGACAGTCCTTGCAAATGTTGATATGATACTGGCTGATATTCCCATCATCATTAGGGACAGGGTGGGAAAGAGGAACAGAGTCTGTAATCCAGATGCTTTCTCCCCCCAAGGTCAAGACAGCCATGTTTTCATAGTGACAGCAAATCACTTAAAATGTTCAGCTCTGACAACTTCCAAATAAACTAAAGGTTTCTAATTAAGCATCACAGCTGGTGTGGTTAAGCAGCTAAATTTCTGGGGAAGCCCTAAGGCTTCTTAACACCTCCTACTTGCCCCCTGCCCACGACACATAAGCAATCTTCCCAATTCCAAACCAACTTAGCAACAGTTTCCAAGATGAAGAGCCTGATCTTATTGGGCACACCTGAGCCACACATTTTTAGTAAACTTCCTGTGGTCCCACTCGTAGAGACGGAATGTTGGGCTGGATGGTCCATGGGGATGGACCCAGCAGGGCCATCTAGCTAATGAAGGCTGCTCCTGCCCTACTCTTCAAAGAGCATTTTTTGAAAAGTAGGGAAAGGCCATTTAGGCATGGATGTTGCTTGGGAGAGATTAGGAGGTAGTGTCTTGAGATCAAAACTCTGCTCAATGCCAGAGCTGAAGATGAGTTAAGTCTTTCCTGGAAGAGCCTACAGTCTAGGAGGAAGGCAGATAAAATTACAACCAGACACGCTAAGTACCAAAAAAAGCAAAGGTTACCACTTCCTCCACTGTTACTGAAACATAATAGGTAAATCAGGGAGTGTGGCAGCCACTGATGTCATTTCTCTTTACTTCCTAAATACCTCTGAACATCTTCTGCATTGGGCATGCTCATAACCCACGTAATCTCCTTTCTGCTAACAGGTTGTGTATACGATTCCTGCAGTGCTCACCCTGCTTGTTGGACTTAACCCTCTTGTCACAGGTATGAACCTTGGATTCTGAGTGGAGATACAGCAAATCAGATTTCCTTAGAATAATGAGAGTCTATCTGCCCAACTCCCAGGAGAAAAATGGAACACCCCATGCCTTTCTTCTCATTTCTGATAAAAGGCAGTGAATTCTAATCCAGATCATCCTCATCCATCTTCAGGAACACGTGATAAGGACTTGCCATACTGAGACAGTCTTCATAAACTTGGACCCCAGGGTCTCTCATGCTGACGTGGAACAGCAGTTATGCACTTTAGCCCATGAGAGAGAAGGGCTTCAGTCACCGCACTGATTTTTTAACCCACCAAGCTAATGAAGAATCAGCAATCAAACTGTTAACCTTGCGTCTCCATACTCAGTGGTGATCAACGTCTATGTATTTTCTCTATACAAATCCTCTCAATACCACTCCCATCAGTCATTTCCTGATTTTGAATTCATTCAGCACCTATGTATATGAACTGCTGCTTCTGTATAATAACTGTCCATAATGTCTGTAACAAACCTCTAGATTTTTCATTGATACATGTTGCTCTCTTTAATCTCCCTGTGTACTGTCACAGAAACTCCAACAATCTCTTGCATGTTTTTATTTATTTTTTTTAAATTATTTTTTTTCTTGCTTTTTTTGGGGGGGGTAATTAGGTTTCTTTCTTTCTTTTAGGGAGGTACTGGGGATTGAACTCATGACCTTGTGCATGCTAAGCATGCACTCTACCACTTGAGCTATACCTACCACCCCCCTTGCATGCTTTTATATGTTTCCTCCTCCTAGGTTGTAAGCCCCTGAAAAAGCAGGGTCATGTGTAACCCACCTTTGCCCAAGCCTAGCTTAAACATGGCCAGGAATATGGTGGGTACCCAGTGCTTGCTGAGTGACTGAATGGCTGTAAAACAGAGGCTTTATCATATATTTGTTTTGTAACCTGCTCCACAGACTCCTTACATATAAATCCCAGGTGAGTATACATATAAAAAATTCATTTAAAATAGCTTGTTTGTATTGTCCACAAGCCACCTACCTCAATTAGGGGCAAAATGTAGCTGCTTCACCTTTTATGGCCCTAAAAACTCAATAAACCTTGGTTGGACAGTTTTATTCCATGAAATAATGTCTTATAACTGAAAAAAAAACCCCAAACATTTTACATTGTTTACTAATATTCTCTTACTAATGGGGGCTCTTAGTCCTATAGGTTATTTTTCACTTTCTTTAAAACTGCTCCTCCTAGTGGGGCTTGAAAGCTCTCAGGGCTTTAAAACAAAGATAATGATTCCCACTTGGGTGAGGGAAACTCATGCCCTAGATGCATGGGCTCCTTGTACAGGCGCCTAGAACTCTGTTTACATGTTCAAGGTGTATCACTTAGGGCCCTGTTAGTTGCAAGCAAGGAAGAAACTCAATCAAGGGGCCTATAAGCTAAAAGGAGATATACTGGGATCCCTCACTTTTAAGGCTCGGGGTGGTGCTGGCTTCAGGCACTGGTGGCAGCTCAGAACTTAAACCATCTACTGCACTTCAGTCCTGGGCTCCACGCGGAACTCTGCTGCTCAGAGGTCACATCTTCACCACGCTAGTTCCAACAGAATCTAGAATCAGCTTCCCCAATAGCTCCACAAAAGCTCACAATGCAGCTGTTGGCCCTGATTCATCATCTGTTCATCCTGAGACAAATCACTGTCACCGAGGAGATAGAATACATTGATTGACGTCACTAAGGCCCACTTGTCTGGGATACATGGACTGGGAGTGTGGGATTGGTGGATTTCCAGAGAAAATAAGGGTAGTTGTCATAGGGATGGGAGATGCTGACAAATGAAATAACGGATGTCCTCTTAAGTTTAAAAATACTGTTTTAACCTCTATGATGTCCCTCAAAACAAAACCCCCACCCCAGCCTTTTCTGAATGCTTTATCTGAAGGCAGATTACGGCAAAGCAAATGCAAAGAGATCATTTTTCTCTGGGATGTGATTCCACGGTTAACAGCACCAGGATATCTATTTTTAGGTAACTTCATTTGGAAGAGTGTCTCTGCAATACACATATTCTTTTGTATCGTGTGGACTGTCGGCTTGGCATACAACCTCTCACTTCATACAAAACAGAGCATCTTACACGAGGAAGAAGGCAGGTGAGCAGTGACTTCTGCTCTTTGGAAGGGGTGGGGAAGGAGTGAGAAAATTTGTTCCTTTACAATAGCTCATCTGTGCATGATGATGATTTTATTCCCCCAATGACGCCATGAGGAGGAAGATATTATCTTCTTTATAAGCTGAAGAAGCTGAGGAAGCGATGGAGCCAGGATTCAAACCCTGCACTGCCTACCACACTCCATGATCACTACTGCACATCACATATAAACGTCAGGCAGTTGGACCTTGGCCCCCTTGTAATGAGCAAGGATAGCATACAGTAACACTCAGTCCAGTCTAATGAGGTAAAAACTCCATCAGCATTTGGATTCAGTCCCATTCAAGCCAAAATCTTATCTACAAGAGTGATCAGCCACCTCAGAGGTCAACCTCTGCCAGCCTTGCCCTTGTGTGTCTCATGTCCTCTCCTCCCTTTGTCACGACCACTGGCTCTTGTTTTATCACCTCTTCCCTTGCTTCTTCCTACCCATGACTCCCTGGCCTCATGAACAGCCCTGTTCCTTTCCTTTCTGTCCCACTGCTAACATCTGTCAACACTGAGATTCAGAGACCTGTAGGTTAAGCACCACTGGTGAGGTGCTCCTATGTTACAGGCTCTAATCCTTGGAAAACTAGATCAGGTTAGCTCAGATGATGGGAGTGGAGACTAAAGGGTCTGAATCCCCTCCACCAACCTGAAGCCCATCAGGTGTGGTGAAATCAAAGTGGGGTTCCCAGTGGTACTTGGCCAAGTATGATTGTTTTCTACTCTACGGAAAAGATATGTCTTTTTAAGACACATTTCTAGCAGCATATACCTACCCCAAGATCATTAGACTGACTCATATTCCAAGTCACTCCTCTCCATCAAGACCCAGCCTCCTGCAGTATCTACTTAAATTACTGACTTGAGCTCAACCTGCCTAACACTGAGCCCTCTAAAACAATGTAGGGTGCCTGGTCAAATCTGGGGTTCTCTTCTCAGTCATAGTATTCCTCCCCGTGACGTGAAGTAGGTGATTTATCGATGTTTTTGTTGCTTTTCTGTTCACCTGTAAGTTGAGGAGCAGCCATGAAGTTCATATCAGCCTCATAAGATATAATTTATGTTCATATAGGGCTTTATTAAAGTGTCTGAAAAAGTAATTTATGAGGCATGGCCAGATTGAAAATATTCTGTAGATGCCGTGTATCTTGGAGGAAGTCATCTGAAAATCAGCAGAAGCAAGTGTCAGGCAGAGAATGGAATGATGTGCAGTCCCTTGCAGCCAGTTCAAATATGAAATTTACGCTATTTCACAGGGAGCTGTTGGGGCTGGTGATTATCACAGCATGGATGAGCCTCTGCCAGACTGCATCAAAGTAAGTTTCCAACTTATCAGTTAAAATCAGATTGTGTTCAGGGTCGGTCAGATCAAGCAGGTGAGAATACTGACACACAAGTGTAAACAGAACTCTTTTCAAAGAAATCTTTCCTGTTACTAAGGCTTACAATAGGTGATTCAGTGTTTCATGATCACGCATACTTTTATGAATACCATAGTTTTCTGTGTGGCCCAGGGTAATCATAGGGAGTTGCCAGTCTAAAGGGTGTTCTTTAGGGAGCAGGAAAGTGATCTCAAAAGGAAGCTTGACGATTTAGGAAAGAGTGAACAGCCAACAAAATATAAAACTGTGGGGACATGTAAGTGACTGTTAACTTTATAAAACAATAATAGGTTTAAACATATAAAAATAAAAATACATGACAACTGTAGCATATACGTTGGAAGGGGATAAATGAAGCTCAAGTGTTCTAAGGTCCTTGAGTTATCTGGGAAGGGTAAAAGTACCAGTTTATATTAGACTTTGGTAAGTCAAGGATTCATGTGTGATCCTTACAGAGTAACCATTAAAAGGAAAGAAAATGAGTACAAGAAAGGAGAAGGGAAAAGGACATAGAACAGATGGGGAAAATAGGAAGATGTTAAGAAAAAGAATTAAATGCAAATAGATGAGAAATTACATTAAATGTAAATGTTCCAAATATTCCAATAAAGATTCAAAGATTTTTCAAAATGAATAAAAAGATTAAAAACCCAAGTAAATACCTGCTTACAAAAGGGAACCCTTAAATATACAGAAACAAAGACTGAAAGCCAAAAGACGGAGAAACCATACTATACAAACACCAACCAAACAAAAGCTGGTATAGATAAAGTAGACTTCAAGGTCAGCATTAGAGAAAAGGAGGACTTTTTTAGGTAATTAAAAAAATTATTGTTTTAATATTTTATTTTGAAATATTCAAACATATACAAAAGCAGAGAGACTAATATAATGAATCAGATGTACTCATCACCCAGCTTCAAGTTACCATTATATATCCAATCTCCCTTCATCTATCACTGTCCTCTCCACACTTAGATTACTTTGAAATAAACCCCAGAAGTATTGTTTTATATGTAAATATTTCAGTATGTATCTCTAAAAGATAAGCACTTAAAAAATAACCATCCTACCATCATCACACACAAAAAAATAAAACAACAGTAATTCTTCAGTATTAAGAGTTTTTCAGCCAGTGTTTACATTTCCACTGTTGTCTTATAAATGCTTGTTCCTCTGTGCTCTATATTTCATATAAATTGGTGGTAAGATCTAGAGGCTTGGCCAGATTCTGGTATTACCATCATCATCACTAAGCAAGACTACTTCATTGGTGGTGCTATGTACTTCCATCACAATGTACATAACACCTAGTAGCTACTTCTCTGTAATGTTAATATAAAATCTTTGATGATCATTGCCTAAATCCACTAAGTCATTTGAGTTGCAAAGTGGTGATACTCTAATTATATGATTCCTTGATTATTATCTAGAAAACTTCAATAAAGAGAAACTTCTACTTATTTGTTCTTCGACTATTCAGATAAAGATCGTAAGAGGAAAAGGAGTTGATTCTCTCCCTTCATTTGTCAGTTTTCAGAATAATGAGTTCTTCTTGCCGAGGCATCTTCCAAAAGTGACCAGTGAGTTTTGCTTATCTGCTGTTTTAATAGTACCATTATAAAGTCATAGGTTTCAACAAATTTGATGTTTTTCAGTTCATGGCAGCTATTGTCTTTACTGATGCTTAAACTGTCCCATCTTTGACCAGTAGCACTTATTCAGGCTGGCTCCAGAATTCTGTCTGATATGACCCTAGTAAACTTTGATTGATTCCTTGCTTTCTGGGATAACAAAATGTTCCAAGCTAAGGCTGTACATTTTATGGCCCAGACCTTGAATCAACCATTTTTCCTAAAGCCTTCATTACTTTTGGTAGGTAATGGTATTTAGAGGTCACATTCGGGGCACAAATGGTGCTCACTGCTATTGGGTTGGGTTCTTTTTAGTGAACAGAACTAAGAAATTCACATGTATGTGCATATGTATGTATATATGTGTGTATCATAAGTATATATGCACATAGGTATATATATTTGTATATGCCTATGTATTACATATACACTTAAAGATAAATATATATATTTAAAAAACATGTATATATATATTTAAGGATAAAATACCTTATGAGTTCATGTTAATCCTAGCAATTCAAATTTAGAAACACAAGTTTCAACCTTACCAGCAATCTTAAATCTGTATTTCCTTTTAATCATGTCAAAAAACTCTAGTCTCAGTGACCTCAGCATAACAACTCATTTGACCTATTCTACAATACAAACACAGTATCAGAATAACAAAAATATTACTGAAAACAGGTATTTTGTTTGTGTTGTTGTTAAGGAACATCTAAGAGATGTACATTAAAATTATTTGGAATTTGTTTACTCTGCTAATTCCACCAAGTGAATACACAGTTAAGTTCATTTATTTCATTTTACTTTCAATTTCTCAGGATATCTTTATTAATAATATAGTAATTTTGTTTTATAATTATGTAAAATGTCTACACAGTTCTAAAGTCAAATCTACAAAACAAAGTACATTCAAAGAACTCTAGCTTCTCTATCCTCCAGCCCTACGTCCTCCCTTTCTATGTAGGTGAAACTTTTTTTGAATTTCATGGTTTATCCTTCCATGGTTTCTTAACGGAGTGAATATATGCACTTACTATTATTCCTGCTTGTCTTAGATAAGCGGCAGCACATTAGTCACAACTGTATCCCTGATTTTCCCCTTACTACATCCTAGAGATCGTTCTGTGGTATATAAAGACTTTCCTTATTTCCTTATTTCACTGGTAGGTCCACAGCATATTCATCCAGTCCTCTACCATTCAGACTGTATCCAATCTTTTGCTATTAAAAATAGTGCCAACAGAGTGTATTGTCAAAATTTAAAATTTTTACTAATCAGATAGTTGAGAAATGGTAGTTTTCATTTGCATTTCTCTTATTAGGAGTAAAGGTGAGCATATTTTTCTATGATTGAGCCATTTTCATTTCTTTTTCTATAAATGTGGTTCACCTCTGAGAAAGCTTTAACCAATTTCTAAGATTGTTGGTCTTCTGTGTTTTTAGAAGCTCTTTACATGCTATGGCTATTAACCCTTTGTCTGTGATATTAGCTGAAAAATTTTTTTGCAGTTTCTTACTGTCCTTTTACTTTGCTTATGCAAAGTATACTTTGCCATGAAAAAAAAATTTCTTTAATGTAACCGAACTTATCAATCTTTTCCCTAGCTTTTGGATCTGGAGTCATAGTTAGAGGGGAAAAAAGAAATTACACAGCAGTCTCACTCATGACCACAGATGGAAAAACTCTAAACAAAACATTAGCAAACCAATTCCTGCAACATATGACCTAACTACCAAGACGGGTTTATTCTAGGAATAGTTAGTTTAACATTCAAAAACCAACCAATGTTTTATACCACATTAACAGAATAAGAGAAAATAAACTATTTTCTCAAGCTATACAGAAAGAGCACTTGATAAAATTCAACATCCATTCATGATAAAAGCTTGTAGAAAACAGATATACAAAGGAATTTACCCTGATAAACGATATCTACACCAAAGCATACTTAATGGTGAGCAGCTGAAAACCTTCCCTCTGAGATCAGGAATGAGATGAGGTTAGCCACTGTTGCCACTTCTACTCAATGCTGTTCTGGCTCTTGTCAGTATAGTAACGCAAGAAAAAGAAATACAAGGCCCAAGGATTGGAAAGGAATAAGTAAGTTTTCCTTATTCACGATGACATGATTGCATATGTAAAAATCAAAAAGAATCTAAAAAGTTATTCACATAAGCATGATTGTTGGATACCAGGTCAGTATACTAAAATCAACTACATTTTTATTAGCAAGTAACAGAAAACGAAAAAACAAAAAGTTAACCATTTACCATAACATCAAAAAATCAATTCCCTAGGAATAAATCTAGCAGAGATATGCAAAATCTCTACACACAAAACTAGAAGACATTCTGGGAAAAATTGAAGACCTAAATATTAAAGAACACCTAAATAATTATCCTATAGCAGTACAGGATAAACCCATACTGACAAAAGGATTCATAAACTAATGAAACATAAAGTCTAGAAACAGATCCTTACATACGTAGACCCTTGCTTTACGACAATGGTGGCACTTCAGGATAGCAAAGAAAGGCAATCTTTTCAATAAATAGTGCTGGGTCAACTCAGTATCCACAGGGGAAAAAGTGAGACCACCCCTACACCTTACAACTTTCATAAAAATCAATTCTAGGTGGATTATAGCTCTAATGTGAAAGCAAAACAAGAAAACTTTTTAGAGAAAATTTAGTATCTTTAAGACCGTGGGAAGGAAAAGTTTTCTTAAATAGGACACAAAAAGCATTGGGAAAAGATCCATTTTAACATTGCTTAATCAACGACTTCAGTTCCTCCAAAGACATTGTTAATAAGTGAGTGGGAAAAGTGCAACACACATAAAAAACAAGGATTTGCAGTAAGAACATACAAAGACCTACAAGTAAGAGTTAGATTTCAGTTTTTAAAAATTCAGGAAAAAGGGCTATACAAAAATGTAATGATGTGTTTTACCAAATGCAATCTTTATATTTGTTTCCAAAGTAATTAATAATTTTATTGGGTTTTTATGTATAATACTTTTTGTATCTTTGTAGGAACCCAGTTGGTGGAAGGATTCAGTTGGCTATTGCTGTGGCAGTTGCTCTCTTCCCACTGATCTCGTGGGTCTACATATACTTAAACAAGGAGATGCGGTCCTCCTGGCCAACTCACTGCAAGACAGTAATTTAAACACAGTGAAGAATCCTGTTCTTAAAATGAGTTTTCAATTTTTTATAAACATGGTTGTAACAAGCCAGTTTCCCTGGACTTTATTTCAGGTAATCTGAGTTAATACTAGAGATGATTTAAAAAAAAAATCCTAAGAACTTTTTAAGGCTGCCTACAACCCAGGACTGGATGGGACCAGTAAGAGAGACAGGCTATGACATCCTGCTGTGTCACAGTGCAGTGGGAAGGGCAGTAGAGCAAAAGTTAAGAAGTATGAATTGTAACTCAGCTTCATCACGATCCATGTGACTCTGGCAAATATATAAACCTCATGTAGATAATTCTTTATCTATAAAACATGATGGATATGAGACAGCTTACTTACACAGCTGCAAGGATTAAACTAGATGATATGAGACGCCTCTGAAGATATGAAGTGCTTACAAAGGGCTGCATGCAATAACATAGAGGGAAGCAGGGTTTGAGTAACACGACAGAAACAGCAGTGTTAAGAGAGGGCTGTACCCCGAAAGTAGGCTCATCATACTGAACTGGTACCCAGCCGTGAATTAAACGAGGACTCCAGGTGAACCAAATGAACAAGCATGTCTTGGAAAGAAAGAAAAGTTAGCTAGAATATAGGAATTTGGGGACAAAAAGAAGGAAATAGAAAATATTAATTACTTTGTAAATGAAAAAGACCAAAAGCTAGACACATATTTTGTAATGAATGTCAGAAGTAACCCTGGAGAGATTGTTCAGAGCTGTACAATCTGGTAGCCATCAGCCACTGCTGCATTAAGCACGTGAACCGTGCTTACTGAAGAAGTAGTTTTTACTTTCTTCCTTTTAATTTAAAAACATCAATTATTAGAAAACTTATGTGTGTCTGGAACACTTGTTTTAAGTCTGTTTGTAACATCTTGGATATGTGAATCTGCTTCTTCAAATGCAAATTTTATATCTAAATACAGACCAAGTATTTCCAATGAAAATTTAATGTCCAAATGGATGGATTATAAATATAAAATACATACTAGATTTTAAAGACTTAGTATAAAAAGAATGTAAAATATTTTTATATTGATTACACTTTGAAATAACATTTTAGATGTACTGGGGTAAATAAAATGTATTAAAATTAACTTTATCTGTTTCTATTTAGTTTTTAACATGTAACTGCAAAAATATTTCAAATTACTTATGAGGCTAACGTATTTCTGTTGGTCAGTGCTGTTTTAGAGTATCTGGATGGCAACTCTTTTACATATGCCAGCATCAAACTCCATAGTGAAGATAGTTTTGTGAGATTTAGGAAATATTCCACTCAAGAAGTATTAGTACCAACCATACATGAGAAGAGTGAAAATGAGTCTGGTAGTCTGTCTCTTTCTTTCTGTAGCCTTTAACATGATAGAGTATTCTCTCAGTAGTTGTTAAAGGAGGTATGTGTGTTTTTTGTTTTATACAGTGGCCACTGGACAGTCAGAAATTCTCAAGATTTGGATGAGGGTAAAGCGGAAAAAATCTAGTTGATATTTAAGCAATGAAAGTGAGATTTATTTTAAGGGTCAGTGAAATGCATATAAAGGATTTCAGTGTCCTGGTGTACGTTTAGCTTGCGTATTTGTGGTCTTTACACCTCCTTCAGCATAACTGTGAGTCAGACATGAAGACACAGACTCATCTGCAAAGTCAACACGGGAGCTAGACATCTTCCAAGCAATGATTGATTCTGTGCTTAAAAGACTGTACTGCAATTAAAAAAAAAAAAAGTAATGTTCAAGATATTCTCGCAGCCTATCTGCACCTCCCGTATCACACTGAATTCTGTAAATATACACAGTTCCTTTTTTATCGCCATCAGCACATCAAATGCACTAATTTGGTAATGTACCACCTTTCATAAAGAATATTACTGAAATTGCTTTCAAACTCTATTTTCCCATTGAATTTAAGTATTCACAGTAAGTTTAATAGTTCTATTGTGAAAACCTCTATCTTCCCAGGCCAGGAATCTTTTTCCTCCCCATTGTCACTCTTCCTCATCTGCCACTCATTATGCACTACCTGGACTGAAGCTCAAATTTCACCTTATATTTCCCAGCCCAGAAACCTGAGGGTTCCTCACTGTCTGACAAATTAAGTTCTGAGTTTGGACTTGTCATTCAAGGCTCTTCCTTTTTCTGCTTTATTTCTTACTGTTCCACCAGCACCGTTTGGTGAATCCTCATAGTTGTTACTTACAACTTCTAAACTCGCATATCCTATGATAGTGTGCTATTCTGTCTACTTGAAATGCACCTGCACACCTATTTAAACCATTTTCCTTCCTCTTCAAGACATCCCTAGTCCCTTCAAACAAAATTAAAGTCCTCCACCATGTACCTACAATTCTTTCCTCACACATTTTTATCTAGGGTTGATTCTCTCTCACTCATGTAAAGTCAGTGAATGCAGGGAGTGCATTATAGTCGCCTCTGTGGTGGGCTGAATAATGGTCCCCAAAGATATCCAAGTCCTAATCCTCAGAACCTATGAAGATATAGGGTGACCTTCATATATCATGATATGGACCTTCCAGGTGTGATTAAGGATCCTGAGATGGGGAGATTATCCCGTCTTATCTGGGTGGGCCCTCATGTAATCACAAGTTAAGGAAGGCAAAGGGGGATGTGACTACAAAGACAGAAGAGGAGAAAGGGATGTGACAACAAAGAAGAGATTTGAAAATGCTATATCGTTGGCTTTGCGGATGGAGGAAGGGGGCCATGAGCCAAAGAATGGAAGACGCAGCTCCAGAAGCTGGAAAAGGCAAGGAAACAGGTTCTCCCCTCCAGCCCCCTGAGAGAGCATAGCACTGACAGCACCTTGATCTCAGCCCAGTGAGAACGAACTGTGAGAGAACAAATATATGCTGTGTCAAGCTACCAAGTTTGTGGTAATTTGTTACAGCAGCCAGAGGAAGCTAATACACCTCTATACTCCACAGTGCCCTGCTACTCAGCAGGCACGCTCATGTTGACCAGTACTGGTTTTTTATGTCTTCCTGTTTTTTAGGCCCTGAATCAAACTCTTCCTACATTTGAACAGTCTCCACTCACCACTGAGTGTTTCTGCAAATAAGCCTTAGGACATATGACAGCTGAGTTAAACATGTCCCATTTGTCTTTAAAGGAAGTCATAAATTCATTTATCTACTAGTGTCATATAGCACCAACTGGGAGCCCAGAGGGAAAGCTAGCAGGCACCCAACTGTACTGGCACTTGGTCCTGTGTTGGTTGGAATCACAAGAGGTCTGCATGGGAGACCACACGTTCACATTTGTGAAGGGGCGGGGGGGGATTTGTTCACCTGTGAAGTAATTGGCGATATTTTTCATTTACAAAATAGGACTATAAACCTATAAAAGTAAAAATATGATGGGTACTCTGAGCAAAAAACATCCAAAGCTCATTCACACAGCTGGGTAAATGGAAAAGTTTACCTGAGCTTATTTTTTTATTATGTATATTAAGTTACATAACTAATACATTGAATGAATAAACTATTTGTAAAAAGTAAAAAAATCTCAGGTAAAGCTAAATACTGTCTATTTTGAGGACTATATCCCCCCCACCTCAGTCTCCCTGGTTTATTCATGCTACTTTCATTCATTTTCTTTCCAATTTTCAGCACAGGATATCCTATCTAAAAATGACATTTCAGAATATCTTATCAGCTAACACACACTGAAGCCAGTTATGGTTGTTTCTTATGCAAACAGAATACTAAACAATGAGACTGAGGATTCGGGGAGGGGAGTGGAACAAAACCACAAAGCTTAGTCATTCTCTTTCTATAAAAGTCAACAAAATAAAATCTGACTAAAAATGGAAAGCTTTCTCCTTCTTGTAATTCATAATTCTGTCTGGAACTCTGCCCTTCCCTTTCAACACCATTCTATCAGGATAGACATGAACTGTGCCAAAAGCCTGGCTGTCCGGAGCTGTTTCAATAACCCCTTCTATGTTGACGTGGTGCACACCAAAGGGATCCTCAGAGTAGCCACCATCATGCGTGTGACCGGCGAAGAAACACACCACACACTCGTGAGACCAAATGACTGCCAGGACGTCTCTGTAATTCCAGGCCAGGCACACACTGTCAGAGGCCGCGGGGTAAATGGGAAGATGGCCTGTTAGTTAAAGAGAAGAAGAGTTATGAGCCAATTAAGAAATAACTCTTTCACCAAAAAAAAAAAAGAAAGAAAGAAAGAAAAAGGGTAAAAAATAGTACTCAGGAAAAAGAAAATGTGTATTGCTACTCATTATGGACCGAGATCAGAAAGAATCCACACATACATGAAAAACTAGATAATCTACAGCCACGTGTCTGGAGCATAAAGAAGGATGAGACAGTTCACGTCCAAGGGGAGAGAGGACACTGTACAGGAAGAAACCCTGAGATCCACAGCCTACAGAGTCTCACGATGCACAAATGCCACGGGAGACTAAGAGCATCCTGCGCAGGGCGGTCTGCAGAGGCAGCCCGAGACCAGGCAGATGCTGCACTGGAATCTGGTCTTGCTGACTTCCCTCAGGGTAACAGTGTTACACACAAGGAAAGAGCCACTCCTAAGTAAAAGGACAGTTTAGGGATGGGCCAGCGAACTATATATCATTTATGTAGACAGTGTTTTATAAAGAACTGACTTATGCCACTTTAAACACCTCCATGAGATCAAGGCGGCCATAGCAATGTTGCAGACGTGAGAACTACGTTAAGGCCGGGAGCATTCACACTAGGTTCCACAGGGGATACGTGCAAGTGGAGCCGGGAGAATTTCAAATTCCTGATGACAAGACGCAGGTGACAAGACATCAGGCCACAGTTCCACTGTGAAGTACAGGTACGACAGCTCACTGGTCTTTCCTTCTTCCCATTAAATCACTGTCCTTTTTTCTGTCACTGTTTGTTTTTATTCTGAATATTTTTGCTCTGTTTAATATCTATTACTATATAATACAAGTAAAAAAAGGGGGATAACAGAGCACACGTATGCACACTCACACTCACATACACACTGACAACCACTCTTCAAGCTTTAAAAAGGGCTTGAATCATGAATCAAGTCCCTGTAGCATCCGACACAATTAGTCACTCCCTTCTTCTTGGAACACTTGGCTTCCAAGAACGTCACAACCCCCTTGTCTTCCCACAACCTCATTGCTTCTGATCCTCACTCTCCTTTGCGGCTTCCTCACTCCCCCAGTCCTAGCAGGAGGGCCAAATGCCTGGCACCTGGGCTTCAGTACTACTTCAGTATCGACAGCTTATGGCTTGGTGAGCTCTTAGTAATTTCCGTAGTTTTAAGTATCATCTGTATTCTTTTGACTTCCACATTTATATACCCAGCCCAGACTTCCGAATTTCAGACTCATATGTACGTACTGCTAACTCGACGTCTCTGCTGATGCAAATAAGCATCTGATATTTAACAGGCACCTGAAACTTCGTATTTTCAAAACTGAACTCCTGAACTCTTCACCCAAAATGCTAACTACTGCACTGCCCCGCGTCTCAGCGAACAGCAACTCTATGCTTCTAACTGCATGGCCAAAACTGGAGTAGGCCGAATACCTGAATTGCCAGAATGAAGGTGAAGAAGCAAACGGAAACAAAAGAACATATCTACTGGCCATCTTAAACTCTGCTAAGGAAAACCCGAGGCACTCAGTTGTTACAGGTGTATTCACCCGGTGTCTCAGCAAACAGCAAAAGGGAAGAGGTAAGAGGCTGCTAGTGCAGACAGGTGCAGGGACAGAGTGAAGGGAGACGGGAAGAACGCGGGGAAGGTGGAGGGGGGCCTGGGATACAGAACACGGACTCCAGTCCCAGTAGCTGTATGATTTGAGCTATGCAGTTTAATCTCTTTGAATTAAAATTAAAATGTCTGACTCTATGATCTATAGGTCCCTTTTAACTCCAGTATCCTTTAAAGTAACAGGTACATCCTGGCAGTGGGAACTAAAATGCCGAGATGAGAGAAGTATCCCATTTTTGAGACCACTTATTCTAGAGCCAAATAGTGTCACAAGATGCCTGTAACCCCTGAGGGCACCTTAAATTTTCCAACTTTGAATGACAGACATTTGATATTCCAATGGTAGTAGCAACATCCCCATTCCATCTCATGTCCTCACCACATCAGTGAAAGATTAATAAGGAAAAACTACATTTATAGAAATAAAATTTTACATACTCAACTATCTGACTAGCCTGTCATTTTCAAAGGGTTTTCATGTTCATAACTTGGTGCAACATGGAGAAAACTGCAGTCTGTATGTTCAACATTTGTCCAGTCTCGGAGCTCATAGAAACAGGAGCCGGAATGGAATCCAGTCCCTGTGACCCTCAGTCCCAGCCCGTCCATCATGCCACACCCATTTTAAACAAGAGAACTAATCTCAGCCCCTAAACCAAGCACAACAGCCATACTGCAAATCCAAACTCAGTTCTTCATGTGTGCATGTGTGAGTGTGTTTGTCAGCACACGCACACATCTGCACGTAAGTATATTCTGAGCAACTCCAGATTCCTGTAATATCTGAAGGCAGTATGTTTGTGAAAAATGATTCTAAACAAAAATAATAAATTTTATTTCGTTACAATCACATGGTGGACACAGTTGTAGACCTGCTGGATGGCTCACACACACTCACCTCCTGTAACATCAGTTTTTTTCCACCTGGGCAGCAGAGGCCTCTGCTTGGTGGCCACTGCACTCATAGGTAGGTCTCCTGAGGCTAGGATTTGGTCTGGGGCCTGGACGGCATTTTTCACTTAAATATTAGTACATAAATTGATCCCATTTGGGGAAATTCTACTTTGAAACGTAAAAGGCCAACTTACAGGCTCTAATATACGGCAAGATGTTTTTGTTACTTTATAATTCTTTCCTGAATCAAGCTTAAATGTTAATTTTATATTCAGATTGTTTTTCAATAAGAAATTTTAAACTAAGCATTCATTTTATAGAAAGGGGACACCACAGTATTAAATATTGGTAGTATGCTTTAAAACCTAACTAAACCTATTCTCTAAAATGCTAGTGTAACCAAATAATGTAAATACTTACTCACAATCACCACCTTTTCTTGGTTTCTGTCAGAGAATGTAAGAACTTCATTTAACCAGTTCAGCTGTTCTTGGCTGAATCCGCCATTAAACTGGACAAACTGGGGCTCAGAAAGTCCTGAAATGAATTCAGTATTTTAGACCCATCAAATGTCAGTTTTTCCCTCATTTGGGCATTCAAACTTAGCTACTCTGGGGACACATATATTTCTTTAGCAATATTTGGCAGCAATTGACTTAAAATAGGAGACCACAAGAATTTAGAGCAACATCAAGCACACTTTATCTTACTCCTAATCCTGACGCTCCTCTGCTACTTCCCTAGCCTTCCATTACGTTGAAAATAAAACAGACTGTTTACTATGTCCCCTGACTCACTACAAAATCACCTTTTACCCCATGGGCTCTTCTGTGTCCTTCAACAATGTCTCACTCTGCTTTGTGCCTCTGTATTTCCGTCTTGAATACTCTGCCCCACCCGCTCTTCTCAAGGATGACTATCACTTAGGTTTCAGCTTCAATGCTTTTCTCCTTACAGAAGCTCTTTCTGGCCACCTAACTAAAATGGTACCCTTAGTCCTCTTCTATAATATTATTATTATTACTTTATTTTCTTGGTGGCATTAATCACTTATTTGTTTCATTTATCATCTGTCCTGCCCACTTTCTTCTCATTTCCCCGACTCCATCCATAAAAAAAGTGGTAGTCAGTACTGCCTACAGCTCTGAAGAAGCTGCCCTAGAAAAAGCGCCCAGCCCAGAACAGGCACTCAGGTATCTGTTAGATAAAGGAATCTTGAACCAACTGCCACCAATCCATGTGCCATGAGGCTTGTGAGAAATTCTGACCCTGAACAACACGACAATATACTTTTACCTTAATTGTCCATCTTCCTGCTGAATAAAAGGTAGCTGAAGAATTTAAAGACAATGTATTAGATTCTCAGCTCAAAGGAATAATTCACCTTGAGGACTATTCAATTCCGTATTTGGATTGTGCTCCCTCAGTATCTTCAGACACTGCTGGAATTTTGGAGAAGACTGGTCCACACCCAACACACTCATGTCATAAGCATCAAGTAAAATGAACCGGAATTTAGGGAACGGCACAAAATGATAAGCGTAATAACTCTCTGAAGGCATAGTCTCAGGATGACGGGCAATCTGGTCTTCTAGAAACCTTGTGTTAAGTTTGGAGTTTGTTAAGTAGTCTCTGCTGAAGTTATAGAATTCATGATTTCCCCACGTGTGATGAACTGGGACTTTCAGCGTTTGGAATGTGTTCAGAACAAGTTCCAGTGACTTTTCTGATGCTTTATACTGTGCATTATATCCATCGATGATGTCTCCAAGCTGAAGTACACAACAGGGTGGGCTGCTTTCTTTATTCCAGTGTTCGATAGCACACTGTAAGTGAAGAAGACTGTGCCTGTAGTACCTCCGTCTGCTCCCCTGGAAATTATAGCCGTCTTCTAAATCAGCATACTGAATGTCTGCTATAACGCCAAAGGAGAAGAGTTCTGAACTCTCACTTAGCGGTCCAGGATCAGGCTTATCATCCATAACCTCCAAAGTTTTCTAAATAAAGTAAAAAAGATAACTAAGTTATAAACATCTTAATTTTCTAACTGGACTGGAGAAAATGGCTAAATGAATATTAAACTCAACAGTCAATCCACTAGGTAGCTTGGTATAGAGAAAAGTGTATGGACTTTAGAGTCTGATGGTCTTAGGTCCAAATTGCCAAGTCCTAAAAATGCTTCAATTTTCTCATCTGTGAAATAGATGATAACCTCTGTTCTCAGAAGAGCAACAATTTACAAAAGGGTAATTTATTGATGAACAGCCCTTCTAATTTTAGTAAAGTCAAATACAAGTCTGATGTAATTTATAATTTTTAATAAATATACACCAGTTTTAAACACACACACACACATATGCACATCTTCCACAAACACCAAAATAATTCTATCAAAAGTTCAACATTTTGCAGGGGGTGGGCTGGAACTGAATATTACATGCATCTACTCTACTTTATACATCAGTTCCTGCTATGGGTATATTGTGTCGGGCTGGATCTTTTCTCTTTGCTGATGGGTAGGTCACCTGAAATAATTTTCTCATATTTTATATCTGAAATGACAGTGAGAGGCAAAAAATATACCATTTTACAATTTTAAACAAACAAAAAGTCCAACACAAAAACTATGATGTTGAGGTGACTATTTTCATTTCTGTGAGTAGTGGTTCCTGGTTCTTTAACAGGTGGATTCAAATTTGAATCAGCTCTTTAAATACCAAATATACACTCCCCTTCTCTGTAACCCAAACAGGAAATATGTAGTCTTTTTCCCTTATACAGGATCTCTGCCCTGCCTCAGTGGCCGACAAGTAAGTACACACAATTTAGACTTGAAAAAGCTATTATTTTATTAGATTGTTAACAATCTAAATTTATAATCATTTGTAATCTCTTAAAAGAGCCAAGAACATTAAAGACTAAAGTCAAAATCAAAGGCCAAGATCCTAATTTATCAACCATTCATGTTAGAAAGGCTACAGTAATAAACTGTGCAGTGGTGTCTAGGTTTATTAAAACCTAGTTGTTTTTAAAAATTCATTTGGAATTTCTGAAATTACTTTCGACTCCTGTTCTCCAGTCGTGTGCCCAGTATTCCTACTGAGTTCATGTTAACCCTCTACGGACACGTGAAATCCCGCCACGGTGTGCGTATCAGAGGTGGAGGGGACAATTCTACGACTGGCCCTTAGGGCCAGACTTTGACATTTTTTGTGAATTAGGGGCCTCTTTTCACTCTAAAACTGTTGTCATTAATGACACACTTTCTATCTGATCTACCCAGTTATAAACTTAATTTCTCCCTTAATCTGGTTGGGTATAATTAGCCCTAAATAAACAGGTAAAAAAGCACCAGAAAAAGATGGAAATGCTGAAAAATGGCTTAGTATTCTTATACTGTTTTCCCCCCCAATTTGTTCATTTCTTCCTGCAGTCCCCACCTGAAAACCCCACTAAATACCAAGTCAGTTATTATGTATGAGGGTTAGCATAGATGAGATTATCTGATTTGAATGGTGAACTGAGATACAACTACATAAATACAAAACTCATCTAAGCTGAAAATCTCTCGTCTTACTAGGTTTCAATATTTGGAATTTCAAGTTTAAGTAAGGAGAATCAAACCAGAAGATAATTTCGCAAGTGTCTCACTGGAACACTATTACCAATGCTTAAGAGAAAACAGCTTCTGGGAACGGCTTTTATCCCCTGCCAGATAAGCTTGTTTTTCTCTCTAAACTCGGAGACTTTATACTGAAAGTATGTACTGTGGATCCCCTAGAGGGCATTTAGTCCCAATTAATTTGATCTTGTCCAGGAGACAGCTGTCATTCACTTCCTGTTCTGGTAACAGCACTCCAAGTCTCCCAATTCCTCACTCTCAGTTTGTGTGGTTTGACCTCAACCCCCAGCGCTGGCCTATAAAAGCCCAGTTTCCCTCGGGTCAGTTCGAGGTCAATAAGCGTCAGCTCTGGGACTTTTGTGGGAACTACTAGCAAAACTACAGGAACAACTCCTGCTAAACAGATAACTGTGTAGAGGTGCCGGGGGAAAAGTTAACTGAAAGAAACCCAACCCAGAAGAAACGAATATGCATGATGGAAGGAAACCAAGTCCTGGAAACATTAGGTGAAAACCTGGAATCGCCTGTCCCTGCCAGAACTTGTTCACTTAGTTCTGTAAGACAATAAAATCTCCTTTGAGTAAAGCCAAACTGAATCGGCTTTAAGATTTCTGTCACATGATTCCCAAAGCCCTGTCAGATAAACCTTCTGCTGAAACAGTTTAATTTAGGAAAACTCCAGGACATATGAAGATTTGCCAACTTTTTTTTAAAGTTAGGCAATGTGCAGGGGCCACATGCTTCAAAGCAGTAACGTGTTCCAGAGTAGGAAAGAGATCCAAAATGCTCAATACATATAGCTTTTAAAGATAAGGTCAAGAATACAAAGTATGCAATTTTATTAAACAAAGAAATTATTTTGAAAAAACAGGGACATATTTATACTGTGATCTGTTAAAGGAAAGATAAAAGGCATGGGAGGAGAACAAGGCCATGTTCAAGGAAAGATAATTGGGATCAGGAATGAGTGAGTCAGGGCAAAAAGAACCAAGTGGGCAGGGAACCGACTCTCCTGACTAGTTCAGAGTCCTTTATGATACAGGGAAATGCCAGAGAGACTGACTGTGGTGGACAGAGAGATCAAAAACTCAAAGACACCTCCAATGGCAAGATTAGAACAAGCATTCCAATGCCACAGAACTTTTTCAAAATACTCCCCATCCTTCACCAAGTACACACAAGAAAGGAGATGAGTACAGGATAACTGTTGAAGCTCCTAATGGGTACATGAGGTCTATTATCTCTACTTCAAAGCATGTTTTTAAATGTCTATAATATAAAGTTTTTAAAAAGCATTCTGAAGTTTAGGGAAAATAAAGTCTAGAAGAATTAGAAGACCTAACGAAACAATCTGCTTTTGAAAAGAAAGCAAAATAGCAATTTTGAGAGAGTTTCGCCTGCACTACTTACAGATGCTAAGTTAGCCTAAGTCTCAGTGCAGAGGTATTATGATGAACTGCTGAAAGCTGTGAAACTAAAGGCCTGGAACTGATTGGAGTCCCAGTTTTTTCTAGAGCAAAACAACCCCCATCGCTTGTGAGATTTGACTGAGTTATAACACAGTGATCTACTTTGCATATCATAAAGCACTATATGCATGTTAAGAAAATTATTTTTAATTATATATCTGAAAATATATCTGCCTGTTGAACCTCAAGATGAACAAAACTACCATAATTTTTATAGACCAGGAAAATGTGGAAAACTTTACAAGACTTCCTCAAAAAATTCCTACAAAAGGTCATGGTGCAGGATAAACCGACAGCATTCTGTGAAAACCACATTAGGCATTAATGATTTTCAAGAAGGGAAAGAAGTACCCAGAGATGCTTACTTGCAGAAAACTTGCTACAAGATGATACAATAACACTTCTATAATAATTAAGACTGGCAGAAGGCTGAAGGTTCTTGTAGTAAGCCCTTAAGAATCTATGACGAACTTGTGAAGACAGACAGTCCTTCACACTACTGTCAAAGGAAAAAACTGTGACAGTCTAGACATTAGTAAGGAGAGACTTTGTTAAGAGGAACTATTGTAATAAATGCTCAAAACCTGAGACAAAAGTATCTCAGGGAAGGGATTGGTGAGCCAAGTTTTTATACACTGACCCCAAGGGACAGGTGGCTGTGGAAAGAGGAAGGGGCAGCCTTGAAACTCACTTGTACTAAATACTGTAGTAACAGGAAGGGTGAGGCAGGAAATATTTGGGGATAGGCACACTGTTGGGGGAAAGGGCCGGGAAGGTCCCACAAAGTCAGACCGAGCTGTCCTAGTCAAAACAGCCTAAAGTTATGTCAAGAACAAAATCTGATCAGCCTTGTCACTACTGATAGAACATCAGATATTATCTAAATTGGAAAATCAAAACAAAACTCGGGTGACCTTAGCGGTTTAAGAGTAGTAATAAAAGTGTGCCAACCCCAAAACAATGCAGGAGACTACAAATAAAGAGTTTATTTGGGATCTTAAGAACTGCATTCGGGAGAGACAGACTCAGGTAAAACTGAGTGTTCTGGGGAAGAGAAAGAGTCAGGGGCTCTTAAATACAAAAAGCCAGAGTTGCCTAGTGGGAACTGACTCTGATGTGAGTCAGGAAGTATCTCTCCTTAAAGAATCACGAATTATTCTAAGATAGGGGTCCAAGAAGTATCGAGTTTCTGGCACATTTCTGGAGAACTTCATTAGGACAGTAAGTGGTCAAAAGCTCAGATTCCATCCAGGCTGAGACGTGCATCCTGCGTAAGTCACACGTCTTCAAGGGCCTCCCAGCCCCATTTCAGAGCTCTCTTAGCAATGCCAACACCATTCTGATTTTCCTTTCATAAGTGATAGGTTTACACCAGTGTTTTAGGTATCCTTTAACACTAAAGTTTTATGGGTCTATGATGTCAGGCTCAGATGTGCTGTTAGCAATTCATCCAATGTCTAGTTATAAAATACCTACTTTCAGTAAGGAACTGTTTTAGATGATAGTATTTTATTTAATATTATAAATTTAATATGAAAGAGCTGTATAAAAGTGCTCTGGTAAATAAAGGGTCAACCTATTTAAAGAAAAAAATCACTCTGGGAAATAAAACTTAACAGACCTGAAAACAACACTGAATTCAGTTTTAATTTTGTATGATGTGTGTCTGATCGGTTAACCTACAACTGAGCAATGATGAGTGATAATTTTATATGTTCACTGCCTGACTAAGCAACTTACTTTTGTGTCTTTTTTGTCCATTTAAGGAATAACTTCCCCCTGGGGAAACAAATGCACAGAAATAAGAGGGTACAAAAAAATCTTAACCATAGAAACTTCGTTTGATTAAAAACGATTCCAAATGCCGAGCGAGCATTTACTTTGAGCAGATATTCCAGAGAATTCCAACTCAATCAGGGCATCAAGAAACATGGGTAGTGACAGACTACAACCTTACTGCGTTAGAAAGCAGAGCAGCACACTGGCTAATTCTGCCAGTTCACAGAAAATACCATGTTCCAGCGCCACCATCACGGGGCACCAGTTGCTTCTGCCTGTCGGAGCACGCAGGAGTGGGATCCGAAGTTAAGGAAGAGCATCAGAAGGCGATTTTTTTTTCCTTTTTCTGTATTTTGCAACTCCACCAAGGAGGCAGGGAGGGAAAAGGCTAAGACTGCAGATGTTGAGACAGAAACAAGGCAAGACAGTATGAACACGAGTTAAACTTTCACAAGGAATGAAAAATAAACCGACGAATGTTCTCTGCCTCGTTAATAGAGAGGGCTTCTATAAATACAGGCATATATAGCTCATGCAGTTTACCCAAACAAGATAAGCAGCCCCGGACAGAGAACCCATCAGCAAACTTTCAACCACCAAACTGAAGGGGTCAGGGGCGTTGGGGGGCGGGGGGCATTTTAAGGAACTGGGGCCCAGGGACAGCAAGTGAAGGCTTGGGACATGACGGAGCAGAGACACTACTTCGTACAGCGTTGTTTATAATTATGTTCCTTATAACCTGGGAATTAACTGGAAGTTCAGGCAGTTCAGTCATACAAGCCCTTGTCACCCTAACACTCAGATCCTGGTCAGAAATGTTTTTATAAGTCAAACATTTCAAGCGCGAGGGGTCTGCTTCTTCGTTAGGGGTGAAGAGCGGTCAACGACCCAGCAACGCCCCTTGGCCGACCTCCAGCCTGGCCTGGCCGAGGGCGCCTGAGAAGGTGGGAACGCGGGCTGCCGCGTCCCGCCCGTCTCCAGGCGCTCTCTTCTGAGGCGGGGGGAGCCCTGTGGGGAAGGAGCGGCTGCAGTCGCCGAAGCCCTGGGCCCCCCGAGCGGCGCTCAGGCCCGCCGGGCCCAGGCCCCGCCACTCAGCCCGGCCCCGGAGGCTACCTCCTCCTGCGAGCCCTGCTGCCCACTCTGCCGCCCGCCCGCGCAGCTCCCGCCCAGCCCGGGCCGGGCCCGCCTCCCGCCGCGAGGACCCACCTACCGCGCGCCAGCTCCTCGGCGAACGGCTCTTGACTACCGGCTAGGGTACCGCGTCACCAAGGAGCGGAGCGGAAAGAACGGCTCTCCCTCACTTCCGGAGGAAGCGGAAACGGCGCCGGAAGCCGAGGGGCGGGTCAGAGGAGGCGCGGTCTCACAAGCTGATGGCGGGGCTGTTGCAGGCTCCCGGCCGGGTCATGCAGCTTCCGAGTCGACAACTTTGGCGTCTCTTGCCTCGGGGACTCGGGGTTTGGGACCCGGGGGAGGGGACCGCGAGGGTTTTCCTGAGGCGACTCTGCGCGCGGCCACAGGAGCCGTGGCGGGCCTCGGGGCTCGCTGGCCGCTACCTGAGGAGCCGGCCCCTCAGCACGGCGATGCCGCCACCGCCGGGGTCGTCGGGACCTGAGGCGAAGGGCAGCAGAGACCCCACACGCCCCTCGCAGCCCGGGGTGAGTGCACACCTGGAGCCCTGCCTTTGCTTGTCGGGTCTGTCAGTCAGCCCTGTGGCCTTCCCATCTCTTCCGGTAGTAACCTCAGAAACCGCTCGACCTGGCCTGAAGTTGTCCTCAATTCCTGTGTCCTCCTGGGTCACAGAATCTCATCCCACGTCTCCCTGGGTTTTAGTTAGCATTGCGCCGAGAAAATAAGTTTCAGGTGTTCTTAAGGACCTCCACCATGAGTTTTCCGTGACTGAGTCAGAGCTTTTTTTTTTTTTTTTGGTGTCAATTGACTCTCCCTTCAGAGGCTTAGTAAATATGTTGCAACTGAGCACAATGTGGGTTGTAGTTCGTGCTGGGCATGCTTTTCCTCTTTAGTTCTAGTTCTGACCTCAAAAGAACTTAGAGCCACTACCCTCTAGTACTAGGTAAGAGAGTTGGTTTTTGGAGCTGGAGGAAAGTTAATGAGGTAAGCCTAGGTAGCGGGCATTTTACTTACCGTGGGATTTGGAAGAGTACAAAGAAGTTGTTGACTGGGGAGGGGGAAGGCCCAGCCTAAAAGTTGAGAGTTATGCTTTATTTGGCAGACTTTCTGAGGACTTCAAGCCGGGGAGGCAGCCTCAGATAACTCTGAGGGACTGCTCCGAAGAGGTAAGGGAGGAGCCACGACATATAGGGAGTTTTGCAACAAAGACCAGGTAGTCAGAACATCAAAAGATTACTGTTAATTAAAACCACTGGCAGGGAGGGTATAGCTCAGTGGTAGAGTGCATGCTCATGTGTGAGGTCCTGGGTTCAATCCCCAGTACCTCTGTTTGAAGAAGAAAAAAAAAAAAAAAAACAATTACCTCCCCCACCAAAAACACAAAGTAGTTAAAGGAAATCAGAGAGCCCTAGTTAATGAACTTAGCACTTTTCTAAGTATGGGAAGATACAAAAGTATGGGCTCATTGAAAGCATTCCATTGATATGCACTTTAGCTATCTATGGCCAGTATCCTGTTCTTTCCCATTCTGAGTCCCCTCAGGGTGCACCATTGCGGGTGGCAGCAGTGGTTGAGGGCTTGGCAGTGGGCAGCCCACTGTCTCCATCTTGAGGTCCCCTGGGCTCACTGTCTCGGGAGGCTGGAGTGGCTGATGTCTTTGCTGATACGGCAAGCAGCATTTTTCATTCACAAAGTAATGATGCAATTTGCAAAAGGTTCCACTTTTAGATCGCTTCTACTTTGGCTTTGTTACTTCCTGAAGCCTAGTTGGGTTAACCTCTCAAATTTATTTGGTTTATTTCTACGTAGTCTCAATATCAGCACAAGCAAGTAATTAACTGGTTTTAAATCAGCCATTCGGATCAGGGTCACACATACTAACAGTCACCGTACTTGAGCTTTGGGTCATTTTTCACTTGAAAAGAAATTGACTTAGGGAACATTTCCTTGGAAATAAGTGCCTTCATGATTGTGTTAGGAGCCCAGATGCCACTGCAGCCACAGAAACTCTCAGTGTTTTCTCATCTCAAACATGAAACATTCTGCCCATTTAACGAGATCAGGGCCTGTGTATGGCTATATTTTAAACTAATGTAATAAATTTAGTATGACTAAATGTTTGCATCATTTTTATTTTTGAAATCTCTGCCCCAGTAGCCTGTTTCCTGGAAGTCTTTAGCCGTCACATTTGCTATTGGAGGAGCTTTACTGGCTGGAATGAAGTACTTCAAGAAAGAAAAGACAGAGAGTAAGTACATATCATCTGGTCAGCTCTGAATCAAATCCTTCCTGCCTATGGACTAGCATCTTTCTGTTGTTGTTCTTAAGCTTTTTAATCTTGAAATAATTTTAGATTTACAGGAGAGTTGTTAAAATGACAGAATTCTCATATATCTTTCTCTTACGTTCCCCTGATGTTAACATCTTATGTAACCACGGCTCATTTATCAAACTTCGAAATTAAAACTCATACAATACTATTCACTAAACTACTAACTTGACTTGGATGTCACCTGTTTTTCCATTGTCTTTTATTTGTTCAGGACAATACTGTCTAACATGAAAAGACGTAGCGTGGACAGATTTGACTGTGGGTAGTGAGAAGTCCAGGGAGTACAAAGATGACTAAGGTGCAGTCCAGCCATTGACGTGCACATGACAGTGAAACAGACACCGAAGTAAAGGATTTCACTCGATGAAGTTCTGCCAGGCCAGAGGGAAATTCACAGTCCTCAGAGGGCCAAAGGAAGGCTCAACGTACTGCAAACCACTGAGTATTAGCGAGGGACAGGCCAGAGGCTGTCCACGGATGATAGAGAGAGATGGGAGAACCTGGCTGGGATGCCAGGAACTGCTCTGGATTACCACTTGAAGTGTTTAGAAATTGTTTACAAGAACTTTATATTTTAGAGACTATTTCAGGACTTCTAAGATTTGTTTTAGAAGTTTCTAGTAAGTCTTTACAAAGTAGAACTTAATGTTTTGAGTCTTTAGAGAGTCTCTTTTGATGCCATTATACAAAAGACAATGTTTAAGTCTAGGGGTGAGAATTCATAGGCTTTAGAACCTTAGGAATATAAGATCCGTATTGATATATAGACGTATTTCTTTTGCGTAACAAGCAGTTCCACAATGAAACAAAACTGACAAACTAGGAAAGTAGTGGTACGGTTCTAGAAAACGCAAGCTTCTTTTGACTTTAGTTTGGGATTTCATCTTCAATTAATAACATTTTGTTGTGTAAGAAATTGTATTATGAAGTAGTATTTAAAAAGTGTACCCAAAGTGCTTCATCATCTCCAAATACTTTATTGTGTGTTTCAGTCATTTCCCTAAAAAGTCTTAGATCCTTTTAGTGGAGGATGGTATTTAGAAGTTAGGATATGAGCTCATTGCTATTGGAGTGTGTCTGCTCCTGGGTCCTTTCAGTGGACAGAGGTAGGAGTCTTCTCCTCGGTCCTCTCAGTGGACAGAGGTAGGAAAGAGATGTCCATTTACAGCTACACTTATTTCTGTTTCTATATATATTGAAGCTGTAAGTTCATACTGTACCTCCCATTTTCCCCAATACCTCATGGTTCATCCTAGTTTTCTCTCTTTCCATTTTTCTAACTCCTTTTCCACTTGTAACTCTCTTATCTCAGTGTATTTATTTATTTGATCAGTCCCCTGTATGTAACTAAGTTTCCATCGCTGCTGTCCTCCCCGGTGCAGCTGCCCTCAGCACACTCAGGCTCAGGCACCCACTGCCAGGCCGCCCGCCTCGCCCACTTGGGCTCAGACATTCTGCTCTGCCGTTCGTTCCCCCTCCCTCCCTCATCGTGGCCACGCCTAATGGCTAAGGACTGAATTGTTCTGGAAGAGGAAGAAATATTTTTACCACTTTCTTTTCTTATAGTCCTTAATATATACAATAGAATTTTATTTTATTTTATTTTATTTTATTTATTTTATTTATTTTATTTTATTATTTTATTTTATTTTAATTTTATTTTATTTTATTGTTGTATACTTATTTTTTTTAAAGGTTTTTTAAGCTTCTTGAAAACTGAAGCTATTTCTTTCACATTTTGTGCCCTCAGTCATTAGTATAGTATGAACCATAGATCAGTCATTTGCATATTGGTGGTTAGATTCACTTTTTTTTTTTTTTTTTGGTGTTTGTCTGTTTAAGAGCTGGAGAAGGAACGGCGGCGAAGCATTGGAAAGCCTTTACTTGGGGGCCCATTTTCCCTCACAACTCATACTGGAGAGCCCAAAACCAATAAGGACTACCTGGGTCAATGGGTATTGATTTATTTTGGTTTCACTCATTGCCCTGATATCTGTCCAGAAGAACTAGAAAAAATGATTCAAGTCGTGGATGAAATAGGTAAGAAAGCCATCTCTTACTATAAAAAGTACATGTTGACTTGATGTCCTTAATGTTACTATGCTTTTCATATTCTTACACTACTGTTAGTTGGAGGGTTGTAATTATTTTGTTTGTGAAAACGTAAGATCTCAGTATTAGATTTGTTAGCTGCTATGATTCCCTGGACTTTATTCTTCGCCAAAGGAAGCTTGGTTTTTGTGTGTGTGGTTTGTTTTTGTTTTTTGTTTTTAGTTATTTATTTATTTATTTATTGGAGGTACTGGGGATTGAACCCAGGACCTCATGCATGTTAAGCATGTGCTCTACCACTGAGTTATATCCCTCCCCACAAAGGAAGGTTGCTTTGATGCTAAATGTTTAAAAACGTCAGTGTGGTCTGGGTCTCCCTTAACTCTGCTTTGTGTCCCTTCCTTTTTGTAGCCTTCCATCACAGACACTGCCATTGCCTTTTCCCCGGTGACTGATGGTTAGACTAGGAAATCTGTGGTATGGTCTATGATGTACATCCTTCCTAAAATGAATTGCTCCAGGAAATTCAGTCCTTAATAGTTTACCTCTCCTTTGAGAAATGGTGGGAGGGAATCCTGCAAACATTGGATTGGATTAGGAGACAAGATATGCGCCTGATATGATTTGAGTAATGCATGTATGCACCGGTGCAGGGATTTGGTAGAATATTTGTCTAATCGCACCACAGATGTGTATGGATCTGCTTTTCCCAGAGGCTGTCCCCTCCCCTGTCATCTGACATCAGTGTTAGATGTCCCTCTGTGTTGCTGTAGGGCACTCCCTCCCTACATGCTACCATAATTGCTATTTGTCTTTTCCCTTGGAATGTGAATGCTGACTAATGAGAGTTTTCTTTCAGATAGTATTCCAACTTTGCCAAACTTAACTCCTCTTTTCATCACAATCGACCCAGAGAGGGACACAAAAGAAGCCATCGCAAATTATGTGAAAGGTGTGTTCGATTAATAATGCTTCACATCTGTTTAGCTCTTAGAGTTTTTGAAAGATCAGCTCATTTGAACCTTGCAATGCCTTGTGAGATAGAGAGAACATGGTACGGTCACCAGTTTTACAGGTGGAGGGTAAGATAAGGCTCAGAATTGTGACTACGGCTGGTAAGTAAATAAATAAGAGGTCTCTCAATTCCTGGTGCAGGGCTCTTTTTAATTTTGTCACAGAGAAAGGGTTGAACTTGGCCTTCATGTATAACAAAGTAAAAGAGCCTTGACTTGAGAAGATGCATTTCTTCTGCCTCCAGCTTAGTACCTCATTCTCTCCTTTGTAAAATTAGGACAGACAGACATATGCCATGAGGGTATGTTCATTGGGAGATTAAAGAAAAATTATTAAATATAAACATATTTTGAACTCAGCACATATATTGCAAATCAGAAATAATAATGATAAACATAATTATTAATGGAAGAATTTCATTTCCTCTCAATGTGCAGTTTAAAACCTTTTAGAAGTTACTTTTAAAAACTAAGTTATGGTCGAATTAAAGGGTGAATATGTAAGTTCTTATGAGCTTGGGCAAGTTGCTTAAATTTCTGTGGATTCAGGTTTCTTCAGCTGAAAAACGTGACAAGAATACAATCTGATCAGACAGGTTTTATACTAGTGTGGGGAGCATGGGTGCTTAAAATTCGGGAGTTTGAATTTTAGTTGTGGCGAAATTGATTTGAGCTACTGGTCAGAAGGACTAATGAATAGTTTTCTATTTATTTTTATTATATGACACCTTCTGATTGCATATCCTCCAAAATTTTGAGTTATTTTAAAATGTGTTTTGAGTAGGACCTGCTGTATCTTTTAATTATTTAACACATGTTGAGAAAGAGTTGACATACAGTAGAGGACATATTTAAAGCGCAGTTTGTTACCTTTTAACACGTGTGTGCACTTGTGAGATGGTCACCACGGTCAGAGAGTGAACATATCCATCACCCCCAGCCAGCTCCTTGTGCCCTTGCTAATCCCTCCCTCATGTCCCTGTCCCGCACCCACCTCCTGTCTCCAGACAGCCACTGGTCTGCTTTCTTTCTATGTAGATTAGTTTGCATTCTCTAGAAGTTTATGTAAATGGAATTATATGATATGTTCCCTTTTTTTTAACGTCTTCCTTCAGCATAATTATGTTGAGATTCACCCATGTTACAGTGTGTCAATAATTCATTCATTTTTACTGCTGAGTAGTATCCCATTGGTGGACGTTGGAGTTATTCCCAGTCTTTGACTATTACCAATAAAGCTACTAAGAGCATATGTACAAGTCTTTGTGTGGACACAGGCTTTCCTTTCTCTTGAGTAAATACGTAGGGGTGGAGTGGCTGAGTCATGTGATAGGTGAATGTTTAACTTTTTAGGAAGCTGACAGACTTTCCCAAAGTGGTCATACATTTTTACGTTCCCACTGGCAGTGTATGAGAGCTCCCACTCCTCCACATTCTTGCCACATTTGATAGGGTCAGCCTTTAATTTCAGCCACTTCAGCAGGTGTTTGGTGGGATCTCATTGTGGTTTTGATACGCATTTCCCTAACGACTTTTAATGTTAAGCATCCTTTCATGCCATTATTTGCCATCTGTTTGTCTTCTTTGGTAAATTGTCTTTTCACATCTTTTGCCCATTTTTATGGGGCTGTTTATTTCATTTTCACTTAACTTATTTGCTTCTTATTTATATTCTTTTTAACATTTTTTATTGATTTATAATAATTTTACAATGTTGTGTCAAATTCCAGTGTAAAATATTTTTATTTATTATTGTATTATTTAATTATCTTGCTTTGGCAGTGAGGGGGGAGGTAATTAGGTTTATTTAGTTTTAGAGGAGATACTGGGGATCTAACACTCATGCATGCTAAACATGCGCTCTACCACTTGAGCTATAACCCCCCCCCCCCGCTTCTTATTTATATTCTTGATACAGTCTTTTATCAGGTGTCTGATTTGCAATATTTCCTCCCAGTCTTTGGCTGGTCATGTCAACCACGTCTCTTGAAGAGCAGTTTCCCGTTGTGATGAAGTTCAGTTTATGAGCTTGTTCTTTTGCGGAAAATTCTTTTGTTTTGTATGTAAAAAATCTTCAACAGGAAAACAGTACCTCACCTGAGGTTACAACAGTTGGTTTTCTCATTGAAGTTGTAGTTTTTAGTATATATGAGCAGAATTTATATCCATGGTTTGCAGGCTTGTCAGAAATTTGGGCAGTAGCATAGTTACTTTTGAAAGCACTAAAAAACAGGTATAACCCATTGGGTGATAAGTGAATTGCAATTTAAATGCATGTCACTGGCAGTTACTTATTATCACACATTAACCAAACCGTAAACACCCGCAAATCCGTACCTGACAGAAATACCACAGCCTTACTGTAGTAATGTTATTTAACAGTGCATACCTGCATGGCTTGATGATGCGATCATTTCTAGTTGTATTTGGAGGGGAGGGAGATTTTAAAATACTCAGTTTTAGAAGAATCACTGCAGTTTCAACAGTGTTTTTAAAAGGTTTGGATGTGCAACTAATGCAGGCTTCATTCGCCTACCCTTCATTTACTCACAGTGGAAAAGAAAGACAAGCTATCTTGCTTTTCCAGTATCTGAGCAGTTTTTCAATTTAGAATGAATTAGTCCAAGGGAATGAAAATAGTCTTTATCTACCCTTGGAAGAAGGTTCTGCTGTTAAATACTGGACTCTCAGCTCGCTAGTCTGATGAACCCAGGTATTCTAAGAGGCTTTCCCCGGCTTACTTACATAAATTCAAAAACTTAGCAGTAAATGCACACTGTGAGATTATTTGCTGGAAAACGAGATACAGGTATTTTGACCTGGTATGAACTAATTGTGAGCAGACTTTTTTCTCCTATGATACAATGGAAAGCTGTACTGCTTAATTCATAATAATATTTTTAAACTTAAGCATATCTCAGAACTACATCTAAGTATTTAAAAACAACTAAATTAACAAAAAATGTGATTTAAATAATTGGAATATATTCCCTCCAGCTCTTCACTAAATAGTCATGAGAGAATTTGATTTACACGTTACAAAGAACTAGCTTTTGGTTTCATTTCCCTTCTCTATTGATGTCGTTTTCAGTTTCATTGATTTCTGCTGTAATTCTTTCCTTCTGTGTACTTCAGATGTTAATTTGCTCTTTTTCTAGATTCACTGATTTTAGATCTTATCTACTATATGCATTCAGTGCTATAAATTTCCCTCTTAAGCACTGTTTTTGCTGCTGTCCACAAATTTTGATAAGGTGTATTTACACTTTTGTTTTATTCAAAATATTTTTAAATTTCTCCTGAGATTCCTTTGACCTGTGTTTACTTAGAAATGTGTTTGATCTCTGTGTGTTTGGGGATCTTCCAGCTATCTTCCTGCTGTTGGTTTCTAACTTACTTCCAGTGTGATCTGTCTTGGTGGATGTGACATGTATTACATGGGAGAATTTTCATTTGTTGTATGTGAATTTCTTCCTTTGAAATGAAGAAATGTTTAGGAAGAAAGTGGAAATAGGGCTGCTTTATAACTGATACTGTTCTTTGAAGTAGGGATGGTTGTTTTGCTTGCTTCTTCTTTTTCACTGTGTTTCTCGTTTTTTATTTAGAGTTTTCTCCCAAACTGATTGGCTTGACTGGCACAAAAGAAGAGATCGATCAAGTGGCCAGAGCATTCAGGGTGTATTACAGCCCTGGCCCCAAGGACGAAGATGAGGACTACATAGTGAGTAAATGCTCAGCTTTCAGCCCCTGGTCCCAGACATTCATGTCTCTTTAAGTGATGACTGGCTTTAAAAATGAAATGAAAATGAAGGATAACCTGAGATTATGGCAAATTCTGTAGGAATTAGGAATGTTTAAAAGAATAGTAGAAGTATATATTTTTTAAAGGGTGATTGTTTAATTTCTATTCACTCTTCCCATGATTTAATTGCCTGTTTTTCTTTTCTGGTGACATGTAAAATTACAGGGCAATATGAAATCAGTGATACATTAGATTTAATAGAATATAGTAAAATCATTTGGGGGCAAAGCTTATTTTAGTTTATAAACATTGTATTGGTTCTGTCTGTCCCAGTGAAGAGGCATAAAAAATATGCTCCCTTTGAGAAGCAGTGTTAGGCCATGAGGAGCTGCATTTTTGTGTTGAATGAGTAAGAATTCTGAAAAGCAAGGGGAAAGAAAGCTATAGGCACATAGACTTTCTATAAGGTTTGTTTTCACATCAGCTGCATGCATTTGCATGATTTTTGTATTCAGTTGCATTTGTAACTGTTATGCTCCGCATAATTCATCATTTAATACATGCTTTTTAATGATGAGGAACAAATTCTGTGAGGTTGAACTTCTGCAGCTCTCATATTAAAGAACCATCTTTACATTCATCAGCACTGCTCTGGAGCCCTGAGCTCCTGCCCAAGCCATCTTGTTCCTCCTCTGGTCAGCAGTTTCACAGTGAAGCACCAACAAAGTGCGTAAGCACCGCCCCTGCCCGCCCCATTTCCTTCTCAGTATGGACGTTTTCTCCTGTCACATGAAGAGGTGACAGTGTGTTTTAGTGTTATTTCAGGTCTTTTCCTCACTGGTGCTCTAGTTTCTGTATAATATTGGTTGGACACAGTGATTAACCATCAGAGCCTTTTCAGCCCCAGAGCTGGTTTTGCAGAAAGAAAGATAGTCAGGACCCTGAGTCGTTGATCCACCGGCTGCTCCCAACCAAGAGTGATGTGCAGAGGGGCGTCTCACAGTGGTGCTTTGTCTCTATGGCCCAGTGTGGTTTCACCATCACCTTTGAACCTGGAGTACACTGTGTGTCCCTATAGCCTTTGGCCTAAATTAAAAGCTAGTTTCTGGTCCCTTTGCCTTAAGCCCATATGGTAATCTTAGTTTCTAGTTCTGGTGCCTCATAGACCTAGGGAAACTTGAATTCATGGGAGAAAAAGATGAGAAAAGTTGGCATTTTTCCTTATGCCCTAAGTTTAAGTAAGTCACTTAAACCCGACTGTCAAAGCAGCAGCTTGAGGAGGAGGGGGACAGAGCAGGGGGGAGCGGTGGCCGAGGGGACAACGTGGGCAAAAAGAGCTTTGCAGACTTTACTCTCTGTATGAAAGAGCGCTGCATTGACTGGTTTTGAGTTTAACTTAGGATACTAGTTACAGCGGTTGGGTTAGTCAGTCTGACCTCCAGTGTTGAATTGTTTACATCCGTGCAGTGGTAAACTAGTAACAGTCCTTAGTCTTATGCTTGTATAGCTCATAATTCTTAATTCAAATTTTACAGATTAGACCAAACAGCCTACAGAACTCAAAGCATTCAGTTAATGTTACAAGAGATACTTTGCTGAAACCAAAGCACTGCTCACCACAGGAATGTGATTTGGGTCAGACTGCTGTCAGATACCCAGCTCTTCAACTGCCCCTCATGGTTTTTTATTTGAAATACTTGGAAACCTTTGATTGTGTAGCCTGCCTGGACTGGTTGGTCCTGACTTAGTAAGAGTATATCATTTTCTCGTCTGACCATAACCAGTAAAGTATAGATAGGTGCCAGTGAGCTCATTAACATAAATCACAGGTTTGGGTGCTGGGATTTGTACTGAAAGGTAGTCATGCAGATAATCCAGAATATGGATATTAATTTTTTTAATCTTAAAAATTAAAATGCAAATACTTAAGTCTTATGGAGACTTCTTAGACCCTCTAGAACACATCCCAGGCCCCATTTTGAGAAATTACTGGTCTACTGCTATGACAATGTGTTGTTTCGATAAGAATCAGTGAGTTCATTCCTATACATTTCCTAAATCAACCAATAGAGGGAGACACTCTCCAGCTTCTTGGGTTTTTCAGTAGTATGACTTATGTCCCTCTAGGTCACAGATTTTCATCCACAAGATGGTATGGAAACTTAAGATTTAAGGACACGTAGGGAATGAAGGAGTGCCTTAAAGACTGAGATGTAAAGGAATGAGGTTTTCTCAATCTCAAACAAAAGCAACGAAGATGAGCATCTAGCCTTGAATGCTAGTGGAATCCACAGACCAGCGTGTGGGTAACCCGGGCGTGCCAGACTGTTAGGATTCTGCTGAAAGTTAACTGTGCACATCATTGCATTATATGTATAATATTACAGTTTTGTGTTAATAAGGAAATACTTTTGCAAAAGAGTACAAATAGTTCTGAAACCTACAAAAAGATGTTCAGTTTTAGTCATAAAAGAAATGTGAATTGTATAATGTGATGGCCAATTTTTTCACCTGTTAGATCAGAAAGGCCAAAAGTTAGAAATACATTGTCAAAATCAAATTTGGGAAAAGAGAAAACTCTACAGCATTGGAGTGAATTTGGGACAGCTGGCACTTTCACGCACTGTGGTGGGAGTTAAACTGATAGGCCTTCTTCAGAGGGCGGCTTGTCAGCATCATCGATATTTAGAGTGGAATGCTTTTTAGGTTGGAGACCCCGCTTTTTAGAATTTATCCTACAGATATAACCTGCAGCATTGTTTGTAAAAAGACTGAAAACCAAGCAACCATTTTTTTAAAGGCCGCTGTATATGTACTGATAGAGAACAATGCCTAGTGTGTTGCTAAGTGAGAAAACAAGTATGGTGTGTTGTTCCTTCTGTGTAAAAAGAAGTAGGTGCAGGGTGCAGGGTGCAGACATGCTGATATATGTGGGAGCGGGGTTCTTTGGAGGAATACAGAAGGGACTGGTAGCAGTGGTTCCCTTTGAGAACTGGGGGACTCGGAGTCCGGAAGGAGTGGAAGACTCATCGTCTGTGTACCCTGGATGTTCCTCTGTTCTTAGTTATGTGCATACATTACCTTCCCCAAAGGCAAAAATTACATCTGGATGTATGTGTACAAACTTGCACGGTAGAAACAGTGTCTCATGGCTCTCCAGCGTTCCTGACAGAGATGGTGGCAATGCGGTGATGTGAAAAGTTTGTGGACTTTGCAGTGGGGCAGGTCTAGGGTCGGAGCTTGCTCTGGCACTGACTAATTACATAACTTGCCCTTGAGCCTGTTTTGTCATTTGAAGGGGAGTACAGTACCCGTGTCCTGGGTTAAGGTAACACGTGAAAGAGCTTGTCAGCCCACGCTAGTTTCCCTTTCCTGTTCCGGGGATTGCTAGAACTTTGCATTAGAAACAGGTGGTGGTCTGCTCTGCCCACAACCCAAGTGGACACTGAGACATGACCACTGACTAGGCTGACAGATACAGGTAGAACAGTATTATGTATTAGAAAGTAATTTATACGAAGAACACTCATAAGTCCAGCACACACTGAAATTCTGGGTTTTGAAGGGGAGAGAGAACAGATAATAGAAAGAATAGAAAAAGGAAGAAATTGGGAGAGAGGAAGGTGTAAGCTACGAAGTAAGTCTTGATGAGACATCTGGAGACCTGATTCCAACTCTGTGTCAGACGACTGCAGAAATGCAGGTCCCCGTCCTCCTCCCTCAGTGAATTATTCTAAGACATGCGAAATCCCCAGCTGTCTGAGCCCTTTGGGTACACATTCTTTCCTTATGTGAGGAGGCAAGTGGCTCTTTGCATTTGCTGCCTCTTCGTGAATGGGTGTATAAAAGCACGATAACCTCACAGACATATCAAGTGTATTCGAGTATGCTTGGGGATGTCTCCAGTTTGGTATGTGTGATCACATTCCTGTCTCTCTGTCTTGCCAAGTAGCAATCAAGCCTGGAATGAATTCCAAGGATTCCAAGTGCCAAGTCTTCTGCTCATTTAAAATTGGATTTGTAGAAGCTTGTAACTAAAAAAAGTCAATGTCTGATCTAAACTTTAGGTAGAGCTAGCAACATTTTAAGAACTTTGCCAGGAAAATGGTTAATGGATTTAAGGTGACTCCTAGGAGGTGGAGCGTTTATGACTTCTGAGGAACTTCCGTGTGATTTGCTTCAGGTTCGACTTTTCAAAGTAGTTTAAATATTCCCCAGGGAGAACACTCATTTCCGTGTTTCCATTTGATATCAGGACTAAGTACTGTATTAGAAGATATATATATAGTGGTTAGTTTTCTGGCTTCCTTCTCATAAAACATGGTAAGCAGAATTTAGTCAGTAATGATTGATAACCAGTTCTTCTTAAAACATTAAAGAATATACCCAAGAACTTAATTAAAGTAATTTCTCACCAGCACTTTTAGTTCCATGTGATATCGCTATCTCTCTGTAACACGGTTAAGGGGTCAGATGAAATGTTCCACTCCTTCCCAAGCAGGCATTGCTGTTCCACGGGCACTGGCGGTTCTGTGAAGACCAGCCCCAGCCGTTTCTTAGACGTGTGTTCTTTTCTCAGAAATTGTGTGAATGAGTATGTTAAGGGTCGAACCAAAAGAATTCCAGGTTCTAGCTAACGTGTCAAGCAAGAGTTAGGGGCAGATTTTGGTAACACCGAAGGTAACGTGTCACTGTGAATTTACTGTAAAAGGCTTAGGCCCATTCGGTAAATTGATGCTACAGAGGTTACTTCCCCATTCACATGAAGCCTCTTATCCTGCAGCGTTTCTTCAGTAAAATAAGCAACTTGTTCTGGTGATCTTTTTATCATCCCCCCTCCCCCACCTTTTCTCTGCAGGTGGATCATACAATCATCATGTACTTGATTGGACCAGACGGTGAGTTTCTAGATTATTTCGGCCAGAACAAGAAGAATGCAGAGATCGCTGGTTCAATTGCTGCGTGCATGAGGGAACACAGGAGAAAGAGCTAGTGGCCAGGGCGGTGCGGCTGCGCAGGGTTCTCCTGCTAACGAGGAAGGAAGCTCTGTCTCCATCCCGGAGCCGGTATATACACACTTACACATGCAGCCTATTGAGTGGCCTTCGTACCACGAGAACAGCTGAGTTTTGGACAGGGTGTGTTACCCTTGGGTTCAGCCAGGATGGATTCTTAGAACTGTAAAGATTAGAACCAAAAGTCTCCCAAAAAGTCACCTTGAGACCAGAGGACCAAGTTACCATGAAGCCAGTGGAATGGACCTCGGGGAAGGACCCAGCCAGAAAAGGCACAGCCAGCACGTTTCCCCATGAGAACAGAGCCCTCTGATCGGCGTAGCTTCCTCTCCCGTGTCTTGGACCCTTGCTCAGAAAGGCTGTACTGCGTTCCCAGGAAGAGCATCACTTCCACAGCGCCCTTGCTTTCCTTTTTGAGTTCCTGGTGGTTGATAACAATCAGTTTAGGCTTTCTGACATTCGTAACCAATCTTTGCACTTGAAAGCACAAGTATGGTCTTCCCTGTTAATGAATCATTGTGTTCCCCTGTCAGCAGGTGCTGATTTTACTAGTGGAGAGGATGTTGTTGGGCTGAACCATTAAATAAGTTTCCTTAGGGATCTTTCATTTGATTTTTATCTAAATCCTGTGCCAGGCTTTCAGGGACCTGCCAGTGGACATGAGAGGATGTTGATCATGTGATACAGGGTACTTTCCTGCCTATGCAGGATTGCGTTGGGTCTGAAATAAAAATGTGCTCAGTTTTGCAGCTTGGACGAGTGTGACCTTTCTCTTGGGTGCAAAAATGGCAGTACACGGCTTTCAGGGGCTGAGACCCCCAGACTTGAGGGGACAGGTAGGTGGGTGCTTGTTAAAGTGCAGGTTCCCAGGCCCTGAGATGGAGAAGGACACAGAGACCTGACTCACACCTGACGCCCCAGGGGCCTCTGTTGCAGCGGCCTGGGGACCGGGGTCAGGAAGTTGTTTTGTGGGGGACAGGTTTCAGTTAGGGTGAGTGGGGACCCAGCTCATTTTCCAGCACATGGATCCGTAAAGTGCTGGGCACACAGCCATTCAGGAAGACGCTGGCTTTTGTTTCTGAACTTAACTTCCCTGGTGTCTGGGCTTGATGCGGATCACCGTTCTCCTTAAAGCTGCTGCAGAGCCCTCTGGAAGTGTCGGCACATCCTGACAGGTGTGGCCCCCCCCAGCAGACAACAGGCGTGTCAGCTGTGTTCTCCAGACTCATGACACAGGGCTGTCTTTTGGGTTTTAAATTCTCTTTTCAATATTTATGTTAAACCGACTATAGATATTTATGTCGAAGTATGTGAAAAAGAACCATCTTAAACTAGTGTTTATGGGCTGAGTTATATCCCCTGAGTGTCTAAGTCCTAGCTCCCAGCGCCTCAGAAAGTGACTGCGTTTGGGGATAGGGTCTCTAAAAAGGTGAGGAAGTTAAAATGAGGCCTTTAGCGTGGGCCCTGATCTTAGGAGGAAAGATTGGGACACAGGCAGAGGGAAGAGCATGTGAAGACAAGGGCCTGCAGAAGAAACAAGCCCTGCCCACACCTCGATCTCGGACTGGGAGACAATAAACATCTGTCACTGAAGCCCCGGGGCTGTGGTGCTTGGTTCCAGCGCCCCAGCAAGCTCATCCAGTGCTGTTCTCCTTTTGGATTCCTTAATAAAAAACTCCAAGATTTAGTTTATATTAACTTCAACTCAGAAGTAGTTGGCTTGGAATGACTTTTCTAGGAACCTTGTCAAGAAGGTGAGGGACTTAGTGGTAAGACTAGTCTCATATAACAAAGAAGATCCTCAGTATCTAAAATGCCAGACATTTAAAAAGATGGTCTGTTTTAAGCCACAGGACGTTTGTGTGGATCACTGCTGCAGCTTGCTCCAGAGCAGATTCTGTCTTCATTCTCAGCTGTCGCAGGTTGGAGCTTGTGTAATGGTCCAGAAAAGGAACAGAAGCTTTTGAAGGATCCTTTTGTTCTTCATTCCAGTGTCAAGTTTAAAGGCGTAGAAGTATGGAAAATGACCTCAGAGATGATGTCCAAATATGTTTACTCAAGAGGGGACAATCCCAGAGATTAAGATGTTGGCCTTACTTCTGAACCTACATTAGAACTCAGGCCCCCATTCTAGTCATGTCCCTGCTTGTCCCACTGCTGCGGGGGCGTTCATCATGACCTCGTAAGTCCAGACAAAATGGGGGGCACCATGTGGGGCATGGGGCAACCTTTCAGCTGTGAATCTTGGGAAATTAAAATCAAGGCTGCCTCTCCACAATGTATCACTTGCAGACCTTGACCTGGGTGGGTTACAGTGTTTTCACTGGACTCTTCACTGGAACTAATATGTTAAGAAATGGCATTTATTTGAAAATTAGCTGTCTGTGCAATATGCCCAGAAGTACTTCCTGCCTCTGGCTGTCTGTGAGTTGTAGGAGTCGAGAGTCACTGAGCACCAGTAAAGTGCCCGTGTGGACTGGATGGCTACTGTGAACCTATTCAGTGATTTGAAATTGTGAATGCAACCTGCATAAGGTATTTTAAAATATCTTTTACTGTTTTTAAGTACAAAGTTAAAAAATTAAATTTTTCCAATTACCCACTATAAGTAATTGTTTTCTCGATTTTTGCATATAGCCCAGTTTAAGTTTGTGTGTGTGTGAGCTACCCTTTCAAAGAACAGTCACACACAAGCATTTTTTCATTCTTTCAGCTTATACATTCTACTCATAGGTGTGAGTTACATGACTCTGTAAAGATATGAGTAGTTATTCCTATTTATTAACAAGGTGCTATTAATAACCTCCTTGGCTATGTATTCCTTAATAACCCCTTTAGAACTTAGGAGGTAATTTTTTTTGGCTTTTGTGTGTGTGTGTGTATATATGTATATATATATATTTTTTTTTCTATTTTATTGAGTTATAGTTTACAGTGTGTCAGTTTCTGGTGTACAACCTAATGCTTCAGTCATCCATGAACATACATACATTCATTTTCATATTTTTCACCATAAATTACTATAAGATACTGAATATAGTTCCCTGTGCTATACAGTATGAACTTGTTTATTTTATATATGTTAGTATCTGCAAATCTCCAACTCTTAATTTATCCCTTCACCCCCTTTCCCCCCTGCCCCACCTTGGTAACCATAAGTTTGTTTTCTATGTCTGTGAATCTATTTCTGTTTTATAAACAAGTTTGTCTTTTTTTTTTTTTTAGATTCCACGTATAAGTGATATGTGGTATTTTTCTTTCTCTTTCTGGCTTGCTTCACTTAGAATGACAGTCTCCAGGTCCATCCATGTTGCTGCAGATGGCATTATTTTATTCTTTTTTATGGCTGAGTAGTATTCCACTGTATAAATATACCACAACTTCTTTATCCAGTCCTCTGTCAATGGATATTTAGTTTGTTTCCATGTTTTGGCCGTTGTATATAGTGCTGCTATGAACACTGGGGTACATGTGTCTTTTTGAATTCAGATTCCCTCTGGATATATGCCCAGGAGTGGGATTGCTGGATCATATGGTAAGTCTGTTTTTCGTCTTTTGAGGAATCTCCATACTGTTAGATTGTCGAGGTTTATCTCATTGTTCGTTCTTTCAGGGGACTTCTCTTGTTCTTTTAATTGGGAGTGGTTCCTCTGTATCATTTTACTTATATTTCTCTGGCTCTGGATTTAGGAGTATCAGTTATTACTGTGGTCTTGAAGGGCTGTTCTCTTTGTTTTTATTTAAAGTGGGGCTGTTCCTTTGTAGACTGTGTGTCTAATAGTTTTGTTGCGAGGGCTGTTCTTAGTGTGGATGGTTGCCACGGCTGTCTTCGTGAGTGTTGGCTGTCATCTCTTTGACTGGGGATGTGGCTGGTGGTGTGATCAGAGCCCGCCCTGATTGCTGCTGTTGAGTGGGGCCTCCTGTTTTGTTCTGTGCTTGTCACAGCCTTGACAGAGGCTGGGTCTGCCCCCCTGTTGCTGGAATAGAGGGTTCTAGACTCATTTCTGAGCTGTGGAGTGTGGTAGGCGGGGTTAGAGCGCTTCAGCTGGGAGGAAGAGTTGCTGAGTGTACGTCCGCAGGAGATGTCCACTGGGAAGTGCCCTCTGTGGTGTTGTCTGTCACTTGTTATACGGGCTTACAAAGTACTCTGTTGACACTGCATTCGTCCCTGCCTTAACTGCTGGAATGTCAGCCACCCTCTGGTGTCCCCCAGGTTCTGGGCCCCCAGAACCACCAGAACAGATCCGCCAGTGTCAGGTTCTAGGATCTACCGTAGCATGAAGTCACACACCTGAATCTGTGGTGTGCCACAGGGTCAGCACAGACCCCAGGCCTGCCTCCGCGCACAGGATGGTAGGCCGGCCTGCTGTAAATCCCGCCATGCGCCGAAACCCTGCTCACTACCTGTCCCAGAGACATAGGTTCACAAAGGCACCAGCAGAGCAAATCCACCTGCTCTGCCAGAGGTTGTAAACAAATCTCAGTGCCACCTGTGAAGCTGCCTGGCCCCTGCATTTGGATTCAGCTTTCAACCCCGCCTCCAGGCAGCATGGCCCAGCCCCACCTCTCTTCTCGAAAGAACAGAGCAACAGTGGAGCCACATGCAGACAGCAGCTATGGTGAGGAGGTAATTATTTTATATTCATTTTTAGAATGTTATTTTAAAGTTAATTCGTCCTTCCATGATGATAACAAAAAAATTTGGAATATATGGAAAACTTGAATTCTCGAATCACCATTGTTCCACCACCAGGGAACCGTTTGGATACATGTCTTTTGAATCTTCAACTTTAATCTTTTCTTATACCAGAAATCCACCAATGTGTTCCTTTAAAAAATCAGCCATGACAGCTCAAGCTCAAGTCTCTTTAACCACCACTCCCCTCCTTCCTCACAGTCACCTGCTGTTTAGTGTTGGGTGGGCATCATCCCAACGTATAAGGGGTCTGCTTGGGCTGTGTCCAGGCTTAGGGTATGAACACTCAATTAAACGTGTCACCACGTGACTAGCACAGTTACTGCTCAGTCTTTATGTGACTTATTTTTGTTACATTTCTGTATAGTTAATATTCTTGAATTTGGTAAATATTGAAGACAGCCCAAAATAGCTCCCTCTTGCCAATGTTAGGTAGTGGATTAACTTGAGAAAAAATTAGTTTTCAGGGCAAACTTCTGCTGTCCCCTCACTGCTCAGCACAGACACAGCCACACCCATTACTGAGTGGCGTCGTGGACCACAAGGCCAGCAGCCCTCAGAACCGCAGGAGAACCGCAGGCCTCGGGCTTCCCTGCAGTGCTGGCGGGTGTGCGGCGTGTGCACACGGCCTGGCTCCACTGTGGTGCGTTGCTCCTCAGGAGTTCATCGCATAGAAACTAGCCTGGTTTCCATCCTGACCGTGCTGGCTCAGCCAGCCTCTCGAAGCCTCACTTTTCTTACCTGTAACCTAGACATAACAGCACAGGTGTCACAGGGTGGGTGTGAGGGTTAAATAACAGCACATGCTCATTGACGGCTGCCGTTAATTTTGGTCCTGATGAGGGCGGTGATTGGGGCTTGCTTGAGAGGTGTCAACAGGGCGTTTGTTACGAGTGTTCTCCACCCTCCCTGTGTCCCCCCCCCCACTTCAGCCTGCCTCGCGGATCCTGATTCCTGAAACTCCCGCATCTTCCGTTCCCTAGTCCCCCCAGGTCCTCCACCCTGATACACTTATCTCATAAGCCTGCAGCTGTTTCGTCACCTTGTCTTCATGAACTGTTCATACCTGCTTTCTTAAAGGGTATTCAGATTTAGAGAAAAGCTTCTTGGAAAAACCATGAGGTTCAAAGCAGAAAGTTTGGGGCGCTTGGTCCTGACACAGGAACAGCGGGGCGTGAGTGTATCTGTGGTGAGAGCAGGCTGCTCGGCGGGGTCCTTCCTCTGGGGCCTGGTGATCCATCCTCCTGGCACCAGCTGTGACTGTGGCTTTGATTCACTTAGGAGTCTGAGGGGGTCATAAAAGTCACTCACCCTGTGTCCTATTTCAGGAGAACATCTCTGAGGATATTTAACTGAAAGAAACCTTGAGTTTTCTTTTTTCTTTTTATTGTGGGAAAATTTAAAATACTCAAAGAGTGGAATAGTTCAGTGGACCCAATGTGCCCGTCACCAGACTTCGGTAGTTACCACCGTGGCTAGTCCTGCTTCACCTCCGCCTGGTCCCGCACGTGTGCCCATCAAAGAAGACCACCTGTTTTTTGAAGACAATTTCACTGTCACACCAAAAGAGGTTTATTTATTTGGGCTTGATATCAACTGTCCTGTTAGTGAAAAGTTTATAATTGGGTCCTTTGCTTTCAGGGAGCCAGGACACCTCATTGTGGAGAGATGTCCTGTCCACACTGCACGTGTGGCTCTGGGTTTGTACCCAATCAAAGAGGACACGAGGGGCTTCCCACCACTCCCACTCACGGGGGGGCGGCATTCGAGCCGGATGGTTACTGAACCAAACTGGGGTCCCGGCAAGTTCCCGTAGGGTCTTGCTCGGTTACAGGACCAGGTTAGAAAGCCCAAACCAGTAGTCTTGGTTTTTTAATTTGTGGAACAGGGATAACTGATGAGCTGCGATGCTGTGAAAACAGGGAAAGCTAATCTACAGTCGTAGTCAGAACAGTGCTCACCTGTGGCAGGAGGTGGGCGGTTACTAGTTGAAAAGCACAGGGAGACCTTCCGGAGCCATAGAAATGCGCCGTAGCTTGATCTGGGCAATGACTCATGCAGCTAAAAATGTTTTAAGTATAAACTTAAAAAGATGAATGCGTCTGATTGTATGTGATCTGTAACTCAAAAAAAAAAAAAAAAACGGAGGAAGGGGAGAAGAGTTCCTGTGAAGGGTACCCTGCGAGGTGGAGAAGGCATCGGCCGTCACTCAGCAACTCGCTGCAGCTCCGGCGGGGACACAAGCTCAAAGCTCCGCCAGGTTGCAGGTAAGAGGGGACTGAACAGAGACTCTGCGGGCTTTGACAGAGCAGTGGCGGGATGCTGGCCAGAGCGGTCGGGCTGGGTGTGATGTGGGCGCTCTGGAGAGGGTGACCCCTCATCCCCGCTCAGCCGGAGGATGCGGCTAAAGCTGGCACAGCCCTGAGAGGCGGGGTTTGGTCAGAGTTTTGTTGGGGGGTGGGCTTGCGGGGACCACAGCGAGGAGGGGGAGCAGGCATGGTCTCGTGGGCTGTGAGAGATGCATGTACAGGGCTGAGGCCAAGTCCCTTTATATGGAAAGGCCAGAATGCCGCCCCATAACTGAGCCCCGGGAAGCATTCTCGGGCGAGTCCGCGGCTGGTGGCCCCCTGTCCACGCTCCACTCAGGCCGACACAAAGGTACAGGGCAAAGCCCGACTCTAGACGTGTGGAGAGCCTCCCAGTCTCGAGGTTGTGCTAAGTGGCTCGGCCTCTACATCTGCTGGGCACCCAGGTTTCTGCCGTGACCTTGAGGGTGTGGCGGTGTCAGACGTGGCCCTGACCACCTAGGACGTCCTCACCATGTAGGAGAGGGCGGGCCCGAGCAGGACTGCCTGCAAGTTTGGAGCAGAGCTAGTCTCGTCCTAGAACTCCCTCTGCAGCCTTGCTGCCCACGCGTGGTCCCTGCACGGCCAGGATCATGTCACCAGGAGCTTAACAGGGACGCCGAGTCAGGCTCCATCCAGGCCTCCTGAATCAGAATCTGGTCTAACGAGACCTCACGTGATGCTCATGCACATTAAGGTTCGACAGCCACTGCTCTACAGCACATCAACTCCCCACCGCACTTCCGCAGCGCCCACTAATCCTCCCCTCATAGAGAGGAGAAGAGAAAAAGAATACAGTAATTCATCGTCCCCCGACCAGGAAGCTCTTTAATTAATTCTGCTTCCATGAAACATAATTTGAAAGCCTCTCAAGTAAGCAAATTCCATTTTCTGGTAATTATTTGATCACACTCCATTTAAAACTTTTAATCAAAGACACGTTCCCCAGCAGAACTTCTGCTCAGCCTAGGTTACCAAGGGTTTCTCTACTGAGTTACTATAATTCCAGCAGAAAGCAGAGAGAGGCTGTTGGGCTAGCCTGCGAGGCCTTCTCAGGGCTAACTGCAGTCTTTCCATTTGAGCGTTTTCACATTTTGAATTGAAACCAGCTGGAGGGCCATTTGACCCGCAGTCCTCCCTCCAGCAGTCAGGCTGATGAGAATGGCTGACAATGAAAAGAAGCTGGGAGAGGCTCAGCCTGCCCGCCCCCTGGTCAGCTCAGGCTCGGGGAAGACTCTTAGTTACAGAAGAGAGTGGGGCCATGGAGCCCTGCAAGAATCAACTTCCACGCTTAACACGGACAGCACACAGTGCCTAATTTAGTACGCACAACGTATACCTCAATCAACTTTAAAAAATTTGCAGTGGCCTTTTTTGGAGGCTCCACAAAAGGATTCTGAAATTAATCTGGAAAAATGAACGTGAAAAATAGTTCAAGGAAAGATACAGGAAAGGAAAGGCAGGAAAAATCAGAGCAAGGAGAAAAGACTTGCCTCACCAATATTAAAATGTTACTAAGCTATAATGATGTTTTGAAGTGCAGTGCTCACTCAGCATTTAACAGACAGATCAAGTCACAAACAGAAGTGTAGACAGACGGGTGTTTCATAAAATTTTACTGTGTAACCGACATAGTGTGTTTTACTGGTGGAGATGACTAACAATAAGTATTGGACCTTAGTGAACTTCAGAGAATGAAAACAAGGGGTTCTAATGCTCTATTCTCCTTTAAAATGACCATGCCCCCCCCCACGTGGGATGCTGAGGGGCCGCATGGTCGGCCAGCTCACAGCCGGGCTGGCCAGAGCTGTGCTCTAGAACGGGAGCAGAGGAAGGTTTGCTGATCAGCAACGGGAGCTGAAGCAAGAAGGGCATGATGAACAGGGGCCAGAGGTGGCCCCTATGAGCCACGTGCCAACTGCAAGGATGAGTACAGACCAGTCAGCAGAGGAGGCCTGCGGGGAGAGCAGGGAGCAGGTGCACGGAGATTAGTGAGGGCGTCAAAGTCAAAGGTCTCACGTGCAGCATCCAGTATACGTGCATCTGGTTACTGGGAAGTTGTACCCGTGCCCCTGCACAAACATGTTTGGCAGGGGGTGCCAGGGACTGCATATGGGGGGGGAGCCAAAATTTGAAAGGATGAGATAGCAAATAAATGGTATTATTAGCACAGGTGATAGATGCAGGTATTTGTCTTACTGTTCTATAAACTGAATGTATATTTTTTATATCTTACGTATGTTTGTTCTATTTTCCTATAAAGACTTAAAACATATATGAACATAAGTAGAAAGGCAAATACTTTCTGCCCACACTCCAACGCTGTGTGTGCTCCTGGGTCTGGAGGCCAGTGCTTTAGAGTTCCTGGGCATCTGGGTTTAGATCTAGCCTACATCTCCTCTGACAATATCTCCCCACACCACTTCCTTTCCCCGGAGGTTCAGAATGAGCTTTGTTGTTTGTTTTGGGGTTTTTTTTGTGACAGTAAGAGGGCAACTAAAATGGTAGCGAAAGCTTCCGTAACCATGATGTAAGGCAGGAAGCACAGAATAAATAAGTCATTGCTAGGCTTGATCACAATCAGACATAACAGAGTTACCATCACTGACGTGTAAAGAATATTCACGAATCCATAAGGAAACCGAAGAGGAACACACCAAGATAGAGCTAGGCACGGGACATAAAAAGTTCAGAAAAGAATATCAAATAGATCACAGCTGTACATACGTCTCCCCTCCCTGAAGAAAAGCATTACTAGTGATGAAATAATGCAAATTAAAACAGTGGGATCTTTCTCTCTTGGGTTGACAAAATGCTAAAAAGAACGTTGCCCATTAAGGATGAGGGTTTGGAGAAACAGCCTCATGTAGAACTGGTGGAATTTAAAGTGTGGCAGCCTCTCCGGGTGGCAGTTTGTCAACGTACAGCAAGTCCACTGTTCCATCTCTATTCCTGTTTTCCACAAAAAGAACCATAGGTTTGCCCAAAGATCTGTTAACTGCAACATTTTTGTAATAGTAGAAAGTGGGAAGCAGCCTACTTGCCCAGCTATCGGGGAGCTTTCAGATAACCCAGCTACAGGGGATAAATAAACCTTGGTACATTCATCAGTGAAGTGCCACAGAATCATGAAATGGAGCTGTTGTTTCATGTTTAACGGTAAGGAAAGTTATCCACCATATGCTTCAGTAAGTAAGCTGCAAAAGTTTCATCTTTTTTTTTTTTTGTATAAACACAAAAAATAAATACCAAAATGTTTTCAGTAATGATGGTATGTTTATGAATGACTCTTATTTTCTAATTTTTTTATCCACTTTATTTTTAAATGTTTTTCATTTTTCAGTTTTATTAGGTAGAATTGTTATAATTTGACTGCACATGTACAACATATTGCATGTAAATACATATATACAATATACTGCACATTTTTTTAGTTTACATATATGTACTGTTCATTGTTTCTAAGAACAGTTTAGAACTTTAGCTTTTTAAATTTACATAGTTATCAAAGGAATAAAGCCAACCACAAAATAAAAATCAGCAGAATGCAGTAATCCAATCATAAAGGACAGTTAAATGTGCTTACACACATTCAGTAAATCAGTCATCTAAGTTATAAATAGCAAGTAGTTCGTGTCCTTTTTTTTTTAAGAGTCCACATATAAGTGATATCATGTGGCATTTTTCTTTCTCTTTCTGGCTGCCTTCACTTAGAATGACAACGTCTAGGGTGTCATCCATGTTGCTGCAAATGGCATTATTTTATTCTTTTTCATGGCTGAGTAGTATTCCATTTTATATATTTATATATATATACACACAGACATATATACCACATCTTCATTATCCAGTCATCTGTTGATGGACATTTGAGTTGTTTCCTTGTCTCGGCTATTGTAAATAGTGCTGCTGTGAACATTGGGGTGCATGTGTCTTTTTGAAGTATATTTTTCTCTGGATGTGTGAGTGGGATTGCTGGATTACATGTTAAGTCTATTTTTAGTTTTTAAGGAACCTCCATATTGTCCTCTATAGTGGCTGCACCAGTTTACATTCCCAGCAACAGTGTAGGAGGGCTCCCTTTTCTCCCCCTCATCTCCAGCATTTATCGTCTGTGGACTTTTTAATGATGGCCATTCTGGCCGGTCTGAAGTGATACCTCATTTCGTTTTGATCTGCATTTCTCTGACAATTAGTGATGCTGAACATTTTTTCATGTGCCTATTGGCCATTTGTATGTCTTCATTGGAGAATTGCTTGTTTAGGTCTTCTGCCCATTTTTGGATTAGGTTGCTTTTTTTTTTTTTTTTTTTTGATATTAAGTTGTATGAGCTGTTTGTTTGTATATTTTGGAAATTAGTCCCTTGTTGTTTCTCCCAGTCTGTAGGCTTTCTTTTCATTTTGTTGATGGTGTCCTTAGCTGTGCAAAAGCTTTTAAGTTTAATTAGATCCCATTTGTTTATTTTTGCTTTTATTTCCATTACTCCACGAGCTGGTTCAAAAAATATATTGTTGTGATTTATGTCCGAGAGTGTTTTGCCTATGTTTTCCTCTAGGAGTTTTATAGTATCTGGTCTTACATTTAAGTCCTTTATCCATTTTGAATTTATTTTTGTATATGGTGTTTATTTTCTAATTTTTGAGGATCTCTTTTCTAAACCTGCCTAAATGAACATATGTTAACTCTGTAATAAGAAAGAGGCGTTATTAGAAAAAATAACCTCATAGCAGGAAGACAGATACTTCCCCCCATGTCGGTTTTGCTCCCACAGTAGTTGCTCCCTGTGGTCCAGTGTTCAGGAGGAGGTTGAAGCTGTGACCAGTCTCTGACAGTGTGTGCCCTGATCCACTGACGACTTCTGCAGGGATCGTGGGATGAGGCAGTAGCTGCCGTGGTCTAGTGCCCTCCAGCCATGACGTGGAGATGCTGGGGTTCATCACTGTTGCCCTGTGTGTTTAGTGATCTGACAGGGAGAGACACGGCCAGACGCAAGCTACCGGGTCCAGCCTGGGGAAGTCTGGTGAGGAGAGGCTCTTGGTGACGTGCTGTCGTGGACGCTCACCCTGCACTTCTCACGTGGAGAAGGGCAGCCCAGCCACCTCCCCTGGCCCACGTACATGCTTGGAGGATGAAGACAGTGCTTTCATGCAGGTGGACCTCTCTTCGGCCTTAAATCATAGAATCAGAAGACAGTCGAGCTGAAGACGCAAAGGATCATTTGGTTCAACTCTTTTTTTTTTTTTTAACAGAAGAGGAAACTGAGGCCCAAATACTTGAGACATTTTAATTTGTAGAGGGGAAACATTTCCCCATAATCCTGAAGGATGCCATCGGGGCCCTGGTGGAGCAGTAGGACAGCGGGGCGCACCAGACCCGGAGCTGGGAAACCAGTCTTCCACGGCCCTCTCGCCATCGGCCAGAATTCCTCACTGAGTCACAGTTTCCACGTCGATTAAGTGGGGATAATTCCACCTGCTCCGCCAACCCCTGGGGTTGTTAGGAGGCCACACGAGATGGGGAACAAATGGGGAGAACGTTTGCAATAGACAGGAGAGATTTCCAAAATCTCCAGTATATGAAAGCTCTTAAAATAGACTTAACATCTCAAGAGAAAAAGGACAAAGGACACGAAGACCAGTCACAGAACCGCAAGTGACCGGCAGCAACAAGATGAGGTTCAGCCTCACCTCACTCATAATAGAAGCAAAGTAAAGCATCAGTGAGTGACCTTGTTCACCTATAAAACTGGCATAAGTGAGCGATACCCAGAGACGGCAAAGACGTGGGGAAACTAACCCTTACACGGTAGGAGGTGGGGCTGTAAATGGATAATCCTTCAGGAGATTAATGTGATTGTAGCAAAAGCATTAGATTCTGTAATCCTATTTCTGGATATTTATCCTAAGGAAATAATTGGATAAATGTTCAAAGAGACGAGGATGTTCCTCACTAGGATATTTTTAAAGGTGGGATTTATTCAATTATGGCACTGCTGCATAATGGAATCATGTGGCCCTTTTAAAAATAAGGATGTAAATCTAAAGTCCCTGATGTGGACGTCCACAGTCCATCAAGTAAATTGCATTTCTGCATAATAGGATTTTGCTTTTATAGTGAGCATGTGCTGCTTTAATAAAAGTATGTAAAAATCACCCCTTTTATTTTGAAAAGACAAATATGAATAAGCATATAAAAATATTTGGAAGTAATGTATGGTAGTGATTGTTAGCTCTGAGTGGGAGATTATGATCTGCCTTTATCTTAAATTGTTACATGAATGTAATTGTATCATCAGAAGAAAACCTTGGGAACGGGACCATTTCCCCACAAGGTCTGGTGGCTAAATAATTTCTAAATTAACTTGTCACTGATTGTTATTCTGTTTCCTGAAGAACCCTCAATTTGCTTTTCTAGAACTGACTGTCCTGCTAGAGGCATGGATGGGTCCCGTCCTGGACTCGTGCTTTCGGCAGAGCCCCTGGCCCCAGCCCAGCGACGGGAAAGCGATGGTGCCTCGCACTTGGGGAAGAGGAGTGTGGTGGGGGAGAGGGCCATCTTACTCCATGTGGAACGTGCCCAGCACAGACGACCCCTGAAACGGAGCATGTGAAGTCACGTGGTGGGAGACGGGGAGGTTACTGACCAGCTGACAAGTGCTGTGGTGACAGGAGGGTCGTGGCAGGAAGAGCTGGCATCTGAGGCCCCCCGGTGCCATTGGCTCTGGAGGGCAGGGCGGTGGCCCTTACGGTGCTACCTGGAGAATGAAGGGCAGATTGGGCGTGGGGGTTGGAGGGCCATGAGATGGAGAGGGTGCTATCTGGGGAGGCAGCTGGGGTGAGACATCTAAAGAATTGTCTTGTAAGGAAATGTGTACTAACCCTGCCTAGGGGACAGCTAGGCACCCCCAGGTCTGAGATGGTGAGAAAGCTCCTCAGCATGGCCAAGAGGAGAGGAATTTAGGCTCCCTGAGTGGAGGGCAGTCAGTGGACTCTGGAAGGAGGGCGAGTAAAGTGGAGAAAGGGTGTCCCGGCCTTCCCCTCACATCTCTGTAAGGTTCACGCAGCTGTGGAGCGCTCACAGTGGCTGGATTTCTTGTGGCAAGCAGGCAAGGAGGGCGGTTTTGCATTTAAGCTGACGGGGGTAACTAAGGGGACACTGATGTGCCGGGACGAGGAGGCCTCCTGCCTCCCTGCTCCTTCCTGAGCTCCCTGCTTGTCCCCTTTGTAGTACAAGAGTCAAAGATCTGGAATTCATCAGTCAGTTGCACAATCTATGTTTCACATCCGTCTTGTTCGCCACTTGGCTTCGTGGCCTGACACAGGCCTGAGCACATGTGTAGGGGCTTCTGTTTCAGGGTGGAGGGGTGAAGAGGGGTGACCTGGGGTCTGGAGGCCATGGTGACGGGACAGGTGGGGACAGGGCCACCTCTCTGCAGAGACCGCTGCAGGCAGAAGGCAATTTTCCACCAGCGTTTCCTCTCCCAACCCCCAAGATGAAACATAGGGCATCTCCTCCCTGAATCTAGAGCACGTTGTGGAGACAGAAAGGAGAAAGGGCAACAGGCAGCATCCTGAGCTGACTATTTACCAAACTAAGCAAATTCTGTAAGCCACTCAGTTTTAAGAGTATAGACACAACACTGGGAACTCCAGAGGAGGACCGCCTTGCCACCTGCTTGTCCCCAAGGCCTCTGGGCTCCAGCTGGGGGAGGGGGTCTCATCTCCTAGGGAAGGGGCTGCTCAGCTAGCGGCGAGGCTGCCCAGCCCTAGACTGGGGAACAGGCCTGTAAGTGTGGGGTCACGTAGTGCCAGGGTGGGAAGGACCAGAAGAGGTCACCTGGCCGTTGTTCCTAATCTGGGGTCTCCGCCAGCTACCTGGGGGGCCTTGGAAAGCCCCACACTCCTGATCTAGCCCCCGGAGAGTCTGACTGAATGGGGTTTGGGTTAAGAAGCCTCCTCTAGTTCCACTACAGTTTACAAGAGGATGTGAGCATCCCTGGGCCCGTCGCTTTGGTTCCAGTCCCTGCTGTTTGAGACGCTCCTTGACGCTCCCTCCCACCCCCCCACACCTGCTGACTCGGGGTCTTCTTGCCTTTTCCAGTCACTATTTGGGGAAGTATCTGTGCTCTCAAGTCCACCTCCTCACTTCAGAATCCTATTTGTTTTCCGCCTCTGCCCCCCGGAACTCTGAATGGTGAGTTCTCAGCCGCGGGTGTACATCAGAACCTGGGGTGCCCGAGACGGGGGAGCTTCACCCATCACACCCAAGCCTAGAGATTGCGGGGGCGGGGGCGGGGCTAGGGCTTTTTTAAAAGATTTGTTTTTACATTCTCCCCTCAACTTTGAACTGTTTTCAAACCTTTAGGACACAGATTTACCCTTTCCCTAGCGTCACCTACTGTTAATTTTGTCATATTTGCTTTGTGTGTGCACATTTTTCTTTTTTTTTTTTTTTTGGCTGAACCTTTGAAGTTCGTTGTATAAGATGCTATCTCCCTAAATACCACAGTATGAAACTTCTAGAAATAAGGTCATTTTCCTACACAGCTGCGATCCCATTTTCACAGGTAAGAAAAGTAACAGTAATTCCATGAGTATCATCTAACATTCCATTTACATTCGAATGGCCTCAGCTTGTCCCCTTTTCAGATTATTCTTTCTTCTTTTCCTCCTTTCCTTTCTTTTTTCCAATCTAGAATCCAACCGAGGTTCATATGTTACATTTGGTTCTGTCGTCTCTTTTAACCAAAATAGATTTTCTGAAAAAAAAAAATAACATTGATTCACCCTGAACTGTCCCAGCCAGTCTTCTTACATGATGCCCTACCTTTTGGATTTGACTGATAGTCTCTTCATGGCATCACTTACTTGTTTGTCTATGTGCTTCAGGAAGTTGTGAGCCAGAGGCCTGAACAGACACAGGTTGAACATCTGGCAGGACCCCCACAGGGTCCCTGTGATTGCATCCTGTATCACCTTGTTAGGATGGGCAGGTGTTGCTGTTGGGGTGCTGTGTCCTCCCCTGGTTAGTGGATATCCTTCTCCCCAGAACCCTTTCACCCAGTGCTTTTAGCGTCATTGATGATCCTTGCCTAGATCAGTTGCTGTCATCAGGGGTGGCGAAATAATCTTCATTTTCTCATTCTGTCTGCATTTATTAGCAGCATTCTTCCATAAAGAGGAAGAGCTTTCCTTCCCGCTGCCCCCACCCCCTTCCTGTCTCACCACAGAACTCACAGATTTTTTTCCTGCTCATTGTGTTGATATTTAAATACAATCATTCTTTCAGGGGCTCAAGTTGATTCAGATGAACAGGTCCAGTTCATTTTTACGGGGTTGTTCTTACCTTCTTTTATTTTATATTTGTGTATTTTTTTCTCTTAGAATAAAAATCTTGGTCCCTGTAAGATGAATGTATTTATTTAGTTTAGTGCGTTATCTAAAAACATATAAGTTGTTTCCACTTTTAATCTAGGTTTCAACCAATAATAACCTACTGAGAAAAGTTCCCAGTTTCTTTGCAGTTCTTTTTATGCTTTGAATACATCTCACGAAGAATATTCAGAGCACTTTTCAAAACTGACAGAAATTAAGTCTTTTCTGTGTGGTGATGTTATTAATTTGATATACATTGTTTATTTGTGCTTTCTGTATTCAATTTTAGGAATTGATTTTTTCCCTTTTTTAAAATTTATTTTTGAATAAGCCATTTACATGGTTCAGAAGTCAAAACCATGTAAGAAGGCATAGCTCCCATGGTTCCCTCTGCGGGGAACCGTTTTCATCAGTTTCTGGTTTACCTTACATTTCTTTTTGCAAAAATGAGCAAACATGTATAGATATTTTTATACCTTCTTTCTTACACAAGTTATCATTCTGTATACACTGTTCTGGTCCTTTCTTTTTTCACTAACAGTATATCCTGGAAATTCCTCCATCTCTGTTTATAGAGAGCATTCTATCGAATTCTTTTTCACAGCTGCCTGGCCATAGAGCCACATACTCCGTCATGTGGGTACAGCACAGTGTATTCAGTAAGCTACCTATGGATAAATCCCTGGGCTACTTTGAATCTTTTGCTGTTATGATAGTGCAGCGTCTTAGTACTTGTGGACATAAATATCTTAGGGGCTGATTGCTAGAAGTAGCTTTGCTGGGTCAAAGGGAAATTGCATACTTAGTTAATTTTTTCTGAACTCCCCTCCAGAGCAGTTCTGCAATTTTTCACCCAGTAGAAAAGTATGAGTGGTTGTGTTTCATCACAGCTTGCCAGCAGAATGTCTTGCTCAGCGTTTGGATTTGTTCCATTCTAATTAGTGAGAGAGCGTGGTTTTAATATGCATTTCTCTTAACATAAGGATGAGCATTTTTTCACATGTTTGAAGACCAACTGTATATCTTTTGGTGTGAGTTTTCTGCTCGTTTGCCATTTGTCTCCATCTGAGGTTTTTCTTAAATCCTTTTCTTCTCAACTTTTAAGAATTATTTCTATAGTAAAGCTCTTTGTGATGCAAATTGCAAATATTTTCTCCCAATTTGTAATTTGTCTTTTACTCTAATTTTTTTGCCATAAATTTTTTTAATGATTTTTTTTTTTTTTTTTTTTTTTTTTACTGCTTGAATTTTGAGTCATAGTTGGCCTCTCCCACTCCCAAACTGGAAAGGAATTCACTCATGCTTTCTTTTAGTACTTGTTTCATCTCTTTACATTTGGATCTGATACATTTGTTATTTAATCTAGGGTGTGGTATGAAGTACGGATCCAAATTTATCCTTTTCCAAGTGCCCATCCACTTGTCCCTCCACCGCTTATTAAAGAGTCTATCTTCGCTCCAGTGGCTTGAGATGCCCCCTTCATCCTGAATCAAATTTTTCCTGGCCTTTCTAGGATGTTCCTTTGGTCAGTCTGTCTCTTCAGGGTGACATTCTTCCATTATGTAGACTTTATTGTGTATGTTTTAATAGCTGTTAGAATGTCCTGCCTGTGACTTTTCTTTTTTCAGGGTTTTCTGTACTGTGCATGCATGAAATTTAGAATTAACTATTTAGCTCTAGAAAAAAAAGCTGGTATTTTTATTGAGATTGCACTAAATTCGTATATTAATTTGGGTATAATTGGCATCTTTAGGATTTTGAATCATCCTATCGAACAGCAAGGAAAACCTACGTTTTTGTCTTTCAGTACTTCCTTAAGGTTTTGCACGTATCTCTTTAAGTTTCTTCTGTGGTGCTTTATCTTATTTGTTGCTGGTGGTCTTTTCTTCCATAGGAAGTCATAGCTTCTAATTGGTTATGTAAAGTTGTTTTTTTTTTTTAAGCAGTTCTTCAGGTGATTCTAAGATAGAGCCAGATTTGAAAAACACAATTTTTAAAATTTTTTTAAATTGAAGTATAGTTGATTTACAATGTTGTGTTAGTTTCAGGTATACAATAAAGTGATTCAATTTATGTACATATTCTTTTTCAGATTCCTTTCCATTATAGGTTATTATAAGATATTGAATATAGTTCCCTGTGAGTTACAGTAAATCTTTATTTATCTATTTTATATATAGTGGCTTATACCTTTCTAATCCCAAACTCCTAATTTATCCCTCCCCCACCCTTTCCCCTTTGGTAACTGTAAGTTTGTCTTCTAAATAAGTTCATTTGTATCATTTTTTAGATTCCACATATAAGTGATAACCTATGATATTTGTCTTTCTCTGTTTGACTTACTTCACTTAGAATGACAGTCTCTAGTTCCATCCATGTTGCTGCAAATGGCATTATTTCATTCTTTTTTATGGCTGAGTAATATTCCATTGTATAAATACACCACATCTTCTTTTTCCAGTCATCTGTCAGTGGACATTTAGGTTGCTTCCATGTCTTGGCTGTGGTAAATAGTGCTCCTATGAACATTGGGGTGCATGTATCTTTTCTAATTAGAGGTTTCATGTTTTCCAGATATATGCCCAGGAGTGGGATTACTGGATCATATGGCAGCTCTATTTTTAGTTTTTTAAGGAACCTCTGTACTGTTTTCCATAGTGGCTGCACCAGTTTACATTCCCACCAAGAGTATAGCAGGGTTCCCTTTTCTCCACATGCTCTCCAGCATTTATTATCTGTAGACTTTTTGATGATGTCCATTCTGACTGGTGTGAGGTGATACCTCATTGTAGTTCTGATTTAGATTTCTCTAATAATTAACGATGTTGAGTATCTTTTCATGTGCCTATTAGCCATCTGCATGTCTTCTTCAGAGAAATGTCTACTTAGGTCCATTTTTTTATTGAGTTGTTTGTTTTTGATATTGAGTTGTATGAGCTGTTTGTATATTTTGGAAATTAAGCCCTTGTCAGTTGCATCAGTTGCAGATATTTTCTCCCAGTCTGTAGGTTGCTTTTCGTTTTGTTTATGATTTTCTTTGCCATACAAAAGCTTTTAAGTTTTATTAGGTCCCATTTGTTTATTTTTGCCTTTATTTCTATTGTTTTGGGAGACCTAGGAAAACACTGCTATGATTTATGTCAGAGAATGTTTTGCCTATAGTCTCTTTTAGAAGTTTAATGGTGTCATATCTTATATTTAAGTCTATAAACTATTTTGAGTTTATTTGTGTGTGTGGTATGAGAGAGTGTCCTGACTTCACTGATTTATATATGGCTGTCCAGCTTTCCCAACACCACTTGCTGAAGAGTCCGTCTTCTCCATTGTATATTCTTGCTTCCTTTGTCAAAGATTAAGTGGCCATAGGTCTATGGGTTTATTCCTGGACTCTTTATTCTGTTCCATTGATCGATATGTCTGTTTTTGTGCCAATACCATGCTGTTTTGATGACTGTAGCTCTGCAGTATTGTCTGAAGTCTGGGAGAGTTATTCCTCCAGCTTTGTTCTTTTTCTTCAGTATTGCTTTGGCAATTCTGGATCTTTTGTGATTCCATATAAATTTTAGGACTATTTTTTCATGTCTGTGAAAAATGTCCTGGGTAATTTGATAGGAATCACAAAAAAAAAATCTGTAGATTGCTTTGGTTAGTATGGCCATTTTAACAATATTCTTCCAGTCCGAGAACATGGGATATCTTTCCATTTCTTTAAACCATCTTGAGTTCCCTTTATCAGTGTTCTGTAGTTCTCAGCATATAAGCCTTCCACCCCCTTGGTCAGGTTTGACTGTAGGCTTTTTTTGGACACAATTTTAAAAGGGATTTTTTTTTTTTTTTTTTTACTTTCTCTTTCCGATGCTTCAATGTTAAATGTGAAGAAGTGCAACAGCTTTCTGTTTGCTAATCTTGATTCCTGCTACCTTGCCTGAGTTCACTTACCAGCTCTAATAGTTTTTGTGTGGTCTTTACAGTTTTCTATATGGAGTATCATGTCATCTGCATGTAGTAGCAGTTTTGCCTCTTTCTTTCCAGTTTGGGTAACTTTTATTTCTTTTTCTTGCCTGATTGCTGTGGCTAGGACTTCCAATACTGTGTTAAATAGAAGTGGTCAGAATGGCCATCCTTCTCTTTTTCCAGAGTTTAGCAGGAAAAGCTTTCAGCTTTTCACTGTTGAGTATTACGTTGGCTGTGGGTTTGTTGTAAGTAGCTTTTATTACATTGACACACGTTTCCTCTGTACACACTTCGGTGAGTGTTTTTATCATGAATGGATGTTGAACTTTGTCACATGCTTTTTCTGCCTCTGTTGAGATGATCACATGGTTTTTGTCTTTTCTTTTGTTGGTGTGGTGTGCAACATTGATCTGCATATGTTGAACCACCCTTGTGACCCTGGAGTGAATCCAACTTGATCACAGTGTATGATTCTTTTTATGCATTGTTGGATTTGGTTTGCTAATATTTTGTTGAGAATTTTTGCATCTATGGTCATCAAAGATATTTGCCTGTAATTTAATCTTTTGGTAGTGTCTTTGCCTGGTTTTGGTATCAGTGTGATGGTGGCTTCATAGAATGACTTTGGGAGTGTTCCCTCCTCTTCAGTCTTTTGGAAGAGTTTGAGAAGGATTGGTATAAATTTTTCTTTGTGTGTTTGGTAGAATTCCCCAGCGAAGCCATCTGGTCCTGGACTTTTGTTTGAAGGGAGCTTTGGTTTTGTTTTGTTTTATTATGGATTTTCCTTTATTTCGAGTGATGTATTTGTTCTAATTGTCTATTTCTTCTTGATTCAGTTTTGGGCTTATGTTTCTAGAAACTTGTCCGTTTCTTCTGGGCTGTGCAGTTTGTTGGCCTGTAACTTCACAGTGTTCTCTAATGATTCTTTGTATATCTGTGGTATCGGCAGTTATTTCTCCTGTTTCATTTCCTATTTTGTTTATTTGGGTCCTCTCTCTTGAAGAGCACAACCTTAATGAAAATTCAGTGTTATCCTTCAATTTAAAGATTATGCCTTACATCTTAATCGACCATCAGGCCTCAAATTGGTCACCTTTCTTCCAAGTTCTCTACTATCACAGAGCCATTTATTCTCCGTTTCCTCCCAGTGGTGACCTCCCGGTGATCTCTGATCTTTACCTTCCAAGCCACATACACCTAGCGGGCCAGTCTGTGCGACGCCATCTCTGTGCCGTTGTTCAGACACAAGCATTACTCTTCATTCCCATCCCCAAATCCCCTGGCAGGGCCCCGGGCCACGCCTGCTCTTTATAACCTCCTTTCCCTCGGAATGCCTGTCTCCCCCTGTCCCTCTCACAGCATTCTTCCCCGGCTCAGTCATGTCACCCCAGGCTCCCAAGCACAGGGCGTCTTCTCAGTCACGTGCTGACTTGTGACAGCAGAGCACCTGTCCCACCTCAGGTATGGGACTCATCTCCCCACTGCCGGCGACTGTCTCTGAGACCTCCTGTCACCCTCATCCTTGGTCCTCTCCTTCCGTCTTTCAGTGTGTGTGTGGAATCCTCGCTTTACCTGGTCACCTTTCAGCACCAGCTGTCCCTTCCACGTAGAGGCTGAGGTCTGACATTTTTCCAGAACCATCCATTCCCCGAACTCCTCTCGTACAGTCAGTGAGGTGGTTCGTGACATGGCTCTGACATCAAGTCCAACTACACTGTACCCCTGGATGTTCGGTGCCATGCTTTGTGCTTATGTGCACGTTTGACGTTGCTCATAATAGAAAGCTGGGGAAAGTGGATGTTTGTTGAACTGAATTAAAGGAGATTTACAGGCCATCTCTGCTTGAATTTCCACCTGGGGCTCTGGGCACTGGCTTAAGACCCCCATCCGCACCTCAGTGGCAGGGAATGGTCCTGGCTCAGAATAACTGAATTCCCTGCTCCCAGTGACACCTAATCCCCCTCACGTGGCCATGAAGAAGGCACCTGATCCTGGAGGCATCTGCTCCTGAGGTGACTTCATGCTCTGGCAGAAAGCAGTCCTGAGCAGCCCCGTGTCCACATGGGAGCAGACATCAAACAGAAGTGGAGGAAAATAGCTCAGGGGAAGCCGCCGGCTCCAGGAAGGGGGCTCAGCTGCTCTCCAATTAGCGCCTCCCGAGCTGCCCACATTCCCGAGACATAATACATGTTTTTCCAGCGCATCCAGAAATAAATGCAGTTCTGTGTCCTGGCGGTGAGGATTAGCTCTAGCCGAGTGATGGCTGAAGGAACGAGGACTCCTCCTGTTCCCATAAAGCTGGCTAATAATATACAAAGTCATCTGTCCCCCGCTGATGGGGGAGGGGTTCCACAGCAGCCCAGGACCCGGTTGCCCCCAAAAGCTGCCTATTTGAGCACCAAGAGTTCCTCTCCTTTAAGATTTCTCCCTCTCTGGATGGAAACCTCTTTAAAAAACACACGTATGTGTCCCTCTCTCCCTCCTCATCTCAATAAAACAAATCCCTTATGATGTCCTCAGGGTCATCAAGACAACCAGTCCCACCATACTGTAACACGTGGAAACCTCCAGATGCAGAGGAAAACTTAACATCTACAGCGTGCAGCCCACAGCCCCAGGCATGCGCGCCTGGCATTTTAATATCCTACGGACGCGTGTAACTCGTCTGCGAGGCAGCTGCATCACCCCCATGTTGCAGAGGAGAACACGGAGGCCCAGGGAAGTCGGGCGCGGGGCTCGCCATCACACAGGTGAATGGTGAGCGGTGGGATTCAGGCCCAGGCCGTCTGGACGTGCAGTGCTTCCCTTCCCTACGGAGAACTGCCCAAACGGCAGTCCTTGTTCATTCCTGATCTCTGGTTTTAAAATGGCTCTGGAGAGCGGTGTCTCCACCCTCCTCACCAACTCTGACCCTCTTCCTGTAGCCTCGGGCAGGCTTCCCACCCTCCCACCCTCCATTTCCTCATGTGCAGGAGCAGGTTGCCCAGCAAAGGACCCGAAGATTCCCCGCTGGATGCTCCACGACTGCCCAAGGAGGGAGCTGACGGCAGCAGGATGGGGTGGTGATTCGGGGAAAGCCGGCGTGGGAGGCGCCAGCCTTTCAGAGCTCGAACTGGGCTCAGTAGCGGGACCTGTGATGTTTTACGAGGAACTCAAAGGAATCCCGTATGGGAAACGTCCTCGCAGTTTCCTGGAGGTGGGTATGAATATGGTTGTACAGGAGGCGGGTAAACTGGTGATGACAAAAGCTAAAAGCTAACTGGGCCTTATTTTGTGGCCCACAAAACCCCACCCAGCAACAACTCTGGGTGTTTAAGAAGGAACTGCCAGCACCCCTCCCCCTGCCATGGCAGCCCTGCATGTGTCACCACCTGAGATGCAGCCCGGGCCCCTCACACTGCCCCTCGGCCCCACGGGGCCTGCCACAGGCCCTGCTCCCACAGGTGACACGAACCTGTCCTGACGGGCCTCCCAGGGAGATGGCCGGCCGGTGGCACAAAGACTTGGACTGACGGGTCACTGGGCAGGTGGGGCAGGACCTCAAGGAGACCAGTCCCTCTCAGAACACGGTGGACCCTTTCGGAGGAACGGGCTCTCTTCTTGGAGGAGGAGGGGCTGCAGGGAAGGGGCTGTCGGTCCCAGCTGGAGGAGGGGTGGTGAGGTGCAGCAAGCCCACAGCGGGCAGGTTTCGGGCTTTCTGACTCTCCCCCTGGTGGCCACTCGCCTGCCTGGCCTTCACAGAGCAGGCACTTCATAAATGTGTGCTTTGAGCTAAAATCACCTAACTCTCAAAAATGATTCACCCACCCTGTGTCCTAGAACGTGTTAAGGAGAAAGGCTACATTTCCCATTTCTTTATGTTCTCAACGTGCTCTGCATTAGGGCCAGCATACAGCGGGTGTTTAATTAATGTCCCTGCATCTCGGGGACAAAAGCCCTGCTCCGCCTGCCCACCCACGCCTCTTCCAGTGGCCTCTGTGTCCGCGCTTGGTGTGGGTCCGTCGGGAGGGGCAGTTTTCATTCTCAAGTGGGGACTGCTGACATGACTCAGAATGAAGCACGGGATGCCCACCTAAAGATCTGTCAGCAAGAAGGGGAAAAACTAACAAACATAAAGGAGAACTGGGGCCGGCAGAGCCTCAGTCGCACCCTCACTCCTCTCCTGAGGCTTTGTGTCTCCCGCCCTGACTTAGAAACAACCACGCTTGCTAGACACCCCTCGCCCCCCTTTCTCTGCGGGGCACCCCCTCCCCTGCCCCCCCTCAGGCAGCAGCTGGTCCTTCCTAAGCGGTGATGTAGCTTAATAGCAGCAGGTCCTTAAGCAGCTGCTCTTGTGGATTCTGGCTGGTGGGATAGCTCCCTGTCATTAATTTGCTTGTTGGTCCTGCTGGCGCTTAGGGAAGGATCAAGTTAACAATGACACTAATGAGACAGCGTCACACAGTGAGAGGAGGAGATTATTATTGTTGTTGTAGTTATTGTTGTTCTTGTTCCTGGCACAAGTTTTACAGGCACAGTCCTGTCACAACCCTGTGCTGTGACAAGAAGTCTTGCTCAAAACTCCAAGAGGATTTTTAACTTTTGTGTCCTCAGTTTCATCCCTTTTCCCACAGATAAAGATTTTTAAGCCCCCGCTGTCCCCAGGGCGCACACTGATTTCCGAGCGCGGCACGCACAGGATGGAGTCAGGCGGGACCCCCCAGAGCCTGTCCCATCGCACTGCGCGAAGACACACCAGCCCCAAGTCCAGAGAAAGGCATCTCAGACCTCCAGCCTTCTACAGCTGGGCGGCTGCCGACCCTGCCTATTTCTATATATACCTCTCCCTTGGCAGTGACCAAAAGTGAGGAAGGCGCTGCGGCTCAGCTTGTGGCGTCGGTCACCCTCTTTCCAAATATAGAGAAGGGCTGAGCGGCGGGGCTTCGGGGGGGCTATAAAAGCCCCGGGAGCTGCCCCTCTGTAGCTGCGCCGTGGGCAGAGGTAAGTCCCTGCGCCCCTCACGCGACTCCCAGACTCCACCGCGTGCGGCCCTGCCCGGCTTCGGTGAGGATGAGTTAGATGTGGAGCTAGTGCTCCGGCCCAAACGCCCCCTCTAGCCCCTGCTTTCTCCTCCCACCCTCCCCCGACCCCGTCTTCGAGTGCCTGCTGGGCAGGGCCGCTTCGATGCTCCCTGACCACGGCCCGTCCACCACGGCCCAGCGATCCCCTTGGCCTCTCTGGTCTGTGCGAGGCCAGGGGGACTCACCTTCCCGACCTGGGCTGTGTGCCCTGCAGGTGTCTGTCCTCGAGGCCATGCTGGCTGTGTGTCAGTTGGTCAGTTTGAGATTTCTCCCCATTCACGGAGACGGGGCCTGACCATGGCTTGGTCCAAAAGCTTTTTAAACAGTGTTCTGTCCTTGCTGCCCTGAATGGGAGGCATCTGCAGAGTGAGGACAGAGCCGTAGTGGGCTGGGAGGAGCCAGGTGTGGGGCGGATGGGGGCTTTTACTGCCTTAATGGCTCCGCGGTGGGTCGAGTCCCACCTGCTCCTGCAGCCTGCCTCTGAGGTCAGGCTCTTTTCAAGTTATCAGTCCTTACCCTTTTTTAAAAAAACGTCTTTTTTGGGGGGAGGTCATTAGGTCTGTTTATTTATTATTAGTGTTTTGTTTGTTGTTTTAATGGAGGCACTGGGGATTGAACCCAGGACTTCGTGCGTGCTAAGCACACACTCTGCCGCTGAGCTATACCCTCCCCTCCAGTCCTTGTCCTTATTTAGTGAATCCATCAAGACCCAATTCAGAACCGAACCAGACACTCCCACGTGTCCTGAGCTTGCTTTTTGCGTTTTTATTGCAGATCCGATTTCCCACGGCTGCTGTTGTCCGCTGTCCTGCTGTGGCTGTGACTTTCAGGTGAGAAAGCAGGTCAGGTCCCTTGGCTTGGAAGTCTCCTGGGGACCAGTCCCTCCCACGTCCAGTGCCTGGAGCACAAGTCCTGTAGAGCGTTGAGCAGGACAACCTAGGCTGGAGAGGAGGAGAGGAGGGAGCACTTGGGGAGACTTTCCAAACAGACGCTGAGGTCAGATGCTACTGCTGTTCTTAGGACAGAACCGAAGGAAGCAGAGCCACTTTCCTTGTGCAGAGAGGTAGCTGCCTTGAATCAAAATGGTTCCAAAGTTCCTTAGCTGGTTACCATCGAGCACACTGTCTGAAAAATGGCGTTTATTTGTGATGGTGTTTATTTTTAAATCTGCCCTCGGCAGCACCTGGGTTTACAGAAGAGGAAAGTGAAGTCCCAAGAGCTGCGCCCAGCTCTAGGGTCCCCGCGCCGCGCCGAGCCCCAGCGAGTGCGAGAGCTGGGGCTGCGCGTGCTCCGTGCCCCCTGCGCAGGAACTGCGCCTGTTTGATTCCCCGTGGGTGGGGCTCCACTAGGGAGGCTCCTGGGGGGCAGGGCTGGCGCCTCCGGGGCTCACCGGGAGGGCTCACCTTCCAGCTGACGCCATGAGCAGCGACACTGAAATGGAAGTGTTCGGCATAGCCGCTCCCTTCCTCCGCAAGTCGGAAAAGGAGAGGATTGAGGCTCAGAACCAGCCCTTTGATGCCAAAACCTACTGCTTCGTGGTCGACTCAAAGGAAGAATACGCCAAGGGGAAAATTAAGAGTACCCAGGATGGGAAGGTCACGGTGGAAACGGAAGACAACAGGGTAAGCCTCGTCCGCGCCCCCTGCAGGCTGGCCGCCCCTGTCTGTTCCTCCCAGTTGCCCAGTCTGCATGTCGGCCCCACACCCAGCCATTCCCGGATGTGGCTCTGGCTCCGGAATGCCTCACCTGCCGTCACTGCCTTAGCTTCCCAGGTGTCCTTGGAGAGAGCAGAGCGAACACTGGCCTCAGGTTACAGGGTGGGAGAAGAACCTGGCTGTGGCTGCTCAAAGCAATTCACATTCAGGTGCCTTTGTCAATGTTCATGTCACTCTAGGTCAGAGGAGGCCAGCTCTGTGCATCCCAAGGGTGTGGGGTTGGGAGGCCCCAGGAGGAGGACCTCTTTTAGAACACCCTACTTTGGTGGCCTGTGTTTTTCCTAACTGATCTAGCAATAGCTATCTGACTGAGGAGGTTAAGGAAAGCGGGTGAGGGACCCTAGCGCCCACAAGCGCAGTGTGAAATAGCGGCCCTCCCATCTCACAAAGGCGATAAGCAGTGTAGCCCACGACATTCTGGCCCAGGCTACTGTGGGAGTGCTCAGAGGATTTCTGGACTTCACTACTTTCTGGAATCTAGACCAGGAGAATCTGGAAATGCTCTAAGAAAAGTTTTAAAAAAAAAGGGGGGGGGGTGGAATCCACAAGAGAGAAATAAAGGAAGTAGTGTCATTGGGTTGGGCATGAAGGGAAATTGCCCTGCGGCACTGCAGGCACTGAGCTCCGGAGGGTGGCAGGTGGCACATTTCAGATGACGGAGCTGAGAGCAGGCTCACAAAGCCTGGGGGAGACAGAACAGACGTAATGAAGATGATCTAAGATACTCTGGACCCTCACGGGGAGGGCTGGTGGGCATGGTAGCTTAAGTGAACCCCTGCTTGAAGGCACATTTCACGCCACCTTGCCCAGAGGCAGGACCAGGAAACCAACCATCTTCCAAGTGGTCTCAGAGAGGAGGTGGTGAGGGCCAGACAGGGACAGAAGCCCGGCTCCCAGGCCTCCAGTGCGGGGAGCCTGAGGGCGCTGGGGTGGGGGCTTCTCCTCTAGAGGGGAGCACGAAGGTGCCCACCAGTGCCCAGGACCCCTGCTCTGCCCCGTGGTTCCCTCTCCTGGCTTGTGACGCTCCAGCCCCAGAAGGGGAGGGGGCTGGGTTCTCTCTCTCAAGCATTGAGGGGGGTGGTTCTGAACAGGACAAGATGTGGGCTTAGGGGCTGGGAGCTCAGAGCTGCTTTCAGGGAGCCAGACCAGAGATCCAAGCCACCTGCCTCCTTCTCTGTCCCTGCCCCAGGGACACCAGTGGACCCGCCGTGCTCGCTGAGTAGACAGCAAAGACCCATCAGCTGCCAGAGCTGGGTTTCGGCCCGGCTGGCACTGCTGGGCTGAGGGTCCCGCTGGCTCCCATGCCTGCGTCATCCCCGCATCTGCCCAGAGACCCCCCCGTCTCATTTCTGTCATCCTCCCCTCGCTTCAGGCTCGCTGGAGACAGGGAAAAACAAAAGCCCTGAGTGATGGAAACAATATCACACCCTGCCACCACCACGCAAGCCGCCCCCCAGCCCTGTCTCCCGGGCTGTCAAACAGGCATTTCCTCCCACGCGTTCTCCCTCTCATCTGGGCACAGGACACAGATACCCACGGCTGCAGGCAAGACGCACAGAGAACCCTAGATGCGCACTGCACCCCTTCCCTTTCAGACCCTGGTGGTGAAGCCAGAGGACGTGTACTGCAATGAACCCCCCCAAGTTCGACCGGATCGAGGACATGGCCATGCTGACGCACCTGAACGAGCCGGCCGTGCTGTACAACCTCAAGGACCGGTACACCTCCTGGATGATCTACGTGAGTGCTCACGTCTGCGGGGTTCCTGGGACGTCCGGGGTGGGGGTGGACACGCTTGTGGGGGGCATGGGCTTTTGAAGGATGAGTGTCTGGCTAAGCTGCTCCACAAAAGAGGGGGATGGAAAAAGAAGAGGAAGAAAGGGGGGCGGGTGATGGAAGAGGAGACAGCAGAGATGAATGGGGCAGGGGCAGAGGGCTGGAAGGAGGAGGCTGGAGTTGGGGGACGAGCCGGGCCAAGGTGGGGTCCCGGCCTCGTCACTTACCAGCTGTGCAAGGTCGGCTGCACCCTCGTCTGTAACGAGAAATTGTATCCTGCCTCCTTTACAAGTTTCTTGTAAAGAAGAGTGAGATGACAAAAGGCGTGGGCTTTGTGCACACGTGCACACATGTGTCTTTCACTCTCCCACAGACCTACTCGGGCCTGTTCTGCGTCACCGTCAACCCCTACAAGTGGCTGCCAGTGTACAACCCCGAGGTGGTGGCGGCCTACCGAGGCAAAAAGCGCCAGGAGGCCCCGCCCCACATCTTCTCCATCTCTGACAACGCCTATCAGTTCATGCTCACAGGTAGGTTTCCAAGGAGGAAGCCTGGGAGGGCAGGGCTCCGGGAGGGGCCCGCCCCCTCCCCCTCCCGCTCCCATGTGCAGCTGCCACACAAAGGACAGAGGGTAAAAGTGCTTAAAGAAGGAAAAAGAGGCCAGACGTTTTAGGGCCTTTTAGGCCCTGGTGAGGAGTTTGGATTTAATACAATGTGGGTTATACCATATGAAACTGACATCTTTGTGAACCAAAAACAGAGGTCAACTGTTTCCCACTTCTAATAGCTGGGAAGCTGCTGGCTGGTTGTAAGCGGGGCCTTAACCTCTGAGCCTGTCTCAGTCTCTCCGTGCTCCCACGTGGGACTAAACAGAATGGCAGTGGGAAAGGGGCTTGCGCGGCAAACTCTGACTGCTCGAGACGTGGAGGAGGACTGGGGGCTCTTTCTACGCTGCCAGCAATGCTGTTTTCTTGTTTTCCTTTGGCAGATCGTGAAAACCAGTCCATTCTGATCACGTAAGTGTCCAAGGCGCAGAGCGGTTCTATAGCTGTGGCTCTGTCCCCAGCGCAGGAGGGAGGGCTACCCCTCGCTGTGTTCTGATAACGACGCAGACTGTGATGAGGAGGTGGACGGGGCGGGCAGGAGGCGTGCGAGGCCTCGGAAAGGGAGCTCCCCGTCCGGGCCAGCTCCGCTTGCCGGTCTCCCCTGGGCCCCTGCCTCTCCGCGGGGTCTCACGTTGGTCTGGTAGGTGTGTGTGTGATGTGGCTCAGGTGACATCTCAGGGGGCCCGTTTACACTAACAGGACTTGTTTCTTTTTCTCTTTCATTGAACCCGAACAGCGGAGAATCCGGGGCAGGGAAGACGGTGAACACAAAGCGTGTCATCCAGTACTTTGCAACAATTGCAGCTACTGGAGACCTTGCCAAGAAGAAGGACTCCAAAATGAAGGTGTGGAGAGAGGAAGGCTTTGCTTCCGCTGCTAAGCTCTGTCTTAACTTCAGAATGAGGGGGCGTGGGGAGGCGGCATCCCACCTCTTCAAGGAAGGGAGCGCAGGCCAGGATTTAAAATCTTGAAGGACGGCCGGTATGTGGCTGACCTTACTAAAGGACCAGATCCTGTGACTGCCTGGAACGTAAGCCTGCAGGCTCCACTCAGAAAGGCCAGTTTGGGAGCAGCTCACACACACCAATTTGAGAGAGCTGTAGCGTCTACTTGCCTTTGAAACGAATATATAACAACAGTATGAAATGAACACAGATGACTGGAGAATCAAGGAATGGAAGAGTTAAAGGGGTTTTAATCAAGACACCCCACTAGAGGCAAACACAGTAGTGGTCAGAGTGGTCTGAGTGAGATGAGCTGGTGACCTGGTTGAGCCTCAGGTTGGAAAGTCAGGGAGGGAGGGACTGGCGTCACCCGGGGCTGGAGCCACCAGGGTGCGAGGAGGACGGAGCCCACAGTCACGGTGTGGCTTCTTCCTGCCTTGACTCCTTGCGCCAGGGGACTCTGGAGGACCAGATCATCAGCGCCAACCCGCTGCTGGAGGCCTTCGGGAACGCCAAGACCGTGAGGAACGACAACTCGTCCCGCTTTGTGAGTCTGCGTTCAGTCAGGCTGGGATTTCCTCTGAGGCCTGCAAGTAGGCGAGAGAGCCTGCGGGCCTGGGGGTGGACAGCAGAAAGGAAACAAGTCAACAGGACAGCTGGGACAACGATACCTTCGTAGACAGCTCAGGAACGAGGGCGTGTGCTAGGGTTACTGGGAAGGGGCCTGGAGCATGCGAGCGTGGAGGCCAGGAGAAGGGCTGTGGGTTTCATTCAGGAAGCTACTGAAGGACCCTGTAAGAGGGATGGTTTGATTTGCATCTTGGTCAGACTCACTGTTAACTTTGTTGACTGGACGGGGAGGGGTGGGGGGGAGGCAGTGCAGAACAAGGGGGTGGACGGAGGAGGCCCAGCAAACTGGGAAGAGCAAGGAGAGAGGACGACATACTTAACCGCAAATTCCCGGAGAACAAGGCCCCCAGTCATGCTACCCAGGAGGCTGGTAAGACGACGCGGAGTCCGGGCACACCCCCTCCCTTCCCCCACAGGGCAAGTTCATCCGGATCCATTTTGGTACCACCGGGAAGCTGGCCTCTGCAGACATTGAAACGTGTAAGTAGGTTCCTGGGATCGGACGATGTCTCAGGACATCAGGGGAGCAACTGGGAAAACAGTCCCGTGTTTGTGTCCCTAGATCTGCTGGAAAAATCGAGAGTGACCTTCCAGCTGAAGGCTGAGAGAAGCTACCACATCTTCTACCAGATTCTTTCCAACAAGAAGCCTGAGCTCATAGGTGAGGACCTCCCCAGAGGGGCAGGTCTTGGGCACTGCAGCCCTTCGATGACCAGAGAGTAGTTGTGTCTATGCAGAGGTGACCCGACGGCCAGCAGAGGAAGTTTGTTTTAGGGACGGGATGTGGCTGCTTTAACGGTGACGTGCCAATGTGAAAAACAGATGCCAATGGCCAGTAAAAGACTAAGCCACCGCTGCCTGCGCGCTGGTTTATGGAGCCGGTCTGAACAGCTGTTTAGTTGTCCTCTAGCGCCCCCTTGTGTTCTGGCACAGAAACCACCTTTCACCAAACACTGAGGCCAACGCAAAACCGGCTGAGCTTGTGGATGTCCACCCTGCCCGCTGCTCCACACCTAACGGGCCATGTACACGGTCTTCTGGGCCCACCCAGAAACGGGCCTGCAGCCTTCCAAGAGGTTTTAGAAAAGACTGTGGTTTACCAAACGACCAGCACTTCCCTCAACGTGGGCTCTGTCCTGGCTCACACTCGGCCAGCCTTTCCCTAGTAGTCTTTGCCAGCCTACATTGCTACGTGCTGTCTGCATTTAAATATTCTCCCAGGGGTTCTTAGCCTGTGTTGCATGGACAGGCTTTATATTCAGCCACAGCCACAGCCTGAGTACGAGGGCTGTTTAAAGGAGATTCTAATTCTGCACTTAGCAAAGTCTCAGCCCAGAATACAGGAGCTCAGAGCCTCCAGGGAGATGTTTTCTTTGCGTCCTTGTGACCTCCTCTAACTGTTCATCATTGCAGAGCTGCTGCTGATCACAACCAACCCTTATGACTACCCATTCATCAGCCAGGGTGAGATCCTGGTGGCCAGCATCGACGATGCCGAGGAGCTGTTGGCCACAGATGTGAGTAGGACCTGGAGGGAGGTGGGGGGACTCCCCCACTGCTGGCAGCCAGCTGACGTGCCGTCCTCCAATGCCAGAGCGCCATCGACATCCTGGGCTTCACCCCTGAGGAGAAGTCTGGGCTCTACAAGCTGACGGGGGCCGTGATGCACTACGGGACCATGAAGTTCAAGCAGAAGCAGCGGGAGGAGCAGGCAGAGCCGGACGGCACCGAAGGTACAAACCCACCGCGGCGGGGCCGGGTGCCAGAGCTGGGGGGGGGCCGTTCAGCCGAGATCACTCGGTGCCTCTTCTGACAGTGATTAATCCTGCTTCTGCCTGGAGAGGCGACCTCTCCAGGGCTAAGGTGCCTACAGGCTCAGTTCCCGCCCCATTTGCTGAGTCACTAGAATGATCCTGTTTCAGATACAAAGACAAGTGACCAGGATTTTCTGGAACCCAATGCTGCCTTTTTATAAAATCTATCCTATCCTGAGTGACTTAGCTCCCACCGGCCACCGATAAGTAGTTTAGAGACACAGAATGGAGATTGCACGGAGACGAGCTGGCCAAGCGCTGAAACACCTGGATGACTTTCAGAGTGGGTCTTCCACTTGGCCAGCCATCAGAGGTTTTCTCTTGTATTCAACCTTCTTTTCCTGCCAGTGGCTGACAAGACAGCCTATCTGATGGGCCTAAACTCGTCGGACCTCCTGAAAGCTTTGTGCTTCCCCAGAGTGAAAGTCGGGAATGAGTATGTTACCAAAGGCCAGACAGTGGATCAGGTAAGTGACTCCCACGAGGCTGGAAAGGGACAGGGGCACCCGATGGCCACTGCCTGGGACTCGCTGGCTGACCCATCCCTAATAGGTTCACCATGCTGTGAACGCGCTCTCCAAATCCGTCTATGAGAAGCTGTTCCTGTGGATGGTCACACGCATCAACCAGCAGCTGGACACCAAGCTACCAAGGCAGCACTTCATTGGCGTCCTGGACATCGCAGGCTTTGAGATCTTTGAGGTTTGAGTTACTTATATCCATGTTTTCATGTGGCTTTGTACAGGCGGTTGGTTTTCATTTCAAGATGTCAAGGCAGTCCACATGTCACAGCATCACATCTTGGAGAAAAACTGGATGGAGGGTGGATCATGTAGAAGAGGATGTGGGAGGGTTTGTATTAAGGGGGAAGGCTTGTGTCAAGCGGAATTTTAAAGACATCATCAAACAGATAAAAGGAAAAAAAAACCGCAGTTACTGATGTAGGGAGACCAGAAACACAGAGAAGAAGTTGATAATAAGCCAGTCCTGCAATATTTCATAAATACTCTACTGGCTCTGGGTTAGAAGCATATAGCCATTCATCAAAGTATACATTTGACGTCTAGCAGGTATAAGACGTGCCGGTGAATATAAAGATGCGCTTGCAAGTTTGTAGAGGAAAGGAGACGTAAGGCACACAGAGGACGAGCTACACACAGGGCAGCGGCGGTCAGTGCCCGGGAGGGGCTCGGGCCTTGGGACTCAGAGGAGGGAGAGACACCTTCCAGCAGGAAGTTCGGAGAACACTCCACGGAGGAGATGGGATCCGAACGCATAAATATGTTAGCTCGAGAAGGCTGATGGGTCTTTGACTTGAAAAGAAGCCTAACTTTCATGTGAACATTGTGTTTTGGCGTCAGTATAACAGCCTGGAGCAGCTATGCATCAACTTCACCAACGAGAAACTGCAACAGTTTTTCAACCACCACATGTTCGTGCTGGAGCAGGAGGAGTACAAGAAGGAGGGCATCGAGTGGACGTTCATCGACTTCGGGATGGACCTGGCTGCCTGCATTGAGCTCATCGAGAAGGTCTGTCTCATGTTGCAGAAATCAAGCTCTGTGACAGCTCGATTATTCACTGCATCTTGTTTAATTACACAGACAGAGAAAAATGCTTAAATAGAATTGTAACTCTGTGTTGTGGTCTGCTTTCAGCCAATGGGCATCTTCTCCATCCTGGAAGAGGAATGCATGTTCCCCAAGGCCACGGACACCTCCTTCAAGAACAAGCTGTATGACCAGCACCTGGGCAAGTCCAGCAACTTCCAGAAGCCCAAGGTGGTCAAGGGCCGGGCCGAGGCCCACTTCTCCCTGATCCACTACGCGGGCACCGTGGACTACAGCGTCTTGGGCTGGCTGGAGAAGAACAAGGACCCCCTGAACGAGACGGTGGTCGGGCTGTACCAGAAGTCATCCAACAGGCTCCTGGCGCACCTCTACGCCACCTTCGCTACGGCGGACGGTAACAGACTCCGCAGAGGGAGGGCCTCGTATCCATATTCTCCCTTCAGTCCGTCCGCAGGACTGAAACATCTCAGTAGGTCTGCTAACAGCAGACACCATCTTTTCTTTCTTTCAGCTGACAGTGGAAAGAAGAAAGTTGCCAAGAAAAAGGGTTCTTCCTTCCAAACTGTCTCTGCCCTTTTCAGGGTAAGAAAAATACAAATTTATTTGCTTGTAATTGGCTTGCAATTATCAGTCGTCTCAAAATGAGTAGTGCAGAGATGTAAACTTGGCTTGGCCAAGAATAGTGATGTGGTCTTCATCTGGTTTCTGTCACTTAGAGGGGGCGGGCGGCAGTGACAGCACACGGATGAAGTCTAACAAATGGAGCGCCAGAATTCAGCTTAATGATCACTTTACACTGCACCTGGCTGGCTGGCCAGCCTGGGAGGCCTCCGTGCAAACCTTCTGACTTGCCCGAAGGTCACAGGCAGCAGCATCTCACGCTCCTGGTGCAGCCTGATCCTTCTCTCCAGTTACTTCTGGAGGAGGGCTGTTTCGTGTTGCAGAAACCACTGCTCTGTACTTGGTTAGTTTGTGCTTGGTTCGTTTCTGGCTCACTGTGAAGCAAAAGACGGCTGTAGCGGTTATTTGTCTACACCTCAAGCCACAGGACTATTAACAGAAAGAGTTAAATGATATCATTATTCCTTAGAATTATGATGCATTTAAAATATATTTCTTATTTTTCACCACAGTGTGTCTCTGTGTTTGTAAAAGCCTACAGTATAGGCTTACTGTCAAATTTAATCTTCTCTTAGGAAAACCTGAACAAGCTGATGTCAAATTTAAGAACGACTCACCCTCACTTTGTGCGCTGTATAATTCCCAACGAAACCAAAACCCCGGGTAAGGCATGGGCTGGCTCTGTAGCCAGCGCACAGGTTTTAAGAAATTCCGTGTGAGGCTGACGTTTCTTGCTTCTCTTCTCAGGGGCCATGGAACACAGCCTCGTCCTGCACCAGCTGCGCTGCAACGGAGTGCTGGAGGGCATCCGCATCTGCAGGAAGGGCTTCCCAAACAGGATCCTCTACGGGGACTTTAAACAAAGGTGTGTCGTAAGAAGTGTTCCACATGTTTCTTAATGAGATGTGCAAATGCTGGAATTTGAGAGGGAGAAATACACCTGTTTCAACAGAACAGTTACAGACCTCCATGTAAAATGATTGACTTACCACTTGGCCAAGGGAGACATGCTTCCTTCCCCCCATTTTCTCAGGGGCTTAGCTGATAGGCCAGGTCTTTCTCTGCCATGTTGTCTAAGAGTAGGCCTAGATTCCAGGCCACTATCCAGCCGTATGGCCAAGGGCAACGTTCCTTCCCTCTCTGGACTGTGGCCTTCTTGCCTGAACCAGTTGGTCTCCAAAGTTTGTCTTTGTCTCTGTGTCGACAACGGCAGATACCGAGTGCTGAATGCCAGTGCCATCCCTGAGGGGCAGTTCATCGACAGCAAGAAGGCGTGTGAAAAGCTGCTGGCCTCCATTGACATTGACCACACTCAGTACAAATTTGGACACACCAAGGTACTGCATCAGCTCCGACAGATGCTGGCCTACAGTCCCTGACTGCCTTCTGCAGAACACCGACCCGAATCCTCCTCCTCTCCTCCAGGTGTTCTTCAAGGCCGGCTTGCTGGGAACCCTGGAGGAGATGCGGGATGACCGCCTGGCCAAGCTGATCACGCGGACACAAGCTGTGTGCAGAGGGTTCCTCATGCGTGTGGAGTTCCAGAAGATGGTGCAGAGAAGGTGGCGTGGGGTCTGTGCTCAAACCCGAGCTCTTCGGGAGAAGTGGGGAGTCTCTCCAGAAATCACTGATGCTTTGTTTTCAGGGAGTCCATCTTCTGCATCCAGTACAACATTCGCTCATTCATGAACGTCAAGCACTGGCCCTGGATGAAACTCTTCTTCAAGATCAAGCCCCTCCTCAAGAGTGCGGAGACCGAGAAGGAGATGGCCACCATGAAGGAAGAGTTCCAGAAAACCAAGGATGAACTTCGCCAAGTCAGAGGCAAAAAGGAAGGAACTGGAGGAAAAATTGGTGACCCTAGCTGCAAGAGAAGAATGACCTACAGCTCCAAGTACAAGCTGTATGTGTTTAGGAACCTTTTTTATTTTTTTTAACTTTCCTTATAGATTTGATTGTTTAAGAAAACTGGATTTTTGGTAGGATTTTTGCTTTTTAGTTGGGGTGCTTCATAAAGGACTTCATATATGATAAAGTATTGAAATGTTACAAACCTTATCTTTAAACCATTCAAGGAAATCTTGGTTCTTTTTTTTTTTTTTAAAGGAAAGTGAAAACTTGTTGGATGCAGAGGAAAGATGTGATCAGTTGATCAAAGCCAAGTTCCAGCTGGAGGCCAAGATCAAGGAGGTGACTGAGAGAGCTGAGGATGAGGAAGAGATCAACGCTGAGCTGACGGCCAAGAAGAGGAAGCTGGAGGACGAATGCTCAGAGCTGAAGAAAGACATAGATGACCTTGAGCTGACACTGGCCAAGGTTGAAAAGGAGAAACACGCCACAGAGAACAAGGTACGCTCTCCGAGGGTCAGCTTGACGTGGTCATTGCAAGTGCAACTTGATCTCTTCTTAATCATGGCCTGTGGCTGCTTCTTAGGTTAAAAACCTTACTGAGGAACTTGCTGGGCTGGATGAAACCATTGCAAAGTTAACCAGGGAGAAGAAGGCCCTCCAGGAGGCCCACCAGCAGACCCTGGATGACCTCCAAGCTGAAGAAGACAAAGTCAGTTCTCTGAGCAAAATCAAGAGCAAGCTGGAGCAGCAGGTCGACGATGTAAGTAAATAATGCTCATCAGGAATCCTGGACCTGGGGCTGGAAGAGGAATCCTCTGGTTCAAAGCATTTGTTCTCAAAAGGAAATGGTGCCTCTTGCAGCTGGAAAGCTCCCTGGAACAAGAAAAGAAGCTCCGCGTGGACCTGGAAAGGAACAAGAGGAAGCTGGAGGGAGACCTGAAGCTTGCCCAGGAGTCCATACTGGATCTGGAGAACGACAAGCAGCAGCTGGATGAGAGGCTCAAGAAGTAGGCCCCGCAGCCCCCGAGCTCAGTGCGAGGTCCCGGCCGTTTCACCCTCACGTGTTCTGCGTTTCCCTCCACAGGAAGGATTTTGAGTACGGTCAACTGCAAAGCAAAGTGGAAGATGAGCAGACTCTGGGCCTCCAGTTTCAGAAGAAAATCAAAGAGCTTCAGGTAGGAGGCGCTTGGGGTTCTTCTTTTACACGAGGTCACGCACAGTGGGCGGCTGTGTCTGTCGTACAGGAGTTAGAGCTGGCGGGCGGGACCACAGGTCGGCCTGCATCACTGGTCTCCTTTCTGCTAGGCTGATGCAGTAGTGGTGACCAATGTTTCCATAAATTTAAACAAAATATATAATTGAAGTATTTCCAACATGTACTTGGAATGGATGATATCTTAGGTGCTGACCAGGTTGAGGGAGGAAAAATTTGTATCAAAGGAAATTAGCAACATCTGCATTTCTTCAGGAGAAGCCCAAGAGTGGGTTTGTCTAATGGGAATGGAAACTAGCCCGTCCTGGACATTCAAAGTCAAGAGTCCCCTGGGGCCCGTCTGCCCTCACAGGCTCGCATCGAGGAGCTGGAAGAAGAGATTGAGGCAGAGAGGGCGACCCGCGCCAAGACGGAGAAACAGCGCAGCGACTACGCCCGGGAGCTGGAGGAGCTGAGCGAGCGACTGGAGGAGGCGGGCGGCGTCACCTCCACCCAGATCGAGCTCAACAAGAAGCGGGAGGCCGAGTTCCTGAAGCTGCGCCGGGACCTGGAGGAGGCCACCCTGCAGCACGAGGCCACGGCGGCCGCGCTGAGGAAGAAGCACGCGGACAGCGTGGCCGAGCTGGGGGAGCAGATCGACAACCTGCAGAGGGTCAAGCAGAAGCTGGAGAAGGAGAAGAGCGAGTTCAAGCTGGAGCTCGACGACCTCACCAGCAACGTGGAGACCGTCTCCAAATCCAAGGTGCCGGGGCTGCAGGGCGCCGGATCCCCTGGGGTCCTTCCCATCTAAGTACTGACTTAATCCCCTCCCCCTTCTCAACCCTTCAGGCAAATCTGGAAAAAATATGCCGCACTCTGGAGGATCAGTTAAGCGAGGCCAGGGGCAAGAACGAGGAAACTCAGAGGAGCATGAGCGAGCTGACGACGCAGAAGTCTCGTCTGCAGACGGAGGCTGGTGAGCGCCAGGCCGCGGGCAGGGCCGCACCTCCCAGACAGCGGACAGGGCAGCCGGTCAGCAGGGAAGGCGGTGTTTGGGGGAGGATTTCTAGGGAAGCATGTTTTCAAGAGAGGCAGCTGGAGTAACCCACGGCAGGGCCATTCAGAAGCACTGCGAGACCAGGAGAACGAGAGAGGAGGAGGGACGGCTCACACTACCGTCTGGTTTGTGCTCTTTCAAAGTGCATACAGCCTTGCCTCAGAAAGACTGGAAGGGGCAGAAACAGGGCTAGAAACCCAGTCCCACGGCTTTTCTACGTCTTGCTGTCACCCAACTCAGACTTGTCTGCAGGGGAGCATTTTAGACAAGGAAGAAGCATGGGCGCTTTGCACAGGCCCTCGGCGCGTGATAAAAACACACGGGACGACCCCGGGGCTTTGGCTCCCCAGCACCGGTCCTCCAGCCCGTCAGCACGGCCGCACCGCTGCGCTGCCAGCGGCCCAGCCAAGACAAGGACGGAAAGACATTTAGTTGCCACTTGCACCGTGATCTTGGGATCCACCTCTGGAGTTCTAAGGCCTCTCCCCCACCCTTCTTCCCCACTCTTACCTCTACATAAGCATATAGGCCAGAACTTACATACCGTATATACTTAATACCATAGCCACCCAGGAGTCCAACCTCAAGGCGCTAAAGATAGAACGTCCTAAGGAACGCGGCCGAGGGATGCAGGACTCCCCCAATGACAAATCGACAAACAGCTGGAAACACCAGGCACTGAAAGGGCTGACGGGACTTTTCGGGGGTTAATGTTTAAATTTACAATTATTCTCAACAAGGTTTACTGACAGAGTCACTCCACACTTCTAGAAGTTTCTAACACTGTCTTCTCAGGGTGTGTTTCAGTTTCTTTTTCATGAACATGTCCCTTCACCCCCAGGAAAGGACCACACCTTACAGTTTACTCTCCCTAGATCTCAGCACAGTGCCTCACACACAATAGAAACTTGGTGACTTGACGAATGAGTAAAATTAAATCATTTTCCTCCTGGACACAGGTGAGCTGAGTCGACAACTGGAAGAAAAGGAGAGCATAGTGTCGCAGCTTTCCAGAAGCAAGCAAGTGTTTACGCAGCAGATAGAAGAGCTCAAGAGGCAGTTGGAGGAAGAGAGCAAGGTAGATCACCTGTCAGCCTGGTCCTCTGACCCAGTTTTCAAGTGACACATGCAGAAACAAAGCGCAGCTTTGTTCAGTAGGCTGCCACTGGATTGTGTCACGCACATGACACTAAAATACAAGTCCACTGGGTGCTGTCCTCTTTCTTGGCTTCTGCAGGCCAAGAACGCCCTGGCCCACGCCCTGCAGTCCTCCCGCCACGACTGCGACCTGCTGCGGGAACAGTACGAGGAGGAGCAGGAAGCCAAGGCCGAGCTGCAGAGGGCGATGTCCAAGGCCAACAGCGAGGTGGCCCAGTGGAGGACCAAATACGAGACGGACGCCATCCAGCGCACGGAGGAGCTGGAGGAGGCCAAGTACGCAACTCGATTTGTCTTTAGGAGAACTGGAACCCCTAACTGATAAAATGACACAGGGCACACTGCCTTTAGAACTGCTTGGGAACAAATCTGTTCTGTTACCAGATGTTTCCCCATCTCTTCTGTGTTTTAATGCAGCGCGGTGCCATTAGAGGGACCGGGTGTCCGCACATTTCATCAGGACAAACCACTGTGATCTTGGTTAGAAATAAGGCGGTTATCGATCACTGATTTTTAGCAGATGGGAAGTTCTCCTGGGCTTGGAAAAGCAAATGGGTGTTTGAATCACATAGATTGCTGTTCATCAAGCAGGAATCACCAGTGTTCAAGAGGACTGAAACGTAAACAGCATTTGCTTTTCTTTCACGTTCTTTAAGGAAAAAACTTGCTCAGCGCCTTCAAGATTCTGAGGAGCAGGTTGAGGCGGTGAATGCTAAATGTGCTTCCTTGGAGAAGACCAAGCAGAGGCTGCAGGCAGAGGTGGAGGATCTGATGGTTGATGTAGAAAGAGCCAACTCCCTGGCCGCCGCCCTGGACAAGAAGCAGAGGAACTTTGACAAGGTGGGGGGTCAGCCCCCTGCAGGTGGGATGCGGTGATGTGGGAGTTCCCGGTAGGTAGTCATGCAAGCAGGAAGAGGGGTACCAGCCCTGACGCTGCCCCGGGAGCAGTGTGACCTAGGGCAAGTCCCTGAACTCCACTGGGCTGTAGTTTCCTCATCTGTAAATGAAATGGGAGCGGGACAGGGGGAGGGCCCTTCCCAGCACTGTCCGTGGAGATAGACCACTTTCTGCCATGTTGTCCAGCCCCCAGCATTTTTGCTCCCCATATGGCTGGTCTGTCTGGGTGGCCAATGTGGGACTCTGACTCGGGTCCCACTGAGAGGCCTTCTGGGAGCCTCCTCTTTAGTATGACAGGTAGGGTTGATTTGAACCGAAGTTTTAATGAAGTGTTCAGAAGCACAGGGCCATTCTCACATTAGGAAAAGGGCAATTATGCCCGGCTAATTCCCTCTCAGAGGACCCACTGCTTTGGGGTGATGGCAGTTGTTACTGACCAATTACCAATCTGGAGTAAATCTGTGGGACAAAATCTTGGTTAGTCAACAGTGAGGAACAAGGAGCCAGACAAGAGACACAGCCGAGGGTGGCCCCAGTTCTGTGTTTACCTTCACTGGTTATACTTAGAAGCCTGGAGGACAAGAGCTAATTAACAGAGGTGCCGTCCACCCCACGCCCCAGGTGCTGGCAGAATGGAAGACGAAGTGCGAGGAGAGCCAGGCGGAGCTGGAGGCATCGCTGAAGGAGTCCCGCTCCTTGAGCACCGAGCTCTTCAAACTGAAAAATGCCTACGAAGAAGCCTTAGATCAACTTGAAACTGTGAAACGAGAAAATAAGAATTTAGAGCGTAAGCAGTTTGTCTGAAACCTCTTTTCACACAGCTGCCAGAGCGTGGGACGGTGGTGGGCGCGACGTGGGGCTTGCAGCCCTGCGCTGGTGGCTGGTGCACACGCACAGGAGTGTCGCCAGCTGAGGGGCTATTTCTGAGTCTCTGTGTGCTGTACCTTATCTCTGAGAAACCGCATCCTTAGAACTGTGATGAACTCATTACAAGCACTTAGCTGGTGCTCACTCCACCTGGAAACCTGAGCAGAGGCACTCAAATGCTATCGGAACGTCTTTCTTTGCAGAGGAGATAGCGGATCTCACAGAACAAATTGCTGAGAATGGTAAAACCATCCATGAACTGGAGAAATCAAGAAAGCAGATCGAGCTGGAAAAGGCTGATATCCAGCTGGCTCTCGAGGAAGCGGAGGTGAGCGGATGTGGGGAGGCAGCGGTGGGAACAGACACGGGGATGGCGGAGCTCCCACCTGGGAGGCCAGCGGGCCCCTCTCTGTGTCTTAATTCTTGCCTCCGTAAAGTCACAGCCCTAATGCCGGCTCCTTTCCTATCAAATCGCATGAAATAATACCTGTGAATTATTTTGAACCTACTGGAGAAAATCATTACATTAAGATAGGTCTGAAAAATGAGATTTCACAAAAATTTCAGATGAATTTAAAAAAATCTTTAAAGTACCTTAAGTATGATGATATAAATATTGTTGTTAGTATAATAAAAATGGTAATAAAACAGGTATTATTTCTGCACTAAAGGTGAGTGAGTTTGGTGGGGGAGGGTACAGCTCTGTAGCAGAGCATATGCTGTGCACGAGGTCCCAGGTTCAACCCCCAGGACCTCCATTAAAAACAAATACTCCTAATTACCTCCCACACAAACAATCGTTTTAGAAGATAGTTTTGAATATTGTAGAGTTAGAGTCATGAATGTTCCACTGAAGCCTTACAACCCTGGAGGGTGCTACAGGGGGCTCTGTCCCATCACTGGCACCATTTCTCTTCTCTTTTTGATCTTCAAAGGCTGCCCTTGAGCATGAAGAGGCCAAGATCCTCCGAATCCAGCTTGAACTGACCCAAGTGAAATCAGAAATCGACAGGAAGATGGCGGAGAAAGACGAGGAGGTGGAGCAGCTGAAGAGGAACTACCAGAGAGCAGTGGAGACGATGCAGAGTGCCCTGGACGCCGAGGTGCGGAGCCGGAACGAGGCCGTCAGGATCAAGAAGAAGATGGAGGGGGACCTGAATGAAATTGAGATCCAGCTGAGCCACACCAACCGCCAGGCCGCAGAGACCCTCAGACACCTCAGGAGCGTCCAGGGACAGCTGAAGGTGTGAGCGCTCCCTGCTAGGAAGCCTCTCCTGCCCTCAGAGATGCAGAGCTGTGGGCTGGGCTCATGGTCCTGATGCTCCACTTCAACCAGACGTTGCCTTTACTCTCTGGCCAGGACACCCAGCTACACCTGGACGACGCTCTCCGGGGCCAGGAGGACCTGAAGGAGCAGCTGGCGATCGTGGAGCGCAGAGCCAACCTGCTGCAGGCGGAGGTGGAGGAGCTGCGGGCCTCCCTGGAGCAGACGGAGAGGAGCAGGAAAATCGCAGAACAGGAGCTCCTGGACGCCAGTGAGCGCGTCCAGCTGCTGCACACCCAGGTGAGGGGAGGGGGATGGGGCAGGGGAGGGGAGAGTCCAGCCTCAGACACGCCTGCATAACCCCCCCTTCTCTTGCCCTAGAACACCAGCCTCATCCACACCAAGAAGAAGCTGGAGACAGACATCACGCAGCTCCAGAGCGAGGTTGAGGATGCCAGCAGGGACGCAAGGAACACTGAAGAGAAAGCGAAGAAGGCCATCACAGACGTGAGGCTCCCTGCTGCTCTGTATGGCTGCCACCAACTGTTATCTCACCAAAGCCCCCCCCCCCCACCGCCTCGAGAAAGTTCCCATTAGACAGGTGGGGCCTCCCTGGGGCACAAGGGGTGTGAAGTCTGTCCCCACTCCCCCTCAGCGTGTCCCCTCCCACACACTTAAACAGTGGACATGAGACAGATGGAGTACGGATAAAAAAGACCGGAAGGGATTAGATTAGATTCTTACGCCCGCAGAGAGGAATGCTCTTCTTTCCTTCCATGGATGACTGATTCCAGATAAGACCCGGAGATGTCAGGATCTCACCAAGTGTCACCTCCCACCAGCCCCTGACCTCCCTGCTCTGAGGCCTTGGCCCTGTGCCCTGGCTCCCACAGCGCCGCCTGCTGCCTGATGGAGAACACGACCCCGTGACTAATTTGCTCTGTTTACCCACAGCCCGGTTCTAACCTCACTACCCCAGGCCCATGACGTTAGGCAGCAACCCAGTCTCCTCCAGGTCCCGGGTTCCTCTGGAAACACATATTGGTGATAATGAAAGGAGGAATTTCCTTGGGGTGGGGGACAGTCCCTAGGAGGCCTAAACTTTTTTTTAAACTAAAAAGGGAAGAAATCATTTCCATCAGCCCTTGGTTTCATTTCTTATTTTACATACCGGGTGTAGCTCTTCACAGATTCCAATCATCACACTGCCTACTGTCCTTTGTCTTTAGCGTGGCTCCGGTCCTCTGGGTACCCAGACTTGGGCAGCTCCAGGCACTTGACCTCTGTCCACAGCTTGGTGTGATTTGTTTTTCAGGCGGCCATGATGGCCGAGGAGCTGAAGAAGGAGCAGGACACCAGCGCCCACCTGGAGCGGATGAAGAAGAACCTGGAGCAGACGGTGAAGGACCTGCAGCACCGCCTGGACGAGGCTGAGCAGCTGGCCCTGAAGGGCGGGAAGAAGCAGATCCAGAAGCTGGAGACGCGGGTACTTGCGGGATGGACTCCAGCAAAGAGGACAGCCCTCCCGCCTCTCCCGCTCATGCTCCAGCCCCAGGCTAACTTCCTAACCCTTTCCCCAGATCCGAGAGCTGGAGTTCGAGCTTGAGGCAGAGCAGAAGAAGAACACAGAGTCTGTCAAGGGCCTGAGGAAATATGAGCGGCGGGTCAAGGAGTTAACTTACCAGGTAAGTGGAAACCCCACGGCACTTTCTCTGTCAAATGCAAACACCACCCTGGGTCCTCGCTCCAAGAAACAGGAAGAAACTCTTTAGCCCCAGAAGACTGGCGGGACCTCGTGCCCGTCTGCCCCCTCCTGTCTCAGTACCTTCCCATGGCCTCTTTCAGAGCGAAGAGGACAGGAAGAATGTGCTGAGGTTACAGGACCTGGTAGACAAACTCCAAGTGAAGGTCAAGTCCTACAAGAGGCAGGCTGAGGAGGCCGTAAGTCAGACAGAACGATCCTAGCATGGCGCCTGGTCTGTTCCTCTCCACTAGCTCTAGGAGAGGCCACGCTGCTCTTACCCGCCCGGCTCTTTGCTTTTAGGATGAACAAGCCAATGCCCATCTCACCAAGTTCCGAAAAGCTCAGCATGAGCTGGAGGAGGCCGAAGAACGGGCCGATATTGCAGAATCTCAAGTCAATAAGCTTCGCGCCAAGACCCGCGACCTCACCTCCAGCCGGGTAGGTGTTCCGAAGCCCTGGGTAGGGAGCCGCGGATGCGGCTCCAGGGGCGGAACCCGTGGTGATGGAAACACTTTTGAGCTGGAAAGGACCTTAGAGAACCCTCGACTTTAGAGCTGGTCAGTCTCCGGCTCAGGAAAGGAAAGCATTTGCATAAAGCCACTGAGCTAAGAGCCGGGCTAAACCCAGGTCTGTAAGTTGCCATAAAACAAGCACCACTAGCATCGTCCTCAAGAGGAACCGGCGGGGTGCTTTCGCGCGCCCTCTGCGGGCCAGTCCCCGTCACTGCACGTGTAGGTTCCTAGACACCTGGGCTCCTTCTCTGAGGGCCCGTCTCAGGTGGGGTGACTGCTCCACGTGAGCAGTTGTGCGTTCTGAAATCCAGAGAACATCCCCTGTCCCACTGAGATACGCAAGCAAGCCCGCCCCAGATGCTCACTGGGGGAGGGAGCAGGCAGAAATGCCTCTCTGCCACCTGACAGAACTAAGAATGCCCACTTCCCCCAGATGGTGGTCCACGAGAGTGAAGAGTGAGCCATCCGCTTCCGGAACAGGACAGGAAATATGCAGAATGTATGTTTTCATTGTTCCTGGCCCTTATTAATTTCCATGTGACTGCTTTTCACATGCAATAAACGTTGCTTTGTTTCCATTTTCTTTTGGTGGTATTTATACCCAATGTGGAAATCTCAGTGAGCAGCTGCCTTGATAAATTCAACTGGTGTGTGTATGTGGGGAAAAGGAGAGGTTGCTTTTGGTTTAAATTTGAGATTAGGTCAGAAATAAGATGTATTCCTAGGTTAACCAAGGCTTTAGCGGGGGAAGAGGGAGGAAGGCGAGTCTGTCCAAGAGTCGTCTCCCAACTTGTCACGAAGGTTTGGTTCAGGAAAAGCCCGTCTCAAGGAGATACGGCTGTAAGTCGAGGCCAGGGTCCCCCCCACATCCTGTCAGGGAACTACGCTGGAATCTAGTAAAAGTTGGTCAGGCACTGCTCCACACAAGCGTTAAAACTAACTGCTAGCAATACACGAACGAATGAAATAGCGTCTGGTCCCTCCAGGGGCTCGGTCTGAATCCCCCACTGACTTCTTGGCTCAGTCTGCACTATTTCAAAGCCACACAACAAAAAATCTCACCCCTTATCCAGGGTAACCCTGTCTTTGCTGAAAGAGAGAAACAGGTCAGGAAGGCAGACTAACTATCTGGCCGAGCTGCTACTGGAAACAGCGTCTTCAGAGCTGGAGGCACTTGTTCATTGTCGTAGGTGTCAAGCTCCCTCCTTCTTCCGACCGCAGACCGGCAGGAGATGGCCCAGCTCCATTCGTGGGAGTTAAAGACCCAGGGGAGTTCAGTGCCTCCTGGGGTTTGTCATTCTGTAGGAAGAAGACCACTGCGGGTGGCAGAGCTGGCCTACCAGTGATTTCAGATAATCTTACCTCAAACACATCTCTTGACTTGCTTTCAAGACTTTATGGCAACACTGCGACACAAGGCGGCCCGTCCGCCTGGCGGTGGCTGTGGCTGAGGGGCAGTCACAGCCGTGAGGACGCGTCGGCCCAGGCCCCGGCCCCAGGCTGGGCCGGGAGGGCTGCCACTGCTCAGGGCCCCTCAGTACTTACAAGGACGGCCCGACACTGCCTTCTGTCCAAGTGGGGGACAGACAAGCAAACGCAGCTTCTCCTCATGGATGTGTTCGAACTGGCAGGTGAGGAATGGAAGGCCGGGAACGTCGCCGTCTTTATATGAGTGATGAACCCCCGATGAATTACAGCTGCTCGTATCACAGAATAAGACAACCGGACACGAGACGCCTCCTGACAGAAGCTTGCACGTCGCTGCCTGTGAGGAATGCCCGCCCCACAGTCCAGCTCGGGTCTGATCAAGACTCCAACTGTGCCACCGACTTACAGGAAAAGCAGAACCAGAGACCCCTGGGACCACTGACAAACTCCAGGATTTGTGCTCAAGTGAACAAAACACTTCATTTCTTCAATAAATAAATTGCAAGGAAAAATACATTTATGGATCAACAGAACAGAATAGAGAGCCCAGAAATAAACCTACAGACCTATGGTCAATTCATCTTCGACAAAGGAGGCAAGAATATACAATTGAGAAAAGACAGTCTCTTCAGGAAGTGGTTTTGGGATAACTGGACAGCAGCGTGTAAATCAATGAAGCTAGAACACTCCCTCACACCATACACAAAAATAAACTCAAAGTGGCTTAAAGACTTAAACGTAAGATAAGATACTATAAATCTCTTAGAAGAAAACATAGGCAAAACATTCCTTGACATAAATCTCAGCAATGTTCTCCTAGGGCAGTCTACCCAGGCAATAAAAATAAGAGCAAAAATAAATAAATGAGACCTAATTAAATTTATAAGCTTTTGCACAGAAAAGGAAACCATAAGCAAAACAAAACAACCACCTATGGAATGGGAGAAAATATTTGCAAATGATGTGACTGATAAAGGCTTAATTTCTGGAATATATAAACAGCTCATATCATTTAATAACAAAGAAACAAACAACCCAATCCTAAAATGGGCAGAAGACCTAAACAAGCAATTCTCCAATGAAGACATACAAATGGCCAATAGGCACATGAAAAAATGCTCAGTATCACTAATTAGCAGAGAAATGAAAATCAAAACTACAATGAGGTATCACCTCACACTAGTCAGAATGGCCATCATTCAAAAGTCCATGAACAATAAATGCTGGAGAGGCTGTGGAGAAAAGGGAACCCTTCTACACTGCTGGTGGGAATGTAGTTTGGTGCAGCCATTATGGAAAACAGTATGGAGGTTCCTCAAAAGACGAAAAATAGATTTACCATATGATCCAGCAATCCCATGTCTAGGTATATATCCGGAGGGAACTCTAATTTGAAAAGATGCACGCACCCTAATGTTCATAGCAGCACTATAGACATAGCCAAGACATGGAAACCTAAATGTCCATCAACAGATGACTGGATAAAGAAGTTGTGGTACATTTATACAATGGACTACTACTCAGCCATAAAAAAGAATAAAATAATGCCATTTGCAGCAACATGGGTGGACCTGAAGGTCGTCATTCTAAGTGAAGTAAGCCAGAAAGAGAAAGAAAAATACCATATGATATTACTTATGTGTGGAATCTAAAAAAGAAAAAAAGGACACTATGAACTCATCTACAAAACAAAAACAGACTTGCAGACATAGTAAACAATCTTACGGTTACTGGGGAAAGGGGGTGGGAAGGGATAAATTTGGGAGTTTGAGATTTACAAACGTTAGCCACTATATATAAAAACAGATTTTTGAAAAGTTTCTGCTGTATAGCACAGAGAACTATGTTCAATATCTTGTCATATCCTTTAATGGAAAAAATATGAAAATGAATATATGTACATATACACATGACCGGGACTTTGTGCTGTACACCAGAAACCGACACGTTGGAACTGACATGTAATTTACATACTTTCACACACTGTGACATTCCGTGTTCCGAACACGCTACATGCATCATGGATTGGACACACATTCAGGTCTGAGATGTGAGCGTGTGGATTGCCGTACTTTCATCCAAAGCAAAGGGCAAATTTTCACATAGTAACAATTAATCTGATTTCTCAGCTGATTCCTTGAGCCAGTTTTGAAATACAAGCAGTTTGTGCAGAAAAATTCTCATGGAGCGAGTTTTTGAAAATAGACATGTAATTTACATGGTTTCACTCACCTTGATATTCTGTGTCTCGAACACGCTATATTAAAAGAAAGAAAATACATTCAAAAAGTGGAAGGGGGAGCTAGAGATGAAAAGAGACAGACCTACCTACCCAGTGCAGAGCCTGGACGTGTTAGGGCACACACACACGTGTGCTCCATTTGGTAAAATTTGAATATTGACTGGATATTTGATGATGTTATAGGATTACTGTTCATTTTCAAGGTATAATGTAATGTTGTGATTATGTTTTCTAAAATAGTCCATATCTTTCAAAAATATGCAGAAGAATACTTAGAGATAAGAAAGGAAGAGAGAATGAAAAAAGAAAGTAGGCAGGCAGGGCCATCTTTAAAGTTATTTTATAGAATTTCAGAAAAAGAACTGACAAGAGGTTCCTGATGCATTTTATGCAGAACTGAGCCACAAACTGGAAAACCTCTGAAGTGTGGGACCTGACGTGTCCTCATATTGGCAAAGTGCAATATTTCACACAAAAGGAGGCAGTGAGGAGATGGGTCTGGAAGCGATCCATAGCTATCTCTATTAGGCTCTGATTTAGTGAAGGATAAAATGGAAAAATTATTCTTGTGAGTTAATATTACGGGCAACTTTGCCATAAAGCAAAGTTGTTCCATTTATTCCGTGAAGCAAAGGATGCCCACGACTATAGGAAACATAGGCCCTGTTACTGCAGAGAGAAAAATGCAATCACAGATCTCATTCCCCACAAGGCCCCGCCGTGCCCCGCGGGCGGGAGCAGAGAAGGACGAGGGCATGAGGCACTGCTCGCTGAGCCTCTCCCTGGGCGCGCACCGCCTCATGTCACCTGCTGACAGGACGGGCCTCTTGCCCTTGCACTGCAGATGAAGAAGCCTCATGTCACCTGCTGAGTAGCTCAGCCGCGACAGGACGGGCCTCTTGCCCTTGCACTGCAGATGAAGAAGAAACCGAAACAGAGTCACCTGCTCAAGGTCAAGATGGCAGAACCGGGATTCTCTCCAGATCCCAGACTCCTCTGCACTACAACGCGCTGCCTACCCCAGCAGCTGGGAAGCAGGCACGAGACACACCCGAGGTCTGTCAGAACAGGGTGGACAAGCCCAAAGCGTCCGTGTTTCCTCTTCCTGTCACCTTCGTCCAAGCATTCCTGTATAACCTTTCTCTTGCCCACCCACTCAGGCCACCCTGTCTGCAGAGAGTCTCCCCTCACACAGGCCATTTGACCATTTGGTAGCAACTGAGGTCACCTTTAGCTCATTTTCACTATCTCCTGGTTCTTTTGCACATGAGCCCCAAAACAGGATGGCAAAAAAAGGGTGAAGGTCCCCCCTTTTGGCTAACTTCATTGGGTGGAACCCCACTACCTCCAGATTAAGGGCCATTTCAAGTTACTTTTTCTCTTTCTAAATAGCCTCACTTTTCTCTTTTATTATTTTTTCCTGGTTTTGGGCAAAGAATTTAATTTTCCCCCTGTAATTTTCATACGATCTAGAAAACTCTACTAAGCCTCAAATTTCCTAGCAGTAGACATCTTTTTTTTTTATTACCTTTTATAATGTTTTAATTACAGAAGAAATGCATTCTCAACACAGGATTTTAAAAAGTATGCCATCTCTAAAGGAACCATCAGCCGGGATGGCCGATTCCTTCTTTATTTGGAACAGATGAGATCTTGATTTATGATTAGCAGATGGCTCCCTTCTTAAGCGCACCGTGTCCTCACAGGGGGCGAGGGGGCACTGTGCAGTGCGCAGCCTCCTGCGGGGGAGGGCAGCTCTCCTGTCCCCGCACCGGGTCCCCGTGACAGCTGAGGCTTTAATAAAGCAAAGTGTGCCTAGGAATGTCGGCTGAGAAACCGCCCAGAGCACAGAGGTCTTTTCCACCCCTCCTACTAGTCTCAACCAAAGCTGAAAACAGCTGCGGTGAGAGGTCCTGGGGCTGCCTGCTGAGGCGGAGCGGCGATCCGGTTACCCTGAGACATGCGAGATATTCCCGAGGCTCTCCTGCCCCTGGGCGGCAGCTGGGGCCCGGGATAGTACTGATTATTTTTAGCCAAGATGTTTCAGGCTTTCCAGCAGTGATGAGCAAGAACCCCGAAGCCTGGGCATTTGGGGGCCTTCTCCACGCTTTATCAACAGAGAGGTGGCCCTGAAGAACCCAAGGAGGTCCAGGGCAGCAGGTTACAGGCACCCTTAGGCCACCTTCATCAAGAACCCTGACACCAGCTTGAGGAGAGAAGGGGCATCTTAGACAAAGAAAATGGACCATTGTTATCGACAGAGGGTTACCCAGCGACCCAAACATACAAAAATAAATGAGACAGAACCTTGAACCTCAAGGACAGTCAAGGAAATATAAGTACTCAAATAATGATGATGGCAAACAAAACACAGAGGTAATGGGAAACTGAGGAAGGTGGCAGGGTGACTTGCTTCTATAGTTAGAGACCAAGAGAAAGTCAATCCCTTTCGCAGTGATCAGAGTGCTCTGTACACAGCAGGTGCTCAATGCATGTGCTGAACTGAATTCCCAGCAGGAAGGGAAGGAGGGGTGGAATCTGTGTGTCCTTGGGGAAGACAGGTTCTTCTGACTTTCTGCCTCTGCGGATCACTACTAAAGACCCGATAATGGCCCAGAAGCTGTTCTTTACAAATCTGTGAGCGATCCTAGCCATGAACTTGAATTTCTTGGCTTCAAGTGGGGGCACGGCTGTTTGCAAATCACACTGGCTCATGAGCCCAAAGAGCCAGGCAGGCTCCCCTGCCGTGGGAAGACCTGCGCCCGGTGCCGGAGCCTTCACCTCCCCGACGCTTTGCTGCTACAAGTCTCGGGTTTGTGTTTCTTTACATTGATTCATTCGCCTATCATCTACCGACTGCCTACTACGTGCCCAGATACAGGAAACAGCGAACAGAAGTCCCCAAGGAAGCCAGACCAGGAAAAGGGAGTGAGAACTCCTGCCTTGAGGTCCCCAGGCAGAGTGGGGAGGGCGGACAGGCGGGCAGAGGGACACACATTTCCAAATACGGCTCAGCCTCAGCGGAGGGCAGGCTGGCGTCTGAGGCAGCTGCGCCTGTTTTGGGCCTGGGGTCTTGGTCCCCTTGGCAACAGGTGTTGTGAGGTGAAGAACAAGGCATTTACGTGAGTGTTTATTTTGGGGTCATCCTGGCCTCATGCCCAGGGACCAAAGCCAGCCTTTCACAGAACGGTCCTCAGCCATAAACCTACCATCTCCTCCTCCATCTCCTAGGGGCCCGCCAGCCTGGGGCCATCTGGGCCTGCTTTACCTCCACCCTCGGGCCTGCTCGGGGGACCTGCAGGTTCCTGCGAAGCGGGGTTGGGGCGCGCACCCCGCTCTGGGTCTTCTCCCCATAACCTGCACCCGCTCCATGAGAAGTGCCGCTGAGCGGAGTCAGGACAGGGCAGCAGGGCGGCCAGCCCCTTCTCACGCCCATCCCAGGGCCCACGCCAGGCCGTGGTGATGCGGGGACGAGGCCCGCCTGTCAGGACAAACTGCCTGTGGCTGCTGGACACCATCCAGGCGCTGTTCTAAACTACGCTCTCCAGACCATTCCCCACATCCCACGAGGCAGCGAAGACGTGATGGTCCCTTTTGGAAAGTGGATTAAAAGGACACGAGCTTTTTCCTGTGTAAGTTTTGCCTTCAGTCCCACAGTAACTCCAGACCACAGGAGGGTCTTAGGTGCGGTGCAGTGAGTGACCAATAGAGACAGAAGCCGGGGTTTGAATTCCTGACACAGTTAACCCCCTCGACCTGCGTTCCTGCCCATCCCCCGTCCACCCTCCCTCCTCTACGTCCTATCCTGCCTTGTCATCCTGAGCAACCTGCTGCCTCTGTTTCATTGTCTGAAATACAGGATGGAAGAGGAACACGGGCTTTTCTGTGGTTGAACCCTCTCCATAAGGAAATATTAACAGCAGTTCCATGTCTTAAATTACCCTGAGTTCCTGAGATAGAAAGACAGTTTGAATATTAATCATTATAGCAAAAGGAAGAGGCAACTTTGACAGGTCTCTTCCTGCCTTTCATGTTTTCACTGGAACCCCTCTTTGATTTTAAAGGCTGAAAGTGTGAAGACGTGGGACCTGAGGTCACAAGCCATCCGGGCAAGAGTATAGGGTTCAAGGCAACCAAAGTCACAGCCAAGTCCATTCAAATGACTTCATACGGCTTCGCCCTCCTGAGTCCTCCTACGTGAAACATAACTCGAATCTGTCACTGCTCCTCCCAGACTCCATCAACAGTCCAGCTGCCTATCAGCTGAGTGCACTCGCCAGAGACTGACACCCACATACACCCCGCTCGCCCACAAACGCGGCCATCCTCTGCTCCTCCTGCCCGCCACCTCCATGTGTCGAAGTCCGAGCACATCTCGGGCCCACCTGTCCTCTGCACCCACCGGCGGTCAGGGCCCGAGATCTGCACACACTTCCAGGGGCGGGTTTTCATTCCCTCTAGTCTCCTGAAGTCGGAGTTGTTGTGACTTACTGCTGTCTTCCTTATCTTTGCATCACAGTTCTTACCCCCATACCTGGTATTTCAAACACAAACACAGAATTTAGTCACTGGCAGAACTAGCATGAGAACTAAGAATAGGAAAATTCGAGTTCCGGGGGGAGGGTGTACATAGCTCAGTGGCAGAGCATATGCTTAGCACGCACGAGGTCCTGGGTTCCGTCCCCAGCACCTCCATTAAATTAAATAAATAAATACAAACCAATTACTCCCCACCAACACCCCCCGCCAAACTTAAAATTGCTTCCAGTTTCTTTCCTAATCTTGGACAGCTCACTCTGGGAAACGAGAGATTTGAACTATTCCAAGGTTCCTAACCAAGCTAGACATCAGGCAGCGTGGCATACTTCTAAAACACAGAAGAGAGCTCTGCCCCGGAGTCCGATTTAGCAGGTTGGGCTGGAGCCTGGGGAAGCTCCTCTGGTGATTCTAATGATGTCCCTACAGGTAAACTCTTAGAGCAGCTATTCTAAAACTGGGACTCCTGGTTACCATTCCTGTCGCTGTGAGATGGGAATCCCCGCCCTGGGCACCCAGCCCGGAGAGCCAGCAGCGTCTCAGCATCACCGCTCACACTTCCCCACCTCCGTGTCCCTCTGTTCACCTGTCCCTGGCTGCCCCACCTCCACTGCCGCCTGTGCGAATCCCCAAGTCGTGTCTCCCACGCACGTGACAACCCCTGTCCTGGACAGCATCTGGGCATTTCTGCCCTCTGCCTGGCATCACCTTCCACTCCTCGGCGCCAGAGTCCCCCGCAAGGTGGCTCCACTGCTCCGCCAGCTGCCACAGTCCCCGGCAGGGACTAAAGCACTCAGGTTCTCCAGGTGCCAGTGCGAGGGGTGGCTCTGGCAGAGGGCAGGTGGGAAGTGGGAGAAGGGCTGTGCTGTGGGGCAGAAGTGCAGAGCAGCGCAGAGCCGCGCCACACTGGAGCCGAGACGAGGGAAACCCACCAACCCTGTCCCGTCTCAGTTTGAAATGCTGATATTTTGTTCATCGTGCATTCTTTTACATATACTTTTGGTTTTTAAATTATTGCACTAAAATACTATTACTCTTATTAACGACCGAGTTTTTTGTTGCCTCCTTAAATCCTGCACTGACTCACCTCTCCCTAGTCCCAACCTGGCCAGAGCAGCGTGTTTTACTTAGGCCCCGTGTCCTGAGGCATTACAGCGCCGCTGCTGGTGTGAATGGGCCCCCCGCCGTGCACTCCTGGCACCGGGCTGGGGTGGACAGAGGGCAGCCGCCACGCCGAGGTCAGTGCACTGCTATGGCTAGGGCCCAGCTCCCCTCAGGCGGCCCCTCATCCTCCCTGTGTGCACCCATGTCCGCCAGGTCCCCAGAAAGGCCTGAATCCCAGAACTGCCACCGCCTGGCCACAAGCCAAAGTCCCTGCTGTTGGAGGAGACCAGCGCATCACCCTGCCTTCTCGAGACCCGCCGCCCTCTGCATGGCTTGACTGCATTCATTTCCTGAGGGAGTCGAATGCCGTGTGGGCCCGGTTCCCCTCCGCCTTGTTCTGGCAGAGGCCCTTTTTTATTTTCTCTCCCTTAACGAGCTAGTATTCTTTACAGCTTTTGGTGACATCTCTTCTGATGCTCCTAGTTCCCTTCTGTGGGCACAGGCACCCCCTGAAGAGGACAGTGAAAGCGAAGGGAGTGAAACAAGCTGCCACTGAACAAACAGCCGTGGCAGGGTCAAACACGCCCAGGAGTTCTAAACACCCCAAGGCCCAGGCCGCACCCACGACCAGTTAAAACACCCTGGGGCTGCAGTCCTCCTCCCCTCTCCTGCCTCTCACCCTCCAGCGTCAGGAGTTTGTAAACCCTCTCAGGTGAAAAGCTACCTGGCCAAAGGCGAGAACCAGCACGGGGCGGGCTGAGCTCCTGCTGAGCCAAGGCTGCCACCTACAGGCGAAAGCGTGCACTGCTGCCCACTGGGCAGAGTGCAGCTGGGAGGGACCGACAGACATTAGAGGCTTTAGGACCTAGAGCCCATCTTCTAATGAGTCTCCCCCTGCCCCACCAATGAGTCTCCTGTATAAACTTCACGGTGACCTCCAGTCAAAGCCCTTCCAGAGATGTCTCACCTACACAAGCCACAGTTTTCACCGGTGGGGCAGCCCCTAAAGGCTAGCAAAGTGCTTTGACGTGCGGCTGAGGTCTGCCTTGAGAACCCTGCTCCCCAGGCCCCGGGTCTGCACTCTGGAGACACACACAGAATAAACCTACCCTCCTGGCTCGTCAGGGGTCGTAAAACAGCCTCCATATTCCTCTGGATCCCTGCCTCTCAAGGTGAAGGAGCCCCCTTCCTTGCCCTGCCCCTCCTTCCTGGCCGTCCTTGTCCGGATGTGCTAGGCTGGCAACATCCCTTCATCATGGGGGACACCCAGAATTTAGCCTAAATTTAAAAACATATAGAGAGAAGTAACACATACTCTTTGCATAAAATTTTAGCTAAACATAAAATAAAGTAGAAGTTTCCTCACTCATCCCATTCCCCTCTCATTCGCAGTGTCAGGGACACGGGGGTGGAGGGGTACCACTGTTACAGGCTGGGGGCACCCAGAACTGAAGGTCATATTCCTGCAGCAAGAGTAAGACCTCCTCTTTGGCCTCAGTTTACTCATCTGTAACACGTGAGTAATTAGAGCACCTTTCCTCGCAGTTACTGGTATGACACAAGTACAGGGCCTAGCACAACACCTGTCACAACGAAGTGTTGACTACGTGGGAGTTCTTAAGGGCTAACTGAATCGTCTCAGACCAGAGGTACAAGGTACATTATTTTTCCTCATGATTATACTCACATCACAGTGGAATTTGGTTCCTGTAGGCTAGTAAAATTAGTCCCAAAGCCCAAATGCTGACAGCATCTGCTAAGAAGTTGTAAATAAAAAAGGCTCTCAGGAATCTTTTTAAGCCAATGTGTAGTTGACAGGGTTTACCAGGAGAGGGCAGTGCTGGGTCAGTTATGGAAGGATTGCCTCCTGGTCCAATGCGGACCCATCAAGCAGCGCAGCTGTGGGTGGGGCTCAATTCTGGTTCTCTCGGGTTGAGCTGGGGGATCCTCTCTGCAATCTGCGCAGGTCTGAGTTCAGCAGAGCCCCAGCTATCAGATACTCCACAGCTGGATGTGCCCAGACTCTTCTCTGGGCCAAGCCACAATTCAGGGCCATGTCAGGGTTTTCAAGCTCGGATTCTGCTCTCACTTCCTACACCAGGACTTACAGGAACATTTACTTCCCTCTGCTTGCTCACCTGCACCCCCGCAGGTCAGCCCTAAATTACAGCGTTTCCCACCTAAACTGGCCCGAGCATCCTTCTGGGCATCTCATGTCAGAAAGTTGCTACCCACTGCTCAGCCTTGACACCAGAGACCCAGTCACTCAGCAGACAGCTCCTGGGTCTGCTCTGCGCCAGGCACCCCTCCACTTGCCACCCTTGCCCTGCCCAAGTCAGACCTCATGAAGATTTGGTTTCCCTCCCACAGACTGAATCTTCTTGGGTGACTCTCCAGAGTCACTGTGACTCAGAGCTGCTCTCAGCAAGGGTGCCCCCAAACTCCTGGGCTTATCCTGACAATGAGCTCACAACAAGAAGCCACAAAGCCTCAAATACCCATGACATACTCCTGGTCAGACTGCCCTGCTCCTCTGGCCCAATTCAGATGGGTGACAGTGCCCTCCCTGCCATCCTGACTCAAACCTCAACCAACCCGGTAAAGAGTCTGACCCAGACCCCAAACCATGCCCCACGTTAAATTCTCCTTCTTTACCCCATTTCTGCCAAGAGTTAAATAAAACACAGAGATTCCACTTCCCAGGACAGGTCAGATGTCAAATATCACCTCTCCCTGTCAAATATGCAGATGCTCTTGGACGTGGCAGACCTGTGTCCTGCTGACTGAGGGGCGGCTCTGCTCCACCCTGCCTGCAGGCTTGCATTCAGGAATGTTTTGACTATGCACACTCTTCAAAGGAAACAAGGGAAACGTGTTCTTTCACAATTGCAGTTTTAGAGAGAGGCAAGTGGATAAAGTCCTTGACCTGAGGGCTGCAGACTATTTTAAGAAAGGGGAGAGGAAGGATCCAAAGTATCAAAGGGTTTAGCACAGCTTAAACCAGAGAGATCATAAAATACTTGTGGAGGATTTGCCACTAAGATGGAATTTAGCTAACTGAATGATACAAGATGCTCAAGATAGTAATGAAAGAAGGGAAGACGGCAGCCTGTCTATGTCTAATCACTCCAGGAGAAAGAGACACACTACAGAGGTTTGCGCCTGAGTTGTGTTAGGAGCCTGGGTCAAGAGAAGGCATGAGGCTTTGGGCCTGATCTAGTTTAGGTACTAACGGTCCCACTCTGAAAAAAAAAAATGGGAGGACCAGAAAGGAAATGATGGTTAAAGCAAGAGTTAAAAGTCATAAGACAAGATATTCAAGAAGTCACCTGATGGCCTGGGCAGCAGAGAAAGTCATGTACATCTTACCGAGCCATGGAGTGTAGAGGCAAGCAGCCTCCCTGCCTCCGGGAGGTCATCATGAGCTGTCAATCATAATAAGCCTAAATTACCAAGAAAAGGTAAAGTACTGTTAACTCTGCTCTGTTTAAGAAGATAGAAACAAAAAAACTACATATTGAATGATTCCATTCATGTGCAATGTCCAGAATAGGCAAATCCATGGAGACAGAAATAGATTAGCAGGAGTGACTGCTTAATGGGTTTGGAGTTTCTTTTGGAGTGTGGACATGTCCTAGACTTAGACTGTGGTGATGTTTCAGGACTCTGTGAACTTTTCATGGGTGAATGTTACGGTACGTGAAATATACCTCAATAACGTTTTTAAAAAGAGGATAGGAAGGTATATAATACAACTTACAAATATTCTGTTAGTCTTCACTGCAAACTTCAACAACAGAAAGGAATTAGAGTCACTCACCTGGAGAATTTACAGTGTGGGAAATTTCACCCTCAGGCAGTGCTGTGTTTCTACATAACCAACAGAGCTGAATTCAGTAAAGAGATTGGGGAAAGAAAGTAAAAAATGGGCCTCGTGTAAGAGAACTATGGACACTAAGAGAAGGGACTCAGATCACATGGTCGTTCAGATACAATCTCTCACTTAACGGATGAAGAAGCAGTCTAACACAGCCCAGAAGGGTAAAAGTAATGTCTCTCCCTACCCAGCTCAGCAGAGCTCTTCCCTGAGCTAATCACCGTTTCCAGTTTCCTGTGTATCCTGCTGTAAATGTTCTATCCATGTACAAGTACACACACACACAGAGGCACACACATGCACAACCCCTATGGTGCAATCACACTACGAGTGCAGGAAGAAAACTGTAAATTAATTTTAAGGAAGAATTTTGTTAACATAATAGCAAGTCCTCAAAGTTCCTCTACCATTTTTATATGATGGAAGCACTTGCTTTTACTTCAGCTCACTTAAAAACAGGGGGCCACAAGCGGTGGAGCCTGAAATCCAGGGCTGGCAGCCTCCCGGCACGTGACTCTGAGTGACACTCACACAGCTCATCAAACTGAAACCAAGCAGGACCCTGCAGGGCCTTCCCGGGGGCAGACTCTACTGGCCCACCACCCCCTCCTTGTTTGTGGAAAAGCATTAGCCCCCTAGGCCTTCCCTGAGTTCCAAAGAGCAAATTTAATCAAAGTGAGAAAATGCAGAAACAAAGGAAAGCAGTCAAGCAAGACAAAATAGTTTAGCCGCAAAACAGACTCAAGGACCTTTAGCTCCTCCTTAAGAGCTGTAGATACTATCCTGAGCCACACCCCTGAGCTGTTCTGCAGATTCTAAAACCCCCACCAGGCAGAAGAAGTTGACTGCGAGCTGACAACCAGCACACAGACCCCAGCTGGGCCGGAACCAGAAGGTTGATGACTGAGGTGCCTGACACATCCTGTTACCTCATTACCAATCAGTCAGAGAAGCGCGCACCCTGTAACCCCCACCCTGATGTCAGCTTTCAAACCCCTCCCTGAAAGCCGGCGGGGAGCTCGGGTCTTCAGAGCACGAGCTGCCCGGCCTCCTTGCTCGGCAGCCTGCACTCAGCCTCACCACAACCCAGTGTCAGTAGGTCGACTTGGCTGTGCGTCCAGGCGGGTGGACCCAGGTTCGCCCAAGGTCAGTAACAGAATCAGTGGCAAACAAAGATGTGGACACATTCTCATAGTTCAGTTTGGACCCACACAGCATGGTCCACACTTTTCTCTAGACAAACGCCAGCACCTGTGCGACACAAAGACATCTCCATTCTTCTGGTCTTAGGTTTATCTGGAAGCTCCCAAGTGACACTACTGGGTGTGGGAGAGGGCGGTGGCCTGTAGGGGAACTGTGGCTGGCACACATGGATGGAAGTTCACGTTTGTGTGAGAAAAATGACGGTTTGGCATGACTCACAGGAAAGGTGGCTGACCCTGTGCACTGAGGCGCAGCGGGGCTGTGTGATCAGGAAAACCACAGCAACATGGTGACTGGCAAGGTTTGCAGGGAAAGGGTAACATGAGCACAGAGCCTGGCGTAAGGAATGGCCTACGGTCACGTGGCCTGGCTCTGCCAGAGCAAGAGTCCATCTGTGGCCCACCTCAACTTGGGTCCTGGTAACCATACCAGTAGCAGAGAAGGCTCACAGGAGAAGACAGACAGACAGACAGACAAAGAGAACACTGTGTAACCAGGGTTCAGGTAGTGTGGCCCTTCCACCCCGCTTACATCTCATTCTAAGTATGTTAACCTAACTCATCTAGCCCCCCGTACATCTCGCCATGCATTGAAATGAGTGAATTTAATAAATCACGCAATATGAGCATGTTGGAAAGAGAACAGATTGGCCTACGATCAACTATAACCTGAAATGTTGCTCTAGCAGGTAATATGCAGCTTAGCACAGTAACAAGGCTATTGCCTTGAAATATGGTACCAAAGAATGAGGAACACAGTCCAGTCCGCGAAGTCCCCTTGAAGACGCTTCACCCTCCAAAGTATTTTTAGTCACGGTAACTGTAGAAGGCGGACAGAGCGCTGTGGTCCTCAAAATAAGATGGCTCTCGAAACGTAAGGTCAGCAGATGCCATCTCCAAAAGTCAAGTCTGCGAGAAGGATGGGATTAGCTGTCTCCAGGACAGCCTTCCAGAAGTAACCCATCTTGCAGAGTGACTTGGAGTGACCTTACTGAGGAGATTAAAGTGCCTGTCCCAGGTATGTCGTGAGCAAACAGCCTAACTCAATGCAAAACAATCCAACGCTTAGGAGACCGTGTGTTGTGGTAACGAGTGTAAACGGTGGGGTGGTGGTCTGCACGGATATTTGAAAAGGGAAACTGGAAAATGAAAATCCATCAGCCTGTCACCAGGAGGTCCAACAGGCACTCTGGCTGCATGACTGATCCTGACCCTTCACATAAGAATAGCCTTAAAGAAACGGAGGCCAGATCACCGGGCCATCAGAACCTGATAGAAATAGCACATAATAAGGTCCAACTTCTGTTCCATGCTCACCAAGTAACCTTCTGACCCCATTCACCAGGAAGAGACCACATGGGACAAAGACTGGCTCTACTCGAATCCAGAGGAAATCCCTTGAGAAATTAATAACCTGGAATTCTGGTACAGAAGTCAGTCTCTTGCGAGTTTGGTTACTCATCTCTGACCACTTGATTAATCCTAGCTGCCCTGGTAAAGTCATGTTCCCAAACTTCAATTTATTATTCTTTCATCCAACATTTATTGACCGCCTTCTCCACACCAAGCACTGTCGCAGCAACTGGTGAAACCCAGATAAAGGACAAGGTCCCTGCCCTCAGGGACTGCTAGATGAGTGCTGGCCCAGCCTGGACAGTGGCGAAAAGTGACACTTGTTATGGCTGAGCCTGAGGGGACAATGCACTTCCCTCTGCTGTTACTGAATCAGTACTTACTTTGCATTTATTTTCTATCCACTGAGATCAGAAAATCAATTCATCTTAGATCTTGGTGGAACCTCAGATGTCATCGTATCTAGTGGTTCTCCACGTTGTCTGCACACAATCACCTGGAGAAATTTTTAACAACCCTGATGCTAGAAATGTTAATTGAGTTGGTCTGGAGATATCAGGTATTAGTGTTTTAAAAATTTGTCCTCCTCCCCCTAAAATTTGCCCAGATGATTCAAAGGTAAAGTCAGGGCTACCAATCACTGGTCTAGTCCAACCCCCATATTTTCCAGGTGGGTAAACTGAGAGTCAAGGAACTGAAGGGACAGGCCCAAATCAACACTCCCATAACTGTGATGCTCATGGAAGTTCAGTGACTTACAGAACTTACGCCAGACTATACTTTGGCTCAACTAACATCCCTTCAATCTAGTTTCCTGCTCATGGTCTTCACAATATTTGCCACAGACACACACACCTTTATATACTTAGTATTTTTCTTTAAAACAAATATTTTTTTAAAACCTTAAATGCTTATTTTAGCCTGGTCCTCAGCAATAAAATCTGTGAAGTCTACCTGGAAATTAATAACTATTAAAATGCAACCAATTCAGCCATAGGCCACCTTAGTCCACGTGCACGTCACATCTAGCGCCTGTGGCACACTTTGGGCCACACAGGGCTGAGGTCTGGCAGCGCTGGGAAGCCTTGGGAAGGGTCTGGAACAGCTGCTGTACACCCCCTACAGCAGGTGCCTGTGGGGCTGGAGAAACTTCAGCTGAGCACAGGTACAGGCAGCAGCTGATCCTCACGGGATCCTCGTGGGATCAGACTGGGAGGACGGATTCACGACGGGGCGGGAGTGAGGCAGGAAGTGGGCAATGGCAGGGCCTTTATCCTACCTCTTGTGGAGGGGGGCACACTAATAAAAGGACGCTGCCTATTCACCCCCTGGAATCTGTTGCTGTAAACACAGTGAAACCGATGGAGAAGGAGGGAAATACCACCACGGGGTGCTCATCCAGCGACAGCACAGGGCCCCCCTCAGTCTGGCTCATAGAGACTCAGCACTGCTAGTGCGCCATTCTACTCACCAAACTTACGTTCTCTCCTGAATAAACTCATTGATCTCGATGTTCATCATCAGGGCTCTGATTCCCAGTTTTCAAACTTGGGAGAAACGTGGTGAATGGAAGTGGAGAACCCAGCCTCCGCTAAAATGAGGTGACCCAGGATCACTACTGAAACCAAGCTTCCTGAAGAAGACCTAAAACTGTGCACGTTTCTCTCTCTCCTGAACTTTGAAAGGTGTGTCAGTGACCCAGTGGGTCCACGGCTAAGACAGTCCTGATTCAAGTGCCCAGGAAGACAAGGGTGAGGATGTTCAGTGCAGCAATGGGAAAAATCAGAAATGCCTTGAATCCACGAGGGAATGGATAAATAAACTGCAGCAGAGCCATACACTGCGATGGCTACACAGCAACGAAAGTGAATGACCCAGAGCTACACGTATCAACTTGGATAAATCTAAAAAAAAAAAAAATATTGATGAAAGAATAGCAAAAAGTAACTATGTATACAGCACCAAAATATTTCAGTTTAGTTTTAAAATATAAAATAATCGTGCATATTGTTTATGGATACACACACAAAATAAAGGTATAGAACACTGGACAGGAAGATACACTCCAACTTCAGGGAGATAGCTGCTGCTGAGATGAAGGCAGGGGATAAATAACTTTAGTATTTATTATCATTATTGTTATTACTATTATTTTTTAAGGATCTGAAGCAAATATGGAAAAATAATATTTGTTCAATCTAAATGGTGGGTCATGGATAGCTGTCAGATTATTTTCCAGACTTTTCTGTCACCTTGAAATTTCATAGTTGAAAAAAAATAACTTAAGCTATTGAAGCTCTGAATTAAATGCACATATATGAATTCATGTGGTGGAAACATCTGCTTGTGATAGAAAAGCCTACATGGTCCACACTGAGGGACGAATGTGAAACTCAGCTTTTGTCAGGTGGGCTGACCCCCAAAACTGGCAGAAAGGGTTTGCTAAAGAGTTAAGAAAATGTCATTTAATTAACAAAATTTTATACAGTTAAAAATAGTGAATTAAAAGTTCTGCACTTAATGAACGTCTTTTAAAAAAAAAAACTTGGCAAAAGTAAAAAGAAATTTCTTGAGTTTACATTAAAGAAAGACAAAAGCAGTGTACTATACACTTGTTTTAACAAGTCAAACAATATTGGGACAGTTTAAAAAGTTAAGGCCCATCTCTGGTTCCACTTCCACCTCCGTCTTACAAGTTAACCAAGTTTAAAAATTTGATTTATTACCCCTTTCCCTATTAAATTTTAAAAAACTATTTTGTGAAGGTTTTCAAACCAATTCAATTTTTATGATTGAAAGTAATTTATTTTTATCATTGCCAACGCAATCCATTATTCATTGTAGGAAGATACAGAAAATGCAAAAGAGTGAAAACAAGATAAAATAAAAACATTTAAATGGGTGTGCATTAAATCATTGTTTGGAAAAACTCACACATATTTAAATCTTGAATCACAGGTTCAGGACAAACTCCACTTGCCAGCTCAAAGATGGCTGGCTCTGTTTACAACAGTCGTTTGCCAGGAGAGGACCTGAACGACCCTGGGGCACATGGTCAGAACCATCCCCACTTCAGGGGTAATTTGGGTTGGTAAGTCTTCGATCCCACCTGAGGTTCAAGGTAGGGTGCCACCCTTGTCCCCAAGAGTCCTCAGGGGGTGTGGTCAGAGACTGGACGCTTAGCTCTCTCCCTCCAGGCTGCTCAGCCCTTCCTGCTTCTCTCGTTCCTCGCTGCCCCTGCCCTCTCATCACTGCCCTTCTTTCTCCTCTGTCCTCTCCACCAGCTCCCTTGCCTCACTCCTTCCCTTCCTCCAACTGGCCAAGTGTCCATGCCACTCACCTCAGGGGTAACTAGAGCCCTTCAGCTGTTTGGGTCCCTGTTTGGAAGGATACCTCAGCGTTGCCTGGGGCTCCGGGGGCAGCCAACTTCTCACAAGGTTTCATCTGTTGGAGCAAAAGGCTGACAGATTTCCTTACAAGAACTTGGCAAGAGCCATTAAAATGGCTATCTTAGGTGCTGGGAAAAAAAGTCTCTGCACAATTGCCCCAGTCTGTTTCTGAGCCTTCTATTGTGAAATAAAACTTACCCCTCTCACAGTTCGGGGTCTCAGCATGGAGCCCTGGAGGATGTGCAGGAAAAAAACTTCAAGGAAAAGATTCCAAGGCAGAATTTTCTCTCTAGGAAGAGGAAGGCCCAGAGACAGAGTGGGGTGGTGGAAACAGATTTAGAAAACAGAAGAAGAATGTGGGCAAGAACTATTCCCTCCGCTTGTGAAGAGCTTCAGAGATGGGCGGTGGGACTTCCTAGGGGAGTGATGGTCCTTTCTCTTCTCTCTCTTTCCTTCCTTCCATCATGTCTTTCTTTCTTTCTTTTCTACCTCTACTCCATCTGAAATGCTCTTCTCCAAAACAGGTTATTTAGAAACAGGTTAGCATCACCAGCCTGGACCCAAATTATTTGAATAGGCTTTCCTGGGACAATTTCCAGTGTAAAAAGTCAACAGCTCCTGCAGAAGCCATAGCACCAAGAGTGAATCCTAAAGTAAACTATGGAATCTGGGGGACAATGACGTGTCAGTGTAGGTTCAGTGACTGTCACAAATGTACCCTGAGGTGGGGGCTGTTGATAGTGCGGGTGGCTGTGTGTATGAAGCATATGAGTATCTCTATACTTTCTGCTCAATTTGCTGTGAACGTAAAACTGCTCAAAAAAAAGAATACAGCCTATTAAAAATTTTTTTAAGGTTAACAATCACTCCCAGGAGGCAGAAATGCTCCCCATACCTACCTGTAAAATATAGCTGCTAAACAAAGACAAAAAGGAAAAGAAACAAGGACTTTCAAGACAGTCCCCAGAGTCTAACATCAGCAGACACCAAGTCACCGTGTGGGGGGCCAAGGAGCCTTGGAGGGAGGACACGTTCCCTTGCTTGGTGCCAGGAACCTTTGGCATTATCATTTTACACGGGGAGAGGCAAGAATGTCTCATAATCCCAGGCTCGGGCTCCCCTCCTTGGTCCCCACGGGGAGAGAAATCCGAGGACAGGATGAGCCTTCTGGGTGTCCTCCCGACACTGCAAATCTGGCCGAGAGGCGGGGCCGAAGCTGTAAGTCCCACCGGGGCTGTTCTCAGAAGCCAAGTGGTGGGGTCATCTGACTTCGGTCAATCTACCCGGCCTGGGATTTCTGTACTGACCCACCAAGGAAACGTTATTATCAATCATACGTTGCTCATCAGATACTCGTGTTAACCTTGTATTATTATGAACGCGACAAGCTGTGCGAGCCAACACCTGCTGGCCGCATCGTGCACATGCTCTTGTTCCTTACGTCCCGAGTTAAGAAGCTGCTACTCTTACCCCTACTTTACAAACAATGGAACTGAGGTTTAGGGAGAGGGAATAATTTTTTGAAAGCACAGTTACAGTGCTTTTTTACAGCCCAAAACACAGTGAGTTTTGGAGCCAAGAAAAAAAAGAAGCTCAAGTCTGTCATACACCAAAGCCCATGATCTCACCTCCTAAATCCTTCTCTCAGGGTCTCAGTAATGTTATGGGTAAGAATGAGTGGGAGAGTCGTTCGGGTTTTGTTAGTGACTGTATCTGTTTCACAGTGTCCAGAACTTAGACTAACCGAAGACCCTCTGTCTTTCGCCTGTGCGTCTCTCCAGGTTCTTGGTGCTCTCTCTCCCCGCTGCGCCCCACCCAGACTGAAACTTTCCACATCTCCCTGTGGGAGATGCTGCTCAGGCAGGGCCATCCCATCCTGGCCCCTCTTCCCACCATCGGTTATGCATTAATATACATATAATACAAAACTCCAACCACAACACCAGGTCAGTGTTGGACCTGGAATTTCAAGTTGAATGGTGGAAACAACTTGGGCGTGTGTGGAGAAATCCTCAGCCCAGGTTATCTGTTGTGGGGCAAAAATAAAACTTAGCCGTGAGTTTAGCTTGGCTCACGCATCACAGGCCAGGCTGCCTGCATCTGGCTGTCCGCTTGTGCTGGGGTCCGGGCCGCCGCTGGCAGCGGTAACAACTGCAGAACGTCTGCAAATGGGAGCGGGCTAAGATTCTTCCTGGGAAATAGCACTTCGAAAGCACCCACATTTTGCTGTTTAGAAAACATCTGACCCCTCCATAGGGTGAACTGGTGTCACTGGAGGAAGAGCCTCCAAGTGCGTCACCCACTTCCGTGTTTGAACAAGTGGCCACTGTTTCTCCTATGTGACAGCCCTACGGAGCAGTGCTGAAAAGCTCAGCACTGAGAGAAGAAATTACATCTAGCCGTTTCAGAGGTGTGTACAGCAGTTTATGCTCCTTACACGCACACTGAAAGCCGACACAGGCCTACAGTTTCAACTGCTGTTGTTCACGGCGGGGAGGCATTTCAGAGGCTCATTATTTTAACAGAACTTTTGATTACATTCTTTATTAGCCTCATGCTCTTGAAAACTGGTCTCACTACATTATTGCTTCTATGAATGGACAGTCTCCTCAATATGCTAAAAACGCCACTCCACTCTGGATTACCCTGAATGACTGGCGCACAGGCTTCTCCATGAGAGAATGCAAGGGAAGGGCCAGGCAGGAGCCCTGCAATTACTACAACAATAAACTCAGCAGCACGGAAGGTGAAAGAGAGTCCTGCTAACATGATGGAATGCTTTATCCACATTCCAAAAGCTTAAAAGAGGTGCCAGCTTCGGAATCCTACAGTGGCGTGTGCAGGGACCAGTCACAGTGCTTTCCCACTGCTGCTGGGGAAAAACTTAATATACAGTGACTCCTGGCTGCACACCTGCTGAGCTGCTCTGTAGGAATTGCCTGAATTCACTGAGCAGCTTCCCAAAGTTCCAAACATCTGGTATACGAGATCTCACTCGCGTGTACCGTGTTCCTCCAAAGAGGAAGCAAATGCCCTGTTCTTAGATCACTGAACGCACAGCAACACTAAACCACAGAGGTCCGAAGGGACCGGCTCAGCACGGACTAACATTTTAGGAAGTGAAGGAGTTCTTGTGTCCATTCTGGCTTTGATGCAAAAGTGCCATCAGACCAGAGATAAGTCATCCAGTTACTCAGTGAGGGTCCACCCATTCTTCATCAGTTTGAGGGTCTGCCAATGGCAGGACTAGGCATGGGGAGCTAGACAGGCGTGGGATCTACCTTCATGGAGTCTAGCAGCTGATGTGCTGGGTGCTGCAGGGGCACAGTCTTCTTACAAAAATCCTTTTCTACAAGGAAACCTATGATCACCACACACTAAGCTCCTTCCTGTCTCAAGGCCTCTGCACCCACTGCTCCTGCTCCCCAGTGCTTTTTCTCTGATCTCTGCATGGCTGGTGCCTCCAATCATGCAGATTTCAACTCAAATGCTTTCTCCTCACAGAAACCCTCCCTGAGCATCTTGCCTAACATCACCCCTCTCTCCTCCTCGGTCACTTTAGCACATTACCTTGCTTCATTTTCTTCACTCTTTGAAAGAACTGCATTTATCTGTGTACTTGTTAATTCTGTTTTACACAAATGACTATAAACTCTCTGGGAAGAGAATCTTGTCTGTATCCCACAACCGAAACAGCATCTGTGGGCAGTAAGGGCTCAATCCACATTTACCAAACGGCAGCTACAATACAACATTCCGGAGAGAAGTCCCTTGTGAGTGGAGGAAGTTTTGTAAAGACTCAAAGAAGAATGAGAATGGTCATCTGGGTTCATCTGCAAATGCTGTCTGAAAAATTCAGATTGGGATCTGGATCATGGTGAGGAAAGAAAAGACAGATGTGTCTGGGGCCATATGAGGGAGAGTCAGAAGGGCACAAGCAAAGACTGAGGCAGGAAGGGATTTTTTTAAGGAGTCACTGAACCCAAGAGTTCGTGGAAGCAAGCAGTGAGCAAAAAAAGACAGGTCAGACCAGCAAGAGGAGAAGCTTCAATGCCAGCTGCAGACAATATTCTCCAAAAGGGGAAAGGACTCAAGAATATTCAGCTGTACCCCTACTGAATAAAGCATGTAGTTTGCTAGCATTGTTGCTGTTTTCAAGAAATGAGCACCCACATTTCTTAGAAAATTGTATACAGTCTTTAGACCTCTCATTTCCTACATAAATGCAAGTGAATCCATGGGAACCTAGAGAAAGGATGAATAAACGCACCCACAGCCTACTTCTCCAGGCTCTCCCGGACCTCCAAGTGCGCCGGGCACTGGGGCACAGGGTGGGCACAGGCAGAGGGTTCCAAGTGCTTCCCCAGAGGACCTGGGTGGACAGCACTCGTGGCAAAGGCATGCACAGCACTCTTAGGACCACCAGCAGAGACCATAAATTTATCGGCAGCTCCTGAACTTAACAAGAAGTAGGTTACCAAGGAGCTTACTCTTATGAGAATGGACTGCCATTTAACACAGTTTAAAGGACGCTAAAAAAGGGGGGCCTATAAAAACCCTCATTCTGCAACCATTTTGGAATAGTGGAAGGAAAACTGATTAAAGTTTTAAGAGTGAGAAAATACCCTTTTCTTGACCCTTTCTTCTTTAAAAACATAAAAGCAAAAAAAAAAAAAATCTATTTTTATCGCCAAGTGGAAACACTGTAAAAGGGTCTCTGTGCATGTGCAGGGAGAATGACACTGCAGAACTTAAAAAAGAATCTGATGGAATCTCAGAGCCAACTCACAGCCCTGGAAGCTTCCTTGACACAGACCAGCTTCTGTTTGCAGCTCAGCAAACCATATGCTATATTCGCTCACTCCTCAAGGATCATCCGCTCCTTTCTGAGTATTAAGATGTCAGCGAAAATCTACCTTCTGGGGAAATTTAATCTGCCGAAGGAGAGCTGCTGACTCTTATAAAAATAGCTGTCAGGCAGTATGACTCCTCCAGGACACCCAGGACACGTACGACCAAGAGGGGTCATGAAGCCCAGAGCAGAAAAGCAAAGTAGGAATCTCAAAGATCGTGCAGTCGAGACACTCAGCCTGAGATCCAGAAGGCCTGTGGGTGGGCTTCAGGGCATCTAGAAAGTCCCTGAAATTACACAAAAACCTGTGCACCTTTGTGGAATTTAGGGGGGTGAGGGGGAACTTTCATCAAATTCTCATAAGTCACAATCCAGAAATGATTAAGAACCATTGAGTTAGTATATTATTCCCATAGACATTTTTTCACTCTCAAAAATTATTTTTCATTGGTCAAGAAATACGTGCATACATAAATCTCATAAGAAATTTAAAAATTATAGCTCAGTTCGAAGTCTCTTTCACACTTCTCTTCCAGAGCTGTTCCCCTTACTTTTGGCCCCCCCAGAGGTAATAACTGTTCTACTTTACTATACATTTTCATAATTAGGCACTCACAGAGAAAATTTAAAGCATTTAGGTGTGTTCTTCCTAACTTAAATGGTACCGTATTTTACATATATTTCTCCCACATGCCTTTGCGTTCCACAATGTTCTGGGGTGAGTTCAGCTCTACATGTGTACATGTAGAGAGGCTTCATCCTTTTCACCTGCTGCGTAGTATTCCACAGTAGCTGTGCTCAGGGGAACTTAGACATTCCTCTAGCAGTGAACATTTAGGTTGTTTCCAGTTTTTCCCATTGCTGACAACAGCACTATGAATGTGTCTGTCTATGCCCTGATTCAAGTGTTTCTCTAGCAGAGAGGCTGAGAAGAGGGACTTGTCCATCCACACAAGAAGCCTGGGAAGGAGTGGGAGTGGGATCTCAAAGGGAGAGCAGCTGGACCAGTTTGGGCAGATGGCAGGCCAGGGGCAAAAGCAGCAGGCAGGTAAATGAACCTGGAAGAACTGGACAGGCATGGGGTGGAGCAAGGGGACGAGAAGGCTGATCTTCGTGATCTAACTAACGTCCAGGAGGAAAGCCTGCGCTGCTGGAAAATGACAGAGGAGTCAGCGCTTGAGTGAACTCGAGGGGCCATGGCAGCTCTGTTTTAGGAAGGACAAAGTCCCCAGAGACTGATTTTGGGGCTATTATCAGCCATCCCTGAAGCTCTGTCAGAGAGGGGATGTTTGGATTGGATGTAGAATCTTAGAGGACTGTAGAGTAATGACTGGATTGAATTCTAATCCAAAACTGTGCTCATTCTGCAACATTCCCTGATGGGAGGGCTTTGCTTAAAAACAGCTGGGAAAGAGTTAGCTTTCTGACTCTGTCTCCCTGTAAAGACTGAATGTTTGTGCCGCCTCCAAAATTCTTATGTTGAAACATAATCCGCAACGTGATGGTATTTGGAGGAAGAGCCTTTGGGAGGTGAGTAGGTCATGAGGGTGAAACCCTCATGAATGGGATTAGTGCCCGAATAGAAGAGACCCCAGGGAGCTTTCTCACCCCTCCTGCCATGTGAGGCCACAGTGAGAGGTCTGCTGTCTATGAACCAGGAAGCCAGTTCACACCATACGCTGAATCTGCTGATGCTCTGATCTTGGACTTCCCAGCCTCCAGAACTCTGAAAAATAAATTTCTGCTGTTTATAAGCTACCTGTCTGGTATTTTGTTACCTGAACTGACGAAGAAGTTCTAAGGGTACTGGGAGCCCAGGGCTGTGATCAAGGAGGGTGAGACCAAGGGTTACCATGCTTGTAAAGCTCCGAAAGAGTCACCATCTGCTCTTGAGAAATGGACGCTCTGTGCATCCAAAAATGCCCTGACCTGCTTCACAGCTGTCTCCCAGGATCTCCCAGTTTCAAAGGCTGTAGAGGCTCCCACAGATATTCTGCAAGAAACTACTAAACAAATTACAACAGCATGTCCACGGTAGAACAGAAGATCCATGAGCACTAATGTTACCAGACTGCAAGCCTATTAGCTAAGTGACCTCATCTTCAAAATCCAACCTTCCAGATATTTCCAGGTGTTCTGCAAAAGCCTCGTTGTCTGATACATTGTGGCTGTGATCTCAGCAGAATGCTCAAGGAACAGACATTACCTTTTTTATGAATATTTACCTTGGCATAGGGCCATGGTTCCTAACTGGGGGCAACTTTGTCCCCCAGGAAGGCATTTAGCAATGTCTGTGGACATTTTTGGTTGTCACATCTCAGGAGAAAGGAGATGCCACTGGCATGTGGTCGGGAAAGGCCAGGGATGCTGCTAAACATACTACAGTGCACAGACAGATCTGTCCCCACAACAAAGATTAACCATGTCAACAGTGCAGAGGTTGAGAGACTCTGGAATAGGGAGATCAAAACTGCTTTCTCTATCCTGCTGTGGTATCTTGTTCAAAATATATTTAATATATATTGAAGTGTATTTCAAGTGTGACTTCAAGTCAACCTGCTAACAATCCATCAAACTCATGGTTTACGGCCTAGGGTTTGACATATGATTGACAATCAAAAATCCAGACATAAGAATTAATTTTAGAGATATACTTTCTGTTACACTGTATAGCATTTCATTTTTGAGGCTTGCACTTCTGTCTCAATAGATTTCCATATTTTATCACAGTGTCTTCAAAATTGTCATTTAACCCTAACACTAAATGAAGTTGACTCCTGCTCATTTGATAGAATTTGCAATTTCATAGGCTATTAATCCCTCATGGTCCCCACCCTGCTGAGCCCTGCAGAGGCAAGACTCCAGACTGGCTTCTGCTCCTAAGTGTTTATCTCAGGACAGCTTCAGGTGACCTAAGGAGAAGAGTGATAAAGACACGGAGACTGACCCTTCAAGCTAAGGGATATATTAATGTGCATATATAAGAAACAGAATGTTAGGAGATAAACTCATTCCAGAAAACCCCATTCTTATGTCTTTATGAGATTCTAGAATTCGGAGAATGGTTTTCTGTGCTCTAAATGTGAGTTGGGTGAACATTTTACTACGCATCCTAGACATCAGACCAAGAAGCATGCTTTGCTGTGCATATGGATCACCTGGGGATCTTGTTAAATGCAGATCCTGATTCAGCAGCCTGAGGCAGAGCCGAAGAGTCTGCATGTCTAACAAGCTTCCAGGTGACGCGGATGCTGCTGGCCTGTGGACCACCTTTGAGTAGCGCCAGGATGTAGAGGATTTACATAGCATTTGTTAGAGTCTGTCACTATTTAAAAGCCACAGGGTCATAACTTTTAGTATTTAGAAATTATTTCTATTCTGTCACTACCTTCATTATGCAATGATGTAAAAATCCTTGGGTCTTTGCTCCTTCGAGGGTCTAGAAAAAGGGAACTTTTGTATCAACTGAAAAGTAACAGAATGGCTGTAGATAATAATCAGTAGGCATCTACTCTGACTTGAAAGATGGTCCATGTTCAAAATTTATGTCAAATATTTGCTCTTTTAAGTGTACTATTTATAGAAAAAGAGATCAGCTCTGTGGTTATACCAGAGGCAGGGGGAGGCGAAATTGGGTGACAGTGGTCAAAAGGCAGAAACCTCTAGTTTTATAAGATAAGTACTAGGGGTGAAGGGTACAGCATGATAAATATAACTAACGCTGTTGTATGTTATATATGAAAGTTAAGAGAGTAAACCCTGAGAGCTCCCATCACAAGGAAAAGAAAAACTTTTTAATTTTTCTATTATATTGTGTCTGTATGAGATGATGGATGGTCACTAAACTTGTTGTGGTCATCACTTCTTGATGTTAAGTCAAGTCATTCTGCTGTACACCTTAAACTTACAGTCCTGTATGTCAATTACTCCTCAACAAAACTGAAGGGAGAAAAGATATAATAGTATCTCATAGCTGAACAATCAAAGCCCGCTGGATCAGGAAGCAGCAGAACCAGCTACCAATCCTGCTGCTGCAGTGTCAGGAAGCCTCTGTAGACCCCAACGTGACATTTCTACACCCCAAAAGACCAGGACTTCCAGGTGGGGAAGATGTATTATTATTACTTAAACTATGCATCTACCTTGTATATGCTCTTTTGTATGTATATTTTGTATCACTAACAATTACTTAAAAAGTTAAATGGTGTCATTTTTGGTAAGTTAGAGACTTATGTTCTGTTTTAGGTTAATATTTTATTTACTCTGTATGTAGGGCCAGGTCAGACTATCCTACAGAACAAGGATGCTGATGCCTGCCAAAAAGATACCGTGTGGTACGAACTCCTAAAGAGGCTTTTAAATACTTCTATAAGTATATATATTCAAAATTAGGCAAGTTAGTAAATGATGTGCTTATAAATGAAGACTGTAAATCATAATCTGATAGAGATTTGGAATGAAGTATTTCATAGTAGAGCTGAAAGGAATTCCAGCCTTTCCTTAGGAGCTGTGCCTTTTATGGGGTCTCAAAGTTCAGCCAGACACACAGAATTTTTGCAAACTTTTCTTACAATATAACATCTGCTGACCTCCTGGGAATAGGTGATGGACGTCCCAAGTACACACTGAAGGAGAGAACTTTGACAGAGGTTTATACAGGTTATGACGGGGCTCATTATTGCACAAGCCATTCCCAATTACATCTTCTCCCACCACCAAAACAAACCACTAGCCACAACAAACAGTAGGGAGTACCAGAAAACAAAGAGACAGTGATCTTGCAAATGTGGCCCCTCCTCCCCGGTTTGGAACTGACTCTCTTCTTGAATTCTTGGTTTCTGGATGCTTGTGGCTCCTACCTTTGAGCATGGGGAGGTCTCCCCTCTCCAGTTTCCAGCATTCTCTCTCCCCAGTCACAACAGGAGCCTATCGTCAGAGGAAACCCTGGGTGTCGGTATGATGAAACACTACCCAGGAGACTACAGGGAAAGGGAATACCGACAAAGGTGAGCTTGAAATGTTGGCAGAACAAAGAACTCCACTCCTTTAACTGGAACCCAGAATAGGTCATTACATTTCCATGGGAGAATTCCTCATTTGATGCTTCTTGCAACAGGCAGATTTGCTTAGGGGACAGCTAGGGTTTGTCCATCATTTTGTCAGTCATACTATGAGGTACTTATATCAATCTAATCTAATGGGTAATATTGAGAACTACCCAGCCCTAACCATATGTGGAGTGTCTTAGTACAGCTGCTTTTAGTTAAAGCTAAGGGTGATGGTGGGAAGAAGAATAAGATAAATGTTGATCACATGACCATTTTAAGACATTAAATAGAAACTAAGAGTCATAAACCACTGGAAAGTGACTTCTCCTTCCCCATCACTGTTAAATTAAAAACATTCACATTTCTCTTTGAGTTTCATGTCCAAAAGAAATGGATTTATCCAACTGATTTGAAAACTTATGTCTACAAAAAACCCTGCACATAAATAACAGTGGTATGAAGTCACCAAAAACTAGAAGTGGCTTCTTTCAACAAGCGAACGGACAAATAAACGGTGTGGTGCATCCATAAAATGGAATAATACTGAGTGATAAAAACAAACAAGCTACCAGACCACAAAGACATGGAGGGACCTTAAGTGCGTACTGCTACGTGAAAAAAAAAGAAAGTTGGAAAAGGCTACACACTGTATGACTCCAATTACTCCCTATCTGGCATTCTGTAACAGGCAAAGCTATAGGAACAACAAAAAGCTCGGTGCTTGCCAGGGGCTCAGGGGAAGGGCGTATCATGGAGAGGTGAGTCACAGGGGATGTTCTGACAGTGAAACCGTTCTTCTTCTTTCCCCCTACAATACCTGTAATAGACTTTTTTTTTTTTAGTTTCACCTTAAGAGTGTTTAAAATTTTTAAAAATTCAGTTACTATAAAGTGTTGGCTGCATTCCCTATGCTGCACGATAGATACATCCTTGCAGCCTACCTTATACCCAAAAGTTTGTACCTCCCACTCCCTCTCCCCGTATGACACGCCCCCCACACACCCACTGGTAGCCACTAGTTTGTTCCCTGTAAGTCTGCTTCTTTTTTGTTATATCCACTAGTTTGTTGTATTTTTGAGGTTCCACATGTAAGTGATACCATACAGTGCTCGTCTCCCTCTGTCTGACTTACTAGGCGAAACTATTCTTTGTGATCCTCCCCTGGCTTGACATGGTGCATTTGTCAGAACCCACAGAACTAAGAGCCCAAAGACTACCTTGATGTGTGCAGCCTGAAAAACCATTTAGCGTCAGGCGATTCCAGTAAGGAATGCAGACTGTAAAAGCCTGCATTACGAGTGTATGACGCAATCTCGCGGAAAGGGGCGAGGGTACAGGGTGCTGACCCAAGCGGTCTGAAAGCGAAGGGAGTCTGCAGGACCAGGCGCAAAAGGGCCCGGACGTAAGCACGGCACGCCAGCTAACGAAGCCGTGCCACAGGGCTACAGGGTGGCGATTCTGGTACTGCTCTACACGCATCCTGAAGTTGACCAGCTAAGTAAATGGCCAATGTTGAGAGTCAGGCCTCTCCTCTTGGACTGAGAGTCTATAGACAAGCACAGGAAGGAGGCTAGAATGAGCCACGTGGTAACAGATGAGCTCATGTTTAGCTTGACAGATAGACGGTTACACATAGATAAGTGCACACACACAGGTTAGTAAATGCACATACATTTGTTTGCTCTGTCAGCTGGAAAGGCCTAAAAGAAATGACACCCTAGTAGCAAGAAGCCCACTGTAAGCCCAGATATTTGCTTCTAATACCGTTCTCCAGTAAAAGGAACCAGGGTTTACCGGAGAAACAGTTGAATGAAGGATTGGAAGAGAAATATAGATGATGAGTCTGGAGCATCTCATGGTGCTAGAAAGTAAGGAAGTGATAAACGAAACACATGCAGTAATGGGAATAAGTCAAAGGGACACAGAAGCCAACTAAAAGAGCTCTAACTGGCCAAATTTGGGACAATATGAACAACAACAACAAAAGGTAGAATTGGACTATAACTCAAAGTGTAAAATAAATATCTACACATCTATATTGATGTAAATAACTGCTCAATTAAATTAATAAAGGGTGAGAAGAGGCAAATTTCCCAAGCAAAAGAATTCAAGTAATTTATGTGGATACTCTGCCCTCAAGACCCTTCTTGCACAACTCCCCGCTCCTTAAGTGTGGGCTGCCTGTGGTGACCTCCTTCCAAAGAGTACAGTACAGAAAGGGGCCAAAGGGTAAGTTTAGAGTGGAGGACCTGGCAAATACTCCTCAGCCAGGTGTTCAAAGTCAATGTTAACAGAAAAGGGCATTTTACCTGTGATCTAAATCACCAAACCAATAACCCATCTAATCATGAGAAAACATCAGACAACAGAGGAGCACCCTATAAGGTACCAGAGCAGTGCACCTCCAAACTGTCCAGGTCATCAACAGCCAGGGAAGTCTGAGACACTGTCACAGCCAAGGGAAGCCTAAAGAGTCATGGACAAGCCAAAGAAATGTGCTGTGCTGGACGGGACCCTGGACAGAAAATGAAGACCAGGTTAAAAAAAAAGTGTTAGATTTAAAAGACATAAAAAATTTAAAAAAGAAAGAGAAAAAAAGGAACTGTCGCCACAGAATAAACCGACAAAGGGGCCTTCCACTCCATTTAGAGGCAGAGTTCAAATTTCCAATACATTTCTTCACACTCCTCCTTCAGTCCACTAAAAAGGTGTAGAGATGGAAGCAGGATCAAGCTAATGGTAAACAATGAAGTGACTAATCTCCCTCAGTCCCATCTCCCCAAATAAGAAGGCTGTAGCGGGCAAACCCACGGTCCTGAAAGCTCTAATAGCTGTCAATCCAAAGCTGTACTCCTCCGCCTTTCTACATCGGACTATATGAGAGTCGTGCGAATTTCCGTGGCCATGACAGGCTGCCAAGACTTGGCTTATCCACAGCAGCGCGGGTGCTGAGGGAGCGTACTTGTAAATCCGGCACCCAGCGTTTCAGCAAGTTTCAGGATGATGTCAAGTTTCCACATTTTCAGCAGTTCTTTTGAAACAAGCCTTTAAATATTCTCACGAACACGCAGACGAAAATGAGCGGTGGTTTTAATTTTCTGTAACGCGTATCTTTAACCAACAGGTGCAGCTCTATTTACTAGGCTTTATGATTTCTCCTATAAAGGGCTTGGAAGTGCGTCACTATAAATTTCAAATTCCTGTATAAGAGTATATCCCCAGGCGTTTCACTGAAATGGACAGAATGGAAAATAAAAATAAATATGAGGCAAAGAAATACAACAGCAAAGGGGAAGGAAACCATGCTTTCCAATCTTTCAAAATACAGGTAATAATCAGGTTCGTGGTAGGATTTTTGTTTCTCACATTATTAATTCAGGAAAAGAACATTTTTTACTTTCTTTTCACTAAGTATGTATCTTTGTTAAAAAACAAAATTCAATCGAGTAAATGTAAAGATCTAATTGGTTTTATTCAAGAGACATGAATAGGGTAATATCCTATCTAAGGAGAAGGGTGCTCTACTACAAAACCAAGGCTTTTATAGGCAGAAGGAGGGAGGGACAAAGAGGGTAAAAGAGTGGATTATTTCAGGCAAGGTCACCTTCCCTCAGGGGAGAGCAGGGTCTTCTCTAGTGGATTACCTCACTAGTGTTGGTCAGGAAATTTCAGATTGATTGGTTTAAAATTCCACTCCTGGCTGAAACTGCAATTAAGTTAGGTACTAAGTCTTGGTGGGGCTTAGCATAAATGACTCCATCTGGGGCCAAAGGTTTCTTTTTAACACTTGGAACTCCTTGATATGAAACTTCATCATGCTCATTGCAAAAATATATTCTTTTGAAATACTTTGTCTCATTTAAGTAGTAAACTTTGCTGAGTTTGTGTTAAAACTAACAAGGAATCAAGTAAAATGTTTCTAAATGGAACAGCTGGCAATTTCTTTGCTATTCAGTTTTCAAGCATAGTTAAAGCCACCTGTGGCCGTGAGCGTCGTTCGTGGAATGCTCTGAATGGTGAACAGTGTTTGTGGGGCTCTTTCCCCGCCTCCACCTCTACAACCCCAGGGGACGTCATTGGGATTTGGGATGAAGCCTTATCACTCACCACTAAGCAAAACCATCTCCTCCTCAAGGGCAAAGTGGTGTAAAATATTCATACCCCTTGCAATTACAACTGGAAAAGACCAAGGATCCAATTATGAAATGCCTTGGGGAGTACAGAGTGCTCTTTGGGCATTCAGAATAGGCATCTTTAAACTCTTTTTTAAAATGCATTCTTCATTCCTTTACTCAAAAAATGATTAGCACCTATTATGTTCTGGGTACTGTTTTAAGTGCGGTGGGGGGGGGGGGAGACAAAAATATATGCCTTCACAGAGGTAAGAACACACATAGATGAACACATATAAATTTATCCCATACTTTTTAATATTGATTAGTATTTCCGTGAATGGGTATTCATGACATATTCATTCAGTCTCCCACTGATGGGTACATAGGTTTTTTTCCACTTTTTTTTCTATTACAAACATTGCTGTCTTGTGTATATGGTGGTGCACCTATATGGCTAAGTGTACAAGTTAAATTTCTGGAAGTAGAACTGCCTGGCCAATGGATTTGTGCATTCTAAGTGTTGATAGATACTCCCAAGTTGCCCTCTTAAAGATGCTGCCTCAGTTTATCCCACCACCAATACGAGTTGAGAATCCCTCAACCGCAGATGTATTTAAAGGGTAGAAGAATGGGCCACAAAGGACTAGAGCTGTACCAGGACCTGAAGGATCATCTAACCCAACCCCCTAAGCAAATGAAAATGCTTTTTCTGGGTAAGCAGCCACCCTGTTTATTTCAAGGTCGCTATGTGACAAGTGTGTCCCCAGCTCAAATTCACAAGTTCAACAGATGAAGGTGGTTTGTCTTTCAACACAAATCATCTCTCATCAAGTTGATCGTGAGCCTCCCTGGGGGCAACACTCTACTTAGCACTCTGGGCTCCGGACGTGCCTGGGCACCGTAAGCCCCAGAAGAAACAGGGACAGGATTCTTTCATTACAAGCAGGCACATTTCATTTCTTAATTTGAGGCATTTCTCCCACATACAAACCTATTTCATTCTTTCAGGGAGGCAACAGTGGGAACATTTCTGCTGGGATAGTTCAAGTCTTTGGCTAAACCCTTCATTCTGATGAACTGATTCATAAGGAAAGCATCTCTGCATAAAACATGTTTATTTCTACTAAGGTAGTTTCCTAATATAATTATTATTAGTTGTTAGCAAAATATACAATACCAGTATTCTTAAGTAGTACTTATGGAGCACTTGACAAGTGAAAATATTTCTTTAAGCTGAAAAAAAAAAAAAAAAAAAAAAGGACTCACTTTGCTTTGGATGAGATAGAGTCCCTTAATTTTTCTTAGTAGAGTAAATGTTTATTCACAAGTCAGGAAATCAAGTTCTTGCCTTTCTCGAAGCTCAGTAAACTGACAGATGCTCTGTATCCAATTACCTTTCCAGACATTCTAGCTTTCCATGGGAGCTATTTCAAGGCCATAATTCTACAGGCAGTTAGAACGCTGGTGGGGTTGCTGGGAACTAATTTCACTGCCCCTTCCCCCTTTTCTATCTACTCTGCCATCTTTGGCCTCAGTTCCCCTTCCATCCCTGCATTCTACAGTATCATAAGGTCCTCTTCTCTCGTACCTGAGACCACATCTCATCTTATTTCACTCCAACTTCGTCCTGTCCACCTCCTCCTCTTTCCCTTCTGACTCTCCAAGCCCTACACTCCCACCACCAGTGTCCTCACTCCTAAAACCTACACTGGTCCTCAACTCCTACAGCCTCCTCCCTCTACCTTCTCAGCCTGCTGCCTTAACTCCTCCCTCTACATTTTACTGGGCCTCCAATCACCAGTCACCCTCACACTTTTCCATTAACAAGAGCACATTTGTAACTTCCTTGACCTTGACATGTCAATAGCCTACAATTCTGAGCTTCCAAATCACTGTTTCTACTTCACAGAATGCTGATACAACCCCACTGTTACCATGGGCGCAAACTTTCCCCCTAGAAACGCTGCATTTTCAACAGCCCGTTTTGACAGAAAGTGGCAGCGTGTCAAGGGCCATCTGTTACATTTCAATTACTTCAAGTGGGAATTTAAATGCAGGCAAAAAAGTAATAAACCTAAAATGCTGAATTTAAACCACACTGAGAAGGAAAAAGGCTAGAGGGAACTACCTTTGATAGAAAAAAATCAATTTTTTGAGATTCAGCAAGGTCTTCCCAATTTCCAAGTTCCTTTCTTATATTCAAGCTCCTTTCTTATCAAAATTAAAAGTTTAGTAAGTCACAACTACTGGCACAGGTATTTCTTGAGAAGAAGAAATCCTACCGTGACCATACTGCAATGAGATAGTTACTTAAATAACTAAAGTAAAGATATCACATATTCACAAATGCTGCAGCTGCTATGGAAAACAGCATAGAGGTTCCTCCAAAAAATTAAAAATAGAACTACCAGATGATCCAGCAATCCCACTTCTGGGTATCTATTCAAAAGCACCGAAATCAGGACCTCAAAGAGGTATTTACACTTGCATGTTCATTGCAGTGTTATTCACAAGAGCCAAGATGTAGAAACAAATGTACATCAATGGAAAAATGGATAAAGAAAATGTGTTTTACTTTATGTTGCACACCAGAAATTGAAACACTGTATCTGACTATACTTCAATTTAAAAAGAGAGAAAAAAATAAAAATGCTTAAAAAAAAAAAAAAAGAAACTGTTTTATACATACAATGGAATATTATTTGGCCCTTAAAAAGAAGGAAATCCTGCCATTTGCCACAACATAGATGAACCTTGATGACATCATAGTAAGTGAAATAAGTCACAAAAGGCTAAATACTGCATGATTCCACTTATATGAGGAAACTAAAATAGTCAAACTCAGAAGCAGAGCAAAATGGTGGTGCCAGGGACTGCAAGGAGGGGGAAATGAGGAGTTGCTATTCAAAAGATACAACGTTTCAGTCATAGAAAATGAGTAAGTTCTATAGATCTGCTGTACAATGCCGTGTCTACAGTTAACAGTACCATATTGTACACTTTAAAAATTATTAAGAGGCTACCCTTATGTTCAATGTTCTTACTATTAAAAAAGTTGACACCAGAGTTCTTTGGCTAATGTTTATAATCAAACAAACAAATGTCAGTGTTTGCTATTTCCCAGATAACTGGTATGTGCTAGGATGAGGGTGCGCACTTAACGAATAAATGTACATTGATGAACACACAGCACAGCCCCAGGAGCCAGTGCATGGTTAGAGGACAGGGAACAGGAAAGCACTGAGTCACCTGGAGCAGGCCAGCCAATGGCAACCACCGCCTAGTCCTCAGTCCCAGCAGAGGCCGGGCAGGGCTAAGGGAGCCAAGAACACTGGAGGAGAGTCCGCTCTACCTCAGCTTGGCCCTCTGGTCCCCTAGTGTGACAAACAACTTCAGCAGAAGCACCTCCCATGACCTTTCAGCCTCCTGTCTCTTCCCTCTGAATCCCGCTCTTTCTCATTCCAACCCTCAACTGCTCCTTCTACCCCACCTACCCCAGGAGAAACAAAACGTAACAAAACAACAAAACTGTAGCTATCCACTGATGTTTCAAAACACAGGCCCTAGGGGGAGGTTACAGCTCAGTGGCAGAGCACATGCTTAGCATGCACAAAGTCCTGGGTACCCCAGTACCTCCATTAAAAAAAAAAAACCCACAGATACCATATCCCCCATCCTCCACTCACATAAGCATACATATGCTGATTAGAATGAAGGAAGATACATAGATGTCTGGTCTGCACAGATATAAAATAAAAAAGGAAAGAATCAGAATAATGAAAATGAATACATCAACGCTCTGTAAAAATATAAAACCAGATACTGTGAACTAGAAACTATCGACATTATTACTAGCATAAAATGAGGTGAAAAGAAAACCAGTTTCTCCAATAATAATCACCTTTACAAAGTAAAACACCTTAAAAAGTAATTAACAGGCAGAGCACTCACAGAGCATGTTTATAAAAGTATCCTAAATCAGATCGCTAAGGCAGAGTCTCCACTTTTCTGCTAAAATCTTGCTTCTGTGCTCATTCATCGTTGCTTAGTAAAGACCCACATCCACCACTTCTCACCAATTTGCCAGTTCATCTGACAGATTCCGCTGATGTACCAAAAGAAGAAAATTATTTCTACAAGCAATTCAGAGTTTTGCTTGAAGATGTGGTTTTTAGGAGCAAAATGTTTCTGAAATCAGAGTTTTCCAGCAGTGAAATACACACATAACCAAGTTACGGTTTGCTCTAAAGTTGCCATCATATTATTTCAAAGGCAGACTACATTTTTTGTTGTTGTTTTGTTTTGGTAGCCTCAGGCCTAAATTGGGTCAAGTTTAAACACTATTAGATTAACACGTAGAAGGGACTGTGGGTGCTGGTAATGTTGTTTTTGCCTGGATGCTGACCCCCTGGTGCATTCAGTTTGTAAAAATCCACCAAGCTATAATCATAGGGATGTTTACTTTTTTGTATTTATATTATACTTCAATAGAGTTTTAAAAATAAACATGCTATCTTCATTGAAAGATACAGAAGACCTAGACATCTCTATGGATATGGTTTACCAACAGCCTACCTGGTTAAACTACTGCAATAGTTGCTACTTGAAACCAAGCAAGGATAAATTCAGGCACCAAATCTTATGCCCTGGAAGTGCATTTTGACTTTTGGGGGCATGTCCAAGCATGCTGAACAACAATATCCTTTCTCCCCTCCCCCAGCTTCACTGACGTCATATAACATTGTGTGAGTTTAAGGTCTACAAAGGGTTGACCTGATACCCATGTATTGCAAAATGATTACCTCCATAAACCTCTCCATCATGCCACATAATTACCATTTTTTTTGTGTGTGGTGAAAATGTATAAGATCTATATACCGTCTTAGCAACTTACAAGTATGTGTGACACAGAATTATTAGCTATAATCACTAGATTGTCCATTAGATCCCCATAACTCATTCATCTTACAACTAGAAGTTTGGACCCTTTAAACAATAATGATTAAACAGATGGGTTTTGCTCTCATGTTGCTTGGGGTAGGGCTGTGGCTAGACATTGCAGGAAAAAAACTGCTCTGTAACCACAGCAATCCCCAAGAGATTCTGCTCGGCCACGACCAGCTGTGCCTGTCTGTCTATCAGGCAGTTCAAGTTCAGGGATGTCAGAGCCAGTTGCTACCTATTTACAAAGCCACACACCTACTGTCTCTCTCTGTCTAAAACCCTTCCCTTCCCTTCCTCCCCCAGGACATCTCCACTGGACGTCTAGACCCCATTTCACCACTGGTTCTTCCCTTCTGCCTTCAAACAAGCACATACACTCCTATTAAAGGGTGTTGTGGGGGAGAAGCTTATCTTGACTCTATTGGCCTTTCAATTGTTTCTCTCCTTATACTTGTGGATTGCTTGCCTCTGGATCAGCCAATCTCTTTCGCACCTTCCCAGTATCCTCTGGTTTCTGTTTGGGTATCTAGACAGTTCCAGGGAAGACGATTCCACTCCTGCTACCTCCAGGGATGGATGGGGCACGCGGCCTGAGCCAAAACTGAAGTCGTGCTCAATTTTCTCTCATTGTTCATGAACACCTAAAAGAATTTTGAAAAACTATGCCCTTTCACACATTTTTAGGGTGACATCCAAAATCTTTCCTTATCAGTTTTAGATGGTTCCAAAAGAAATAATCTTGTGTAACTTTTGACATTTTAAAATAGAACTGTTAATTCACTCTTTTACTTGTATACAACAGAATCCAAATACCATGGTAACTGGTTTCCAACATCTAAAATACATGAACGAGCTCTTCTACAACAGGCCAGATTTTCCATTGTTCTTTATTACGTAAAAGTTGTATTTCTATTCTATTTCTTCCCCAGAATTTGATCACATTGTAATGTTCTTTTTGCTATTCAGTAAGCTGTTATTCATCTGTGCAATAAAATATGTCTATTATTTGAGATTAATTTTTTGTGACCATAAGTTTCATGACGTTTTTCTGCAGTGTGATTATTATAACTATTCCTAGTAAAAATTTAATCAGTAATCTAAATATCTGACAGGTTTTGATAAATAATGACCAAACATAAAGAGTAAAGTTGTATTGGAAAGGTATTTTTTAATGAGATGGATAAGGCAGTGTTTATATTTTAATTAGTTCATAAACACATAGATAAATATTACTAATTTTGAGAAATAGTTTCCAGAATTAATTCTATTGTTATTTCTTTTCTTTAGATATAAATGCCAAGACTTCATTCATATAAATATACAGAAGAGAAGAAATTTTATCAAAGGAATTAGTATTTTATTCTTATGTGCACATTTTATATGCCTAAAACCACACAGTGGTTTGTAAAAACCTATTTTTAATGATCAGTTGGTAGCTCAGAGTTTTTCTTTAACTTTGTTGGAAACAAAGATTTGGAAATCACATATATTGCTAATAAAATTGTTTCCCAGTTAGAGTCAGTCACCTTCTCAACTTTGAGGAATTATACCCAAAAAGGCTTTACCTAGATAGCAAATGACTATGAATTTTAGTTGTTCTTTCACTACAAGATACTGTATTTAATCTGATTTACCCAGAAAGGGTATGGAAAATAGAAATATTGCTAATTTCAATAAATCATTACTAATACATTTTAAAAGTAAAATGTTTATCAGATGCCTTTAATGTACTTCATAGAAACCTTGGAACAGCAGATTTTACTCACCGAATTTATAGGAAATGTCTGTCATATAATAATGCTGACAAATTCCCATCTTATTATTTAACCTGCAGCCAAATAGACTTACTTTCTGTCAGAAAAGACTCTCTTCACTTCTCAATTCAAACACAAATGTCACTCATGACATCATGTCACGTCTGAATTCATGATTATAGAGGAGGCAAGGGGAAATCAGCCACCCCAACTTTTCAGTCCTTTTCATTTATTCCCCTTAGCTTTGTTTTCACAAAATTCTCCCCCTAGGAATGACACTTTCTGTAAGCACAGTGGCGGGCAAGGAGATGTGAGGGCCTTTTTCACATCTAATGGCTTTAAATGGAAATTGTCCCACCACTCCTCTCTGAATCCAAAACATACCAAGGTGATCTAATACTTGCTTTCTAAGTCATGCTTCACAGGTATTTGCATAAGACAGGAAAAATCCTTAAGCCTTGATTAAAGAAGACTGTTTTAACAACAACAATTCATAACTGTCCCTTCTGAGTGTGTCCCAGCAGCTTCTAGGCCAAAGGGGAATGCACCATAGTAACTACCAGGATGGATGAGAGATGCCCCCTTCCTTGCAGAGCAGGAGAAGGCTAATCATGAAAGGAGGAATGAAAAGAACTGGCCCAATGCCTCACCTGCAGACAGAGTCTCAGGTAGGTCAATTTTAGGCAAGAATGCATACGGAAAGTGAATATAAGAAAATTGATTGTCTTTTAACTATCCAAGCCTGTGAATGTTTTTGAAAGTCTCATTTACCTTCAAGGATATGCATAGCTGGTTTGAAGACTGCTAACCTAGGCCAAATCAATCACTGAATTCTCATCCCTTGGCTATAGAGATGACCCTGTAACTGAAGTTTGTCCAAGAGAGAAATGTTTTCTCTCTCCTCTGGGCTTCAGTGAGGAGGCATGTAGATCTGCAAGCTGCTGGCAGCCATCTTGGAACTATGAGGACAGCTTAACAACTTAGGTATCACAAACAACTCATGGGGAAAGCAGAGAGACCAAAAGAATCCAAGTCCTTGAAAGTATCACTGAGCTTCTGGATCAAGCTTTGCCTTATACTAGTCCTCTCTCTGGCTTTTCCAAGTATATTAGCTGACACATTTACTGTTTCAACTTCTTTAAGGTGGAATTTCCATTACTTGTAACATAAACATACCAACTGATACACTTACACAAATTTTCTACATGAAGAGTCAGTACCTGTCAGTTCCATTCCCTTTTCACTAGCCCCCTGAAATCAGCTTCAGCGACGGGGCATGCACGTGAATCAACTGCCCCCCGTGTGCCCACAGCCTGTTCTGTGATGGCATTCATTCTACTTGGGCATGTATTGTTGAGGCCCACCTTCGCTCACCTGCAGTTCTGAAATCCACAATGCTTTGAAAAAACAAGCCAGGAGGTGAGAATGCAGTGATAGGCTATACTAGCCTACACACACGCGCGCGCGTGCACACACACACGCACACATACGCATACACATACACACACTGTACGTACTTTGGCAATAAAACCTGTCTTCAGCTGATGCGGAGGTATTTATTTCTATTCTTCCCACTTAGTGTGAACATTTATGTGCAGAGATTATTACACTGCTGAAGTATTAAGGTGTTTGATTCTTAGGTGCTGTCACAGACCCTGCTGGGGAACGTTAGGTAATACAAGGCCACAATTCCAAATCCAAAACCTCTGGGGCCAAGTGTGTTTGGGGCTCAGTGTTTCCTATGATTTTAGAGAAGTTACAGAGTGACATATGATACATTACCCTACTGAGAGTATTACACAATACTATTAGCTCTTCAGGAAGGCCAGGAGAAACCACCTCCAAAGCAGGAAGGACATTCAAAGCTCCTCAGAATAACAGTGGGAACCCGCTGACTTCAATACAGGAGCAGATGCCTTAGTGATCAAGGAAAATTCCTTCACCAATATGATATTAATCTACCCCATGTCTGAGAGATAAATTAATGTCTTAGGATACCATAACGGTGAATGCATGAAATTATTCGTTTGTCAAAATCCACAGAACTGCACAAAAAGTGAACCCTAATGTAAACCATGGACTTCAGTTAGTATTCACATCTGTATTAATATTGGCCCGTCACTTGTAACAAATGTGCCACATCACCAATGCCAACAGGGAAGGCCATGGGGGCTGGAGGAAGACGGCATAAGGGACTCCGCACCTTCTGCTGAAATGTTCTGCAAACATGAAAATGCTAAAAATAAAACCTATTAATAATTTTTAATTGAAAAAAGAAATTAATATCAATCTGTGGGAGATACGTATACTTTTACTAAATCACTTAGTAAAGGAACTGGTGGGCCCACAGTGACAGGGAGCTTGGGGGGGCAGGTAGAGAGGTAGAGATCTGTGCCCACCTTTATCTCTGAAGCCAGAGCCCCCTTCCCAAAGCCTGCGCGTGGGTGAGCGTCACTTCCCATTCGCCTGAGCTCCAGTGCTATCCAAGCTCGGGGCAGTGTATGGGGAACAGGCACAGACATACGGGGCTCGTCTGGTGGGACGGGGGGGTACCCAAGGGAAACAAGTGGAAGCTTTGCACAGAGAGAGCTGAAGGTGAGGAGCGTGGGAACAGGAGGCCCAAGCCCCAGGGTAGGAAAGCCAGCTCAGGAGACGGGGGAAGGGAGGGCCTCCTTGGGAGGGTCTGCATCTCAGGTGTTCCCTTGAGAGTCCACGGATGGCGCAGCGGTCCAGATGCAGACTCTGAAGCCCCACTCCCTGGGTTTACATTTCAGCTCTACCATTCAGCAGACGTATGACTTGGGAAGCTCCTGAATCTCTCTGGGTCTTGGTTTCCTCTTCTGTAAAACTGCGATCATAACAATATCCCCCCCTACAGGTTGCTGTAAAGGTTAAACTCCCCCAGGCAGGGCGTGCAGAGCTCTCGGTGCTGTGGCGCGCGGAGCCGCCACTTCACAACGGTTAGGGCTTACGAGCTTTTTACCCTCTTACGCTGTAATTCTCTTTTCTAACTCTTCAATAAAGAAATTTTATAGATCACAGTTAGTGGCCTGGTTTTGAGGATTTTAGGGGAACAGGGTGGCAACGAGCTGAGCGAAGGAGAAGCTGCTCCAGCTCACCTCCTCCAGCAGAGGGGCGCTGGCCTTGCCCCAGGTGCTTAGCTCCCGTCTGAGGTGGGGACGGTGGCCTGCAGCAGAGCCAGCAGACAGGCTCCTGATGCTACAGGAACATTCTGGAGAGGACACATGCAGAGAGGCAATAAAGTAGATCCTACAGTGTAGAGAACGCTGCTTTTCTGAAAGGGTAGCTAGAGAACCCAGTGAACCCCCGGCTAAGCCGGTACAAGGAACCGTTTCAAAATGTGCTTGTGAAACTGAGACAGATTGTACTGGGCAGCAGACAGCCTCAAAGACAGCAGCCAGCCTGTCTATAATTCCTATCTGAGAGCTCTCCACTCTTTCAAACTGTTTCAGACTTGTCCCAGCTCCTCTGCCCTGGCAATGCACTTCATAAGAAATCCCATTAGCCTCCATCCCCACCTTCCACCCTGCATCCCTCTGCGCTCCAGCACACTGCCCTCCTCACCTTCCTGTTTCCTTCAACACACCGTGGCTTCGGTGGCTTCCTGAGCCGAGCTCATGAGTTCCTCCAGGCACTTAAGGTCGTAGTGAATTCAAAAGGTTCCCCTTCACCCACGCCAGCTCCAGGCTGCTCTTCCTCCACAAGGTCCCTCCATTAAAGAAAATATTTGTAAAGGGCCCCAACCCCTTTTCCTTCCATACCTTCCCCACCATTTACCATTGAACGATTTGAAATATATCCTTTAAAAATTCTTTTCGCCAGTGGTGCAGTCACTCCACTCCCACACGTTAATCTGTCCTTAGACCTTCTCAATTGTTCTGCCTTCTTAAAACGTCTTTGCTTTAATCTAACACTTCTCCTGTGACCACTGTACTTACCTAATTAGAGCTGTCTGACCTTCTAAGGATTTTTCTTCCAAAGGGGAAATCCTTAATGAATTACACTTCCTTTGAATATTTGATCTTTACAAGAAGCTCTAAATTTGGATTTCACACATTTAAGAGTTTGTATTATCAGATTAATTGGTAGGATGAATCAATTATCCCATTGTTTTCAAGAGAACATCAGGGAGAGAAGGAATGATCTTCTTCACATACAAAAGGACCATTCAGTCATGAATAATTTAACTAAAAGGAAAACATCAACTTGGATTTGAAATGTCATTTTCTCTCATTCCTGAAACACAGACAAGGAACTAGTTCCCTGAGATCAAAACCCGGAATGTCATTTTTCTTGATGTTGGTCTATTTTACTTTCCATCTTTGTCACCTACAAGAGGTTTTGTTGTTGGTGGTGGTGTTTATTTTTTGTCAAAGCACCTGCCCACAGATTAATATGAAGTTCCAAATTCCTATGCTTTCTCTAACCTCAACTTAAACCTAGGATTTCAGAGAATGAGTCAGTGCTTCCCTAGCTCTTGATTTTATTAGTTTTGATTGCCAAACATAGACCAGAGGAAAATTATTCTGAAATTTCCTTTAAAGGTCAATCCACTTCTAGGGTGACTTGCTCAAAAGAAGACACAGGAATCATTCAAATCCCATAGCTTCCAGAGGAAAGAACTCTTCCATAAAACAGCCTGGTCCTTCAGCAGCTACCACACAAACTGCTCCAAGTGAGTAAACCCAGCTGACCAAGAATTCCAACAATACTGAAGGGAGAGTTGCCAGTAATATAAACTGATGTAATCGGACATACAATAATGTCTTCTGCAAGTTCCCAGGTACGCATACACAGGGCTGAGGTACACAGGTGAGAAGATGACAAAGTGGGATAAAACTGCTGTAACAGCAATTCTGACAACTAGGAAAACTTCTTGAATTCAGTTCCCTACCCCAGCTAAGGGGTAAGCCAAATTTTGCTCTTATGATAGGATACATTATTTCAGAAAATAATAATTTTTAACTTTTTAAATAAAAAGTTGAATGATCTCTCAAATCAACAGACGTGCTGCATCTGAATCATACTGCCTGCCAGGGGCACTGCTCCGAGCCACCTCCACCTAGACTGCCTGAGTTGGATACTGCAATGTAAGACTTCGTCTGGCGAGACAGGGATAAGAAGTTGCTAGGCTTTCCAGCTACGGACTTAGGTACTAAACGTGAGTCAAGAATGAAGAACCTCAAACTTTAAAGTTCTGTAACCAGGAACCAGAGGAATGGTGACACCTGTTGTTAGTAACTGGCAGTTTTACCAAAAAGAAAAGAAAAAAAAAGTGGAAGTGAAGGTGATGATCTCAGTTTTTACATGAGATGAATGTCCTGGCAAAGTCCACCCACGACCAGGCGTGCGGGAAGGAAGAGGAGGTAGAGTGGACCCGAGTTGTTTGTCTGCCCAGAATCTCTCTAGGCAATTAGCCCTCCCCCATTCCTGATCTCCATGTTTTAGTAACTAACTCGACTCCCAGGACCCAGGAGTCCATCATCCCCTTGGTCCCAAGTGATTGGGGTAGGGATAGGGTTGCCAAGTTTAGCAAATAAAAATATAAAATGCTCACTGAAGTGTGAATTTCAGATAAATAAAAGATTGTTTTTATAAGCATGTCTCAAATATTGCATGGGACATGATTATACGTTAAAAATTATTCTTTGTTTGAAATTAAGATTTAACTGAGAGTCCTGTATTTTATTTGGCAACCCTGTTTCAGGAAGAAAAGGTGACACGAGCCAGCCAGTCAGAATCGGTACTGGGACTCCTGGGGAAAGGCTTTCTTCTTCCTCTGAGCTCTCTAGCCAGAAGGACAATGAAAAGCTAGAGCCGCCCCCGGCTACATTTCCCACCACAGAGGGGGAGACTGTGTAGGTATGAAGCCAATACAGAGAAAAGCACAGCCAAGACATGGAGAAAAAGAGACATTACTGGAGGCATCATTTGAATCCCAAAGCTGAACCACGCCTGAAGCCAGATTCACTCCCTTAAACTTCTGAGTAGTACAGACCAATACATATTTTTGTTTGTTTGCATTAGTTTGATTTGCTTTTCTGTAACTTGACAACCAAGAGTCCCAACTAAACAAGGCTGGAGGTTTTCACAGACATCCGTGTTGATGGGACCTGCCAGGTATGGCATTCTTGATCTGAAGGGGCCCCTGAGCTTCTAGACCTAGGACAGTCACATATGGGGAAGCTTATGGTTAGTCCTGAAGCTGGAAAACTGTATGTTTTAGGCAGGCTTCTAATGAATTTCATGGTCCTTTCACCCCTGAGCATCTGTCCCCTCCCTGACTTTACAGCCCTGCTCTGTCTTGACCTCCAGCTTTTGGAGACTTGCTGGCTTCCAGCTTCTGACCTGGCTTTGACCTATTCTTTCATCTTGAACTTCTGCCTCAGTGTTCTTTGCATATAAGCTGTATTTTCAAATTGCTTCAGATTCCTCCGTCTATTTCTGCCCCCTCGGTCCTCCGTAACCTGGATCATTGCTATTTTTAATAAATCTACCATAATCTGGTAATCTGATCCAGTGAAGAACACTAGTCCTAATTCAGGGACAGGAAAAGATTCTAGAGGTCCAAGCACTGAAAAAACTAAACGTCCCTTCTATATAATTCAAGAGAAAAGGGGAAACAGAGGCCAGCCAATATATGTGTACTCCTTTTAAGGGGAAGGATTTACACAGAATTCTTTGAATTCCAGCTCCACCCTTACAAGCTGGGCAACACTGAACAAGTTACGGAAAACTGGATTTCAGGATCACAAGGCAAAACTCAAGAAGACAATTCTCTGACTGCATGATGAGGGTTAGGGGAAATACTGGCCAGGAGGGCTGTAGTATCTGACGATCATTCAGTAAATGTTACTTTGACTTCAGTTTCACGATTAGCTCTAATAGTTTTCCTTCATTTAAGTGACTGTTTCTTGCAAAATGTGTATCTGAAAAAGAGCTCAGAACCCAGAATATATTGAGAATTCCTACAATTCAGTAAGAGAAATAAACACTTTTTTAAAAAGCAGACAAAAGATTTGAATGAGAACTTCCCAAGAGAAGTAATCCAAGTGGCCAGTTGAGCACATGAAAAGATGCTCAGCATCATCAGTCATCAGAGAAATGAAAAATAAAACCACAATGAGATACTTCTTCACATTTACTATTTAGCTCAAATTTAAAAGACTGAACAATTCCTAGTGTTTGGGGGATATGGAGAAAATTGCAGTTCTGAGACCTTACAGGTAAGAATATAAAATGGTAAGACCACTCTGAAAAGCTGCTTAGCATTTTATTATTTATTATGAAGTTAAACATATACCACCCTATGATCTAGTAATTCCACTCTAGGTATTTACCCGAAAGAAAGAAAAATACAAGTCTGTATAGAGACTTTTACACATATACTCATAGAAGCCAGCTTTTACTACAATTGTTAAGATAATAGAGACAACCCAAATGTCCAATCACAGGAGAATGGATAAACAACTGTTATATTTTTACATAGATGGACACAACTCAAAAACTTCATGCTGAATTAAGAAGCCAGACACAAAAGGTTACAAAGTGAAGGGTTCCATTTCTATGAAGTCCCAGAGCAAACGAAACTAATTTGTGGTGAAAAAAATCAGAAAGCACTCATCTTTGTGGTTGGGATTAACTGGGAAGGCACAAAAGGAAACTTTCTAAGATGGTGAAAAAGCGTTATATCTTAACTTCGGTGATTGTTACATAGATGCAGACATAAGTGAGATTCACTGATCTGATTACACCTCAATTTTTTTAAAGTTTAAATATTGTGACATAAAACTCAAAATTTACTTGTGTATCATAATTGAAATACCATATTTCATCAATACTAAGACACATTTCCACATTTTAACATTTCTGAAGTTAGGATGTGCCTTAGAATCAATGGCATGTTATCGTTTACTGGCAGCACAACTTCTTTCCTAGAAGTACATAGAAGTGCATATTAGATTCATTGAAAATTGGTAGCTTCTAATTTTTTTTTTTTTTGCAAAATTCTTGCTAAAGTCATCAAAATTAAACTTTTCTCACAGACTCCCTACTTTGGCAGTGCACATACTTAACCTATTCAGTAATCTAGAAATGCCCTAATTTTACAGCCTATGAAATGACATTCTTTAACACCTACTTCTTCAAGTAGTTGGAAGACAAATGAAAACGGTTGCCTGACTCCAGCCCCACGTGGCTCCAGCATCCACAGCTGGGGCTCCAGCCTCTACTAATAGGCTCAGCCATGTCCCAGCCTGAAGGCCCCATCAAGCCAAGAACAGGGGACACATGATCATGGCCATGGCTCAGCAGCTCAGCAGCTCAGCTATTCTTGCTGCCAATTCCACCCTGTCCTCGGCCAGTCCTAATGACTAATTTCACAGAATAGAGAGAGGTGCCAAGTGAAATTTTTCTCTTCTCAAAATTAGTGTGAAAGATACTATATGTTGGCTTACTTAACAACTACCCTCAACCTTATTATTCCACGTCATCCTCCATTACAGAGACTGGAAAGCCAAACACCAGCTTTTCCAACTTCCCCTGTTACTTGTGATAGGCACACGGCACAGCACTGGCCAGTGAAACACATTCTGAAGTCTGCTGGTGTGGGTGAAGGAGGGAGGGACCTGGGAAAGCTGATTTCTTGCTACTCTGCCTCCCAGGGTCTTGCCTTCAACTTTGATGTGACGGCTGAAGCTGGAGAACCTCTCCTTCAGCTGTGAAACAGCAAGGATGAAGAGGGCAGAGTGGGAACACAGAAATAGCTTTGAAATTATAGTTTTTAATGAATGTTAGTGATATTGTGGCTATTTTTCTAGAAGTCCTTATCTTTTAGTGATCCATACTGAAATACAGATTAATACAGCGATGTCTATAACTTGCTTTATTATAGCTCAGTGGGGGCTGTTAGAAAAGTGGGTGTAAGTATAGATGAAACAAGATCAATCATAAATAGGCAACTGTTGAAGCTGGACATACATGCATATTCTCGCTACATCTGTGTCTGTTTCAAAGTCTCCATAAATAAAAAAGTAGATATTACCTCTGTGATGAAGTTCAACATTATCAGTTGACTTTCACAAGGTTAACAGCACCAGGGATTAATCATGTTGGTATCACGTCCCCCCCCTCCAATCTGATGCAACGACAGGGCGCTCCACCTCTGTGGCATTCTTCCCCCAAGTCCACAATCGCAGGCCAAGTATGAGCAAACATGAGACAAAACCATATTGAGGGACAGTCTACAAAAATACCTGACTAGCACTCTTCCAAAAGTGTCAAGGTTAAGAAAAACAAATGAAGATTTAGAAACTGTCACAGACAAGAGGCTCCTAAAGAGATATGAAGCCTAAATGCAATGTGGTACCCAGGCCGGGATTCTGGAACAGGACAAACACATTAGTGGGAAAGCTGATGAAATTCCAATAAAGTCTGTAGTTTAGTGAATAATAATATACCAATTTCTTACTTTTGACAAATGTTCTTTAGTTACGTGAGACGTTAATGCTAGGAGAAACTGGGTAAAGGGTATATGAGAACTCTGTACTTTCTTTGTGATTTTCCTGTGAATCTAAAATTATACCAAAGTAAAAAGCATATTTTGAAAAAAGTCTAAAAGAAAGGAGTTTGGATTCCCAATGGCATTACTGAAGCACTGAACCCACACCAGCAATGGCGTACCTCCAGATTTTTTGTTTTGTGAGGAAAAATCAAACACATTTAAAAAAATAAATGTCACTCGACTATTACTTGAGCTGGATAAATATGAACTGATAAAATGTGTTTGTCGTTTGTCTGATGCAATTAGCTCTTAACTCCCACAGCTGAGAACAATGGCATTAAGTCCCTCACAGCACCCAGGGCCGGTTCCTGAGCCTCAGGGCTGGCCAGCTTCTGTCATTTCAGCAGAATTCACAGGACCAACACCCTACCCGACTCCAGGAAGGACAGGAAGTGAAAGGGGAGGAATTGTCTCTTTGGGAACCTGCCTAAAGCAAACAATTAGTAAGACCCTTTAGTAAGTAGTTGTGACACAAGAACAACACACAAAACAAATATACACAAAATGTTATGGTAGCTCACAGAGAAAAAAAATGTGACAATGAGTGTGTATATGTCCTTGTATGACTGAAAAATTGTGCTGAACACTGGAATTTGACACAACATTGTAAAATGATTATAAATCAATAAAAAATGTTAAAAAAAAGGTTAAAAAAAAGCTTTCTTTTCAACTATATTCATCAACTATAAATGAATTAGTAAATATAAAGGAAAAAAAATCTCATTCAAGTAGTAACAAAAAACTCCAAAAGATTTAGGAATAAGCTACTAAAAATGACCAAAATATACATGAATAAAACTATAAAACTTTACAGGACATAAAAGAAGATCTGAATAATTTAAAAAACATTATCACATTCCTGGATAGAAAGATGCTACATTGTAAAGATGTCAGTGCCTTCTAAATTAATCTGTAGAGTAAATATATTGCCAATCAAAGTTTCAATGTAAAATCTAAATCGCATATACTATACAAAATTAACTGAAAGTGGATCACATATCTTCATGCAAAATATAAAACTATAATGCATTTACAAGGTAACAGAAGAGAAAATTTTTGTGATCAAAGGGATCTTGGTCATGATACCAAAAGCAAAATCTATCCAAAACCAAAAAGATAAACTGGACTTTATCAAAATGTAAAACCTGCTTTGAGAAAGACACTGTTAAGAAAAAGAAAAGACAAGACACTGACTGGGAAAAAATATTTGCAAATTGCATATCCAACAAACAGGGCCTGCTACATGATTTATGGAACCCAGTACAGACTGAGAATGTGGGATCCCTTGTTGAAAACTTGTTAACAATTTTAAGACTGCAACAGCAGAACAGTAAGTGAAGCATGGGGCCCTTAGAGCATGGGCCTTGTGCGACTACGCAGGTCACACTCCCATGAAGCCATCTTTGCCAACAAAGGATTTATATCCAAACTATACAAAGACCTCTCAAGACTCAATAGTAAGGAAACAGATTAACCCGTTTTTAAAATGAGCAAAAGATCCGAACAGACATTTTCACCACAGAGGATACGAGGACAGCAAATACAGACATGAGATGTTCAACATCATGAATCAGTAGGGACATGCAAACTAAAACCACCATGAGATACCACTGCACACTGATCAGAATGACTGAAATAAAAAGTACTGACAATACCAACGGCTGACGAGGATGCGGAGGAGCTGGAATGCTCACACGTTGCTGATGGGGACGCAAAATAGAACTGCTGCTCTAGAAAACAGCTCGGCAGTTTTTACAATTAAACATACACTCACCATGGAACCTAGCAACCCCACTTCTTGGTATTTAGCCAGGAAAAATGAAACTTTATGTTCACACAAAGATCTCTGCAGGAGTGTTTAAGACAGCCCTATTCATAGTAAGTGACCCCAAATTGCAAAGAACCTAAACGTCCTTCAGCAGAGGAGAATGAGTAAGCTGTGGTGCATCCATGCCACGGAATGTCACTTAACAATAAAAGGAACAAGCTCAAGAGCTTGGGTGAGTCTCAGTGGCACTATGCTGAGTGAGAGATCAGTCTCAGAAAGTTATGTACTAATCCATCGATGTAACAGCCTCAAAAAGACAAACTCATAGTGATGGAGAATAGACAGTGGTTGCTCAGGTCATACTCACTGTAGTCAGAAAGATCAGAAGACCCCGAAGAGCTTGAAACCAAGCAGGATAATGTGGGGTCTTCCCAGGTACAGACCCCCTGCCACCCTGTGTCCCTCATTTCTGGTTTGTAGAAAAGCTTTAGCCTCTTAGGCCTCCCCCAAGTTCCAAAGAGCAAATTGAATCAGAGAAGTAAGAAAATGCAAAAACAAAGGAAAACAGTCAGGCAAGACAAAACAGTAATAGTTTAGCCATAAAACAAAGTCAAGGAACCCTAGTCCCTCCTCAAGGCCTACAGGTAATATCCTGAGCCATATCCTTGACTTGTTTCTACAGAAACCAGGCTCCTACCAGATGAAACTGCTGACCACTAGCAGGAAGGCCCAAGAAAGATTGGAACCAGAAGGTCGATGACTGCGATTCCCCAAACGTCATCCTATCACCTCACCATGTACCTGTCAGAGAACTGTGCACGAGCTGATCACACACCCATGACCCTCTCCCTCACACAGTCCCTAAAAACCCCTTCCTGAAAGGCATCAGGGAGTTCGGGTCTTTCGAGCGTGAGCTTCCCACTCTCCTTGTTTGGTGCCCTGCAATAAATGCTGTCCTTACCTTCATCACAGCCCGGTGTCAGCAGATTGGCTTTGCTCCATGTCGGGCGAGTGGACCCAGTTAAGTTCGGTAACAAGCTCAACATGGTGAGTTCTCCTGAAGAAGAAAATAAAGCAAGATTTAATTAACTAGGTGAAGACTTTTAGGTTTTAAAAGTCTGATCTTTTGGCTTGTTTTCCAAAATTCTCCCATAACCTAAATCACTAGCTGGAGCTATCAGAAAAGCCTCCAGTGCATCATTTATTAAATTGATGCTCTGCAATAAATGGCACCTTTGAAGGGAGTGTTCACCTTCCAAAGGGCTTGTTATACCTAATTCCTATAAAAGTCTCCAGACACTGAGATATACAGTTGCTCATTACCCAGACAGTGGGCTTCAACAATCACATTCTTTCTCTTATTTGACAACTAATTTTGAGTCCTGACTGTATGGCAGGCACTGGAGAAAGAATGGTGAGCAAACCTTAACCATACCCTTCACCTCATGGAGTTTACTGAATAGTGATACTTTTCCCATACAGTTTCCTGAATTCTATCCCATACTTTCTGAATCAGAATCCCCAGGGCAGTGATTCTCAAACTTTAGTGCATCTCAAAATCAGATCGCTGTCCCCTCCACCTCCAGAGTTTCTGATTCAACAATCTGCATTTCTAACAAATTCCCAGGTGATGCTGACGCTGCTGGTCTGGGGACTCCATGCTGACAACCACTGGCCTGGCGCACAGAACCCAAGCATCTGCAGGTAGCTCTGATGTGTGTCCAGGGTTGAGAATCACTGGGGTACCATTTGCCCAGCACTGTGTTGGTTGCTGTTGGTCAGGGAATTTCAAAATAAGCACAAGTCTAGTCCCTGCTTCTAAGAAACCCACACTGAGATGGAAGAGATAAGACACAAAGCTGAATTCTACAAACAACTGAAGTGCCTTGCTGGGTATTATCCTACACACACAAAAGCTCCAGAAATGTGGGTTCTCCATGGAGACTGGAACAGGTGAAGAAATTCGCTGGTCTTGAAAACTGAGTGCTGTTTGGATAGGCAGTAGGAAGCGACAAGCTACTCATGGGAAATTAACTTAGAGTCTACTTTCTTCCAATATGGTGACAAACCCCACTGCTAGCAGCAGTCCCTGCAACTCTGCCACCAAAAGAAGTTACAGGTATTTTCATGCAGTTCAGTAGCTGTAGGCATTTCAAAATATTGTTTACAGACATCACCACTCTGAAATTATAACGGTGACAGATCTGCCTCTAGATCTTATATGAAATGCAAATACATTCGCTTCTTTTATCAACACAGCTTTTAAAATATTTTGACAACTGTATTTCAGTATAACTTGGTTTCTTTGAAATATTATGTTTCGTTGTGAGCATTTAAAACCATTATTCTGCGGAGGGGTCCATGGCACAAAAACAGGTGAAGACAGCATTAGCAGTACCAGTAGCTGTGAGAAGCAGAGTAAGGAGGCAGTGAGCAGGGCATGGAGTTGGAATTAAAAGTAAATTAAGTTTGGGTTGCTTGGATGGGGCCTTAAAAACCAAGGAGCGAATCCATAAGGTTTGGTGGATTGGCTGTCATCTAAGTGTGTGACTATTGGCTTCAGCTCTGACTGAACAGCTGCATCTGGACTTCTCAAACTTTAGCACAGATGAGAATCCCATGGAGAGCTTATGAACATAGATTCCGGGGCCCCACCTGCAGAGATTCTGATTCGTAGGTCTCAGGTGGGGGGGGGGGGCAAAATCCGCATTCCTCATGAGCTCCCAGGTGACTGACCACACACAGTGGTCTGTCCACACAGACTCCACTTTGATTACCTCTCACATACTTAATGGCATACAGACAGAAATGTCGAGTTTAAGAACAGCTGTATCTCGTGTTAATGCTTTCCTGTATTGCGCAGTATAGCGCAAGTGAAAAGTGGGAAAGAAAAAATGTCCCATGGCTAAATAAATAAATGAAAAACGTAGAACAATAAAGCAAGACTTATGCTAAGAACCTTTGGGAACTGTCCCTCTTCAGGAGAAGGACGTGGTGGGCTGTCGTGCTGGACTAATAGTGCAAAAGACACATTTGGAGTAAAGATGGTCTATGGTACGTCTGGAAGAACTCCCCCAGGAGAATACCAAAGCAGTCTACAGATAAGGAAGTTGTTCATAAGCCTTTGCCCATGGGTCTTGAGCAGCTCAACGAAAATTACAAGATTCAGCTGAAGACAGTTTCAGTTTCCTTATTTCACCGAAATCATTGATTTTCCTGAATGTGAACTTAGAATCACTTGTTCTAGTGAGACCGTAGGGGAGCAGGCCTGTCTGAACAGCCAGCCACCCCGTGCAAGGTGGGCGGCGCTGCCCGTCCCGCCTTCCCCTCACCGCACAGGGCACTTTTCATCAAGCACACGCACGCGTGCTGGGCTCACGTACACACACAGTGCACCCACGGGAGCATACACCCACTGGCATCTAATCTTCAATCCTTCGCTTCTTCATGTAATTTTTACCTTGAGGACTGTTCAAAGGTGGCCGGCTAACACTTTCCCATGAGGATATGACCTCCCTTGGGGGTTTCAACAGTTACTTTTATTCTTATTGCTCAAGGGGGAAAGAATACAGAATGTGAGGCTTGAGCCTCCTGTGGGGCGATGGAAACAGAGCAAATGCCTGTGTTCATTGACAGTTTTATAAAAGGGACAGAGAATGAGAAAAGCCACTCAAACGTCTGCCATTAAGTTTTTCAGAGAGGCCAGATGAACAGCTGGGTCACCACAGGGGTCAGCTTCCTGAAGCTTGGCCTGTGGCTCTGTTCCCTCCAAAGCACGCCTCCCGCGTCCGCCAAGGGCCAGCCTGTACACAAGGCTAGTGCTTTGGATGACATTACCACCCTTTCCTTCAAATAAAAAAACCTTGTTCCTCGAGACCTAAAAATACTCCTTGGCCTTGGAGCTCAGCCTTGTTTTCATCAACGCCTGTCCACTGGACCAGCTGCTCAACTGGGACAAGCCAAAGGCAAGAAAAAAGAAGCAGTTCTGAGGAAGCTGAATCACATTTGGTTCTCTTTGAAATGTCCAGTTCACAGAAAGAGCAAAAATCTGTCCTTTGAACAGGAGAATTCCGTTCCCACCCCACACTCACCTCTTTTTAAAAATTTTTTTTGTGGGATTTTTTTTTTTTTTTCTGAGGGGGATGATCTTGGGCAGGGCAGAACAAATATTATTTTGATTGAGTTTTTTTCCCCTTACAATTAGTACAAAGGAAAACAAGACTGGGTTAATTGACTACTTTTTTCATTCATAAAAATTGACTATAAAAATATCACAGTCAAATGAAATAAAATTTTCTCAGAGAAACACTGGGTAGATTTTATTTTACACCGTGTGTGAGATGATTTTAGTGCTCAATGGTACAGCATTCTAAATTCATGGCGGTGTTGTTTTGGTTAATAGCCCCATATTTGGGGGGCTAACCATCTAGTTTATTCAAGTCAAACTTGGGTGTCTAGCATTCGAGCAAGCACTCACCTTGCTGTCACATGCCGTGAGAGGGTCTGAGAGGGCAGCGTAGGAGCTGGGCAGAAGTCACAGCTGTTCCCAGCTTCGAGTGGGAGGAAGGATCGCGGTCAAGGGAGAGGGTGGGAGTTAGGTGTCCTGACAGTGCGATCAGGCATGGTCCGGAGAGGAAGAGATCAAGGGCAAATCAGGGGCAGAAGAGGAGCCGAACAGTGAAAGGCTGTTGTGGTGAGTGTGGATAGAGGGGATGGAAAACCAACTACAGTGCAGAATCGAGTGAAAAATAAAGAAACTGGAGGGCAGAGGGGTCAGTGGTTCAAGGACAAAGGCAAAAAAGCTCCTGCATCAGGTGCTCTGGTCAGCCTCATTTGCAACTTGGAGACAAGACATTCCGTTCAGAATGGGTTAGTCACAGGAACAGCTTCTGACATATCTGCTCTCGGTCTGTCTCCCTGACACATCCATTCAACTCAGGTCAGACAAGACAGCTCCCTCTTCCTCAGACGTCAGACTTCCCCTCTTCCCACCTTGGTTCTTTCTGTTTCTGTTCTTGCACCAGAGTTTCTTTCTCCCTGGATCCCTACGTATCACATCCTACCCACCCCTTCACGGACCATCTCAGGTGTCACTTCTACAAAGCCTTCCCTGGTCCCTCCACCAGATCCCATCTCTGCATTAAAGAAATACGCACGTACTGCTACATTCAGTGCACGAACTCTGAGGTGATGGAGAAAACAGGGCAGCAAAGGGTTGGGGGGAAGGCCTTTCCAGCCCATCTCCTCTGGAGGTGCACACTTAATACTGTCTGCATTCCAGAAAAACTCCTGGTAGATTTCTATTAGTATGTCATTTTACCTTCCTCACAATGCTGTAAGATGTCTGGTTAAGGCTGGTAGTTTATTAACTTATATCCTAATTGTCTACCTAAAGGAGTTAAAGAAATTCTGAAATGAACAGTAATCAGAGTTACACGTATTAGGCACTAAAAGCAACAGAGCGGGAGCAGGAAATCTGAGTCCCTCTCTGCTCACGCAAGCCATTTCACACACCTTTTGAATCACGGTTTCTTCAAATGCAAAATGAGGAGAGTTCATCTGCCCCATCCGCATCCCAGAGCTTTGAAAGTCAACAGTGAGATAAGGCCCATAAGATGTTTACAGGCTACAAATGCTATGTACATAGGAGCATTATCAAAATAATGTTCATTTATTTTTTCAGTTACTCAGCTAACATGCATTGATACCTACTATTTGACGAGCAGGAGACTAGAGACCATATACATACTTACATACCCGTTAACTGAATAATTAGCCTGATACAAGTTGGTAGGTGAATGTTGAGATATGCAGAAGTGAATGCATTTTTCTCTGCATCCACCATTAAGATATAAATTATCTCGACTTTCGTTTTTTTTGTTGTTCTTTCCCCAAATTTCTAGACTATCCATATACCTTTATCACTTTTCCAATTTGGAAACCAAACAAACGTTGGTTTAATCTTAAAGGAATTACGTTATTCTTCTCCTAAATTTCTCCATGAAGGGTCACCAAACTCCGTCATCTACATACAAATTACATGCTTTGTGCTGGCGGTGAGGCACCACGTATGGCCCACCTTCTTCTCTTCTAAGTGCTTAATAGGATGCTTCGCACACAACAAGCCTTCGTACTCCTGTACTTTAGCACAGCGCAGTTCCAGCAACTCCCTGCACAGCTCTACCCACGAATGCTCGCAGATACAAACTGGCCCTCTCCCACCTCTATTTCAAATTAGGACCAAATAACGTAGTATGTGAAAGCTCCTATCTGCAACAACCAAAAGGAACCATGTAATGTATGACAAAACCAAGTTAGAAATGGCTTTTGAATGATCCTCACCGTCTCTGCCAATAACTTTAAATTACAAGCACTCCCATAGGCCTCTTGCTAGCCATTTTCTTTTTTCTTTATAAAGCAAAGTTTCAGGAAATTCTATGACTAGGCATTTGGAAGTGTAAATTTCTACCGATGGGACTTTATACACAAGGGTTGCAAAGGGACCACGTTTGAACCGGAGAGCCAACACACCCCAGGAAAAAAGAAATCAACACTCACAGTTTTCAACATGTGGGCTGATGGAGCTGGAATCTAGTTGACGGAAAAGAGAAAGAAGGGGCCGCCGAGAACTCACGTCTTGGGTCTTGACTCCTCTGGGGCTTAGTCTCTCCTCTCTTTAGTTCTCTGGTCACGTTTCTTTCAATCCTATCCGTTATTTGTTGCATTTTTTTAGAGGGATCCTCTTTTGATGAATCATCACTTTGTATTTTTAAAGCAGGTATACACGCACCCAGCAGGAAATTCAAAAGGTACGAAAGGTCACAGTGTGAAACCTCAGTCTCCCTCCGACCTTGCTACCATCATTGGCTGCTTCTTCCCCTAAGAAAGCACTAGGTAACTGGTTTCTTGAGCATCCGTTCTTTTCATTTCTACCACCAACTCCCTAGACCAGACTCTCATTTCTTCACAACTATCTTAGTGTACGCTTGTCTCTTACACCTGCCTGTCTCTTTCCAGGCCAACATTTCCTTCCTCTAGCAGGTAGAATAACTGCAAAAATAAGTCTGAGTAGGACCTGAGCTGGATTTTGATACACGAGACAGATGAATGATATGAAAGAGGACATCCCTTTCTGGTGGCAGTGGGGCACTTACCTGAGAGCCTGGCATATAGCAATGCTCTACACATGTTTACTGGGTAGTTGAACTAACCAATTACACAAGCATGTCTTCTCACAGGAATCAAGAAGGAAACTACTTCACCACAACAGAGTTCACAGTGAGAACTAACAAAGGTTGGGGCCACAGAAGTCACAGCTGTTACTATCTGCAGAATTACTACTGTGCTCCAGACACTTCTAAGGTTCTACGTGTTGTACTATTTATTCTTCGAACACCCTTATGAGGTATCACTTCATTATCCATTTTATAGGTCAGGAAATGGAGTCTACTGGGGGAGGTGTAGTAAATCTCCAAGGATGCCCAGCTGGTGTGTACTCAGGGGTCAAATCGAGACTCCAACTGTTGGGAACAAGAATGATTAGGATAAAGAAACCTGGAACATCTGGGAATTTGTAGACTGAAATTTGGGGGACTCTTTCTACACGTTGGCATCATTCTAGGTGCTGATGAAGATCAAACAGATGCCTAAAACATGGGTCCTTCCCTGCAAATCACTTGTACATTTTATTTTTTAAGCCTGTTATCACATTGTTTAGAAGGTGACTCAAGCCACTTCATTCTGCTTTTCTGCTCTTCCCAGCTAGACTACAACCTTCTGAAGGCAGAGTCGGTGGCTGCCATTCCCTTTGAAACTTCTGTCACCGCACAGACCAGGATTCACTCCTGAGCTCCTTCCATTCCTGCACCGTCACTAGACCTAAATGTGACAGATACCCCAAAGGCTCAGCACTGGAAAGTCAAGAGCTCCTGACTTATTACAGCAGCAGTCAAAATAGTGGTGACATCAAGAACAATTCCAGAGGCGGATGTGTATCTCTGACTTGCCTGCAGAATGGAAAAGCAAATTATCCTGGCTGACGTGTTCTTTAAGCCCTAGTTCTCAGTGAACATCTACCAGCGACAAGTCATGAGCCACAAGGCATAGGGAACAATTCAGAGTGTTTCTCAACCACTGGCCATGAGAAAACACTGGCTTTGTATTTCCTTCTTTACACTAAAATATACATTAGAGACCTGTACCAGTAAATACAGTACCCACCGAACGAGTTTACAAACTGAGGGAGCAGAATATATAACAATGACATGATTAAAAGTGAAGGACATTTTGTAAAGAACGTAAAACAAGAACTGTTTAATGAAGCATAGAAGAAATGCTTCAGGAATAGAACAAGACACATCAAAATACTGGTTTGGGCACTAGAAATGGCTGCTGCGTATGGGGAAAGAGAACCTCAGCTCACCGTAAAAGAGAGCTGCCAACCACTGAGTCTTAGCGTCAAAAAGGTTACAGATGTGTCACGAACTGTTGATCCCTCAGTCACGGGGTGGCTGGATGGGCAGAGAGGCCAGAGCCCTGGGAGGTGGTCTGTAGCCGTGAGAAGCCTAACCCGGGGCTCCCCAGGGGGCAGCCCGCGCCAAGTAGGAGTTGGACGGCGTACACTGCCATCCTCAGAGCAGGCGAGCACATTTACCACGTGCTGAGTGGAACCGAGGAGGGCATGGACTTCAGAGGCCAGCAGAGAGTGTGATGCTGCCAGCTGCAAGCAAGAGACCCCTGGAGTCTCTGGGAGGGCTGGTGTTCAAGGATGCCTGGAGCAGGGCATGCAGCCAGAGTGCAGCCAGCCAGCCCAGGGTGCTGGAAGGCCAAGTGGATCGTCCCGGCAGAGACAGCTCTGAGAGGGAGCTCCGAATCTCCCACTTTGACTGTGTCAGGCACTTCTGCGTATCTGTGGCTGATGTGCCCTTTCAGTTGGGACCAGCCTAGCATCAGGATGACTCCTTACTTAATTAAACATGTGGACTTTCTGAAGGTTAGATCTTCATCATCTTTTGAAATATTTGATATGCAAAAGAGTTCAAGTAGATTCAAAATTTATTCTCATTATCCTAGAAATTTCAACATTATATTTGTGAGTGAAGGAAAAAGAAGAGCTATAAATTTTTTAAATATAATTTCAACAGTGGTAAAAAAAAAATACATGGTTTTACATTTTTACAGCCTTCTTCTGCAGTTTCTCTATGATGCTAATTATCAAGTATGCAAATACTGTATGCCCTTATTTTAAAAATTTTGATCAGGAAATGTGTGTCATTACTTGAAGTATAAAGCCAGATAAAAACAAGTTTTGTCCACGGCATCAAGCTGAAATTTCTCCTTAAAAGATTAAACAAAGATATTATTTGGAAGTTTTAGACACATTCAGTATTTTTAAATTTTCCTTAATGCTGTGTATATTATATTTATTATATTTCTATCACATAAAGAAACATAATGACATGGTCTTACCACAGCCTGTATATAGTAACCAAACCACACCCACGTTATTCTGGCGCACTGCACAAATGTTACCATTTTTCCTTGGTGTGCTGATATGAAAAAAATGTTGGGAAGTATTCCCTAAAAGCACCTTTAAATATTCAGCCTTCCTTTTTGCAGGCAAGTCCAATGAGTGGGTGGACAGGAAACAGTGTGCTATGTAAGAGACCAGCCTGGGCAAAAGCAAAACAGGCAGAGAGTAAGCATATTCCCGAAACCATGAGAGTATTGGGACGAAGGGAAGACTTTCTTTTTAAATCATTACAGGATGGCACATAGCTTAATTCCGCAGGGCTGGAAGGAAAGGATCAACAGGTGAAAATCAGCCCTGACAAAATTCAAATAAATCTTTGTATTTAATTTCTCTCATTTAATCTGTTAAATATGAAAAGTGATGCAAGACAAGCCCGAAAGGCATGCCCAGCAAGGCCAGGAGGAATTCATGAGAGAGGCCAGGTATTCTGGCTGCCCAGCCACTGCCTTTATCCACCAGCCTGAACCTTCCTTTCAGATCATCTTCTCAAATTATCCATAGGAGATTTATCCACATACTCAATAAGAAAAATATTTCTAATTATATCCAACCATTCTTAACATGAATGAGAATTATGCGGGGACACAAGATTGCCAAGACTTTTTTTGCCAAACAATTCCTTTTGACTTAAGAAAGAAGAGGCAGCTGCATTGTTTCCATAGCTATCCATATAAAAAGGCCCTTGGAATGAGGCTGACTCGTCCTGCTTTAAAAAGCTCCAAGGTAAAAGGGAACAGGGCTAGACCTTGAGGAGGGACACTGGCCACGCCGCCCAGCGTCGGCTGCAGCTGCTGGCGCTGGTACTGCTGCTTCTGATGCTGCTTGCTTCACACCCATGACTTTTGTCCCTTTCCGTTTACAATAGCAAGGAATGCCGCAAATGGGAGTTTGGGTTTGGTTTGGTTTGGTTTGGTTTCGGTTAACTAATCAAGTGCTTACCCCTTTTCTTTTATAGAACCGCCTCACTTCCAGGCTGCATCTTCTCACTTGCTAACAAGGTAAGACTTGGACTAACCAGTCCCTGGAGGATGCTGTGAGAGTCTCTGGGATGGATGTGTGTCACTTAGCAACCTTTGAGAAACGGCTTGTCTCAGTAAATACTTTAGCAACTGTGCTTCAGGAAAGGAGAGGGAGAGGGAGGAACTGCCTTTTAGGACAATGCACACAGTCTTACTTAAAACTCGGGCATTGGTGGCATCATATTTCAGCAAGGGAATAGTTCTTAACAGAATATCATTTTGTTTCTGTAGGAAAAAAGATCTGCACAAAGATTCCTTTGCTTAAAATCTCAAATGTGATCAAAATCTATCCTGCTATAGAATTTATTTAGTAAACATGGTAATGAACAAGCAAGAAAAGAAGTACCTATGAAAATACTTCCTTTCTTTCTTTAAAGCCTTTTAAACAGTTACCTTACCCAAGGCAGAGTGTCGTGTGAAACCAAAACACTGACATTTTGTCAACAGAAAATAAAGGTATTAATCTGCCCTACTGCTGCATTGCATTTCTAAAGAGAGAGGCTGGTGGATAGCTGATTAAAATGACTTTCAAGTAACTTGATCATGTAATGACCGCAGTAACATCCTTTGCCAAACCTTTCATTCTACTGATGCCACCGGCAACCTGCAGATAACACAGAACAGAGCAGCCCAAGCCTGCGTCTTTTAGAAGGAAAGGTGGGACAGTGAAGGGAGCCTTCGATGTGGAAGAACAAGGATAATGTTTGCCGTGGCTTTTATGCCTCAATTAGTTTAACTGGGTTAAACCGATTAACTGGATTTAATATGCAAAGAAATTATGCTACAGAAACTCTACTAAGCCCCCCCCCCCAAAAAAAGGTAAATGAGATGATAATCCCCCCAAATCCACTGAACGTGAACACCTGTGGCTGAACGTCTAAAGGAGGAAATAAAGTTCTCTTACATTATACAGCAAGAAATGGAATTCCCAATAACAAATGACATTTTATAGCTCAGTGGTAGCCTGAACTATTTCAAATTGCTTTCTCAGCTATTATGTTAACTTTCCCCCCAAAATGTCTTCACTGTATCTCACGGTTGCAAATTAAGAAAGGCAGATACTGTGATTCCTGTTCTACAGATGGAGACGCTGAGGCTCAGAAGGCTCAAGGGCCTTACCCAAGGGCACACGCTCCTTAGCAGCCTGCAAGGTTACAACCCAGCTCCGTGATTAGAACGTCAGTCTTGAAGGGTGAAAGAAGATAATGGATGTAAAACCCTGAGCACAGTGTTGGTGTGACCCCCAACACACAGTGTTAAAATACAGAGTGCACTGAGACCCTCGAGGCCTTTGAGTCCTTGTGGTTATGTCTGTTTCAGTAACTAGAGCACAGTGTACAGTGCACCTGCCTGGGGGAATTTCCAACTGGGCCCATGAAATATCATTAATGTAGAGATTTACTGATAGAGCTGACAATCCAGATCTCTAATATGAACTGTGTCATCTCCTCTAGGACCTCTGAGTTCTGCAGCCATGAGTTCAGACCAGGAAATGGCTGTCTTTGGGGAGGCTGCTCCTTACCTCCGAAAGTCTGAAAAGGAGCGCATCGAGGCCCAGAACAGGCCCTTTGATGCCAAGACATCAGTCTTTGTGGCTGAGCCCAAGGAATCCTTTGTCAAAGGGACGATCCAGAGCAGAGAAGGAGGGAAAGTGACGGTGAAGACCGAAGGAGGAGCGGTGAGTAGGGTCCCAGGAGCTGACTACATTCCACTGATGATTTCGTTTGGTCACTCAATTGACATAAACAGTCATCTCTCCTGTTTCTCAGACTCTGACAGTGAAAGATGACCAAGTCTACCCCATGAACCCTCCCAAATTTGACAAGATCGAGGACATGGCCATGATGACCCACCTGCACGAGCCAGGAGTGCTGTACAACCTCAAAGAGCGTTACGCAGCCTGGATGATCTACGTGAGCGCCCCTCCCCTTCAAAGTGGTCTTTATCACTGGACCCTGTCAGCCCACTATAGCATAAGTGGGTCACAAGTAGGGACCCGTCACTTTCTCTAGTAGTGTAACTAGTTAAAAGGTTCACAATTGCTACTATAAGCCACAACCCAGCAGCTGGCCCTTCATCCTTTGTCTTCTCATCCAAAGCCAGGAAAGGCCACTGTCTCTGGCCTAAGTTTGCTACAGATCCTTTGAACAAACATTAGGGCAGCTACTGCTCATACCTCAACCACAGGCCATCTTTCCCCTTCCCCATTCTTGCTGCAGAATCATCCAGAGGGAAAATTAAAACTTACATTTTTAACATTTAAAAATAATGTTTTTAAAGACCAAATTTCACCCATTTTTCACTCCTCCAAAATCACAGCAATTCTTCTCTCTGTGTTCTGGTCCCTTCTATGTGGAATGCCTCTCTGATGAAACCTCTCCAGCTTCTCTTGGCAGAGCTGGATGTTCTGCCCCGTTATTTCTGTTCCTGGGTTAATACCGATGGTGTTTTCCCACCATCAATCATTTCCATGTCTGTCTCCTGCATAGACTGGGAGTTTCTCATCTCATGATGTGCTAGAGACAGTACAAACTCAGTGATATTTTCTAAGTGAACTTATTATGCTATGTTGACGTTTTTGCATGGTTTAGCCACTGGTGATATTCAGCTGGACAACACTACACAAGTGTACCTGGTGTTGAGAGTCAGTGTCCATTCTGATTCGCTGGTGCTTATCCTAGACCAGCTGTCAAAGATTTTGGAAATCCCTCTACTGTAATCATAATGTAGTGACATCACGTTGCATTCTGCTTCTTTATAACTCAGGGGTATTTTACAAGTATTTCCGCAGGATTGCTGCATACCTTCATGTTTACTTTTGTAAATGTCTGCATCACACTATCTTCAGAAGATTTTCCATAGTTCACCTAACTATTCCATACTGTTGAGTACTTAGCAACCAAATTTATGCTTTCATGAATCTGAACTCTCTTAATGCTACAAAAGAAATACATGCCCATTTTCTAAAATACAATAAAAACATCTCACACTACATTAAAAGGAACACTCCTCTGGAGCTCCTGCTAAGTGAAAATCACTGTGACAAATCCCAAGAGGGGTAACAAGAGGTCTAAGCTGTAGGCCCTTCCCTCAAGGACTTTGCTCTCTTGTTGAACATTTGAACTAGTTTTCATGCTGATGCCCTGTAGAAATGTAGAGTACTTACTTAAAAGGGCTCCTTTTAGTTAAAATTCATTTAATAAGTGAATTGCACAAATAACAGTGTTTGGGTGGTTATTCTTTCTTATTCCTTGCATAGACCTACTCGGGCCTGTTCTGCGTCACCGTCAACCCCTACAAGTGGCTGCCGGTGTACAACCCCGAGGTGGTGACGGCCTACAGAGGCAAAAAGCGCCAGGAGGCCCCGCCCCACATCTTCTCCATCTCTGACAATGCCTATCAGTTCATGCTGACTGGTGAGTTGAATGTTTAGAGCAGAACCATAGGAGAAAGAGACTCTAACCATCTCAACACACCCTCTGGGATGGTCCCCTAAATGCTATTGCCCTTTGCCCAGAACCAGCCTAAACACACTCCAGATTTTAAGGTGTATCTGGTATTAAAACAGTTACACCACGAATCTTCTTCCTAGAATACTGTCCCAGCTAGGCCAGTCTAAGGTACAATGGCACCAGGGGAAATGGCTTAGAAATTTCCTCTTCAGAGAGAGTAAAACATCAAAATGAAGTTTGATCTTTCCTTAAATACATGACTAAGGCCATGATTACTTCCAAAGCTACTGCCTTTGCTATATTTATTCTTTCTCACACATGAAAATAACTCTAATGCATATTTTTCATTATTTCTTGTACCTACAATAAACATGTCACTAACTTGTCATCTAAACCCATCGGAAAAACCCAGGTCCGCTTTTGAAATTTATTTAGTGGTAGTGTATAAAAAGGGAAAGTCTGGTGCTTCCTTGCAGGGTTCTGTTTAAATGGCTGCGTGTGTGTGGAAGTGCAGTGGGGGGAGCTGCAGGCAGCAGACAGATGGGTACTGGAAAGGGTGGAGGGCTAGGGCCCACCAAGCCTTAGGGATTGCTGAAAATAGTAAGTCTGAAAAATACCAAGTCTTTCATGTCATTATATTTTATAACTTACTATTTACAAATATATTAGAACACAGTCTTAAATATCTACGACTTCTCTTTTGTAGACCGAGAGAATCAGTCAATCCTGATCACGTAAGTAGATGTTACACTTTCCTTCTGTGACTGCACTGGCTGCCAGCTCTGGGACCTCATCTGACTTCATTTTTATTTGACAGCGGAGAATCCGGGGCTGGGAAGACGGTGAACACGAAGCGTGTCATCCAGTACTTCGCAACAATTGCAGTTACTGGGGAGAAGAAGAAGGAGGAATCTGGCAAAATGCAGGTGGGTGGGTTGCCAGGGTCAGAGTCCAGGCTCTGACTGGCCTGTCCCGTAAGAAGTTTCCTTGGCGGGGGAGGGGAGGGCTCAGTGGTGGAGCACATGCTTAGCATACACAAGGTCCTGGGTTCAATCCCCAGAACCTCCATTAAAAAAAAAAAGTTTCCTTGAGCCCCACACATGAGGACCGCTCTTGCCTTCTTGCCTTTGCAGGGGACTCTGGAAGATCAGATCATCAGTGCCAACCCCCTACTGGAGGCCTTTGGCAACGCCAAGACCGTGAGGAATGACAACTCCTCTCGCTTTGTAAGTTTCTTGGATACTATTATGGACAATGTTCCCTGGTCAAAGTTCCCTGAATCTTTTTCGATCACATTGTAATAACCATGGTTTTTCCTTTTTCTCTGAGAATGTAGTGACATGGATCCAAGTCCTGTCTAAAAAGATACGTGACTTTATATCTGAGTTCTTATCTTTCATTACCTACAATTACTCACAATTTTAAAATTAAAGAGAAAATTATTTTACCTACAAAATAGGAGATACACCTTTTCTCCCTGGTACAAATAGTCTTTGAATTGATTTAATGTTAAAACATCAGCATTTCAAGTGTTTCAAGTTTCTCAAAGATTTGATATGATTCAAAAACAAAGTAGTAATACTAGTTTTCCTTTCAAGGGTAAATTCATCAGAATCCACTTTGGCACTACAGGAAAACTGGCTTCTGCTGATATTGAAACATGTAAGTGCTCAGATATCCTTTACAATCATTCCTGTTTCTTATGACCTATAATGCTGACCAAAGTAACATTTACATCTCACACAAATTTTAAATTTTCCCTGTTTGTTATATATTTGCTTCCAGATCTGCTGGAGAAGTCTAGAGTTACTTTCCAGCTTAAAGCTGAAAGGAGCTATCATATTTTTTACCAGATCACATCAAACAGGAAGCCAGAACTAATTGGTAAGAAATGTCATAATTCCTTTTCAGAATTACTGCATCTGCACCTATCAATGCATGGTCCATCTCAATATTCCATGATGGAATTCTGTCAATTGCATTTATTGTCTTGATTTTGAAAACAGCTTTGTAAGTCTGGTAAAAATTTATTTGTGCTGACTATAGACGTTCAAAAGGAAAACTGAAATAACATCTCCAAATCCTATCACTATGAAACAACCACTATGAACACCTGGATGAGTATCATTCTAGTCATTTTCTGTACACATATCTTTACAAATAGATACAGACGTACAATAGCTGGCATTACATGTACGTGGCTCTTCTGTAATCTGCTTTTTTCCTTAGCAATAATATTTCATGGCTTTTTCCACTCCAGTGCCTTATAATTTGCCTAGAAATCTCTTGTTTTAATGAAGAAGATACTTCTGCTTACTTTTTGCTCTGTTCCATGTACTCAGAAATGCTTCTGATTACCACCAACCCATATGATTACCCATTCGTCAGTCAAGGGGAGATCAGTGTGCCCAGCATTGATGATCAGGAAGAACTGATAGCGACAGATGTAAGTAGAACACAAGAAAATTAGAACGCTTATGTTGGTGGGAGCAACGCTCCCTCCAGATACATGTTCAGTTTCTAGTAAAACTGCAAAAGAGTCAAGGATGAGCACGGATGTGCCTCCTGGAGCCAACTGGAAAGATGAGGATGTGCCCCTACAGCATCTCACTTTCCCTTAGCAGTCTTTCAACGCTCTATCCTTTCTGAATTTACCTGAACCATTTTTTATAATCTACATGCTTTAATTCCAAACCACCTCTAAAAATAACAAGATGCTTGACTTTCCTATCCTTGTTCTCCACCTCAAGTTCATTTTTTGAATCTCCAGAGCGTATGCACCTGTAACTCTAATGCTCTGTGCTGGCCTTTGGTTGACCAACTCCCTATACATCCAATCTAAGGAGCTCCTTGCTTTCCACCAGTACTGGCAGTTTCCTCAGTTTGACCAACAGGTCAGGAATCTGACTGTGAACCACCAATAGTAAACACGTGGATAACAACCTAACAGTTCTCCAACTGGTTGTATTGGCAGAGTGCCATTGATATTTTGGGCTTTACTAATGAAGAGAAGGTCTCCATCTACAAGCTCACGGGGGCTGTGATGCACTATGGAAACTTGAAGTTCAAGCAAAAGCAACGTGAGGAGCAAGCAGAGCCAGATGGCACTGAAGGTATCAACTGAATCAGCCACCTGATCTCATGTTTGTTTGAAAACCATATTCGTAACTTGTTACCCTGGATTTCTCCTAGGAAGACAAGTTCATTTTTAAGAATGGTGTTTTAAAGTATACATAAATAAGATATATGCAGTGTGGGTATTAGACAGATTTTGCTTCAATTTCTGAAGTTCTTTAGGGCACACTACACATAATCAAGTTCTCGAACTTGGTGGAAAAAATGGGCAAGAATACTCAAAAAGATATTCTGAAAACACTGCACAAAATGCCTGGAGCTTAAAAAAAAATTTTTTTTTTCCAGAAAATGGGTTGCTTTGGGCCACAATAACATCATTCTACCCTTTCTTGCTTTCAGTTGCTGACAAGGCAGCCTACCTCCAGAGTCTGAACTCTGCTGACCTGCTCAAAGCCCTCTGCTTTCCCAGGGTCAAGGTCGGCAACGAATTCGTCACCAAAGGCCAGACTGTAGAGCAGGTAGGTGCATAATTCAAATTCACCACCAAGGGTGCCAGCATTTTAAGTGCTCTGTTAACCACAAGAGATACACCTTTGGTCTTTCAAGGTGACCAATGCGGTGGGTGCTCTGGCCAGAGCTGTCTACGAGAAGATGTTCCTGTGGATGGTCACCCGCATCAACCAGCAGCTGGACACCAACCAGCCCCGGCAGTACTTCATCGGGGTCTTGGACATCGCTGGCTTTGAGATCTTTGATGTGAGTTGGTGGTCACTTGGTAAGGGGTTTTTACAATAAGGCAATGGAAATATCAATAAGAAGTATGTGAACATTATGACCTTTTCTCATCACAGTCAAAAAGTTATGCTAAAATCTAGAAGAGAATGATTGGGCAGCTACTAATCGTTCACTGAAGTGGCAAGTCTACTTCTGTGAGAAATAATGAACTTCATGAGGACTAACGTGATACATGATCCAACGGGAGTTAGGAATTCAGTCGGTGTAATGAGGGGTCTAAAAACCCCACAATGCCAAATCTAGGTAACATAAAAATATCAAAAGAAACCTGGGTAATACATAATACGCTCTGAATATATGGTGGGAAACCGCCCAGAAATACTGAGGCAGATAGTAAGGTTAGTAATTGAGGGTCAGCATTAATAAACTCAATGCAATTAACTCTTAATCCTCATTAATGTGATTATCATGGGATTAAAAAGTCATATTTGATTACAAAATACATTTTTTCTGCTTTCAGTTTTAAGAAGCTTATCTTTTTCTTTCTAATTATAAAAGCAAAACTCAGGCATTGCAGAAAATATGGAAAATCAAGGGAAAATATTTCACATTAATTACACTATTTATATAGCTACCTAATGTTAACTTTTTGGTTTTTTACAAAAATATGTTTGTGTTAACACACTGTACATAATGGCATCTTGATTTCTTTCTCACTTCACATTAGAGAAGAACAAAGGTGGCAATAATTGCTCCCTTGCAATGCTGACCACTGTGACTTCGGTTCAGTTTCCTCCCAGTCAGCTTCTAATGGGTTGCAAATTAGATGTTAAGTGAGTCAACAGAAAATGTAGAAGATAATAGGGAATAAACAAGAAATGATTAAGCAGGAACTTAGAAAAACACCTGACTCAATTTAGGCAAGTGCAAGAAAAGAGTATTAATGATTTAGGATTTTGTATAAAATGGCAGCAGAGAACACATTAGATTTTACAGGCCCCCAGAGATTCTGATATCTAGCATCTAAAGGCTGTTCGACACACATTTTTAAATTAAAGAGCCCTATATTTTAAAAGGCTCAATTTGTTAAAGAGAAAAGTAAACGTATCTATTTATTCAGTTCAACAGCCTGGAGCAGCTGTGCATCAACTTCACCAACGAGAAACTGCAACAGTTTTTCAACCACCACATGTTCGTGCTGGAGCAGGAGGAGTACAAGAAGGAGGGCATTGAGTGGACGTTCATCGACTTCGGGATGGACTTGGCTGCCTGCATCGAGCTCATCGAGAAGGTCTGTTTCGTGTTGCAGAAACCAAGCTCTGTGACAGCTCACTTATTCGCTGCGTCTTGTTTAATTACACAGACAGAGAAAAATGCTTAAATAGAATTGTAACTCTGTGTTGTGGTCTGCTTTCAGCCTATGGGCATCTTCTCCATCCTGGAAGAGGAGTGCATGTTCCCCAAGGCCACAGACATCTCCTTCAAGAACAAGCTCTATGAGCAGCATCTTGGAAAGTCTGCCAACTTCCAGAAGCCCAAGGTTACCAAAGGCAAGCCCGAGGCCCACTTCTCCCTGATTCACTACGCGGGCGTGGTGAACTACAACATTATTGGCTGGCTGGACAAGAACAAGGACCCCCTGAACGACACCGTGGTCGGGCTGTACCAGAAGTCCGCATTGAAGACTCTGGCTCTCCTCTTCTCTGGAAGAGAAACTGAAGCAGGTAACTTTCAATAGAATTAACCTTTTACTCAATATAGAAAACCCAGGCAGAGAACGCCTGCACTATGATTGCTTGTGATTTCTCTTCCTCTTAGAGTCTGTTGGAAAGAAAGGTGGTAAGAAGAAGGGTTCGTCCTTCCAGACCGTGTCTGCTCTCTTCAGGGTACAAACTTCATTTTTCTCTCTCTAATTAGATTCAGGAAGTTCAATTTTACTTTATTGTGTGTGGAAGGGGAAGTAATCTTGCAAGGATTCTAGAACTAGATGTGGCTCAAAGAGACAGGTCAGCAGGCAGTGGCAGAACTGAGTCTCAGGAAGGCCTGAGGTAGCTTGGAAGAGAGAGCTCAGTATACAGGAAACACAGGTGTCCGGAGGTTGGAGTCAGTGTGAGATGTATAATTCAGTACTGGGGACAGGAAATGAAGTTATTTGACAATAAATGTTCCTTTGGGAGAAGATTAAGCAAAATCTAAGATTTTCTTGAGCCTATGGGAGTGCCCAAATGAGGCAGGTGCTCAGGCGTATATTGGCATAGAACCAAAATGAGTAGCTTTTGAAAGTTGAGGATAGAAAAGTAGTGGTAGGATTTGGAGACTGATCTAAAAGAAGAAAATAAGAAACCAGATGTGATAAGAAATAGCTTTTTAAGGAAAACTGACTCATCCTTTGACAATCCTATCTGTAACAACTGAAGTTCTAGTTATTCTGAAAAAAAAAAAAAATCACGATTTCCATTGAGTGGAAAACTTCTCACGTTTGGTAATATGGCTGTCGGTTTTCTGACAATTCCCAGAACATGGCACTGAAGAGCCCCTTTCTATGAAACCAGCAGGAGGACCCAGCTCTGTAATTATAAGGAGTAAGCATGTAATAGAAAAGCAGGTGCAACTGAAAGTTGGAGAAAGAAAGAAATGGGAGATTTGGAGAAACACTTTGAATTACTTGTAAATCAGACCGCATATCTAGGCAAAAGATCGTAAGTGACGTGTTTCCATGTGTTAAAATGTCACATATTTATAACATATGCTAGGAAATTCCATAGCAGCGAACGACCACTTTAACAGCTAGTTTATAAGGCACAGAGAGAGGAAACAGAAGGACAAGTTGGGAGTGTGGAGATTCCAGAGAAAATCCTTTGCCAATTCAACCTGGATGCTATTCATTACAATCGAACCAATGTCATGGCTCAGGATGATTTATGTCTACAAATGTGAATGTAAGAAAACAGTGCGTTTTTAAGCAAATATTCATATGGTTCCACAGGAGAATTTGAACAAGCTGATGACCAACCTGAGGAGCACTCACCCTCACTTTGTACGGTGCATCATCCCCAATGAAACCAAAACTCCCGGTAAGGCACGTCTGACATCCAGACGAGTTCCGGTGTGTCTGCTTTAGATCATGAAATAAGGCGTGGGTGGTATTTCTCCTTCTAGGGGCCATGGAGCATGAACTGGTCCTGCACCAGCTGCGCTGTAACGGAGTGCTGGAGGGCATCCGCATCTGCAGGAAGGGCTTCCCCAGCAGGATCCTCTATGCAGACTTCAAACAGAGGTCAGACTTTCCTAATTGTGGTGCATCCTAAAATTCAGTATAAATATATTTAGTGTAAGCAAAACAACTTAGTGAAAAATATGCCTCTATTTGTTATTTTTTAATTTCCAAAAAAAGAATAAAAAATTATGTCTCAAAACACCTTTAAAATATAGATATACCACTCCACAGATATATTAAGCACTCTGCAGACGTTTCACTGGACTTACTATGCCCCTGGCTTAGCTCATAGATGTCTACATTAACTTCAAAAATTATAAGAACAGCCATTATTGAGTGCTCAATATGTTTGGATTATTTCATTTAATCCTTACAAAAACTCAGTAGAGATAAGTGCTATCCATAGCAAATGCATCTAGAAAGAATAATATGTTACATTTTGTTGGTCGTCTACATAAATGTGAACAAGATTGAAGGATCCTTTCCTGAGAACAGGGTCCGACGAGGCAGAAAGTAAAGTGGCAACTGTGCAGGGAGGTAAAATGGAATAAAAATAGACAGTAGATACTAGATTTACTATCTGTGTAGACAGCGTAGAAAGAATACTAATTACTTTAAAGCTGAGTTTTTAAAATGGATCATTTAATGCTTAGCGACTAGCAGTGCCATCAATAAACCAAGTTTTAAAAAACTATATTTACTTTACCAGATACAAGGTATTAAATGCAAGTGCCATCCCTGAAGGACAGTTCATTGACAGCAAGAAGGCTTCTGAGAAACTCCTTGGGTCCATCGACATTGACCACACCCAGTACAAATTCGGTCACACCAAGGTAACACCCGTCTCTAACGCCCTCTTGACACTGTGCCTGTCTCTCTGGAGTCTACGCAAAGTTTCTGATCTGCAACTCTGCCCCCACACAGGTCTTTTTCAAAGCTGGTCTTCTGGGGCTCCTAGAGGAGATGCGAGATGAGAAGCTGGCCCAGCTGATGACCCGAACCCAGGCCAGGTGCAGAGGGTTCTTGGCAAGAGTGGAGTACCAGAAGATGGTGGAGAGGAGGTACAGAAACATACTGTTCAGTTATTCACATCTTCCTTCTTCAGAGGCACATTTGAGGTGGCTTGCAGTTAAGACTCAGATATGGTAAGGCCGCTGTGGTAAGAAGGAATAAGAGTCTGATACTGAAGTGGAGACATACATGTACCAGGAAACTTGAGGTAGGAATCATCACCATATAATACACTGAATGTTCAGGTAAAAGAAAAAAAAAAGAAAGAAGCATAATTTGTGTGTGGGTCTTATCTAAGAAGAGAAAACATCCCAATAAGTAAGAAAAGATAAAATGCTGCCCTAGCACTTGATTTTAATATGATTTTACTGGGTAGATCATTGAATAACATGCATTGAACTATGGCAGACAGTATTCTCAACAGTGTTTTCACATAGGATGCAGAAACAACTTCTTCACCTGATCCTTTCTGTTACTGAATTATTATGATTTAAAGTATTAAGGACAAAAGTCTGTGAAACTTTTTTTGGGTAAGTCAATACAACTTCCCTGAGGCACCTAGCTTTTCAATGATCTAATCTGACGCAGGGATAGAGCTCTAAGACTAAAGAGTCAGGCATCTCAAACCACAGGATGTACATGAACAGGACCCATAGTGAGAGGTGCATTTTTAACTGCCACCTGTACATCCATGCATACACGTATGTGTGTAAGTAGATAAATAATTTACATGAAACGGATTTTATTTCTATCACCTGTAGTTATGCTACTAGTTTCTATTGTATTCTATTTCATTAAACATAGTAAGTTTGGTCATGACCCATTGTTTATAATGTATTTGGGCAGTTTTAATTGCCATTTTGCAGGGTAATTATTTTCTAAAAATAATTTAGATTAGAACAAATGTGATGATATTACAGAGTTGAATGCAAAAATCACACATTAAGATATTAAGCCAGAGATTTTTCAGAGAAATTCTGAAGGTCTGTTTATCCCATGCCCTACATCGCTCAGGCGTCTAGTTCCCCCTCTCTGCTCTCAGTGGTGTTCACATAGGGAAGTCTGAGAAGCATTGAAGTAGAGCAGTACTTCTCAGAGGATGGTCCTTGGACCCGCATCACCAGCATCTCTTGCAAACTGTTTAAAAATGCAAATTTTAGGTCCCACCTCATATCTTCTGAATCTGAATCTCCGGGGGTAGGGGTCCAGGAACCAGTATTTTAACAAGCCCTTCAGATGATTCTTATTCACATCAAAGTTTGAGAAGCACTGATGTAGAGAAATGAATGATTAATGAGTCCATGTCCATCATCCCCAAATAAAATTTATTTCATCTGTGCTTTTGAAAGTAAGAGAGGAACTCAGTGGTGGGGACGGGGGACAGAACCTCCAGATCTCACTGCCAAGATTGAATCTCATTTCATCACCCATACAATATGTAATTTGTAGCAATTAAATTTCAGGGAGTCCATCTTCTGCATTCAGTACAACATCCGAGCCTTCATGAACGTCAAGCACTGGCCCTGGATGAAACTGTTCTTCAGGATCAAGCCCCTCCTCAAGAGTGCGGAGACCGAGAAGGAGATGGCCACCATGAAGGAAGAGTTCCAGAAAACTAAAGACGAACTTGCCAAGTCAGAAGCAAAAAGGAAGGAACTGGAAGAAAAAATGGTGTCACTGTTGAAAGAAAAAAATGACTTGCAGCTCCAGGTTCAGTCTGTAAGTAGTGGTATCATCCTGGGCACGACTAAGCAGAAGGCAAGCACTACAGCTCTGGCCGCTAGCAGCAGCGGGCTGGACAGTCTGTGTGGGAGACACGCACTGGAGGGAGGTTAAAGCTCTCTGATGGTGCAAATAAGGTCCATATTCCTTCAGCGCCCAATAAACCCCCCAAGCCTGGGCCAGGGCAGTGAGGTAGAACTGACCATTGTCTTCCATTCTATTCAACTTCAACAAACTACAGGGTTTACAACTGCCTTTCCCTTTGAAGACAGACCTTGAAAGTGATCTGAACGTGAAACTATCCCAAATAAAATATTAAGGAGAGTACAGCATGAAGGGAGTGATTTTTCTTCTCTGAAACTTCCTTGAACTTCTAGATGTCCATGGGTCTTAAATCACACTATGTAGAGCTGACAAATGACAGCATTCTACATCAAATTTTATTGATTTATTGCTTGTTACTGATCTCCCAAACTGAGATCTGCTCTTTCTAAACCATCTCCATAGTCAGTGCTGCATCACATCACACCTGGATTGCTGCATCCGCACCTAACCTGCTCTGTCTCCCCCGAACTCTCTCTACCTCCAACCATCCTGCTCCATGCTACTCCTGAACTAACCATTTCAAAACTGTTTCCAAAACTCTGAAATGTAACTTTTAAGACCGTCTTTCATTTGGACTGAAGTGAATTGGTCTGGTATAGTTTACTCATCACAAAATCATATATTTTTCCTTCTATTTAAGATTGGTCTCTTCCGTCAAGTTTGGGTGGTGTAATAACTCCTTCTTTTAGATTACAGAAGGGGAAAAAAAACTGTTTCTGTCCCCACCCCCTTCAAGTCTATCCTGAATTCTCTTCTGTTGTCCCTAGAGAATCACTCAGAATCTGCCCTACAGCACTGCATCCACCACACGGCCGTGCTGCACATTCCCATTCTTCTGTGTATTAAAGGCTGCTATGGAGGCTCACTGATGAATGTCCATATCAGTTTCTCTCTCACTTCCTGTCCACTGCCAACCCTCTTATGTACAAACAGGTTGCTAGGAATTTCTCGATCACTTTATGACTCAACTTGAATTTAGAGCATCACAACCAGGATCATCCTCCAGGACTACAAAGGGAAATAATTTCGTAGCAGCTGCACCCAGAATTTCTCTACTGGAATGCCCTCTCTCCTCTGGTTCCTTCCCCCAATAAATTCATTTCTACAAAACCAAATCCTACCCATTTCTGAAGGCCCAACTCAAATGCTGCTTCACTCATGAAACCATTTATGATACAACTTCTCTTATCTCTCACGTCACTAACTGCTTTCTGCAGTAATGGTAGCTTGTCGGGGGAAGCTTTCTAGTCTGCTGTAGAAGACACTCTTCTAAAGAAACAGGACAATATCTGATACACTTTGTTTTTCCCACAGTGTAGAGTGTCCTGTATCACACACAGCAGCTGGTCCATAGAAGTTTAATCCAAAGAACCAACAGTGGAGATTTACACCATTGTGAAATTCTTCATTCTTAAGTTCCCAATTTTAATTCTGTTTCCAACTAAAGGAAGCTGAAGGCTTGGCTGATGCAGAGGAAAGATGTGACCAGTTGATCAAAACCAAAATCCACCTGGAGGCCAAGATCAAGGAGGTGACTGAGAGAGCTGAGGATGAGGAAGAGATCAACGCTGAGCTGACGGCCAAGAAGAGGAAGCTGGAGGACGAATGTTCAGAGCTGAAGAAAGACATAGATGACCTTGAGCTGACACTGGCCAAGGTTGAAAAGGAAAAGCATGCTACAGAGAACAAGGTATGAAATATATACCCAAAAAAGTTTATTTTTTCACTATTATTAGGGAATACAATCATAAAACTGAATCCACCAAAATGTAACATGCAATGCAAACTGTTTTTACTTTCTAAGGTGAAAAACCTCACAGAAGAGATGGCAGGACTGGATGAAACCATCGCAAAGCTGACCAAGGAGAAGAAGGCCCTCCAGGAGGCCCACCAGCAGACCCTGGATGACCTACAGGCAGAAGAGGACAAAGTCAACACCCTGACCAAAGCTAAAACCAAGCTAGAGCAGCAAGTGGATGATGTAAGTCTAGGATTATCAAGGAAATTATTTTCTTGAAAAGGAAGTTAAACAATCCTTTTGACTCAGCATTATTCCTATTTAGCTTGAAGGATCCTTGGAGCAAGAAAAGAAACTTCGCATGGATCTAGAGAGGGCCAAGAGGAAACTTGAAGGTGACCTCAAGTTGGCCCAAGAGTCCATAATGGACATTGAAAATGAAAAACAACAACTTGATGAAAAGCTCAAAAAGTGAGTATTGAAGAATTGCTTATGAACTTCCGAAAGAATTGCTTATGAACTTTCAATGTTGCATATGGACTCAATGGTTATCCTTTGCTACTTTTTAAAAAGGAAAGAGTTTGAAATTGGAAATTTGCAAAGCAAGATTGAAGATGAACAAGCACTTGGCATTCAACTGCAGAAGAAGATCAAAGAGCTGCAAGTAAGTTCATATTTCCATCAGTCTGGCTCAAAGAGGCACGATTATGACATGAAGAAGCTAACTTTGAGCCTTTCCTCATGGCCAGGCCCGCATCGAGGAGCTGGAGGAGGAAATCGAGGCAGAGCGGGCCTCCCGGGCCAAAGCAGAGAAGCAGCGCTCTGACCTCACCCGGGAACTGGAGGAGATCAGCGAGCGGCTGGAAGAAGCCGGTGGGGCGACTTCAGCCCAGATCGAGATGAACAAGAAGCGGGAGGCCGAGTTCCAGAAAATGCGCCGGGACCTGGAGGAGGCCACCCTGCAGCACGAGGCCACGGCGGCCACGCTGAGGAAGAAGCACGCGGACAGCGTGGCCGAGCTGGGGGAGCAGATCGACAACCTGCAGAGGGTCAAGCAGAAGCTGGAGAAGGAGAAGAGTGAGATGAAGATGGAGATCGATGACCTGGCCAGCAATGTAGAAACAATCTCTAAAGCCAAGGTACCACAGAGTCTGGGGAATTGTTACTAACAATGACCCTTTATGTGCACATCAGGTTACACAGGGCCCTTTATACACATCACGTAATTCGTTCTTTGCAGTAATCCAGGAGGTAAGCAAGAAAGATACTAGCGTCTGTATTATTTCCACTTAAGCATATGAAGAAACTAAAATTCAGAGAAGTTAAGCATGGCAGCCCCATCACACATTAACTAATGACAGCAGAAGCACTGAACACAGGTCATCAGTGCTCTCTTATTCTTGAATGAGAGAACACGCATCTCCAATATTCTCAATTATCCAGTAAGAAAAGTTTCATTGTACATAAAGGCAATAAAGTATTTATGAACATGTTTTTAAAAACATGCTATTCAGTTCTGACAAAAATCTTAAATTTAGAACATAATCTTTAAATTTTTTACTATGGGCATTAACTCAGAGATATTGTGGGTTCAGTTCCAGACCACTGCAATGAAGCAAATATCAAAATAAAGCAAGTCACACAAACTTCCTGGTTTCATAATGCATATAAATTATATGTTTATACTATACTGTAGTCAACTATGTGTGCAAAAGCATTATGTCTAAAAAAGAGTATATCCCTTAATTTACAAATACTTTATTGCTAAAAATGTTAATCATCATCTGAGCCTCCAATGAGTTGTAGTAGATACATCAAAGACCACTGATCACAGATCACCACAGTTTGAATATGGTGAGAATTACCAGAATGTGATGCAGAGACATGAAGTGAGCAAATGCCTTTGGAAAAATGGTGCTGACAGATGTGCTCGATGCAAGTTTGCCATAAACTTTCATTTATGAACAATGCAGATTCTGAGAAGAGCAATAAAACAAGGTATGCCTGGAATATGGAACATGGCTTCACAATTAGCTTTGAGAAAATCCCAATGTATATTTTCGACTTAGGACAGCAATCATACAATGTAAAGAAAAAATTATTGTGTATCATATTACATATAAGAGAATTTCTATGTCAAAATAAATATTTTTCTGTTTTAGAAGAAACTATAGCTGTAACAAACTATTATTAAAATGTCTTTGTTTACTTTTCCCTTGTTCTCATGTAGGGAAACCTAGAGAAGATGTGCCGCACTCTGGAGGACCAAGTGAGTGAACTGAAATCGAAGGAGGAAGAGCAGCAGCGGCTGATCAATGACCTGACAGCTCAGAGGGCACGCTTGCAGACCGAATCTGGTAACTCTCTCCTCTCCCATGGGGCCTAAAAGTGGAGATGATGTGGTGAAAACCAACTGATTTGGTGATGTGAGAGCCTAATAAAAGCAACTGAGAATATGTGTGATTCACCAAACAGCTCAGACTCTCCTCCTACTTGCAAGGTCACTTGGGGACGGCAGTGGAGACAGAGACTTCCTCAGGACGGGGTCAAGCTCTGCTCCACAAAGCCCTTGAACAGAATCCGGCCACAATGAGGGCCTACTTGGGGTCAGGGGTCATTCCAGCATGGGTCCAGGGCTTCTGTTTTAGACCAAGCTTTTATCTAGATCACAAGTGAACCAAATTCCTGAATATGGCAATGGATAACCCAATCTCTCAAAAGTCTCATGAAATAGGGACAATGAGAATTAGACATCTGAGCTCCCATCTCTGACAGTCATCAACAGGTTTTGCACAATATCATCTAACCCTGAAAGACTCAGTGAGGGCAAGAACAAAGAGAATTTAAGCTGTATTTATTCATTCAGGTTAATATGTAAGTTTCACCATAAAAATAAAAAATTTGACATTAAGTATGAAGATGTCAATAGAGAACCCCATCATCTGAGCACTTAGCCGCAAGGATGGCTGAGAATTTGAATTTATTTCTAATATGGGCTTGCAAAATTCTTTCTTCACTTTAAAAAGTGGTGCCATTTCTTTTGCCTATCAGGTGAATTTTCACGTCAGCTAGATGAAAAGGAAACTCTGGTGTCTCAGTTATCAAGGGGCAAACAAGCATTTACTCAACAGATTGAGGAATTAAAGAGGCAGCTTGAAGAGGAGATAAAGGTAATGACTATTTTAAGACTCGTCTTTTTCCCCACTACCTGACCCTAATTGGAGTCCATTACAACAACTTTTAAAGGGTTTTGAAATTTAAGAATTAAACATTAAATATCCAGTAGAATGAAGGTGTAAGTATCTCTGCAGGCCAAGAACGCCCTGGCCCACGCCCTGCAGTCCTCCCGCCACGACTGCGACCTGCTGCGGGAACAGTACGAGGAGGAGCAGGAATCCAAGGCCGAGCTGCAGAGGGCGATGTCCAAGGCCAACACGGAGGTGGCCCAGTGGAGGACCAAATACGAGACGGACGCCATCCAGCGCACGGAGGAGCTGGAGGAGGCCAAGTATGTGCGCAGATATGACAGAATGTGCAGAAAGCTTTGCCTATTGAATCAGAAAGACACAACCTTTGAAGGAACAGTGAATTAGCGCACAAACGTTCATTAGTCACTTCAGGCACTACCAGGCCCTGGGAATAAGACACGAATAAAGCAAATACCATCACTGTCTTCCAAGCCTAAACTCCAGTTAAGGGAACAAAGAATAACAATTATACTGATAGCTAGCTTTACTGCTGTTTGTTAAGCACACTCAGCTCGTTGCTGCTTCGGGGTTTTGCACTTGGTGGTCCCTCTGTGTCTGTAACACCCTCCCAGCAGATCTCACCCAAGCTCACTCTGACAGTTTTAGACCTTGACTCAAATGTCGTCTCCTCAGAGAGGACTTCCCTGAGTATCTAGAAGAGTTGCCCGTCCCTTACTCTGTTGTAGTTTCCTTCATTGCACTTGTATCTGCAATATGCTAGTATGCATCTTCTCATTCACTTGCTGTTTATCTCCCTTATGAGTTTGGGAGCTTCATGAGGCAGGGCCCATTTTTGCCCCATTCTCTGCTGTGTACTCAGCCTCTGGTTCAGAAAAGGAGCTCACCAATATCTGCTGAATGAATGACTGAGTGGATGTTTCTCATGTGAAGCTTCCAGTACTTTTCAGTGTGGTAATAGTTCATGACTCTTGGTGTGGTCCACTTCTCTCTACAAACATACATAACCTTCCAGGAAGAAGCTGGCCCAGCGTCTGCAGGCTGCTGAGGAGCACGTGGAAGCTGTGAATGCCAAGTGCGCCTCCCTTGAGAAGACCAAGCAGCGGCTCCAGAATGAGGTTGAGGACCTCATGCTGGATGTGGAGAGGACAAACGCAGCCTGCGCGGCCCTGGACAAAAAGCAAAGGAACTTCGACAAGGTAAGTTCCACAGCGGCCCCTGCTCTTCACCACTGTCCTCCATCCTTCATGGCAAGTAACCACTCTCGGTTTTTTTCAGGTCCTGGCAGAATGGAAACAGAAGTATGAGGAAACCCATGCCGAGCTGGAGGCCTCCCAGAAGGAGGCTCGCTCGCTTGGCACTGAGCTGTTCAAGATGAAGAATGCCTACGAGGAGTCCCTGGATCAGCTAGAAACTTTGAAACGAGAGAACAAAAACTTGCAGCGTGAGTCCCCTTCACTTTCAATAATTTTCATGCCTTGGAGGACCATTTCTCTTACGTCCTCTGTCTGACCAACTCTCTACCTGCCTTTTACCCAAACAACAGAGGAGATTTCTGACCTCACGGAGCAGATTGCAGAAGGAGGGAAACGTATCCACGAACTGGAGAAAATAAAGAAGCAAGTGGAACAAGAGAAGTCTGAACTTCAGGCTGCTTTAGAGGAAGCAGAGGTACAGGTCAAAATGTGCATTGTAAACAAAGTCATAAGAGAATGAGGACTATACATTGAATAGAAAGAAAAACAGCACAAAATTAGTGGAAGGGAAGGTGTGTGAAAAAGGTTCTGAATGCTTCCTGCTAATGTCACCCCTTGCTGTCATTAAGGCATCTCTTGAACATGAAGAGGGTAAGATCTTGCGCATCCAGCTGGAGTTGAACCAAGTCAAGTCTGAGATTGACAGAAAAATTGCTGAAAAGGATGAGGAAATTGACCAGCTGAAGAGGAACCACGTTAGAGTCGTCGAGTCAATGCAGAGTATGCTGGATGCTGAGATCAGGAGCAGAAATGATGCCATCAGACTCAAGAAGAAGATGGAGGGAGACCTCAATGAAATGGAAATCCAGCTGAACCATGCCAACCGCATGGCTGCTGAAGCCCTGAGGAACTACAGGAACACCCAAAGCATCCTCAAGGTAAATGGGTTCAATAGATGGTCCCAGAGCAGTTGGAGTGAGGGCAGCCCTGAGAACAAGGTGGCTCAATGATCATTCATTCCACAGGACACCCAGCTACACCTGGACGATGCTCTCCGGGGCCAGGAGGACCTGAAGGAGCAGCTGGCCATGGTGGAGCGCAGAGCCAACCTGCTGCAGGCCGAGATTGAGGAGCTGCGGGCCTCCCTGGAGCAGACGGAGAGGAGCAGGAAAATCGCAGAACAGGAGCTCCTGGACGCCAGTGAGCGCGTCCAGCTGCTGCACACCCAGGTGGGATTCAGCACAAAGAACTTACCTTCAGTAAATGCCTATGTCCCAGAAAACATAAGCTTGAACTTTTTATATGACAGGTTTTATACTTTTATCAAATTTTCACTTCATTATGAGAAATCTTTCACTGTTTTATTTTGCACATATTATTATTGATTGATTTCCTAAATTATTCTAAGGCTGCCCATATTCTTTCGTGTTAATATCTTTACTGACCCTTGTTATCAACATTAGCTTTTTTATTGTGGAGAAATGAAGTGTTTGAACATCTGTTACAATTTTATCCCTATTAGTGATCTTACTGGTAAATGGCAGTTAGAAAATTATAGAGCTATTTGATCTAATTCTGAACTATGTACCTTAAAAGGCTGAATATTCTGTAATATCTATTTTAATTAATTGTACTATATAACAAAAACATTAAAGGGCATTTGATTTGCAAATTTTTATCTGAAATTTTTTTCAAAAAATGGCTACAACTAAGTACTTTGGTAACATGATAAAAAATGTATAACTTATTTTTAACCAGAACACCAGCCTAATCAACACCAAGAAGAAGCTGGAGACAGACATCTCCCAACTCCAGGGAGAGATGGAGGACATTCTCCAGGAAGCTCGCAACGCAGAAGAGAAGGCCAAGAAGGCCATCACTGACGTGAGCAGAGGGCCACGCAGGGGTGGTCAAGCTAGAATCTTGACGGGCTATCTTATCTTAGCTCTCTCAACCTGTTTCATTTTACTGCTCATTAGGCGGCCATGATGGCCGAGGAGCTGAAGAAGGAGCAGGACACCAGCGCCCACCTGGAGCGGATGAAGAAGAACATGGAACAGACGGTGAAGGACCTGCAGAACCGCCTGGACGAGGCTGAGCAGCTGGCCCTGAAGGGCGGGAAGAAGCAGATCCAGAAGCTGGAGGCCAGGGTGGGTCTCTCAATATCTATTTCCATTTGTTCTCAATGCCTTATTGGATTAATGTTCTTAAGAGCCTATTCATTTGCAGGTACGTGAGCTGGAAGGAGAGGTTGAGAGTGAGCAAAAGCGTAACGTGGAAGCCGTCAAGGGCCTGCGCAAACATGAGAGGAGAGTGAAGGAACTCACCTACCAGGTGCAGCAACAGTTTTTATCAGCTAAGCACTCCTTGCGTATGTGGGAAACGCTCACATGCATAGATACTAAAGTCATGTGATTTTTAAGTAAGGCCCTGTTTTTATAATCTTTCAGACGGAAGAAGATCGGAAAAATATTCTCAGGCTTCAAGACCTGGTAGATAAACTTCAGGCAAAAGTGAAATCTTACAAGAGACAAGCTGAGGAGGCTGTAAGTATCCTTAAGATAGAGGGAAGAGAGAAGTCTTCCATTAAGAAAGCTAAAAAATAATTATATAAGCTTACTCCTTGTGGTAAATAACCTGTTTGCTTTATAGAAGACTGTGAATGTCTTAAAAATATTTGTATATTTTTTACTTAATTCTCATTACTTATAATATTAATGGCTTGATTTTGAAAGCCACAAAGAAAACTTAAAAAATGTCAAAGCAGAAATAATACAGGCAACATTATCTAGCCATAGTGTGATAAAGCTATAAAGTGATGAGAAACATAAACAGAAATGTTAAATGTTAAAAAAAAGTTAAATGTTAAAAAAAAACTTCCCTAAAAATTTTAGGGTTAAATTAAAATAAAAAACGTAACCATGGAGTAATTATTAATAATTCTGAGTAATTATTAATAATTATTAGTAATTGTTGATTAATTTATTAGCAACTTATAAATAAAAATCCAAGTAAGGTGTGACTTTTACAAACCTAGAGTGTAGTCAAAGTTGCTCTTGGAGGACAAATCATTGCTTTATATGCTTTCATAAATGAAGAAACTGACAGTCTAATAAAGAAATTATAAATAGTAAATTATTGAAAATAAGAGGTGCTGTTAAAGATAAACGTAGAAATTGATGAATTAGAGTATATGATTTTCTAATTTGATCATTTCAGTAACATCTGATAATTTCTGGGAAATTAATAAAATAAATACACTTATAACTAACATAATCAGGGGGAAAGTGAGAGAAAATGCAAACTCACAACATTACAAATGAGAAAGGGAACAAACTATACAAATAGAAGATTTTTTTTTAATGTAAAATATAAATCAGTCAAGACAGTTGAAATTGTAAAGAAACAAGAGCATATAAATGACTCAGTTGGCTAAATAAATTATTTCAGAGTTACTTCTGAAAATGGACTCAGGTCCAGATAGGTCTTTCAAAATTTCAAAGAACAGATAATCCCCAAGCTATGTAAGCCATTCCAGAGCACTGGAAAAGATGGAAAGCTTTCCAAATCACTTTAAGAAGCTCACGTAACTCTCATACCAAAACCTGTCCAAGAGAGGACAGGGAAAGAAACTAAAGACAGTTTTATTTATGAGTATAGCCGTAGCAAAGATAAATTACTAAGTAACTGAAACCCTTACTTTATTAAGGAAATTGCCCATCAGTGATTAAATAGGCTTAATTCCTACAATGTAAAGATTACTTAACATCAGAGAATCTGTCAGTAGAATCACTACATGAGAGAGAAGGAGAAAAAAAGTGACTGTTTTGAAATGTGCCAAAATTTTATGATAAAATTCAACATTTATTTCAATTTAAAGATGCTATTAAAAAATTCATCCTTAATGATAAAGAATATCTAACTTGAGCAAACAGTCATCTTCCAGCAAGCACTAACAAGCATGATGCTTGCTTCTTCTCCGCTCTTGTGTTTTCTCTTGATCTATTTGTGGCACATATTTTTTTTTAACATGTTTTGGTTGCAAAAATAGAACTGCGATTATTTATGAGACACGAAGCCCCAAATAAATCAAAAAGTTAATTTCAATGATAACCAAAATCCAGGAGGTGGTTAAGACAATAGTGTTTCCTGCTGGGTATTTTAACTTTTCTGCACTTGCCAAGTCCTTTCTTCCCCTAGGTCTACAGAGTCTAGAAAGATGCACATTATGGGTTGCTTACAATTATATTTTTATCCTCAGGAGGAACAATCCAATACAAATCTATCTAAATTCCGCAAACTCCAGCATGAACTGGAGGAAGCCGAGGAGAGGGCTGACATTGCTGAATCCCAGGTCAACAAGCTGCGGGTGAAGAGCCGGGAGGTTCACACGAAAGTCATAAGTGAAGAGTGATCATAACCTGATGCTATGGGATGACTGAAGAGAGGCACAAAATGTGAAGTCTTCGGTCATTTCTCTCTGTAATTGTTGTCTATCCTACCCTATTGCAAAGGAAATAAAAAGCATAGGGCATTTTGCAAGCAATATCCTTAGACTGGTCTTCTCTTTTCTCTTTCTCCTGAAACGATGTCAAAGCCTGAATAATCATAAGGGTATCAAACAATCACATTTGACCTGCCACTAAGAAATAACTATATTTGCTTTTATTTTAGGTTTATAGTAATACTTTAAGAGTATAAAGTTGTCGCTGATCAGGGAAGTCTGATCTGATGAGCAGAAATATGGAAGTTATTTTTATTTTTCTAACCTTTCCCTAGTATTGGGGAATATAGTAGGATCTTAAAAAGCTCCAGCTTCCCGTAACATGAACCTTATTTTCCAGGTCTACACAAAGACTGGCACTGGTTATACTCTCACACAGGGGATTCCCACTGAATTATATCGTTAATTCTCCTTGCTTAATAACTGTTATCAAGAATACAAGTATAACTATTAGCACAGGGAAATTTTCATCATTAATACCAATATATTCACAGCATATGCATCGGGTAATGGGTACAACATTAAAAAAGTAAGATGTGACCTTTCTCCTTATGAAAGCTACAAAGTGGCTATGAAGTCTGGAGACAAAATATTACTCTATATGCTATATAATATCAATAAATGGTTTATTAGCCAATGTTTCCAGATTTTATGGCCTTCTATAATCACGTAAAGATTATAAATGATTATTTATATCGATCAATAAATGACTAAAAGTATCAATATGAATCCTCCAAATAAATTATTCAAATGTATACTGGACACAGATAATGATAAGTATGAATTTGGTGCAAAAACTAGACATGGTAGTAATCTGAATTACTCAGAGAAGTTTCCTGAGAGAATCAAGATGTCTTAAACCGGATTCAGCTGTGATGCACAGCCAAAAAGGTAACCTTCCCAGAGAGTGTAATTTAAATGCCCCTGTGAGAGAACGCCTTAAATCAGATGTGTGGAAGCAGCTTCACAGGGAATCTGGATTCACACTGGCCTCAGGAAGGGTGTGGAATCACTTTTCACTGAACTTCTACTGTGTTCCCACATCACCTGTAAATACTTAAGTGCCTCAGAACTTGGCTGTAATGACCAAAAACAACATCTTATTTTCTACTTACTGGAAAATCTACCCAAAGCAGTCAAAAAGCCATTTAAAAATTCCCATGGAATCCTATTGAGAGCATTATTAAAGTGTTCTCTCCCTGAGAACACTGACATTTTCCAGATGCCTGATAAAGAAAGGGTGTAAGAAAGTAAAATGATGTGCCTGTGGCTACAAAGCAGGTTAAGAGTTGGCTAGGCATGCCCACTCAGACGCATGTCTCCTGTAAGACCCTTCCTGATGCCTTTAAAAAGCATGCTGGGCTGCAAACCAAGTGACCAAGGTCTGGACTGCTGTGTGATTTGTGAACTCTCTTCTATTCTTTGAATTTCAGTTTCTTTCTCAGTGACAAGAGGAATATGGATTTAATAGTCCCTTACAGCAATAAAATCATGTGACCATTATGAACAGTATCTCCAGATACCTGCTTTCATAAGGCAGCTTATTTCCATTAAATTGACTGAAATATAATTACAGTAATGCAGGAATGGCTTCAAAACAGGGTATATTAAGCAAATTCTGTCTCAATCTCAGACAGACAATGATGACACAGAGACAGGCAAGGCCATGGAGACAATAAAACAAACTTTTTTTGATAAAAAATCAGAATGGAAAATAATGTGCCTGTATCATTCACAAGCAAAATGTGAACTATATACCATTGATAACTGATGGAGGAGAAGTCACAGATGCTGCATATGTAGACAGAGAAATGCTCTGTTTTCTAGTATTTTCTTACATTGAGTTTCACAGAGGATTTCACAAAAAAACTTGTGTTAAAAAAAAGAGAGCGAGCGAGCGAGCGAGAGGCAGAACATCCGAGCTCGGCGAGGCAATACAATCTTGGAGCAAGCCTGAAGTGGGAGTGGAGTGATCTGACAGTGAACAGACTGACTGAAGGAAACAAAAGAAGCCGTCTGTCTTTGGCTGCTCTTCATGAAGCAAGTTTTAAAATTAAATTTCGAAGCATCCTCCAAAAAGTACAGCAAATTGGGGGAAAAAATTACGGCTTCTCGGGAGAAACTCGCCATCTTTTCCTAACCCTCTGGTAAAGAGCAGAAACTTTCCTCCCGGGTATAGTATCTGCAATCGTGCGGCAGCTGAAGAGCCCTGACACGGCGAGGCAGGAAAACCAGGTGGAGGGCACGCAGATCCCGGCTGCTTCTGAAACAACGCCTCACGTTATTCCGCAGGCGGTCACTTCCACGTTGCCAACAACTCAAATTATTTATAGGAGACTGATTTATACACTGAACCCAGTGTGAGACGAAATATTTCTAATTATATCCAAACATCTTTAATATGAGGGGAATTATGCTTGGAGACCTTCATTGCCAAAAACACGTTTTGCCAAATATGATTTAAGAAAGGGGAGGAGGCTACGTGTTTTCCATATTTGACCCTATAAAAGTGCCCTTGGAATGAGTATGACTTGTCTTTCCTCATAAAGCTTCAAGGTAAGTGTGTGTGAGGACAGGCCCTGTCGGAGGACCGGCAGGGATGTCTGGCTGCCCGCACGCATGCCACACATCCTGGCTCCCACTGCCGCTGGCAGCCCTTCCAGTCAAGCACCAACTTACGCTGTAGCAATTTTAATTAGATGCTTCAGTATTCCCAGTCATTTCCTGCTTCTCAGTTAAGAATCATTCATGCTACAGCTGGGAATTGCCAGAATTTAACCAAAGGAAATTTGCTTTTTTTCTTACAGTTCTGACCCACTTCAAGGTTGCATCTCTAAGGTAAGATACTGATTTTTTATTTCTGATTCTTGGCAGGGTGCAAGAAATCTTTTGCAGTGGTTTGGAGAGTGGCCGGGGGGATTATAAAATAAAAGCATTTCAATTTCATGGCTGTTCATTCTTCCCTTGAAAAACTCCGAGGGGGACTTTACAGACTGGTTCTCATTAATTTATATCTTTTGCAATATATGAAATATCTGCTTTCTCAGAATCTTTAGGAGTTTTAGATACATTTTTTTCTATTTGTAGTATTACAGGTTGTCTTTCAAATAACTGAATTGCAACATGCAATATAACATTTCAGAGCATTATAATTCATTCATAGAGAAAATGTAAATTTCATACTACAGCTTTTACTCAGCACAATATATAATATAAAATACCTTAAGAAGCTGTCTAAATGGATAAGCAGAATGGATAGAATCCTTGCCTTGGAAAATGGCTGAAATCTGCATGGTGTTTCACATGCTATAAAATGGACATTTTAAAAAATATGATGTGAAAGTTGATTGTGAGCATTTTTTAGCAAGACAAAAGATTTTAGTTGTACTTTCCAAATCACTGTAGTTTGAATGGAAAAATGTTAAGAAGTGCTTTGAGTTTTCCTGGAAGATGTCTTCTATTATTACAAAACAGGTTACATATGATCATTATTGACAGGATTAACAGATGCTAAAAGTGACAAGAAAAAAATTTTCTGAAATTTTATAAAGATATTAGTAATAAAGTAAGAAAATATAGGTAATAACACTTATAATAAGTTTCTGAGAATACTAAAGGTGGGTAAAGAAGCGGAAGCTTGTCAGAAGTACGACACAGGAACAGGAGAAACTGACGTGTAATAGATTATTTTTGACAAAACAAAGTTGCTCTCATTTCTACTTTCCTCTATTAGGTAGTATTTGAAAACCAGAAATCTATAAAAAAAAGCTTTTCACCATTTACAAAACAGTTCCTATAATTTTACAATGTGTTTCTGTTGAACTTTTAATTGATAAAGCCAGCTTTGATCCTTCCCTGTACCTAGCATGTGTCCTAAGAGGCGTGAGGGATGCTGTAAAAGGAAAGCACTCCCTGCCTGCAAGATGCTTATAATCTAGCTGGACGATCAGAACTAAGAGTTAAAGAGCTGGAGAAGCCCTGCTGTCACGTTAGCATTGTGTTCTGGATACCCTGACATGGGTTCCTTCTAAAGGTTAATATGCAAATGAAACAGGAAAAGGAGGTACAACATCATACAATGGATGAGCCAGAAACAAAAGTTTCTTTCCAAATAGAGTAATTATCTGTTAGCACTAGCACAGAATGCAGAGAATGACATTTCACCTCCAGCCAAGCCAGGGAGGTGCTCACACGAAACATTATGCTCGCTCTAAACTGGTCAGTAAATGAAAACTGTTTTGGTTTTTTAACATAAATCTAATGGTCAAGTTTCTGAATTTTTATAGTATCTTTTCTTCCTCTACCAGGCAGGGTCTTTGACAGGGCTGCCATCAATAACCTGCAGCCATGAGTTCAGACCAGGAAATGGCTGTCTTTGGGGAGGCTGCTCCTTACCTCCGAAAGTCTGAAAAGGAGCGCATCGAGGCCCAGAATAGGCCCTTTGATGCCAAGACATCAGTCTTTGTGGCTGAGCCCAAGGAATCCTTTGTCAAAGGGACGATCCAGAGCAGAGAAGGAGGGAAAGTGACGGTGAAGACCGAAGGAGGAGCGGTGAGTAGGGTCCCAGGAGCTGACTACATTCCACTGATGATTTCGTTTGGTCACTCAATTGACATAAACAGTCATCTCTCCTGTTTCCCAGACTCTGACAGTGAAAGATGACCAGGTCTACCCCATGAACCCTCCCAAATTTGACAAGATCGAGGACATGGCCATGATGACCCACCTGCACGAGCCAGGAGTGCTGTACAACCTCAAAGAGCGTTACGCAGCCTGGATGATCTACTGTGAGTTCATTCTCATGGACTTCTTCTGCTCATGCACGTCGCTCATATTTTGAAAAACAGCACATTCCTAAGGTCCCCATGAAATAATTAATTTCTTTTCTATTTCTTTTGGTGCAGACCTACTCAGGCCTGTTCTGCGTCACTGTCAACCCCTACAAGTGGCTGCCAGTGTACAACGCAGAGGTGGTGGCTGCCTACCGAGGCAAAAAGCGCCAGGAGGCCCCGCCCCACATCTTCTCCATCTCTGACAACGCCTATCAGTTCATGCTGACTGGTGAGTGGTTCAAATATTTTCCATATGAATTATTTTACCACCTATAATCACAAAATGGTAAAGCAAAAAAGGGCTTTGGAAATAATTGAATCCAACCTCCCAGTAGCACAGAAGAGGGGACAAAAGAACAGTGAGGTCCACACTGTCAAGCGGGAACTAACATTCAGTTCTTCTGATTCCACCCCCATGACTCCACCAGACCACGTACTGCTCCATCCTACTAAGTGTGACTCGCTGATAGTCTCTTTGCTTGGAAATTCATGATTTTAAACATTTAATTAACAAAAACAAGCTGAAGTGTATTGTCTGAATAGAAATGAAAAATACATGTTCAACATTTTAGTACCTAAGTATCCTGTTGATTGCAACCTGGATACTTTTAAGAGTACTGTTACATCTTTAAAGTCGTCAGAAACCACCTCAGAGACAATATCCCCTCTCTGATGAAAGTGATATTTTGGGGCTACATGCATACAAACGGAAATTGTTACTGTTCCCCTATTAAAGAACTTAATTCTGATAGAGGCACTATCTCTCACCTGATCTTTATTTGACCCAATGGCATTTTTGGGGAAGGCTGATCAGAGTTAGGGTTGCAGTCAATGGCCCTGAGATACAAGTGAGTACATGTGTATATGCGTGCGCATGTGTGTATCTGCGATATGAATTGAACTTTGGTCTGATTAACACTACTTTAAACTATAAAATAGAGTCTAAGTCTTAGCATATTATGTATTTTTCAGTTATATGCATCCGTCAGCAGACAGCCTGAAATCTACAGATGACAAGTAGGGAATGTGGCTCTGTAAAGTTGCTTTTTTTTTTTTTTTTTTTTAATCAAAAGGACACACTTCCAGTGGTGCCTAAGTTTAAAATATGACAATATTTTAATGTCTCTCTTTCCCAACTTGAGACTTAAAAATAATATCACATATAGCTTTATAATAATATATTGAAAAACTCCATTGAACTAGACACACACGATGCTCTCAGTGTCTACCTAAAGAAAGGTTCTTTGTGTAATGATATAAATGTTGACTGTCCACTATTTTTCTTCCAGATCGGGAGAATCAGTCTATCTTAATCACGTATGTATTAATATTATGAGACTTATTCCTATTTTACTCACACTGGGAAAATGACAAACCAAAACAAGAAATTGCTTCATGCCCCCATACTAAACCAACAGCATGATCAGCCTGCAATTAGATATTATAAAGTTTAGGTTACATCTGAATGCAAAAGAACAATGTCCCAATTTAAATCATTTGCTAGTCCAGTACTGAAAGTTCCAGAATGTTCCGGCAAGTTGGAGATGTAAACCACCACATCCTCACACGGCCAGAACCCGTTACCGGGAAGCGAGCACACACAGCTTCCGACGGTTGGGAGTTTGACAACGTTGCCAGTGTTTCATTTGCAAGGTCTACTGGGGAATGCTTATTCCTTCAAAGACCTCACTTGGGAATGTCTTTAGCCTAAGGAAGCTGACAGACACATCATTATTTCAGAGAGTTTTGCACTAATTGCTTCATTTATTACATAGTGATTGAGTGGGTACTTCTTGGACACTCAAGTCCCGGGCTAAGCCCCTAGAAGAGAGTCTCGCATATTTTAAGCGCTCAAGAAATAAGCGTTACATGATTACTGAATGAATGTCTCAGCTTCTGTTGAGTGCAAAGCACCAGAAACACCATGAGCTACATGTTAGATGAAGAGAAAGACCTAGGAGACTCTGACAAGAAATATAAAGCAGGCAAATAAGGCAGTGAATGCAGATGAAAGTCGTTTCATTTGTCACAAGAGCTTAATCTCTCACACATATTGGATCACTGTCTGACAGCGGGGAGTCCGGGGCTGGGAAGACTGTGAACACGAAGCGCGTCATCCAGTACTTTGCAACAATTGCGGTGACAGGGGAGAAGAGGAAGGAGGAACCTACTAGTGGCAAAATGCAGGTGGGTCTGGCCGCCGTGTCACAATCTGGGCTGGCAGGTGAGAAACTCCTGAGCCCCACAAGTGAGGACCGCTCTTGCCTTCTTGCCTTTGCAGGGGACCCTGGAAGATCAAATCATCAGTGCCAACCCCCTACTGGAGGCCTTTGGCAACGCCAAGACCGTGAGGAATGACAACTCCTCTCGCTTTGTAAGTCCCTAGGTCACAGAAAGGCTTTCTCAGCCCTTCAGTGCCAAACGAGGCATGTCTCAGTTATCATTTCAGTCTCTTCTTACTTCTGTGCCTCCAGTTTTGTATATAACATCACCCTTTTCACTTGCAAGGGTAAATTCATCAGGATCCACTTCGGTACCACAGGGAAACTGGCTTCTGCTGATATTGAAACATGTGAGTAACAGGACCCCCTAAGTAGAATCCAAGAACGGCAAATGATGGTTTGGAGGAACATTCTACAGCTCCTGCTGAGCCTGGAGCCTGTGAGACACCAGTCTGCTGCCAAGCACACCCGTGGTTAATGCCAGTCTCAACCACAGCCCGCAGCGGGCTTTATCCCCCCCCACCCCCTCCCCGCCCCAGTCATGAGCTAACGGTTCTGGAGAAACCGCCAGGGCTCGTGGGGCTTGTCTGAAGTAGTCCAGCCTCAGAACAAATTTCAAATTTTTCTCGGGAAAAGCTAAGACTAGAAGTATATCTGTTTCCTATGGGTTCAGTGTATGTGATTTCTTCCTAGTACGAGCCTTCATAAACATGCTCTTAGTAACCCCTCTGGTATAAAGTGAGAAGAGACCCAGGAGAGGACCGAGTTATCAAGGATCAGGTATATTCCAAATGTCAAGGACCTTCTGTGTGAGAATGAATACGTCCTGGGCCAGGCAACTTTAGTTCCCTTCTAGAGGTAGTAAGAGCAAACGCGCGGCGTTTGCAGAGACGTAACGTGGACTATCTACCTCGTGGGGACGTTCAGCTGGAATCTCAAGCATGCCAAGGAGATTTAGCTAGAGACCCACGGTTCCAAAATCACTCCAGGAACTTTATACTTTTTTCACCTACGCCAACGCCTGCTTTCCACCGCAGATCTCCTGGAAAAGTCTAGAGTCACTTTCCAGCTAAAGGCAGAAAGAAGCTACCATATTTTTTACCAGATCATGTCTAACAAGAAGCCAGATCTAATTGGTAAGAGCTTAAATTTGTAAGTTAGAAGCTAATTGTTCTATTAGCATCTTCTAAGGTGAAACATATACACCGAATTTTCCACGTACACAGAAATGCTCCTGATCACCACCAACCCGTACGACTACGCCTACGTCAGTCAAGGGGAGATCTCAGTCCCCAGCATTGATGACCAAGAAGAGCTGATGGCCACAGACGTAAGTTACACGTGCAGTTTTTAAAAAACAATTCCTTACATTTGGGCATGACGATGACAACCTGCTGTAGGTGTGATTAAGGACATAATACAAATGCTCCTAAATAAGTTGGTGCCTTCTGCCCAACTTCTGTCCTCTCATCTCTCCTGGCAGAGCGCCATCGACATCCTGGGCTTCACTGCGGATGAAAGGGTCGCCATCTACAAGCTCACAGGGGCAGTAATGCACTACGGGAACTTGAAATTCAAGCAAAAGCAGCGAGAGGAGCAGGCTGAGCCAGATGGCACTGAAGGTACCTGGTGAACCTCTATCTGGGCTAAATTAGAGAATACAGGCAAATAAGCCCATTCGAAACTCATGTCTCCTCTACAGCTGAGCTTCGGATGCATATACACAAATCTACCCCCACACAGTATGATTCACTCCTTACTCTGTCCCTATCAACTGTGAGGCCACAGTATGTCATGCTGGATACTCGAATTGTGTCTCTGCAGTTGCTGACAAGGCTGCCTATCTCCAGGGTCTGAACTCTGCTGACCTGCTTAAAGCCCTCTGCTTTCCCAGGGTCAAGGTTGGCAACGAGTACGTCACCAAAGGCCAGACTGTGCAGCAGGCAAGTGCATGACACTATGAATCACACACCCCCGACGTCCTCATGACATGTCTTCAATAACGCAGTGATCATTACTCTCTCTATGAAGGTGTACAACGCCGTGGGTGCTCTGGCCAAAGCTGTTTATGATAAGATGTTCCTGTGGATGGTCACCCGCATCAACCAGCAGCTGGACACCAAGCAGCCCCGGCAGTACTTCATCGGGGTCTTGGACATCGCTGGCTTTGAGATCTTTGATGTGAGTTAGCACAGATTTCGCAGGAGAAAAACTTAACAAATCTTACTTCCACGGTCTGTGTTACAAAAGGTCTATGAAAGACAGCTACACTACAAAGTAAACTGACACATGAAAGAAGATCAAAAGTCCACGAAAGGACGTGAATTTTAGGGCGAGACAGATCTGGGCTCAGATTCTACCTGTCAGTTCTGACCTGTGTGAACTTGGTTAATGGAAATGGTGTCCGACCCAAAGCTGGGCAAGTTCAACTACCATGTAAGACACCTAACACTCCAGGTAACACTCACTCCTGAGATCTTTCTACCACTGGGTTTCTTAATTTCAAGACATGAGCACAGTCCCCAAGCACAGTCAGCATCTAGTAAATGATGAAGAAGGTGAAGAGGCAACAACGGCAGCAAACTGGCAGTGGGGAAACGATGACAAATGCAAAGAACAGTTCTGAGATTCCTACCTGCCCTGCCGTGTGCAGGTACGGAGGATGGAAACAGCATCATAAAGACACTCAAATTCCACTGCCCAGGACAGACGAAAGCCATATAGTTTAGGAAGAAGGTTACCAAAGTCCCCTTCCTGACAGTAGTGTCTCGGATGTGTCTGATCCAGAGGTCCCATGTCTTCCCCTTTCTCTATAAGTAGACTGATGGACACTGAATGAGATTGTCTGAGTTTTACGGACAAGAGCATTTCCAGAAATTTTCAAGCCGACACGGGAAAGAGAGAGAATCTGGTACCAAGACGGAACAGGAAGAGCAATCCACACGTTTTCAAATAAGAGAACTAACAACAGTGCAAGCTTGTAGACTCTGAGAGTTTTAAAATAACAGTTTTGCTGAGATAATCATTCACATACCGTACAGTTCACTTATTTAAATTTCTGAATTCAGAGGTTTTTGATATACTTACAGACCTGTGCAACCGTCACGACAACTGATTTTAGAACATTGTCATCCCTTCAATGAGAAATCCCTCCCCATTAAGCAGTCATTCTCCACTTCCCTCTCCCCCAGCCCCTAGAAACCACTAATTTCTTTTGTGTCTTTGCATTTGCCTATTCTGGACATTTCATATAAGCGGAATCATATAATGCGTGGCCTTTGAAGCTGCCTTCTTTCACTTAGCCTAATGTTTGCAAGGTTCATCCGTCCTGTACAACCTCTTTGACTTCTGTGTACGGTGATACCGCTTTCAGTCAAGAGCATTCCCAATCGTGTTTCTCCGCAGGTGGGCAGGTAGACTAGCCAAGCAAGAAAAGCCACGTTCAGAGAGAGGCTGTATCACAAGATGAACAGCAATTTGTGTTTTCTGCTTATTTAGTTCAACAGCCTGGAGCAGCTGTGCATCAACTTCACCAACGAGAAACTGCAACAGTTTTTCAACCACCACATGTTCGTGCTGGAGCAGGAGGAGTACAAGAAGGAGGGCATCGAGTGGGAGTTCATCGACTTCGGGATGGACCTGGCTGCCTGCATCGAGCTCATCGAGAAGGTTCGCTTCCCTTTTTCAGATTGCAGATCATACTGCTGACCACTATTTTTGTTTAATCATAAAACTTGGTATATTCTATGGTACAAGACTTCTACATATAAACAAAATCATGGAAAGTCCTTTTGCCAACCCTGAGGTAGCTATTCAGTGAAAGGAGACTGGATCTCTTCTATCGAGTCCAGAACTCTGCATTTCCCTACAGTTTGCAATTCAACTTTACACTTAAACCATCTTTCCTTATGAAAGAGCTCAGAGAATAGTATGTCTTCTTATTTCTTTGTCAGCCTTGGATTCATTACTCCTGGCATTTGAAATTTGAGTTTCTAGCACCTTAAAGCAGAGCCTCTCGAATTAGCCAAAGACTCACCACACGTACTTAAAATTGCCCACTTCCCTAATCTCAATCATAGAAATACTTGTTTTCCAAGTTCTCTGACATAACCTGCATTGCTTGCAAGTTACCCCTGGAGAAATACTGCTTTAAAGCCTTTGGGAGAAAGTCACAAACTCTAGTAGAGCTCATCTCCATTAACTTGCTCTCCATCATACCCTAGAGCCTGCAGTACATCTGGATCTTCAGAAGTACCAGATAAATATTGGTAATTTAACAACTTCCAATCAAAGAAATGAGGTTTACCAACCATAATAAATTAAACAGCGAATTTTCTCAAACAGGATAATAATGTTACATATTACATCTACTGGCAGACGAAATTCAAATCTCATCTTCCTTTTCATTCTCTCAGCCTATGGGCATCTTCTCCATCCTGGAAGAGGAGTGCATGTTCCCCAAGGCCACAGACATCTCCTTCAAGAACAAGCTCTATGAGCAGCATCTTGGAAAGTCTGCCAACTTCCAGAAGCCCAAGCCTGCCAAAGGCAAGCCCGAGGCCCACTTCTCCCTGATTCACTACGCAGGCACCGTGGACTACAACATTATCGGCTGGCTGGACAAGAACAAGGACCCCCTGAACGACACCGTGGTCGGGCTGTACCAGAAGTCCGCATTGAAGACTCTGGCTCTCCTCTTCGCTGGAAGAGAAACTGATGCAGGTAACTTTCAACAGAATTAACCTTTTACTCAATATAGAAAACCCAGGCAGAGAACGCCTGCACTATGATTGCTTGTGATTTCTCTTCCTCTTAGAGTCTGTTGGAAAGAAAGGTGGTAAGAAGAAGGGTTCTTCCTTCCAGACCGTGTCTGCTCTCTTCAGGGTACAAACTTCATTTTTCTCTCTCTAATTAGATTCAGGAAGTTCAATTTTACTTTATTGTGTGTGGAAGGGGAAGTAATCTTGCAAGGATTCTAGAACTAGATGTGGCTCAAAGAGACGGGTCAGCAGGCAGTGGCAGAACTGAGTCTCAGGAAGGCCTGAGGTAGCTTGGAAGAGAGAGCTCAGTATACAGGAAACACAGGTGTCCGGAAGTTGGAGTCAGTGTGAGATGTATAATTCAGTACTGGGGACAGGAAATGAAGTTATTTGACAATAAATGTTCCTTTGGGAGAAGATTAAGCAAAACCTAAGATTTTCTTGAGCCTATGGGAGTGCCCAAATGAGGCAGGTGCTCAGGCGTATATTGGCATAGAAGCAAAATGAGTAGCTTTTGAAAGTTGAGGATAGAAAAGTAGTGGTAGGATTTGGAGACTGATCTAAAAGAAGAAAATAAGAAACCAGATGTGATAAGAAATAGCTTTTTAAGGAAAACTGACTCATCCTTTGACAATCCTATCTGTAACAACTGAAGTTCTAGTTATTCTGAAAAAAAAAAAAAATCACGATTTCCATTGAGTGGAAAACTTCTCACGTTTGGTAATATGGCTGTCGGTTTTCTGACAATTCCCAGAACATGGCACTGAAGAGCCCCTTTCTATGAAACCAGCAGGAGGACCCAGCTCTGTAATTATAAGGAGTAAGCATGTAATAGAAAAGCAGGTGCAACTGAAAGTTGGAGAAAGAAAGAAATGGGAGATTTGGAGAAACACTTTGAATTACTTGTAAATCAGACCGCATATCTAGGCAAAAGATCGTAAGTGACGTGTTTCCATGTGTTAAAATGTCACATATTTATAACATATGCTAGGAAATTCCATAGCAGCGAACGACCACTTTAACAGCTAGTTTATAAGGCACAGAGAGAGGAAACAGAAGGACAAGTTGGGAGTGTGGAGATTCCAGAGAAAATCCTTTGCCAATTCAACCTGGATGCTATTCATTACAATCGAACCAATGTCATGGCTCAGGATGATTTATGTCTACAAATGTGAATGTAAGAAAACAGTGCGTTTTTTAAGCAAATATTCATATGGTTCCACAGGAGAATTTGAACAAGCTGATGACCAACCTGAGGAGCACTCACCCTCACTTTGTACGGTGCATCATCCCCAATGAAACCAAAACTCCCGGTAAGGCACGTCTGACATCCAGACGAGTTCCGGTGTGTCTGCTTTAGATCATGAAATAAGGCGTGGGTGGTATTTCTCCTTCTAGGGGCCATGGAGCATGAACTGGTCCTGCACCAGCTGCGCTGTAACGGAGTGCTGGAGGGCATCCGCATCTGCAGGAAGGGCTTCCCCAGCAGGATCCTCTATGCAGACTTCAAACAGAGGTCAGACTTTCCTAATTGTGGTGCATCCTAAAATTCAGTATAAATATATTTAGTGTAAGCAAAACAACTTAGTGAAAAATATGCCTCTATTTGTTATTTTTTAATTTCCAAAAAAAGAATAAAAAATTATGTCTCAAAACACCTTTAAAATATAGATATACCACTCCACAGATATATTAAGCACTCTGCAGACGTTTCACTGGACTTACTATGCCCCTGGCTTAGCTCATAGATGTCTACATTAACTTCAAAAATTATAAGAACAGCCATTATTGAGTGCTCAATATGTTTGGATTATTTCATTTAATCCTTACAAAAACTCAGTAGAGATAAGTGCTATCCATAGCAAATGCATCTAGAAAGAATAATATGTTACATTTTGTTGGTTGTCTACATAAATGTGAACAAGATTGAAGGATCCTTTCCTGAGAACAGGGTCCGACGAGGCAGAAAGTAAAGTGGCAACTGTGCAGGGAGGTAAAATGGAATAAAAATAGACAGTAGATACTAGATTTACTATCTGTGTAGACAGCGTAGAAAGAATACTAATTACTTTAAAGCTGAGTTTTTAAAATGGATCATTTAATGCTTAGCGACTAGCAGTGCCATCAATAAACCAAGTTTTAAAAAACTATATTTACTTTACCAGATACAAGGTATTAAATGCAAGTGCCATCCCTGAAGGACAGTTCATTGACAGCAAGAAGGCTTCTGAGAAGCTCCTTGGGTCCATCGACATTGACCACACCCAGTACAAATTCGGTCACACCAAGGTAACACCCGTCTCTAACGCCCTCTTGACACTGTGCCTGTCTCTCTGGAGTCTACGCAAAGTTTCTGATCTGCAACTCTGCCCCCACACAGGTCTTTTTCAAAGCTGGTCTTCTGGGGCTCCTAGAGGAGATGCGAGATGAGAAGCTGGCCCAGCTGATGACCCGAACCCAGGCCAGGTGCAGAGGGTTCTTGGCAAGAGTAGAGTACCAGAAGATGGTGGAGAGAAGGTACTAAATGGGATACTTTACTAAACCCCATCAGCCTAGGCCTTTTAATTTTGCTTCCTGTTATATCTGACTTTAAGGATTTATGTCCCCATTACAGAGAGTCCATCTTCTGCATCCAGTACAATATCCGTGCCTTCATGAATGTGAAGCACTGGCCCTGGATGAAGCTGTATTTCAAGATCAAGCCCCTCCTCAAGAGCGCAGAAACAGAGAAGGAGATGGCCAACATGAAGGAAGAATTTGAGAAGACCAAAGAAAGCCTTGCAAAGTCTGAAGCCAAAAGGAAAGAGCTGGAAGAAAAAATGGTTACTCTGATGCAAGAGAAAAATGACCTGCAGCTCCAGGTTCAATCTGTGAGTATCAGAGCCCACTGCCTGCAATCTGATGCTAAAATTTCGATTCAGCAATTACTAGAGGAGAGGCCAGATTCCACCTTATTAAGGGACTGATTATCAATCGTTCCTAATTCACAACTGCTCAGAATGGTCCATAAAATTTTATATATAATATTACTAAAAAGCACTGTGATAGGATTCCTTGCTGTTGAGAAGGGAAAAATAAAAAACATTCTTCCTTTCCCCCTGTTGTTTTTCCTAACAGAATATGGGCAGGAAATAAAGTGATCTTTGATCCCTAAGATTATCCCTACTGAAAAATGCAAATAAGAGCAGTGAAAAAAGAGAAATATTGACAGGGAAAAGGAGGAGACTTTGTGATGAAAATGTATCAACTTGAAACCAATATTCTGAATTTCTGTATCTCTGGTCCCCCGGGCAATTTCCCTCTCAACTGTATCATTAGAAACTCTCTAGTCCCCTGAAAGAACAGGACCATTGCAAAGACAATGGCAATACTTTTCATAAATAGTGTCAATGAGACGATGCATGAGAGATAGTGTTGATGTTCTTGGTCCAATGTCCCAGTAAATATCCAGAGAATATTTGGAAGAAATATTTGATCAACACCATCACCTAACCCATTTTTGTGACCTAAATGACAAGAGAATTTCAGCTACCGCCACTGAAATCAACAACAGAAATGTTTAAGGCTACTCTCTAGTTCTCTGAATTCAGAACAAACTCTACATTGGTTCCACTGGGTGCACAGGTTTTAGACACAAGACTAGAAAATTTAAAGAAAGATGAATTGTAAATACCTAGGTCAGCACTGTGATTTTCCTTGTAGTTTTCGTAGACCAAGGTTTTCTAAATTGAGGAGGGGTTCATCACACTTTCAAGAATCAAAGGATAATTGCATAGGGTACCTGAGTCTGATCCAAGTATAATTCTCTCCTCTCAACATAATATGACCTCTTTTCAACATTATTCTATCAACAACCTATTTAATAAATGTTTCATGAAGTAGCAAGCATTAGGGATACAACTTTGAGCAAGGGACATGGACCCTGCCCTCAGAGAGTTTATATTCCAACTCCCATTTCTTCTCCTAAGAAACACTCTTGCTACTTCTCAAAGCACCACCTTTTAAAAATGCTCTGTTGCCCTGAGTCGTTCCAGCTGCTCCCTTTAACTCCCAGCTACTCTTGTTACTGTAGGACATGTCTTCCTTTGAAGTCACTTTTCTGATATTACCCCTCCCTCCAAGCACCTGCTAGATACCCAACCATTTTCTTTGTTTTCTTTTAATAAACTTTTTTGGAAAATAATGTTAAATGTATCTTCAGTGCCATAAGTGCCCAATAAATATTTCCTAAACAATGGAAAACTAATAAAAATTAACCTAAGACTTTAAAGCACAATTTACTTGTTTGGTTTCAAAATCTTAATAAAATCTGAGAATGTTCACAAAACAAAATCCAGAAGTGTCTACTGTTCCTTCTCAGGAAGCAGATAGCTTGGCTGATGCAGAGGAAAGATGTGACCAGTTGATCAAAACCAAAATCCACCTGGAGGCCAAGATCAAGGAGGTGACTGAGAGAGCTGAGGATGAGGAAGAGATCAACGCTGAGCTGACGGCCAAGAAGAGGAAGCTGGAGGACGAATGTTCAGAGCTGAAGAAAGACATAGATGACCTTGAGCTGACACTGGCCAAGGTTGAAAAGGAGAAACACGCCACAGAGAACAAGGTATGAAACACACTTCTATGTAGCATTTAGAGACTCCGCCATCCAATTACGCTGCTTTGGAGCAAAGATAATGTCTTCCTTAACTTTCCTAGGTAAAAAACCTCACAGAAGAGATGGCAGGACTGGATGAAGTCATAGCTAAGCTGACCAAGGAGAAGAAGGCCCTCCAGGAGGCCCACCAGCAGACCCTGGATGACCTACAGGCAGAAGAGGACAAAGTCAACACCCTGACCAAAGCTAAAACCAAGCTAGAGCAGCAAGTGGATGACGTAAGTCTAGGATTATCAAGGAAATTATTTTCTTGAAAAGGAAGCTAAGCAATCCTTTTGACTTGACATTTATATTAAGCTTGAAGGGTCCTTGGAGCAAGAAAAGAAACTGCGCATGGACCTAGAGAGAGCCAAGAGGAAACTGGAGGGTGACCTAAAATTGGCCCAAGAATCCACAATGGATATAGAAAATGACAAACAGCAACTTGATGAGAAACTCAAAAAGTGAGTATGATAGAATTCAACTGTAACCTGCTTCTTGTCTGGGTCTCTAAAATATTACTTCATGGCACACAGAAGAAAAACAATGTCATCTTTGACTTTTGTCTGTAATGAAAATGGTACACTACTGACTTGTAAAACATGTCCTACTCACTTCGTCAACACCAGCAGTATAAAGATAATCAATTACACAGAGGAAAGAAGACTGGTAGGAGGACGGACGGAGAGCTAACGTGTTGCTCTTCTAACAGGAAAGAATTTGAGATGAGCAATCTGCAAAGCAAGATTGAAGATGAACAGGCCCTTGCGATGCAGCTGCAGAAGAAGATCAAGGAGTTGCAGGTAAGTATGTGATTTCCATCAGTCTCATCCAAAATGACAAAAAAATTCCTACCACCAAGGAGCTCTTAACTTTGAGCCTTTCCCCATGCCAGGCCCGCATCGAGGAGCTGGAGGAGGAAATCGAGGCAGAGCGGGCCTCCCGGGCCAAAGCAGAGAAGCAGCGCTCTGACCTCACCCGGGAACTGGAGGAGATCAGCGAGCGGCTGGAAGAAGCCGGTGGGGCGACTTCAGCCCAGATCGAGATGAACAAGAAGCGGGAGGCCGAGTTCCAGAAAATGCGCCGGGACCTGGAGGAGGCCACCCTGCAGCACGAGGCCACGGCGGCCGCGCTGAGGAAGAAGCACGCGGACAGCGTGGCCGAGCTGGGGGAGCAGATCGACAACCTGCAGAGGGTCAAGCAGAAGCTGGAGAAGGAGAAGAGTGAGATGAAGATGGAGATCGATGACCTGGCCAGCAACATGGAGACCGTCTCCAAAGCCAAGGTACAATTATGATTTAAGTTTTAAAGAGATTTCTGTAGGACAGGTGTGAGTGAGTCTTTCAAGAATCAGTAGTAACTGGCAGGAGGAGACTATGGCAGTGCCAGGCAGGAGGCTGGGCAGAGGGAGGGGCAACTACAGTGTGTTGGGGCAAAGTGCTCCATCTTTACATGAGAATAGCTGTACGCAAAGAACATGCACCCTAACAACTCAAGTTCTTTCAAATAAAAAATACAATTCAATGATCCATTCTGAAGTCTTTAAAGCACTTCACCTTGATTAGGCTTTCTGCTTTTCCCTTAAACACAAATACATAACTTGTGTCTCAAAAAAAAAAATCTCATAAGCTGCATCATCAAGTACCATTATTCTCGTATCACAGACAAGCCAACTGAGTAAAGGCTGCAATTCACAAAGCAATTTGGTGGCACTATGTTTAGACTACCGGTCTTGTTACTACTTCCATCACAATCTAAGGCCTGGGTTGTCTTCATTTGTTTCTAAAGAAAGTTTATTCTCAAAATAAATGAGCTCCAATGGAATGTCTGGATTACTGAAAATGTCTATGGACCAAACGCTTGCAATGCCATCTGCCACTTTTTGAATGCAGGGAAACCTAGAGAAGATGTGCCGCGCTCTAGAAGACCAACTCAGTGAACTTAAGACAAAGGAGGAAGAACAGCAGCGGCTGATCAATGACCTGACAGCTCAGAGAGCACGCCTGCAGACGGAATCAGGTGGGACATTTACCAGTGTTGACATTGAATGATAAATTTACAATGCACGCTCAATTCACTGAAAAACTCTGCAGTGAGGTACCTGAGCTCACATATGTCCCCTCTGGGAGGTGCCCGCCCATTTGAACACATTATTGATCACTGGCATGGACTAGTTTTTTTCTTTCTGTCTTTTCGGTTTGGGGTTTGTTTTCTTTTAAATAAAGAGATCCAGGCTCTTTTGCTTTAACATTTTAAAGCAGATTTGACTCTAATCTATAAGTTACCAAAAAGCATATCCTCAGAGTATTTTATTTTCACTTTTCAAAATGCTGCCACGAGTTTTTTGTTATTTTATTACCCTCATTAGTCAGTGTAATGTTATCCTCATTTTAAAGATGACAGATTATGACAGTGATGAAATGACCTGTCCAAGGATGCTCACTCCAGTCTTTCCTCAAGTCTTTCCAACTGCTGGTAGCACCAGCAGCAGGTGTAGGGAAATATTCAGGACCCCAACCCAGCCAAGAGCATTCAAGTGAGGGTTACATAGTTTTGATCATCCAAATTGGACAGTCTTTGCATTTACTCCTCCTCCTATCAACTTATCCAACTTTCTACCAGAGTTTGACTTCCCCAAGCAAGAGGTAACAAGATGGAAATTGTTCAATGGGTCATTTGGACTATTAAAGTAGTAGGCAGATCAGCGTCTTGGAGAAATATTTTACTCTTTCATATTCATTCAAATATTATTCTTTCTAGACCACAGCTCAAGTAAGGCTTTTGTTACTGTTATGCAGGTTTGGTAAGCACACTTTATGAAAATGAAAAATGGCATTCTTGAAGAGTCGAAATGCTCCTTGTAGTTTCTTTTCCTCAGCATATGCTTACTCTTAGTAATTTAGTGGTATGGGAAAAAAAATGAAAGTTGTGATTCTTATTAAGTGTTAAAAAGATAAGGCTTCCAGGTAACCAGTTCAAAAAGTGGTGCTAAAAGGATCTTCTCTCTTTTTAACATAATACAGTTGACCCTTGAACAACATGGGTTTGAACTGTGTGGGTTCACTTATAAGCGGATTTTTTTTTTTTTCAGTAAATACATACTATGGTACTCCGTGATCCACGGGTGGCTGAATCTGTAGATGTGGATACAGAGGGCTGGCTGTAAAGTTACACATGGATTTTCGACTGTGCAGAGGGTCGGAACCCCTAATCCTCCAGTTTGTTCAAGGGTCAACTGTATAGTGTATTTTCAGAATTATATTGCTTAAAGAATGGGAGACAAATTTAAATGCTACTTAGTTTAGAAATTGATTAGTTATCCATAATCCAACTCATTCTTGGGGTGGAAGGACACTTGATTATTTAATATAAAAATGCTTTCAGGATTTTCTTTTGAACATCACTTCTACTTACAGAGGGAACTGCTCAAAGTCTCCTATTTTTCACAGAATAAATTTTGTTTCAGTCAATGGAAGGTAAACTAGTACAACACTGTTGCCTTAGACAAAAAGCACTGGAATGTTGTTTTGGTTAGATTTGCATTTCTTTTCACATGTTTCTTCATCAATTTTTATTGGGATCAAATAATTTTAAACATCTCCCAAAATCTCTTATGCTGTTCATAAGCATGTATTCTACCTCAAAGTCTTCCTTCCTTCTCATTTCACATAGATGTGCTCATCAGGGTTGAAGTGGATGCTGGTGGTTTGCTATAATCCACATTCTACATCATGTTTCAGACCCACCTCCCTTTCCCTGCTCCAGTCTGTAATTTAGAGCTTTAATTTCCAAAGTAGAGTTGAGTTTTCCGGTTCTTGGTCTTTATAGGTGAATATTCACGCCAGCTAGATGAAAAGGACACATTAGTTTCTCAGCTCTCGAGGGGCAAACAAGCATTCACACAACAGATCGAGGAACTGAAAAGGCAGCTTGAAGAGGAGATAAAGGTTAGCCCTGCTTTTTGCTGCTGTTGTTCTTGTCATTGTCCTTGCTTTTGAGGTTGTTTTCTGCTTACTTCTAACATTTTCTTCTGGTGGCCTACAGGAGTTTAGGGACTAAACATAACTTTAAAGATATAAAATTAAGTCACCAATCTCTATGTTCTCAGGCCAAGAGTGCTCTGGCTCATGCCCTGCAGTCGGCCCGCCATGACTGCGACCTGCTGCGGGAACAGTACGAGGAGGAGCAGGAAGCCAAGGCCGAGCTGCAGAGGGCGATGTCCAAGGCCAACAGCGAGGTGGCCCAGTGGAGGACCAAATATGAGACAGACGCCATCCAGCGCACGGAGGAGCTGGAGGAGGCTAAGTATGTTCTAGACTTAGTTAAAATGGAAATATCTCCATTAACAAAGTGCACCTGCTATATGTACTACAAGGGCAAATGTCCACTGCTCCCCAAACAAATAAAAACCTAGGGGAAAATCATGCATGACATAAACCTAAATAAGAAAAACCAATACTCCAGGTTGCTGATAGGGAAAAATTAAATTAAATTAGAGGATAGAAGGAAAAAGGCAAGAGGATAGAAGGATATAAGGCCAGACAAAGCTGAATGATTATTTTTAAAAAGGGGAACTATGGACATCATCCTATCTACACAAGTGTGGAGACAGAGTCAGCTGTACTCTCCTGTGCTTCTCTCTCCTCTTAACCACTAATGGAAGAATCAGTCCAAGGTGATAGGTAGGTAAGAGAAAAACAGTCAGACTCTGAAGCATAGCTCCTCCTTTTGAGATGTAAAAATATGGCTTTTTGTAGAGGGAAAAAAGAGATACATTGTTAAAGACTAAAAAGTAGACATTAAATTCTGTAATAAGAAAGAACACATATTGTTATATAAAGGGCTAAATATTCAATGCAATCCAAAGTTCAAGACTGAACTGTAAGAGGGAGAATCTTATTCAACAGAGTTTAAGGAAGGGACCTGCTTATTCAACAGGAAGTTTAAGGAGAGATCAAGTCATTTATTCTGGGAATAATGTACAGCCATATAGTGGGAATTATAATGTTGTGGTAGATGCCTTAGAAGAGATTCTGAGTGACCAGTCACTTCTATTGTCCTCATTTCACTTTTCAGGAAGAAGCTGGCCCAGCGTCTGCAGGATGCCGAGGAACATGTGGAAGCCGTGAATGCCAAATGTGCTTCCCTTGAGAAGACCAAGCAGAGGCTCCAGAATGAAGTGGAGGACCTCATGATAGACGTGGAGAGGTCTAACGCTGCCTGCGCGGCCCTGGACAAAAAGCAAAGGAACTTCGATAAGGTAAGTTCCACCCCAGTTTCTGCCTCAGCATTCAACATGTGATTAAAGTCTGCTACCTTCAGTGTATCTGATTCAAACCATCCAAGGGCTGTTCTCAGCAGCTGCTGCTCCATGAGTAAGTAGGGAGAAGGAGGGACTCCAGTGATTTCTACTTTTCTCTTTCGTAATTATTTTTCAGTCCCAGATCATCTCAACTCTGTCTGAAAGTTGCCAGAATAGATGGTTTTCATACCATCAAACTTTCTCCACCAAATTTCTTGACCATTCCTTGCCCCTCAGGTCCTAGCAGAATGGAAACAGAAGTGTGAAGAAACTCATGCTGAACTTGAAGCTTCCCAGAAAGAGGCCCGCTCCCTTAGCACAGAGCTGTTTAAGGTCAAGAATGCTTATGAGGAATCGTTAGACCAACTTGAAACCTTGAAGCGGGAAAATAAGAATTTGCAACGTGAGTACATTTTACCCTTTCTTCAACAAAAGATCTGAAAGAATGTTTTCCCTCACTGAACAAATTTAATTTTTTTTCACCAACAGAGGAGATTTCTGATCTTACTGAGCAGATTGCAGAAGGAGGGAAACATATCCATGAACTGGAAAAAATAAAGAAGCAAATTGAGCAAGAAAAGTCTGAAATTCAAGCTGCTCTAGAGGAGGCAGAGGTAGATATTTTACTGTATACTCTAAAACAATTTTGAGAGGAGTTAAGATCTACTGAATTGGTGAATCAAAAGAAAAGAAAAATAATTTTGATGCTGTGTACTAAGTATGAGTATGGAAAACTCACCACGCATTAAACTAACATAACTGTACATCAGGAACTGTGTGCTAGACACTGAGAAAACAAAGATGAATAAGTTAAGGGCCCTGCCCTCAAGGGCATGAAATAGTTGGAGAGACAGAATTATACAAAACCAACAGTAACACACTGTAGAAATTTCTATAACAACAGAATAAAGATGTGTCATGGTGGCACAAAGGCAGGAACTAATTCGTATTTCTAGAATACTACACACTTCCAGTCCCTGCTAATGTCACCCCTTGCTGTCATTAAGGCATCTCTTGAACACGAAGAGGGTAAGATTCTGCGCATCCAGCTGGAGTTGAACCAAGTCAAGTCTGAGATTGACAGGAAAATTGCTGAAAAGGATGAGGAAATTGACCAGCTGAAGAGGAACCATGTTAGAGTCGTCGAGTCAATGCAGAGCACTCTGGATGCTGAGATCAGGAGCAGAAATGATGCCATCAGACTCAAGAAGAAGATGGAGGGAGACCTCAATGAAATGGAAATCCAGCTGAACCATGCCAACCGCATGGCTGCTGAAGCCCTGAGGAACTACAGGAACACCCAAAGCATCCTCAAGGTAAATGGGTTCAATAGATGGTCCCAGAGCAGTTGGAGTGAGGGCAGCCCTGAGAACAAGGTGGCTCAATGATCATTCATTCCACAGGACACCCAGCTACACCTGGATGATGCTCTCCGGAGCCAGGAGGACCTGAAGGAGCAGCTGGCCATGGTGGAGCGCAGAGCCAACTTGCTGCAGGCCGAGATTGAGGAGCTGCGGGCCTCCCTGGAGCAGACGGAGAGGAGCAGGAAAATTGCAGAACAGGAGCTCCTGGACGCCAGTGAGCGCGTCCAGCTCCTGCACACCCAGGTGAATATTAACAGAACAGTAAAACATACAGTGGACTGAAAAGGAAATTCTTGCTCAAATCATAGTACTACCTAAAAATTTATTCATAATGCTTTATGGAGGTTGAAGTGTAAAACATTTAACATTTTGGGGTTAACAATATTTGTTTATCTAAATTGTGACATTCAGAGTTGACTGTCTTGTAAAAATATATTATCAACTCAGATATTTTATGGAACAAGAAGGTATACTAATTATTAACTTAATTAGTTTGTAAGTTCATTAGCACATTGGACATCTTAATTTTGCTTTTATGTATTTAATATTTCTAAATTTTATATTTTAACCAGAACACCAGCCTAATCAACACCAAGAAGAAGCTGGAGACAGACATCTCCCAACTCCAGGGAGAGATGGAGGACATTATCCAGGAAGCTCGCAACGCAGAAGAGAAGGCCAAGAAGGCCATCACTGACGTGAGCAGAGGGCCACGCAGGGGTGGTCAAGCTAGAATCTTGACGGGCTATCTTATCTTAGCTCTCTCAACCTGTTTCATTTTACTGCTCATTAGGCGGCCATGATGGCCGAGGAGCTGAAGAAGGAGCAGGACACCAGCGCCCACCTGGAGCGGATGAAGAAGAACCTGGAGCAGACGGTGAAGGACCTGCAGCACCGCCTGGACGAGGCTGAGCAGCTGGCCCTGAAGGGCGGGAAGAAGCAGATCCAGAAGCTGGAGGCCAGGGTGGGTTTTCTGATCAGCATATTCCCATCTCATTCCAATCCAATGCACAATTTTGAATATCTAGCATTTCTAGGTGATGTGGGGCACACAAGATGAACAAGACATATTCCTTGCTGCCCAAGAGCTCATGGGGGGGGGGGGGAGGTGCAGTGATTAGCCTAAGGCATCAAGTACTACATATATAGCCGAGTAAAAGAAGTACTATGGATCTTCTGAAGAAGTAGAAATCCACTGAGTGAATGGATCATAGTAAACACCTCTAAAATGCCCATCTTCTTGCAGGTACGTGAACTCGAAGGAGAAGTTGAAAGCGAACAGAAGCGCAACGTTGAAACCGTCAAGGGTCTACGCAAACATGAAAGAAAAGTGAAGGAACTCACTTACCAAGTAAGGAAAATGTCCTGTCTTGGTTTTTCCCCTAGTCTGCAAGAAATCAAAAACCAAATATGATGGTATCTGTACTTTCAAGAAACTTACTCTTTAAAATATTTCAGACTGAGGAAGACCGCAAGAACATTCTCAGGCTCCAGGATTTGGTGGATAAACTGCAAGCCAAGGTGAAAGCTTACAAGAGACAAGCTGAGGAAGCGGTGAGTTCAGAACCCCTTGGGGTGATGGGGCAGCCTCCTGTTCTCAGCTATGTCCAAATCAATTTAGTTAAAGGAATGAAAGAAAGAAGGGTAAAATAAGGAAGGATCAAAGGAAAATGGTTCAACAAAGATCTGAAGAATGAAAAGAAACCAACCACTTGACGAGCCAGGGGAGAATGTCTAGGGAGGAGGAAGAGCAGATGCAAGGCTTCTGAGCAGGAAAGAGGAGAGAGGGGCACAGGGAGGAGGACAGGGAGAGAGGAGGACATGTTCTGGTCCAAGAGGCAGAAAGAATGAGGGAGACAACAGCAGACATGGAGCTTGAGATCTGGGCAGGGGGCGGGTCATGGAGTCTTCCGGGCCATGATAAGAAGTCTGGCTTTTATTTGAGATACAGTGGAACACTGGGAAGCCACAGGAGGGGTTTAATCTGGGTTGGTCGTGCCCTGATTTATTTATATATATATATATATATATATATATATATATATATATATATATATATATATATATATATATTTTTAAAAAAAGAGTATTCTGGCTACTAGGTGGAGAACGGATTGTGAGAAAACACAGGTGCAGGGAGACATTTTAGGAGGGTTTTCAGGTGGCCCAGTGGCTTTTGGAGCACAAAGAGAGAAGTGGAGAGATTCAAGGTCTGTTTTGGAGGTAGAAACTACAAGATATGCTAATAGGTTGTGCTTGGGAGGTGAGAGAAAGGAAAGTAAGGCTAATTCATCAGATGTATGGTTTGAGTAACCAGGTGGATGGCACAATACTACAATGGAGAGCTAAGGAAAGAACATATTTGCAGCTCAAGAAGGAAACACAAATTCTGTTTTGGAAACACTGTTTGAAATACCATTATACACACAAGTGAAGGTGTCAAGTAAGCAGTTAAATATGAAGTCTCAGAAGGTCTGGACTATGCTCAAACCATTAGATCCTCAACACTCCACCACATCTCATTCCCTAGCCTGGGATTTACCTGAAATAATAATCAAATAATATCAATTTCCTAAGTATGGAAGTATGGATATACACACCTACATATCACAAATTAGTTCCTCTGATTATTTATGATTTTTCCTTTTCCCCTGACCTCTACGGTCTGAGAGAGAGAGAGAGAGAGAGGGAGAGGGAGAGGGAGAGGGAGAGGGAGAGACTTAACCCTATTCTCCTCATCTGTAAGAGGAAGATTTGGGGTTTTTTCCAAGCTCTGTTATTTAGTGACGCAGAATTTTCTAAATGTTCTAAATTTGAGTGCCATATTTTGGATGGTTCTTAATGAGCCTTTAAAAAAAAAAAAGAGTGACTACTAGAGACTAAACTAGAACTGGCCTTCACAAACTTACTGCTATATATTCAGACATAATCAGGGACCTCTTGGACTATTTTTACAAACAATCAACTTCTTGTTTAATTTCTAAACAACATTAAATGACAATAGTTTATATTTAAGGCTGTTAGTCTGGTACAATATAGATTGTATACCTGCATTTTTAAGAAATCTGGTTCCATTCTCAGGATTCAGGGGTGGGGTGGGGGGGCTGGAAAGCCGACATATTTAGTAGTAGCTCTAAGACGTTAAGATATTATAAATTGAGAACTTTTAGAACATCTTGGAGACAAATGTCACCTGTTCCTCCTACACATGACTTCAAGAAGTATAAGAGGAATTAATTTTAAAAAAAGAATCAAGAGTATTTCTCTAGGTTTTTAAAAAGGTTTATTAGAATGAACCATTTTTAAGTAAAAAGGGATTCAAAACCCACTGACCCAAGATAGGAGAAATTCTGAACTTTCCCCCTCTCATAACTGTCTTTCCATTTATTCTCAGGAGGAACAATCCAATGTCAACCTCTCCAAGTTCCGCAAGCTCCAGCACGAGCTGGAGGAAGCCGAGGAGCGGGCGGACATCGCTGAGTCCCAAGTCAACAAGCTGCGGGTGAAGAGCCGGGAGGTTCACACGAAAATCATAAGTGAAGAGTGATTCACCCAAATGCTAAAAAGTGACCAAAGAAATGCACAAAATGTGAAAATCTTTGTCACTCTGTTTTATACTTATGAGTTTTGCAGATAAAAAATTTATCTGTAAGGAACTTGTGAGTCTCTTTTTTTCCCACTGTGTCAATTTATATTTTTATCCAACAAGAAAGAATTAAACAAATGTTTTACTTATATCTTAAGGAGAAAGATTTAGTCACCAAGAATAAAACATGGCAGGAGTATCCAGGTCAATCCCCGTCAGTAAGAGCCCTCAACATCATAAATGCCCCTTGGGAAGCAAGGGAAGCAAGAGGCAGACCTTCAGCATACAAAATACAGGGCATACAGAATACAGAGTAAAACTCGCCTGGCAAAGCCTTAGCTAGTTACCAGAAAAAAATGGATTTCTGTTAATGAAGTCATTGATTTTTTTTTCATAAAATGGTAGGAAATCCTTGATCCTAAGACTGAATAAAAACAAATCAAAACACCAATTACCTACATAAAATAAAAGTTTAAAAAAATGGAACAGACACTCAAAAATGCAAACTCTCCACTGAGTTTGGATTAGGACCCTTTGAGAGGGAAACACGTTCTAAAGAATTTTCGGAACTTTTATTTTTTGTTACCTACAGATGTCTAGTTGTTTGTTTTACTAAGCCTCCTCGCTTGTTATTACATTAGAATGGTAAACAGGAATGAAGAATGAATATACTTTCAGTATCTGTTCTTTATCTTTGCAAATTTCTGTACATTTTACAAGGCTTTCTCCTAGTACTCCTGCTGGCAATAGAAGGTCAAGTAATATTTTTAAAAAGGCAGTTCCCTACTTTCATTATTTTATCTTTTGGTTACTACACTGTGCCTTTCTATAGCGCATGGTAGTTTTTATCATCATTACTCTAACTGGTATTACCACTACAGAGTTAGGTGCACTGAGGCTAGCATGGACCTTCTATTTATCTCATTTTTAATAGGCAAGGAGCAGGTCAAACAGCCAGTATCTTGTCCATTATGAATACATACAACAAAGGTCTTACAAGAACATCACACACCTATTTAAAAGAAGCAATACACAATTAAATGTTTTTAATTTTATTATTGAGGAGGTTAAACTTTCCAGCTGCACCCTCTGGATCTCAGTTTCTGGGGAAGATTCCCTCTGGGGGGTTACACACCTCCACCTATTTTTTATTGATCATTAAATGAGCCAATTGTTTGATGCTATAACTTGAGCTGCACGTTAAAAAAATTTATAAAGCAGTTTTTAATAGTCCTTAATATATTATCCAATTTTCTGCCAGTGATTACAACCTGATACTCTAATTCCACATTGCCATTTCACTGGTCGACTTAATGAGAAAAATGAAGAGAGAAATGGACAAACGTTAAGCAGAGAAGCAGGAAAGGAAGGTAGGGTCTGACAGTGGTAGCCAATCTTAGTGGTACCCCACTTAATACTGACTTTCCTGAAAAACATGAGATTCCTTATGCCACTGGGACATTCTCCCACCTTTTTTTTTTTTAAACACCCACTTTCCCGTGTTCCTTTATTTTTTTTAAATAGACTTAACTTTTTTAGAGCAGTTTCAGATTTCAGCAGAATTGAGCAGAAAATACAAAGAGTTCCCACAGAGCCCTCCCCACCACACACATACACTCCCCTACTCTCAGCCTCCCTCATCAGTGCAGGCATGTTTGGTGCAATGGTGCAATCGATGAACCAACACCATTCCCCCACCTTCTGGCTTGAATTGAACTCTCCCCACCCCCCCCCCCCCGCCGAGAACAGTGCCTTCCTGGAAGCTTCTGAAAGAGGGACATTATCCTCTCACACTTTAAGAATGCCTTTGTCCTGACCTAGAAGTGAAAAACCCCGTCAATCCCGACTGCTATTTATCCTCTACAGAAAGCGCCTCCTTAAGATGCATGCTGTTCTGCTATGCCACATGCCTACTGCTGTCATCAATTGACTTTTCATTCATTGAAGAGTTTGGCATCTCCTCCCTCTCCACCCAGTTCTTACTACATTCCTGGGAGACTTCAACGTCCACCTGGGTGATTCATCCAGTACACTGACTCGCCCTCCACTGCTTTCTCTTCCACTCCATCTCTTCCACAGCCTCACTCTAGAAAATGCCCAACCTTCTAATTCACCAAATCAGGCATCTCTGCCCTGGTTTTCTAGCTTCCTTGTTGCACTATCTCCAACACAATTCCTCAACCCCACTGGCACCTCCAGTATTCTAACTTCTCACTTCTTCCATACCCAACAGACCCTATTTTATCTTTTTTTCTCTCACAACTAAGCAAAAATTCATAATCTAGCTTTTTGTCTAGTTTACTGACAATATTCTAAATGTCCTGGCCATCTTCTATCCCTTGTCACACTTGAGTGCAAAGACACTAAACCTGAATGAATCAAATAGTTCATTACTCCATACTTTAGAGAAAATGATGCCATCATAAAGTCCCAATCACTAACCCCACTGAGCCTTCAGTGCTGGAGTCATGCAGTCAATTTCTGACTATTTCCCTCTATTTCAAATCTTCCCACTCTCCTCAAATCTCCATTTCCCTCTTTGGGCCCAGAAAATGATCTTACATCTTGCTTAAAAGAAAAAATAGATGCCATCACATGGAAATGGCCACACATTTTTACTGCAAAGCCAGCTTCATCCTTCCAGTGTGGAGGTCTCTCCTCCAATTAGGGCCACCACCTCCACCTGGCTTTGAATATCATCCCCTCCCTCCACAGAATATTGATATAATGGACTATCCTTTCAGTTTTATTCCCAATCCCTCCCACTCTATCTTTTCTTACATTCTCTTGACCCTATTTTTATCACCAGCTATTGTCTCATTTCTCTGCTTTCCTTTAAAACACAAATTCTCAAAAGTGTTGTATATACAGACTGTCTCCATTTCCTCACCTCTTCCCTACTCCTCTTCTCACTCCAGTCTGGCTTTTGCTCCCTCCATTCTACCTAAATGCATCTCACTATGATCCTCAGTGAATTCTTCATTGCTAAGTCGAATGGACAGTTCTCAAAGCTCAATTAACTTGACCTTCCAACTGTATATTACACATCTGGCTGTTCTCTCATATAGGAAATGTTCTCTTCCCTTGATTTCTAGAACTCTTCCCTACCCTGGTGTTCTTCATAGTTCTAGCTCTCCATCCTCTCCTTCTCTCTCCTCACCAGCTCATCTTTCTCTGCCTAACCTTCAAAAGATTTTGTGAACTCAGTGGAACGTGTCTCAGGTTCCATCGTAGGTCCCCTCTCTTCTCACTTCACACTTTCTCCCTGGATAATCTCATCTGCCCCTTAGTGTCTATTACCATCCAAAATCTATAAATTTCAAACTTATAATCCATCTCTAGTTCTCTACTCTGAGCTCCAGACTTGGCATCTCTGCTAATAGGCACTTTAGACTCAACACAGTCAAAATGAATTCATTGCCTTCCCTTCCTCTCCTGAAACCTTCCTGTATTACTATATTGTCCCCTGCCATAGTGGATGGCAACAAAAATCACTCAGTTGCTCAAGCTAAATATTTATGAATCATTCTTGAAGCCTATCTGTCCTTTACTCACCCATATCTAATCAAATCATCATGCTTTTTACTTAAATATCTTTCAAGACCATCAACTTTTCTCTGTATGTTCTGCTATATTCCTCATCTGAACTACCACCATCTACTGCCTGGTCTCTTACACATTTATTCCTCCTTTCCAAGTCCAAACCATTCTGGCAAAATTTAAACTTCAGCCAGAGAAATCTATTTTTAAAAGCAATCATCTGATCACGTTACTCTCTATCTTAGAGCCATTCGTTTGCTCCTGGCAGAAAGACTAAATCCGGAAGATGGTCCTGGCCCACCCTGCAAGCTTCACCTTGTGATACTCTCCTCCCTCTTCATGTTTCAGCTGCACCTAACCTCCTCTCAGTTCCATGAACATAACTGAGCCTCTTCACGTCAGGGACTTGTACATGCTGTTCCCTCAGCTTCAAGGACTTTTTTACCTCCCATCTCCGTATTTTGACCAAGAGGCCTACTCATCCTCTAAATGTCACAGTCAACTTAACTTCTTTAAGAAAATCTCCCTAGACCCTCCAGAAATGGTCATATTTCTCTGTTATAATGTTCTCTTCACTTATCACTTACTAAACTGTGAATAATGTCTTCCTCCCTCGTTAAAATGTAAGCTACATGAGCACAGGTTTGGGGTCTACTGTGTTCATCCTTGTAACCCTCTACATGGCACTGTGATTTGCTTACAGCACATATTCAGTAATTACATTCTGAAAGCGTGAATGAATCAACGTTTCCATACCTTTGAATCTGCTACCTGCATGCCCTCCAACTCTCATCCACTGGCAAATGTTACCCATTCCTTAAGCCTCAGCTTAAATGTTACTCCATTTAATGCCTTCTTTAGCAGACAAAGCACCTACTCTATGGCACCCAGGTAGATGTCAATGTTTCTTTCCCATATTTTATTATCTTTGTCACATTCTTCTCATTCCCATTGCTTCTGGCCATAATGCTCCTGTCTCCTCTTTGTAAGTCCACCCTAGTCATCCTTCAAGGGCACTGGTTCCAAGAAGCCTTCTCTTATTAGAAGGAGAACTCTCTAGAGCAATTACCTAATACTTTCTCCTGTTCAGTCATCACTTCCTGTCTCATCTCTCCCATTCAATTATTCCATCCTGTCTTATCTCTTATGTTCAGTTATTGTATTTTGTCTCATGCCTAGTTACTCTTAACTCTCCTGTCCAGTTATTGCATCTTTCTTGTCTTCTGCACATTTATTGTATCCTATGTTCTGTTGCATTTATTGCATCCTGTCCTATCTCTGTTCAGTTATTTCAGCCTTCCTCATCTTTCCCATTCAGCTATTTCATCCTGCCTTGTCTCTCCTGCTCATTTGCTACATCCCGTCTTGTCCCTTTCTCATTTATTGCATCCTGTCTCATCTCTCTGTTATTCTACCCCATTTTGTCTCTCCTACTCTTTTTTGAACCTTGTATTATCTGGCCTGCTCACTTACTGTACCCCGTCTTATCTCGGCAATTCAGTTATTCCTTCCTGTCGTCTCTCTCATATTCATTTATTGCATCCTGTCCTCTCTCTCTTCCTCCTTCCCTCCCTCACTGTCACCTCTCATTTACTGCATCTTGTCTCGCCTCTCCCACATCCTTTCTTATCTCTCTGTTTCAGTTCCTCCTGTCTTATCTCTTCCATTCAGTTATTCTATCCTATCTTCTCTCTCCTGTTATTATATCCTGTCTTCTCTCTCTCCTTCTCATTTATTGCATCCTTAAGAAAGAGATAAGGATATGTCCTCTTCAACTACAGCATCCTGTCTTATTTCTTCTTTTTACTCCACCCTGTCTTATCCTTCATGGTCAGTTGTTGTATCCTGTCTTATGTCTCCTGCTCAGCTGATGCACTCTGCCTTCTCTCCTCTTACATTACTGCATCCTGTCTTATTTCTTTTGTTATTCAAAGCAAGGCCATATTTTAGATTGTTCATTTTTTTAAAGAAAAATAGTTGCATTTATCCACTTTTTACTTCTGAATTTCCCCTAACTGCAACAGATATTTAAGAAAAATAAAAAACTTATGCTAAGTGAAACAAGCCAGACACAGAGGGCCATATGTTATATAATTTCATTTATATGAAATACCCAGAATAGGCAAATGTATGGAGACATGAAGATTATTCATTGCCTGGGAGTGAGAGTGAGGAATAGGGAATGGGGACTGACTGCTAAGGCATGTGAAATTTCTTTTTACAGGGGACAAAAATGTTCTAAAATTAGATATGGCAATGCTTTCACAACCCCATGAATATACTAAAAACACACTGAACTGTACACTAGAAAGAGTAAATTGTATAGTATGTGAATTACATCTCAGTAAAGATGTTTTTTCCTTAAAAAGTAAGAGAAGAAAAACAATAGTTTTTTTTACAGCTTTCTCTTGGTTTCAACATCTTTAAGACCAATAGGCAGCTGTATGCACGGTACAATTTATAGAAATCCAAAATATTCACAAACAATAAGTATATGAAAACTAAAACATTTACTACATTTTCCCAACACAACTTCCTCTTATTTCTTCACAATTCTCTCTCATTGATATCAATGTCTTGGCACTTCCTTTCTGGACTAAAAGTATTTTAGTACACACCTAAAACTTGAACAGAAAAATAAAAATCCTAACATAAAAGGCCTCCTTTTGAAGCAAGATGCCCAAGTGTATTTTGCTATCTAACTGGAACTAAGAAAGAAGAGAGAATTCAAGGTAAAATTAAAATTAAATTTGCTGATTTGCAGCTACAATAACTTGAACATGGTCCAAGTCATCATTCTATTCCACCTACATTGTTGCAATGGCCTGCTGCCTCCCCTTGGCTTCCCCTTGCTGCCTACAATCTATGTTCAGCACAGGAATCAGAGTGGTTCTTCTAAATCTTCAGTCAGATTACATTGCTTCACTTCCTAAAATTCTCCTATGGCTTTCTACCTCATTCAGATTAAAAACCAAAATCCCTAATACTGTCCCACAAGATCTTACATTATCTGACACTCCCTACCTCATTTCCTCCCACTCTCCCCCTGTAACAGGCTTCCTTGCTTCTCCTTGAATACTTTAGGTTTACTACTGCCTCAGGGCCTTTGCAGTTTCTGTTCCCTCTGTCCAAAACACTTCCCTTCTAACTATCCATATTGCTTACGCCTTCACTTCCCTCAAACTTCTACTCAAATGTCACCTTAATACAGAAGCTTTGCTAGATCACCCACCATGTGTAATACTCCCTTTCCCCCATACTCTGCTTTATTATTCTTTTTAGCACTTAATACCATTTGGCGTATTATAAGTTGCCTTGTTTATTTGCTTGTGTACGTCCACTCCTCGTTGAATGAAACCGCCACGAGAGCATGGGCTTTGCCAGTTTTTGTAGTAACCCTGTGCTGGAACAGTGGCTGACACAGTGGACATGCAATAAACATGCGGAACCTACAAGTGAGCAAACGACTGCACCCACACATTGGAACAGAGAATTCCACAGAGTGTAATGAACAGCTGACTTAAAAATGAACACAACTTATTTTCAATAATGATGACCCATTGGATTCCTAAAGAAATTTAAAAGAAGACAACCAACCACCTGACTTGCTGAATCTCAAGGGGTTTTACTGAGATCATGCTGCCATGCTGGACCCCACAGAAGCTAAGACATAAACATCTCCAACCTAGCTCCTAACTGTAGGATTACAAATTTTATGTAAGAAAAACATAACAACAAACATGACAACATAAAAAGCTTAACAAAAATAATCTCGTTCACTGACATTTCATAACCACCAACTATCTTCAGCCCTTTTCTACCACTTCAGTTCCCTGGGGACATTCGGGAGATCCAAATGTCACTGTGACCTTCACCTCTGAGAAATGTCTGCTTCAGCAGCCCCTGGTGACACTGTTCTAAGCATTTTATGTATTTACGTATGACATCTGTATGTATGTAAGCGTATGTATCCGTACATGTTAAGTGAGATTATATATGATAGACTCTCCATTTATGATACAGTAATATAATCATCTATAATACATGTATTACTTATGCAAGTATATGTACAGATTACTTATATAATCTAATTAATTCATACAGGTCTGTAAGGTGAAGGAAATACTAGGTTTTCACCAGATTTATGTTTTAATAGATAAAGAAGTGCAAAATCAGTCTGTAATATTTCCAATTCTTCGAGGACAGTGTGGGGAAATGCTAGAGAGAAGTTTTTATCTAGACTGCTTAAATATAGCATTCTAAACCACTCTCCTAATTTAGACCGAAGCCATCCTGCCCACCCACAGTCATGAAGAACCACACAAATAACAAGAAAGCTTAGTATTAATTTACTGTATTTCTTATTTAGTCGATCCTTTGAGAAGCAAGAGTAGGGAAACACCTGACTCTCATTCAGCACTGCTGCTCCTCTCTCCTTACCCAAGGTCTGCAAGGTTCCCTGACCCACTCCTGGTGGTCCTTGCCAGTCTCCACTAGAATATCACTGTCTTGTTTTAGACCTTTTAAGAACTGATGATCAGTCTACCTGCAACTAGTCAAAGCTCTGACTTTTAGGTAGAGAACCCCCATTAGCTATATCTGTATAACAACCTATGTGTCTTAGTCTCACCCGTACTTTCTTCTTTTATCTTTCAGTTCCAAAACTAGTACATGTGTTTGATAATATTTATGTCTATAATTTAGATATTAAGTTCCAAAAGAAATAAAAATAATTGAGTTGTGAAAATCTTAAATTAGAGAAAAATCAGAAGACATCTCTTTCTGGCTTAGAGCCTAATGTTCTGGGTAAGTCATCAGAATGTGTGGATCATTTCCATGGGGTGAGGAGCCTGACCGCCTACTCCACAGCACTGTATCAAAAGAAATAAAAAGTATAAAAGATTCAATCTGTCAATTTATGAAAGAGAAATTCTAAGTTAATAAGATGTCTAAACACAGTGATCACATTAACCAGTAATCTAAGCTAGCATTTGATAGCCAAAAATATCACACTGGATTCTTAGTGACACACTTAGAGTAGATAGATTTCCTGTCACATTCAGCAATAGCTGTGTGTGTTGCAAAACTGCCGAAACCCACTTTACAAGAATCATAGGCATATGGGAGAGCCCACTCATGTTCTCAATCCACAAAGAGAGTCTGTGGATACCATGTCTCTCCCCCCACCTTAAATAAAAATATGTATTACCCACCTCATTACAGCTACAGCTAGTCATGAGGATTTGCTCGTGAACTAGGAAGATGTGTTTATGTCTCCTTCCATTATGCAGTGGAAATATGCAGGGAACATCACACAGCATCCTGTTGTCCCCTCAGTGCAAACATGCGAGCTGAAGACAGCCATGCCAAGTCCTCCAGAAAAGGAACAGAAGTGCTCACAACTGTTCTAACCCCTTTACGACTCCCCCACTGGACTATCACTGCTGCCTAATCTGAGAATTCACTTTCTCCTTCATGTCATGCTCTCAGACTTTAAAAGATTCTGTCGCCAGTGTTTCTAAAATCCGGACCTGTGCCAGGAATTTTCTGCTTTAATATCCATCACTCAGTGCTTCCAATCACAGCGTCAGATCTAAAGTTCATCCCAGCTCCTTAATGGCTTTAAGCGCTAAAAAATCAATTAGTTTCTGTCGGACCAATTTTATAGGCAAGAGAATAAGCAGGAACCTGGCTGTGAATTCCATGATGAATGATGCAACAGCAAAGCTGGAGAAACAGCCTTAGAAGCCCTGAATCCCCATCCCTATCACACGCCAACAAAGAACCCTAGATCATCCTCTGTCAAATTATTTATAGGTGTCAAGAAATATTTCTAATTATATCCATTCACAGCCACAGTCAGTGAATATTGTGCAAAGAGATTGCCAAAAAAGGTTTTGCCAAGTAGGTTCCCAGCTGGGACAGCTGAGATGGCTGCTGTGTTTGCAAAATGGTCTCTATAAAAGTGGAGCTGAGATGCCTCAGTCCTGTCCTTCCTCAAAATTCTTTAAGGTATGTATACGTGGAAGAACACATGGCTAGTCTTACATTCCTGATGAAAAACGGTTATTCACTTAAGGGAAATGGCTACTGTTTCCCAAATTTTAATTTTTTCTTGCCAACATTCCTAAGGATGATATCGTACACAATATAGTTACTAGTATTTTGGGATTAAATGGGGAAAAAAATTATAAGAATCCACATTCTCTTGTTTGTTTTTTCTTTCAACAGTAGTTGTCTGCTTTGAGCCTGCCACCTTCCGCACCTGGGAGCACAGGAGGTAAGAGTAATTTATTATTACACTATGAAGAGCAGAGCCTTCTATACAGCTACGTCTCAGAGAGCTGCACTCTGATATCCTAGTTTAGCGTTGGGAATAGGATAGAAGGAGCAGATCATCTTTTAAAATGGCTTCTCACAAAATTTTGACTTTACAGACCATTTCACCACAGAAAACCTAATGACTCTTCTCTTGCACATTATTAGAATTTCAGAAAGAATGCAATGATCATGTGTAATATTTAATATGAACTATTACTGCAACTTACCCAATGCGGATATACCAGAGAAATGGAATGATAAAATCAACAATGTGTTGATCTGGAAATCAAAATTTCTAGGTGCCAATCCAGGCTTTTCGTTGACCCTAGCTGCCTGGGTCAAGCCAACTGGCTCTTATGTACGTTGAAATACAGTGCGTTGCAGTGGAATTGGCACTGAACTTGGACTTAAGAGAATAGGGCTCATGTCCCATACTACTATTTACATTTTTCTAACACTGAATGGCCCTTCACCTTTCTAACCCTCATGTTGCTCATAAGCAAAACAAGGAAGCTGAACTTCACTACTAAGGTTCTTTGAGCTCTTGCAATCTACGGCCTAAGTCAGTGGTTTCCAAGGACTACTCCATAGAATCAAAAAATTTAATGGACCTCCCCCAACTCCATGTGCTGCAACCTGTACTTTTAGTATCATATAAGGAATATACGTGATGATGAACACCTACTATACACTTAATAATTCTTTGCAATGAGTATATATTTAATATGACAGCTATACTCATTAAAAGAGAAAACATAGTTTGGGAATGTTGCTTGTCCCACCTTGAGGCCACTATTACTGTGCAGCTGGATTCAAGGACCCCGAGGATCCCTGGGGATTTGTGACCCACAAGTTGGGAAATGACAGATCTCAGACCTGAGACGGGAAGGGTGGCACCGTTTCCATGTTTTGTGGATAGACTGTATCACAGAAATCTCTACAAGGCAGTATGTTGTTAATTCAAAATTGCCAAGAATAAAAACACAGAAACAAACAAAAATTTCATTTATCCTTCCAAGAAAAAGCCCTAACAGTAAATGTTCCAATATCTAAAGTTCAATACCATCAAAAGACTTTTACAGGTACAAGCTAGATCGATTTCAGAGATACAGTATGTGGCAAACTCTCTAACACTCTAAACAGAGAGGAAGCGTGATGCTGATGATTAAAGAGCAAGACATCTTCTGGAAAACCTGCAAGAGGCCAGGGCTGCTGTTCTCGTTGCTGTTGGCAACCAGGACCCAGCTTTCCACCTTCGTTAACTCTGGTCACTCATCAGGGCAAGAGGATTTATTTTCTCAAAATTAATTTGTCAGTGGAAAAAAATTTTAAGTCCATTTTGGCGTGACGCTCTATACTGGCTGTCCATTTCAAAACAGACATTTAAAGGACTGGTATTTTTTTGAAAAAAGAGGATGGGGTAAGATATATATCTATATCTATATTTATATCTATAAAATAGCTAAAAGAAGAATTAGATAAAAACAACTAGCAGGCCGATATCTAGCTTTAAAAAAAGAAAATTATACACCAAAAATATATAATCACTATGAAATTTAATTAAGAATTCAGATTCTTAATTAAATGTTAAGATGTTAGAAGTTATCTTTCGTTTAGATAATCTACTGACTTTCAGAAATTTTGAGAACTGATAAAAAAGACTTACTTTTGTTGAGGACAAAACCGTCTGTTGCATTTTTGGCTTTCACTGTACTGACTTCTCCCTTTACTTACTGGGTACTTGTTACTTAACTAGGAGTTTCTTTGTGCTCATCAGGTGTTTTCAACCTGGACTTTTGGTCCTACAAAAAACAGATTTAACTTTTCATACATCCCATTTTAATAATTTTTACACCCAATTAACAACTCCTATTTAAGTAATTTGAGGAGGAGGAAAATTTCCCTAAATATCTGAGTTTTTAAAACAGGTTCATTTAGATTAAAACACCATTGGAAACAATTATGTTCATTTCTTTTAACATCATAATGTCAAAAAAAAAAAAAAAGGCAGGGGGTTGGAAAAACGAAAGGGAAAAAAGAGAAGAAGAAAAGATTATGAACACATTTGGGATGTTGCTGATTGAAACATTAGTTTCTCCACAATTCTCAACTAAGGCTGAAAGTATCAGGGATGGATTGGAGGCTTAGATATCGCACATATTAAGTTAACAACGTAAGACCTTCAAATCAACGATGTGCTCTATCAGCACCTGGCAGAGTACACACGCGTGATCCCTAAAGGCAGGGTGAGGAACGGCGTGGCCACTAAAGCACTGACTGAAGAGCAAAAGGACAACCCACGCCCTGGCTCACCATCCAGCGCTCTTTCTCCCTCAGGTACATCGGTGCCCTGCTGCCATCAGTAATCTGCAGCCATGAGTTCAGATCAGGAAATGGCTGTCTTTGGGGAGGCTGCTCCTTACCTCCGAAAGTCTGAAAAGGAGCGCATCGAGGCCCAGAATAAGCCTTTTGATGCCAAGACATCAGTCTTTGTGGTGGACCCCAAGGAGTCCTTTGTGAAAGCGACCGTGCAGAGCAGGGAAGGGGGGAAGGTGACAGCCAAGACTGAAGCTGGAGCGGTAAGTAAACCATCTGCAGGCGATGAGACAGGGCCTCATCTTCAGGTAAGGGAGCTGACACATAGTTTTTTGACCTGGCTTCTCTTTCTTGACTTGACAGACAGTAACTGTGAAAGAAGACCAAGTCTTCCCCATGAACCCTCCGAAATATGACAAGATCGAGGACATGGCCATGATGACCCACCTGCACGAGCCCGCGGTGCTGTACAACCTCAAAGAGCGTTACGCAGCCTGGATGATCTACGTGAGTTCATTCTCATGGACTTCTTCTGCTCATGCACGTCGCTCATATTTTGAAAAACAGCACATTCCTAAGGTCCCCATGAAATAATTAATTTCTTTTCTATTTCTTTTGGTGCAGACCTACTCAGGCCTGTTCTGCGTCACTGTCAACCCCTACAAGTGGCTGCCAGTGTACAACGCAGAGGTGGTGGCTGCCTACCGAGGCAAAAAGCGCCAGGAGGCCCCGCCCCACATCTTCTCCATCTCTGACAACGCCTATCAGTTCATGCTGACTGGTGAGTGGTTCAAATATTTTCCATATGAATTATTTTACCACCTATAATCACAAAATGGTAAAGCAAAAAAGGGCTTTGGAAATAATTGAATCCAACCTCCCAGTAGCACAGAAGAGGGGACAAAACAACAGTGAGGTCCACACTGTCAAGCGGGAACTAACATTCAGTTCTTCTGATTCCACCCCCATGACTCCACCAGACCACGTACTGCTCCATCCTACTAAGTGTGACTCGCTGATAGTCTCTTTGCTTGGAAATTCATGATTTTAAACATTTAATTAACAAAAACAAGCTGAAGTGTATTGTCTGAATAGAAATGAAAAATACATGTTCAACATTTTAGTACCTAAGTGTCCTGTTGATTGCAACCTGGATACTTTTAAGAGTACTGTTACATCTTTAAAGTCGTCAGAAACCATCTCAGAGACAATATCCTCTCTCTGATGAAAGTGATATTTTGGGGCTACATGCATACAAACGGAAATTGTTACTGTTCCCCTATTAAAGAACTTAATTCTGATACAGGCACTATCTCTCACCTGATCTTTATTTGACCCAATGGCATTTTTGGGGAAGGCTGATCAGAGTTAGGGTTGCAGTCAATGGCCCTGAGATACAAGTGAGTACATGTGTATATGCGTGCGCATGTGTGTATCTGCGATATGAATTGAACTTTGGTCTGATTAACACTACTTTAAACTATAAAATAGAGTCTAAGTCTTAGCATATTATGTATTTTTCAGTTATATGCATCCGTCAGCAGACAGCCTGAAATCTACAGATGACAAGTAGGGAATGTGGCTCTGTAAAGTTGCTTTTTTTTTTTTTTTTTTATCAAAAGGACACACTTCCAGTGGTGCCTAAGTTTAAAATATGACAATATTTTAATGTCTCTCTTTCCCAACTTGAGACTTAAAAATAATATCACATATAGCTTTATAATAATATATTGAAAAACTCCATTGAACTAGACACACACGATGCTCTCAGTGTCTACCTAAAGAAAGGTTCTTTGTGTAATGATATAAATGTTGACTGTCCACTATTTTTCTTCCAGATCGGGAGAATCAGTCTATCTTAATCACGTATGTATTAATATTATGAGACTTATTCCTATTTTACTCACACTGGGAAAATGACAAACCAAAACAAGAAATTGCTTCATGCCCCCATACTAAACCAACAGCATGATCAGCCTGCAATTAGATATTATAAAGTTTAGGTTACATCTGAATGCAAAAGAACAATGTCCCAATTTAAATCATTTGCTAGTCCAGTACTGAAAGTTCCAGAATGTTCCGGCAAGTTGGAGATGTAAACCACCACATCCTCACACGGCCAGAACCCGTTACCGGGAAGCGAGCACACACAGCTTCCGACGGTTGGGAGTTTGACAACGTTGCCAGTGTTTCATTTGCAAGGTCTACTGGGGAATGCTTATTCCTTCAAAGACCTCACTTGGGAATGTCTTTAGCCTAAGGAAGCTGACAGACACATCATTATTTCAGAGAGTTTTGCACTAATTGCTTCATTTATTACATAGTGATTGAGTGGGTACTTCTTGGACACTCAAGTCCCGGGCTAAGCCCCTAGAAGAGAGTCTCGCATATTTTAAGCGCTCAAGAAATAAGCGTTACATGATTACTGAATGAATGTCTCAGCTTCTGTTGAGTGCAAAGCACCAGAAACACCATGAGCTACATGTTAGATGAAGAGAAAGACCTAGGAGACTCTGACAAGAAATATAAAGCAGGCAAATAAGGCAGTGAATGCAGATGAAAGTCGTTTCATTTGTCACAAGAGCTTAATCTCTCACACATATTGGATCACTGTCTGACAGCGGGGAGTCCGGGGCTGGGAAGACTGTGAACACGAAGCGCGTCATCCAGTACTTTGCAACAATTGCGGTGACTGGGGAGAAGAGGAAGGAGGAACCTACTAGTGGCAAAATGCAGGTGGGTCTGGCCGCCGTGTCAGAATCTGGGCTGGCAGGTGAGAAACTCCTGAGCCCCACAAGTGAGGACCGCTCTTGCCTTCTTGCCTTTGCAGGGGACCCTGGAAGATCAAATCATCAGTGCCAACCCCCTACTGGAGGCCTTTGGCAACGCCAAGACCGTGAGGAATGACAACTCCTCTCGCTTTGTAAGTCTCTAGGTCACAGAAAGGCTTTCTCAGCCCTTCAGTGCCAAACGAGGCATGTCTCAGTTATCATTTCAGTCTCTTCTTACTTCTGTGCCTCCAGTTTTGTATATAACATCACCCTTTTCACTTGCAAGGGTAAATTCATCAGGATCCACTTCGGTACCACAGGGAAACTGGCTTCTGCTGATATTGAAACATGTGAGTAACAGGACCCCCTAAGTAGAATCCAAGAACGGCAAATGATGGTTTGGAGGAACATTCTACAGCTCCTGCTGAGCCTGGAGCCTGTGAGACACCAGTCTGCTGCCAAGCACACCCGTGGTTAATGCCAGTCTCAACCACAGCCCGCAGCGGGCTTTATCCCCCCCCACCCCCCCGCCCCAGTCATGAGCTAACGGTTCTGGAGAAACCGCCAGGGCTCGTGGGGCTTGTCTGAAGTAGTCCAGCCTCAGAACAAATTTCAAATTTTTCTCGGGAAAAGCTAAGACTAGAAGTATATCTGTTTCCTATGGGTTCAGTGTATGTGATTTCTTCCTAGTACGAGCCTTCATAAACATGCTCTTAGTAACCCCTCTGGTATAAAGTGAGAAGAGACCCAGGAGAGGACCGAGTTATCAAGGATCAGGTATATTCCAAATGTCAAGGACCTTCTGTGTGAGAATGAATACGTCCTGGGCCAGGCAACTTTAGTTCCCTTCTAGAGGTAGTAAGAGCAACCGCGCGGCGTTTGCAGAGTCGTAACGTGGACTATCTACCTCGTGGGGACGTTCAGCTGGAATCTCAAGCATGCCAAGGAGATTTAGCTAGAGACCCACGGTTCCAAAATCACTCCAGGAACTTTATACTTTTTTCACCTACGCCAACGCCTGCTTTCCACCGCAGATCTCCTGGAAAAGTCTAGAGTCACTTTCCAGCTAAAGGCAGAAAGAAGCTACCATATTTTTTACCAGATCATGTCTAACAAGAAGCCAGATCTAATTGGTAAGAGCTTAAATTTGTAAGTTAGAAGCTAATTGTTCTATTAGCATCTTCTAAGGTGAAACATATACACCGAATTTTCCACGTACACAGAAATGCTCCTGATCACCACCAACCCGTACGACTACGCCTACGTCAGTCAAGGGGAGATCTCAGTCCCCAGCATTGATGACCAAGAAGAGCTGATGGCCACAGACGTAAGTTACACGTGCAGTTTTTAAAAAACAATTCCTTACATTTGGGCATGACGATGACAACCTGCTGTAGGTGTGATTAAGGACATAATACAAATGCTCCTAAATAAGTTGGTGCCTTCTGCCCAACTTCTGTCCTCTCATCTCTCCTGGCAGAGCGCCATCGACATCCTGGGCTTCACTGCGGATGAAAGGGTCGCCATCTACAAGCTCACAGGGGCAGTGAATGCACTACGGGAACTTGAAATTCAAGCAAAAGCAGCGAGAGGAGCAGGCTGAGCCAGATGGCACTGAAGGTACCTGGTGAACCTCTATCTGGGCTAAATTAGAGAATACAGGCAAATAAGCCCATTCGAAACTCATGTCTCCTCTACAGCTGAGCTTCGGATGCATATACACAAATCTACCCCCACACAGTATGATTCACTCCTTACTCTGTCCCTATCAACTGTGAGGCCACAGTATGTCATGCTGGATACTCGAATTGTGTCTCTGCAGTTGCTGACAAGGCTGCCTATCTCCAGGGTCTGAACTCTGCTGACCTGCTTAAAGCCCTCTGCTTTCCCAGGGTCAAGGTTGGCAACGAGTACGTCACCAAAGGCCAGACTGTGCAGCAGGCAAGTGCATGACACTATGAATCACACACCCCCGACGTCCTCATGACATGTCTTCAATAACGCAGTGATCATTACTCTCTCTATGAAGGTGTACAACGCCGTGGGTGCTCTGGCCAAAGCTGTTTATGATAAGATGTTCCTGTGGATGGTCACCCGCATCAACCAGCAGCTGGACACCAAGCAGCCCCGGCAGTACTTCATCGGGGTCTTGGACATCGCTGGCTTTGAGATCTTTGATGTGAGTTAGCACAGATTTCGCAGGAGAAAAACTTAACAAATCTTACTTCCACGGTCTGTGTTACAAAAGGTCTATGAAAGACAGCTACACTACAAAGTAAACTGACACATGAAAGAAGATCAAAAGTCCACGAAAGGACGTGAATTTTAGGGCGAGACAGATCTGGGCTCAGATTCTACCTGTCAGTTCTGACCTGTGTGAACTTGGTTAATGGAAATGGTGTCCGACCCAAAGCTGGGCAAGTTCAACTACCATGTAAGACACCTAACACTCCAGGTAACACTCACTCCTGAGATCTTTCTACCGCTGGGTTTCTTAATTTCAAGACATGAGCACAGTCCCCAAGCACAGTCAGCATCTAGTAAATGATGAAGAAGGTGAAGAGGCAACAACGGCAGCAAACTGGCAGTGGGGAAACGATGACAAATGCAAAGAACAGTTCTGAGATTCCTACCTGCCCTGCCGTGTGCAGGTACGGAGGATGGAAACAGCATCATAAAGACACTCAAATTCCACTGCCCAGGACAGACTAAAGCCATATAGTTTAGGAAGAAGGTTACCAAAGTCCCCTTCCTGACAGTAGTGTCTCGGATGTGTCTGATCCAGAGGTCCCACGTCTTCCCCTTTCTCTATAAGTAGACTGATGGACACTGAATGAGATTGTCTGAGTTTTACGGACAAGAGCATTTCCAGAAATTTTCAAGCCGACACGGGAAAGAGAGAGAATCTGGTACCAAGACGGAACAGGAAGAGCAATCCACACGTTTTCAAATAAGAGAACTAACAACAGTGCAAGCTTGTAGACTCTGAGAGTTTTAAAATAACAGTTTTGCTGAGATAATCATTCACATACCGTACAGTTCACTTATTTAAATTTCTGAATTCAGAGGTTTTTGATATACTTACAGACCTGTGCAACCATCACGACAACTGATTTTAGAACATTGTCATCCCTTCAATGAGAAATCCCTCCCCATTAAGCAGTCATTCTCCACTTCCCTCTCCCCCAGCCCCTAGAAACCACTAATTTCTTTTGTGTCTTTGCATTTGCCTATTCTGGACATTTCATATAAACGGAATCATATAATGCATGGCCTTTGAAGCTGCCTTCTTTCACTTAGCCTAATGTTTGCAAGGTTCATCCGTCCTGTACAACCTCTTTGACTTCTGTGTACGGTGATACCGCTTTCAGTCAAGAGCATTCCCAATCGTGTTTCTCCGCAGGTGGGCAGGTAGACTAGCCAAGCAAGAAAAGCCACGTTCAGAGAGAGGCTGTATCACAAGATGAACGGCAATTTGTGTTTTCTGCTTATTTAGTTCAACAGCCTGGAGCAGCTGTGCATCAACTTCACCAACGAGAAACTGCAACAGTTTTTCAACCACCACATGTTCGTGCTGGAGCAGGAGGAGTACAAGAAGGAGGGCATCGAGTGGGAGTTCATCGACTTCGGGATGGACCTGGCTGCCTGCATCGAGCTCATCGAGAAGGTTCGCTTCCCTTTTTCAGATTGCAGATCATACTGCTGACCACTATTTTTTTTTTAATCATAAAACTTGGTATATTCTATGGTACAAGACTTCTACATATAAACAAAATCATGGAAAGTCCTTTTGCCAACCCTGAGGCAGCTATTCAGTGAAACGAGACTGGATCTCTTCTATCGAGTCCAGAACTCTGCATTTCCCTACAGTTTGCAATTCAACTTTACACTTAAACCATCTTTCCTTATGAAAGAGCTCAGAGGAGAGTACATTTTACTCCTTATTTCTTTGTCAGCCTTGGATTCATTACTCCTGGCATTTGCAATTTGAGTTTCTAGCACCTTAAAGCAGAGCCTCTGAATTAAGCCCAAGCCTCACCACAAGTACTTAAAATTGTATATATTTCACTAATCTCACCTACAGAGATATTTTTTTCCAAGTGCTTCTGACAAAACCAGTTAGTAACTCATACTTGTGGAAATACTGCTCTAAGGCCTTTGGGGCAAATATGCAAAGTATGCAGGAGCACACTCTTCGATTACCTTGATAGGAACAACATTAATATTTGTTAAATTAACAAAAGACTAAGTTTTCATTAACTGCTAGGAATTAAAGGACGAATTTACTCAAACAGGATCATAATGTTACATATTATTTCTATTGGCAGACAAAATTCAAATATCATCTTCTTTTTCATTCTCTCAGCCTATGGGCATCTTCTCCATCCTGGAAGAGGAGTGCATGTTCCCCAAGGCCACAGACATCTCCTTCAAGAACAAGCTCTATGAACAGCATCTTGGGAAGTCCAACAACTTCCAGAAGCCAAAGCCTGCCAAAGGCAAGCCCGAGGCCCACTTCTCCCTGATCCACTACGCGGGCACCGTGGACTACAACATTGTCGGCTGGCTGGACAAGAACAAGGACCCCCTGAATGAGACTGTGGTCGGGCTGTACCAGAAGTCCGCATTGAAGACTCTGGCTCTCCTCTTCGCTGCAGCTTCAGGCTCTGAAGGTCATTTTTAATATCATTAGCATGTTCCTAGAGTTTCTTCAGAGACAGGTATAGTTATAGCACAACCTAACATGAAAATACTGGCTAATATGGAGCTAATGAAAAGGTGTATATGTAGTAAGTGTGGCACAATCTTAAGATCACAGAGTTTTAAAGCTAAAATTGACACTGTGGATCTTTCTGTCCATGACTTAATTTCACCAATGAGGAAACAGAGGTTCAGAGAGGTGAGCACTCACTTGGGGTCACACAGCTCTTTTCTCCTGTTTTAACAGTATTAGGTCTCTCAAGGATCCAGCTAAGTTGGAAATGAGGAAATCCTTTGTCAGGGCACTAGTGCTTGAGAAACTGGAAGTTCTGTCCTCTTAAGACCCCTCAGAACAGGTGTGTAAGTAACAGAATAAAAGTACAGGCAATTAGGCAATGGGACTTCCCTGCAGGTAATCAGAGGCTCACCTACCTGGGACCAAGCACAGTCTTGCCTGTTCTTCAGGAAATGTTGCACTACGGAGGCATGACGACTCTGTCTCCTGGCACTTCCTTCAGGGGACAGACTGTTCACCTTGGAGTAGACGTGTCCCATCCCTTTCCCACATCTTCACTTTTTCACCCAGAGCTGTTTTGTTGTTGTTGTCCTGAATGCCTACTGTGTGAGCCAATGCTTATATTTTCTTAATCTATAGTTGAAGAGAAGATATGCAAAAATTAGGAAATGACACAAGTGGATGAGTGCAAATTTAAATTCCAAAGGGAATTCTGGCAGTTGTGATGTCTATGGATAGTACTTAAAAGCCTGTTAAAAATAATTTAAATTTTTCTATTTTATTTTTCAGAGGGTGGCGGTGGAAAGAAAGGTGGCAAGAAGAAGGGTTCTTCTTTCCAGACTGTGTCAGCTCTTTTCAGGGTACAGTATATTCTTGAATTCCAGAGGATTATTTTTGTAAAAATATGAAATGATTGTAACTTAAAATTTTTTTTAAGAAATCTTTGGTGAAACTGAAGAAAGTAGTGATGTACTAAAAAAAAAATCTGAAAAATTCCTTAGGAAAAATTAAACAGAAAGAAGACTCACAGTGTGTCTTTTCACATCAACCTCTCTGATAAATGAACCAATTGCTCTTTAAGCCCCAAATCTAAAAGATCCAGCATTAAGCAAATTTCACATGAAGTCAAACTCTCTCTGAAAAAGCAACCACTGTAGTCAGTTACATCTCCTTCATAGGTCCCAAGTCTCAGTATAAATTTTCTCTGATTGGCAGTGCTTGAGAAAAATAAACTAAAGTTGGTTGGTTTTGAGTAATCCATAATTTCCTATCCACTCTCCATGTGCATGATTTCTCTTGGCCAACATGCTTTGTTCCTCACTGAGATGGCTCATTAAAATGTGAAATGGGGGCACATTAATTACAGATCGACAGGGACTCTCGTGTAGATATAACTAGAAATTATTTTAAAACTTTTCACACGGTTTTATAGGAGAATTTAAATAAGCTGATGACCAACTTGAGGAGCACTCACCCCCACTTTGTACGCTGCATCATCCCCAATGAAACTAAAACTCCTGGTAAGACATTCCTGATATCCAAATAAGACTCCAGTGTGACTTCTCATTAGACTATTATTATATGGAAAACGTACCTCTTTTTTTAGGGGCCATGGAGCATGAACTGGTCCTGCACCAGCTGCGCTGTAATGGAGTGCTGGAGGGCATCCGCATCTGCAGGAAGGGCTTCCCCAGCAGGATCCTCTATGCAGACTTCAAACAGAGGTTTGTATCTCATTATTTTTCCTTTTCAATGTGTTTGTCTGTATGAAAACTGCCACATAGTTCAAATACTTTTTAAACTTTTCCTTGAAAAGTGAACTTCGATCACTTGAAAGGTTATCATAAAAGAAAGAAGGCTAGGTTTATATTATCCTAAGTTTTACATCATATCTTCTCAAGTTTTACAAAAGGCATTGTTTGATTGTTTTAATGGAATTATTTTTCTCCAAAACTCAATCCATTATTTTTTAAATGATAGCTACAAAGAGTTTCACCTTTATCTTCAGTGAAGAAAAACCACATTTTAGTATTTTTTTCATTCTGACAGATACAAGGTTCTAAATGCAAGTGCCATCCCAGACGGTCAGTTCATTGACAGCAAGAAGGCTTCCGAGAAGCTTCTGGGGTCTATCGACATTGACCACACCCAGTACAAATTTGGTCACACCAAGGTACTATCAACCCTAATTTCTATGTATCGCAATTCATCACCTTAGGGCTTTCTTATGAGTGGAAATCACACATTTAACTTGTTCTTTGGCAAGGTTTTCTTTAAAGCTGGCCTGTTGGGAGCTCTAGAGGAGATGCGAGATGAAAAGCTGGCTCAGCTCATCACACGCACTCAAGCCATGTGCAGAGGGTTCCTGATGAGGGTGGAGTTCAGGAAGATGATGGAGAGGAGGTGAGGAACCAAGGACAAGGCCTGCTTCTTCACATTTTCACAGCTGAATCCAATGCAGTTATTACTTTTGTTGAGGGATGGTCACTTTCCACACGTTTCTTCATTTGCATCTTTTTTCTTTCCTACAGAGAGTCCATCTTCTGTATCCAGTACAATATCCGTGCCTTCATGAATGTGAAGCACTGGCCCTGGATGAAGCTGTATTTCAAGATCAAGCCCCTCCTCAAGAGTGCAGAGGCAGAGAAGGAGATGGCCAACATGAAGGAAGAATTTGAGAAGACCAAAGAAGATCTCGCAAAGTCAGAGGCAAAGAGGAAAGAACTTGAAGAGAAAATGGTTACTCTGATGCAAGAGAAAAATGACTTACAACTCCAAGTTCAATCTGTGAGTATTATACATTGCACAGTTCAACCACATATCATCCAGCCACGAACTGGATATGAGAATTTTTTTAACTTAAGGTTTATAAATAAATGGTTTCCACTGAAACATGTGTTGTAATTGTTTAACTCAGACTGAAGAAGAACAGAAGCAGGATCACAAATCATACTCTGCTTATGTTCGACGCACATTCATACGTAGTTCAGTCATCAGTGAGCAAAGTCATAAAAATATCCATAAACATTTTCTTCCCTTAGACCCTTCTCTGAGATTTTATATTGTTTTCTTCTCAGTACATATTTTTTGTGTATAAAATAGTAGTTACGTTGTTTGTACCACTGCAGAAAAAAGGCTAAATTCATCTCCCCTCAACTGTGAGAATTAAAAGTGACTTTTCCCAAGTAGTAAAGGTACAGATTTTGCCAAAAGGCTAATTTTACTGACTTGATCTTCCACACATGAATATTTGGAGGAAATCTATTATTATACTTAATCAGCAAATTGCAATTACTAACATTTTGTCCACATAATTTTTAAAACTTGGTAAGTTAGCTGGCATATGTGCTGACCAAACTGGTTGAGTCACTGAAGTTTCTCCCTTTTAATAAGTTGTTGTGCATTTGCAGATATAGCTTAAAGAAATGAATACGTTTAATTTCTCCCTTTAGGAAGCAGATAGCTTGGCTGATGCAGAGGAAAGATGTGATCAGCTAATTAAAACCAAAATCCACCTGGAGGCCAAGATCAAGGAGGTGACTGAGAGAGCCGAGGATGAGGAAGAGATCAACGCTGAGCTGACGGCCAAGAAGAGGAAGCTGGAGGACGAATGCTCAGAGCTGAAGAAAGACATAGATGACCTTGAGCTGACACTGGCCAAGGTTGAGAAGGAGAAGCATGCCACAGAGAACAAGGTAAAAATCATGATTCACTTTAGTGTATTTACAAGTGCTAACTTGTTACTGATGTCTCTTAACTGAAAGTTTAATCTTAAAATTATTATATATGAAAGGACAATATTGTCATAATTATGGCATCTCTCTTTTCTTCACCATTCCTATCTATTTACTTTGCCCATTAGCGCCTATATTTTTCAGCTACATAGGCCTGGGTTACCTTTCAGTTTCCATTTTTCATATCAGGTTGAAGTTATCCTAATATTCATCAAGACAACAGGACATCATTAACATTCTTGTAATTTGTTTAAATCTAAAGGTGAAAAACCTCACAGAAGAGATGGCAGGACTGGATGAAACCATCGCAAAGCTGACCAAGGAGAAGAAGGCCCTCCAGGAGGCCCACCAGCAGACCCTGGATGACCTACAGGCAGAAGAGGACAAAGTCAACACCCTGACCAAAGCTAAAACCAAGCTAGAGCAGCAAGTGGATGACGTAAGTCTAGGATTATCAAGGAAATTATTTTCTTGAAAAGGAAGCTAAGCAATCCTTTTGACTTGACATTTATATTAAGCTTGAAGGGTCCTTGGAGCAAGAAAAGAAACTGCGCATGGACCTAGAGAGAGCCAAGAGGAAACTGGAGGGTGACCTAAAATTGGCCCAAGAATCCACAATGGATATAGAAAATGACAAACAGCAACTTGATGAGAAACTCAAAAAGTGAGTATGATAGAATTCAACTGTAACCTGCTTCTTGTCTGGGTCTCTAAAATATTACTTCATGGCACACAGAAGAAAAACAATGTCATCTTTGACTTTTGTCTGTAATGAAAATGGTACACTACTGACTTGTAAAGCATGTCCTACTCACGTCGTCAACACCAGCAGTATAAAGATAATCAATTACACAGAGGAAAGAAGACTGGTAGGAGGACGGACGGAGAGCTAACGTGTTGCTCTTCTAACAGGAAAGAATTTGAGATGAGCAATCTGCAAAGCAAGATTGAAGATGAACAGGCCCTTGCGATGCAGCTGCAGAAGAAGATCAAGGAGTTGCAGGTAAGTATGTGATTTCCATCAGTCTCATCCAAAATGACAAAAAAATTCCTACCACCAAGGAGCTCTTAACTTTGAGCCTTTCCCCATGCCAGGCCCGCATCGAGGAGCTGGAGGAGGAAATCGAGGCAGAGCGGGCCTCCCGGGCCAAAGCAGAGAAGCAGCGCTCTGACCTCACCCGGGAACTGGAGGAGATCAGCGAGCGGCTGGAAGAAGCCGGTGGGGCAACTTCAGCCCAGATCGAGATGAACAAGAAGCGGGAGGCCGAGTTCCAGAAAATGCGCCGGGACCTGGAGGAGGCCACCCTGCAGCACGAGGCCACGGCGGCCGCGCTGAGGAAGAAGCACGCGGACAGCGTGGCCGAGCTGGGGGAGCAGATCGACAACCTGCAGAGGGTCAAGCAGAAGCTGGAGAAGGAGAAGAGTGAGCTGAAGATGGAGATTGACGACTTGGCCAGCAACATGGAGACCGTCTCCAAAGCCAAGGTCTGTACTAACTTGTCCCCTTTCATCTTTATTTTCAACAACTCAAAATGATTGAGTTTTACATGATTATACCTAATCTAAGTGTTCAAACTTAAAGTGCTAATTCAAACTTTGAAATTATTCTTAACTATCACTATGTTGAACTGAATCATTTCAGTCTGCATACCTTCTTTGTAGAAATCCCTTTAAACTTTGTCACTATTACCGTGAAAGGCAATTACAGAAAAGAAGTATCTAAAACACATACTCTGTATAATGCAGAATTTAAACAATGTTCTGGTTTTCCAAAAGAAAAATCTGATTTTCACAATAACGTATTTATTCATTTGGCCTAAATTATGTGCCTCTACAGCCAAGGCACCTTACAGGGCTCTGAAGCAGACAGCAAACTAAACAAAGTCTAGCCCCTTTCCACCAGTTGTCATAGATCTCCAAATCTCAGACTTAGAAAGAGAAGCAGATCATCTTTTCCTGTTTTCTACTTCCCACCACAGGGAAACCTGGAGAAGATGTGCCACACACTAGAGGACCAGCTTAGTGAAGTGAAAACCAAAGAAGAGGAGCACCAGCGATTAATCAACGAACTGTCAGCCCAGAAGGCACGTTTACACACAGAATCCGGTCAGTAAACGTGGAGCTGTGAGGAACGAGATGCGAGCCTCCACCCGTGTAGACCTATCAAACACAAATCCCTTCTTTGGCCTTATACAGCCATCTATCATTGATCTGTTATTTCTCCATCCTTTTATTGTGAGATGGTACAATGAGTATAAGCTATAATTGGGGGAAAAAAAAATTAAGCTCCTTGAGGTGTAGAGATTTTTGTTGTATCAGCATTACTCAACACCCCCCTCCCCCACCCAAATCTCTGACTACAAAGACAGCTCCCACATTTTTGAAAAAACAAGAAATAAATTTCTCAACAGCATCAGACCTCTTGTTATTCTCCTTCTCGTATGAAATTGAAGTAAGAGAGTTATGATATTATTTCACTCTTTAAACTACTCTTCATCTAGACCACATAACTAAATCACTATATGTTTTAAGGTGAATTTGCACGACAGCTAGATGAGAAGGAAACTCTGGTGTCTCAGCTATCCAGAGGCAAACAAGCATTTACGCAACAGATTGAGGAATTAAAGAGGCAGCTAGAAGAGGAGATTAAGGTGAGGATTCTCCAGCTGGTATTTTCAATCACTTGAACTTGGCAGCATGACACACTATTGAACTTCACATAGAGAATACCAATGATCAGAACATAAACTTACGTTGTGCACTTTTTGGTTGGTCCAGGCCAAGAGTGCTCTGGCCCACGCCCTACAGTCGGCCCGGCACGACTGTGACCTGCTGCGGGAACAGTACGAGGAGGAGCAGGAAGCCAAGGCCGAGCTGCAGAGGTCAATGTCCAAGGCCAACAGTGAGGTTGCCCAGTGGAGGACCAAATATGAGACGGACGCCATCCAGCGCACGGAGGAGCTGGAGGAGGCCAAGTACGGGCTCTTAGTTAGGGGGACAGAAAGAAGTAAAAGTTTAAAAACAATGAAGGAAAAATTACAGAGACTATTCCATGGAGACAGACGAAGGATTTCAGCCTGTTTGATTATAGAGTGGTGAATTCCACCACATTTTCCTTCTGACAGCCTAATTTATGTCCACTAAAGAATGGGCCAGGACCAGAGCCCTCTCTCCATTCTGGCCTATTCCAAAAGCATCTTAAGTTTTTTTCCACCAAAATGAATTAATAATTACCAGCATATTCATCATGAATTAAGTAAATTAATTTCCTTTAATATAAAGAGAAACAGACATCAACACTTATCTGGTACATTGTTATGAGTATGATAAATAATAATAATCAGTTTTTCCTAACCTGGAGTATTAGAAGTTCAGAACGGGGCTATCATACTCTGTCATCACTTACCTGACAGCTAATCACACACACTGTTTGTGGAATTAAACTCATGGGAGTTCCACATGGAAGGAAAATAATCATTTTATTCTCAGCAAAGGAAGTTTCCCTAAATCTGATTTACCGCAGTGGTTGTTGGAATCAGACAGAATGACGGGCTTGACAAGCATTCGCAGAAGGAGCACCCCGGACACAAGCATGTGGGCTGGTGAAGGGGGCAGTAAGACTTCGGAGGGTATCTGAGAAGGGTAATAATGGAATAATATTTATTATCAGGGGTGACCAAGCCCAGAAAGTTATTAATTGTATGACACTGAACACATCTCTCTGGGCCACAGTTTCCTCACTGGTAAAGAGGACCGTGCTAGAAAATGTTTAAGGATCCTATTCAATGTTAAGCTTCTTCAGTGATACGCCTCCTGTTCACGGGTGTCACTTCTTCCACCTTCACGTCCGCACATTGCTCACTCTGCTAAGATGTTTCTTCATAACCTCCGTGCCTCATATCACCACCACCACCAAACACACACAAAAACGGTCTCATAAATTTGTTTGACAACCCCCAAGATAAAGGCGAATTCACCAGGAAAAATAGAATTCCAGAAGAGAGAAAATGGGTGCTGAGGATATTTTAAAAAATCATAACAACTTTTAGACAAAGGAGCAAGAAATCTTGGGGAAGATACACTTTCCTCATCAGCAGCTTTAGAAAGTTCACTGTGGTAACTTTGACTCTGCTCTTGGTCACTCACACTGACCAACTTTTCAGGAAGAAGCTGGCCCAGCGTCTGCAGGATGCTGAGGAACATGTGGAAGCCGTCAATGCCAAGTGCGCCTCCCTTGAGAAGACCAAGCAGCGGCTCCAGAACGAAGTGGAGGACCTCATGCTGGATGTGGAGAGGTCTAACGCGGCCTGCGCGGCCCTCGATAAGAAGCAAAGGAACTTTGACAAGGTAGCTCCCAGTGAGCAGATTCCCATGGGGACACTGACATGATTCTCGATTACAGAGGCTTAGTCCCGGTGTACTTCCAGGTCCTATCAGAATGGAAACAGAAGTATGAGGAAACTCAGGCTGAACTTGAGGCCTCCCAGAAGGAGTCCCGTTCTCTCAGTAATGAGCTGTTCAAGGTCAAGAATGCCTACGAGGAGTCCCTAGATCAACTTGAGACGCTAAAGAGAGAAAATAAGAACTTGCAGCGTGAGTCTTTGTAATCACTGTATTTCAAAAATGGTGGGTAGGGATCTTAACAATTTTTCATTTTTCTTAACTGAATTTGGTATTTTATTATTAAACTACAGAGGAGATTTCTGACATGACCGAGCAAATAGCAGAGGGAGGAAAGCATATCCATGAACTGGAGAAAGTAAAGAAACAAATAGATCAAGAGAAAGGTGAACTACAGGCTGCTCTAGAGGAAGCAGAGGTATGTGTTTCATTGGCTCACCTATGCATTATAATATAAATTGAAAAATGAATAGCAACTGACATTTATTATGTTGCAAACTTTCAGGAGATAACTCATGTTATTTAGTAAAAAATACTGAATTATACCTTGGGAATGTAGAACTAACAGGCTAAACTAAGATATATGGAAGTCTGAGTTTTTCTAATGCCTTCTTGAGAAAATCATCATAATGTGCAAAAAAAAAAAAAAAGCCCTTTAGGTAATTTAAATGTTGCTTTTTTAAAAGGCATCTCTTGAGCATGAAGAAGGCAAAATCCTTCGCATCCAACTTGAGTTAAATCAGGTGAAATCTGAGATTGACCGGAAAATTGCTGAAAAAGATGAAGAAATTGACCAGCTAAAGAGGAACCATCTCAGAGTCGTGGAGTCAATGCAGAGCACCCTTGATGCTGAGATCAGGAGCAGGAATGATGCCCTGAGAATCAAGAAGAAGATGGAGGGAGACCTCAATGAAATGGAAATTCAGCTGAATCACGCCAACCGCCAGGCTACTGAGGCAATAAAGAATCTTAGAAACACACAAGGAATACTGAAGGTAAACCGGGATAAACAAATGTGGTAATACACAATCTGGGAGTAATTGTGTAGCTCTAATTTTAATATTTTAGAAGGACTATATGCCATAAATCACTTAAATAATATAGTAATCAGTTGGAAATTTTATGTACACTGCTGAAAAATAGTTAAATTCTTGAAAGTCCAAACAGAAATTACTTTGTCAACTGAAAAGAAGACAAAGTGGTGAGGGATTGGGAGGCACAGGAAGTGATGAGTTTATCTAAATGCCACCACATAAATCACTTCATTTATGTGGTCTGTATGTGTTTAATGTAGATAAATATATGTATATTTAATATGTATATCTGTATTTGATTAACACGATTAGGTTATCTCATCTCTAAGGATACTTTCCTAATCCAAAATTTTGTAGCTTTAGTCATGGTATTTTTTTCATGATTCAGGATGTAAGATAATGTAACATTATGTTCTTTTGAATAGAATTGCTACTGAAGGCTACAAAGACTTGGAGATTTTTTCCTACCTAAACATACTCTAGGTTGTTAAGATCAGCGTGTGTACATGACCCTAAATTTGTATTTGCTTTAATTGGAGCATGAGTAAGAGTCATTTTCTCTTTCCATGTAGGACACTCAGCTCCATCTGGATGATGCCATCAGAGGTCAGGATGACCTTAAGGAACAGCTGGCCATGGTTGAGCGTAGAGCCAACCTGATGCAGGCTGAGACTGAAGAGCTGAGGGCGTCACTGGAACAAACAGAGAGGAGCAGGCGAGTGGCAGAGCAAGAGCTTCTGGATGCCAGTGAGCGTGTGCAGCTCCTGCACACACAGGTAAGGTTTACGACTATGGTTGAGCAAATGCACTCCCTGAAGCTGAGGACAACTGAAGAGGATAAGTCTATTATACAGTAAGGAGTAACCTTGGCAAGTGTCCCTCCCAGGAGTTCTGGAAAATGTCCATCAGTAAATGTGCACTGGGACCCAGCTGGTTCACAAGTGTATATATGGACTGGCATAATCATGTTAATTTGAAATTAGAGTTCTAAAACTTTTGTAATAAAAAACACAGAAGACCTCCTAATAGTCATATTTACAACACTGGTAACCATCTTGTCTTGTAACTCTAAGCTGCAAAGGGGATAAACAAATCAAATGCATGAAGGCCACCATTACTGTTAGTCACCATTTGTTGTTTATAATGGATTGTTACATTAAGGGCGGTATATCCTCACAATGGCTAATCAGCAGCCATTGTAGTATTCATGAATTTATTGCCATGGAAAGATGTTCACAATACAGTAAGCAAAAACAGCAACTTAATAATAATATACAAAGCATGCTTCTTTTTGTTAAAAATATTCAGGAAACATCCAGAAGTATAAACAAAAGTGTTAATCAATAGTTATCACTAGGTAGTGAAGGTACAATAATTATTCTTTGTTTCTTTTTTGCTAATTTATATGTCCTACTATTTTTTTATAATAAGTATATATCATTGCATACTTTGAGTTGCAATATATGAAAATAGCAATCATGGAAAAGTTAAAATCACATACTACAAAATAATTTTAGAAAGAAGTTAAAATGCCACATTTTCCTTACTCATTAATACCTTTGACTTGATTGACTATTTTAAATACTGCCAACTTTCCAAAAACATAAGCGATTCTTGGTTCATTTTTGTACCAATAATGATGCTATTTATCCATTTAACATACAGAGCCAACAAATGTGAACAAACAACTAAAAATTAATGATTCATTTGTCAAGAGCTGTGTGGTGCTACCTGCAGCACTTCAAATTTTTTCTTGGGGCAGTGATTGTGCTTTGTAATTATAAGCAGCCACTGATAGTAGTCAAATACATTGATATCAAAAATTAATTTTCATCTGGAAGAATTTAAGAGAATTTTTATTCACAGATATAGGCAGATAGAAAATAAGCCATAAACTTAAAATCTACTTTTGATTTCACTTTTATACTGAATATTTCTTATCAATAATTTATGCCTGTGTACACTAGTAAAAATGACAATGTAGATAGCTACAATTAAATGAGCTTTTCTTTTTGATTAATTTGAACCAGAACACCAGCCTGATCAACACCAAGAAGAAGCTGGAGACAGACATCTCCCAACTCCAGGGAGAGATGGAGGACATCGTCCAGGAAGCTCGCAACGCAGAAGAGAAGGCCAAGAAGGCCATCACTGACGTGAGCAGAGGGCCACGCAGGGGTGGTCAAGCTAGAATCTTGACGGGCTATCTTATCTTAGCTCTCTCAACCTGTTTCATTTTACTGCTCATTAGGCGGCCATGATGGCCGAGGAGCTGAAGAAGGAGCAGGACACCAGCGCCCACCTGGAGCGGATGAAGAAGAACCTGGAGCAGACGGTGAAGGACCTGCAGCACCGCCTGGACGAGGCTGAGCAGCTGGCCCTGAAGGGCGGGAAGAAGCAGATCCAGAAGCTGGAGGCCAGGGTGGGTCTCCACTTCATTTGATTCCCAGACGCCCAGCCTGTTCACACTGGGTTACAGCCAAGGGGCTAAACATCTTTGTTCTCTCCCAGGTGAGGGAGCTTGAAAATGAGGTTGAAAGTGAACAGAAGCGCAATGTCGAGGCTGTCAAGGGTCTTCGGAAACATGAGAGAAGAGTGAAGGAACTCACTTACCAGGTGACCAGTATTTTTCAGGCCTACCTCTTTCAAGACAATAAAAATAATGAGCTGTTTTGGAATAATGACACTATCTACTTGCTACTTCTTTCACTTCAGACTGAGGAGGACCGCAAGAATGTTCTCAGGCTGCAGGACTTGGTGGACAAATTACAAACCAAAGTCAAAGCTTATAAGAGACAAGCTGAAGAGGCTGTGAGTACCTCCACAGTGAGAGAAAGGTTCAGGAGTGGGGCCAGGTTTTGTGGAGACTAAAGTTCACACAATTTAAGCAGCTTTCATCAAGGCAAAGAACACAAAATTGGGAATACAAAGTTAGACTTGAAAATGAATAGTTATTTAGAAAGAAAAAATCTTACCACTAATTACTAGAGCCTTAGAGATTGAGATTCATTTCTTCTGAGACCTCTTCAAGCAGTTTTCCAGACATGGCAGTACAGAAATGCTACACTTGGTTACAACCACTTCCCTCCCAATCTGTAGCACGACGCAACTCCCAGCAATGCCCAGCACTCATAGAGGCCGTGCGAATGAGGGCTCTGAAGTCTAAGACTTATTTAACTTCATGATAAAGCCACCTCATAACATTTCTTTTTCATTTGGCTGCAGTTATCTTTCTCATCCTGTTAATTCTAAAACCTTCCTTAAGGTTCTCTACACCCAGTGCTACCATGGTGCCTACTTTCTAAAGGTTGTTTCACAGAAATAAGGCTGATTCAGATTCCTGCTACTTTGAGCTCCCTGTTGTCACTGCAGCATCTTAAGTTTGCCAGGAAGAGAGTCAAGTGAGAGAGACTGAACAGGGGGTTGGAAGCCCACTGACACAGAGGCGAATATGTGGCATGCCCTGCCCCAGAGAAGCACATCAGCAACTAACAGGACCTCTGCCTTCTCATTCATGAAGCAAATCCTGTAGCTGCTTCTGGTAACAAAGGCAATAAGAATCAGAAAATGTCAAATTTTCTTGTTCTCTCAAATGCATTTCTTTTCTCAGGAGGAACAATCCAATGTCAACCTCTCTAAGTTCCGCAAGCTCCAGCACGAGCTGGAGGAGGCTGAGGAGCGGGCAGACATCGCCGAGTCCCAGGTCAATAAGCTGCGGGTGAAGAGCCGGGAGGTTCACACAAAAATCGTCAGTGAAGAGTGATTCACTTTAACGCTGAAAAGTGACCAAAGAAATGCGCAAAATGTGAAGTTCTTTGTCACTGTCACATGTCACTGTAATGTCAAGAAAATAAATCTGCAGAGAATTTTGCGATCTAAAATTACATGTCTCTTACTTACAAGGTCTACAATGCTATTAGAACCAATGTATTTATTCAGCATTTGTTATGCTCCTACTGTGTGCAGTCAGAGATGATGACAAAAAATGAATGTAGTCAGTGAACCAACTTTAATAGAAGGCAAGTGCAATGAAGTGCTTCAAGAGGATGCAAAGGTAGTTAATGTATCCTCAATTCCATTCAACCAATTTTACTGAGTACCAAGAATATGTCTGTAGAGAAATGGGCACCAAGGATATGACAATCTTCCCTGCTCTGAGGTCAAGCCAGCATGAGAGGCAGCAATTCAAACAGATTTTAGTACAACATGCAGACTCACAGAAGTATGAAAGTAAGTGTGGCCATAACAGTGAGGTGCTAACCTGGGGAATCCAGGAAGGCTTCTCAAAGGAGATTGACTTAGCTCCTAAAAGATGAGGAGATAGTTATGATACAGAAGAGAAGAGGAGAGGGTCATTCTAAGAGAAAATAGGCATGAGATTTCAGAGTAGTTTAAGCACAGCTCCATGAGCAAAGGGCATCAGGTAAGGCCAGAGACGGAAGTTAAGACCTGACCGTGAAGGGTCAGTCATATGCAGCACTAAGGAATTAGGACATGCATCAAACTGGTCAGATTTCACGAGGAGGAGAGTTGACACAGTTTGGGCAGTACTGTGGAGGATGGAGTAGGATAGGAAAGATCGGAGCCTGGGAAGACTCTGAAGGCCTTAAGAATGATCCAAATCAGAGATGACAGTGATAGAAATGAACGAGAGTGCAGAGTGAAAGCAGGGTTCCATTATTGGCATAAAGAAAGGCCTGGGAGAGCACTGAGAGAGTTAGAGAGTTTCACAGCATTCAAACCTCCCAATTACTCTGTGGTTACAGATTTTATTTCCTTCTCAAGGAAATTCTTTTCCTCTGAACTACCTACCTTTCTAAGAAAAAGGACAGAACTTTTTAGATTAATCTTCCCATTGACCTAATATCTACATACAATTCTGCTTACCAAGGAACCTTATTTTTCTCAGTTCCATACATATTTTAATGAAGAACAAGAAAAATAATTTATACCTTATCTTCTTAATATCAAAAGAATGTGACTGAAATTTTATCATAGCCATTGCCAGAGTGGGTTTTTTTTTTTATAATACTTTTTGGCTTCATTGTGCAGACATTTAAAAACTAAGTTGGCAGAATACTAACTTATTCTTTTACAGTGCTATCCCTTTCTAATGAGGAGGCTGCTTCGGGGAATCTCCTTCTCCAGCGTGGGAATCCTAATTAGTAATAAGAAGCCTGCTTCATGAGAAGAGAATTTAAAAGGGGTAGAAAATAATTATAAAGAATATTTCACCTATGCCATGAAGAAGACTAATGAAATGTCCTGCCTAAAGCAGGCATTTATTATCAAATTTTAATTAAACTCTGTAGAGTTAACCTACTGACCTCAAAAGCACTGGGCAATTGCCTTATTATTCTGTCTGCTAACTATTTAAATAACTGCTTACGTAGAGAACTGAGAGTAGATTTCATTATCTAGAGGTCAATTACTCTGGGGTCCCTGATTAAAGCAGTAAGGATTTAGAGTCACAGATATACTGGTTAATATTCTTCTTCATCTTCCTCACAGATTAAGAGATTTATAGACTTATTTCCTTATCTCTTATAGCAAAACCTCACATGATGATCTACACTAATAATACTCTTGGTATTTTCTTGAATTGATATGAGGGATCATTGAGATTTGGGGACTGTTTCTAATCTACTGATGCTGGATAAAAGAACCCAAACAGGATGTGTGCAGGCAGAAAGCAGGAGGCTGGCTTCAGGAACAACTTTAAACCAGGAAAAACAGAGGTAGTGTAAGTCTGACTCCTTCCTGATACGTAGCACTTAGACTTACTGTGATGGAAAGAAATTGAGACTAGAAGAAGACTGTGAAATGTTACAAAGGGCAAGGCACTTTTTCTCTAACATATAGATAAACCTATTTAAAATGTATACATAGGGAACTAGGCAGAGATGACCATGCCCTAGTGCTCTTGGTATCCAGCCAGGCTCCATGACACTAATAAAATCTCCTAGGAATTTGTACCAAGGCCAGTTTCTTTACGTTCTGAGGACTTAAATACCACGGTTACTGAAAGCAAAATCTGGGACCACTGACAAACTGATACTTTGAAATACCATGAATCTTTTCCCCTCAACTCAATTCATAAGTGTTCAGATAACCAACAGACATCAAGAACAGAAGAAATCTCAGGATCCTTCCATTCCAAAACATTTCCTCCCCTTCTATCAATCTTATATATAAATATCCTATTAGAGATTGAACACTTGGAATATTGGAGGATGCTCACTTTAATCTCTTATTAAACTGAAAATATACTAATTTCAACTAATACCCTCCCTAGAATTATTGGCTAACCAACTAAGAAAGTATCTAAAGAAAGAGGTCTCTTGAGATGTGTCTGAAGAAAGACACATGTATATGAATACATGTATCAAAGCATTCCATTGTACACCCAAAACTAATACATTATGTGTCATACCTCAATTAAAAAAATGTATGAACTTTGCACTCTAACTCAGATCCCTGAATTAAAGACCCACCTTTAACCATACCACAAAACACCATAAATATCCACCCATAGGTGGTTTCCTCCCATATTACAATAAGTAATAAATTCAACTCCATGAAGGAAGGAAGGGAGGGAGAGAGGAAGGTAATATACCTGCACTGTAATGGTCAAGACAGCACAAAGGAGCTGTATGGGAGCAAAGCTATATTGGGCTAAGGAAATCGACTACAGATAGTACAGTAATAATTATAACAACGTGTTATTGGATTTGTAACATTAAAAGATGTAAATATATAATAATATACAATAGACAACAGGAAAAAATAAATAAAACTAAGATCTGGCTCTTGTAAAGATAAATAAAATTGACAAATTTTAGCTAGACTCAGTAAGAAAAAAAGAGAGAACACTCTCTGATAAATAAAACCAGAAATGAAAGAAGAGGAATAACAATGGATACCACAGAAATACAAAGGATTAGAAGAGAATATTATGAACAGCTAACAAATTGGACAACCTAGAAGAAATGGATAAACTCTTAAGACTCACACAACCTTCCAAGACTGAATCATGAAAAAAACAGAAAATCTGAATAGACCAATCACTAGTAAGTAGATTTAAAGAGTAATTAACAACCTCCCAAAAAACAAAAGTCAAGGACCAGATGACTTTGTGAATTATACCAAAAATTCAAAGATTTAATATCCATGTCTCCTCAAGCAAGGGAAACAAAAGTAAAAATAAACAAATGGAACTACACCAAGCTGTAAAGCCTCTTCACTGCAAAGGAAACCACTCATAAAACAAAAAGACAACCTACCAAATGGGAGATGATATTTACAAATCATGTACACATCAATAGGTTAATATCAAAAATACATAATGAATTCATACAAGAATGAAAAATAAACTGATTAAAAAATAGGCAGAGGAGTCAACTAGACATTTTTCCAGAGAAGACATACAGACGGCCAACAGGCACATGAGATGTTCAACATCACTAACTATTAGGGAAATGCAAATCAAAACCACAATGAGACATCACCTCAAGCCTGTTAGAATGGCTATTATCAAAAAGGCAGGATATAACAAAGGTTGGTGAAGATGTGGAGAAAAGGGAACCCTCAAGCACTGTTGATGGGAATGTAAATTGGTGTAGCCACTAAGGAAAACAGTATGGAGATTCCTCAAAAAGTTAAGAATAGAACCACCATACGATCCAGCTATCTCACTTCTGGGTATTTATCTAGAGAACATAAAAACACCAATTCAAAAAGACATGTAAAAACCTTTTGTGAAAAAGAATATGAAAACGAATATATGTATGTATATACATGACTAGGACATTGTGCTGTACACCAGCAACTGACACATTGTAACTGATGGTATTTCAATAAAAAATAAATATTTTTAAAAAGATATATGCACTTCTACATTCATCACAGCTTTGTTGACAACAGCCAAGACATGAAAAGAAATTAAGCGCCCACTGATGGATGAATGGATAAAGAAGATGTGGTATATAAAGAAAGGAATACTACTCAGCCATAAAAAGGTGAAATTTTGCCATATACAATAAAATGGATGGACCTTGAGGGTATTATGCTATGTGAAATAAGTCAGGTGAACAAAGACAAACACTGTATGAGTTCACTCATATGTGGAATAAAAACAAAACAAATAAAAGCAAACACACAGATACAGAGAAGAGAGCAGCATAATGATTACCAGAGGTGAAGGGGGTAGGGAAAGGGCAAGATGGGTAAAGGGAGTCAAATGTGTGGTGACCAGACAGAAACTAAACCTTTGATGGTAAGCACACTGTAATGCATACAGAAGTTGAAATGTAATATTGTACACATAAAACTTATATATTGTTATCATCCAATAAAAAAGCAAACAATCCAATAAAAACAGGCAAAAGACCTTCACAGACACTTTCAAAAAGAAGAGAATGTGAAGGTCCAATAACCAAATTAAAAGATGCTCAGTACCATTGGTCTAGAGGATACAGATTAAAACTATAAGAAGTTTCCACTACACATCCATAAGAATGGCTAAAAATAAAAGGATTGACCATGACAAATGTTGGCAAAGATGTTGGGCAACTACATCTCTCATATATTACTAGCGAGGATGTAAAATGGTTTGATCACTTTTTAATTATATGGCCATTTCTTATATATTAAATATGTACCTATACACCTTTTGATATAGCTATTCTACTCCATGAGATTTAATCAAAGGAAATAAAATATACATCCACATAAGATAAGAATATCCACAGGCAAGAGAATAGATGAACAAAATACAGTATATCCTCACAACGGAATACCAATAAAAAGAAACGAACTACACGGAACACAGACGAATCTAAACAACATTCCTCTTTGGCATGAGTCTTATGAAAGGAGAGCTGTTGTTTCCTTTGGTTGAAGATGAGATGATTACAGAGTTTCATATTAGAAAAGGGAGAGATGCCTTAAGTGACTGTAGTGCCTCTGCTTTTCCTCACTGGAGAGAGAAAATAGATAAATTCTTAGAGCAAAGAGAATCTTGAGACTTGTAAGCTAATTTTTGGCAAGGACTCTCAGAGCAGAAGGATCATTAGATACGGTAACTTAATGCTGGTTCTGGGCTTAATTGTAAGCAGATACCAATGAGAAGAGCAAGAGCAAGGGATATAAGCAAGACCTTGGAAGAGCTTTTACTCCAAAAGAAATGAGTTGTCACAAAAGAATTGTGTAAGAGCTATCTGCATTGGAGAAGGGTTGTAATATATCAATAAATAAGCTTCAACAAAATATATCTCACAGTTTAGTTTTCTTATATATTGCCCATTAAAACTCTTTACTGTTTATTATTATTTTAAATAAAGGTTTCCATTTCCATGGTTACATCTCAGAGAAAACAAGTGGAAAATATACTATGTTGATCCAAGCTCAGATTAAAGTGAGGGTTAGGTTTCAACCACTTACCCCATAACCAGAGCACCACCATAACAGGTGGCCAGTTAATTAACCACAGATGAAGTAACTGAAAGGACATTTGTTTCGAAAGTTTTGCTATTAGAGGAAATGCTAAATGCACAGCCTTGGCATTCCTGTCCTGCTGTGCTTAGGAAAGAGAATAGGAAGGGACAGTATTGCCATTTTAAATTTCAAAAAATGTAACAAATGGCCCTGAAATTTTACACCCTTATCCACAGCATATAAGAGCATCCACTCCTCACCACCAGCATTCGCTACTATCGATTTTGATGACATATTTAAGCGCATTTAAAAATCAAAATGGAGTAACTATGGTTCAGGCATCCACAATGGAGCTAGGTGGGCACTGAGGATGTAGTTTCAGACACATTCCTGCATCACTGAGAACCTGAGTTTTCTCTGAGCTGTATCAGACTCAAGCACACCACCAGCTGTTTTCACAACAATATCTGCTAGCAGCTGCTAGCTACAATCTTATTACAGTTTCAAAATACACCCCCCATGTAACAATCAGACCCCAACCAATCCTAGCTTAACAAGCACCCTTACTTCTTACCAGTTCCAATTCTAATTCTTAACAATTTATGCAACCTTGCAGGGTTTTAGCCTATACAAACCTCGCCCATGTTGTAGTCCAGCATTACACAATTCAAGTGCTTCTTGAATCTGTGTCTCCCGGGGTATGGTCCTAACAAATCCCAAATAAATACTTCTTTATTTCAGTCAGATCTCCATTTCTGAAATTTTGGCTAACAGTTTTCAGTTGGGGTTTTGTCCACCCTGATGGGTGAAATGTACTGGCTATTATTTGATCTTGCACCTCCTGAAGTTGAGTTTATTTTCAAGTTTATGGCCATTTGTATTACCTCTTCCATGAATTGTCTATTTATATCTATTGGCTATTTTTTCTATTTGCTTGTATCTCCCTTTCTTCTTGATTTTTAAAGTTTTGCTTTGTTTCAATGCTTAAGACTTCAATTAATAAATAACTTATTTTTTAAAATGCTGTCCAGTAAGAACCTAATTTAACTTTTTTTAAGTAAGTCTCAACTCCATTCAACAAATAGCCCTTTCTTTCCTCTCAGTGATTTGAAATGTCACCTTTTCATATACTAAATTTCCACACATGCAAAAGCCTGTTTCTGGAGTATATTATGTTCTATTGACCTACTTGTCTTCACTTACACTAATTTCACATTGTTTTAATCACCATATTTCTAAAACATGTTTGATGTCATATAGGGTGGCTTATTACTTCATTGTCTGCTAAAAGTTTATTATTCCTGGAAACTTGAGCTCTTTTACTATGAACTCTAATATTGCAATTCTCTATCCTTTGTCTATTACTTCCAAGTCTCTTCTCTTTCCACTGAGAAACATTACCCTAATCTCAGGAAATTCAGTTTATTTTTAGTTGTCTTGGGGTAGAATAAATTTAAATGATTCCTAAACATCTAAAATTATTTCTATTTCACCAGCAGCAAGCACAGTCAAGTCTACGATCTAAATGCCTCTTGATTTTAATCCCCTCTTTTTTTTTTTCCAAGAGCTACTGGCTTAGTTTAGGTTCTCAACTCTTTCCTAAAATAGCACCACAACTGCTTAAGTGAGTTCTTTAATCTCTGTTGCACTCCTCCAACCCATCTTCCACGCTGCTACCATAACTGTGTTTAAAATGCAAATCTTACGTCAGTACCTTGTTTAAAAGACTCCAGTGACATCCCATGACTCACAGTGACAGAGCCCTATCTCTTACAAGATTTTAAATGAAGTGGTAATAGGTATTTATTTATTAAATACCTTCTACATTGCCAGATAATATGCTAGACGCTTTACATATATTACTCACTGAATAGACAGATTAATCCTGTGAGGTTGGGGGAATTTTTACTATTTTCCTTTAACAGATTAACGAACTGAGGCTAACAGAGGTTAGGGGACTTGCCTAAAATCATACAAAATAACCTCTACTAGTTAGATTGATATTTAAAGCATTGTGCACACCATAAGATACATGCCAGCCAGTATGTTGCCTCTAAAACTTTACCTATTAGAAGTTCTCACAATGGATTTTTGAAGTAGCTATTTGTTTTTCAAAAGTTAAATATAACATAACTCAGAAAGGTTGAAAATAAAAGTATGGGAAAGGTAACCCATACATATGCTACCAAAAAGTAAAAGCAAATACAATATAGCAAAATACTAGCAAAAAAAGAAATTTAAGCAAAACAGTACTAAAAGAAGCAGGGATAGCTCATATCTTATTTTTAAAAGATACAATCTACCAGGAAGATTAAAAAAAATGTGACAGACACTGTACTAAGGGGTATGGAAATGATCATAAATTTCTACAAAGATAGTTAGCAGCTATCTTTGAATTACAGAAACAAAAAATCTGAAAATCTGAGAATAAGAGTTTAGGATTTTTAACATATACTTACTAGAAAAATTGCAGATCAAGTAGACAAAACTAAAAACACAGATGATTTGAAAACCACAAATAATAAGCTGAATTGTAAAGATAAACAAAACTTTGTAACTAACAATGAAGAGAACATAAATCTTTTTCAAACATCTAATATATGCATTGTCAATGGAGGTGATATCACTTCTTAGAAAGTGAAAATTAGTTCTCAGGGAAGCAAAAAAAATCTAAGGTATTATAATCTTTGTGCTTCCTGCCCCAGCAAAAAAAAAGCTCACCCCTATCTAAAAAAAAAAATCTTACTGTTTACTTTCTTTTGTTATGAAGAAATTAACTTAAATTTAAATGTATTTAAGTAAGATATTGCTTAATATTCATATCTTAAAGAGAAATTAATTTCATTTAATTAATTTTTCTCTTCAGTGGTCTTTTAAAAAAGGTTAAAAACACTATGTAAAACATTCACAAAAATTGAGTCATGTAGGGGGAGAGAGATATATATCTATACTTGCTTATACATGCATAAAATACCTCTTAAGGGCACACAAGAATCTGATAACTGTTGTTGACTCTGGGGAGGAAAACCAAATAGCTTTCTCACACTAAATAGTTTCAATTTTAAAATAAGAAAAATCATTAAAGATCTTCAGCAAACGCTAGAACACTCTCTTACACCATACACAAAAATAAACTCAAAATAGATCAAAGACTTAAACATAGGACAAGATACAATAAAACTCCTAGAAGAAAACATAGGCAAAACATTATCTCACATACATCTCAGCAATGTTCTCCTAGGGCAGTCTACCCAAGCAACAGAAATAAAAGCAAGAATAAACAAACGGGACCTAACTAAACTGACAAGCTTTTGCACAGCAAAGGAAACCATAAGCAAAACAAAACAACAACCTACAGAATGGGGGAAAATTTTTGCAAAAGATGAAACTGACAAAGGCTTGATCTCCAGAATATGTAAGTGACTTAGTAAGGAAAAAATAAACAACCCAATCCAAAAATGGGCAGAAGACCTAAACAAGAAATTCTCCAATGAAGGCATATGAATGATCAATAGGCACATGAAAAAATGCTCAAATCACTAATTATCAGAGAAATGTAAATCAAAACTACAATGAGGTATCACCTCACACCAGTCAGAATGGCCATCATTCAAAAGTCCAAAAGTGATAAATGCTGGAGAGGATGTGGAGAAAAGGGAACCGTCCTACACTGCTGGTGGGAATGCAGCTTAGTGCAGCCACTGTGGAAAACAGTATGGAGATTCCTCAGAAGACTAGGAATAGACTTACCATATGATGCAGTAATCCTCCTCCTGGGCATATATCCAGAAGGAACCCATCTTCAAAAAGACACCTGAACCCCAATGTTCATAGCAGCACTATTTACAATAGCCAAGACATGGAAACAACTTAAATGTCCACCAACAGATGACTGGATAAAGAAGATGTGGTACATTTATACAATGGAATACTATTCAGCCATAAAAAACAAAATAACGCCATTTGCAGCAACATGGATATCCCTGGAGAATGTCATTCTAAGTGAAGTAAGCCAGAAAGAGAAAGAAAAATACCATGAGATCGCTCATATGCGGAACCAAACAGAACAGAACAGAACAGAACAGAACAGAACAAACGAACATAACTACAAAACAGAAACAGACTCATAGATATAGATCACAAACTTGTGGTTGCCAGGGGGGCAGGGGGTGAGAACGGACAGACTGGGAGTTCGAAATCTGTAGATACTGACAGGTATCTATAGAATATATAAACAAGATTATACTGTATAGCACAGGAAATATATACAAGATTTTATGGTAGCTCACAGTGAAAAAGAAAGTGACAATGAATATATGTATATTAAGGTATAACTGAAAAATTGTGCTGTACACTAGAAATTGACACAACATTGTAAACCGACTATAACTCAATAAAATAAAATTTAAAAAAAAGATTTTCAGCAAAGGTACTAAGGTAATTTAGTAGGGAAAGGATAGTCTTTCTACAAATGGGATTGAAACATAATGGATAGCCATATGTAAAAGTAAATAAACCTAAACCCTTACTTCACACCAGACAAAAATTAACTTGAAATGGTATATAAACCAAATGTAAGAGCTATAAATATAAAATACATAGAAGAAAAATGTTTGTGACCTTGTATTAGGAAGTATGTGTGAAATATGACACCAAAAGCATGATCTATAATATTGGTAAACTGGACTTCATCACAATTTAAAACTTTTGCTCTTCAAATGGCACAATTAAGAAAATGAAAAGACAAGCCACAGGCTGAAAGAAAGTATCTGTTAATCATATATCTGATAAAAGACTTATATCAAAACATATCTACATCTATATCTATCTATCTATGTATAAATACCTCTAACAAATAAAGAAGAAAATGATTCAATTTTTTAAAAAGGTCTAAAGATTTGGACAGACTTTTCACCTAAAGAAAACATATGAATGGCAATAAGCACACAAAAAAGTAATCAAAATCATTCATTAAGGAAATACAAATTGAAACCACGGTAAGATACCACTCTATACTCACTAGGATGGTTATAATCAAAAAGGACAATATAAGTGTAGGTGAGAATGTAAAAAAACTGGAACCCTCGTATTATTGGTTGAAATGAAAAATGTTACAGCCACTGCAGGAAAGAATGGCAGTTTCTTAAGAAGTTGGACATCTGCAATTTAGAATTTAACTCCCAGTTACCTACCCAAGAGAAATGAAAACAAATGTCCAAACAATAATGTGTATGAAATATTATTAACAGCATTATGCATAATAGCCAAACTAAAAATAATTCAAATGTCCATCAACTTGAAGGGATAAACAAAATGGGGCACCTCTATACAATGGACTCAGTGACAAAAATGAATGAATTACTGATACATGCAACAGCATAGATGAACTCAAAAACATGCTGAGGGAAAGAAGCCAGACACAAAAGACTGCACATCGTAGGATTCTATTTATGTGAAATTTCTAGAAAAGGCAAAACTATAGAGACAGAACTAGATCAGAGGTTGCCTGAAGTCTAGGTTGGAAAGTGAACTCACTGCAAACGGGCACAAGGAACTTTTTGTAGCTGGTGATAGTGCTATAAAACCACAGCTGCATTAATTTACTAAAACTCACTGAACTGTATACTTAAAATGGATGACTTTTTAAGGTATATAAAACTCTACCCGAATAAAGCTGCTAAAAGAGGAGGGGAAGGAGGAGGAAGAGGAGGAACAACTGACCCATGTACACAGTCACAAAAGAAATATCCACTATTTCTAGAACAAGATATCAGAAATGACAGTCACCACTAATCTTGCAAAATATAAAAATCAAAACCTACAGGAAAAAACTGCAAATGACCCCAAATTTTGTACATAGTAGAATTAGCAAATAAATTATATTATCATACAATGTAATAGTGACAATAATGAAAATAAAATAGTTACCTTCATGGAAAGAAAATCTTACAATAATGTTGGGCAAAAGAAGAGAGATATTAAAGAATAAATAAAGGTGTATTCATATGGAGCTTAAAAAACAGGTAAAATGTATATATATTATTTATAGATGCATATGAAGATAATAAACTATAAAGAAAAGCAGAGAAATTATTATTATAAAAATAAAAACCATAGTAAAATGATTATAAATCAATAAAAAATGTTAAAAAAAAATAAAATAAAATAAAAAAATAAAAACCATAGTTACCTTTAGGAGAGGGAAATCAGAGTATAATGAGAAGGATCATGAGAGATTTACCAGGCAGATAATATTCTGATCTGGATGCGATCTGAATTGTTTTATTACTTACATGCACAAACACAAACATAGGCACATAAGGTTTCTTATTCCTACTGGACCTACTAGGAAACAAACTGCACGCACGCGTGCGCGCGCGCGCACGCACACATACACACAAGATAAAAAGAATAAGCAGCTAAAAGGAATGCTCCCCCCAAAGCCCAAATTTATACATCTGGAAATTCAAAAACAAACATACTTTAGATAATTTGGGAGTTGAAACGGAAATAGAAACTTTAAAATAATTGTAATTAAAGGATAATCAGAGTACTACATACCAACCTGTGGGATTTAGCCAAAGTAGTAACCAAAGTAAAAAAATGTATACCATAAATAAACTTATAAGACCATAAGAAAGAATAAAAATAAATGAGGTAGGCTTTCAATTCAAGGTGATACAGACTAACAAAATAAACCTAGAGAAATAAAAGAAAGGAATGAATAAGATTTAAAGCAGAATAAAATGGAAAAACAGTTATTTGGTAAATCGAAATTAAAAAGATGAACACAAAAGGCAAAACTTTGGCAAACATGATTTAAAATAAAAAGAGTAAAATGAAATACACAAAGAATAAAAAAGAAATAGATGACTACATAGGACTTTTTAAAATGATAAAGATATGCACAAAAAAATTTCCCCCCCAAAATCCCTAAAAACTCACAAAAAATGGGCAATTTGCTAGGAAGATAAATTCTGCAAATGTGCCCCCCCAAAAAACAAGTAGAAACTCTGAACAGGCTAATCAATAGTCATAAAAATCTTAAATATGAGCAAAAGATTTCTCCTCCAAAGAGGCTACAGGCAAAAAGAGTTCCATGAAGGAACTCTACCAAACCTTCATGGAACAAATTATTTACATCCTAAACACACTGCCAAAGAAAACAGAAACAAATGGGAAGCGCTCATTTTTACAAGACTAGCATGATCCTATATCAAACCCAGAAAATGACAGCACAAGAAGACTACGGCCTGGTCCCATATGAACTCAGATGCAGAAATCCCATATTAAAAATTAACAAATTTAAAGCAGCAGAAAATTTAACCATATTGTATCAATAGGTTTTATTTCATGAATTCTAGGGTGGTAAAACTGAGGAAACATACCACATAATTCACTACATTAACAAGTTAGAGGAGAAAAATATAATTTCAATAGATGCAGAAGAAACACTGATAAAATCCAATGCATTTTTTAGATATAATTTAGATTCTATAAAATTCACCATTTGAGTGAACAATTTAAGCAGCTTTAGTAGACTCACAAACCATAATCACTAATTCCAGAGTATTTTCATCACCTCAAAAAGAAACCCCATTAGCATTTACTCCCTAATCTCTCCTCTCCAGACTATCCTCTGGCAATCACCAATCTACTTTTTGTCTCTATAGACTCGCCTCTTCATGACAGAATGTGAGCACATTGCAACTGGCTTCTTTCACTTAGCATAGTGTTTTCAAGGTTCAACTATGTTATATCATGTATCAATACTTCATTTCTGTTTATGGCTGAATAATATAGCTGTATAGATAGAACATGGCTGTATAGATATACTACATTTTGTTTATCTATTTGTCTGTTGATGGACATTTGGAATTCCACTTTTTAGCTATTATGGATAATGTCATTACAAACATTTGTATGCAAGTTTTTGTATAAGCATATGTTTTCAAGTCTCTTGGTCCTACACCTAGGAATGGAACAGCTGAATTCATTTTTATGATTAAAATTATTAGGAAATTATATATAAAGTATACAGCAAACATCATACTTGACAAAACATTAATGTAATTCAATTAAAATCAGGAACAAGAAAAGGATCACTTATCGTATATAGGTTATATAAACAAGTATCCTAGTTTGAATGCTATTCAAATGTCTCTAAGACAATGCAATAGGAGGGGGAAAAAACCCATATAAATTACCCTAAATGTCTCAAGACAATGCAATAGGAGGGAAAAAAAAACCCATATAAATTACAAAAGACAGACACAAAATTGTGATTATTTGTGTATAATACATCAAAACCCCAAGAGAATCAAATAAATTATTAGAAGTTATAAGGAATTTCAGCAAGGGGGCCAGATAAAAGATAACATAGAAAAATCAATAACTTTCTGAAATGCCACACCTGTTAGGGATTGCTGTTTGTATATAACAGAAAATCTGAGTGAACAGTGCCTTGTTAATACGAGCAGTTGATATTTTTCTCCACACAATAAAATTTCAGCTCATAGACGTCAAGGCTGTCTCTGAAACGCTCTTGATCTTTATTTCAAGGCTATAGCTCCAGTCATTTTACATCTGTATTTTGTACAGGAAAAAGGAGAAGAGGGGAAAGGGAAAAGGCAGCACCAGAGGAGTCGGCTCTATTTCACAGAAGAGCTTTTCTGGAAGCCCACCCAGCAACTCCTGTTTGCATTTCATTAGCCCAGTGTAACGTGCTTAACCTATGCTGCAAAAGCATCTGAGAAATGAAGTTTATTTGGCATACAGCTGCCAAATAAGAAAACTAAAGTTCAAGTAGGCAAATTCATCTGCCACATGCTGGTAATAACACAGCAGAAAGTACATATAATAGGAAAAGAAATCCTATTCACTATAGCAACAAAAAACTATAAAACCTCTAGGAATAAACCTAACAAGAAATATATAAAACCTTTATGAAGGGGAAAAAAACCTAGGAAAAAAATGACTGAAGAACATTTTTTAAAAGACTTGGAATGAACAGGAAAATACAGCATACCTGTCAACTGAAAGGCTCATTATTGTAAAGATACCAACTTTCTTCAAATTAACCTATTAATTTAATAGGTCTCATGTAAAAGGAGAAACCTTCTATAACTTGTACAAAAAGAAAATAATTCTAACCCAGAAACAGAGAAGTCTATGCAGAAAATTTTTAATGAGTAATATCAAAATAATCTGAGAATGGAGGGAAAGGGTAGGGGTATATATGAAATAATACTGACCATGAACTGATAATTATTAATTCTGGATGATGAGTACAATGGGCTCATTACAGCATTTTTTTCTACTTCTATATACATCTGAAATTTTTCCATATTTTTATTTATGGACTAACATGAAGAATGATCCGAGAGTATAGTGTGAAAAAAGGAAGTTGGTAAATATGTCAACTTTGACTATAATATATTTTAAACATCTAATTACAAATTTCCTATGGGCCAATTTTCTCAGGCCCACTTATACTAGTAAATATAAACTATTTACTAATATTTATATACATATAAACATAATATTTATATTTAGGAAAATATAAATTAGTAAATGCACAGAAAAGGTCTGTAATATTACACACAAAACTAGTACTGGTGGTTACCTCTAGAGAGAAGGAAGCTACCCCCATTGTGAGTGTTCATCAAAGAAGAATTTTTAGTCTAATCTACAAGGCTTTAATTTTTAATATAAATAGAATGTAAGAGGCTACACAATGGCACGTATCATCAAAACTCATAGAAATGAAGTTGTTCTGCATCCTGCCTATGGCAGTGGTTACAAGAATCAGTGCACATGCGAAAACTCATAGCACTATAAAACAAAAGAAGTGAACTTTACTGTAGTTTAAAATTTTTGTAAATAGCAGCAAAAACTCTCATACAACTGTCACCTAAAAAGAGTAAATTTTGCCGAATATAAATTATACCTCAATATACCTAATCACTAAACAAGAAAAGACTTTAATTTAAAAAGAATGATCATAATACAGTTTGTTTAAAAATTAAGGGTGTAAATTATCCCTATGGTATAATTTTTAAAGTAGATTATAAAATATATATGTACTATATATGTGTAAATAGCATCATCTGCACTTTGGGATTACAGATTTTTTTTTCTCTTTGCTTAACTGTATTTTTCCTACAATGAATACATATTTTCTAATGGAACAATAATTTTTTTCAGTGTTGGGCGGATGGGCACTAACGGTGGAGACTCAGTGTAGAACCTCCTCTCACCTTGGCTTCGCAGCCCAAGGCCAGACTCCAAGGGTGAGCCTTGGCAGTGACCCAAGGGAATGAAGGAGGTGGAGGTTCCTATGGTAACAAAGAAGGAAAAGTGATTAGGGCCCTGAAAGCAATGTGTCGCTGAGTATGTGATCATTGGGTTACCACAGGCATGCGTCAAAGAGTCTGCCAAATCGAATATAGCTCTTAGGAACTTACTTTGAGGCCCCACCAGGCGCTGTCAAAGATTACCTTCCCAGCGTGCTAGAAAGCATTCTCTGCCGGCAGATTGGTCCCTGTCAAATTATTTATAGGAGATTAGTTCACATACTCAAAATGATATGAATACTTCTAATTATATCCAAACATGCCAAATGTCAGTACAAAGTACTCTGAGGGTTCATGCTGCCAACTGTCTTGCCCTAACAAAGAGGAGATAGCTGCAGCATCAGCACATTAGTTCCTATATAAGCACGACAGACCCCTCCTGCTTTATCGCCACCAAGAACCCAGAGGTAAGTGGTACAGGTCCTGGGACTTGAAGGACCCAAGGGGGAAGAAGTAGCTTACCCCATTGCCCATCTCTGAGCATGAAACTGTTCCTCCCAACTTTGACTTTTATTTTCATAGAGCCAAGATTTAGACCAGGGAAATTTTAATTCTGTAACTACCTTACTGGAATTTCACAACATCACTAATAAGAAACTTCTTGTTTTACAGTGTTAGACACTTCTGAACCTGTATTTTTCATCTGAACTCCAGAGGTAAGACTTGGCTTTACTCATTTATTGATGACAGAGGGGACTTAGCCTAATGAAGTTGGGAACAGATCTTAACTGTACACTATTTCTATGGTTTTACAGTTATCTAAGTAGACAGTGCTTCCAAAGGATCACTTATCTATGCTGGGAAATCATTTTTTCAGAATGTTGTATTCTCAGAGATCACCATCATCTGAGTTCCAGAATTAAAGGACCATTTAGGAAAGAAAGAATTTTGACAGTGAATTCTCAGCAGTACTTAGAACCATCCAGGGGCAACCAACTATTCCATGCCAACTTCCCTCTGCTGACAAGCACTGAATACTTAACATGTTTTGCCAAAAATTTTTAAACACCCAGAAAACTTCTTAATCTAAAAATGTAAATAAAAACAAACATCTTTTTAAAACCACAGTGTTTTAGCTACTTTTTCATAAATTCACTGTTATTTGTTTTTAGGAAGATTTATTATTATTCATTTAAAAACCACAAGTATTACGCCCACAGAGTGCTAAATATCATACCTAATTTAGAAGAGCTCCTGGTCCTTCCTCCAAGTAATTGCCTGAGAGTAAAGGGAAGACCCAAGATCTAACATGCCAAGGTTGAGAGACATATCTATCAACAGAAGACAATGGTTCATATGCAAGTGATGAACTCTCAAACTTTTGCCCCTTTTCTTTTTCTGGATGGAAAGAAAATAAGCCTGTGGAATTTACACAGGATGAAAAACCTTCTTCATGCTGAAGTTCTCATTTCTCTATGGTTAGATCTGTTAACTGACAGTTGAAATCTCTCATGCCAAAAGGAGAATGCTAAAAGAGATTTTGGAATTAAGGCAATGTTAAGTCTCTTGGTAACAAGCCAAATGACAAAAAACAACAACAACAAAAAAAACCAGAGTAGTAAAGATTTACTATGAGGGTCTTTTAATAACTCACGAAAGAGATATAACACCAATTATTAGCATAAAGTAGATGCTAAAAATAACTATTTGGCTTATAAGAGAAAAAAATGGCCATCTAAAAGGCAAAGATGTTTTTGATAGCTCTGAAAATATCAAGCTTCATTTGCACAAGACAAACTTGCCCTCCTAACTCTATGACATCCTAGCAAATGGCAGATGCAAACATTACGCAGAAGGAAAAGTGGGGATTAAAGAGTGACAGGTGCTACAAAACACTCCATCAACAACAGTCTTAGCTATAGATATTGTTACTGTTTAGAGATTAAAACATGCCAGGATTCCATTCTCATTCAGTTGTAGATGCCCTGGCCCTAAATATCAAGACATGCCATCTGGGAAGGAAATTTTCAAAGCCCTAAAAATGAAGCTGCAAATTGCAGTCACATTCCAAGGCAGCCCCAGTGCTAGTGTTACTGTGTTAGAACACTGGTCAACAACAGCTTGGAAAAATAGTTACAGCCCAGGCAGGTGATGGAGGCTTGACAAACATTTCTTTTATTTCAAATCTAGCTTGCAGGTATAACTTCTGGTTTCTGTTTCTCCTCTCCCCCATTTTTACCCCAAGGCAGAGCTCTCTCTGAATAAATCACAGCCATGAGTGCGAGTTCGGACGCTGAAATGGCTGTTTTTGGTGAAGCCGCTCCTTACCTTCGAAAATCGGAAAAGGAGCGGATTGAAGCCCAAAACAAGCCCTTTGACGCTAAAACATCGGTCTTTGTCGTGGAGCCCAAGGAATCCTATGTGAAAAGCATCATACAAAGCAAGGAAGGAGGGAAAGTAACTGTAAAGACAGAACGTGGAGCAGTAAGTAAACACATAGGGAGAAAACATTCACTGTTTTACTTCTCTATTTCCTCACTTCAAGTTGAAAACTTACTTGCTCAAAATCTTTAAGCCTATTGACAATACAAACCCCCTTCTAGTCCATTTACAGACACCAGATTTGGAAGGTAAAAGAGATTCTCAGCAGTAACCTCATTTCTCCCTTTCCCAACTACCCAAAGGGCTTTTAACACAGTAGTAGTATTAGAAGGCGTCCAACGTATCTCTTTAATTTCTCACTTCCCAGTGTAAATCCTCAAACTTGGGAGAAATAAAAACTAACTTCTCCTATCAAAAGAATTACTATTTACTTAGGTACATAACGTATTGGTATCCCCATTACTTCTCCCCAAGTTGAAGTTCCTAATAATGAATGGCAAGGAAAAATTAAAAATTAAACCTATTAAAGTAAAAGGATAGAAACTGACAAATAAACCTGGGACAGGGAAATGTGGGAGGGGGGGTACTTTTTACAAAGTAGTATGTATTCTAGCTCATCATAGGAAACAGATTTTCTTACCATCAAACTCTAAAATAAACATATTTTCATGTCTTTATTTAAAGGACACCAAATAATATATTGGGAAGTGTCCACAATTATAGTTTTATAACCAAAACAAACAGATAAACATAAACCCTATCTCTAACCATTAATACAAACTGGTCTTATTTTACTTGCCAGACTCTAACTGTCAGAGAAGACCAAGTCTTCCCCATGAACCCTCCCAAATATGACAAGATCGAGGACATGGCCATGATGACCCACCTGCACGAGCCCGGAGTGCTGTACAACCTCAAAGAGCGTTACGCAGCCTGGATGATCTACGTGAGCGCCCCTCCACATCTCTTTATCCCATCTACCTCCCCGAGCGAAAATAAATCCCACATGTTAAATTTTCTGATTTTCTCAGACCTACTCGGGCCTGTTCTGCGTCACTGTCAACCCCTACAAGTGGCTGCCGGTGTACAACCCCGAGGTGGTGGCTGCCTACCGAGGCAAAAAGCGCCAGGAGGCCCCGCCCCACATCTTCTCCATCTCTGACAACGCCTATCAGTTCATGTTGACTGGTGAGTGAGTGATGCATCTATTTACAGGAATGTGGAAATAGAATCTTTAATGAACAAATAGACTTTGGGCTTTGATTATAATACATTGCAGCCATATGGGGCTTCACTGTTTTCAAAAAACTTTCAGAGCTGTAACGTCACATATTCTTCCCGAAGGCCATTTGATAGATGAGTAAAGTGAAGCTCACTGAGTTCACTGACCTGCCCAAGCTAACCCAGCTAGTAACTGGAAGTCTACTTGAGACATTAGCAGGCCTCTGTAAACATATTTGTTGCTTCCCCATATTTTTTACTTTCTGATTTGGATAGAGAAAAAAGTTCAAATAGATTTTTTTTTTAAATATCCACAACAATCATGGAAAATAGTTACCAGCCATAACTGAATTCTTACCTTTATTTTTAATAGACACAGCTAATGTTGCCAACCTTTGGGGTAAAACATGAGCAAAGAAAGAGCTATGAGTTTCCTCCCAAAGAGTTTCAAGCATCTTCCTACCAGAATGGAAGAAAATAAAAATATCTTTCTTTGAAAACAATATTTTTTAAATTATATCAAAGTCTGTTACTCCTGTCTAATGAAAGTATACACAGACAGCTTTGATACAAATTGTAGGCTCAAACACAACATTAAAACCGTTTATCATCACACACCAAATGTATTGCCTTTGGAAATATTCTAAATTCCTGGGTTTCTTGTGGTTCCATGGGATTTCAGAAACCTGAGAGGATTCTGTTCTTTCTCGGTTTTTTATTTGATTGTTTCCTTTGTTGCAGTTTTGTGGTCGTCGTCATTGTTGCACTGTCTTTTAATTGTCTTTTAAAGGAGAAGAGAGAGGGAAAGGGGTAGAATAGGAGTCTTCTATTTCAAATTGGCCAGCAGTTCTACAAGAATTTCGGGCCGGTAAACTGCTTTTTGCTTAACAACAGATGCTAGCTACCTTCCAGAAATTATCCAAATGTGGGCTCATTTCAGAGGTTTTAATACTCAGCAGCTGCATTTTCACGGCTATACACACCACTACCCTTTCTAAGGTCTCCACTCCTCTAAATTTTGGAGCTGCTCCAAATTCAAGATTACTTATGTCTCCAAACATGATTTTTGTATAAAACCATGCAAAACCTGTGGCATTTGACCAGGTTAGAAACTGGAACATTGTCTTCTTGTGTATGTTCCCACTAGATGTGATATGATCCTTCATGCTTTTTCTCCTATTGGAAAAAGAAATCAATCTGAATATTTTCCAAAAGCTGTACCTACCTCCCTGAATAGAAGTTTAAAGTTCTCTGAAGCCTATATTCTCATCTAAATAGCATCCAGATTAGTATATATTTCTCCAAATAGATTTTTGAGAATTCTCTAAAATCTATTAGTACAGAATTAAAGATTTAACAAATCAGAAAATTGGTATAAATCTAACATATCCATTAGTCATATAACTAGTGATAATTTTTGTTTTTATTACTTAGAAATGTATATAAAATTAAAAGGAAAATAAAAATGAATGAACACCAACATTTACAATTCTAAATCACTTTCTTTTTTAGTATTACCAGCAGTCAAATTAATACCAAGAACTGGGAGGAGGCCAGGCAGCCTGGAAGTCAAAACAACTTGATAATTTTGACAAGCTATGCTATGATTAGAAAAGTCACTTGTTCCTCTCTGGGTCTCAGTTTATCTGTTAAGTGAAACTTCAAAATTCTATGTTTCTTACTGAAGGACTTAAGAGATGAAATTATATGATGCCTGGAATTTTCTTTAAAATAACTCAGTGAGCTTGGGATAGGGAGTAAAAAATATATAAAATTGACCAAATAACAATAACTGTAGAAACTGACTGATGGGTACATGGGAGCTCTTTATATTATTGTCTCTCCCTCTGTGTATGTTTGAAATTACGCATAGCAAAGTTTTCAAATTGATAAAATACAAAAAGAAATAGATGATTCTTTGCATCTCACTTGCACAAATTTTACTCCAAGAGGCAAGTACTCTTTGGGAGCTACACACAAAACCAAAATCGCAGGCAACATCTTCAAAATGCTAAAAAGATTAAACTCTGTTTAATCTGAACAGAGTCAATAAGCTTCATATTGAATGTGCATTATTTTCAAAAACTGATGGTCTTGATTTCTCTTTCACAGATCGTGAGAACCAGTCTATCCTGATCACGTATGTGACTTCTCCTTCTCTGGTATGCGGTGATTGTCTTAGATGTCAATAATGTGAGCTGTAGTTCTGATCTCTTCTCTGGTTTCTGTTTGACAGCGGAGAATCTGGGGCAGGAAAGACTGTGAACACGAAGCGTGTCATCCAGTACTTTGCAACAATTGCAGTGACTGGAGAAAAGAAGAAAGAGGAAGCTGGCAAAATGCAGGTAGGTCTGATAGCTAGAATCAAAAGAGTCAGGGCTCTCAGGAAGCCTGGAGCCCCACACGTGAGGACCGCTCTTGTCTTCTTGTCTTTGCAGGGGACTCTGGAAGATCAAATCATCAGTGCCAACCCCCTACTGGAGGCCTTTGGCAACGCCAAGACCGTGAGGAATGACAACTCCTCTCGCTTTGTAAGTCTCTTGGTCACAGAGGGGTCTTCCTGAACCTTAAGTGTCAGAGTAGCTATGCCTGAATTATTTCACTTGTATCACTCCCTGTGTGTCATCTTTTTAATACTAAATAATCTTTCTCTTTTTCAAGGGTAAATTCATCAGAATCCACTTTGGTACCACAGGGAAACTGGCTTCTGCTGACATCGAAACATGTGAGTTAACAGGATCATTGAAAATCAAACAGAGGGAAAAGTGACTTCATTTTGGGATATTTTGCATCACCTGGTAAGCTTTGACCTTACTGCCAACATTGCCCGTGAGCTAATGCCAGACTTATCCATAATTGCCACGTACTCTATTTACCTCAATCTCAGGCTGATGCTTCTATAGCACATTCTAGAATTCCTGCCTCAGAAGCAACTGTCTTTTCCAGGACAAACAATAGGATTATTTATAGGTTCCTATGAGTTACCTATAGGTTTGCAATACATTTCTGTGACTTACTCTTTTTTGTTTCTTTTCTTTTTTTTTTTTTTAATGGAAGTATGGTCAGTTTACAATGTTGTCTCAATTTCTGGTATAGGTATAACTGGGAGTTCGGGATTTGCATACACTGACTACTATACATAAAATACATAAACAACAAGCTTATACTGTATAACACAGGGAACTATATTCAGTATCCTGTAGTAACCTATAATGAAAAAAAATATGAAAAGGAATATGTGTATGTATATGTATGACTGTGACTTGCTCTTTAGCTGAGCTTTGGTAGTTGTTCACCACAGAATGTAAGGTGATCTGAAGAATGAGGGGAATATTAAGGATCAATTATAATACAGAGGTCACAGGTCATCCATATGAAAAGTTAACTTTTACTAGAGCAGGTATACTTCAGCCTCTGCTCTGAGATGGTGAGAACCTTAGGCAATCTCCATATGTATTTGGAATTCTACATACACCTAGTGCCAAGAGGATCCATCATCAAATTGAAATCTCAGTGGAGCCTAATGTAATGCCCCAATTTTAGCCAAAGACACTGAGGTTCATTTAATATCTAAGCAGCATTGATACTTTTTACTAATTCAATATCTATTTTCTTCTCTTTCCAGATCTTCTAGAAAAGTCTAGAGTTACCTTCCAGCTGAAGGCAGAAAGAAGCTACCATATTTTTTATCAGATCACTTCCAATAAGAAGCCAGATCTGATTGGTAAGAATGAACTTAAATTCACAGATGAAAGTTAATATTTTTATTAAGAACTTCAAATGTAAAATGTGTACCCTGAATTTTATGTACCCAGAAATGCTCCTGATCACCACCAACCCGTATGACTATGCCTTCGTCAGTCAAGGGGAGATCACAGTCCCTAGCATTGATGACCAAGAAGAGCTGATGGCTACTGATGTAAGACACATACACTAAGTTTTATAAAAATTCGTTGTTTGAGAATGTCATATTGTCATAGCAACCCACTACAGGTGCAGTTACCTTGGAATATAGTGTAAATTCTCCAAAATACGTTAGTCTCTTCTGCCCTAACATTTTTCCTATCATTACTCCTGGTAGAGTGCCATTGACATCCTGGGCTTTACTCCTGAAGAAAAAGTCTCCATCTACAAGCTCACAGGGGCAGTAATGCACTATGGGAACATGAAATTTAAGCAAAAGCAGCGTGAGGAGCAAGCTGAGCCAGATGGCACTGAAGGTACTGGGTGAACCTCCATCTGGATTGAAAGAACATGGCAAGAAAACACAAAAGCTTATTCTAAACTCACATCTCCTTTGTAGCTAGACTTCTGAAGGGCATATACACGTTTACACACAGTGCAGGACTTTCCTTACCCCCTTTCCTTCCTTGCATCTCCATATCTCCATCATTTCTATGCAGCCCAAATAAGTTAAAATGAACCCTAATAATAGCCACTTGCAAGGATATACCTAAAAAGCATAACCTGGGGTCAGATCATTAGAGAGAGAATGAGCTGGAACAGTGCTCTTGCTTTGCCTCAGCAATAGCGAAGAGGTATACAGGATGACTTGGCATACTGGTCTATTTCAGCACCAGCCAGGTAAACCTCCTGGGAGGAATACAGGATCTACCCAAACACAGAGCTGGGGTGGAGGATATCCCTAGACATCTGTGCACGTGTGTATGTGTTGTCTGTGCGTGAACCTGCAGACAATTTAGGCTGCAAGTAAGATAAAAAAGAAGCTGAGAAAGAAAAATCATATACTCTATGTATGGAAAGAACACGTACCCCCTTCCTGACCACCCCAACTCAACGACATTCTCTCTCCTTCCTCTAAACTTTGCAGCAGTAACCTCTGTGCCTGACATAGCATTTACACCATAGTCAATGACAAAATTTTAGAAGGGGACTCTGTAGGGATCGTGAAGTGAAATTTAACCCTTATATTTTCAGATTAACTGATTTGGTTAAACTGGGAGAAGCAGCAACAGATAAGGTGCGCTTATTCTCCCAACTACACCTACTAGGTCTTAAGAGCAGGGTCTGGCTTCTGACTCAAAGTATTTCCATAAACACTGGACATGTTTATTGTGGATGAATTCACCAAAAGCTGCTTACAGTAAGTCGCCAAAAAGCCAGTGAAACTGACTGACCATTTATTAGCAAGTCCATGCTCTAATGTACAGAAAGCCTCATCTCATCTTCTATAGAATTATTTAAAGATTTTTCTTTAAATAATAAAGAAAATGGATTGGCAAAAAATGGAAAGATTACATCAAAGAAAATATTGCCATTAAACATTTCTTAAATTGTGTCTCTACAGTTGCTGACAAGGCTGCCTATCTTCAGAGTCTGAACTCTGCTGACCTGCTCAAAGCCCTCTGCTACCCCAGAGTCAAGGTCGGCAACGAGTACGTCACCAAAGGCCAGACTGTGCAGCAGGTAATCACATGACGTCTACGAGTCACACACATCTCAGGCCTTCATGACATGTCTTTAAAAACTCGAATGATCGTGACTCTGTTTGAAGGTGTACAACGCTGTGGGTGCTCTGGCCAAAGCCTGTCTACGAGAAGATGTTCCTGTGGATGGTCACCCGCATCAACCAGCAGCTGGACACCAAGCAGCCCCGGCAGTACTTCATCGGGGTCTTGGACATCGCTGGCTTTGAGATCTTTGATGTGAGTTCTCTCCATATCAATAAAAAGTGGAAGAAAGGCAATTTGGGTTTTGATATACTGGGTATTATCATTATTCATTTACATTTGTAGTGTCTACATTGCTTTTCCCAACACTGCACCTAGAATAAAGTACCTAGGAGGTAACCAAGTAATAACTAATAATAACAATAGCTAACATTTATCGAGAAGTCTGTATTTCTGGCATTCTACTAAGCATTTCAAAATGTTATCTCATTTAATCTTCAAAATAACCCATGAAGGAGTAACTAACATTACTTCTGAATTACATGTGTAGAAACAGATGTAAGAAAATCAAAACACTTGCTAAAAAGCCTCTGGCCATTTAAGGCAAAGCCAGGACAGGAACCTGGATCTGGGGCGTTTGGTCCATACACAAGGAACCTCCCATGGAAAGGGCCAAATGGTAGAAACATAGTGATAGCTCATAGCCTGCCCTCTTCCAGGATCATCTGACACATACCCCTTCCCCTCTGGGGCATTAGCTTCATCATCTACAAAATGAGGATGTCAATTATTACAAAGACTCTTTTGGATCTTCAACTGCTATACCACATCAGGTCCCCACTGTCATAGGCCTGACAATGAAGATTTCCCAAATGTTTGATACTGAATAGAAGAGAAATAGGCCTATTAATTTCCCTTTGCACATCAACTAAAGGTCTGAAGATAAGCTTCGCTTAATAATGTGACAGCCAAAAGTGAAAGTGTGAGCTTTATCTTGAATTAGAGAGTGGAGCTGGCAAAAAAATGTGAGGCTTTGCAAAAAATTACCTTCACCCTTCAATCCAAACCATAACTCATAGGATCATGGTTATACTTTTAATGCACATTATTGCCCATGCAATCGTAGAGGTGAAAGGAGGTAGATTCTACCAGAACTCCTGCTGTGTGACTGACACCTGTGTCTTTTAATAATGCCCCCAAATCACGAAAAGGGTTCATGTCAAAATGATCATTTTTTTCCTGGGATTTCTGAAGAAACAAAAATCAGTTTAACTTTTATTTCATTATTATATTCCACATTTTCGAGTAAAAGATCTTTCAGTAATGAATTCTACTGCTATAAAAATTCATTTAATGTTGAAAATTTTTGTTTTGTGTAGTTCAACAGCCTGGAGCAGCTGTGCATCAACTTCACCAATGAGAAACTGCAACAGTTTTTCAACCACCACATGTTCGTGCTGGAGCAGGAGGAGTACAAGAAGGAGGGCATCGAGTGGACGTTCATCGACTTCGGGATGGACCTGGCTGCCTGCATCGAGCTCATTGAGAAGGTCTGTTTGACTTCTAAAGGAAAACTGAACTGAACGGATAACATTTCCAAGTATCTTAAGCAACTCCAGAAAGTACTACTGTAATCTTAGATTGATGTCGGAATAAATTAGAAAATTACCGTTTAAAAATGACCTTCTCTTTTCAACTTTTAAATAAGAAGGATCAGAGAGTGTTTAGTCTCATTTTGTTCTAACACTGATTCAAATATAATTTTAAAGCAGCATCTCTATTGAGATAGTCTGTTTCACTGGAATTTATCTCCATTATGATCCAAGATGTCAGCAATAGGAATGTCTTTTTTCTAAATAAAAATTAATGCACAGGTAATACAGCTAAGGATTATAAGAAAGGTAATATGTAAGTCAAGAACTCAAACTGCTTATGATTCTTCATCATCTATCTTTAAGGACATTAAATACACAAAATGTCTTAAGTAAGGCTTGGGTTATTTATACTGTTAAATTATTGCATATAAAGTAAACATCATTCTAAGTCAGTAAGTCCTTTTCATACAAATATAAAACTTTGACAATGGGAAAAAAAATGTGACAAATGTAAAACATTTTTCATAGATCACCCCCACATGGTGTTCTGACATCTGGAGTATGTACCCAGCTTTTCTCTCAATTGAAATGGTATGGATTTGAACATGAGAAGGAAGGGTGGAAAAGTCATTATAGTGATAACAAAAGGACTTCTTTGTGCTATGACCATGGTTTACTTTTATAAACATACTTAAATAGGAGTGCTCATAATTCTATCAAATGACAGCCATTATGTCTGTATCTTCTGAGACAAGATTGGTTGACCCCAGTGTCTACTTTTCTGAATTCAGCCACTGGGCATCTTCTCCATCCTGGAAGAGGAGTGCATGTTCCCCAAGGCCACAGACACCTCCTTCAAGAACAAGCTGTATGACCAGCATCTGGGCAAGTCTGCCAACTTCCAGAAGCCCAAGGTGGTCAAGGGCCGGGCCGAGGCCCACTTCTCCCTGATCCACTATGCGGGCACCGTGGACTACAACATTGCCGGCTGGCTGGACAAGAACAAGGACCCCCTGAACGACACCGTGGTTGGGCTGTACCAGAAGTCCGCAATGAAGACTCTGGCCAGTCTCTTTTCCACATATGCTAGTGCTGAAGCAGGTACTTTCTGTGTCCCCAGTCTAAATCCAATCTGTCCCCACAGAATGTTACCATACCATTCCAGCCTCTGGGATTCTACTTTAATTGATGGGTTTTCTTTTCATCTTAGACAGCGGCACAAAGAAAGGTGCTAAGAAGAAGGGCTCTTCTTTCCAGACTGTGTCAGCCCTTTTTAGGGTAAAGTACAAATTTAATTTGAAAGCCTATTTAGCTTGTATGGATTATCAGACTTATAGGAGTTAGAATGTATTAGGAGGGAATGGATGTTAATAGGAATTACTTCAAATATTCGCTCTTGTGAGGTTACAGCCAAAGCAGTACTTCTCCTTAGGATGGAATGTTTCACCCCTTATTCTTTATTATGCTCACCTAGTGTATTCAAGAATTCCAAAACGCCCTAAGCAGCTTTCTCATTATATAATAAGGCTGATTTTTAAGGAAGCAGAGCTGAACTTCAGAGCTTTCCCTGTGGAAAGCCTTATCGTTCTCCACTAATGTTGCCCTTTGAGAATGTTCCTGAGTCCGTCTTTGAGAATGGGCCTGAGACACATTCTTTGGGACATCCTTCCACCAAAACACATCTTTGTCCTCTGAAGTGGATTTAATCTTTTACAATAGGTGGAAATCATCTAAAGCCAAACCTAGTGATTTAGATGGATGATTAAGCTAGAAAATATCTCTTGAGATTAAAGTAACAGTAATAGCAATGTTACTACAAATAATGTAACTTTCTTAGATGGCTTAAAAACGGACTCTTCTAATGTACGAAACGTCTGTTCCAACGGCTGCTTTGTCAGGGTTTGTACGGCTAAATCTCAATTCTTTTAAAACTAAAATGCAGATACAGCACATGACCTGAACAAGAAAACTGCCCTGTTCTTTTTCTTTTCACACTACCAATTTGCATTATCTCAAATATATTGTTTCAACAACTTATCTTTGTACATATTTTCAAGATTAGAAACTCACATTACTTATTTTCTTATTTCCTCATGGTTAACTGAGATATGAAAAAAAAAAAGCAACTCTGCCATCTCAAAGAATATACCTAAGAAATACTGAGAAACAGCTATCTGCCAGTTTTTCTATGGTTGAATAAAACACCACTGTGTGTCATAACCAGTTAACGCTATTTCTGGAATAACTCTTCCCATATGCTTCAGACTGGGGATCATTCTCAGGTACCCAAGATCCACCCACACAAGGTCAGAGAGTCTCATGATTTTAGACTATTCCAAAAAAAAAAAAAAAAAAAAAAAAGAGGTTACAGGTCCCAGGGAACAATAAACTCAAGGAAGGAACAGAGAACATTGGGACAGTTGCTAACCGAGGTTACCACTATAAACTACTACTGTGACAATTGGCACTGAGAGAGATGAAAGAGACTTCAGAGGTAATCTCAACTATTTTCAGATGAGGCCCAGAGAAACAAAAGGGATTTCATACAGTCAAGCAGCTCATTAGTGGCAAAGCAAGACCGTAGTCTTTTGTCTTCTGATTCCCGCTTGGGAACACTTCCTGTGCATGAGGCTACTGAACTTGCAGTTTGTTTATAGGATAAGATCCTAGGTGTTATAAATGAACACCACGGAGAGCTGCATTTCCGCCCACACTTTGGCCTTGTGGTTATCTGGCAGGCTGGAACTCTTGAGACCTTTAAAATACAGAGCAACTGAAGCCTCATAGACGTATGCCTAGTATTTAAGAAGGTGCCTAGGTTCGTTCCATATAATTTACCAAAAAGCAATCTGAAATAGAACCTTCTCATCAAGTCCCTTCTATCTGGTTTTCCAGGAAAATTTAAATAAACTGATGACCAATCTCAGGAGCACACACCCTCACTTCGTACGGTGCATCATTCCCAATGAAACCAAAACTCCTGGTAAGACCGAAGAGCATGAAATAATCTAACACACACAAGTTTGAAAATTCAGTGCCCAGTAGTAAGTGCTCTGCTACATTTTTAGGGGCCATGGAGCATGAACTGGTCCTGCACCAGCTGCGCTGTAATGGAGTGCTGGAGGGCATCCGCATCTGCAGGAAGGGCTTCCCAAGCAGGATCCTCTACGGGGATTTTAAACAAAGGCCAGTCTTTCTTTGTCGTATTGTACTGAATGTTGTGAATATTTAATTACCTTCATTCCTGTCCTCTGTTCATCGTATTTTATGTATCTTAACTTAGTAAATACTATGAAATTTAGTCAAATAATACAGTCTTATTGTGTCAGGACAGAATATAGGTTAGAAAAGGTGACATTTCTTAAAAACAGGAAGGAAGCATGCATTAGACCATGGAAAAATCACTGTTTTACTATCTGAACCTGAAGGGCAGGTGCATTTTTCTACTTTTGCTTTTTCTCTGAGATTTTTATTGACGTTTCTTCGTGGTGTCATTGATTTTCCTACATGGTCACATCTTCCTAATCATTCTTTCTTCCGTTGAACAGATACAAAGTTCTAAACGCAAGTGCTATTCCAGATGGACAATTCATCGACAGCAAGAAGGCTTCTGAGAAACTTCTTGCCTCTATAGATATTGATCACACCCAGTATAAATTTGGGCACACAAAGGTAGTTATGACTCATTTACACGAGACCCAAGTACCTTCTGCCATGTCCGTCTCTCCCGTAGTATGGAGATGATGTATGATTTCCTCTCTCTCCAGGTTTTCTTCAAAGCTGGCCTTCTGGGTCTTCTGGAAGAAATGAGAGATGAAAAGTTGGCCCAGATTATAACAAGAACTCAAGCTGTCTGCAGGGGATTTCTAATGAGGGTAGAATATCAGAAAATGTTGCAAAGGAGGTAACAACATATTAGGACTTGTAAGGTCCCTCAGGGACTTTAAATCAGCCTTCTTAATTCATTAACTCTTTGGTTTTGTGGCTAATACGTATGTGCTTCTTACCCAGTTCAGAACTCACCCCTATAACACATCAGTCTTTGCTTAACCCCTCGTAATTGGATTCCCTGCAGAACTTCCTCTCCTTCCTCAATTTCTTTTTCTCTCACCTCACATACAGCTGCAGGAATCATTTGCAGGGAGTGCTATTTTCATCACCCCACGGTCTCCCATGTCAAATTCCAGTTGCCTGGGTGTCTGTCAAGGCCTCCATCCCCCACCTCATCTATCACTTCCAACCACACAGCCTTTTCCTGCCAGGCTAAACAATTTGCTTCTCTCCTGTTCTCATATTTACATAAGCCCTCTCCCCTCAGCCTAGTTAATCTAGTTACCAATTCAAAACTTCCATTTCCCCTTCCTCTAAATTAACGTCACCCAACTCCATCTACCCAGCACTCTGCATTCTGTCCTTACACACCCGTTTTGCATTTACCTTCCTCATCTATACTTATTTACTTCTGTATTATAAGTATCCCCAAGTCTTTTCTATGTGTCAACATTATGGTTTATGTCATTTCATCTGCCTCCTCAGAGTTATGGTTCTTATAAATTGGACCCATAGAAATAGAATTTCCATTTTAACAAGGTTGAAGAAACAGACACATTGTTGCAAGGTAGTCAAACCTTGCCAGTCTATTGCTACCATGTGCAGAAGGGATATCTTTTATTACTATTTAAAATTTTTATTTAAACAAAACAAATTTTAGAGTTCAATCCATGCTAAATGCCCTGTAGACATTAACAATCTAATTGAGTAGGTAAGAATGAAACATTTGAACTGATTTGAGAAGAGCCAGTATACTATGTGAAAAAGCTAACAAAAGAACTTTATGGAGTAGATAATTCTGTGGTGATTAAAATAAGAGGACAGGCTTCAAGGAAGACATGATAAATCATAAGCTAGTTTAGGTGGGGCAAATCAGAAAGCAAGCTACTCCTGTTCACAGTTCACATCAGTGTGCCGACAGCCAAACAGCCCAATCAACTTACAACTGCCACATCCACTCCCAAATCACTAATATTGTGATACCTCAAATGATCTTAAAATGGTACATGCTGCTCATACATGCAAAGTATTCCTCCTCTAAAGTCAGCTTCTTTGCTAGTTTGACAGGGACTTGAGAACCCAGAATTATTTAGTATGAGCAGTACACATTGGCAAAGTGGTCATACGGAGGACCACCACAAGTGTGTGTGTGTGTGTGTGTGTGTGAGAGAGAGAGTGTGTCTGTGTGTGTGTAAAGCCTACATATAAAATATACAGAATTTGTCATATTTATATGTGGGGGGGGTCATTAAAAGGGGAGTTTGTATGTAAAAAAATAGTACAATAACATTGTCCCTAATGGATCAATCTACACTGATATCTTTATGTCATTTCAGAGAAGCCCTTTTCTGCATCCAGTATAACGTACGTGCATTCATGAACGTCAAGCACTGGCCCTGGATGAAACTCTTCTTCAAGATCAAGCCTCTCCTCAAGAGCGCGGAGACCGAGAAAGAGATGGCCACCATGAAGGAAGAGTTCCAGAAAACCAAGGATGAACTCGCCAAGTCAGAGGCAAAAAGGAAGGAACTGGAGGAAAAAATGGTGACTCTTTTAAAAGAGAAAAATGACCTGCAGCTCCAGGTTCAATCTGTAAGTATTGTGTGCTCTGAATGTATCATGTTACTGAAGCTTTTTTTGAATTCACATACACTTTGGATTTACAAATGGCCTCTTCTTAGGTAAAAGAGTCACTATATGCAGATTACATGATACTATATATATAAAACCCTAAAAGGTCCACACAAAAACTACTACTAGAAATAATCGAAGAATTCAGCAAGGTAGCAGGTTATAAGATTAATGTTCAAAAACCAGTTGCATTTCTTTACACTAACAATGAATCAACAGAAAACGAAAGAATCAATCCCCTTTAAAGCAGCAAAGGAATAAAATACCTAGGAATAAATCTAACCAAGGAGGTGAAAGACTTACACATGGAAAACTATAAAACACTGATTAAGGAAATTAAAGAAGACTTAAAAAAATGGAAAGATATCCCATGCTCCTGGATTGGAAGAATCAATATTGTTAAAATGTCACACTGCCCAAGGCAATCTACAGATTTAATGCAATCCCTATCAAATTACCCAGGACATATTTCACAGAACTAGAACAAATCATAATAAAATTTATATGGAACCATCAAAGACCTAGAATTGCCAAAACATTACTGAAGAAAAAGAAAGAGGCTGGAGGAATAACTCTCCCAGACTTCAGACAATACTATAGAGCTACAGTAATCAAAACAGCATGGTATTGGTACAAAAACAGACATGGACCAATGGAACAGAATAGAGCGCCCAGAAATGAACCCACAAACTTTTGGTCAACTCATCTTCGACAAAGGCGGCAAGAATATACAATGGAATACAAATGGCCTCTTCTTGAAACAGAAATTATCCAGTTGCTTTTTTCAGTTATTTCACTTAACTTTCAATATTCCTGGAAGTAAGGAAGTAGGGGACAACTACCTCCGAATTGCAAACAGAAAAGGGAAAACTGAAGAATTTATTTAACAGTATCACAAATTTTACAGCCATGAAGGAAACAGTTTAAAGGCAAGACCCCAAATCTCAGTCATTTTACTCATTTGCCTTGCCTCCTTCAGCCTTAAAAGTATAGCCATATTTTCTGAATGCAAGTGTTTGAGGTTGTACTTAAACTCTAGAAAGACAGTTTTTCTTATTCCTCTCTGCATCTCTTTCCCCCAATCCCCAAGATTCAGCTCAATAAATTTATCTGCAGTTACTTGAACTGAACTACCAAGGTGGAAAGTAGACCTAGTGACCTCTGTGACTCTTCCTTTGATACAGACTGAGTTCTTAAGACCTCTGCTTATCGGTTCAAGGAGTTGCAATCAGAGTCGGGGTAGGTTTTGTGCCAGCATTCTGGCCAAATACATCCTCCCATTTCCTTGGTCCAACAAGCCCAACAATGTCATGAAGAAACCTGAAAAAAGGACAGTTTTCCTATAAATCTTAAGCTATTTTCAACTATTCCTTCTGATAAATTCACTTATATGAATGAAGGTTACATTTTCCCAAAGGCACAGCATCAAAGTTTCTTCATCTTAACCTCTTTTCAAAGGTATTATCATTAGTCAGTGAGTAAACATTTACTGAGTGTATTACTATTAAAAATTAAGCAAAGGAACCCTGGGAAGTCCCCATTATCATCCATGTAAGCATTTAAAAAACTTAAGATATGAACACTGAGAAGTTAAAGAAATTCTCCAGGCCAGAGTAATCTAATAAGTTAGTGGCGGAACTGATTTTTATGAGTCTTTTAGTCATTTATAGAAACCTCATTGAGTTGTATCATTTCTCAACATTACAGGTTCTTAGATATTCTAAAATTCATTTTGAGACTAATAGGTAATTCTTAAAATGGAAATGAAAACCTTGGACAATTATAACACTGTTATGGACTATCAGGGAGGTTTCGAGTCTATAAAAAGTGCTTCGTGGAAATGTATTCATAGACATAACTATTTATTTTTCTTTTTAAAAATTCAATCTAGCAACTACTTGTTTAAGGTGAGTAGGGAATGATCAAAATCAAAACTAACCAATTTGACTAAGTTGAAATCTTCAAATATTACAGCTGAAATACCCTTAGCAATCGTTCATTCCAATCCTCCTAACTACATGAGGTAACTGAGAAGAGGAGGAGAAAAGCAATTCGCTTAAGGTCACACACAGGGAGGCAAACTGGGGACAAGAACCCAGGCTTCCTTTGGTCCTTCCACTCTTCTACACACTACTTTTAAAAATACTCAACTGCTTCAATCCAATCATTTTTCAGACCAATGTTCTAAATACTTCTAAATTTATAGACTCATATCAAATTAGCTAAATATCTCCAGACAATGTAAATGTTCAATTAAGTTTAATTTATATTCATACTGAAAATTTCATTAGCATCCAGTAAACACTACTATTTTGTGCAAAGAACAAGTAAGTAACAAATTCTCTAAATAGCTCAACAAATCTCTCCACAGGAAGCTGATGCCTTGGCTGATGCAGAGGAAAGGTGTGAGCAACTCATTAAAAACAAAATCCAGCTGGAGGCCAAGATCAAGGAGGTGACTGAGAGAGCTGAGGATGAGGAAGAGATCAATGCTGAGCTGACGGCCAAGAAGAGGAAACTTGAGGACGAATGTTCAGAACTGAAGAAAGACATAGATGACCTTGAGCTGACACTGGCCAAGGTTGAAAAGGAGAAACACGCCACAGAGAACAAGGTATGAATCATTTTCTGCTATATCAGCAGACACTCTGCCATCCAACTAAGCTGCTTTACTACAGAGATCATTCCTTTGTTAACTTTTCAAGGTGAAAAACCTCACAGAAGAGATGGCAGGACTGGATGAAACCATCGCAAAGCTGACCAAGGAGAAGAAGGCCCTCCAGGAGGCCCACCAGCAGACCCTGGATGACCTACAGGCAGAAGAGGACAAAGTCAACACCCTGAACAAAGCTAAAGCCAAGCTAGAGCAGCAAGTGGATGACGTAAGTGTGTTTTTAATATCCATTTGAAAGGTTTTTTTTTTTTAAATATACTTTCAATTTTTAACAAATTTCACCTTCTCATTAGCTTGAAGGGTCTCTGGAGCAAGAAAAGAAACTTCGAATGGACCTAGAAAGAGCAAAGAGGAAACTGGAGGGCGACCTAAAACTGGCCCAAGAATCCACAATAGATATGGAAAATGACAAACAGCAACTTGATGAGAAACTCAAAAAGTAGATACTCCAGAAAAAAAATTCTATGCAATATCATCTTTCAATTCATATGGATACTAATATGTCTTGTTCTTCTGTCTAAAGGAAAGAATTTGAAATCAGCAATCTGCTAAGCAAAATTGAAGATGAGCAGGCAGTAGAAATTCAACTACAGAAGAAGATCAAAGAGTTGCAGGTGAGTCATCTCACCTCCATTAGTTTCTGCACCCCCAAAAACACCTGAAATTGAGATAAGTTCACGTTATTGTGCTGTGTCACGGCCAGGCCCGCATCGAGGAGCTGGAGGAGGAAATCGAGGCAGAGCGGGCCTCCCGGGCCAAAGCAGAGAAGCAGCGCTCTGACCTCACCCGGGAACTGGAGGAGATCAGCGAGCGGCTGGAAGAAGCCGGTGGGGCGACTTCAGCCCAGATCGAGATGAACAAGAAGCGGGAGGCCGAGTTCCAGAAAATGCGCCGGGACCTGGAGGAGGCCACCCTGCAGCACGAGGCCACGGCGGCCGCGCTGAGGAAGAAGCACGCGGACAGCGTGGCCGAGCTGGGGGAGCAGATCGACAACCTGCAGAGGGTCAAGCAGAAGCTGGAGAAGGAGAAGAGTGAGCTGAAGATGGAGATTGACGACCTTAGCAGTAATGCAGAGACCATTTCCAAAGCCAAGGTATCCAATACTATCTTTAAATGAGAGTATTTAATAACCTGTAAGGACCCCCATTGTTCTCTGTCATTAAACATTGTCTGAAGGCAGTTTATAGCATTGATTATCTATTCTAATGTATTCCATTCTGTTTCTTTTTTTAAATGCTGCATATGACTCATTATGATGACTTCAAAATCCACTTTAAGCGACTGTCAGCATCAAGCATCTCTAGCATAAATGAATGAGCTGTACGCACCTACTATACTTAAATCCTAGCATATCCCATAGAGTTGGTGCCATTAAGTTGCTACTCACATTGGACATAAATTTATTCACTCTAAAAAATTTTAAGAATCAAGTGTTAACTTTTCCTTGTTGCATTTAATGTCTCAACCTTCACTGCCACATGTCCTGTAGGGAAACCTTGAAAAGATGTGCCGTACACTAGAAGATCAAGTGAGTGAACTTAAGACAAAGGAGGAAGAGCAGCAGCGGCTGATCAATGATCTGACGGCCCAGAGAGGGCGCCTGCAGACAGAAGCAGGTAAGCATTGCTGAGGCCTGCAACTGTGTACTAGACAAAAGCGATTCCGGGCGTTCTGGATTAATAGCAATACTCCCACATTAGAGGAGGGAAAGCAAACCACCAGGATGGGCTGAGCAGGTCAAAAAAAAAGGACAGCAAGAAAGAGTCAGCAGGCTGGTTTACCTGTTACACTCCAACAGCAATGCTGCTTTTTAATCTCCAGTTCTAGCCAGTTCTGTAATATTTAGAATTAGATAAACTATATATTAGTCAATTATATATGTTATACACACACACAGACACACACATGAACTTTAGGTTTGTTTATGCCACTAACAAATTCCTTCACTTCCCCAATTCTTAGGTGAATATTCCCGACAACTGGATGAGAAAGATGCTCTGGTCTCTCAACTTTCAAGGAGCAAACAAGCATCTACTCAGCAGATCGAGGAGCTGAAACGTCAGTTAGAGGAAGAAACTAAAGTAAGTTTTACCAAAGATCATCTTGGCTAATTAAATCTGAACATGTTCAGTTAGGTTCTACTTTAAGTGTATAAATTAAATATCACTGAAGAAATGAATTTAAGTCATGGAACTCATACCTCCATAGGCCAAGAACGCCCTGGCCCACGCCCTGCAGTCCTCCCGCCACGACTGCGACCTGCTGCGGGAACAGTACGAGGAGGAGCAGGAAGCCAAGGCCGAGCTGCAGAGGGCGATGTCCAAGGCCAACAGCGAGGTGGCCCAGTGGAGGACCAAATACGAGACGGACGCCATCCAGCGCACGGAGGAGCTGGAGGAGGCCAAGTGTGTACTATGAACTCTGGAGGAGGAAAATGACATGGTTTCCTAGCTGCTCAAATCAGCAACTCCCAGAAACAGCTGTGATGATGATAGCAGAAGCTAACATTTACTAAGTGCACACTGTCTGTCAAATACTATTATATATTAACTCATTTAGTTTCCATAGCAACACTATATTGCATTATTTGTGTATCCCTATTTTACAGATGAGGGAACTGAGACTGTGAGCGGTTAACCAACTAACTCAAGGGCATATGATTAATTAGTACAGCTGAGATTAGAACTAGACATTCTGATTCTAGAGACCACCTTCTTAAGTATTGTAGTCCAAAGACGTAGCTCTTAAAACTCATGTTGGAGGCCACCAAACCGTGCATAATGGGCAAGGTTAGTCTGAATAAAGTAAAGCCTCAGTCTGTGTACAGACCAAAGGAGACCTTCAGATAGGTCTTCTAAAGCATTAGAGCTAAAGGTTTTTGTGTACATTAGACATGCATAACTGGTACACAACTGGGAGTAAAGAATTAGACAATACAGAAGGAAAAAAAACCTGCCTTTGCTTAGACTGCATGGATTTATTTATTCTGATTTATTTATCCATTTATTTCTCTGGTGAGACTGTCCAAATTATATATGATTAGAAGAAACTGGCTATTTTTCTCCTGGGGAAAAGTACATAAAACAAAATGGGAAGTCTCAGAAATCAAAAGAGTATGCCCGGTATATTTGCGCCCAATAAAACATCTAGTTAGTCTCAAACCTTTTATGGAATGATATGAGACATATAAATCAATCAATAAAACTGCCCTGGGTAATCATCCTCCACACTACAGTCAATCAGAAGTCCTGAAAATCCTGAAATCTTACACAGTGAGATACACAGAACATCAGCTCCAACAATTTAAAAACTCAAAAACAAAAAAGGACTTGAGTCCACTTGCTCACCACTTTGGACCTTTCCATAGTTTCTCAACCTAGAAAGCAGTCTGGCTACCAGTTTTGAAAACCATGCTACTTGACACTGTAGAAACAGGACTGTGAAAGGAGGCCCAGGAGGGTATCACTTGCCCCTGTTCTTGACCTCTCTCCCTAACCACCTGGATAACTTTCCAGGAAGAAGCTGGCCCAGCGTCTGCAGGAAGCAGAGGAACATGTGGAAGCCGTGAACGCCAAGTGCGCCTCCCTCGAGAAGACCAAGCAGCGGCTCCAGAACGAAGTGGAGGACCTCATGCTGGATGTGGAGAGGTCTAACGCGGCCTGCGCGGCCCTGGATAAGAAGCAAAGGAACTTTGACAAGGTAGCTCCCAGTGAGCAGATTCCCATGGGGACACTGACATGATTCTCGATTACAGAGGCTTAGTCCCGGTGTACTTCCAGGTCCTATCAGAATGGAAACAGAAGTATGAGGAAACTCAGGCTGAACTTGAGGCCTCCCAGAAGGAGTCCCGTTCTCTCAGTACTGAGCTGTTCAAGGTCAAGAATGCCTACGAGGAGTCCCTAGATCAACTTGAGACGCTAAAGAGAGAAAACAAGAACTTGCAGCGTGAGTGCTTTTGAACTTCCCTACCCCACATGGCCCTGGTAGGACCTTTCCACGTTACATCAGTCTGACCACTTCTCCCTTTTGTTCACCACAGAGGAGATTTCTGACCTCACTGAGCAGATTGCTGAAGGAGGGAAGCAAATTCATGAATTGGAAAAAATAAAGAAGCAAGTGGAACAAGAGAAATGTGACATTCAGGTTGCCTTAGAGGAAGCAGAGGTACATATTATAATGTGAGGGGAAAATCAAAGATAAGCATTGGTGAAAACACTCAGTGGGTGATGGTACTATGAGATGGACCCATTATTACACAGCTGGTGAGAACTTGAACTCATACAACATTTATGAAGGGCAATCTGACAAGAGTTATCAAAACTCTTGAAAATGTAATACTATGACCTATCAGTTCTATATCAAAGAATCTATCCTAAGAAAATTATCTTAAATGGAGGCAAAGCTTTAAACACAAAGGTGTCCAATCCAAAAACAAGGTGAAGCAAACTATGGAACATCCATACGATGCAATTTTCTATAGCCATTAAATGTAATTAATATGGGGAAATATTTATGGCAGAGAGTAATTTTTAAAGCAAGACATGCACTTGCATATACAATTTTATCATGTAAATATATATATATATATATGAAAAAAACTAGAAAAAAAACACACATTAAAATTGTGCCTCTGAGTGGAGGCACAATAGGAAGTTTTTCTGTTTTTATAAATTACCTCCACATTGTACAGTGAACATACACTTTATAAGCAGAAATGTGTATATATGTTTTAAAACAGAATTTCTACAATAGGAATTAGTATATCACACAGAACATTTTAATTTATAAAACACTGAGAATTCCTCTTTACTAGACATAAGTTTAATCATAATTTGTGTTGTACTCACATGAGTAATATTTGTATAGCACTTTATACTTTACAAAGTGCCCTTATTACAGAGCTGCCCTATAAAATCCACAACCAAATAAATAATACCCTTATTACAGAGCTGCCCTCTAAAATCCACAACCAAATAAATAAAAGGATGATTTACCTAGTAGGCTCCTAGAACTGTCGTACTGCACTTTGCAAAATCAGACAAACATATTAGTAATACTTGGGCTCACAGGGAATATACTCCAAATATTCAAGTCACTTTCCACTATTAATTGATCACTGTTTTGTTAAGGCATCTCTTGAACATGAAGAGGGAAAAATTCTCCGCATCCAGCTGGAGTTGAACCAAGTCAAGTCTGAAGTTGACAGGAAACTTGCTGAGAAAGATGAGGAAATTGACCAGCTGAAGAGGAACCACATTAGGGTCGTGGAGACCATGCAGAGCACACTGGATGCTGAGATCAGGAGCAGGAATGATGCCCTGAGACTCAAAAAGAAGATGGAAGGAGATCTGAATGAAATGGAAATCCAGCTGAACCATGCCAACCGCTTGGCAGCAGAGAGCTTGAGGAACTACAGGAACACCCAAGGGATCTTGAAGGTAAATGGGTCCCCAGTAACAGCTAAGTCGGGGAAGTGACCCATCTTCCATTCATCACAACACCTTATTGTTAAGCCATCCTTTTCTTTCCCTTTTAATAAAGTATACAGTTCATAGCATGTAGGTAGCTAAATTAAATACATATAAAACATAATATTTTTAAAGAAATATTACGTAAAAAAAATAAACAGAAGCCCAGAGATAAGTTCTGATATGAGAGAAAGAGCAAGACTTTGGCACCAATAAGCCTGAGGTTGAATCTTAGTTCTGTCACTAACAGCAGCCTGATTTTAGGCAAGTTATTTAAACTCTCAGAACCTCTGTTTCTTTTACAAAATAAGAATGGAGCTACCCACCTCATAGGGTTACTGTGAAGATAAAGGAGATGAGAAATGTCAAGTTCTGGGTAGTACATATAGAAAATGTTCCATAAAGGACACACTAGTGACTCGCACATGAAAAAATAACCAGTTGGAGGCAGAAAACACAGCAAGAATCTGTCTCCTGGTAATTCTCTTCCACCAGAGTTGGTGACATCACCATTTTCAGGCTTATGCAAATGACATGCCTGTCATTTCCCGTTCCTGGCACCAGTCCATTCTTCCAGTTCATCTCCTGGGATGTTCACATCCTCTTCCAAGTGTCTAAGGCCTTTTCATTAACTTAACAGGACACCCAGCTACACCTGGACGATGCTCTCCGGGGCCAGGAGGACCTGAAGGAGCAGCTGGCGATCGTGGAGCGCAGAGCCAACCTGCTGCAGGCGGAGGTGGAGGAGCTGCGGGCCACCCTGGAGCAGACGGAGAGGAGCAGGAAAATCGCAGAACAGGAGCTCCTGGATGCCAGTGAGCGCGTCCAGCTGCTGCACACCCAGGTGAGACCCTCACTCAAACAAATGCTGGTGTACTGCTGAGTGATGAATCAGTTAGAATATGGAAGTCCTCCAATTTTATAAATAAATACATATATATTATATATATATATTTTTAAAAGGATGGGAGCATGCTTTGAAATATTAATTACAATTATCTTAGAGTGATGGGATTATAGATGATTTTTTGGCGTGTGTTCTTGTCTTTTTTAGGTCTTCTACCAAAAAGGGGCAGGGGTATTACTTTTTTAATTTAAAAGTAAGGTTTGACCCTAGATTATTTTGAAAATCATGATGTGGAATAAACTTGAATAAAGGTATCTGTTGACTTCAAAATCCGAAAATGTTCCACATAGTGTTTCTCATCGGGAGCACTTCAGCATTCAGCATTGCTGTTTACCACCCCTGTGTCTTGCAGGACATTTAGCACCACTGACTTGCCCAGGCATTAAATCTAGTAGCACACCCTAGTCGTTTGGAACCAAAAATATCCACCCCCAAACGTTTTGAAATATCTGCTGAGGTAGTACTGCTTCCCTTAGAGAACTACTGAGTTGAAATTTTAAGAAAATGTTTTCATAAGACTAATTTAGTATTCCCCGAAGGAGCAAACCATTCACATTAACAGAGAATAGAGTCCTTCTAATTGAGAAACTCTCAGTGCCAGGTTCTCGCAAAAAGAATCTATTCTTTTCCAGTATTTCCAACCTTTTAAGGATAGAATACTAGCGATGTCTGGTTGGCATTATTGAACCTCAGGACGCCATATGCACAAATTAGATGAACACTGGGGTAGTGGAGGGGAGGGGGTCCAACCTTGCAAATGATTAACATTTTGCACTGAATATTTAAAGTTTAGTGAAATATTGCCATTAGGTCCCCTACGTGAGGCAACAAGTAAGAAATTTCTAAAATCCCTAGTGTGCAAAATGTAGGTCTTGTAAATTTCCACTACTTTTAACAGAACACCAGCCTGATCAACACCAAGAAGAAACTGGAAAATGATGTTTCACAACTTCAGAGTGAAGTGGAAGAAGTAATTCAAGAATCACGCAATGCAGAAGACAAGGCCAAGAAGGCCATCACTGATGTGAGCAAGATGAGTATTTCTTTAACGTTAACATATGTGTTACCAGGTTTCTTTATTTCATTGGCTTTTTTTTTTTTTTTTTTTTTTTAACTAAATAGGCGGCCATGATGGCCGAGGAGCTAAAGAAGGAGCAGGACACCAGCGCCCACCTGGAGCGGATGAAGAAGAACCTGGAGCAGACGGTGAAGGACCTGCAGCACCGCCTGGATGAGGCTGAGCAGCTGGCCCTGAAGGGCGGGAAGAAGCAGATCCAGAAGCTGGAGGCCAGGGTGGGTCTCTCAGTCTCTCTGAATCTGGGGAGGGCAAAAGGGCACTCCCTCATCCTTCTCTCTTCTTATATATTGACTCCCATCCTAGTCTTGGGGCCGGGGATATTCACCCAATATCATCAGTAGGTCCTGAGTCAGTTAATATCCCCCAAGACTGACTAAGTATCTTTCTTGACTGTAGGTACGTGAGCTTGAAGGAGAGGTTGAAAATGAGCAGAAACGAAATGCTGAGGCTGTTAAAGGTTTGCGGAAGCACGAGAGAAGAGTAAAGGAACTCACCTACCAGGTAAGGGGAGTAGCTTTCTAGAATATCCAGACTCCCTACTCAAAGGGAAGTTAAAAACCTGGTGACTATGTGGCACTCACAAATAGATACACATTGACACGATAGATATAAGGGGCAAATGACACAGTTACTTATCACAGACCCCTTCCTAAGCCAGGAAAATCAGAATGGCCTTTAGAAAATAGCGTAAGTGAGGGGAAAAAAATATAGGTTTCAAAGCCAGATAAACTCGTACTAGTCCTGGTTTGGCCTTACTTTTTGGATAGGTTACTTAACCCTCTAAACCTTAATTCATCACCTGTAAAATAGAACAACATCTACTCACCAGAGTAGGGAGGTAAGGATTAGAGGTGTGTATAATTCTCTAATGTAATGCCTGCAAACAGTGGACATTTAACAAGAGCGGCTACTGTTAATACTACAAAGGAAGCCTCAGAGGTCACCACGTTTACCCCAGGCCCGCCTGCCATCATACCAAAGTAATTTATTTTACCACCTATAGTAGGCTTATCTCACTGGACTGAATGCAGGCCATTTTTTCAAACTTCCAGACTGAGGAGGACCGCAAGAATGTTCTCAGGCTGCAGGACTTGGTAGATAAACTACAGGCGAAAGTGAAATCGTACAAGAGACAAGCTGAGGAGGCTGTAAGTATCTTTAAGCCTTTGAGGGAAGAAGTAAACTTTTTGGGGGCAGAAAGCATATGAAGAGAATGTGTTAATGAGAAAGAAAGACACAAAGTAAGAATATACCATTCATATTTTAACAAAGATGATATTAATTTATGCCCAAATCCTAATTATAAAATAGGACTTCAAGAGGAGATATTTATATTAAGCAATTTGTAAGGGTTGAGGGAGAAAAGAAAAGCTCCAAATAACCCACCTTACTTGATAGCTGCAAAGAATATCCAGTAGAAAATCTAATTAACAGCACGATAAATATTCTTCTCCCTCTAAAAATGCACATGATCAAGTGTTCCCAAAAACCAAACAGAAGTCTTTGATCGCAACCAACTCATTCACTCACTAGCAGTGTCATCAGCAGGGGCTTATCTCTGTTCATTTGCTGTAGCAGACTGGGGTGTGCTGGAAGATTCTCCAGATTCACTTTTCCTGGTTGTTCCCCATTCTTCCAGACACAATGTGGAAAGTAGGAAGGAAGGAAAGGGAACAAGAAAGGGAGAGGCACAGCGGCGTACTTTCTTCCTGGCCCCATGTTTTCCTATCTCTGTAAACCAGAGTCAAAACACACGGCAAAAAAATCTTAAGTGGAATTTTCCCAAAGTCATCATTTGAACTTACACTTACTTTCTAAACTCCGTGAGTGTTCATGGGCTCTTCCTCCTTGCCACACGTTGTCAGTGGATTTCATGTAAATATGGGTTTGACAAAATGAGCTTGTCTTTTCCATTTCAAAACTTTTCTTTCATTCTTAAGAGTGAAAAATGTAACTGAAGTTACAAATCTGTCTGGATTTGAAGTCAGAGATGGCAAACAGACCATAAGAAGGAAATAGCTGAGTTGAGGAAATAATCCTGTTTGGGGACAAGTGCAATGAGAAGTACAAAGTCTGAATCTCACAACTTTCTCTCTGTTCTCAGGAGGAACAATCTAACGCTAACCTAGCCAAGTTCCGCAAGCTCCAGCACGAGCTGGAGGAGGCCGAGGAGCGGGCAGACATTGCCGAGTCCCAGGTCAACAAGCTGCGGGCCAAGAGCCGGGAGGTTCACACGAAAGTCACTGCAGAGTGAACACACCTGCCTGATGCTGCCAAGGGGCTGAAGAAATGCACAAAATGTGCTATTTTGGGTCACTTGCTTTGTGGTGTTTTTCTCTTAATGTTGAATAAATAAAAACTACAGTGAACTTATAAATTGAACCAGACTATCATTTTTAATTTCTAAAATTATTTGTCACACATAGTTCTCACCTAGTTATTTTTAAAATATTATACATGGCTTTGCAGAACATTCAATATTTGTACCTCCCTCACCACACAGCATCCCCTTTCTCATCTCCACCCCCACCCCCAACACACACACACACATACACACACACAATTCTTTTCCTCGACTTGATTTTATTAAATCTCTCTAAAGTGCTACAGATTTCTCAGGAAAACACACTTCCTGAGGCTACCCCTTCAGACAGGACCCTCTTGTGTACCCACTTCACAAGTTGTTACTGAGCATCTATGTGCTGGGTACTGTTCTAAGTTCTATGGGGGCAGCAGTAAACAAAGCATAGTCCCTGCCCTCTGCGAGCTTATATTCCACAAGGAGAGAAAGGCAGTCAACAAATAAGAAGCTGTGTAATGTATCAGATGGTAAGTGCTGATGAGAAATGAAAAAGCAGGAGGGAGGCAGTTAGTACTTTGCAGAGAGTAGTCAAGGAAGGCCCCATTAATAAGAAGACATTTGAGCAGAGACCTGAAGGAAGCAAGAGAGTAAGCCAAGTGAGTGTATGATGGCAGAGTATATCCAGGCAGAGGGAACAACAGAAAATGCAAAGGCCCTGAGGCAGGGGCAGCTTGGCATGTCCCAGGGACAAGGAGGAAGGCAGCAGAGCAGAGAGTAAGCAAGACAATTATGATGTAAGAGAGGAGCGTGGGAGCCCAGAGATCATGTAGGGCCTGAGGGCCACCTGAGGACTTCTGCCTTTACTCAGAGTGAGATGGGAAATCTTTGGAGGGTTTTGAGCAGAAGAGTGATACTAACATGCATTTTAGAAGAATCACTCTGACTACTGTATGGAGAATAGATTGAACAGGGCAAAGGTACAAACTGGGAGACCAGTTAGGAGCCTACTTAAAAAAAAAAAAAAAAAGACAAAAAAAGACAGTGCCTTAGACCAGAGAGACAGCATTGGGAGATGATGAGAAGCGGAAGGTCTCTAGATGTGCTGTGAAGGCAGCGCACGTAGGGTTTTCTGATGGATTAGATAGATTAGATGGATGAGTGGGTCAGAGAGAGAGAAAAAACTTATGAAAAGAGGAAGAATAAGACAAGAAAGATTTGGTGCAGTATAAACATGAGGAGTTTAGTCTCTAGAAGGAGAGGAGGCAGTAGAGCAAAAATGCAGCCTAGACAAAATCTGCATTTTATGCACTCCTGTGCCTCTTCTACCTTCCACCATACACTCCGCCCTGCCTCCCAACCCCATCAGTCCTCACCTTACGGTGCAAACTGCACAGGCCACAGTCTCAAAAATGTCCGAAATGAATAATAAAAGTTTAAAACAAAAAATTTCAAAATGCTCTACTAAATAAAATTTTGGATCAAAAAGGAAACCAAAAATATAATCATAAAAATTTCTGGAAGTAAACACAAGAGTAAATCTTTATGACCTTGGTTTACACAAAGATTTCCTAGATGCCTACATCAAAAGCAACAAGAAAAACTGATAAACTGAATTTCATCAAGATTCAAAGTTTCTGCACTGTTAAAGAGAATGAAAAGACAAGCCACCGACTGAGTAGAAGTACTTGTAAATTATATCCCTGATAACGGACCTGTGTCCAGAATATGTAAAGAAATCTAAAAACTCAATAAAAAGAAAACAAATCATCCAATTTTTAAAGAGGCAAAAGATTTAAACATTTCACCAAAGAAGACATACAGAGAGCAAACAGGCACATAAAAAATGCTCAACAGCATGAGTCATTAGGAGAATAATAATTAAAACATAATAAGATATCACTATACGCCTACTATAATGGCTAAAAGCCCAGGTGTTGGCCAAGAGGTGGGGGAAATAGACCTCTTGTATCTATTAGCAATAATGTAAAACGGCACAACCACTTTGGGAAACAATTTGGCAGCCTCTCAAAAAGTTAAGAAATTATTCATTTGTTGCAGTCATTCCACTCCTAGTTATTTACCCAAGAGAACTGAAAACATATGTCCACACAAAGACCTTAATACAAATATTCACAGTGTATTTACCTGTAATAGCACAAAACTGAAAACAACCCAAATGTCCAACAGCAGGTGAGTGGATAAACACATAGTGGTAAATTCACATTATGTAATACTATACTACTCAATGACAAAAAGAAATAAACTATTAACACAGACAAAACATGGAAGGATCACAAATAATTATGCTAAGTGAAAGCAGTCAGATCCCCCCCTAAAAAAGTGTAGACACTATTATTCCACTTATATAAAATTCTAGAAAGTAAAAATGAATCTCTAGTGACCGAAAGTTGACTAGTGGTTCCTAAGGATGGGAGGTAGGGTTTATGAGAGGCACAGAAGGATAGTAGGACATATTACAAAGGACTAGGAGGAAACTTTGGGGGATAATGGACATGTTCTTTATCTTGATTCAGATGATTGTGCCACAGTGTATACATATGTGAATACTCTTAAAGTATGTACAGTCTGTTATACATCAAATAGACCCATAAAGCTGTTATAGCTTTGTAGTAATCAAAATAGTGCAGTATAGGCTCAAAAACAGACATATGGATCAATGGAACAGAACAGAGAGCCAGAAATAAACCCACACACCTACAGTCAACTAATCTTCAACAAAGGAGGCAAAAATATACAATGGAGAAACAACAGTCTCTTTAGGAAGCTGTGTTGGGAAAGCTGAACAGCTGCATATAAATCAATGAAGTTAGAACACCCCCACACCATACACAAAAATAAACTCAAAATGGCTTAAAGACATATTTAAGACATGACACCAGAAAACTCCTAGGAGAGAACACAGGCAAAATATTCTCTGACATAAATCATATCAATGTTTTCTTAGATCATTCTCCCAAGGAAATAGGAATAAAAGCAAAAATAAACAAATGGGACCTAATAAAACTTAACACACTTTTGCGCAACAGAGGAAACCATAAACGAAACAAAAAGACAACCTAAAGACTGGGAGAAAATATTTGCAAATGATGCAGCTGATAAGAGCTTAATTTCCAAAATACACAAATAGCTAATACAACCCAATAACAAAAACATCAAACAACCCAATCAAAAAATGGATAGAACACCTAAGCAGACATTTCTCCAAAGAAGACATCCATATGGCCAAGAGGCACATGAAAAAAAGATGCTCAACATAGCTAATTATTAGAGAAATGCAGATCAAAACTATAATGAGACACTACCTGACACCGGTCAGAATGGCCATCATTAAAAAGTCTACAAACGATAAATGCTGGAGAGGGTGTGGAGAAAAGAGAACCCTCCTACACTGTTGGTAGGAATAGAGTTTGGTGCAGCCACTATGGAAAACAGTATGGACGTTCCTTAAAAAACTAAAAATAGAGTTGCCATATGACCCAGCAATCCCACTCCTTGGCATACATCCAGAGAAAATTCTAATTCAAAAAGATACATGCACCTCAATGTTCACAGCAGCACTATTCACAATAGCCAACACATGGAATCATATCCCAGTTGTGTGCATGTTAAAAAAAATAACTGTGTATGTGTTTAGAAACATGGGGGGAAAGGTGTAAAAGTACATAAACCAAAATTTAGGTAGAGATTACCTCTATGTTTAAATTTCAAGAGTGATTTAAATGTTTCCTTCCGTATATTTGATTATATTTTTCATTCTTTCTACAATGCATACCTTACTTTTGGAAATTTTTTTAAAAACTCATATTTTTAAAATACATAAATAAAAGGAACCTACTCCTTAAGAGTATTTCATATCCACGTCTCAACAAAAACATGGATATAACTGACAACAGAAAGGTGAAGAGAGGGTCATTTGATGAATGAGGCCGTTAGCACAACTGCTAAAAGCTGCTGCCTTTCATCCAAGCTTTCCGTAGGGATTAACATTCCGGGGCTAACAGAGCAGCTGTCAGCAAGCAAACTTAAATTCTGCCTCCTGGCTGTGACAGGGATTTGGGGACATGTTACACACACCAGTGTCCCCAGGCACCTTCACTGCGGACTTGGTCGGTCACATTTTCCTAAGTGGGAAGCAAAAAATCAGCTATGGGCAGATGAAAAGAGCCTTACTTAAGGATGGAAATTACCACCCTGATTCCTTCCTCCTGCCTCCAAAGACCACCAAGATGCTGCTTCCTGAGTCCATGAGAGAAAAAGGAAGTCTTCCCTGATGAAGGAGAAAAACCTTACCCTTGGGGAACACACCCAAATCAGGGCTTTTCTTAGATTATAGTACCCTGACCTTCACAAGATGGGGGACTATTTTCCCAGCTCCTAACAAAAACTATGGCTGATGGTTCTCTCGAGGAAACAGGTTAAACACCAAGGGAGCCCTCAAAATATGAAAAATGTTGCTAAGAGCACGGATGGGAAAGGTGGTACCTTTTGAGCAACAGAATCATAATTTTTTCTAGAATATTCTGAAAAATAATTCAATTGATAGCCACAAATTCTAGTACCCAAAACGGATTTAGCCCAATATATTACATAGGTATATGTATAGACAATGTAATAACAATGTAATAATAACGCCTATACATACACTGAGAAACTTCAAATGGAACTTGGCGAGTTAAGAATTTTCAAAAATTTACATGTGGTCCCGTTATGTCAAAAGCCGCGCGTTCAAATTCCCTCACTGCGTCCTATTTCACACCCTCCCGCCACACACCGTTACTCTCTGGAGTCGCGAAGCTGACAAGGAAGGCCTTCCTCTCTCACAAACTCGCAAACGCACACTCACTGACCAGCTCCCACCACCGTCTCCAGGCTCGTTCCAATCATGGCGCGATCACTTCCGACCTTTTATTCGGGCCGGCTCGCTCCTCCCATGATGCCCTGGGGCGCACCGGAAGTGATTCCTTTCCTCGCTGGGAAATTGGAACCAGGTGTTTTCTCTTGTAGCCATTGGGAGTTTCTATCAAAGCCCACAGCTGCTGATTTTTCCTGCGTTGTCAGTACTGTGACCCACCCACCCACCACCCCCACCCCTTACCAGATCGTAAACCGAGAGATCTAACTTATCCCCAATGCCTGGAACAGTGTCTTTATAAGCCATTTGTTAAATGAACAGCAGATGTTCACTAAATTGTTTTTGTTTGACAGAATGAAGCAAAGCTGGGTAGAAAAAGAGCTGATAATAAGGACAGCCCACAGCACAGAATAAGGAAGAATAAAGTTGCCTTTGTAATAACAGCCGGCATTTAAAACTTAAAATCCTTACCTTTGTTTACAAGGCTCTAACCATCTGGCCCCTGGCGGCCTCTGCCGCTTCTTACTACTTACTGTATTGCTCGCTCCTTTCACTCCTGCCCTACTGGCCTTTATTCCGTTCCTGTGCAGGCACGTTCCCCTCCCAGAGCCTTTGCATTTGTTTCCTCTGCCTGGAATACTGTCCCCTGTTGAAATTCCTCTGGCTCACTCCTTCACAAATTGTCTGCTCAAATATCGTCTCTTCAAAGAAACTCCCTTATCGATCTATTTAGACACTGCACAGCCACTGTTTCCTCATCCTAATTTTCCTTTCCTTCAGCACATTTGTCACTAATGGACGTTAGAGATCTGTGTGTTTGTTGTCTGTCCCCACGTACACACACACTAGAACAGAATTCCCACGAGGGCAGAGACTGCCTGTTCTGTTCCCTACCGCTTAAAATCCTCACAGTAGGTAGTAAGCCCTCAGTGAATGTTTAATGAATAAACGATTGAATGAATGCATGCTCACTGTTACTGGCTCTGAGCGTGACAGATTCAAAATTAGTAATTTCACATGTGCTTCCAAAAAGTAGCCTACCATCAATTCATTAACTCAGTTGTCACAAGGACCCTAGGAGTTAGATATTGTCAGTTATCCCCATTTTACAGATGAAGAAACTGAGGCTCAGAAACGTTGAATAACTTGCCCAAATTCACATAATTTAAATAATAAAGTTAGGATTTGAACCCCAGTATTCTGAATTTCAAAGTCCATTCTTAGTTACTACATTATCCTGTGGATATTAGCAATGTAAACATACATTTTGGCTATGACCAGCAAAGGATGTATCTTTTTTTATAGGATACATGATTTCGGACCCCAAGAGTAGTAATTAAAAGTAATTGGTCATGCTTTTCTTAGTTCTAATGAGGTTTTAAGCAACTGAAGCAACCAAAACACAACTAATAGACAAAAAGGGGCAAATGGCAGAGACCTTAACTCTCACAGGCATCAGTCAAGGTTATAAGGCCAGACAGAGAAGTCTGTAGTTTACTGAGCAATTTCATCTCTGAATACAATGTTCCCAGGCCATGCAGACTCCTTCTCCATGTTGTTTTCAGAGAAGGATGCCTGGTTTGTGTGTAATTCCGAGAAGCGTGTATATTTCTGAGAGCATTAGTGTCTTGCAGGATCTTGCAAAGCCAGAAGCAGCTGTCTTGGAGTGAAAAGACAAACCGGACTTGGAGTCAAACTGAACTTGTTCTAGCTCCCACTCTGCCACTTACTAGCTGTATGATTAGTCCTTTAATCTTGCCAAGCCTCAGTTTTCCCACCTGTAAAACTGATAAATCTATCTCCTCTTTGAGATTTTAAGGAAAATCAGTTTAAATAATGCTCTGGATAATCCCCTATCAACTTTTCGCTTTGCAAAATTTTAGTGTATAAATATGCTAGCAGTGAAGAAAGTTATGTATTGCACTTGAGAGAATGAGAAGGGGGTCTACCTAAATAATTAGCATTAAATAGGTAAACTGCCCAGAACCTCAATTTCTGATTCTGGAAGGTCAGGGTTAGATTAGGTAATATTCAAGGCCCCCTCCAGTTCTGGAATCTAATATTCTCACTCAGTTTTTTAAATTAGGCAATTAGATACAAATTTGTGTCATTCATTAATGTACCTGTACTGTGATGTTTGCCCAGAAATTTCTGTTTCTGGCTGGGGAACTTCTTGCTGCTTTTTGAAATTCCATCTGTCATGTAAGCTCTTAGATAGTCGTGCAGGGTAAGGTATGATCCTGCTATCAGCACAATTAATTGCCCTTGCTTCTCAAGTAGCCCTCTGAGGAATGACCTTGATTACACTTGTTTCCTAGTCCTCGCTATCTGGCCCGCCTACTGCTTTCTCCACCCAATTTCCTCTGAATGCATCTTATATAGTGATCGGTGGGGAGATTTGCTCCTAGGGAAATCAGGAAAATGCTTTCCTCCTCCTCAACACCTGCCCTCCTTAATCCTTGCCTTCAGAGCTTCCACCCCCACCATCCTGCTGACATTAACGTCAGATTCACCTCTCTGACCAACCCAGTGCCCTTTTCCTGGTCCTCCTTTTCTCCATCTTCTCTGTAAAGCTTTTATTATATCCTCTCTCTTGAAAATACCACCTCCCTTGACTTCTTTTGACATTAATAAAGTTCCCTTCACTTTAGAGTTGACAAAATGATTTTGTAACAAGACTGGAGAAAACTCTCATTGACACACCTCCTCTCAGGCTTGGGAGAGATGGGATGATGGTAGAGACACATGCATTGTGGACCACAGGATGGTGGTGGGATAAAGATGGAGCCCCTAAAAGGAAAAATGTGAGTAAAAATGTTGGTCACCAAACTGTCTAAGGATGAAAATGCTCTTCTTTACTTGAGGACTTTTGTTGAGTAACCAGATGAACAGGAATGCAGGTCTGTGGCAGAGTTAAGTGGCTCCACGTAACAGAGAAACAACGCAGTACCTGTAGGGGTTGAGGGGAGATATCTCAGCAGAAAAAGGAAATAAACCACCTGCATCAGTGTGAAAGAAAACTGGACTTTGTAGAGCTCACATTTCCGATGGAAACTTCGAATACTTTATGGTATGGAATATAATCCTCTTCCAGTCTCCTCCGCAAAATCTTCCGTCAAGTCCACATTGCTCATGTTCTTTGTGCTAATGGATTATTTAGCACAAGGTTGACACAGATCGAAACATACTGTTAGGCAAGGGCTGGAAACAGATAGCTCACAGAGAACCACCACTAGACAGTATCACACTGGATCCCCACACTATCCTCATGACTTGGGCAGACATAGAATTATCTTTCTGGATTTGCAGCTGAAGGGGAAAATAACACGGTTGCCAAGAGAGGTGATGTGAGTTCCCACAGTCAGTAAATGGTAGAAGTGAAATATAGATGCATCGGGCTCTTCCAACTCCAACAAGATCTCACTCAGGTATTTACTTACCCACAGAATGACCCTTTTTTTTCCACCCTTTCCATCTTCATTTCCTCCTCCCACATCTTAAACATGCAGCCTTTCTCTGAGAACTCAACCTCCTTAATAAGTTCAGCTGTCACCTCCATATGGGTGACACCCCCCAACCCCTACCCCCAACAAACACACACACAGACCTGTATCTTCGGTCTTGACTTCTCCTGTAAACTCAGAACCTTTATCTCTACCTACTGATGGGACATCAGCATCATTTCAACCTCCATCTGTCCAGAATCTAAACTCTTCTTTTCTCCTTCCATATGTCCCCTGGGCTGCTGTCATGCCCTTAGATTTCCAGGCTGAAATGAGGGCTGCATGAAGGGCAGGATTCGCTGTTTCCTCCTCCTTCCTCAAACCCAGCAATCACCAGTCCTGTGGATCCTGCCTTCAGGGCAACCCTTGGGTTTTCTCTTTACTTTTATTTTTTTAAACATTTTTTATTGAGTTATAATCATTCTACAATGTTGTGTCAAATTCCAGTGTAGAGCACAATTTCTCAGTTACACATGAACATACATACATTCACTGTCACATTCTCTTTTGCTGTGAGCCATCACAAGATCCTGTATATATTTCCCTGTGCTACACAGTACAATCTTTTTCTCTTTACTTTTAAATCTCATTTCTGTACTACTTAATCCAGGCCCTCTCCATCTGACACCATGATTATTTTTGGTATTCAGTGCAAGTAGATATTACTTTCATTTTTAATATATATCGAGTGGATTTTAATATGCTGATATACCATAGGTAGGGCTTCAAAAAATAAGCCTAGAGCTCAGAGAGGTCTTATATTGGCCCAACATATTCCTTTCACCTCCCAGGGTTCTCATTACTCCTAAATGGGACAATGAGGCAGAAAACTTCAAGCCCACACAATGCTCTTCTGCAATCTGCACGATGGACTCGGAGATCCAACAGCACAACGACTGTGAAAGCCAGCCCTCTGGTGCTAATGGAGAGTTTTAACCCAGATCTGAATTCACAGGGACATCCAGGACTTAATTCTAACTGTTTAACTGCCCACCAACCGCCATAAGTCATATCAGAGCCTGTGTAATCATCTCAGCAAGTTTTACACTGAGATATTTTAAATTTAGGTGCTAAGTGGTTCTAGGACTCCAGGTTCTCCCTTCTCCAATATATCCTATCATTAGTTCTATATACATATATATATCGAAAGAGAGAGAGAGAGAGATGTGTGTATATAGAGAGATGTATGTATAGATATATATAGATACATATATTTACTTTTCTGCTCAAAAACCTTGCAACGTTCCCCAGTGATCTCAGAATGATGTCCTGACTCCTTCCCTGGGCATTGGCAGCCTGTCAGAGACAGGCTCAGCCCACTTCTCCAGCCTCACTTCCATATAACCCCCAACCCCACCGCAACCCTGCCAGGTCCTCCTTCCTGAAACACACCCTCAGAAGCCTTGTTTCTAACCACAGTCCCTAAGACCCTAGCCTAATGTTAACTTCATGGTCTGAAATGTGTAGCTATCAAGCGGATTCTTTAGTAGACTAAATCTTTTGTCACTGAAGTGTTCTGAAATTTATCTTGATGTTTAAAAGAAAAATTCTCCATTAAAGTAACTTTCATCTTCTGGGATCTACTTTTTAAACTTTCCATCCCCTGTAGTTATCAAATGCATGTACCAAGCCTCTAGAAGATAGTAACAGAAATAGTAATAGATTGTACCAAACAGTAATAGACCTCCCTGTTCTCTTAAAGTCTGCTTCCTTCATGAGAGAGAAGAGGAAAGGGGGAAAAGTCAGTCTTTGGAATCAGCAACCCAGGATGTCAGTTCTGCCTCTGTTTCATACTAGCTGTGGGTCCTTTTGATCCATCACTTAACCCCCTTAGGCCTCAGTTTCCCCATTTGGAAAATGGGAATAATAATGATATAAATAGTATAACCCCCTAAGACTTACAGAGAATATTAAATAATAAAATATACAAAAATGCTATGTAAAGTGGAAAGTACCACAAAAAGGTTATTATTATCTCCACAGTCACCACTCCCCTTCAGATCTCTTTTCTCTTCCAAAGCAATATCATTATCATTAAAAACAACTCTGATAATATTGTACACACACAGAATACCTCATGGGTTTCAAATGCATGATACACACCTCTAATCCTCTATGAAGTGCACTCATCTTGGACTTAAGTTAACCTTGGAGAAGTCCTTTATCCTTTTCATGTCTATGTACTCTCTCCTCGTGCCCATTATCACCTCCTTTGGAGCAGTATCCCTATGTCGTGTCTTCATTCCCTGTTGCCAGCACTGAAAAGTGATGGGCTTGCAAAAGTAAAAGGTTATAGGCATTGGCTCTAGAGCCAGAGAGGATTTGAATCCCATTTCTGCCACTTACTAGCTGTGTGGCCTTGGGCAAGTTACTTTAAACTCTCAGTGGCCCAATTTCTTTGACCATAAAAATGGGAATGATATTAGCACCTACCTCAAAAAACTATTATGAAGCTCAAGTAAGCCAATCTGGATAAAGCCAATATGGTGCCTGGTGAGTTCTTAAAAAATGTAAACTATTTTATGAAGTGAGACTGAGTCTGTTCTTTTCTGCCTTATCAGTCCAGCCCTCTTTTCAACACAGATTCCCCATACATCGTCTCGATTTGCTCATTCACAGGAACAAAACTTACTGAGCGTCTGCTACATACGAAAGGCTGTCCCTTGAATCAGAGCAGCTGTGTTTATGCCTCATAGCTCTCTGTTGCTTTCTTTTAGGCCACATGGTGCTAAGAAACAGAGACAACTTCCATGTGGATTGCAGCCTTCAGCCTTCCCCTCTTGTTTTCTAGAGCAGAGAGTAAGATGGTGCTCCAACATCAAATCACCAGGTACAAAAAATTTCTTCGTAATTCTTTACCGAAAGGCTTCTCAGATTCCTTAACATGCTCATATTTATGGTGAATCTCAACAGGGGACAGAGCTGACCACATTTCCTGAACTCATTTCACCATGGGACCTTTTAATTTCTCTCAGAATCAGCATCCCGTCAAATCTACTTTGGAAAGTGCTGTGTGGAAGTCCTGTTCCTATGTCTTCCTCTTCTGCCCACAATGTCACTTTGAGTAACGCAAACTGTCCTTTGAAAATGCCTCACCTACATAAGACTACCCACTGGAAGACTGGAGAGGGAATTTTTTTTTAATTGAAGTGTAGTCAATTTACAATACTGTGTTAGTTTAAGGTGTATAACAAAGTGATTCAGTTATTTTTTTCAGATTATATTGCATTACAGATTATTATAAAATATTGAATATAGTTCAGTAAACATTGATCATGTACAACGTAAACAAGTCAGACCATATTTTGTCAACGGCTCTAAATTCTACAATGTACTGTTGTTCCCACATATTCAAACGTCACTTATTTAGTACAATCTATTACTATTTCTACTACTATTTTCTAGAGGCATGATATTGATAACCCCCAAGCAATCATAAGAGTTGTCACAAAGACAATGTATTTTCAATAGACCCTTCTAGAACTTCATTTGGCATTTAGTGACTCAACTTTGTAATCTGTTTCCCAGTCTAGAGCAGATTAGAAAAAGCAAACTCGGGCTAGTAGAGGCAAACACACTGCAACCACAGAAAGAATTACAGCTGAGTATTTTGCCATGAAGGTGAAAATATGAAAACTAGAAAGGAGACACGAAAATTCATAGCAATCTAGGAACAATTAGTGCAGGGCAAAATCCATGAAGAAACTATTAAATCCCTGACGACTTCATTCCATCACTTCCCAGACCCCTGAGTGATGCAGGAAAAGGTAAATTCTATTCAAGATACTAGATTAAATAAAACAAGATAATATGTAATACATTTTAGAAAAGTTTTCCATCTACAATGGATTTTTTTTTAACTAAAAATAAATAAATAAGAATGGAGCTGTTACATGGCCAATCAGATGTTTTCCGGAAGCTTCTGAGAAGAAGCACACACTGTCTCATGTTTACACTGCGGGGTAAATAAGATGGAGTTAGCATCCATGCTATTGATCACTGATTGCTTGACAATTCCTCCTGTCGCTCTGCCCTTCGCTGACCTTCTTAGCACACTCTGCCCCAGTTCCACTCAGCCCCTAGGACTCTCTAAGTCTCAAAGATCTGTGTCCAACATCAAAATCCCTACGCAGCTGACTTGGCATTATCAGCCTCCGCTGGTCACTTATCCAAGTAACTTAACAAGAGTGAGAGATCAGGGCTACGACGCATTTACATCTAACGAGTAAATGGTTATCCCCCAAATATAGCCAAGTTAAGAGTGCTGGCCTTGCAGATTCGGGACGTATAAAGGGAGCTGGGGGGCCACACTCTTGAAACTGCTCTGACCACATCATCGCAAGGTAAGTGCTCACCAGTGCTCAGTTTTTTGCTCCCTGTAGCTGTGATTACCACTGATCCAGTTACCAGTCAAGGAGAGAAGGCAACACAGTAGCGTTTGCTGAGGACCTACTAAGCATAAGGTACTGTGTTAAGGGCAATACGGGAGACAAGGAGGCAAGGCCTTTTAAGAAGCTTCTACAAACAGTAAAAAGACAAGAATATAAGCAATTATGAGACAAAAAAAATTAACCTGCAGGATAAAGCTGAATAAAATGCGTACTTATGTCTCTAATTGTTTAGATCAATATTATAACATTCAGTCAACAAATAAACATGTCTGATTGTGATAGCTCTTCTGTGATTGCCTTGAACTATTATTTGAAAGTTTTGTGGCTATTTAAACTTTTTTCTTAAATCAGGATTTCTGATCATCAGGGAGAGGATTTTGGGAAGAAATTCTCCCATGCATTTTTATCTATCTCAGAATGCATCTGAGTCTGCTTGTTAGCGTCCGGTTTCTAGCTCGGTCTTGCAGGGCGCACCTCGTGGACTTTGGTCTGGGTCATGTCTGGCACTGCAGTAGCAACCCCCAGAGGGATTCCAACCCTAGGAGATTTGTGGTGCTTTGATTTCTGGCCACCATCCTCACCAGAATACCTTCTGTCATACACTGACAGGGCTGAGAGGAATCTGAGAGATTTTCTGGTCCATCTGTTTCATTTCACAGAAGGAAATTAAAGCCCAAAGAAATTACAACAGCTATTCTAGAGAACTGGCATTAGAAAACTGAGGCTCTGCCTCCGAGTCTTATTTCTTTTGAACTAAGGATTCGGAATATAATACTTAATCATTTAATTTTCACCTGAGAAATCTGTGAGAATATTAGGATATGGCTGGCAACTATTAGAGACTCAGAAAAGGAAGAGAAAAAAGGAGGAAACCAAAGCAGTAAATCAAGTGCTGAAATGCCTCTTCCTACCTAAATGGTATTTCACATGTTCCCCTGGTTCTGTAAAAGCACTGTATGGTGAATGGGAAGTTTAAGCTAAATTCGATATTGAAAATTATTCAGACTCTTATGGCTTCTTGAGATCTTCATATAGGTTATAAACTCCTGGACTGAGATTCCTTAGTCCCAGATGAGTTATCAGCTGTCTTATCTTCCTCTTCTCCAAGAGAATATAGAATATTGAGGGTGCCCTTCCTAGACCTCTTACAGAAGTCTTGCCTCTAATTCACAACTTTTCTCGCATTTGGCCAAAGAATTCAACTCCTGGTCTAAGCATCCAGGTTATAATCTGGATCATTCCCCTCCCTCCTTCATTTCTTCCCTGACCCCTCACAGGCCCCTTCTCTCAGCCAGAAGCATCATCTCTCTGAGTCCCTATAAAACTTCATTTAGACTGTTACAGAATCTGTGTTATTCTTCCTCGTTCAGAGATTTATTTGAGCATTTCTCTTACCCCTTACTAAATTTTGCATTCCTTTAGGGCAGAGACTGTTGTTAGTCTTCAGGAACTGACATGGTATTTTGCACACACAGAAGATACTCAAAAAAAAAAAGTGGTAATCGAAATTTATAATGAACCAATTATTTAAAGAATGATTATTTAACTGAGGGAGAAAATGGAATATTTATTTCCATCTCACAGAATCCACTGTCTAGCTATTTAAATGTAGACAAACTTAGAATAAACAGTTTCTAGATTTACTTAAGTTCCTTATACTTCATTTGTTCTTTGTTTTTGTTTGGTTTTTGATTTCTGGAATCACTCCCCAGGAAGACACTTCATTCCTGAAGGACACTGACGGTCACTTTGGGAACCAGTAAGGTAAGCGTTACTTTCATCTTGATTGATACAATCATTGAAATTAGCGAATATCGTTTTACACGTTCTCATTCTTGCCGCGCTCATAAGAAGCTGAAAATGATGAAACTGAAATCAATTGCTTAAGTATTTCTAAAGGCAGATTACAAAATAGGCAGGTTTTCCCCAAGGTGCAATGGCTTCCCAAATTTGCTCATTACACTGATAAGTATAAAATACACTGCAGAACCTTGACACGAAAGCTCCAGGTCAATATACTTAGTTGGCCCTGCACAAGGTGTTCGTAGGATAAGGATCCAGTCTTCACACAAGTCTACATTTGCTGTTCTTTGAGCAGAGTCCGCGCCCCTGAATCCACTCAGCTGTGCCTTTACTCACAAATAATGCTGAGGGATAAAAAGCGATCAATTCACACCTGTGGCCAGCATAGTAATAAAAACACTTTCCGCTCCGAAATTTGTGTTCACTGAAGGTAATTCTAGATGAATTAGGACTGAGGAAACCAAAGCATAATTAAGTCATGACCACCCCACTGCTGACAAGATACAGTAGCTGAGAAATTCCCAGGATAGGGGATGAAAGTTGAGAACAGTATCATGGTGGACTCACAGCAGAAAGGGGGTGGGGAGCACTCGGAGGGTGGTGATGGAGATGGGGGTGATGGGGACTGGGGTGGCCATCTCAACTAGAAGACCCCCTAAAGAAAGGAGCAGAGTTGGTGGTTGAGAGGACCCAGCTGTGCAGGGTTGGAAGCAGGCCCAGCTCTCAAAACAGAGAAGAGGCTAATTAGGGGATTTTCTTGGGGGGAGAATCTCCAGGGACACCATGAGTCATGCCTCGAGGGTCAGATCAGACCTCACTAGGCAAAGTTTATCAGCCAAGAATAAATGGTTTTATCACTGGGTCCCAGAACACAGTTGCATAAACATGGGGCCAAGATCTGACTTAGCAACCACACGCACGCAGAGGATTGAGGGACTTCGCTTGACAGCGAGCGGTGAGTCAGCATGTGACAAGGTTGCCAGAAGGCAGTCACCACCTCAGGCATGACTCCTAGGTCAAGAGAGGTGAGGGCACATGCTGATGGAGGATGACATGTGGTCTGGATGCCACACTTTAAGAGATTAACAGGAGTGAGCTCACCGTGATGGGAAAGGAGACTCAGAAGCATGCCACGGAAGAAGCAGATGATGATGCCTCTGGAAGAGATAAAGCTAAGGTGAACACAGAGCAGCCGTCACGTGGCTGAAGAGTTGTCTTGTGGGAAGAAAGTGTGAACTCTTTCTGTTGTTACCAAGAATGCCAGAATGAGAAGCGCACGTCCTGAAGTCACAGAAAGCCAGCTTGTGGTTCAAGCAAGAAAAATCTTCGGCTCGTGAAACCCGCCCAAAATGATTTTTCCAAATTTTCCAAAAATTAACCAAATGGATAAAAGTTATCCCTGAAGGCATCCAAAAAGGCTGAACAACACCTTTGCAAGAATACTGCTGATACAACTCATGCACCATCCAGGCAGTAACATTAGAAGATGCTGAGTCATGGTTAGAGTAGTGGGTGGAAGAAGAAAAATCTCCACCTCAAAACCGGCAGTGACTTGGATCCCAGATGGAAAGCCTTGTCTTTCTAAGAGGCCTAGAAATATAGCTTGACCATGACCTATTGAAGTCTTTCCCCAACTTCAGGCTTCATTCTTACCGCACCATCACAAATTCTGCAATACCCATTTAACAGCAGTACTATGAATCACTTAATATTTTATTTACCTTGATTCCTTGTTTTCCCTTTTATTTGTTTTTCAAAGTTACCATATATGCTTGCTGTGAAATTGTGGACTATCTCCATCAGCATCAACTGAACATTTAGATATTCAAAATCTCAAAGTCCACTCCAGATCTGCTGATGCAGGATACGCATTTCACCAAGACTCCCAGTTGGATTCCTGTGCACACCAAAGTGTGAGAAACACTGCTTTATATCACTAGTATAAACAGACATTGCACAATCTCTAAATGGGAAGCACATATTACCTTATTTTATCAATTCTAATTTTCTCCATTTTTTTACAAAATACTATCTCTAAACTTGGGGTTCATCTTATAGTCAATGAAGGGAGTATAGTAATTAGCTCTATTTTTTTTTAATTTGTGGAACACAAAATAGTTTATCTCACAGTTGATGGCATCTTTATAAAATAAGGTAACAGACTTTAAAATAAGCATACAGTTATTAAAATTAAGGAAGTATTTGCCTAAAATCATTTTGTGTCTAAGTAGTGGGACAGGCCATGGCTTTGGAAAGAGCGGCTTTAGAAAGGAAAAGAATGCTCCCAAAAGGCACTGTGTTTGGGGCCCTTGGGAAAAATTCAGATTCCTCAATCCCAACCACAGAGATTCTGTTGCAGACGATTCTGACGTGGATCATCATTTAACACTTTGGGTACCATGCTTAACACTAAGTCAAGCTAAATAACGTAAGATCATAAACCTGCAACCCAACAAGATACCCTCATGCTATAGTGCAACCATTGTCAAATGGTCTGCCCTCAAAGTGTGGTCCGTGGGTCCTTGGAGATGCCCAAGAACTTCTCAGGAGGTACATGAGATCAAAACAATTTTCATAATAATACCCATAACAAGACCTTGTTTACTCTGTTGACCTAATGATGCAGAAGCAAGGATGGATAAAACTTCTGGTGCTTTATTACAAGTCAAGACACGTCACCAAACTGTACTAGCAGTCATAGTATTCTTCACTGCCATACACTGGCACTGCAAAAAAAATTTTTTTTAATTTGAAAAGATTTTAAAGGACTTAAATTTGCAGCCGTGAAAATTATTACTTTTATTCCCTCTCAAACTTATCCACATCTTTATAATGTTCTGCATGCTGGGACAGGACGTCCTAGTACAGCACTCCCACTGTACACCAGACTTTGATGGTTGTCTCAAGAAAAAGCACATGTGCAGTTGTCTGAGTTGCAAGATGAACGAGCCAGTTGATTCACGAAGCACCATTTTTACATAAAGAATGACTAGTGGACAAACTATGGTTTCTCAGACTTGGAAATCTGGCAGACATTTTGTCCAAAAGGAATGAAAAGTTCTGATCATTTCAAGGAAAATAACTGACAATCCTTGTTAGTAATGACATATTTGAGCATTCAACCAAAAACTAAGAAAAAATTTTAATGGAGGTACAGGTAATTGAACCCAGGACCTCGTACATGCTAAGAATGTGCTCTACCACTGAGCTATACCTACCCCTCGACACTAAAATTTTGGAAAACCATTAGCTGCCACCATTAGCTTGACAACTTGCTAGTATTTCAATTTTCTAATGAGATCAGTGCTGATATTAAGGATTGTGATTTTTTTTAATATTGCATAATGAAATGTCAATATTTGGAAGTTCTGTATAACTAAGCAAACCAGTATTTTCCAAGCAATCAATGTATGACATTCATACATGAGTAAAAGTTCCATTCAAAGTTCAAGACAGATCAACAGATTATAACAGGTACAAAATGTTTGTTAATTTGGTTTCATATTCTACATTGCATCCAGCCTTTAAAAAACTACCACGTGTCAAGTTTAGGTACAGTACCTAAGAAGAATATCTACAGTTATTTGAAAAGGCAATTAAAATACCCTTTCCATTTCCAAATTACGTAACTGGGCAAGATTTTCTACATCTACTTTAACCAAAAACAAAAACCAAAACAGCAACAAATTGAATACAGAAGCAGACATGGAAATCCTTCCATCTTCCGTTCAGCAGGCATTACAAAGAACTGCAGACATGAAAAGTGGTTATACTCGTGTCACTCATTTTGAGGGGTTTTGAAAAAGAGAGTCACTGTCATAAAAATATGTTATTAATGTTAAAATGCAATGGACTTGACAGTAATTTTGAATGAATCATAAATATTTAAAATTTTTTCACAATTTTGATTTCCAATATTGTAAATATTGGACCTACATAAACCAAACTCATTGGGTTCCTGATCGTTTATAAGAGTATGAAGGTGTTCTGAGAGAACTGAAGTTTGAGAACCACTGCTATAGTAAACCCCACTTAAGCCTCAACAGTAGGGGCTATCTTCAGAGACGTTAAAAGCAATGTGAATGAATTCCTCCTCTCCACCAGGCAGGAACTGAGAAAATCTAAACCAGCACAGAGGCTGCAGACCAGGGGCCCTGTCTGTGGGTACTATATTGATTTCCAGTCTCTTACTATGAAAACTTAACCACGAGCACACAGATGGCTCAGCAGAGCCACGGACCAAAGTCAAACCAAAGTGCAATTTATCTGAATAAGGTCCAGAGGGAAGGAGATGCTCCTCTTTCTGTAGGACCAGATCCCCCCAGAATCGCAAGGAGGGATATTGAAACAACACTCAGTTAGCAATGAAGAGTTAACTTCATCAAGGGTAAGATTGGGGGAGGAGGAGTGCTTTCCAAGAGGTAATTATAAAAATGTTCAGTTTTCCCACTTTTAATAGGAAATATAAAAGGCCTTATTCAAAAAATGTGAACTATTTCTTAAGGGAGAAATGGGGATGCGTGTGTGTAGTTTAACTCCATTTTACGGTCAGTTTTAGGAGAATGAGTGGGAAAGAAAAAAGGAGAGGAAGAAACGAAGGAAGAAAGGAAGAAGAGGAGGAGATGGGGGAAGCGATGTGGGGGCAGTAAGCAGAGGGTCAGGAAGGGTGGGGGACGAGATCCAGAGGGAGCAGGAGGAGCACATGCAGATGAGGAAAAGGAACCAGAAAGCCCCACAACCTGCAGGGGCCTTAGAAATGAGCCAGGCTTGCTTCTTCATTGTCTGTGGAATCAGTGGCTCAGAGAAGCTACGTAGTTCCGTCAAGTTCAGTGCTGGCAATAGGGACCTTGGGATTTGCTCTGTCTCAGGTCACTCCACACCCCATAGCGTTTGTGCTTGGATTTATGCTTACACAGCTGCCCAGGAGATGGGCTGGAGGCTGCAGCCACCGCTCTCAGGCCCCCTGGAGAGACCCCAGCCTTCTCTTGGGTCAGCACGGGCACTTGGGTTGGAACGCTCCTGCTTGCCTGCTCTGGGCTCTCTGGGGTCTCACCAGCAGGAGCATGGGGGGTCATCCTAGAGCCCCAACCTCTCGGAGCCCCTGTCTACAAATGCTTTCCCCGCCTTAGCCTGGGTCAGATTTGCCATTGAAAATGCTAACCTCTACTTTTTTCTTTTGTATTTGGATAAACACTGAAGAAGCTGAGCTGTTAAACTTTATCTTAGGGAAAACCTCAGAGCTGGTTTATTCGGTGTCGTGGAACCTCTTACTGCTTTCAATACACAATTAGCAGTCAACTGTTTTGTTTACTTGTCTTCAGTTTTCATTTCAACAAACAAGCACTGTAGTTACAGCTATCAGAATAAAATCTTGTTACAGCAACCTGAATCCCACCTGGAGACCAAGCAACACTCGGAGGGTTGGAGAACTCAGGTTTCTTATGCCGGCAGTCCCAGAGGAGTTAACACTCTAAGCTCTGGACCCCATTTGTAGGTTTACACAGGTTTTTATAGGGCTTTAGGTTTTGATTAAGTTTGTGCCATATGCAAATGAGGTGTTAGAAATGGACCAATCAGGAGTGAGCTTTCCAGAACCAATGGAATTTTAGGGGTAAATGCAAATGAGGTGTTAGAAATGGACCAATCAGGAGTGAGCTTTTGGGAACCAATGGAATTTTAGGGGTAAGTTTCATTTTCCTAGAAGCAATCCGTTTAACAGAAGCACAAAAGCTGGAAGGCAATGGCCCTGCTTGGGAGGTCTTGCAGGTCCCTTGTGGGTTTTGCCCCTTCAATCTCATAACTATTTTTTTTAAAAGTTCAGTGCTGGGACATTAAGCCAGATTTTCTAGCTTCTAAGCAGGGAAAATATATAGAAAAAGGACCAATGGATGGAGATGGTTTGGAAGGGAGTGACAGGAGGTATGAGTGGCAGGATGTGGGAAAGAAAGAGGGAGAGAGAAAGGCAGAGGCAGAAAGACACTTATATACCCCACCACACACACACACCAGGCAGTGTATTAATCTAATTAAACACTGTGTGTCGCACCCCGATACTGCTACATGTAACTAAAGCTTGGAGACCACTGCATTAAGCCCAGTACTTCTCAACTCTACTATGCCCAGAAATCACCTGGAGATCTTGTTAAAATGCAGATTCTGGTTTTATAATCTGGGGTGGGTCTGAGATTCTAAATTTCTAACAAACTCTTAGAGTGATGCTGATACAACATTCCAAGGACCACTCTTAGAGTCAGGAGGCTCTAATCTGGCAGTTCTCGGAGGGGGGGATGGTGTCCCTGGACCAGCATCACTTAGGAACTTGCTAGAAATGCAGATTCTCAGGGCCCGCCCCACACCTACTGAATCAGAAACTCAGGGCTTGGGGCCTAGAAATCTGTGTTTTAACAAGCTTTCTAGGTAATTCTGGAGCATCTTAAAGTTTGGAACCATGGCACTAGGCCATAATATCTCCTATCGCCTTGTCACCTGTAATTGGCTAAAGTGTGGAAGCATTTTACGTTCCAGTCATTACTTTCCACTGGCTGTCTGAAACTCCTACCAGGAATTACCAACATTTCAATCATTCTTTCCAGACACTCTGAAGATTTGGGATTGACACAGATCATGGGGCTTATACATGACCTATAATTAAGGAAGTATTTTCTGAGGCCTCCTGTATTGGGCTCAGCATGGCTTCCTCTAATTGGTTCAGATTTCCACACCTGGAGCTGGACTAAGAGATGTTTCAAAATCAACAGAGAGTAAAGCAACCCCTCAAACTTTTTTTCCTACAGTAAACGATCCCCTTTAGCTCACTCCTACTTGCCCACTCAAGGCCCTCAGACCGGGTCCTAGATTCCTCAGGGCCTAGGTTAATCCCGAGAGCTTTTGAATCTGGCCCCCTGCCTGAATGGCAATAACAGGATGGGGCCCTTTGGATTCAAGAGTCCCTCAGGCTCCAGACTCAGCCGTCCCGGTCTTCCCAGCGCCTGCAGTCATGAGCTCTGATGCAGAGATGGCCATTTTTGGAGAAGCAGCTCCCTACCTGCGGAAATCGGAGAAGGAGAGAATCGAGGCTCAAAATCGCCCATTCGATTCTAAGAAAGCCTGCTTTGCAGTGGATGATAAGGAATTGTACGTGAAAGGTATGATCCAGAGCAGGGAAAATGACAAAGTCACAGTCAAGACCCTCGACGACAGGGTAAGTGTTGATCCCAGGTGTTCTTGCTAACATGGGCATCCTCATTTTCCCCTGGGGTGGAGTATTAGCAATTGCATGCTGTGCAGAGGGAGCTGAAGATAGCACCAGACTAACACAGGTCTGCTCTGCAGTGAAGTCGCAAGGGGAAACTGCCGTTACGCGCACCTTCACTCCTGCCTCTCCTTCCCCAAGGATTTGGGCTTTGAGAGTTTTGTGATGTTTGCTTTGGAGAAAAGGGACAGTGAGGGTGGAAGAGGTTGGACTATGTAAGGAAAAGATTGTTGCTGATTGCTGCTGGGTCGGCAAGTATATCGAATATAACTCTCTAGGCTGCAGAGTGACTTACCGAGGGAGCTCCAGAGGCAATGCTGAGTTTAATGTAGAGAATTACAGAGAACCGTTCAATTCAGTACTTACTGGACATCCAGCACGTCTAGGTCACAGTGTCCACCTCCTTGCAAATATGAGCAAATCTCAGTCCCTGTTTCCCCAAAGTTTACCATCCAGTGTAGGAATCAAGAGTCCCTGGCAGGTATTTGCAGCAACATGGATGGACCTAGAGATGATCACACTAAGTGAATTAAGTCAGATAGAGGAAGACAAATATGATGTGGTATCACTTATATGTAGAATCTAAAAAAAAATGACACAAGTGAACTTATTTACAAAACAGAAACAGACTCTCAGACTTAGAAAACAAACTTATGGTTACCAAAGAGGGTAGGGGGAGGAGGGATAAATTAGGAGTCTGGGACTAGCAGATACACACTACTATACACAGAATCGATAAGCAACAAGGTCCTACTGTATAGCACCGGGAACTATATTCAATAGGTTGTAATAACCTATAATGGAAAGGAATATATATATGCACAATTGAAGCACTGTGCTGTACACTAGAAACTAACACAACATTGTAAGTCAATTATATTTCAATAAAATGTAATTGATACCTATTATCAATTATACCTACCTATAGGTTTAGGTATGGTAGGTATGAACCACCGTTCACAAACTCGAGCGTACGAGACAGATTTATTGTTATTGTTGTTGTTGTTGTTATTGAATTTAACTTCCGATTTCAGCCTCTATTCAAAGGGCTAGAAACAAATTTTCTTGTGCATTATTGGGGTATCCGCCCCAGAGCTGTGCCGCATTTTCAGTAGTACCACATTGGGTCTCTCCCACTATGAAGGATGTGCTAAGAATAAGAAACAAGTCCTGGTCCCCAGAGCTTCAGGATACACAGACTTTTGTGTCTCCCTTGTGCGACTTTGGGTGTCTCCCTCTAGTGTAGGGTAGTGGGGCAGAAGGGCCTTCTTTCCTCAAGAGATTTGGTCTATTCCAACAAATCTCCTTCCTTTTATCTTTTTGGTAAACTCCTCAAAACTCTTCTAAGGACATAGGCTTCTGGAAAACCAAGGCTGGAAAGGCTTACAGGCTCTTTCTCTTTTCTGCCCCGTTTTCTACCTCTCCTGAGTCAGGGAGTGCAGAGCCAGCTGTGTGCCCAACCAGAGGGAAAAACAGAGTGGGGGAAATTGGGGAATGGTCTCAAAATGTTGTTCAGCCATGGACCACACTCCAAGTCCAAATGGTTTAACCATTAGAAAAGAGCTGCAAGGGATTCTGGAAGCCTTGAAAAGTCGTGGGTGGGGATGGAGAATGAAAGGATAGGTAACAGGAAGGGGGAAGATGGGAGGCAGTCTTGACTGTCCGCCTGTTAGTATGTTCTGGTTGTTAAACCACGTGAATGCATTGTCTACCTGAAAAAAAAAAAAACTAAACTGAAAACAAACACTCACAAAAATAAAACAAAAAGAGAAGATAAGACAGGGGAGAGCAGAAACAGGTCATGGACGAGATGGCACTTAAGAAGACTTTTGAAGGTGGCTAGACATCATTTCAATGTAGATATTGCAGACCAAGGAACCCACGTGAGCGGAAGCATGGAGGTGAGGATGCACAGAATACACTGAAATAGTTTCTTCCAACATTCCACGCTCGGTATCATCACAGCACCCACAGCAAATGGGGCAAACAGAAGCAAGCCACTCTGGCCTTGGCCGTCCTGAGTCCCACCTGGCCACCCTGAAGCTGAAGGGCTCTAGAGCTTTGCACGCCTGTGATCCACTCCTGGCACCCAGAATGGCACACCGACTTGGGGGCATTGGACCAGAATTGCTTATGCAGTTTGAGCAGCAATAGATTAATCAAGAATGATTCTTTACAGATCATCTCTGGGCACAGAAATGATCCAGAAAGTTATCCGTGGTAATGGGGTAGTCTCACCACAACGTCTCACTGTTTTCACCGCTCCAGTAGCATGGGGTACTGATCACCAGCTACCCCACTCATCACGTGCTTCTCCTCTCAATACCCAGACACTGACTCTGAACAACGACCAGGTGTTCCCCATGAACCCTCCCAAATTTGACAAGATCGAGGACATGGCCATGATGACCCACCTGCATGAGCCAGGAGTGCTGTACAACCTCAAAGAGCGTTACGCAGCCTGGATGATCTACGTGAGCGCCCCTCCACATCTCTTTATCCCATCTACCTCCCCGAGCGAAAATAAATCCCACATGTGGAATTTTCTGATTTTCTCAGACCTACTCGGGCCTGTTCTGCGTCACCATCAACCCCTACAAGTGGCTGCCGGTGTACAACCCCGAGGTGGTGGCTGCCTACCGAGGCAAAAAGCGCCAGGAGGCCCCGCCACACATCTTCTCCATCTCTGACAACGCCTATCAGTTCATGCTGACTGGTGAGTCAATTTCTTTAATTTATATTTTTTAAAACAGTTTTCAGTTAATTACTCAAGTCCTTTAACTGGACTGGATCTTAGTTAATTACCCGATTACCATTAATCATCCAACTGGTACAATGACCAAAGTAAGGTTCAGATGATTTCAGGATGGAATGAATGCCAGAGGCACAGTGGCTTCCATCAACCAGTCATGGTGCATAAGCCAGTGCTGGAGACCAAAGTCACACAAAGCACATGCTTATTTGGGGGAAATGTAGAATGCAATGAGATGCCCTGCCCCACTTTCAAAGAACCTCCAACATGGGCATGCTTGGAAGAGAGACTACATTAGTAGCCACTTAGGAGGGCAGAGTTGGAGAAATGGGCATAGCGGTGCCCCTTCGCCTGTCTTCTCCAGGCTCCTCTTTCTCCTCCTTAAATTTCCAGAATAGCAGGAGGAGAGAGATGTGGTAACACCGTCACGCTGTCATGCCTGACAACACTTCTGTCTGCTCGACTCCCACCTGACTTGACTCGGTGCAGACAGAGGAAGTAGAAGGAAGCATCCGAGATCTGAAGACACTGAGATGTCTTCTTGTACAATGCTGCGCAGACATCAGTCTTTCCCACCTCACGGTCACAATGCTGGCCATTTCTGCGTATTTAATATCTTTCTTTAAATTGACTCACGTTACATCCATTTCAAAAGGAAAACTATATCACTATTAGTATTAGTTTCATAGGGCTACAAAATCCTACCAGCCAGGTGCCCTAAACAACAGAAATGCATTGTCCCACGGTTCTGGAGCCTGGAGGTCTGAGATCCAGGTGTCAGCAGGGCTGGTTCCTTCCGGGGGCTGTAAGGGAGACTGTTCCAGGCCTCTCTCCTCACTTCCGGTGGTTCAAGGAAGGTCACCTTGATCTTTACCTCCCCCTTCACTTTGTGTTCTCTCTCATGTGCCTCCAAATCTCCCTTTTTATAAGGACACCAGTCATATTGGACTAGGGGCCCACCTACTCTAGTACGACCTCATCGTAACCTCATCTTAGCTCATTACATCCGCAACAATTTCCAAATAAGGTCACGTTCTGAGGTACTGGAGGTCAGGACCTCAACATATGAATCTAGGGGGAAACACAGCTCAACCCGTAACACTACTGTAAGTGGAAAGCCATTGTCACTTTCCACAAGTGGAAGGTAAGGGTAAAAGAAATTTGCAATGACAACCAGTGTCCGTAAGTTCTAAACAGAAGCTGTGGCTTCTCACGAGTTCTGAGTCTGAGGCTTGCTTTCTTCGTTAAAAATAGAGATGAGAAAGTGCTATCGAGGAGTTAAAGATTGATGCACATGAATAACTTTCACACTGTGGGGTCTGCTGTCCGCTTCGCACACTGCCCACGTTACACATCCCACATTTGGGAAATCTGCACAGATGGTCTCCAAGAAGACTAGACATGACCAAAGCATCACACCGCTAGTTAATGGCAAAGCCAGTTCTAGAACTCACGGGCTCTTCCCACCCCCAGTGTGGCTCGATTTGTATACCCTGCCTGTTCGTTGTTTTTTTATTTTGTTCTGCTTCCCTCCTCATTTCTAGATCGGGACAATCAGTCCATCCTCATCACGTGAGTAACCCGTTTGCACCAGGATGACTTGGAAGTGCGCCATCCGTCCCTTCTGCTCTCCTTTACCTCACTTACTTTTAAATCGACAGCGGAGAATCCGGGGCTGGGAAGACGGTGAACACGAAGCGTGTCATCCAGTACTTTGCAACAATTGCGGTTACTGGGGACAAGAAGAAGGAGCAGCAGTCAGGCAAAATGCAGGTGAGTGGCTTCCTGCACCCGGAGGCTTGCTGGAATAGGTACAACTTAAATCCCTGGTGAGCACCACGTGTTTGCAGGGCTTTGTGCTCAGCAGAGATGCATGGCTCGAGGTCTTGCCCAGGGGCGCTCACAGGACGGCAGGAAGTGACTCCACTTCCCGGACCTAGGCTCCAGCATGGCTCCAGCACCAGCAGCCCCGTGATCGGGAGTCTCTCCACCCTCTCCTCTGGAGAAGGAATTGTTCAGGCCAGTGGTTCTCAAACTGGAGGGCTTGTTTATAACCCATTGCTGGGCCCCAAGCCCGGAATTTCTGATAGAAATTCCTATTTCACATTCACAATCCTGGCGTGTTGCATTTCTCCTATGCCCAGGGATCACACTTTGAGAACCACCTGACTGGACAGTGGTTTCCAAACAGCTCTGAAGTCAGAAGGATAAACAACCCTGGTAGGAGTGGGGAGGGTGAAACTCTGCTTTCCATCGGTGGACTTCTGAGTAAAAGTCCTCAGGAAATACTATTTGCTACTTAAAAAAATTTGAGAACCACTCTTTCTAGCCCATGGGTCACTTTCATTGCTCACATTCTATTTCAACTTCTGAACCCAAATATCTATATAAATGGGTCGTGGTGCCTGCAGTAACAGAGGTATACAGTCTAAAAATCCGTGGTTTATGATGAAATGTTATCGAAGGAAGGCAGTCTGGGAAACTGAGACGGAGGGGGCAATGCTTCGACCTGGCATCTGGTGTGGCCAGAAGTCTCTGATGCTCTGTGAAGACCTTGAAGACTCCTTGGATACAGTGGGGATGGGCCTGTGGGCACCTCCACATGTCTGCACTAGCCACCAGCCCGGGCTGGTCACCCTCTCCCTGGGCCCTTCCCAGAGCATCCACACTTCTGAGCCAGCAAGAAGCTACTTCAGAAGACATCCAAAGTCCTCTCTTTTCCTCTTCTCGCTTATTATTAGGGAACCCTGGAAGATCAGATCATCCAGGCCAACCCCCTGCTGGAGGCCTTTGGAAATGCCAAGACCGTGAGGAATGACAACTCCTCGAGATTCGTAAGACTCAGTCCAATTGTCAGCTACACCCCCAAAACCAAACGCTCTCCTCCAATGCTGGATATGAAAAATTGCCACATAAACTAGTATATACCTACCCCTAAGCGATTTAGATCAAGCAGCCCAACTGGGCTATTCTGATACACTTAGGAGAACGTGTTGGCTTGTTCCCAGCAGGGGAGGACTTAGCTGTCCTTCCCTAGCTAATCAACAGCACCTCAGAGCACCCTGAAGTCACAGTGATTCAAATTCCACAGGTAGAGAGCAATTCCTTTGCGCTAAAATTGGTCTCTTTCAGTGGAAACCTTTTAAAATGCAGAAGTCCACTGAGCAATACCCACTGACCTATTAGCCATGGAAACCTGAGTGTGAATTTTGTTAGCAGACTTGATCTCCTCCAAGTCAGGAGCCACTGGGGGGTGGGGAAAACCTGGCGAAGGCAGAAGAGCTCAAAAACTGGGGAAATGCTGGTACTGGAGATGTTGAAGGGTATGTTCCATACTTCAATGTTTCACCTAGGATTTGCTCAGCCAAAGAGGCATTTATTTCCAAAGTGGGCAAATAAACATTCAGTCCTCAACCTGACTTCACTGGCCTGTGGCCTAATTCCCAAAGGGGAAACTCTCATTTATGCCTGTGGTTGCAAAAGTACATCAGAACTTCGTACATCTCAGTAGCTGGATAATCGTAAACCTGAATTTTATTGGCACCGCTCAAAGGTAAGATAGTCATTGATAAGAAATACATGTAGGCATCGAAGACCATGGCCCCGAGCCCTGACCTTTCTTTCTCGAGCCCTGACCTTTCTTTCTTTCCTTGTCCATCCCCTTGGTCCTCTGTGCATCGCCCCCTGGCACATGTCTTCCCAGCTGCACGACTAAACTCTTCCTTGCAGGGGACCTGGGTGCATGTAACAGGGCAACAGTAACACCTGCTTACACGAAGTTAGCTATTGCGCTAACCTGGCACCAGCTTAAAGGGCCAGACACGCCTGCAGGCACTCTCTAGTCTCACTCCCATTTATTTAGTTTATTGACCTCTGCTCTTGGCCCTGACCAGAACTCACAATCATTCATCTACTTTCCACCCTCCAAATATTCGCCGGCTAAGGGTCACTTCCATCATCTTCCATTAACCGGCTAAAAATCCTGAAGACTCAACAAATATATTTATAATTCACACAAAACTCCACTGGACCTTCTCTAACTCTTCGTAGGCTTCATTCGGAAAATATTGAGACTATGACTGAGTACCGACTACATTTCAGAGCCTGTAGCTGAATCAGCAAGGTGACATTCTTGCCCTCAAATGTGCTTGGTGCAGCAGAGACCAATTAAGCAGATAATGTAAAAAGGGAATTACATACAGACACACACAGACACACACTACGTATAATTTCCCCTTTCATTCCCCAAAATGGGGGAACTCGGGCACTGAGTAGGTCCTTTGGGAGCCAGGGTTGCATGTGGTAAACAGTAAGGGAAACAGAGGCAAGAAATCTCAGAAGTAACACCCAGAGGCAAAAAAGAAGTCAGACAGACAGTTCAACCAGGTTATCAACACAAAGGTGTTGTGGAGAGTTGGAGCAGGATAAAAACCAAGGAGACAGGCAGGTGTGAGGTGGTCCCAAGCAGAGAGCTGAGAGGGAGCCTGCGGGCATCCATCCCCAGAGCTACAGGAACAGGGCCGGGTGCTTCTGTCATTGCTCCCAGAGGCTTGGCTGAGCCAGCGTGGGGACTCTGGGTACCAGGCAAACAGCGAAGGAAGTCCTCACACCCCTGGCATCACCTCCTCCCTGGCCCTACACTTCCCACCCACGGTAGCCTCTAACAGAGGCCAGCTACAGTGCATGTAAATAAAATAACTATGGCCTTTGTCAATCTGCCACTGGACAGGGGAAGTTCATTCGGATTCATTTTGGAGCCACGGGAAAGCTGGCATCGGCAGACATTGAAACCTGTGAGTCCAAACACGCTGGCCCCTTGGATTCGGCCACAGAGGCATCTCCCAGGAACCTAAAACCACATTGTTTTTTGTTACCTTAGATCTCTTAGAAAAATCCAGGGTGACATTTCAGTTATCCAGTGAGAGAAGCTATCATATTTTTTACCAAATCATGTCAAACAAGAAGCCAGAACTCATTGGTAAGTCCTTGGTGATCACTCTCATTTTCCAAATCAATCACATTGGAAAAAAAAAAAACAAACTTGAAGTCAGTTGTGCATAAGATGCTAAAGGAATCTTTCTGCTTCACAGACCTGCTTCTCATTTCAACCAATCCCTTTGACTTCCCCTTCGTGAGCCAAGGAGAAGTCACTGTGGCCAGCATTGACGACAGTGAGGAGTTGTTGGCCACTGATGTAAGCAGTGTGTGTGCGCGTGTTTATCCCCGTATGCATAGAATTACTGAGTTTATGAGCTGAGAGGTACCCAAGTGATCTCATGAGGAAGCTGGGACACAGGGATGCTAAGTGATTAGACCCAAGATCTTGGAGAATTAGTACCGATCGCACCCCTCCTCCACCCAGTTCCACTTCAGAAGATTCCAAAAGTTCTCCTAAACAGGCCTTCAGTTCCATTCTCCGGTGTTTTAGAGTAAATGTTTTCATGGATAAGGCTTTTAAAGGTTTTGGTGGAAGTTTTTAGGGTACAAAAACCATCTACATGGTCCTTTAAGAAAATCTAGAAAATATGGGAAAGTCTGAAGCAGGGAAAAAAACACCCACCCTGCTGCTTCCCCCTCCAGCTACCTACCACCTCGGGCTGGGGCTCGAGCCAGGCACCCACCTCCTCAGCACACCTGTCAGGCCTCTGGCCTTTAGCTTTGGGGAGTATCTCCAGGGTCAATAATCATCATACTAACTGAGTACACTGAGCACTTACCTGTGCTAGGAACTGAGATAAGAGGTCTGCCTGCATTATCTCATTTAAGCCTCAACAAGACCTGTGGGATCAGTACCACTAACTGCTCGCATTTCACAAAGGTGGAAGCTGAGTCTTAGAAAACAATATACATTATTTGCTTAAAGACAGTTTGTAAATGACAGCCTTTGAACCCAGATCTGCCCAATTGCAGAACTTGTGTTTTTAACTAAAATATACCATCTCTGAGCAACTAACTGTCACCCCGGCTGGCTCTCCCATCACAGACGTGGCAAAAGCTTGTGGAAAGGGGCCTGACACCGCAGGGGCACTGCCCAGGGCCTTCATTGTGTGACCTTTCCAGGTGATGCTAGCTGTTTTCAGGCAAGGAGAAAATGTTCATAATCAGAGAAACTTCCGTTAATTTAAGTCTGGCCATTATATAGGTTTAACCAGGTTTTCCCAGCCTTTACCAACTGAGGAGTACGGAAAGGGCGGGTTAGTGGCTGATGCAAAGCCTCCATCCTCCACGAATGCCCTCCTGAGGAATTCTGAAAGTCCCCACAGTTATTTCAGGGCCTCACTAGAGATCCCTGCCTTCAGAGACTGCCGTTGCTCCTTCCTCCCACGGAGCTTCTCTGGGCGATGGTTTATTGCCACATAGAACGGGATCGCTCCCTCTGAGTGCCTGCCTCCTCCAGGAGGCTCCCCAGCAATCCCGCTGTCACCTGCTGCTTTTCAGCATTTAGCGAAGGTTCTTTCTCTTTTTACCAGAAGCCACCCATTCCTGAACCCAGATATGCATCTGCTGGGGTGAGATAAGGATTCAAGGGCCTCAGAATCTCTCCTCCCCTCGGTCAGCTCCTGGCATGGACTCTCCTTCCCCTCAAAGGGGACGCCACCCTGAGTGCCTCACTCTTCAATACCATCCTGCTGACATCAATCTACCAGGCTGCCCCACCAGCTCACCAGACGTGTCCACACGTTTCAGCTCCCACTTACCGACATTGCTTAGGCTCGGGCTACAAACTCTGCTACAAAATCATATGTACACCCCAGAGAAAGATTTTCCAGTATAAATCTTCATAGTAGAACGAGGGGGAATAAAACCAAATCGGCACCTGCTATAGGCTTTGAAGTGACTCAGGCTGGCTCCAGTCCCAGTCTTACCACATCTTGCCTGCAGGACTTGGGGCATGTTCCTTACCCTCTTAGAAATATTCAGTTCTTCACTTGGAAATATCTGTGCATCCATAAGGTTCTCATAGGGACTTAATGAGATTACATAAGGATAGCGCCTAACCCCCGCCTAGCTCCTTTCTCATTTGAAAAATGACATCTCCCCTTCCAGTTCTAATATTCCGTGATGCCATATTGTCTCAGTTCTGAACACGGGAATTCCTGGATTGCAATGCCAAACTCGCAGACTGTTGGATAGTGTCCACCCAGCATCATGCAATGGTTCCCCATGGCCTCATCCAGAAAACAGCTCCCAAATCTATGCACAGTGGGAAAGGATTAAAATCAATTCTCATTGGATGGAAGAAAACAGGCTATTCACATGTTCTCCCCATAATATCCACCCACCCACACCAACATGTGACCCACATTAAAAAAATGGTTTTTAACCTGTAACTTACCAGACCCCACCTGTCATCCGCTTATTGGGATAAATGCTGTCTCGTGTACCATACAAAGTGCCAGGGGATCCCTGAGTCCTGCTGTGACGACTGTCCTTTTTCTAATTCCCAGAACGCCATCGACATCCTGGGCTTCAGCTCAGAGGAGAAAGTTGGGATCTACAAGCTCACGGGCGCCGTGATGCATTATGGGAACATGAAATTCAAGCAGAAGCAGCGTGAGGAGCAGGCAGAGCCGGACGGCACCGAAGGTAACCACACCCGGGAGGGGGACGGAGGTCTGACCTCCACCTGCATTCACGTGTGGACGGGGCCACGTGAGACAAGCCTTGTGTCATCTCAAGAGCTGTTCTTTGAAAACCGTGCAAACTGAATTTGCACAAAGCTCCTGACACTGCGCTGGGGAAGCCCATTCGCTGGGTCAAAGAATCCTTCAGTGGCAACGACACGGACACCCAAAAGTGTCATTCTCGTACATGAGTAATCCCTGTTCACCATCTCTCACCATCAGTTCACCTGTTATTTTTGGGTGGACATTTAAGAGAGGATTTGGCTAAGCGAACTTCACTTTCTGAGCATATCATTATTAATATCCAGAATGTTGGTCTAATCATCGGGCTTAAAATGAGACCTTTGGTAAGGTGGGAGCTAAATTTCTCCCTCCTATCACTTTCTCTTCCACCCTGACATCTGTTGAACTTGACCCTGAACCAAGGACTGATGAAAAAGTCTTGTTCCCATGACTCTCACCTGGAGGACCTCACCATGCCCCCTGCCTCATCCACAAAGAGGCCTGGAAATGGAGTGGAGGGCAGTGTCCAGGGCTAACCAACAGCAAGACCTGCCACCATATGCCCTCCTCACCAGGCCTCATATCTCTTGCACTGCATCTTACGAACTCCCTGAGTAAAAAGCTGTTCATCCCTAAAATTTTCTACCTTTTGATAACATCCCCACACTGTATGAAGCAGTGTGTCTTGAATCCCAGATGACAAAAAGGAACACTAGCCATGAATTAAAGGACAGGAAAATACATATGGTTTTATCAGGGTTCAGAAAGCCTCACCTGATTAGGTTGGGTTTGCCCAGGATACACTCTCTTGTTATTAACTCTAAGTCGACTGATTAGTAACCTTATCACGAGAGTAATACCCCATCACATTCCCAAGGTTCCATCCACACTCAGGTGGAGGGGACTATCCAGGGAATGTACACTGGTTTGAGGGAAGGGAGGGTCCCCCCAGTTGTACATGCAAAGTAACAGGAGAGAAACTCAGAGCAGGAAGCACATCTGGTTTTGGGTAATCAGGGAAGGCTTCCTGGAGGAGGTGGGGGCACTGACTTGGACTTTGAAAGACAGGTAGAATTCTGAGGGGCCATCTAGGCAGAAGAAACATGCTGAACAAGGAGGAAAAGGGAGGAACGTGATGGGGACAGAGGAGCAGAGCATGGTCCACTTTGCCTAGAGAAGAAGATGTGTGTCATGGATTTGTAAGAGATGGGAATGAAAAAGCGATTATTTTGGCATCAGTTTGGGAAAGCCTCGAGTGCCAGGATAAATGGTTTAGAATGTCTGTGCTAGACATCAGAAGCCACTGACGCTCCAAGTAGTAGCAGAGTATGTGTGACAACCCAGAATTAATCTGTCAGCTGTCAGGCTCACCAAGAGTGTGGAACCTTGCAGAGAAACGTGTCAGGCTCCTCAGCATGGGCGGACCATATGGACGTGTATCATGGCGGGGTCCCAGGCCCTGTTCCAGCCCTGGCTGCCATGTGTTCAGTGTTTAGAAGCAGAAAGAGGCTGGCGAAGGGGAAACGGTGACTGTAACTGGGGCCTGAGCTCCTCTGATGAGGATACAAGCCACGACAGCACTGGCTGCATGCTCACCATGCACCAGGCCTGCTTGACAAGCATCCAGTCACATGGGCCTGGCACCGTCCCCCAGCTGACAAATGACAGACTGCGACATAAAGAACGAAGCCCCGCGGGGAGGATACAGCTCAGTGGTACAGCACGTGCTTAGCATGCACGAGGTCCTCAAACCCCAGTACCTTCATTAAAATAAGTTAATTAAATAAAAACCTAACTACCCACCCCCCCAAAAAAGTCACTGGTTAAAAAATAAGTTAAAAAAAAAAAGAAGCCCAAATTCAAACCCATGTTCTTTGCCACTTTACTATCCTACATTCTTTTTAAATTTATTTTTTATTATTATTGTTATTATTTTTTAAAGGAGGTACTGGGGATTGAACCCAGGACTTCATGCATGCTAAGCACACACTCTCCCCCTGAGCTATTCCCCACCCCTATTCTACACTCTTGGAAACAGTAGAGATGCAAGCTCTTTTGAAGGTGAGCAGGACCTGGTGCCTGGCTCAACACAGCATGTCACGGGTGGAAAAGAAGGATGTATCACCCCAAGCTTTCAAGTTTAAGGAACCAGAAGAATGATGGTACCATCCACGTCAATGGGCAAAGCAGGAAGAAGGGATAGTTAAGGGATTGCAAAGAGTCAGGCACGCATTTGACCTCTTATTAAGTCCTCAACACTTTCCCTGGGTTTTTACTGACTTGTCTCCATAACCAGCAAGGAGGTGATGGTCCCAACCCAGGAGGTGCTGTCCCCGGCAAGCAGCATTTCTCTACCTTCTCGATGAGCTCGATGCAGGCAGCCAGGTCCATCCGGAAGTCACGTGGACACCTAGTGAACTACGTGAAACTGCCAATATTCCAACTGCTTTTAACCATCTCCAAACACTCGCAGGCTGTGTCAAGGTTTTGTACTTCTCTCTCAGCTGCTAGCCTGGCAGCCTGCACAAATCAGGAAGGTGCTTAATATAGAGTGTTAATTGTCTACATGGTGTCTCCTTTACTTGTACACCCCTTCGTGGTAAGATCAGACTCCCACAGTGCTCAGTAACTATATGTTTTTTAATGAAACTTAAATATCAGTACATCAAGATCAACCTCTTATTAAAGAATGTATCTAGGAGGCAAATTGAAGGTTCTTGAAAACCTGGGACCCTGCACTATGAGGTTGAAACTCCATTTGACAAATCCAGGCCTGGGGCATGTGAGAACATAAAAATATCAAAAAGATTTACAGAAAATATTTCTGGGAGGAGCTAGGGCCTGACTGGAGATTTTAGCAGCTGCTGTCTCGTGTGACACCTGTTCTCCTCTTTCTTCAGTGGCTGACAAAGCTGGGTACCTGATGGGTCTGAATTCTGCAGAAATGCTGAAAGGCCTGTGCTGTCCACGGGTGAAGGTTGGGAACGAATATGTCACTAAAGGGCAGAATGTCCAGCAGGTAATGGAGATGCTCTGAATGCAGCTGACTCAGCCATTTTGCTATGTTAACTGTCATCCTCAAGTTCTTTCGGTTGCAGGTCTCGGAAAAACGTATGAAACAGGCTTCAGCAGGAAGGGGGAATTCATTCTCAGGCCCCAGGGGGTGACTCAAGGAATGAAAGTCAAAGTGTGCCTTGGGCGCCACAAGGGCCTGGAGCCAGGCAGCCTCTCTCTGGCTCCTTCTCTGGGGCTCCGTGAACTGTCTTTTCCCTCCCGCTCTGTTGTGTGCTCACTAGGGAGACCTTCTCCACCTCTCCTGTCCACGGCCACCGCATAGCTCCCAAGTTTACACCTCTGTCATTCCAGCCCCTTCCTGAGACTGAGGCCAGCATCTTTTGATCCCAATTCCAAATTCTCGGGAGAGACACTCTGTTTAGCCCAACCTGGATCAGATGTCCACCTCTCACTCAATTAAGTGTGGCCGGGCTAGAGTTATGTGTTAGAACCGTGGCTGTTAGAAAACGATCTTTGTAAACAGGATAGTCCACATGAACTGAGCAGGTGCCTACAGATAGATTCAATATTAGGTTGAACTGTATGAAATTGCCAATCTCTTCCTGCTTTTGACCTTCAAGATGTCAGCTTCACATGTTTCAACTTAATACAGTCATAAAAACGCTAACTTGAGGGTTGAATGGATGATCCTTTTTCAAGGTGACCAATGCAGTGGGTGCTCTGGCCAAAGCCGTCTACGAGAAGATGTTCCTGTGGATGGTCACCCGCATCAACCAGCAGCTGGACACCAAGCAGCCCCGGCAGTACTTCATCGGGGTCTTGGACATCGCTGGCTTTGAGATCTTTGATGTGAGTGGTTTGGATGAGTGGACACCCTTCCGCTTTGTGTCCTCTTTGCTGAGTCTCCACTAAATTTTCCAAACTCACTCAAACTCTTCGGTATTTGAAACACCCAGTTCAACAGCCTGGAGCAGCTGTGCATCAACTTCACCAACGAGAAACTGCAACAGTTTTTCAACCACCACATGTTCGTGCTGGAGCAGGAGGAGTACAAGAAGGAGGGCATCGAGTGGACGTTCATCGACTTCGGGATGGACCTGGCTGCCTGCATCGAGCTCATTGAAAAGGTAAAAAAATGCTGCTCCCCGGGGACAGTGCCTCCTTGGTGGGACCATCACCTCTTTGCTTAACCCCTCCCTGCTAACAGACCAGTGCCTCTAACCCCACTCCCCCAGACTGTGAGCCTTCGGAGAGCTGAATCCCCTGTGCAGAAAGGGTAGGTGTTTAGAAAGCACCAGAATCTGCTCAGACACTTACAGGGGTACGTGGGTGATTAAGACCCAGGGGTTCAGCTATCTCTAAGAATGCAGCCCAGGGGTGACTTCGGGGTTTCATTCACACCTGACTTGTCCAAAGACCCAAGGAGGGGGGACCACAGAGAAGCGGGGTTCCTGGAGGAATGTTACTATGAGAACAGCAGACGGCATTAGCTTTGAAAACGGAATTCCATCACATTTTGAGCACTGGTCATTTTGGAAGTATATCTTCCTAAGGTGGCTACTGAGAAACCCAGAAGTTATTGTTTAAAATATGACCCATATGATTTTAAGCCTATGTTTCCAACTTTACATTTTTTGTAAATCTAATGCTAAAAATGAGTCAAATGGGGGGAAACTCAGCTTTTTTCCTTCCTAACTAGGGGGAATCGCAGTTCCTTCCTATGGTGTTTCTTGCGTGTGAGTTTCCTTTATGACCCACACAGAACACTTCACTTCTGATACTTCTGGTCCTCAAATGTGCAGAGGTTCTTCCTCACAACAACAAGCAATTCTCTACGACACCAGCTGGGTGTCCTAGAATTTAACTCAATTCCAACACAATTGACCCAGAAATGTCAGTAGTAGGTCCCCAGGTGCCCTATAACTTCTGATCTACGTGGCTACAAATCAAAAGTTCCTCAGGTTTGATTAATTTGTAGAGAGGTTCACAGAACTCAGGGAAACACTTCCTTACATTTACCATTTATAAAAGGATATGATAAAGGATACAGAGGGTCAGCCAGATGAAGAGATACATGGGGTGAGGCCCCGGAGGGTCCCCAGTGCAGAGCTTCTGTCCTGGTGGGACTGGGGAGTGTCCGCCTCTCAGTGTGGATGTCTTTGCCAACCTGGAAGTTCTCGGAACCCCCTACAACTGGGATTTTCTGGAGGCTTCCTCAAGGGGGCATGATGAATTACTAGCTCCATTTCCAGCCCCTCTCCCCTCTCTAGAGGATGAGGGGTTTAGACTGAAAATCCTAAGCTTCTAACCGTGATTTAGTCTTTCTGGTGACTCATTCTGGTTCTCTCACCCAAGAACCCATCCAGAGTCCCCTCAATAGAACAAGAGATGCTCCTAGTATTCTGATCACTTAGGAAATTACAAGGGTTTTAGAAGCTCTGTGCCAGGAACTGGGGGCAGAGACCAATACATATATTTTCTATTATCTCACCGTGAGCTACATTTGCAGACACGGGATTTCATTTCATGTTCTTTTGTTCAACAAATATTAAATAAGCATCTACTATTATGGCTGGCACTGTTCTGTCATCGCAGCAGACAGCCTTGCTCTCACAGTGCTTTACATCCCAGTGTTCTTAGTAACAGAGTGACAAAACCAGAGAAGCTGTCCTTGGCTCCTACAGATGATGGAGTCATTGGGACATGCTGCTAAACGCTAAGGATAGCCTGTCATCCTCCCTCCAGCCTATGGGCATCTTCTCCATCCTGGAAGAGGAGTGCATGTTCCCCAAGGCCACAGACACCTCCTTCAAGAACAAGCTGTATGACCAGCACCTGGGCAAGTCCAGCAACTTCCAGAAGCCCAAGCCTGCCAAGGGCAAGGCGGAGGCCCACTTCTCGCTGGTCCACTACGCGGGCACCGTGGACTACAACATTGCCGGCTGGCTGGACAAGAACAAGGACCCCCTGAATGAGACGGTGGTCGGGCTGTACCAGAAGTCCTCCCTGAAGCTACTGTCCTTCCTCTTCTCCAACTATGCTGGTGCAGAAGCAGGTGAAAATCTTTTCTCCCCCTATCCCTGCCCCTTCCACGGAAAGCTCTGTGTAATTACTCATCACTCATGAAGAACAGTAGTCAGCAGTGAGCTTCAGGCTGACCTAGACTTACTCGTCTCTGAGCGCCCCTTTTCTTTCTCCTGCTTCCATTGTTCCTCTTCCTTAAGAGATTGAGTTCTAACCATTGGATGCAGCAATTCCATTTCTGGGTATACATTCAAAAAAACCAAAAACACTAATTCAAAAAGATACATGCACCCCAATGTTGATAGCAGCATTATTTACCATTTACAAGGTACAGAAGCAATCTAAGTGTCCATCAACACACGGATGGATAAAGAAGATGTGGGGTGTGTGTGTGTGTGTGTGTGTGTGTGTGTATTATATATATATTACTCAGCCATAAAAAAGAATGGAATTTTGACCTTTGCAACAGACCATGTCCAGTAAATTGGTGCAGCCACTATGGAAAACAGTATGGAAATTCCTTTACAAATTAAAAATAGAACTACCACATGATCCAGCAATTCCATTTCTGGGTATATACACAAAGGAAATGAAAGTACTACTATATTATATGATGGAATATTATCCAGCCATTAAAAAGAATGAAATCTTGCCACTGGTGACAACAGGGATGAAACTTGAGGGCATTATACTAAATGAAATAGGTCCGACCGAAAAAGACAAATCCTGTCTAATCTCACTTACATGTGGAATCTAAAAAAAACCCCAAACTCATAGAAACAGAGAGTAGATTTGTGGTTTCCAGAGGTGGGCGTGAGAGGTAGGGGAAATGGGAAAGGGGGTTAAAAAGCTAAACCTTCCAGTTATAACATAAATGAGTTCTGCAGTTGAAATGTACAGCATGGTGACTAGAGTTAATAAGATTATTTTGTATTTGAAAGTTGCTAAGAGAGTAGATCTTAAAAGTTCTCATCACAAGAAAGAAAAATTATGACTACGTGTGATGACATGTTGACTAGACTTAATGCAGTGATCGTTTCACGATCTGTACATGTATCAAATCATTACCTTGTACATCTTAAACTTATACAATGTCACATGCCAGTTGTATCTCAATGAAACCGGGGTGAGGGGGAGCGGCGGGAAGCCACCACTGTGTCCTCAGGACTCACCAGACACCCTCTGTCTGTCTCCAGGCGACACCGGGGGCAGCAAGAAGGGCGGGAAGAAGAAGGGCTCCTCCTTCCAGACCGTGTCCGCTGTGTTCAGGGTTTGTTTTTTGGCAGCTTCCACATTCGGTTGTTTTTCTGCCCAGTGAAATGGCATTTGCTGTGGTAAATGTACTTGTTCTGGTTTCTGTCCCAGGAAAATTTAAACAAATTGATGACCAACTTAAGGAGCACCCACCCTCACTTTGTACGATGCCTGATTCCCAATGAGACCAAGACTCCTGGTGAGTAAGTCCCCATCAGAACAGGGGTCCCTGAGACGTATGCAAAATTTTGCAGGGTGGGGGAGCAGGGGTCGCACACGTGCGTGTGTCTGTGTGTTTGTGCACGTGTGGTTCCCTGAGGACAGTGTTGTTACAGTCTTCAACACTTCTCAAAGTAGTCTACGAAATAAGGCTGCAGACTTAGCAAGTTAAAAATACCAGATGTCCCCATGTCTATTGCTTGCAACAGTTCTCTGCAAGGTAAGTGTAATTAACTCAGTTTTATAAGTGAGAAAACCGAGCATCAGAACCAGATACATAGATGTAGAACACTGTGCAGCTCAGTAGACCTTTAACCATCCCCAGTCCTGGACTCACAGATATTCTTAGAGCGCAGCTGGCCTTCAGGGTCACTTGTCACAAGGAGAACAAACTATCACACAGACTGCGGACACGAGGCGGCTCACTCAGCAGCCAAGCTCTTCCATCCCAAACACTGGGCTTCCCACCCAACAGTCAGGGTCCTGCCTCAGCAGCAGTAACAGGAGGATGGAGGAATCAGACGGTCGGGGAAAAACACCCCAGCTCCACCTTTACCTGCCAAGGGACCTCAGCCAAGTACTTTGGCTTTCTGATCTATAAAAGGAGGGTTCAAATGGCATTTTATTAATCCATTCACTTGGTTAATTCATTTACTTATTGAATGAGCATTTACAAAGTGTTTACTCACTCTGTAAGTATTAACTCGCTTAACCAGCCTTAGAGGGTGGTTGTGAGAGTTAAATAAGCGAGTCCACAAAAAGCACTGAAAACAGAGACAATCATAAGAAAAAGAAATTTCTAACTATGGATGGTGACGGACATTAACGAGACTCATTGTGATCACTTCACAATACATACAAATGTCAAATCGTTATTCTGTATGCCTGAAACTAATGAAATGTTTCATGTCAACTATTTTTAAAACATGCTGGTACATAGCACCACAACAATAGTTGTAGGTGAATTTAAATAAATTCTGTCATTCTGTGATTGATGAGGGGGATCCAAACATGTGAGACTGCACGTAATATAATATATTACATGGTCGGCCTAATCAACGTACCTCCAACATGATGCTCTGACAACAGGGAACACTTCTTTGCGAATTCCCATGAAACTCTTAAAACAACTGATTATTTATTAGGCCACCAAGAAAAATAAAATAAAATAAAATAAAATAAAATAAAATAAAATAAAAAAGTAAAGTAAAGTAAAATAAAATAAAATAAAATATGGCCAAACACCTTGTAAACACTCAATAAATGTTGGCTGTCAATTATGGTCATAATAATAAATAATAACTATCATTATTATAAGAAGAATAATTATGAGAAAATTCTAGGTTGAGACAACCAGTCCATCCTCATCAGAGTCAAGGGCCACGAACAGGGCAAAGATGAATATTTTGGCCTTTAGTCCCACGGTTTTGGGGTGCTAGAGTCTCCCCAAGAGGTTGAGATGATTCCTACTGTGAGGCTGAAGGTGGGCTCCGACCATCCCTGGCCCCTCTGTCCCCAGCCATCTGGAAAGGAGCAGCTGGCACCAAACCTTCCAACCAAAAAGTCTGGCAATGTCGGGGTATCTCATGGTGCCCAGACCATCAAAGGAAACAACAGAAAAGACACCAACCCTCCCCAACCCGGCACGTTCTCTCCCCAGGCGTGATGGACCACCACTTGGTCATGCACCAGCTGCGCTGTAACGGGGTCCTTGAGGGCATCCGGATTTGCAGGAAAGGCTTCCCCAGCCGGATCCTCTATGCTGACTTCAAACAGCGGTAGGTCGCCTGCCCCTGCACCTCTCTCCTTTTGAGGGTACCTGTTGCATTCCCCAAAGGCACTCCTAGAGCTGGGAGTTTGGTGAGCTCACAAGCCTCCCGAGGCTCCCAGGGACTCACCTTTTGCTGAGAGAATGATCCTCTCTGCACAGAGCTAGGTTCCAAGGGCAGAGCCCAGACCACTTTATCCTGACTGTGACTCTGGACCAGGGTTTCTCAAGCCCCACACCGTGGACATGTGGGGCTGCAGAATCCTTTATTGGGGGGACTGTGTTGAACGATTTTAACAGCATCCCTGGCCCCTACCCACAGTTTTCAGCAGCAAACCACACCCCTCAAACTGTGACAATCAAAAATGTCTCCAGACATGCCAAATGCCCTCTGGGTGGACAAACGGCCCCCAGTGGAGACCCACAGCTCTAGACCATTCTCCTGCCAGCTGCCATCTGAGCCCATGAGTTCAGGCCTTGTCCAGGGAAGCAGAGATGAAAAGACTCCCTAAAATGACTATTAGCTGCAGGTCACAGCTGATTTCAAGGCTCTTCTTTTAAAAAAAATTTATGGAAGTATAGTTGATTTACAGTGTTGTGTTAATTTCTGGTGTACAGCAGTGATTCGGTTATACATATACATATTCCTTTCATATTCTTTTTCATTGTAGGCTATCACAAGATATTGAATGTAGTTCCCTGGGCTATATTGTAGAACTTTGTTGGTTATCTGTTTTATATATAGTAGTTAGTGTCTGCAAATCCCGAACTCCCAAGTTATCCCTAAGTGTCCATCGACAGATGACTGGATAAAGAAGTTGTCGAATATATGTATACAATGGAATACTACTCAGCCATAAAAAAGAATAAAATAGTGCCATTTGCAACAACATGGTTGTACCTGGAGATCTGTCATACTAAGTCAAGACTCTTTTAAGTCAGATAAGAACCATTTCCTCTGAAAGCAAAATTCCAGCCATGCACTCAGCTGGCCTTCTTGCTGTTTCTTTTTCTCCTGTCACAACCTGCTTGCCTAGAATTAACCCCTAGATTCCTTCTCTGCCAGACTTGTTGCTGTATAATATTCCATTTCCTCCTAAGGCTGGAGCAGGAGAAGGTTCTAGAAGGCCTGGTCTCAGGTGTGGGGACTTCTGTAGGCAATGAACCCATTTGGGAGCTGTTATCCCTCAGCTGAAGCCTCCAACCTCCCCAGCACTGCCAAGCTCTAGGTAGATGCGAGTCCTAACCCAGCCTCCCAGTGCAGGGCTCCAGTAAGGTGGGAGGTGGAGCGCGGGTGGTCCTCAGCTTCTGTGTGCAGGGCCACCTGCTGGCAGATGCCTGTCCCCGAGGCTGCAGTGGCTCCCTGGAGTCTGCCTCCCAGACTCCACCCCTGGTACAAGGGACACCACCTCCTCCTGTCCCAGCATTGCCCATGGAACAAGGGAGGCTGTGGCCTCTCTGGCCTGGGTCACCACTGAATGACTGGGCTCCGAGGCCCCTGGGCCTGAGCAGGGAGGAGCAGGAAAGGGCAGCCCTCAGGAAGCGGCACGACTGAGCATCCTCCCAACAACTGCACCCGACTCCCTGCCCGCGCACACCCGGCCCCGGGGCCGACCACCGCCCTCCCTGCCCAGGTACCGGATCCTCAATGCCAGCGCCATCCCAGAAGGGCAGTTCATTGACAGCAAGAATGCTTCCGAGAAGCTGCTGAACTCCATCGACGTGGACCGGGAGCAGTACAGGTTCGGCCACACCAAGGTGAGCACGGGTGGGGCTGGGACAACCCCCCCGGGAGCCCCCAGGCCTGGCTGCCCTTTCCCCTTTTGGTCAGCCTGCCATCCCTCGGCCAGTAGCCCAGGCATGCAGAGTTCTGCTTCCAGGTACAGGAAGCTCTGTCTCCGTGTTGGTTTTAAGGGTCCAGGGGATTAATTGGAAGCTGGAGCTCCCCATCCCCAGCCACAAAAGACATGGATGGGGAGCATGGAAGTAGCACCCTGAAAAAGGACAGGGAGCCCAAGAGATCAGAGAACAGAGAAAGAGTTCCTGGGACAGTGAGGACTTGAGACGAATTGTAACCGATAAAAATGATCACCGTTACTGAACACACGTGCCTTGAGACCTGTAACACGCCTCCTTTACACATTTCACTGAATCCTCCGATAACTCAGTGGTGATAAGAGTGGTACCTGCCTCATGGGGTTACTGGGAGGCAGCGGAAATGGAGTTTCCCAGGGGACAAGAAGCTTGCTCAGGGTCACCTGGATGGCGGGTGCAAATCCTGGCCTGACTCCAAAGCTCTACGTCCTGGGAAGGGCCAGGGAAACATCCCCACCAGGAAGAGCCTGCTGTCCCCAGGGGTGCCCTGTTCCCTTGGAACATCACAGGGGTGGAGGAAGCTCTGCCACTGAGGACAGGGTGGGAGGGGGCCCCAGGGCGGGACCAGCCTCCTGGGATGAGCAGAGGGAGAAGAGGACGCGGAGGCAGAGGTGACTGTGAATGTCTCTCTCTGAATCTGGGCACAGCTGCACCTTTGGTTACCCTCCTGACTCGTCCTTGCTTCCTGCTCGTGAACCCCATCAGCACTGGTCCACGTGGGCTAGTGGGGCCTGGAACATGCTTTGGAACAGGACACAGGAGAGGCCACCGCAGAGACCAGAGCCTCCGAAAACCACGTCCTGGGAGCCAGACGGCTGCTGGTCCCCACCGTCTGAAGGCCGAGGGCTGGGGTTGGGCAGAGACAGCCCCCCTCGAGGGCCCCAGGGGTGAACACCTGCTGAGGCTGAGGCAGGGCTCATCTCTCCTTCAATGCAGGTATTTTTCAAAGCTGGGCTCTTGGGGCTCTTGGAAGAGATGAGGGACGAGAAGCTGGTGACCCTGATGACACGTACGCAGGCTCTGTGCCAGGGGTACCTGATGCGGGTGGAATTCAAGAAGATGATGGAGAGGAGGTGACGCAGACCCCCGCCTCTGTCCCCCACCCCGCCCTCCTCCTTAGGAGCTGATGCTCGCTTCCTGCTTTTAGTCTTGGGATCTTAATATACTGCTCATCCATTTAACCAACATTTGCTGAGCCCCAGTTCTGTGCTGGGGTCTCCGCTTGGCACTGGGGATACAGAAATGAGCCCTCGCCTCCAGGAGCCCATGGAGGAGAGGGAAGCAAACACGTGCATGGTTAATGTGAAAACCTGTGACAAGTTCAATGTCAGAGTCGCATTCGGGGCAAAGGGGAACTGGTTGGGGTTGGGGGTTGACATGAAGGAGTCAGCAAGAAGAAAGAACTTTCTGAAGGAAGCTTTGCATGGCTGGAGGAAGGGTGGCCAGTGGGGAGACCAACAAGCAGGTCACATGATTGGAGCACAGCCAGAGGCAGGCAGTCGGGGGTCCCCCGGTACCACGTTAAGAGCCCAGACTGGATCTTCTGGTGGGTGGGGAGCCTTTGCTGGGGGTGTGGACAGAGACAAGGGAGAGGATCGGGTTTACAGCTCAGGGGAGTCACTCTGGCAGCCACAAGGAGAGCAGGCGCAAGGGCACAGGAGGCGCCAACACCAGGTTGTAGCAGACATCCCCATAAAAGACAAGGACCTGAATCAGGACACAGATGATGGAAGAGATCGAAGGAATCTCTAAAGGCCTTGTTCCTCCAATAATTCAGCAGGAGGAACAGCAGCACTGATGGCTGGCTGTGTGGGCATTTCACGGAGAGGGGAATTTGGTACAAGCCCACTCTCCCCGACTCCCCGAGACCCAGTACATCTCTAACATCATTGCCATAACTGACCATGAGTATCTGTTAGACAAGAATACCTCCCAGGCATCGAGCTCGATGAAGTGAAAGGAAGCCAGCACGGAAATGAAAAAAGTCCCAAGAAGGGGCCAGTTTAAGGGGAAGAGAAGCCAGTTTTCAGATTCACGTGAGCCGTGGAGGATGAAGAGTAGGAGATGGTGTCGCTGTCGCTGCGACATAGGCTACAGTCTAAACTGGGGAAAAGATCAATCTTAGGAAGACAAGCATCTGGGAGGTGACCAGTGGGCGGGAGACAGGTCCTGGGTGGACACCAACACTTAAGCAGGAAGCAGGCATGAGGCAAAATAGAGTGCAGCAGGAAAACTGGTTTACCAAGGAGCCAAAGGCAGAAGGGAGTTTCAAAAAGGTGAGAGTCAACAGTTCAAATGTGGGGCAAAGAGCCAACAAAATAGGAATGAAAGACGCTCATCGCATGGTAATTGGAGGCCACTGACAACCTGAGGCTGAGCATTTTCAATAAGGTGATGGGGGTGGAAGCCAGGCGGACGGGAGAGCCGCAGGGTCCCAGACCCTCTCTCGCCTCCCACCCTTTGCACGTGCTGCTTCCTCTGCCCCTCATTTGCAGAACGGACTCGGGAGTCCTTAGGCTCCGCACAGCCTGGCTGTCCTCTTTCCCACCTGGCCGGGAAGGGCAAAGGTCTCGGGGCCCCAGGGGGGAGTAGGGACTGGGTCTTGCTTGGTCCATTAATCCCAGTCCTGATGGGTGCACAGGGACTCCATCTTCTGCATCCAGTACAACATCCGATCTTTTATGAACGTCAAGCACTGGCCCTGGATGAACCTGTTCTTCAAAATCAAGCCCCTGCTGAAGAGTGCGGAGGCTGAGAAGGAGATGGCCACCATGAAGGAAGACTTTGAGAGAGCCAAGGAAGAACTGGCCAGATCTGAGGCTCGCCGGAAGGAGCTGGAGGAGAAAATGGTGTCCCTGCTGCAGGAAAAGAACGACCTTCAGTTGCAGGTCCAGTCTGTAAGTATCTTCTTCCTGAGACCAGGAGGCCCCCATCTGATGTCTATTCAAGAGACAGTGGTGCCACCCAGTGGCCTTTTAGGGTACTGCATCACTACCCAGAGGGTGAAAGGAGGCCGGCCCTGGCTGGCTTCGTGGACACAGAACATTTTGGAAAACACGTCTGCAAAGTGACTTTCTGCTCGCCCTGATTTCTCCCTGTCTTCCACAGTGGAGTTAGACGTATTTTGCTGTGGGCATGAGGGGGATGTCATCATACTAAAAATCTGTCAGGAATGCATCCGGTCTTTTTTTTAATTGTGTAACTAAAAATAAAAGTAAAAAAAAAAAACAAAAAAACCACATAATTAAAAAAATAAAAGCAAATCACTAAAATTAAATAATTCAATTCAAAGTAGAAAGAGTCATTTTTCTCTGTGAATTTTGAGAAAATGGTTATACTCTAAAAATGCTTTAAAGCTATGCATTTTTATCAAAGAAATAGGGAAAATGAAACTGTATATGTAATATTAATACTCTGGCAACGTAATTGTCTCACTCCACAGAGTTAAGATGTTTATCGTTTGCCCTTTGCAATGAGCCTTTCCTCATGTGCACAGTGTTTTCTTACCCTCTTTCCACCTTCCCACTCAGGATGTGCAGCTGTTAGGAACACTTTCCTAAGCCCAGTGGGCACGAACAAGATCTGGAGTCAGATCTCTGGGTTTACACTCCAGATCCTCCACTTGGTAGTTGTGTGACCTCGGGTGGGTGACTTAGCCTCCTCGTGCCTCAGTTTTTCCATCTGTAAAATGGGCACAGTAATAGTACCCACCTCGTAGGGTCGTTGGGAGGATTGGATCAGTTCATGCAAGGAAAGTGCCCCGCACACGGCACACACTCAAAAAACACAGAGGATCATTCTCTCGCCAGACTCTTTGTATCCATCACCTCAAACACATGTCCAGTTCTTACAATTCTCTGGTGTGAGAAGATACAGCCCAATTACATTTAAGAGTGTAACTAGCTAATCTTGGCCTGTCCACGAGAGTCACGACAAAGTCTTCTGGGACATGCACGTATTTAGTCACTTATTTCTGTCTACTTTGATTTTCTGTTCTGTGGCTCAAGGAGGCATAGGAAGGGCTTTTCTGTTGAGAGTTTTAAAAGGTAGTAATGTTTTGGAAATATTAGGTAGCTTGTGACAGACAGGGTAGATGAGGCATTTTTCAGCTAGTGTTGGAAGGAAGAGTAAGATGGCTGGACGTCCAAATCTGGTGAATTTGCAGAGACTTTATGAACACCATGAACGCCTTTGCTTGAAATTATTTTAGGAGAATTTCTATTATGTGGATGATGTCATTAGTAGTTTTTTTTTTTTAATGGATGATGTGTGTGTGTATGTGTACACGTGTGTGTGTCCATGTTCCATTCCCTGGCTCAGGCCCAGATAAGGGGCTTTTGAAGGGCAAAGCCCTTTACTTCTGGGGTTTGTCAAGAGGCTGATCAAAATGGAACGATCTGATAGACAAGACATAGAAGCAACCTAAGTGTCCATCGATAGATGATTGGATAAAGAAGATGTAGTATATACACAATGGAATACTACTCAGCCATAAAAAAGAATGAAATAATGGCCATTTGCAGCCACATGGATAGACCTAAAAATTGTCACACTAAGTGAAGTAAGTCAGAAAGAGAAACACGAATACCATATGATATCACTTACATGTGGAATCTAAAAAAATGAGGCAAATGAACTTATTTACAAAACAGAAAGAGACTCACAGACATAGAAAACAAATTTATGGTTACCAGAGGGGAAAGGGAGGAGTGGAGGGACAAATTGAGAATCTGGGATTAGCAAGTACAAACTACTATATATAAAATAGATAAACAAGGCCCTCCTGCATAGCACAGGGAACTATATTCAGTATCTTGTAATAGCCTATAATGAAAGAGAATATGAAAAGGAATATATATATATATACATATACATATGTATATATATATATATATAAAACTGAATCATTATGCTGCACACCAGAAACTAATACAACATTGTAAACCGACTACTTTAAAAAAACACACACGCAATGATCTGGATCTGTTTCAGGAAACAGAAAATCTGATGGACGCAGAGGAGCGGTGTGAGGGGCTCATCAAAAGCAAGATTCAGCTGGAGGCCAAGGTGAAGGAGCTGAACGAGAGGCTGGAAGAGGAGGAGGAGATGAATTCTGAACTGGTCACCAAGAAGAGGAACCTGGAAGATAAATGCTCTTCCCTCAAAAGGGACATTGACGACCTGGAGCTGACGCTGACCAAGGTGGAAAAGGAGAAGCACGCCACGGAGAACAAGGTGGGCACGCCCGGCCCCGGGGAGGAGGAGACAGCCAGGGAAGGACCCCGTTCACCCAATGCTGCCTGCAAGTGAGAGGGCGAGTGGACAGGTGGTTCTGTCCCATCGCATCTGCCTCTAGGCTGGTCCTGACCCCTTGCCTCTTCTCCCAGCTTCTGCTGCTTGCCCCTTGTACCACAAACCTCTAGCCCCAGCCCTCCCCCCACAAAGCAGATCTTTGAGGAGAGGCACTTGGCACAGGGAGAGCCAACAAACATGCTACAGGGCCAGGCAGCCGGTGAGGGAGACAGGCGGTGAAGGAGGCAGAGAGCTGGACCACACCAAGGAAGGACAGGGGGGTTACAGGTACAGGGACCCTGGTGCATTACTGGTCAAGCGTAGACTGGTGCAGCCTTCAGGAAAGCCATCGGGGAATTCTTACTCAAACTGAGAACCCATGTATCTTTCAACCCAGTGATTCTGCTCCTGGGTATACAAACCAGGGAATTTCCCAGGCCAGGTCCAAATGGGGCCATGTATGAGGATGCCTGCGGTGGAGGAGAAGTAGAGGCAGATCAGGGTCCACCCCGGGGGAACGGAGAGGCGAGACGCGGAGGACGCACACCGGGCTGTACCACGCAGCCGTCAGGAGCAAAGGCTCGTGCGCACAGGGCACAAGACAGATGTGAAAGACTTTGTGCTGAGTGCGGGGAGGAAGTAAGATGAAATCTACAGCGTGGCACCACTTCTGCAGACTAAAATTACATGCACACAAAACAATACACACTTTACAAAAATACATGGAAAACACAGTCCATGATTCTCATCATAGTGGTTGCCAATGAGGTAGAGCAAGGGATGACGGGAGGAGGGAGGCTGGGTGACCAGTCAGTGTCAGAGAGACAATTGGGAGTTGACAGAGAGGTGACAGGGAGGGGTGGGGACTGCGGCAAACTGGAGAGCACTTGCCCTGTCCACAGGTGACAGCCAGGACTCGGCTCCCGCCAACCATTGCCAGGTGGGACTGGGAATCCAGCATGGCCAGAGCTTCCAATTCTCCTTGAGAAACCAGACATCCAGATTTTATGTGAAATCTGTTTTTTTTCCCCTCAATGTTTGTAACTTATTCAAAAGTTGTAAACTAAAGAAAACATGTCTGGGGCCAGATTCAGTCCACAGGTCAGGAATTAGCAAGCTCTGATCTGGAAGAGCATCACGCATGGAGAAAAGTTCAATTCAGCGCCCTAATGCTCCACATTTGGTACCCTTGTCCTGCTCCCTGACCCGCAGGATGGCTGTCCTGGATTTCCTCGCAGAGCACCTCATGTCTCTCCTTGCCCTTCCTGCCTTACTCTCAACCCCCATCAGCTAATAAATAAATGCCCATGTTGCGATGAGTACAGACTGACGTGCTGCCTTTCAGAGGCAGCACATTTTGCATTTATTAGCATCCTTCCTTGTACCATATAACAACGCCCTCTTTAAAGGAACCATCCTCATGGGAGGGTCTGAGCCGCTGTGATAGGCCAGTGAGGAAGATTTTAAAAACCCAGAGGCTGCCAATTTCAGGATGATGCAGGCAAGAGGGTGAGCACCTGCTGGAGAAGCAAAGAAGCAGTAGCCAAAAAAAAAAAAAGAAAAGAAAAAGGAAAAGGGGGCGTTGAGGAATCAGAAGCCTTTGCTGGACGCTTCTGGTTTAACTGTTGGAACTTTTAGTCGGTGTTGATACTCTCCTAGGTAAAGAATCTTTCTGAAGAAATGACCGCACTTGAGGAAAACATTTCCAAGCTGACCAAAGAGAAGAAATCTCTGCAGGAAGCTCATCAGCAAACACTGGACGACCTTCAGGCAGAAGAGGACAAAGTCAACGGTCTAATCAAAATAAACGTCAAGCTGGAGCAGCAAGCAGACGACGTGAGGACATTTTACTGCTGTTACCTCTTGCGGAAGCACAGGCAGGACAGGGTCTATGCAGGACGCAGGGGTTGAGGGTTCTGACCCTGGAGTCAGAAGCCTTGAGTTCCGATCTCAGCCCATTCCAGCGAGTCTGGGATGCTGAAGGAGCCGCTTAAACTCATGAAGTCTCAGTGTCCACCTTAGGGAATGGGAGTGCCGGGAGCTCTACCTCGAAGGGTTTGCATGGAGAGCACACAGGGAGGGTTCAGTAAAATGTTGGCTGCTAACACCATCAGCAGCGTCATTATCAGCTTCCATCTGTAGGCCCTTTGGGTCCCTGTTCTCACTTTGTTCAAATGAGTTCAGGTTTCACTCCCAATCATGGCTAGAACATTCCAGATCACTGTCATTGTCCTAAGGCCAGAGCAGGTGTGTTCCTCCCCGACACCTGCTTTTCCCCGCACCCACACGTGCACACACACACATTTTTTGCCTAAATCTCCCCGTGGTTGCATGGTGTAAGTAGGCAAAGTGATGGTGTGGCACCTAGACCTTCACAGGCACGGCTGGAGCAGTGCCCATCCACAGAAGCCCCGTTTGCTCCCCTCGGAGCAAGAGCAGGCACCTCTGGGCAGTGTGGCTCCACTGGGAACGTGGCCTGGGATGGGCCAAGAGGGCTTCGGCCGAAAGAGGCACCGAGGCCTCGGACAGATCCAGCCTTTGCTGGAGGACGGAAGAGACGGGAGGCAGGGGAACAACATGCTGCCGCCTGGGTCAGAGGTGGCCATCGCCCCCTCCGGGAGCCCAGGGAAGCTGCCCTGGCTGAGAGGAGAGCTCGCGTCTCAGCAGCATCTCAGCCCTTCCACCCGTGTCTTCCCAGCTCGAGGGCTGCTTAGAGCAGGAGAAGAAACTGCGGGCCGACCTGGAGCGAGCGAAGAGGAAGCTGGAAGGAGACCTGAAGATGTCCCAGGAATCCATCGTGGATCTAGAAAATGACAAGCAGCAAGCGGAGGAGAAACTGAAGAAGTAACCTTTCCTAGTCGCCTCTGAGCCCCGAAGCCCCTTCCCCCTTTAAGAGGCTCGTGTCGCATGTTATTTTAAATATAAACATATATGCATCTATTTGCAGGAAGGAGTCTGAAATCAGTCAGTTACAGACCAGAATTGACGACGAACAAGTTCACAGTCTGCAGTTACAGAAGAAGATTAAGGAACTTCAGGTACCGCGTCAGCACCTCCCCGACCCCTGGACCCCACGCAGGCGCCCTCCCTGCTCCTCGCCCTTGGTTTCTTTAGCTGCTTCTTTTCTTTCTCCTCTTAGAGCTGGAGAGGATGTCTTGTCCTTCCCTCTGTTTTTCAAAGTTAAAATACAAGTTTTCTAAGTAGCACATAAATAGATTTCCTTGAAAATCATTAAAATACTACCAATGAGATTAAATATTCTCATAGGCATGCTCCGACCGCCACCCCTGAGCCTGTCCCCTTCCATCTTCTCAGAAGTCCCTGCTAGTTCCAGTTAGAGGTGCATCTTTCTGGGTCTTTGGCCATGAATTTATGTACACATTCAAGACCCAAGGGAAAAAAATACACACATCGTATACATATACAGGAAAATATTTAAAAACATAAATATATATATATATATATATATATATAAACTTCTGCATAAAATACATGTATATGTGTATATACACAAAATATACATAAAATTATCATACTGGGACTATCGTTCTGCAACTTGCTCTCGTCACATAGCAATACGTCCTGCAGAGCTGTCCATGGAGACGTGGGTGGATGTCTTACTGCTTCGTGGCCTCCCAGACTATGAGCTCTATCACGGTTGATTTGACCGGTCCCCTACTGATGGGCATCTAGATTGTTGCCAAGTTTTTTTCTTGGATTTAATGAACTTTATGATGCCTACCCCATTTCTCACCACCATGCCCTCCCAAAGTGGGCTGTCCTCCCGCCCTCCACCCCACACGGCATTCCTGACCCAGTGACCCTTCCAGGCCCGCACAGAGGAGCTGGAGGAAGAGGTCGAAGCAGAGCACAACCTCAGAGCCAAGATCGAGAAGCAGCGCGCGGATCTGGCCCGGGAACTGGAGGAGATCAGCGAGCGGCTGGAAGAAGCCGGTGGGGCGACTTCAGCCCAGATCGAGATGAACAAGAAGCAGGAGGCCGAGTTCCAGAAAATGCGCCGGGACCTGGAGGAGGCCACCCTGCAGCACGAGGCCACGGCGGCCGCGCTGAGGAAGAAGCACGCGGACAGCGTGGCCGAGCTGGGGGAGCAGATCGACAACCTGCAGAGGGTCAAGCAGAAGCTGGAGAAGGAGAAGAGTGAGCTGAAGATGGAGATTGATGACCTGGCCAGCAACATTGAGACTGTCTCCAAGTCAAAGGTATCTGATGCTTCTGCAAACGCCAGGCAGCATCCACTGCCCAGTGAGCATGTAGAGTTCAATGCCTCAAACTCGCTGCGTGTTCTAAACTGAAACCCTCTCCCCACTTCCGCCTGCCCCAATCCCCAGATTCATTCAAGTCATCCAAGCCTTGATCCAAAGATCTGCTACAACTCAAGGTCTCATCATCCACCCAAGTCTTCCAGAAAGCTTCCAATCCATCTGGCACTTTTTAGAACTAAACTCGTGGATGGACTGCACCCAGAGGTCTTGCTGGGTACAGTTTTCTCCACGCCACCTTCTTTAGGCTACAATATTGGTCCCCAGGAGGCATAGACAATGTGACGTTATGCATGACAGCAGGGGTGGGTCCAGGTTTTGTGGCACTTGAAGTATACAAAATTCAGGAGACGAGGGATTCTTTAAGAAAAAGGAACAAAAACAACAAGTTTCTACTGTAGAGCACAGGGAACTATATTCAGTAGCTTGTAACCTATAATGAAAAAGAGTATGAAAACAAATATACATATGTATGACTGAAATATTTAAAAAATTTAAAAAATAAAACCTATGAAATTTCAAAAAAAAGAAAAACGGATGCAAAATTATGAATACAAAATTAAGCATGAAAGTAAATATTTACTTAGAATAAGAAAACTAAGTCCCAAATTACTGATGCTCCAGGGACTCAGGTTACACTGTCTTCTGAGAATCTCTGGCTACTTGCCTGAAATGCCTACCTAGAAAGGTATTTTTGCTTGTGACTAGCTTCCCCTCCCCATTTAGAGCCTTTGACAACTCCCTGCGTGATCTGGGGCCCTTGCAAAAGAGCACACGGAAGCTTAACTTTCACCAGCTTCGTGGTAAACCCGCCTCTGTGTGTGACTTCAAGGACAAGGCTTCCTCAGAGAGCAGCTGTGTGCTCCTAGATTCAGGAGCTGCCCTCGTTCGTGGGTGCTCAGGGCTGCGCTTGGGCTGCTCTGCTGGGCCAGAACGCGCAGTGACCCCAGATGTGGGGCTGGGGGGCTCCTGTTTAGGGTCTGGGTTCATGCTGCCTGTGATCTTTTTTTTAATTGAAATATAGTCGGTTTACAATGTTGTATTAGTTTCTGGTATAGAACATAGTGTTTCAGTTATACATATATATAATCTTTTTTTTTGGTTTGTTTTTTTTTTGTTTTTGTTGAGGGGAGGTAATTAGGTTTATTTATTCATTCATTCATTTTTTTAATGGAGGTGCTGGGGATTGAACCTAGGACCTCTTGCATGTTAAGAATGCGCTCTAACACTGAGCTGTACCCTCCTCCACATGTATATATTCTTTTTCATTATATGTTACTACAAGCTATTGAATACGGCTCCCTGTGCTATACATCTCTAGGTCTATCCATGTTGCTGCAAATGGCATTATTTCATTCTTTTTTATGGCTGAGTAATATTCCATTATGTATATACCACATCTCCTTTATCCAGTCATTTTTTTTAAATTGAAGTACAGTCAGTTATAATGTGTCAGCTTCTGGTGTACAGCACAATGTCCCAGAATCCAGTCACTTGTTGATGGACATGCCCTTGATTTCTTCCCCACTCCCTGATGGCAATTCCTTTCTCTTTCCAGTTTCCTGGTTTTTCTGCCCTTCTTGGGTTTTGTCTCCCTCTAAAATGTTGTGTTTATATTCCTTCTCTCTCTATCTTTGTCTCTATCTCTGTTTATCTCCCCAAGCCAGGCCAGGTTGCAGGGTCAACTGAGTTAGAAGAAATCCCAGGCTTACCCACATGCTGTGCCTATAACCACCCCCTCCTTATCTTTACAAGCTCCCTATCTCCATCACTGCCGTCTGTTCTGTTTTGAATTTTACAGTCCAGGGGCAGCAGCACTTTACATTGCCTTACATGTTTTAAGTTGGTGTAGCCTTTGATTTTTCTCCTTGTGAGTCACCATCCCTTTTTCAACTCCCCTGATTTAATTATTTCACATTCAAATGTTCTCTTCTCACAGATACCCTAAGCTCCTGGAAGATTTCCTTTGAACCTAATATCGCGTCCTCTCCTGCTGCCGTCCCACACTTGGCAATCATAAGACATACATGGTCAATGGATTTATTTTATGTGATAAGAGATGAGAGGAGAAGGGACCAAGGATGCATTTTCCCCATTCATGTTGACTTTTTCTTTTTTAAAGAGTAACATGGAAAGGATGTGCCGGACGGTGGAAGACCAATTTAATGAAATCAAAGCCAAGGATGTCCAACAGACACAGTTAATCCACGATTTGAACATGCAGAAGGCAAGACTGCAGACCCAAAATGGTGAGGATGGGCAGGTCCCTGTGGTCCTGTAGGGCCATGGGAGAGGGTGGGCAGAACACTGACTTGAAGCCACATCTGTTTGCTAGGGGAGCTGAGCCACCAGATGGAAGAGAAGGAGGCTCTGATTTCACAGCTAACCAAAAGCAAGCAAGCCCTCACTCAGCAGCTGGAGCAGCTTAAGAGGCAGCTGGAAGAAGAAAGCAAGGTGAGGATGGGCGTCTCTGTTTGGAGTGGCAGAGTCAGGTAGAACCTGAGAAGTCATAAAGCTGCTTGGAGGCGGTGCTACATCACAAAGTCCAATGCTTCTCTCTACCTTGTAGTAGGGCAGGAACCCATTCTTTGAGGTTCCAAGACCTTGGCATTGATCTTTCTTCAGAGCTAGAAAACTCTACCAATGTGCTCCATCCTCTGAGCTTCTCTGTCCTCCCCAGAGTGGGCTGATAAACTCCCCTCCCCTGCCAAGGTCACCTCTTCTCCATCACTGCACTAGCTTGGCCATCTCTGCCTCTGCATTCTCTCCCTCTACCCAGCAATTCATCCCAGCCCCTTGAAATGCCCTCCCCTTTCTCCTTCATCCCTCTTTGTGTATCACCAGCTACAACACCCAGGATTAAGCCCCGCTCCTCCAAAAAGATCACATGGTTTTAGGGGCATCCTTAGGACATTTGCATAAACACGAACACCATCATCATGTTCTGGATGTCAATGTCAAGATATTAATGTTTGTAATAATAAATGTCTGCCCAATAATCTATAAAATTCTAGACGGTAAGAATTATTTGCCCCTCCACAGTAACGAGCAATAGGAACAGCACACAGTAGAACAGTGCACATAGGAGGTGCATAGCAAATGCTGACGATGTGTATTTGAGCACTAGAATGGGAATCCAGGAGACCAAAACACTGCACAGATGGAATTCTGAGGTTGCCATGTTATAGCTAAAACTTACAGGGCCATCTTTTAGAATTCTCCACAAGCTCCATCTGCCCTCTTCTAAGAAAGAAGTGCGCTATTTGCTCCCATCTTCCTATTATATGGGAAGGGTCTTTGGTGGACTGAGGGGCAGGAATTGGAGAGAACCAGAGCCTGAACAAGTAATGAGAAGGTCCATTACAGGAGCAAGGCTGTCCTCTGACCAGGAGACAGAAGCAGCTAGGTTTTCCTTCCTGGGCAAAGTTTCCTTGTTTATTTGTGTCTTTAAAAGGATAAAAATATACGCATTACAACCAGAAAGTGTTTTGTGACATTATGATGAGGGCTACACTGTTCTCCTGGCCAGGTGGGAGTGAGTGACGGAGGCCTCTGGGCATGTGTCCCCTCTCTGCCTGGGAAGAGGTGGCAGAGCTGTGGCAACGGCACCGCTCCTGTTAGAGTTCCCGGGGCGGGTGGGGAACACAGCTCACTGGTGACACCAAAAGATACTTTGGGGGTTTTCATGGTCACAGTATTCTATAACATTGCATTAAGTAGTGAGAAAATGATCCCTTTCTAATTCTGTTACAAGCCTTCTGATTAAACAAGGAAAAGGTCTCAATGTGGATCACATCTCTCTAGCACCTGCGTATCTTCCTCAGCATGACACAGAAAGTGCGCCTTGGACACGGCCCCAGCGGCAAAGTACTTAGCTCCAAGGTGATCACGTTGCCTCGCCATCATTGCATTTATTCTCACGGTTACCTTCTGTTTATGGCGAGTGGTAATGGTCTTCCATTTAAATAAGCTTATTTTAATAGAATAAAGGAGTCCATTTTTTTTAATGAAGTAAATAAAAGCAGGATTTAGGATGATTCAGCAACGTTTGTGAAAGCAGCCTGGGAAGGATTCAAGTTGGGAAACACTGGTCTCAACGAAAATACCTTAACTTGGAAACGGCCAGATGTTTCTGTGAGTCGTCACCCCTGTAATTCCGCAGGCCAAGAACGCCCTGGCCCACGCCCTGCAGTCCTCCCGCCACGACTGCGACCTGCTGCGGGAACAGTACGAGGAGGAGCAGGAAGCCAAGGCCGAGCTGCAGAGGGCGATGTCCAAGGCCAACAGCGAGGTGGCCCAGTGGAGGACCAAATACGAGACGGACGCCATCCAGCGCACGGAGGAGCTGGAGGAGGCCAAGTACGGGCTCCCGGGTCACCGTGGGAGAGAGGACCCGAAGACACAAGTGAAGGGACGGGATTCATCCCACCCTGAGAGACCCTCTCTCCCTCCCCAGGCCTTCTAGTTTTCTTAAGCATGCAGATCCGGTCTCCCCGCCCTTCCCCTGGGGTCCTGCCCGTTTCACCTGGCCCCCTTGGCACCTCCTGGGCGACTGCTTTGCCACCAACCATTTCAGGATTCTTCAGGTGACCCGTACTGTCCGTTCATCTAACTCTAGCTCTTGGTCTTACCGAACCGCAGTCCTCCAGAGAGGGCTCAGTTCTCTTCTGAGCTGGCAGTTCTGAAATCGTCCACCTTTGCCAACAACCACCACCACAAATCTGGCTCTCCTAGGAAAAAACTGGCCCAGAGGCTCCAGGAAGCAGAGGAAAACACAGAGGCTGTGAGCTCCAAGTGCGCTTCCTTGGAGAAAACCAAGCAGAGGCTGCAGGGGGAGGTGGATGACCTGATGCTGGATTTGGAGCGGGCCAACACAGCCTGCGCCACCCTGGACAAGAAGCAGAGGAACTTCGATAAGGTTCTTGTCAAAGATAAGACACCAAAGATACCACCGCTTGACGGCAGCAGCGGTGAAAGTGATGGCCTGTCACTCGAGATGTGTGAAGTGCACACAGCTTTGGGGAGCCCCCCGGAGTGTCAGGCCTCGGGGCGGGGGGGGGTTAGGATTCATGCTCTCTCTCTGTCTTTGTGACGGTCCCCCCCAAAGGAATTTTATTTTTAATTAAAGCTAATTCAGAGTCCTCTGAGATCCAGCTATCTTGAAGAATACAGCAGATCTCTGTAGAGATATCCGGGTTTAGAACCCCCGATCTAGACTGGGGCTCACCCTGTTTCCTTGGTCCCTAAGGATGGAAGGGTCCAACCTGGGCATTGCTGACAGCCCTTGTCTGCATGACTCCTCCGCGTCCCTGGCCCTTTCTGCTTCTCACGGGTCCCTCTGCCATCTCCTAGGTCCTCACAGAGTGGAAGCAAAAACTGGATGAGAGTCAGGCTGAGTTGGAAGCGGCTCAGAAAGAGTCCAGGTCACTCAGTACAGAAATCTTCAAGATGCAGAATGCCTACGAGGAGGTGGTGGATCAGTTAGAGACGCTGAGACGGGAGAACAAAAATCTCCAAGGTAACCATTCCCCCTGACAGGTGTGTGATAGCCCCTGAGCTCTCTACCCCACTACAGGTGTGTAACTGTCCCCCTTCTCTTCTGGCCACCCCTCCCCCATTTGGCCACAGCTCCCGCCTCCTTCCCACTGCCCCCACAAAATCCTCACATCTACTCAGTTTACCCCGAGGCCCAACCCCCCCCAGCATAAGGCACAGTAGCAGCAAAGCCCTGTTCTAGGGAACTGAGGGCTCACCAGGCTCTGCTGGAGGACGGATCTTCTGCAATGCTGTCTCTACGTGGCTTTGTGTCCTCGGGAGGGCCACTGAATCCCTTAGGACCCTGACGTACAAAATCAGACCAGGTCCAATACCCCTTCCAAGCCCCCCCTCTATCTCTAAGACTATGATTTTATGCATTTTCTCCACAATATCCTCCCCTGGTCCTCTCTGGGACCGTTCTGTAGATGGTGTGAAGATTTAGGGTCACACAGTGTCCTGTTGCTCCTCTCTCTGCATGGTTCAGGTGGCGCCACACACCTGTGTCTTGCCGACACCTCCCCCAAAAGGCTTCACTGTGTTAATTCTCTCCCGTATGAATGTCATGAATGAATCACCAATCCCTAAATTCCCTGGCAAACGCCTGTGCCATCAAACAGAGCCTGTTGAAACAGCCTAAATCAAGCCTGTCCTTTGCAGAAGAGATTTCCGACCTAACCATGCAGATTGCAGAAACCAACAAGAATCTTCAGGAAGTGGAAAAGACCAAGAAGCAAGTGGAGCAAGGAAAGTCAGATCTTCAGGCTGCCCTAGAAGAGGCAGAGGCAAGTGTCTGGGATGCGATGGAGGAGGGCAGGGCACTGAAGGAGAGGGGACTAGACCACTCCTTTGGGGGCCCTTCCTGCCGAGAGGCACTGAGGCTCCATCAGGAAGACCATCCAGCTTCCCTGGAGGAAGTAAGTGCATTCTCTCGCTTCATCTCCTGGGTATCCTCTGGTGCACTGTATTTCCCCTTCCAAATAAATAAATTTGTTCATTATGTCCTTGACGTCTTCTGCTCAGAAAGCAAGAACTCAACCACCAAACAACCTGGAGCTGGCTCAGAATCCCTTAGTTTTAAAAGAGAGTTGGGCACAGTCATCTTTGGCTACTGGGAATTCTGCATAGTCTGAAGAGTGCAGTCTCCTGATGCGATCATCAGTTGTGGCCATCGCGGGGCAGGAGGTTGAGATGTCTCTAAGGAAGTCTGCACAACGCGGGATAACAGGAGGACAACTGCTGTGTCCTTTTAGAGAATGGGCTGGCTTCTGACTTCTGGTCACTATTAAAACAGACACACTCAATCCAATTCAAAAAGATGCTCTGTCCTCCTCAAGACATAAGATTGTTAATAACAGATATAGAAGTTTCAGTTCTAATATGTATATAGATGACTGAATCACTACACTGTACACCAGAAATTAACACAACACTAAACCAACTATACGTCAATTAAATAAATAAATAAATAAATAAATAAATAAATAAATAAATAAATAAATAAATAAAATTTCATTTCTAGTTTCATTGTCAGTAGGGACATTTGGGAGCAAATTGCTTGACCTCTCTGAGTATTGTTCTATTCAAATGCTCATGAAACAAGCATAATAATACTCATTTTATAATAATAGGGATGAAAAAACCCATTCAAAAAGGTGGCTGCCCCTGGCACTCCCAATCACTCCTTTACTTTTATCAGGGTTCCTTGGAACATGAAGAGAGCAAGATTTTGCGTGCCCAGCTAGAGTTGAACCAGTTAAAATCTGAGCTTGACCGCAAGCTCACTGAGAAGGATGAAGAAACTGAGCAGCTGAAAAGAAACAGCCAGCGGGCAGCAGAGGCCATGCAGAGCATGCTGGATGCTGAGATCCGGAGCCGGAATGATGCTCTGAGGCTGAAGAAGAAGATGGAAGGAGATCTCAATGAGCTGGAGATCCAGCTGGGCCACTCCAACCGCCAGGTGGCGGAGACTCAGAAACACCTGCGTGCAGTCCAGGGCCAGCTCAAGGTAAGCGTGCGGCCCCTGGCAGACCTGGCAGGACCTCAGCCTGCCCTGGGCTCTGGCCTCACCCCTGGTTTCCCATGAAGGACTCCCAGCTGCACCTGGATGACGCCCTGAGGAGCAATGAGGACCTCAAGGAGCAGCTGGCCATCGTGCAGCGCAGGAATGGCCTCTTGCTGGAGGAGCTGGAGGAGATGAAGGCGGCCCTGGAGCAGACGGAGCGGACTCGCAAGCTGTCAGAGCAGGAGCTGCTGGACGCCAGTGACCGCGTGCAGCTCCTGCACTCCCAGGTGTGTCCTTCCTCCCTCCGCCTGGGGTCCACCCTGGGGGCTGGGCGGAAAGGAACCCCATCGCTCCTCCAAGACTAGTGATCAAGACCAACTTCCGTTAGGCTTAGTTCTTGAAATAACTGTCTCTAGATGGACAGATTCCTGAACTATCCTTTACCTGAAGATAAAAGGTTGCACATGCACATTGTCGGGAAATCAAAGCAAGGAAGGATGAATTGTTGCATAAAGGGCCTAGAGAAGTCTTCACTGAGGCAGTAACATTTAAGCAGCAAGCTTAGAAAATTAAGATTGTTTTTTGAAATAATTATTTTTAGGAAAATTTTTTAAATTCCTTGTTGTAAAAAATAGAGAATATAAGCCAAAAAGTAGAAGAAAAACATCAACCATAGTGTTAACATTTAGAGATCTTTTATTCTAGGTGCTCGTCTCTGTGCGTAAATATGATATTTTTTGTAAATGTGATCAATCTTTTTGTAACTTTTTTTCATTTAATAATGTGTCCTGATCATATTTCTATACTTTAAAACAGTTTTCTATGATATGGTTTTTAATGACAGAAAAGTAGTCCATTTTAGTTGTGTATTATGGTACTTTTATTTAATCAATATGGTTGGATAGTTTTAGATTGTTCTCAATAAAAATTTTTACTATTAGAAAGAGTGCTATGACAAACTTCTTCATAACTAAATTTTCACATACATCCAGGATTATTATTTCCTTAATATTCCTAAAAGTAAACAAATTCCTGGAAGGACAATTCCATGGTCAAAATGCTAAAGATATTTATGTTATAAATTACTCTTTAACTTAATTATCCCAATTTTTGTTCCCACTGGGAAAATATGTGAGAACTATTTTCTATAAATTCTCAAAAACCCTAGCTATTTTTTTTTAATCTTCACCAATTCTGTGATTGAAAAACATCTCCCTTTTAAAATTCTTATTTCTTTGATTATTAGTCAGGTAGAACATTTCATCACATTTTTGGCCATCTGTATTTCTTCTGTGTCTTAGCTATTGGTATTTACGCCCTTTTTTCTTAATGATTTGTCTTATTTACATATTAAGGAAGGAAATATTTTTTCAGCAACATACATTGCAAATGTTTTCTGGTTTGTCATCACCCTTACAATTCCATGTATGATGTATTTTGATCATGAGAATTATTTTTCATTTCATATAGTTATGTCAACCATTTTCTTATTCCAACACCTTTAATTAAATAATCTATCCTTCCACAAATATTTGAAAGTCTACCTTTATCATTTACTCAATTCTTTTACATACAATTCTTGGGTCTTTTTTGGCACTTACTGTTCAACCAAGAATGAAACACTATCTTTTTTATATTTTTTCACCCATGTGAAAAATAAGAAATGGAACATGATCATGCTGGACGTCTTTCCCCACCCAGCTCTCTCCCTCTAATCGCTGTTAGTGTCCAAATGTAACCTGAACCTAATTTTTCTTGTAGAACACGAGCCTGATAAATACCAAGAAAAAACTGGAAGCTGACATAGCCCAGTGCCAGGCGGAAGTGGAGAACTCTATCCAGGAATCCAAAAATGCAGAGGAGAAGGCCAAGAAGGCCATCACAGATGTGAGCTCCTTTATTATCAGAGATGCTGTTTGGAGATAAGAAAGGGGCTTCTAAGCAGCACAAGTAGGTTTCTTTCCCTTACCACCTACAGTGGTACCACCTACAGTGGTGGCTTCCTGGAGAGACGGAAGGAGATGGAGCCTCAGCAGAGGCAAAGCGGGAGGGGAGCTGTGCGGAATCAGTGACGGCTGAGGGAGGGAGGCAGGCATCAGCACACCCAGGACCAACCTCACAGCATCCTCCATGCACTCGGGCAGGGAGGGCGGGTGGCCCACCGGTCCTTCCTGTGAACTTAACCAGGCGGCCATGATGGCCGAGGAGCTGAAGAAGGAGCAGGACACCAGCGCCCACCTGGAGCGGATGAAGAAGAACCTGGAGCAGACGGTGAAGGACCTGCAGCACCGCCTGGACGAGGCTGAGCAGCTGGCCCTGAAGGGCGGGAAGAAGCAGATCCAGAAGCTGGAGAACCGGGTAGGGCAATGGGGGAGGACTCTCGCTCCCAAAGGGACACCATTCAATCACCCCTGGCAGAACCACAATGCGGAAACTCAGGTGGCAGGAATGGGGCACTGAGTCGACTGCAGGTTTCATTTGGGGACCGCCTGTGAAGCTCCCTGTGAGCCCAGCGTCGCACCTGTTTCTCCCTCGCTGGCCCCTCCGCCAGCACACACAAACCCACTTTAGGATGCATGTCCCTCGGTACCTGTAATGTAACGACATTTTAAATGTTTTTATCTAGAGTCACATCTACCTAAATTGTGGGGAGGCATACTTTACAATCATAAAATTACACATTTTGGTGTGATTTACATTTTGGACTGAGCTCCACTTTGATAAGTGATGGCCCATCCTACGTAAAATCTGTCCTCTTCCTTTGCCTCCCATTGCCGGATCTCGTTCCCTCCCCAGATTTCCTAATGTCTACACGCCGCCTGCAATTCCCACATCTTTCTCACTCATCCTAAACGGAGGGTGATTGGCACTTCCTCCAGGCTCACTCGCTGGCGAAGTGCAATGTCCACATGGGACAGTCGTGCTTTTTCTTTATCTGGGAGTGTACTTCGTAGTTTTAAATTTATTTGCTGATTCTTCCCTTTGTCTCCTGTACCCCCTCCTTTCCCCTTTAGACCTGGGATGGTTTGTTTTATTTGTGTTTTAAAACGGGCAGCACTATGAGTTGGCATTTTGCAGAAGAGCTCCACAGAGGAGGACGTTAGACTGTCTCTGTGGTCCCCGAGAGAAGGGATGGGAAGGAGCGGGAGAGGAAGAGGATGAGGGGGAGAAGAGATGGAAACAATTTCTCCCAGCAGGAAAGACCCAAACACATTCTTTACGCCAACCGCCCAAGGATGTGGTCACCCAGCTCTGAATACATTTTAAGTGTGAAAAGGTTTTGGAGCTAAAAACTACAAAGCTGTAGACATACGAGAAACAGAAGTAAACACCAGGGAAATTAGAGCTCCCCCTCAAATTCTTTAAATGCTTATTTTTAATTATTCCCAGTCCCCTTCTACTAAAACGAACTTGGGATTATCCATCTCATGGGTCCTCCCTTGAGGGAGGAATTAGACCCCATGCCACCCTCTAATGATTCTTTGATTCCTGGGTTGGCAGGGAACACTTTGCCAGCCTCCCCTCAGCCTGGTGAGGCACCATGACTGTCCTCCAATTCCCAGCTGCCCCGTTATCTCAGTTCCACGAACCTTTCAGAGGCCTAGCGAGAATCCCCAAGGGAAGCAAGTGTTTTCTAGAACCTGACGGAAGACAGCTTCCTAGGGCCCGTGGGTGGGATCCTTTTTGGATCTGTGCCCAGAGCTGCCTGTTCCGCTGGTAGATTTCAAGGTTGATCTAGCGAGTCTGCAAGCCCAGAGCCACCCTCCCACCCCCGCCGCTGGGCTCTCTCTGGACTGAGGAGTCGGGCCGTAGGGGGTGACCTGCATCCTTGGTGGCTGTCCTGTCCCCTCAAGACTTGAGAAAAGGCAGACGCAGCTATGAAATCAACCATACATGTGCAGCACTGTATCATTACAAAACATCATCCACAGACTTTGTTTAATTTGATCCCCACACTCAAGGCAGGTTGGGCAGGAATTATCATCTCCATCCTAAATACGCAGAAAACTCGTACTCAGTGATGGCAGCTGACTTGCTTTGGATCAGTCAGCTGGAGCCAGGGCTTAAACACACCTTTGACTCTCCCTGGCTCCAGCCCTCTCCATGAGCCCTGCTGCCTTACTTGATCAGGAATCAGAGTCCCCACAACAGCCCTTGCTGAGTGCATTACCCAGAGGAAGGCACATCTTTTGCACAGCCCAATCCAGTAGCCAAGCCATGTGCCCCTGGGGCTGCTTCTGCCCAGAGAGGACGTCTTGTCACGTGTGCAGAGCCCTGGCACGGACTAGAGGCAGCCTTGTGAAGAAAATGTGTTCCTGAGCCCCAGGACAGACACTTTTGCAAAACAGGCTTAGCAGATCTTGAGTTCACCCTCCAACAAATGGCACAGGAGTGGGTGAGGAAAGCCTGGGAGATGCCACCTGACCTCTGCGCTCCTTCCGTGTGCAGGTGCGGGAGCTGGAAAGTGAGCTCGACGCTGAGCAGAAGAGGGGAGCCGAGGCCCTGAAGGGCGCCCACAGATATGAACGAAAGGTTAAAGAAATGACTTACCAGGTAAGCAGTGACTCACTGAATCCTCGGGGGACGCCTGCTGGATCAGCGCCGGCAGAAGCGGCAGGGGTCTGGGGCCCTGGCACGTACACTCTGTTTGCAGGCTGAGGAGGACCGCAAGAACATCCTCAGGCTCCAGGACCTGGTGGACAAGCTGCAGGCCAAAGTGAAGGCTTACAAGAGGCAGGCAGAGGAGGCCGTGAGTGTGGGGTCCTGGGGGCCCCCTGGTCCTGAGCAGGAGGACATCCCAGGTTCATAGGGTCTGAGGCCTCGGTTTTCAGTCAGCAGGTTATAAACACGAGGACAGGACACCTGCCATCTCCCTCCCAGTCTGTATTAGGCAAACCTGCCCTACCTCCCCTCCCCAGGCCCCTTGCCTCACCCGTTCTGGCCCAGCCACCTCCACCCCTTCACTCTGCCTCTGCCGACCTGGCTTTATCTCACCCACCCTGACTCACCCCATCTGCCCCTGCCTCACTCCGCCCTCCCTGCCCCTGAGACCTGACCTCAGACACCTCATTCTAATTCACGTCCTAATTTGGTTCACCCCGTCCCTGGCCCTCACCACCTCCATCCTTCCCCGGCCTCCCTCACTCCCACCCTCTTGTTCATCCTTTCTGATCTGCCCTTAGCAAACAAGTGAAAGCAACAGGGAGGAAACGGTTTGGGCAGAAACCAGCACTGCTGAGATTTTTTTTCTGGGAACACTAGGTCAGAAGATGTTAGTAGCAGGAAGCTGGGGCAGTGGGTGGGGGAGGAGTGGGGTCTTTTTCTTTTAATAGAAAAAAAATCATTTGGGAAACTCTGGGTTCCACAAAGTTGGACGAATCGTTTTGCTTCAAGGATTTCTCAGATTTTGCAGGTAACATGGAATGAGCTCTTCAAAGTAGAAGAGGCGTTCTGAATGTAGCATTTCCCATCCTGGATGGACCTTGGCTCCTTTTTATTAGAGGCAGAGCATCCCACGGGACAAGTGTCCTGAGGAAAAAGGTCTGGGGACCCTGCCCTGGATCAATGACTGGTGGTTCCATCCTGACCTCAGGAAGCAGATCTGAACTGGTTAAATGGAGGGAGGTATCCTTACCCACCAGATTAGCATAGTCACGCAGGACTGGCCGGGCTGGAGGGGACCCAGGAGGCCACCTTCATCAGAAACCCCTGGATGGCCCTCAGAGAGACCCACGCGCTGTCCTCGCTGCAGGCAGATGGTGCTGGGAGCAGGCACAGGGCAGCGGGCTTGGGCCATCAGTCTCTTGACACTTCCAGGTGACTTGGGAGACTCGGGTCTCCTCTGAAGAGCTCCAGCAGGGGAGACGACACAGAAGGGGGTGCAGGGGAACGTGGGGGCATCCGGGGGCAGCAGACCCGTGAGGGGCCAGGGCAGTCCACACGGGCAGGAGCTGCGGGCGTCGTCCGCACTGCTGGAGGGCTAGCTGTCTCTCCTCTGCTATCAGGGAACTGGGGGCCCAAGCCCTCCCAGTTCCCCAGGGGCTGTCAGGGGCCAGGTGTGGGCCTTCCTCAGCCTCCTGCCCCCTCTGTCTTCCATTCAGGAGGAGCAGGCCAACACGCAGCTGTCCAGGTGCCGGCGGGTCCAGCACGAGCTGGAGGAGGCTGAGGAGCGGGCAGACATCGCTGAGTCCCAGGTCAACAAGCTGCGGGCCAAGAGCCGGGATGTGGGGGCCCAGGTGAGAGCAGACCTCTTCCCCAGCCGTCCTGAGACCCCAGACCAGGCAGCACCCAGGCAGAGTTTGGAAGGTGCCTGTTGGTGCCCCTTCCCTGCTGCTGGTAGTGCATTCACAGATGCCACTGCTCCAGCCAGGCCCCCCGTGGTTCCAGGCCCATGGAGTGGGGGAGCAGTGACTGACCAGGGGCCAGACACCCTTCCTCTCCCCTGTCCCTCCCTGTTACAAGTGGCGCTGCCCAAGAAGCCCCTGCTTTGGTGAGGTGCGGGTGGGGGGTGAGGGGTGGAGTCCATCCCATCTCCAGGGGCTCAACTGGTTTATTTTTACAATGCAAAGGGAGACACAGCCACGCCTTAATATTTTTCTGAGGTTCCAGCCTCCCCAGCTGCCCACTTGAAGACGATGCTCAGCCTCCCCTTCAGTTTGACTCATCTTCTGTGTACGATTCTTTTTCTCCCACAGAAGATGGAAGAATGAGCCTCTCCCAATGCCTGTTGCCATGGGACATCTCGGGAGAGTGGAGGGAAAGTGTTGTGAGAAATAAACTCTCCTGACTACTGGGATCCCTGGCTCTGCTGTGCTTATTATCATGGTCCCTTTCTTCTCCACAAGGTGGTTTCAGATTCTTGCCAGTATGTTGTACACACAGAAAGTAAGGGATGTGGAAGTGGAGCCTCCTGGCCCCAAGCGGGAAAGGTGGAACTCCAGCCCACTTCCAGATCAACCACCACCCACCCCTCACTGTGCATTTAAAAATAAAGACCCTTTCTCATAATTATAGCACACTGTTGTCCTAGCAACTCACAATTCTTTCAAATTCACTTCCCCATTTCTCCCTAAATTTACAGAAGGGGAAACTGGGCCCAGAAAGGTGAAGTGTTCTGACTGTAGTTGTCCAGGGCAAAGGGGAGACAACCCACAAGATCCCAGACCCCAGGCCAGGTTCTTTCCTCCAAGAAGCTCTGTTTTTCCATCCTGTCCCTCCCAGGGGCCTTGTGCCCACTCCTCTCAGACCACCCACAGCTCCCATAACATCCGAGCACCTGAATTCACTCATTCCTGAGCGGACAGATGCTTAGGGAGAGACTGCATAGGGGCTGGCCTATCTTGCAAGCCTTGCTCCTCCTTCCAGCGGGGTCTCTCCTCTCCACGTGCATGGATCCTCCCCCATGGGCGCTCGGGCCGAGGGGGAAGGGAGCAGCTAGTCTTAGGGCTCACTCCCGGCTTCTCCCCAGATCCCACTGATTCTGATTATGTTGGTTTTCTTATCCTGAAGCAGTAGGAATGCAGCAAGATGAATAAGGACAGCTTCAGGAGCCAAGACTAAATCTGAGCCTCGGCCTGACCGCTTAGTAGCAGTAGCTGCATGGCCTGGGTTGCCCACATGCATTCTCTGAACCTGAGCTGTCTCACGGTCAGACTGACCTGTGTGGTCAAGGTTACAAACTTTGGGTTCCAGCAAACCTGGATGGAATCCGGATGCTATCACATACCAACTGTGTGGCCTTGGGCAGCTTCAGACTAACTCTCTGAACCTCAATCTCCTTACTCTGTAAGGCGGAGATAACAATCAAAAATCATAGCTTCGCTGTGACAGATGGGGGGCTGGGCTGGGGGCAAGGGGTGCAGGTGGTCTGACTTAGTCTGTACCAGGCACTGAGGTGCCCTCTCCTCGAACACTTAGATCACCCCTTCTCTCTGGCCTTCTAGATCCTCCTTTCCTTCTCATCACCAGCCCAACCCCTGTGGCTCTGACACCAGCACTATCATCACCATCCTCACTGTCATCACCACCATCACCATCCTCACCATCATCATCACCATCTCACTGTCATCACCACCATCACCATCCTCACCATCATCATCACCATCTCACTGTCATCACCACCATCACCATCCTCACCATCACCATCACCATCCTCACTGTCATCACCACCATCACATCCTCACCATCACCATCACCATCCTCACTGTCATCACCAACATCACCATCCTCACCATCATCATCACCATCCTCACTGTCATCACCACCATCCTCACCATCATCACCATCCTCACTGTCATCACCACCATCACCATCCTCACTGTCATCACCACCATCACCGTCCTCACCATCATCATCACCATCTCACTGTCATCACCACCATCACCATCCTCACCATCATCATCACCATCCTCACTGTCATCACCACCATCACCATCCTCACCATCACCACTGCCAAACTTGAGGATGAAAAAGTCCATTAAAAATGATCTCTTCACAAACTTATGGTTTCCAGGGGGTAAACGTGGTGGGAAGGGATAAATTGGGAGTTCAAAATTTGCAGATACTAACTACTATATATAAAACAGATAACAAGTTTATACTGTACAGCACAGGGAACTACATTCAATATCTTGTAGTAACCTACAATGAAAAAGAATATGAAAAGGAATATATGTATGTATATGTGTGACTGAAACATGATGCTGCACACCAGAAATTGACAGTTTACTATATGTCAATTAAAAAAAAAGAGAGAGATCTCTTCAATCTCCTCGCCTTTACAGGCAAGGAAACTGAGGCCATTCTCAAAGTCCCTGGATACCAAATCCTAGTCCCACATCTGCCACCCACTACATCGTCCTCCAGTAAGAATAATAATACAATTTCAAATACATAGAGCAATTTTGCATGAGGCTGAGTGTTCATGTGCCTGTTTTCCTCTTTTCCATTCCGGCTTCCCAACAAGCCCGTCAGGAGATCAGGCGATTTTCCAGCGGTGTTGCAGACGGGCGACGGCTTGCCCAGTGCTGAGGAGGAGCTGAGTGGCAGCTCCACAGACTCGCCGTACAGCACAGAGTCTCAGGCCGGTGGCTCTTCCCTCGGCCTGGGCGTGTGCTGTGGTGGTGAGAGCCTGGGCGCCCGACCTGCCTGGGTCCTGGTCCTGCCCCCTCACTCACACACTGTGTGATTAGGGACAAGTCACTTCATGACTTTAAGTCTCAGCTTCCTTGTGTGTAAAGTGGGATGTAACAATGTCCTTTAGAGTGTTATTTTGAGCAGTAAGTAAGCATGCGCAAGAAATGCCCTTGGTCTAGAGCTGGACACATCGTTAGCACTCTGTCATCATGGTGGGCAGGGGTGACACACGGCTTTGTGGCTTAGGGGGAGTGTAAGACAGGGGTCCGGATGGACAACAGCCTGGGGCTTTGGCTGTGTCTCTAAGGGGCTTCTTCTGGTTTGGGGAGTTAACATACCATGCAATTGGAGGTCATCAAAAAAACTTCCTGTGGAATCACTCCTTCCTGACACCCCAATAAAAGCAGATCTGAATTCCACCTGCTCAAACACACTCCAGCTCACCTGGAGTTCCCGGAGAAGCCCCCCAACCCTCACCCTGCAGTGTCTCTGCACTTACTTGGTCCCCACAACCCCACCCTGGGCCCCCAGATATCTGGCACCCCAGGCTTTCCAGAAGGCCTTGGGCAAGCCAGGGAATGTCTCTGAGCCTCGACATGGAAGTCCTGGTGCTTACCTACTTCAGGATGGAGTTGTTTGAAAGATTCCTGTGTGATGCTGTGCAAGACTTCCTCAGCACTGCAGTGTCACCCAAATTGGAGATGTTTACCTAACAAGAATGATAACAATGGTATCGTTGTTGTTAGCATTACTACTGCTCCTCCTATCATCATCATTATTACCACCATTCAGCAGTGAAACCTAGCCACCAAATCTGGACCCCAGTTCTGGGGCCTTGGAGAGCAGAGCCTACCCTGACCCACGGGCCCCTTCAAAACAGAGCTTTGCTGCCACCTCCTGGCTGTGAAAAGACACGCCTTTCATTATGCAGATGACCTAGAGATTGCACCCCTGAAGTCTGGAAATTAGACACTGAGTCAGAGGTGCCCCCGGAATTATGACATCTGGTCCAGGCTTCTGGTTTTGCAGATGAGAAAATCAGATTAGTGACAGGATCTGGTAACCACTTCAGGTGTAGAATCAGAGCCAGATGCCCAGGCCTCGGAGTTCCCAGACCAGGGCTCCTTCAGCTGAGTGTCTGGAGAAGAGGACCCTGCAGAATCTGAGATGGAGGCTAAGGACTGGCCGGGCAGAGAGTGGGCCCTGGGGTTGACCTGGGCAGCAGCACAGATGGGGCCATGGCCAAGGGTCTGCTCCCAGACCTCATGCTTCTCATCCCAGGAACCTCTGCCAGGCTAGAAGAGAAGTGTGGGCCCTGGGGTGGCAGGCAGTGCACCTCCACAAACAGCCCCCTGCCCTGAATAGGGGTGGGTGACCAGCCCCTGGGTGTCTCTGGGATGCAGGGGGCTGTGACAATTCAAAAAGTGAGGTTCCTTGTCCTGAGACAAAGGATCAGGGCGTCTACTCCACAACAATATACCCAAGTCAAGACTGGTGCCATCTGACCCTTTCAGAGCCCCTCTCTTTCTCCAGTCCCCCCAGGATGTTGAAACAATGAGCTTCCTTGCTCTCTGGCCTTCAGGTGGGTCCAGTCAATGGGGAGCTGAGACAGAAAGGCAGGGGAAGGAGGGGCGAGAGGGTGTGTATTCCCTGCGTCCCTCCCTGCAGGCAAAGGTCCCACTTCCTGCCAGGCGCCCCACTCCCCAGCCCTCTCTGTCTCCATCTCTAGTAACCAGTCCTCTCGCCCCGCTTGCACCTTCAGGCCAAGGGAAGGTCGTGGAGCCCCGAGCAATCTGACCTGAAGCTCTGCCCTACCCTGGTGACCTCCCTACACCTGCCCACACCTGCACAAGTGGACGTCTTCAGGTCATCAGTCCCATTCAGATGGCTAATGACCCTTTCAGTTTCATTGCACACTTCAACATGACACAGGCCTTCCCCCAAATCAAGCTTTTAGGATCGCATCTAGGCCCCTTTTTAAACTTAAACCAGAGCGCACACTCACAGCTCTTGAATCCAGGAAGAAGCAGTTATTTCCTCTGGGATCTAAGTGGTAACCCAGAGTGCTAGACCCAGCTCGTGCCAGCTCACAAAAGCCAATCATAAAATTTTTAGGAATTTTGTTAGACCGCTGTACACAGACGTTAGTAAAATTAAATTTTATAATGTTACAAGATAAACTACAGATCTTCCTTGACTTACAATGGGATTCCGTCCCAATAAACCCACTGTAATTTGAAAATACCGTTAAGTTGAAAATGCATTTAATAGTTTAGCCTCGCCCACCTTGAACGTGCTCAGAATGCTTACGTTAGCCTACAGCTGGGAAAAATCATCTCACACAAACCTATTTCACGGTAAAGTGTTGACTATCTCATGTAGTGGGTTGAATACCGCACTGAAAGTGAAAAACAGAACGGTTGTCTGGGTCCGGGACGGCTGTAAGTGCATCAGTTGCTTCCCCTCGTGACTGCGTGGCTGTCTGGGAGCTGTGTCTGCCCTGCCCAGCATCGCAAGAAGATCAGACTGCTCATCTCTAGGCCAAGAAAAAGATCAAAATTCAAAATTCGAAGTATAGTTTCTATTAAGTGCGTATCACGTTCATCAAGTTGAAAAATGGTGAGTCGAACCATCGTACGTCGGGGATTGTCAGTATGTGAAAAACAAAAGTAATAAAAAATCTAAACCTGTAACTTCCTAATTATTCACTACACTGTATCATGACCTATGATTTACGACTGCTAACTCCGTGTGACAGACATCTCTGACGGTGTGGTACTTACATCTCTTCCTGTCTCTGCATTTACTGATGTCATGCGGATATTCTGCTTAGCCGTTGTGCAAATATTTACACCACAGAAACTGGCAAACACTTCAATGCAGACTTTTTTTATTTGTTTGCTTGTTAAACATTTACCAGCACACCACTAAGTGGAATCAATGAAACTCAAGTAAAAACAAATCTGCTAATTTGTATATAGAGATATCAGAGTATGCAGGACCACACCCACACCCCCTGCGCCTGCCAGTCCTACTAGGCCACCTTATTCAAGGCAGCAAATTGAGAGGACTTCTCAGGGCCAAGCATTCCATCCCGCAGAGTGTGGGGAAGGTGGGGGGACAAGTCATAGGAACTCACTCAGCTGTGACAGGAAGTCAGCTTCAATGTCTAGGCAAAAAGGAAGATTTATTGGTTCACCTAAATGAAAATTTCAAGGGTAGTCAATCTCCAGGCTGACTGAGCCCACAGATATGTAGTTGGATCTAGGTTTCCAGATGATTTCTTATTTTTCTCTTTCTTTCTATCTCTCCATCCTGCATTCCTCCAAATTAACTTTATTCCCAGGAAGCCTGCCCCTCTGATTACAAAACGGCTAGGCTTATATCCTGTATCTTAGCATCTCATTCTAGCAGCCGGAAGGGAAGAGTTTCTCTTTCCCCGGAGTTCCTGTGAAAGCCGAAGGGCTGGGCTCATGGGCTTTGATTGCCCGGATGGTCTGGCTCCTGGTGGGAAGGTGGCAGGCAGGAAGGGGGCTTTGATTGGTCAAGTCTGAGTCACGGGGGACCAGCTGCACCCAAACCCCACGAAACCAGAGTGCAGAGGGGTGTTTCCTATTTCTCCCATTAGGTCAAGTTCCTATTTCCAGACGAAGCAATGTAGGGGCTAAAAAAAAAAAAAAATGCACCAACTAACTGTTCATGATGAGGGTTCATGAGCACCGGGCCACGGGCTTTGCTGAGTCTGCTGCTCGCTTTTGGAACTGGGCTGCCTTCCCACAGGGTCATTGTGTGGACAAACCCACACGACGGCTGTAAAGCCCCTGGCGCAAAGTGGGCTATCCAGAATGCCGGCTGGCATTTTCCTTTCTTCGTTGCTTATCCTGACTTGTCGCTTTCCCACGAAAGAGGAACCACTGCTAACATGAGATGCTAAGACGTAGCCTGTGTACAGATTATCTCCCTCCACTCACTGTTCAACCCGCCGGCACTCAGACCCAGCAGACACCCCTTGTCCTTCAACACTCCTGCGAAGAGTGCAACTTCTCATAACATAACATCATTTCCTCCCCCGCCAGTGGCCCGAATTCCACGGAGGGCCTCTCCCTGCTGACAGGAGGAGGAAGAGACCCTAGCTCAGAGGCCATGCCCTGCAGCCAGGAACTTCCTGTCCCATGAGTCAGGAGGGAGAGGTCTGGGTGGGGCCAGCACAAACATCTGGACCCAAATCGGGACACGGCTGGGATGTGAACCCAGAGCCAGCCCACGGCAGGCTGGTGGCCCTGCTGGGGCAATGCTCCTTCTGGAGACCAAGCGGGCAACTCATCCAGCCAACAGTGAATTGACTGAGGCTCTGTGACAGGCCAGGAGCTGCTCTAGCTCTGGGGACACAGAGGGGAAATAAATAACAAGCCTCAGAAGCACCTTCCCCTCAAAGCTATCACAAGTTCCTCTCAAAAGTCAACTGCTCCACCGACCGGTTCCTGATTCTCACCCCCTCACTTGTCCTCCCCCGTTCCTCTCCGGGCCCTTGGATTATTGCCACCATTCATTTCCCGGTTTCTCTCCACCGTGAAACTGCCACCTCCATCAAGGGCCGGCACCTTCTTCATGATCTTAGAATCTTCCAGTGCCGATGTCCATAGAGGTTGCCAGAAAGGATAAACGTTCATAACAGCATTTTCATAGTAAAAAAAATAATTGCAAATAACCTAAAATGCTTAGGAATCAAGGACGACCTGAATACTTCACAGGCACAGTTATAATCACAGCAGCTGACACTCATGAAGTACCTTCTACGTGCTAGACGCTGTTTTAACAACTTTACATGCCTCATCTCATTTAATACTCGCACAACTTCTCTGCTGTAGGCTCCTATTTTATCCTCATTTTACAGGTGTGGCTCAGAGAGGTTAAGAATTTGTTTAATGTCACACAGCTAGTTTAGTGATAGGGCCCGAGTTTGCAATCACCATGCTAGTCTAGGATTACTTGGAGGGTTAGGTATCCTTTAAAAGGCGACAGCATAAACACTGGACTGCATCAGGATGTATCTGCGAAGATATTTACTAAAAGAAGTTAAATGAAAGAGGCTTAATATACGCACGCTGATCAAATCCCTGTGAAAACATGTGGATGTGTCGGACATGATGATCAGGGTGAGGAAGTGGGGTTTCTCATCTCTTTGAGGCTTCCTTTCTCTGCAAAGTTGTGTATAATTTTTTTTTAAGATATCTACCTATGCGTTTTATGCCCCTGAGGATGGGCAACCTACTCTCTAATTTGATACGTGAATCCTTGCTGAGATGTTCGGGCATGAGACTGGCCTCAGTTCTGCTCCTTCCCAGCAAAGGCATTTTACAGGGATCTTCTGAAACAAAGCCTTGGCTGAAGGCTGGCTTTGGGGTGTGCGATTGGCTCTGGGGAGTCCTCAGAGATGGAGGAAAGGGCTTCCGGGTGACGGGGATGGGGGATCCTTGTGAAGTGTCACAGAAGTGTCAACTCAGTTACAAAAGCTACTTTCCCGCCCCCTCTGCTCTGTGTTATCCTCCCAGCCCTCAAGTGCCCCGGGTGCTTTAAGAAGGGGTGGAGACAGGAAAGCCGAGGTCGCTAGTGTTGAACTGAGGCAACTCTGGATGGGCAGACAGGAGTCCTTGGGGAGGGGCGGTAGGAGCAGAAGGCTCACCAGGGAGTGAGTCCAGGTCAGGCAGGTACACACTGCTCTGTCCAGCTCTGGCCTGATTTCCTTCCTCTGGCCTGAAGAGCTTCCCAGAAGCAGAAGCGATCTGAAAATTCCCCCTGAGCTGGAGTCAGCCTAGGAAATACTGAAGGAAATAATGCCAAATGCCAGGTGGAGAGGAAAGAGAAGACAGGAGGCGTGGGCAGGAGGGCAGGGAGTGGATAACACCCATAGGTGCAGCCTGCATAGGAGTGGGGGTGTGACTGGGGGAGGGGGTGTGGAAATTCTGCTGCCTGAAGTTGATCATATTTATGCCAAAGAAGCCTGGTGAATGGGAGCACCATTGCCAGCTTCAAACACTTAGGTAGACACTCATGAGAAAAGAGACGGAATGTGCTCTGTCTAGAGCCTTGCTGCTCTAAGAGTGGTCCAAGCAGCATCCGCTGGGTGCTCAGAGACACAGAATCCCAGAGCCCTCCAAGATGCAGCGAATCCAAACGTGCGCCTGAACAGGATCTCCAGGTGACCTGCGAGCACGTGAAACCTGAGAGGTATGGCTCTGGGGCAACTCCACTTGCACTGTCGTTCAGAGACCAGTGCCCATCTCTGCACTGTTTGCTGATGGTCTCCCACAGGATAAGGACAGAAACTGAGAGTGTTGGGAAGCTTTTAAAGTCATCTGACAACTGCAGTGACACCCAACCTCCTGGTCGGTGGACCACACGCTGCCCGTCTTTAACGCTGCAGACGTGGCATGAGCCGAGTACTCAGCACGCCCAGCAGGGCTCAGAGGCGCCAGGAGGGCTCGCTAAAGTGCAGCCAGCTGAGCCCATCCCCAGACTGTCTGAGTCATTAGTTTGGGGGCGGGGCCTGGGAATCTGCATTTCCAACACACTGCCAGAAGACGCTGATGCTGCTAGTCCTGGGGTCGCAAGCTGAGAATCACAGCACAGACTGGAAGACAGGCCCCAACCAGTGGCTAAGAGTTACAAGACCCAGATTCCTGCTTAATAGAAGGAAGAATGTTCTAACAGTGGGCGTTGTGTAGCCCAGAAACAGGTGAGCTTTCCCTTTACAAAATGCGTTCAGTCCTTGCCTCCCTCAGACCTCACAACAGCCCTGAGACAGAGCAATAGCAAGTTGTTACATGATTGTTTCTATTTTTTTAAAGCACCTTATTTTTAGTTTTTTTCTCTCCTTAACAGAGGCACTGGGGATTGAACCCAGGACCTCATGCACGCCAAGCACGCGCTCTACCCCTGAGCTATACCCCTCACCCCGCTATCGTTTCTGTTTTTACAGATGAGGAAACTGACTTGTCCAAGGTCAAATGGCAGAACAGGTCCACACACTCAATAGCTCAGATGGAGCCTGAGGGGCCTCCCTTCAGGTGATGCTGAAGGGATTCTGGCACTGGGTGGGAATTTGGGTCTGACGGTTTTAAGGCCCCTTCAACCTTAAAGAAACTGGAGCCTCTTTCATGAATTCCAGCCATTAGGCTTCACTGGCGCTCAGGCAGATTTATGACCCCACTACCCTTCTGCCCCAGAGGTGAAGCTCTCCTTCCACTGGGAGTCAGGCTCTGGGCCAAAGAACTCAACTATCTTAAGCCTCAGACCCTAGAAGGGGTGCTGTGGTGGTGGCTGACAGCTCTCAGCCAGGTCCCTCCCCAGGTATTGCCCTCCACCCAAGAAAGCCACCTCACCCAGGATCATGCCCCCGTCCCCAGGGCAGTCTGCACGCAAAGACCAGGCAGAGAGGGTAGCAGGGATGATCCCCTTGCCCAAAGCAAGATAACACAGAAGAGCCATCTCAAGTCCACAGTCCAACCCCCACCCCCGCCCCAAGCCCATGGGATCGACGGAGACCCCTGTTGTGACTGCATCACAATTCACGACTTCTCCCATGACCAACCCGCTGCCTTTATTCCCCTGTGGGTTGTTCAGGAGACCCAGAGAGACAGAGTTCACAGCTCCCAGTGTATGAGCTATACGGTCTTGGGCACAGCAAACCTGTTTTCCCACCTGTGAAATGAAAATAATAAAGTCAATTTCATAGGACTGTAGTGGGAATTAAGAGACAGTTCATGGGACATGATTAAAAAGCCCAGGCTCACCTTCAGCACTCAATTAACAGCAGTAGCATCACCGTCGTCATCATCTCGGAGGCTGATCATTCCTCGGGAATCACCAAATACTCTCAGGTGCAGCCGAGTCAGTGTCAGAGTGCTTCAGTCCTCCAAGTGTGGTCTGTGGACCTCTGGGTCTTGAAGTCCCTTTCAGAGGGTTTGCCAGGCCACAGCTATTTTCACTGTAATTCCAAGATATCATTTCTCTTTTTCGCTGTGTTGACATTGGTACTCACAGTACAAAAGCAGTGGTACCAATCTATCTAGTGGGGCTAGAGAGCAAGGAGGACTGTCGTCCACACTTCTACACCGATGCTGCTACTTCTGGCCAAGCCTCTGATGAACAGCTTTGGAGTCAATGTGAATGTACCTGCTGCACTGAGGGCCTGGGGCTCTGTACCTTGGCTTTCTGGAATCCTCCATTTCCTCCCCCACTCCAAAAAGCAAGCCCATGAGGCACCTCCCCAAAGCATCACATCTCTCGCAAGCTTACAAACACTTGTTTTTCCACTCAGCCTACCTAGGCTGTTGTAAATGATCTGTGGTCCACCCACTGCCTCCAGCACTATAGAGCCCAGAGAGGGCGAGACACGCACCTGCTCTCCTCATGATGGTAAATGGCTACTGTAACCCATGGGGGGCGCTCCAGGGCCCTGGAGAGAAACAGTGCAACAAAGATGGTGGTGAGACACTTAAGTCAGGATCCCGTATTTCTTGGCTGTAGACACTTATGGGAGTGAAATAGCTAAGGAAGAAATAATTCCCAACTTACCCAAACTCTTACAGAGAACAAACCAACCAAAAAACTGCACCCCAGCTCAGTTGATGAAGCCAATGTATATAAATGTTGATATCAAGACAAAAGTTACATGTAAATCTCAATCATGAATATGAGCACAAATGCAAAAAAATTCCAAAAAGTTACACTAGCAAACTGAATCCAGGAATATATAACAAAGATAATATATCCTGCGAAAAGACCAGGTTTATTCCAGGATGGTAAATGGGACTGAACATTATAAGAATCAATTAGTGGTAACATTCTACATACACAGATTGAAGGAGAAAAATCATGTGATCATTTCAATGGGTGCAGAAAAGAAATGTTTGATAAAATTCAATACCTGTTTACCATTTTAAGTGTGTACCTCCATTTGCTATTAAAAAAAGAAATGCTCCTTCTTAAACTAGGAATAAAAGGGAAATTCCATGATCACACAGAGTCTTTGCCAAAAAAGCTTGTAAAAAACATCAGCCTTAATGGTAAAATGTTGAAAGCTTTTTCTTTGAGATCAGGAATAAGACATGGGTCCCCTCCATCATTATTTTTATTAATCAGAGTACTAGAATTTCTGCCTAATATAACACAGCAGGAGAAAGATACAAAAAAATACAAGGGTCAGGAAGGAGGAAACAAAACTGTCATTATTTGTCGATTGTATTCATCAAATTTTCTAAGAAATCTACATATACAAATATCACAACTAACAATAATTCTTATTTATTATTAATAGGGGTTTAGCGTGGTAGCTGTTTTCAAAAATAAAAATACACTAAATGCAATGAGGTATCCTGGATTGGATCCTGGAACAACAACAAAAAAAAGGACACTATTGGAAAAACTGGTGAAATCCAAATAAAGTCTGGAGTTTAAACAGTAATGCCCTAGTGTTGGTTTCTTAGTTTTGATGGGTGTGCTGTGGTTACGTCAGATGTCAGCACCAGGGAGAACTGGGCGAGGGGGATATCCGAACTCTGTGCTGTCTCTGCAACGCTTCTGTAAATCTAAAATTAATCCAAAATTAAAAGTTTATTTATAAAAAATTAGAAACCAAAAAGCACAAATAAATTGGACTTGTATATTCCAGCACGAAATGGGTAGACAATGGTTTTTTAAATTATACTATTTATAATTGAATTTTTTCAAATCAATTTCCTAGCAGCAAATAAAACAGAGCACCTACAAGACAACTACAGAAAAAAATGATAGAATGATTAAATTTTAAATTATTAAGAGCTGGTTTAAAAAATCCTGAAACAAAGATAGAGCACATTCATTGATTAGAAGACACTACAGAATAAGGGTGTCATTTCCTCCCAGATCAATTTATAGATTTGGTACGATCCAAATTAAACGTTTCCACCGCCTTTTTCTTCTTTCCTTCCTTCCTTCCTCCCACACACTTCCTCCTCTCTCTTTTTTCTCTGTCTCAGTAGCAGTTAAAAAGTTAATCTCACATTTTATAAGGAAATGTAACAGACCAAGAATAACTAAGGCATCCTTGAAAAACAAGGTGGAAAGATTTGCTTGCTTTACCAAAAGGGACCCACGGGGCATAGGAAAGAATGGTTTTTTGTTGTTTGTTTTTTTTCCCAATAGAAGCAGTTTAGTTTTAACAAGTAGGATGCTACAGAAAATAGCTAAGATTTGAGTGCTCCCACTTGCCAGGCACCGCTCTAAACTTTTTTTGTATATGTACTCACTCAATCTCCACAATGTTCCAAGGACATAGCTACTGTTCTTGCCCCGTTTACCATCATTAGGAATGCCAGCGAGAACAAGGCACGGCCAAGGCCCACAGCGGAATCCCTGGTCCCCAGAGGACTCTGGCTGCCAACAGCCTCCAGAGAGATGTGGGCACACACCGAGCTCCCTATCTGAGCGGACCTGCCCTACACAGGTTATCTCCAGAGCAGGACCCAGGATACCACGTGGGACCTCTAAGGGCTTGTTTCAGGCTCAAATTAGCCCCTGGCACTTACTCACAAAGCTCTGGAAAGTGTGTGTGGGGTGGGGGGTTGAGGGGAAGGGAGCAGGGAACTGAGATGCAGACAAAAACTTCCTAGTAAATTAGGATTCCTACTGGTGCCAAGAACTGGGAATTCCCAGAATATTTCCTTTTGTTTTTTCCTCTTTAGCCTCTGTGCCCTTCAAAAGACCCCTGGCATCTAAAGAAAGCTTCTATAATTCTGCTTCCAAACGTTATGTAAATCACCCCCACCCCTTCTTTGGAGGGCCAGGGAGGAACTGAGTAGGGAAGGGGTGAGCGCTGCCCTGGCCAGGCAGAGTCTAGACGGCAGCGCGGTGCGGGTAGGGGCCCAGGGAACTATTACAACGTCTCCCCATAAAAAAATGCAAGCCTTGGGGGCCGGGGGCAAGTGATGCCCAGATCACCCAACTCATGTCATCAGCTATGAGAACTTCTGGGGAGGAGGGACCACTTGGACTTGCATGTTTCCAGGCTGGCCTCGGACAGTTAAGCCAGGGGCACACCACCGCGGGAGGCTTCCTCACCACTGCCCAGGGCGGGCAGAGGACGGGGGCAGCTAAGAGGTCTGGGACTTGATTGTAACGTTTGTCCTTAGACTTCATCCTGTATGAAAAATGTCGGTTGCCCTTGAAACTAAGGATCCAGGGGAAATGGTACGCACCAAAGAATGTGTGCTCTTCCCTTGCCAGACAACCCCCCAGAGTTAATAATAACACTACTACTAATAATAACAACAACTATTATTTATATTTATTGAGTGCTTGCTATGTCCTACACACCTTTTAAGCTTTCACACCCCCTTGAGCCCCATGAGGGCAGGACTACTGTGCCCATTTTGTAGACTTAGAAACAGGTTCAAATTTGCCCGAAGTCACCCTGGAGCCTGGATGTGACCCTAGGGGTGACTCCAGAGCCTACACTCTCCTGCACTTCGGTACATGGCTCCTTGAATAGAAGGCAGGCAGAAAATCCCAGCCTGGCGTTCTCCACAGGCCCTTTAGTCACTCTCCAGACTTTGCCTGAGCCACTCTGTAGGACCTTGGGGTCACGGGGGCGGGGGGCTCCCTCGGGGCAGCTGTGGTCCAGCATTTGCTAGGTCTCTGTCTTACCCAGAGGCCCTCGGGGCAGGTTCTCAGGGCTGCAGTCAGTGCCAGCTTCTCCCTGATGCATCCACCCCCTCACCATGGTGGGCTCTGGGACCCCACTGCAGGGGCGAGATGCCCTGTTGATCCAGCAGGGATGTGCTGGTTCACAGAAAGTCACGTGCTGTGACTCAGGCACACAGTGACATCCCAGACTTCCTACCTCCAGACCTGACTACGTCGTGTTCCCTCGGGGGCAGTTCTAGCCCTCTGGTCAGGAGGTGCAAGGTGTGAAACAGACACTGACCATCATCCTGCATTTGGGGTTAGAGAATGCCTTCTGACGCCCAATCACTCACACACACACACACACACACACACACACACACACGCACGCTCCAGAGCTCCTTACTTCCTGTGAACCACAATGGCTTTCCTTATCCCACAGAAGAACAAAGCCATTTTCAGCCTTAGCCTGTACAATCATTGCCAGCCTATTTCCAGGCACTTGTGAGAATCCTTTTCATTACCGCCGACTCCTCTTTCTGCCCTGCCAGTGTGTTGAGGCTTTTCCGTAACCGCCTTTCCCTCTGCCCGCAGCTTGGATGTATGCCCCTCAGACCCCCGCCGCTTTTTCTGCCTCGCTCGCCCCTCTCTCATGCTGCCTTTCATGGCTAAGACTGATCTCTGCCCAGCAGGTTTTGTGACGCTTCCTGCCACAAGTCTTTCATCGCCAGCCTGTCTCATCTGTGGTATGTTAATAGGAGCGCCCTGTGGGAGGATTCGCCCCTTCTCGCCCCTTAGCCCTGGAAAGTTCTTTTCTGGTGCACCAGGCCTGCCCAATTTCTGTCAGTATCGGTCCGCCGATTTATTTTCTTCTTTGTTGACTTTACCCTCCCTGGGACCAGACTGTCAACTCTGTGAGGACAGGCACCCATCCTGTCATGTTCGAGACCACATCCCTGGCACCTGGGATAGTGCCAAGCACACAGCAGCGGCTCAGAAAATATCTGCAGAATTTGCTAAACCCACCAACCAGACATCCTTAACTGTTCAAGTCGTATCACAACATAAATGCACCTGTGAGGCAAAATATAATGGAGCGGTTCAGAGAGCAGGATGTACAAACTATTGTATATAAAAGAGATGAACAATAAGGTCCTACTGTACAGTTCAAGGCACTATATTCATTATCTTGTCATAACCTATAATGAAAAAGAACATATACATGTATTACTGAATCACTATGCTGCACACCAGAAACTAACACAAATTGCAAATCAACTAGACTTCAATTTACAAAAGAGAGACGGGAGCAGGATGTGAATGCTGGCTCCACAAAAAAAAAAAAAAAAAAAAGAAAAGAAAAAGAAAGAAAGAAAGAAAATAAACAAATGGGGTTATCAGCAGTACCTACTTCAGGGTTACCGAGAAGAGCAAATGAGTCAATACTTGTAAATCACCTAGAACTGGCTCTGCCATGAAGCGAACATTCAGTAAATGCTAATGGCAACTGTCATTATTCACCCTACAAACTCAGCGTGTACTAGGAGCAAAAAGATGGAAAGGACGTTATCCTGGCATGTAAGGCAGCCAGACAAGGTGCTATGGGAAAGGAATGAGAGGTTGCAGGGTCCCTGGGACCAAAGCAACTATTCCTGCCTGGGGGCACTGGGAAAGGCCAAGCTGGGTCTTCAGGGCTGACCAAGAGATGGCCGTGTGAGACGTGGGAAGGGGCCTCGCAGGCATGTGACTGAGGCGTGGGGAGGGAGGCAGAGATGAGGCGGGAAGGGTCCTTTCAGACTTGACTGCTAGAGACTAAGTAGATTATACTTAGTGTACAATTAAAATAAAATACAAGCTATCTACACAGGTTATTCAAAACTCTGTCATGAAAATACCCCTCAGCTAGGTTCTCCCTTTCCTAATCTAAAGGTCCAAAAGAATTTCCTCTTGTATTTTTTTTAAATTCGGGAGGAGAGGTAATTAGTCTTTTTTTTTTTTTTTAATGGAGGCGCTGGGGAGTGAACCCAGAACCTCGTGCACGCTAAGCACATGCTCTACCACTGAGCTACACCCTCCCCCCTAGAATTTCCTCTTTTCAAAAGCATAGAATGTCACAAGGGAATAGTCAATGTTTCCAACCCTATTCCCTAAAGCTGGTGCCTTTTCAACTATCTTTAAGGTAATTATAAATAAGCTTAAGACAATTATTAAAAAGACCTTAGAGGAAGCAGAGTGAAATCTATAATCAAACCATATGATCAGATCATAAGCAGTTTTCAATTTGCCAAACCTTTAGCCTTTCAAACTAATAACAGCCTCTTCGGCACCATCTCAATAATTCACTCATTCAACAGATATTTAATGAACACCTATTATGTGCTCGGCACTGTTCTGGACCTTAGGAACAAAAGAGCCAGAAATCCATACCCTCGTGGAGCTTGATTCCAGGGGAAGATCATTTTTAACTTGCTACTGACAGAGATATACGTGGGGTTTGCAACAACAATATTTTGGAATTCCTTTAAAGGATTTAATGCATTAAAACTCAAGTTGAGAGGTATTTGGTGTGTGTGAGAAATTAGGAAAACTCAACTGGGAAGATGGCCAGAGGAGTCTTTTTTGTTGATTGGGGCTGCTGGCTTCTCATATCTTGTTTTTTCCCAAGGTCAATATCTAAGACCCGTAATCCACCTTATTCCTCACTATGGTCCTTTAACTAAACGCGGGCAGACCACACCATTTAGAAATATGTTCAGCTGCAAGTATCAGAGAGCTCAACTACAAAGTTTTAAACAATGCGGACATCTGCTGGAAGAAGGCTCACTGTTTGGCAGCTCAGCTGTATCATCCTGGCTCTTTTTTTATATTTCTGTTCTTCCATTCTTAGTGTGTTGACTTTTCTTTCACATACTCGTAGCATTGTGATCCCAAGAAGGCTGCCCTAGCGCTAGACATCAATTCTGCATCCAAGATGGGGAAAAACAGGGGAAGATGACATCAGTGAGCGTTCAACTCATCTCTTATTTAAGGAAGAAAAATTTTCCCAGAAGCCCCAAGTAGACGTCTTCTTCTCATTGGCCCAAACCAGGTCCCATGGCCACATATGACTCAAGGGAGTCTGGGAAAATCTGTACTTGGTTTTTCAGGTCCTGTAATTGGAGGCAGCAAGAGCAAAAAGGGCGGCCAGAAATGGCTTGTATAGGCAAACAACCATGTCTGCCAGAATAGCCAGAGAAACCACAAGACACCAGACTGAAGGTTGCTCAAGCCATTTTAGGCTGGGAAATTTTTACAAACAGAAAAAAAAAGGCACATTTCAGATTGAGTCCAAATATTTTGACTTAGACCAGAGCTAGGTCCATCTTAGGGAAAACCCTAGGCTGGAAAGCCCCTCTGCTGAAGGAAAAGCCCCTGTGTCCAGAGGTAGGGCACAGCTGGAAACTCTGCACCAGGAACGTGGATGATGGGTTATACTGGGGAGTCAGCAGAAATTGATACTATGCTAATAATGTGGCTTCGTCAGTAGTCAGGGATCAAAAGCTAGAGGAGGGGGCATCTCCCATCTCATGTTGATCACGTAAGCCCATCGATCTTGAACATGATTGTGTCAGGAATAAGGATGGGACTGAGGGAACCAAGTCCACTTTCCCATCAAGAATATCCTTTTTCCTGACCAGCTGAACTGTACCCTTTACCCAAGTTATGTAAATACTTGCTACCACCATTATGAGTCCAAAGGTCTCATTTATGCTGATTCATGGGGCTTTGGGCGTCCACACACTGGGAAGTTGGGAAGTGACAATTCAGTCAAAACAGAAGTTTGGCGTGATACAGTAAAAAGGAAAAGAAAAAACCCAAACAAAGTTTCATGTGTGTCTCTGTACATGTGTTTGTGAGAAAACACACCCACATACAATGTTAAAAGGCCACACTGCCCTGATTACACCCTAAGTCCAGGCCTGTCCTTGTAGCTCTGACCACATTCAAATGTCTTAATTCAATAAGGGATTTTGGATAGCCACAATGTCTTTCTTTCGTCCGGACGACCTAAACCAAGTTACTTTGGGAAGAGAGTAGAATTCATTATCATGCTGCCATGATTGGAGACATTTTCAGAAAAGTGAGCGTCACCCAGATTTATCCATCTCTTCATCTATTCAGCCATCCACCCATCCATCCAGCCACCTATCCACCTATCTATTTATCCACCCATCGCACCCTCACCCATTCATCCATCCACCTATCCATCCATCAACAAACGCCCATTCATTTCCTTCACTATCCTCTTGTCTTCCCTGCCTCACAGAGATGCACTGTCACCCTCTTAGTCTTCACTCTTCACGGGGGATGCCTTTCTCCCTTCTCCATTTCGTGAAAACCCACCGATCCTTAAAATCCAGGTTCAGCTCTTTTGGAAGGTGCTTCCTGGTGCTCCACTGTAAGCCCACGGTGTCAGCTTCCATGTTAATTCTTATGGTATTTATGTTTTGCACCCCCTTTTATTATGTAATAAATCCCAGCCTTCAACATCTCTTCACTCCTGTATTGCATTGCTCTTGTCTCTTGTGATTGAAACATTCTGTATTATTTTTTATCTCCCCAAGTAAATTGTAAACTCTGTGAGGAGAGAGACTATGGGTTTCACTTCTTTGCCACCTCCCTCTACAGCTGGCCTTTTGCATAACAGTATGCAAATTGTAGGCACTCAACAAATATACGTTGATTGGGTGCAGTTTCATCTGTGGAGTGGGGATAATATTGGTGTTATGGGAATTCTGTGAGGATTAACTGAGACAGTGTACGTTAAAGACTCTTCTTACACTGCAGAGTCCTAAAGACATTATTGATAATATTGCTTTACTTTAATAAAAACAGTAAGAGGCACTTATGTTTTTGCTCCTTTGCTAGAATAAGAATTCCAAACCTAAAAAAAAAAAAAGAAAAAAAAAAAGACACTAATGAACTTATCTACAAAACAGAAATAGACTCACAGACATAAAAAACAAACTTACAGTTACCAAGGGGAAAGAGGGTAGGAAGGGGTAACTTGGGAGTTTAAGATCTGCAAATATTAACTACTATATATAAAATAGATTTTTAAAAAATTTCTTCCATATAGCACAGGGAACTATATTCCATATCTTGTAATAATCAATGATGAAAAAGAGTATGAGAATGAGCATATGTATATATATGTGTGTGTGACTGAAACATTATGCTGGCCAGCAGAAATTGACACATTGTAACTGACTATACTTCTATTTAGAAAAAAAGAATTCCATGAAGGCTGGGACAATGTTCCATCCACCATCCGGTACCCTAATGATGCTGTAAGTACTAATGAAATGTTTGTTGAGTATATCCTTGTTCATTCAGACTGCAGATAACCTAGCATATAGCTATTAACTCTTATTATTTTTATAATTGGATTAGAAAACATGTCAAGCGGTTTTCGGCTGCCCAAACAAAGCAGAGTCGTGCAGTAACTAGAGAAGTAGGAAACTCTGGCTCCTCCTCTCCTAGCCTCCTGTGAAGCTCAGGCATGGCTGGTAACCTAGACTCCCGTCAATCAGAGGCACAGGTTTCTAGGCTTTGAATAATGGGGAAGGAGGGGAACTGAAGGTGAGAAAGAGGAATGAGGTGGGGTTAGGGGGCGGGCGGTAAGACAGTGGCAACGTTACAGCTTCGGTGTCTGGTGTCCAGGCTAGACAGTCAGCAATGCAAGCGCTGCTCTCTGGAATTCAGTGGTGCTGCCAGCAGGGTTTTTTGTTTTGTTTTGTGCTGAACCAGTTCTATGGCATGATTTTTGTTTTTCTCTGACTGCAAATCCCTGCTTTGTCTCTGCCTATTTGCTTTGCCTCGTTATATGATCTTTCTGAGAATTCTGTGAACCACCCAATAGCCTCCAAATTACGTTTCTCCTGCTTCAGTAATTTTCTGTGCTTATAACGAAGAATCCTGACTACTTAAGTGTCTAGCCTGATGCCTGGCGTGAGTGAGAATTTTGTATTGGTTCTTTTCTCTTTTGGGCTCCTTATCCTCCAATTCTTTCCTTCCACTCAAGTTTCACTCTAACTACATGATGCTCTGATCAGTGGGAGGAAAACCTCTCTCATGTAAAGAAAGCATGGAGCCACTCCATTCTATAATCATCTGCTCCACTAGATCCCATGGAAGATCATTCCACAGGCTAATAAACTTGGGGTGGAGGGGTGAGCAGCAGGGAATTTCTAAAATTGCCCTTTATTTTTAAGATAAAAGGAGTTTTGACAGCAAACATAAACTTGTTCACTAAACCCCAAAACATGGTAATAGGGGACATCTGTGAATGCCTAGCAGGATCTGGGGACCAAGAAACAGAGTGCTCATTTATATGGTAATGATCTTTTGGACTTCATAAGCTGGTGGACCTGATTAAGTACCCAGAAGAGGTAGAGCATACCAAAATGTTTGGGTTCATGAAAGGTTTGTTTAACTCATGGGTAACAGAACCATACTGGATGGTAAAGAGGGCCCTGGGGAGTTCTAAGAAGTATATTCTTAATATTCTTGGATGAAAATTTCCAGTGGCTTCTGCAGAACGCCCGCAGTATGACTCAGAGACAGAATGTTGGGCTCACTGGGTTACTGAGGGCCCACAGAACTCATTCAGTCCACAGCCCCACCCCAAACATAGCAGCCTAAACAGACAATTATCAGTCATTGGCTATTCAGCCTCTGCTTAAAGTCCTTCAATGATGAAGCACATGGTTAGCCCAGTAAAATGATGTATTGATATTGGTTATTTTGTCCCTAGGATTCACGCTCCCTTATTACAGAACAGCACTCTCTGGGTCACATTCTCCTTCCCGCTCTCTCTCTGAGATGATCTCTTGTCCATTGTGTGACACCTTAGGAGGACTGTCAATGAAGGCATCTTGCCTTCCCTGAGCCAAGCCAGGCTTATCCGACTCTAACTCCACGAATTCTAGATCTTGAGTGCAGTGATGCCAAACCTCTAAGGTGGAGTCGGGAGCTAATTTATTTTAACAGTAGCCACTCTGTTGAGTTCCTTCCATCTAGAATCCCAGACATTTCCCACTTCCTCCATTCTTCCAAGCCTGCTCCCCAGACTTCTCTCTGAGACATCCCAACCTCCATTATTTTTTTTTCCTGCACATGTGTTAAGGAGTTTGTTTCTATTGTTTGTAACCAAAGAATCCTGATTCGACTCATGGTGGCAACAGTAACATCCCTTGCTGTTAGAAAGCTCTTCCTTAGAGCAAACTCAACTCTTACTCCATGTAACTTCTACCCTATTCCTGTTTTCCAGAGCAACTGTTTTCTAGAACAACTGTTTTCAGTTTTCTGGGAAAATTTTGAGCCAATATTTTCTATAGGATGGACATTCAAATATCTGAATGCAATATACTTCCCCTTACTCATCTATTTTCTGGTTTAAATAGCCCTGATTTCTCAACAGTTTACTTGTAGAATAAAATTTCCAAATCTATCAACATCCTGGTGCCACTCCCCTGAACCCTTAAAATGTAACCCCCGTCAGGGGAACATGAAGGGTATAATAGGATCACAATTTCTCCTGTATTCCTCCTTAATTATATAAATGGTGACTTTTGGAGGGTGGGGAGGGATAGACTGGGATTTCAAAATTGTAGAATAGACTACACTGTATAGCACAGGGAAATATACACAAAATGTTATGATAACTCACAGAGAAAAAAATGTGACAATGAGTGTGTATATGTCCATGAATAACTGAAAAATTGTGCTGAACACTGGAATTTGACACAACATTGTAAAATGATTATAAATCAATAAAAAGTGTTAAAAAAATGGTGACTTTTGTTTAGCAGCGGCATTACATTATTGGATTGCATTAGAATATATATATTCAATCAAAACTAATTTTTAAAACTCATTGCTTCTTCATCATGCAAGCAACACATAATCTTTGAAAATGAGAAAATACAAATATACAAAAGATAAATTTTAAAACTTCTCACAACCCCCCACCCAGTGATAATCACTGTAAACATATTCTTACAAAATCTCCCATACTGTTTGATCTGCTTATTCTATTGTCTCTTCTGTTGGCTGCATAATATCACAAGTATGGTACATATTTAACTGGTACCCTCTGGACGGATTCCATGCAGTTTTGGTTTGCTTTGCTATTGTAAACAATGCTTCGATAAACACTCTTATATATCCATCTTTGTATGTTTCTCTGATGGTTTCCTTTATTTCCAGCTTTATTGGATATAATTGACATGTAACATTGTGTGAGTTTAAGGTGTGCAACGTGTTGATTTGTTACACGTTTATATTGCAAAATGATGGCCACCACAGGGTTAGCTCACACCTTCATCCCGCCACATAATTATCATTTCTTTTTTGTGGGGGGGACATTTCAGATCTCCTCCTTAGCAACTTTCAAGTATGTAATACAGTATTATTAGCTATAATCACCATGCTGTACATTAGATCCCCTGAGCTTGTTAATCTTGTAACTGGAAGTTTGTACCCTTTAATCAATATCTCCCCATTCCCAACGCCCTCCAGCCCCTGGGAACCACCACTCTGATTCTCTGAGCTCAGGTTTTTTTAGATTCTACATGTGAGAGATCATACAGTCTGTCTTTCTCTGTCTGACTTACTGCACTTAGCATATCTGATGACTTCTGAATCATTCCCAGAAGCTGAATTGCTGGGTCAAAAGACATGTGTTTTCTTGTGAGGCTTTTAATTATCTATCACATTATTCTCTAGAACCAATTTACACTTCTATCGACGGATTATAAAAGGTTTAAGACTCCTGAAATTTTCACACGAGAGCCTGCCAAGCCAGATGTCTATAAGTAATCATTGATTCTAAGCTAAATCAAATACTGTATTTACACTTTTAAAATTTTATTTTGTTGACTCTAGTTTCTCTTTCCCACCTGTTGGGATGATTACATTAGAGACTCAGTCTTGACTCTTGAGCATCTGAGATCTGGAGTCTTGAGACTGAGTGAGTATGAGGTTGCTCGTGAATCCTGGCTTTATATCCTAAGAATCTGGCGGATGTCCCTGCTATGTTTTCATCTGAGTTACAGATACCATTGTTGGACAGAACAGAGCCAAGAGCTGGCCCCAAGGCAGTCTGCTGGTGTGTCTCCAGCCTGAGATATAATCATTTCCAAACCTACCTAAGAGCTCTGGTGGCCACATACATCTCACCCAGTCCTTCTCAAGGAACCACCCACAATCCAACAAGTAATGAGGTGATGGTTGGCATGGCAGGACAGGGTTCCAACCTGCGGTCGGAGTCTGTTCTCGTCCAACCAAGGGTGTGTCAGTGGTTAAATGTCATCAGTATCATTCTTGCGTCCACGTACCCACTACCAAGATGAAATAGATGTTAGTAGTTTGCCATATTTGTCTCAGATATCTTTTTTTTTTTGAGGATATGAGGCATCTCAAACACAGCTGAAGTTCCACTCCCATCCCCCTCCCACCACCAAAAGGAGTGTGTAATTCCTTTGCATTTTGTACTTTCAGTATACTTATATGTATCCTTAGACAAAGCCCATTACGGAGTTTTTCCATTTGAAAATTTTGCGTGAGTAGCATTACATGTATGTACCTTCCTAGTACTCTTCAATATTGTTTTTTAAGTGTATCCATATTGATACATATAGATCTAATTCATTTTAACTACTTTATAATCTCCCATTTTTAAACAAAATTCTCTGCTGAAGGACAATTCGAGTATTTCCACAAAAAGTGTTGCGTTGAATGTCCTTAAGCACATTTCCTTGTGCACATATTCCAGAGTTCCTCTAAGACAGATGCATGGTGGAAGTGCTGGGTCCTAGGGTGTGCGCATCTTCAAGTTTATGTTACCCAGTTGCTCTGCAAGACAGTCTATCAGTTAGTTCCAATGCATATTCCTGCCAGGACTATATAAGACCTCTTTTCCCACATCCTCACCAACATTTGGTATTGTCAGACTTACTAACAGGTGCCAAGCTTTGGGGTACGAAACAGTTTCTCAATATTTTCATGTGTAATGAGTATTAGTCACAGTGGGCCTCTTTTCATAGTTCGTTGGTTGTTTTGAGTTCCTTCCTCTATGAGTTGTGTGTCCATGACTGTGCTCTCCAGCTTCCAAGATGGCGCCAATAATCCGTGCCTCCTGTAATTCACACCCTTGTGCCATCCCCTCCCACACTGTGCCAGGGTTGGTTTGTGAGACTAATGGAATACGGCAGAAGAGGTGGTAGGTCAGTTCTGAGACTAGGTTACAAAAGACTCTGTAGCCTCCATCTTGGTTATTCTGTTTCTCTTGAATCACTCAATCTGGCAGAAGCCAACTGCCACACTGGCAGCAGCCCTATGAGACAGCTCCTGCAGCAAGGAACCGAGGCCCCCTGTCAACAGCCAGTAAGAAACTGGGGCCTCCCAAAACAGCTACATGGATGGATTTGGAAGTTGATACAGATGACTGCAGCCTCAGCGACATCCTGAGTGCTCAAACTGCCCAGCTAAGATACGCCTGAATTCATGACCCTCTGCAAGGTAATGTTTGTTGTTTTAAGCCACTAAGTTTGGGGGATATGTCTCCTCAGGCAAGGGAAACAAAAGCAAGAGAAAAAAATGGGACTATATTAAACTATAAAGCTTCTGCACAGCGAAAGAAGCCATCAACAAAATGAGACAACAACCTAGCAAATGGGAGAAGATATTTGCAAATGATATATCCAATAAGGGGTTAATATCCAAAATACACAAAGAATTCATACAATTTAACAACAACAAAAAGACCCAATTTAAAAATTTTTAAGTGGCAGAGGTGATGAATAGACATTTTTTTCAAAGAAGACTTAATAGATGACCAACAGGCATATGAAAAGATGTTGAACACCATTAGTCATCAGGGCAATGCAAACCAAACCACAAGGAAAGACCACCTCACATCTAGGATGGCTATTATCAAACGGCAAGAAATAATGGGTGCTGGGGAGGCTGTGGAGAAAAGGGAACCCTCACGCACTGCTGGTGGGAATGTAAATTGGTGCAGCCACTATGGAAGACAGCATGGAGAGTCCTCAAAAAATTAAGACCAGAACTACTGTATGAACCATCTACCCCACTTCAGGGTATTTATCCAAAGAATACAAAATACTAATTTGAAAAGATGTATGTGCACCAGCGTTCATCTCAACATTGTTTACAATAGCCAAGATAAGGAGACTATATATATGGAATACTACTTAACCATAAAAAAGATAAAATCCTGCCATCTGTGACAACATAGATGGACCTTGAAGTGAACTAAGTCAGATGGAGAAAGACAAATATTACATGATTTCTCCTATATGTGGAATCTAAAAAAGAAAACAAACAAAAAACAAAATAAATCAACATACCAAACCAAGCAAAAACAAAAACATAGATACAGAGAGAACAGAGTAGTAGTTACCAGAGGGTGAGGGGCCGGGGGGGAGGGCAAAATAGGTAAAGGGGTCAACTGCAGGGTGATGAATGGAAACTAAATTTTTGGTGGTGAGCACACTGTAAGGTATATAGAGGTAGAAGTATAGTATCGTACAAATGAAACATACAATGTTGTAAGTCGGTGTTATCTCAATAAATAATTTTTTTTAAAAATTAGTTGTGCATTTTTCAGTTTGAAAATCTGTTCTTCTTTCTGACAAAGACCAGAGCAAAATGATTATTAAATAATAATGTTGACACAACAACCTTATCCCTTCTTGCTCCTTTGATTACTCCAACCATTGGGATAAGATATAGACACCAGTCATCTCTTTTGGTGGGTCAGCATCTGGACCATTTCTCTGTCTTGAGAATCCCACATCCCCATAAATTGTAGTACAAAGCAGAACTGATCATTGCTGACACCCACTTCCATGGCCTCTCTTGCAGCAAGGATGTGGGCACGTGACCTAGGATCTGCCAAGAGGACATATTCCTCTTAGATTCTGAATGCAAAGAATCACCAGCAATCATAGAGAGTGCTTTTCACACCTTGGTGTCTTCAAGAATCATCTTGAAGTCTTGCTGAGCTGCACGTGCCCCCACCCCCACCCCCAGAGAGTCTGGCTCAGTAGGGCCAGGGTGGAGCCTGAGAATTTGCATTTCTAACTCTCCCAGGACCACACCTGAGTTACAGCCTGTGGTTCCCAGGGGCGAGTTCAGGTCCCAGGGCAGCAGAGTTGACACTGTCCCTAGGATCAGCAGGGGAAGCTGGGCCAATTCTGCAGTGAGATCTGGAGCATTGTTTCTCACTAGATGGCAGCTGACATTGGTCCTCCAGCCCTCCTGGCAATTCTAGGAGCTATTCTGGTTCCTTTAAATAGATTGCCTTGCTGCATTTTTAAATCAGCCAATTTCTGGTGCTTGCAACTAAAAATGCTATTTGATCTATCAAGCATCTATTTTGTTGTCTTTTAAAACTTCCTTTGGGCCCTAAAGCACTCTCAGCTTTAGCCTTCCTGACGTTACTCTCCCACTGTTGTATTGCATCCCTGGGATTTATGCCACTTAATTCATCTTTTGGTACGTGTCTGCTAAAAATTATAATTTTTCTCATTTCCAGAATAATGTATGGTTATTATAAACATACTTGGAAAATACCAAGAAGCTCAAAGAAGCAAATTCGTAATTATCTTTAATCCCACCACCAGAGACAACCATTATGAGTATACTGTTACATTACTTTCAGATTTTTTCTGTATGCACACATCTTATATATTTGAGATCATACCATACACACTGCTTTGTAACTTTTTTTCATTCCAACAATATAAGTAAACCTTTCTCCTGTCAAAAAACATTGTGCAATATAATTTGCACAGCATTCCAGCATATGACGTCCTGTAATTTATTCCACTAACCCTTGCTATTTGACATGTAGGTTGATTCAAATTGTTCGCAATATAAATGACACTGCCAACTTCTGATTCAAAATAGCACATGGTGAGCAATTCCTACTACAGCCTCTCCAAATTCTCAAAATTTCATTCATCCAACAAATATTTCTTGAGCATGCACCATGTGTAACGCACCGTTCCAGTTGCTGAGGATAAAGAAATAAACAAAACAGACAAAAATCCCTACCTTCATTGTAGCTTTCATTCCAGTGGGATGAGTAGTAATAATACTACAGGTCAATACTATACCCACCAACATACAACAGACTAATAATATACCAACGATAAGATGATGATGGCAGCTACCACTTATTAAATGTTTGCCATCTGTCGAACATTATGTGAAGACTTTTCAGTGTAATTAATCCGCAGACACTGTTATCAACTCCAATTTTCAGGGAAGGCCACTGGCACTTTCACTTCCCCTGCCCTACCATTAATGCAGGAAGATGTGGTGTTGAATCCGTTAAATCTGACCCCTCCCCACAACCTACGATGCGAACAAGAGGAAGACGCCACCTCCTAGAGCTGTGCAATCCCAAGCGAGAGCCTGTTTCAATCAAGGAAGTGTACTAATCTGCTTCACTTCAGCTGTAGGCTGGAAAGGAACCAGGACCACTGCCCCCATGAGACCACAGGTGATCTGCCTTCTACCCACTGACTAGCATCGGATCACATGTTGTTCAAGAGCAAACTGAGAAGAGGGGAGAGCACAGCTCAGTGGTAGAGTGCATGCCTCACATGCACGTGGTCCTGGCTTCAATCCCTAGTACCTCCATCATAAATAAATAAACCCAATTACCTTCGCCTCAAAAAAGAGCAAATTAAGAGAACAAAACTGGCATAGTATCCATGAAAAAATGCAGAAGGGGGAAAAAAAGGTAGATGCCTAATTAGAAGACCCACAGGAAGAGCAAGCCACTGACAACCACTCATTGCCAAAGGATGGTGCTGGGAAATCCTTTCACATCCACCAGAAGACACAGGCTTTCTGAAATATAGGATCGCAGGAGAAACAGACTCAGGTGAAGAAGGCAACAGACAGAGACAAATAAAAGTAGCATTAAAAGAGTGGTGAAGGAGGAATACAAGGAAATTAAACACAAGAGCAGATTAAAATTCACATCACAACTCCCTTCACCTAACAATAGAGCTGATGCCACCAAAAAAATTTTGAATCTTTACACCGTATAGCACAGGGAAATATATTCAACATCTTGTAGCAGCTCATGGTTAAAAAGAACATGAAAATTAATATATGTATATTCATATCTGACTGAAGAATTGTGCAGTACCCCAGAAATTGACACAACATTGTAAACTGACTATACCTCAATAAAAAAAATTTTGAATCAGAGACCTGAAGCAACTAGAATTCTTGCACACTCTTGGTAAGAAACAATTTGACAACCTGCAGTAGAACAGAAGATGCACATAACCTACAACCTGGCAATTCCACTCCCAGATACACTAGGTTAATGGTTCCGAATCTGCTTCCTAAAACCCAGATGTGCAATTAAATCAGAATGTCTTGAGGGTGTGAGCCACACATCAAAAGTTTTTCTTCACTCCCACATGATTCCAATGTGCAGTTAAGTTTGGGAATGACTGCTCGAGAGAAATCCTGGTGTGTGCGCACCAGATGACATCTACTGGAATGTTCACCGCAGCACTGTTTGGAATTGTGAGAATCCAGAAATTTCCCAATGTCCATGAGCTGAACTGACACAATGTGGTGCATTCACACGCTGACACACTACAGCACAGTATTCGTGGCAGTCATACCCATCAGCACGGAGAAATCTCACAAAAGTCATGTTGGGAAGAGAGGGGAAGCAGTTCACCGAAGAGCATACACTACGTGATTGCATTTCCACAAGAAAAATGCATGAACTGGACAACGTATTGTATAAAGATACACACGTTTGTTGTAAGACTACAAAGAAATGCAAGGGAGCGATAACCACAAACCTCAGGGAGGAGGAAGGAGCATTGAAGACACTGATATTGTTTGATTTCTTAAACTGTTAGTGGTAGCTTATACCTTACATGTGTTGTGAATATTATTTTGTCTGCTTTATTTATTTAGTTAAATATTTTTAAAAGAATTTTAAAATTTAAAAAAAGGAGAATATTCACAGGTAGGGACCAACTTGAAAAAAGTTTTCAAAATTCAGAGAAAAGAGCAAAGAGACCAGAAAATGATGAAAGGAAAGTGTAGCTAAGGAGGACACTGAATGGCCATAAGTATACCTTTTTTTTAATTATAATGCAAAGAAAGTAGACAACTTTTTTTAAACCCTACTGCTTAAAAATGAATTTATGTAAACTTAGATTAGGATAAGAACTTCCAGAGCCAGAAACCATGAAGAAAAAGATTTCTAAATCTGAAATATAAACAAATGTAAAACAACATTAAGATTATTGGGTAAATGTGTTGGATTAAGCTGGTTGTATCCAACCGTTTGCTCATGGCCTTAAATGTTTCCTCAACTAAATTCTTGGAAGTAGATAATGAAAAAATTACAGGGGGTAGGGTTATAGCTCAAGTGGTGGAACGCATGCTTAGCAAACACAGGGTCCTGGGTTCAATTCCCAGTACCTCCTCCAAAAATAAGTAAGTAAACCTAATTACCCCCCAAAATTAAAATAAATAAAAATTTAAAATATGAAAACAAATACATGTATGTATATGTACGACTGAAACACTGTGCTGTACATCAGAATTTGACACAACATTGCAAACTGACTATACTTCAACTAAAAAAATTCTTGGAAGTAGAATTACTGACATATAGTAAATGTTCAAAAAACAGTTGTTAAAGGCATGAATGAACAGAGAAGACTTGGTAAAAGTAACATTCATTCAGGAGAAAATTCTGTAAAACCATAATGTCAGAGTTTACTTTTGAATAGGGGACTAAAAAACGACTTTTATCTGCTTTTTCACTTGTCTGGTTTTTTTTTCTTCTCTACAATTAACACATGTTATATAATAAGAACAAAGTATAATTTTATTAGTAGGTATATTCAGGGTAATCGCAGCAAAGACCCTTCCTTCCCTGGAAAAGCTCATGCGTGGTGAAAAGAACTTGCCTCATTCTAAAAGACAGTTAAAAGAGCTTGATTCCCAGCCAAATCTTCACTCAATGAACCTCATCTTGGTAGCCAGCCTCCCTCCACCCCCAGCATCCCTGCCTCCTGGAATTCTTATTCAGCTCCCCTCCCACACTGTATGAGGGTTGGTCTACAAGACCAACAGGATATGACAGAAGAGATGGTATATCACTTCTGAGATTAGGCTATAAAAGACACTTCCATCTTGGTCACTCTCTCTCTTTCGGATCAGTTGCTCTGAGGGAAGGCGGAAGCCAGCTGCCGTGTCGTGAGCAGCTCTGTGGAGAGGCCCCTGTGGCAAGGAGCTGAAGTCTCCTGCCAACAGGCATGTGGGTGCCTACAGGCACGTGGGTGCACCATCTTGGAAGTGGCTTCCCCAGCCCCAGTCAAGCCTTCAGGTGATGCAGCTCCAGCAGAGATCCTGGCTGAAACCACACAAGAGATCTCGAGCCAGAACCACCCAGGCCAGCCACACCTGGATTCCAGATCCTCAGAAACTATGTAAGATAATAACGGTTGTTTTATGCTGCTAAATTTGGGGGTAAACTGATCTGCAGCAATAGGTAACTAATATACCCTTTTAAACTGAGTTACTAGATTTTAGCACCAAAGAGAAGTAATGGGGGGGAGGGAGGCAGACACAGAGGACGAGGACCTTGGACAGAGACACACTGCTGGGACCACGGTCTACACCAAGCATCACAGCCAAATCCTACCTGGGACCCCACATAGTGCACAGCTGCCAAAGGACACTGAGGACCTGGTCACACAGAGAAACACAACCTGGCAGAGAAAGGAGAGGTCTGCGTTCTCCACTTTCCACAAGGAGACCCTTGGAGCCGGCACGAGGGGCTGCAAGGAGGAAGGGGAAGCAGCGCTAATAAACAGAGCCAAAGCCATCTCCTGCTTCCCAAGCCCAGGGAAGGGGCTCTCAACTGAAAATGTGGTAGCAAGTAACAACTGAATGCGGTGGAACGTTTCCTCGAAATGAAACTATTTTAAACTGGAAGTGGCTGGGCAGAGCTGATACTTACAAGACAGGGCTAACTTCAATTTTTCCACTGTTAAGCGTGAATAGGGTTTTTGTTAGAAAAAAAGGAAGCTAGTTATAAAAACAAAGTGAACCTCGCTGGTGCAAGGCTAAGTGGGGACAGTTCAATCAGAGCAGTTAAAGAAACGAATGAGAACTGAGATGTGTGTTTTACTTCTTCTTGAATGTTAAGCTGGTCAAGTCCCTCAAGCAGACACACGGCACACTTTCCAGGCCTACCACAACCATCAGTGCAGACAAAATTTTAATTATTCAGAATCTCCTGCCCTTGTAAATACTATTCCTTCTTAGACACCAGACCAGCTGCCCAAAGGAACTTTCTATGATCTTGGAAATGTCCTCTATCCACACTGTCCAATATGATAGCCACTAACCACACACAGCAACTGAGCACTTGAAGGGTGGCCAGTGCAACCGAGGGATGGACTTTCACATTTTATTTAATGCTAATTACCATAAATGTAAACAGCCATGTGTGGTTAGTGCTACTGTTGACAGTGCAGTTCAAGATGACGTGATACATAATTCTTGCTACTGAACTTTTGGAAATCTGGTTTCCTAAATTTGGGGGAGGGCAGCTTTGCTTGCACATTTGCTATGACAAACTCCAAAATGACAAGGTCGCTTTGGTTCAAGGTTTCTGGTACTTTCACACTCCCACCAATTCTTCCCGATGAATCCTGGAACCCAATTGTAAACAGCATCTACAATAATGTTTACATCAGGAAATTCTGAGCATTGACTGGGTATCTGATAATATTCAAGAATTACTAAAATTTCATGAAATGTTTACAGGTAACAGGATACGACATCTGCAATTTGCTTTAGGTAATGGAGCGCGAAGTCGGGTGGAGGAAACAAGATTGGTTGCTCATTGTGGAGGCTGTGTGATTGGGTTCATGGGCATCCCTTACATTAGTCTACTTCACAATTTTTTTTAATTTTAAAATATGTCAGAGTTTTTAACAAAGTGGGAAAGTGCTCATATTATCATATCAAGTGGAAGGGAAAAAGCAAGCTACAAAATGACAGACAGACAATAAACTGGGGAATTTCTATAAACGGAAGGAAATATGTAGCAGAGGGTAGTGGGTAGGACCCAGATGGCTGAGTTCAAATTCTATCACACCGACTTGGCTTAGGTAATGTTCTTAGTTTTGCTAAAGCTCAGTTTCCTCATCAACCAAATGAGGCTCACACTAGAATGAACCTCTTAAAATTGCTGTGGAGACTAAATGAACTGATTTAGCAAATACTTAGCCAGCATCTGTCTTGAAGGCCCATCACTTACATCTGGAAATAGATTTATAAGTGGTTGCCATTGTACCACCATATTATCCAATTTTCCATAAAAGGGATGTCTTCCTTTTATATTCCAGGGAGAAAATTATTTTTTTTTTATAAAATGAAAGAACAATTTCTTCCATTACTGCTTCTATATTCTGAGAAACTGTTAGCAAAGTCAGTTAATAATTTATCAGATGTTCTAAACTTCAACAAAAGGAGAATTCCAGTTAGTGCCTGGATAAGTGGAATTCCCCCACAAAAACCCTGTTTTGTTGCCTTTGTGACATGTATTGGGAAAACATCATCTGGAAGCTTTCTCTGGCCTGGGGGTGGAGTAGGCACTTGCTTCTAGGGTTCTCCTCATTCCTGACCCAAAAGCTCTCCACACCAACGGACAGACCTTGGCAGAAGATGCTACATACTTTTCCCTTCCTATTTGTACTTGGTAGTGGGGAAGGGTATAGCTCAAGTGGTAGAGTGCATGCCTAGCATGCATGAGGTCCTGGATTCAATTCCCAGTACCTCCATTAAAAATAAATAAACCTAATTACCTACCCCCCCTAAAAAAAAGATTTGCATTTTTTAAAGCAGTCTATATCCTTCTATTGTCACTTTCTAGTTACAAATCCCCTGCAAGTGACAGTCACGTTTATGAAATTGTATTTTTCTTCTCTCGGTAACATGAAAATCTTGCCTATCCATTCCCTGTAAACTTTGCCTTGGGAAACAGACATGCAAGGCCATAAATAAAGTTCCGGGCCAAAGTGTATTTCTGCTCAAGAATAACAGCACTGTCTCAATTTCCCTGCTTCTGTCTGTATCACAAAGGCCGTTTTCCACTTTCTCCTGTCAGTGTGGTAGCACGTCAGTAGAAACTGACACTAACCCAGAGGGAGGGTGAGAAAAATATGGGCTCACGTAACTGAAAAGTCCAAGGGGGTAGGGTTAGCCTCAAACATGGTGAAATCCACGTGCTGTCACATTTTCAGTCATTTCTCTCTTTCCATCGTTAGGCTCAGCTCTCTGCTATGTGGACTTCATTCCCAGTCTCATTAAGGCAATGGCATTCAGTAACTTCAAGCTTATCTCTACCATCTCAACTACTCTAATTGAGAAAGAAGGCTTACCTCATCCCCAGTCATCTGAGCAAAGTTCTAGAGAGCAAAGTCCTGGAGAGCTCTCATTGTTCCACATCCGGCCACATGGCTACCTCTGAAACAGTCTTTGAGATTTTGATGGACTCTTTCTGAAGCCAAAGGATAGGATCAACCGTCTTTAGCCACACAGACTGAGAAGATGATGGATGGTTTCCCTTCAAAGATAAAAGAGGCTGTTAAAAGAAGAAGGCAAACGGATGCTGAGCAGACAAAAACAACAGCTGTCCACTCTGCATCGCACAGCAATCTTTTTAAATGCCCTTTGACGCCACTGGGAAATCTCCTGCCAAACATTCTCCCCTGTCTTTGTGGCGTTCTCAGTTCTTTGCCAGTAGTCTCCTATTCCAGGATCTTGGGCTCTTGCCCAGGAAATGAAATCCTCATCAACACCATCAACATCACCAGCTGTTCACTCCTAGTATACTTTCCTTTCTCCTCCAGATTCACAGGCATCAGCTGGATGAAAAGATGGAATACCACCTGTACCCCCAAGTCCTTCCAAGTCCCTCTCAGAACTTTAAGACTTCCAGAGACATACTTCAGATTTCTTTTGGCTGCAGCATTTACCTGCACATGCATCAGGAGGAGGCAATGGCTGGAGACTCTGAGCAAATATGCCATCACATCTTGTATCTGTGCTCCAGATCAAAGCCTGTATCTTGTTTCTCCAAGCAACCCACATCTGGTCTCAGAAGGGAGTCACCTCATTCTGGGAATGCACAAGTTTGTTTTTGGTTTTTTTTCCCACCCAGCTGTGACTGCTTCTTTAATACGTACACTATGGTACCCGGCACAGTGCTGAGGGCACAGGAGATGTTCAATGATGCATGTCCTATTTACCCTTCCAAGGGTCCTTAGGAAAAACAAAACTAAAACAAACAACTAAACTGAAGATGGGATTAGGAAGGGAATGCTGGGAACTTTATCTGTGATACATTTTTCAAGCTAGACGATGGGTATGTGAGTGCTCACTGGATTATTGGCTAGTCTTCTGAAATACTTCATAGATTTAGAAAATATGCAGGTTCCAGCTCAATTGACAGACCAAGAAGCTAATCTAATCATGTCACTCCCCAGCTGGGCTCCCCACAGCCCACAGGATGACATCCAATGTCTTTGCCTGGAACACAAGGTCCAAGATGTGGCCCAGTCTTCCTTCTTCCCACCTGTGATGGACTGAATGTTTGTCCTCACCCCCTCCTATTCATATGTTGAAGCTCTAACTCCCAATAAGACGGCATTTGGAGGTAGGGGGAACTTTGGCAAGTGATTAAGGTAGATGAGGTCACGAGGGTAGAGACCCTATGATGAAATTAGTGTCCCTACGAGAAGAGGAGTGCTCAGAGCTGCCTGTTTTCATCACGTGAAGACACAACAAAAAGGTGGCCATCTGCAAGCTAGGAAGAGAGCTCTCACCAGGAACTGAATTTACAGGCCCCTTGATCTTAGAATTCCTAGCCTCCAGAACTGTGAGAAATAAGCATCTGCTGTTCGAGCCACACACTCTAAGGTACTTTATTATAGCAGCCCAACCTGACCAAGACACCACCCTCCCGTTCACAGCCATCACTCCAGGCATCTTGAACTGCCACGTCCTCTCGACTAGGTGCCCTGGAGCCTGTCTCCTCTCCTTTTTGCCACACGGCTAACTCCTAGGTCCTCCTCATGTTCGGCAGAGTAGGCTAACAAAGATCCCAGAATGCAGCAGCTTAGAGAATGTAAGTTTCTTTTCTCTGAGATGAGCAGTCCAGGTGAGTGGGAAGCTCTGCTCCTTGTGGTCCTTCAGAAACCCAGCTTCCTGCCAGTCACTGCTCTGCCAGCCTCCAGGCCCTCATGGTCATCTAGCTGCATGATGGAAGCGACGCACCCCCAACTATATGCACATTCCATCTGCAGCGACAGGGAAGAGAGGATGGAGACAGCATGCTGGGATGCTCTGAAGTCCAGATCTAGAAGCGGTCCACATCATTTCTACTCATTTCATTGGTGATAACTTAGTCACATGATCACAACTAACTGCTGGGATGCTGGGAAATGCAGTCCTTATTTAAGCAGCCATGACTAGTTACAGTCGTCTAAAAAGGGAAGATCAAATTTTAACAAACAATTGAAGTTCAGAAGACCTTGATTCCTCTGGATAGCCTTTTCTACCCCCTGACCACTCTGTCTAGGTTAGACATCCCTCTTGCAAACACCTAGTACGCTACACAGCAGCTACGTCAGTAGTTCCTTATCTCTCAGCTTCCCCAAACCCCGGCCCCCAACTCGACCATAAGCGTGTTAAGTGTGGCGCTGTACCTTCAATGCCTGGCACTGGCTAAATACTGAGTAGATTTTCAGTAAAACTGTGGAGGATTGGCTACTTCATTTGCAAGGCCCAGCACAAAATGAAAATGTGGAATCCCTTGTTCCAAAAGGATTCAGAACTTGAAGAAAAAAGCAGCAGGCTAAACATGGGGCCCTCCTGAATGCAGGTCCCTGTAGCCAGCCTTGGAAGTATGAATAACTAAATGAATTGAATTGAATAGCCTGAACCATCCTCCATACGAAAAGTCCCGTATGTGCTGTGTGCTTGTAAGCAATGAGGAGATGTATCAAACCACTGTTGTGAGTATTTGGGAAGTAAATCTTTCTGTCCGTCTAGACTGAATAGAGGTCATCTCGACGGGGAGGGCATATTCCTTGTTATTTAGAAGGTAGGAACACACCAGCTGGCGGGCGGCCAGCCCCCGCACAATCCAGATGCAGAGCCTCTCCCCTTCTGCTTGTCTCCTTTCAGCAAGTCATCGCAGCAGCCGTAGTCATCATGGTGATATTCCAAGACTCCTGTGGTTGGGAAGACCTTAGAAGTCATTGCCAAGCAGTTCTCCAGCATCTGCTCAAACACCTCCAGCGACAGGGAACTTCCTACCTCCCCAGGCAGCTCCTTCTGTTTTTGACAGCTCTGCGGATGGAGCTTTTCCTAAAGTGGAGCCAAAACCTCCCTCCTCGTGACTTTCACTCACTGGCTCAGAGCCACCCAGAGGAAGTGTAATACCGCTCCCGTGCCCTTCAGGTGTTTAAAGGGCTCTGATGATCACCTGAAAGCAGAAGTCACCCACAAGGAGCATGGATACGGAATATGGGCCACAGATGGATTGTGTCTGGCCCAGGCAAGGTGAAATGTGGTTTTTTTGGTTGATTGCCAACACTGAAAAATCAGGAGAGTTCATAGGAAATGTAAAATTCAAGCCTCTAAAATTTGAAAGCTCTGGCAGTACTGAGCTCATGATCCCTCAATCCTACTTGCCACTAAAGATACTGAAAAATAGCTATTAGTCTTATAACAACTTACAGTTAAAAAGAATATGAAAACGAATATATGTATGTTTCTACACAACTGAAGTATTGTGCTGTACACCAGAAATTGACACAACATTGTAAACTGACTATACTTCAAAAAAATATATATTAAAAAAACCCAAAACAAAGTATATGACCCAGTGAACAAACCCACGAACATTTTAACATGTAGTTAGCAGTTGGATAATCTCTAAAAAAGAAAAAAAAGAAAAGAAAAGATATTGGTTGGATAACTGCTACTCCACCACAGCCTGTTGCATTGGCTACTTGATATCCATGAATAGAAAACTTATTTTCAGAATCCTTGTTTTGGAGCAGAGGGTATAACTCAGTGGTAGAGCACATGATTAGCATGCATGAGGTCATGGGTTCAATCCTCAGTTCCTCTGTTAAATATAAAAAAATAAATAAACCTAATTACCCGCCTCCCCGCAAAACCCAGAATCCTTATACTGACGAGTATGTTACTATGCCCAGCCTCCCTACCATAGGAGAAGCCATCAGCTGTAAACCCAAGTTTTTTAATTGGTTTCAGGTAAAGTTATTTAAAGAGGGATAACTCCCATTTTCCTTTGTTTCTTCCTGCTCAGAATGCAGAAGAGTTGGCTGGTGTTCCAGCAACCACCTTGTGACCATTAGGTAACCTTGAGGCTGGAAGCCACACACAGGAATGTTGAAACAAACAGAGAGCAGGATCCTGGTTCAATAATGATTCTGGAACTGCCATATCAGCTGTACCTACCTCCTGAACTTCTTTGACCTAAAATGAGTAAGTTAAAAAAGCAAACATATACTGCTGAAGCCACTCTTATTTTTAAGTAGTTGTTATTAGCAACTAAAGGCAGTTCCTACCTGGTATATGATTTGTCATTGCCATTTTTGTAGTTAGGTCTTTATTGTGAAAAACTCAATATATACTAATGTAGACAGACTAATATCCACTTGCAAAAGAATAAATTGGGACCCCCTACCTCACACAATATCAAAATCGATCATACACCTAAACTTAAAGCTAAAACTCTGAAACTCTTAGGAGAAAACATAAAAGTAAATCAAAGCTTCATGCAGTTGGTTCAGGCAATGATGTCTTAGATATTACACAAAAAGCATAAGCAATAGAAGAAACTGGACTTCATCAAAGTTTAAAACTTTTATGCTTCAAACAGCACCCTCAAGAAAGTGAAAAGACAACCCATAGAATGCTGGGAAATATTTGCAAATCCTTTTCTTGATAAGGTACTTGCACCTAGAATATATAAAGTATTATAACAACTTGATTAAAAATATTTTTAAAAACTGCAATTTAAAAATGTACAAAGGATTTGAATAGACATTTCCCCAAAGAAGATAAACAAGTGGCCAATAAGCACATGAAAAGATGCTCAACATCATTAGCCATCAGAGAAATGCAAATCAAAACCACAATGAGATACCACTTCACACCCACTAGGATGGCTAGAATCAAAAATAACAAGTGTTGGCAAGGATGTGGAGAAATTGGAACCCTTATGCATTGCTGGTGGGAATGTAAAATGGTGCAGCTGCTGTGGAAAACAGTTTGGCAGTTCCTCAGAAAGTTAAACATAGAATTACCATATGATCAGGCAATTTCACTCCTAGATATATGTTCAAAGGAATTGAAAGCAGGGACTTAGATATTTTTATACCAATACTTATAGCAGCATTATTCACAACAGCCAAATGGTGAAAATAACTCAACTGCCTATCAACAGATGAATGGATAAACAAAAGGTGATACATACGTACAATGGAATATTAGTCAACAAGAAAAAATGAAGCACTGATACATGCTACAAACGGATGAACCTAGAAAACATTAGGTAAAAGAAGCCAATCACGAAAGACCACGTACTGTATGATTCCGTTTATATGAAATGTCCAGAACATGCAAATCTATGGAGACAGAAAGTGGAGATTACTGGTTGCCAGAGGCTGGGAAGAGGAGGAAAGGGGAGTGGCTGTTAATGGTACAGGATTTCTCTGAAGGTTGATAAAAAATGTTCTAAAAGTAGATGTAGTAATAATTACTCAACTCAGTAAATACACTAAAAATCACTGGATTGTACACTTTAAATGGGTGAAACTTATGGTATGTAAATTACATCTCAAGAAATCTGTTTTTTAAAATAGACTAGTAAAAAGAACGCTCCTTTACCTACTCCAGGTTTAAGTTATTGAGGCCAATTTCTTTTCATCTCTACCCCAACATACTCTTCCCCCTCCCATGTCATTTTGAAGCACGTCCCCAAACACCTTCTTATACATAATTTAAAACCAGGAAAGCCCTACAGTATGGCTAGCTAGATGTCCTGGCTGTGTGACATCTGAGCTTGGTTTTCCAGCCTTCTTAGACCCGTTGCAAATGGCCTAATACCCTATAGTAAACCCCTTTCTGCTTACACTTTCCTGCAACTAAGCACCTCAATCATTGTCTCCAATTGACATTGTATCTAATTGACAACTGACATTGACCTTGAGTGCACACTGTGGTATCTAAAAAACAGTGTTGGAGAATCTTCCATCCTTAATCAAAACCTCCTGGAAGTCCAGAGCCTGCTGGAGACCATGTGTAAAAGTAAGTCTGTTTGTAGATGAGGACGGACTGGAGGACGGACTGGAGGAAGGGGGCATTCCTTCCCAGGGGTAACCCCAGTGATAAAGAGCTGATGCCTGTTGATAAGGTTGTACGTGGTCCTCTGCTCTCTTGGACTGATTCTGATCGCCTAAAGAGGAACCTGCCTCCTTCCCGGGATCCTCTGCCCTCAGGAGCTGGCTGATTCACCGTCTTCTCTTGTCATATCCTCCACGACTTGAACTCACCTCTGGCACCCTGTGTAACAGCGAAGAAGGACTGACCCCGTATTGGTTTGCTTCTTTTACTTTAACCTTTGTATTCTGTTGCTTGTTTTTTTTTTGTTTTTTTTTTTAAGTTTTTTTTTTTAATTCTGGGGGGAGAGGCAATTACATTTATTTTTATTTATTTATATTTCTAATGGAGGTACTGGGGATTGAACCCAGGACCTTGTGCATGCCAACCACACGCTCTACCTGTGAGCTATACCCAGCCCACCTCTATTGCTTGTTAATCACTAAAGGTATGTTGCCTATAAGCTTAAATTACACATAATGGCTCATCTCTGGGAACCCTGCCTCCCAGGTAGTGAGCATTAAGCTAAAATACCTTTGCATAGCTCACAGGAAACATCCTGACCAGGCCCACCTGTGAATGACTGTAGGCAGGAAGGAATTAACACATCCCCTCCGGGAGGCTGACTGGAACCAGAAATGTTCGACTTTACTCCCACCGCTTTCAGTATAAAAGAAGCATGAATTCTAACTCAGGAAAGGTGGTTCTTTGGGACACTAGTTCACTATCTTCTCAGTCTGCTGGCTTTCCAAATAGTCACTATTCCTTGCCCCCACAGCTTGTCCCTCGATTTACTGGCTTGTCATGCAGCAAGCAGTATGAGCTTGGACGTGGTAACACCTGTACCTTGAGTAAGAAAAGTGGGGTCTGGTTAACATCTCTACCCAACCACTTTTAATATAAATAGGATCTTGTATTTAAGAAGTCGTGGGCTTGGGCACCAAGGGGCTTTTATGCAATTCCCAGCTCAGACTCTTGTTAACTACATGACCTTCAGCAACATACTGGATCTTTCTGGATCTCTATTGCTTCGTCTGTGAAATGAGAATAATAACCCATCATTTATGTGAGTTGAAAGGAAGGCATGAAGACAGATTTATAAGGCACCTCACTCCACGTATGACATCGAATAGCCACTCAGCCACTCTGGTTCCCATCCTGCTTGCCACACTTTATTAATGAATATGAAATTGTGTTAGATCTTGAATTGGCATCTTTTCAACCATAAAAGATTCAGCTCTTTTTGCAGTTTTGATTTTGAGAAGTGGACTCATTTTCCTTTCTGCATGTATTACTCTTATATAATAGTAATAACAGTAACGAATATTTATTGAGTGCTTGCTCTGCAGCAGACACTGAACTAAGGCTTTTTAAGTATCTTATTTCATCTTCTCAGTCTCACTATGAGTTAAGTATTATCTTAGGAGAAAACTCAGGTTGAGGTCAATTTATTCCCCAAAGGTCCCACAACATGCAAACGGCTGGGATGGGCTGGGCTGGGCTGGGCTGGGCTGCTCAGCCCACCAGCCTGGTTCCAGAGGCTTCTCCATGCTGCTTCCCTGTCTGCTCTGAGTTCTGCCTCTAGCCTGCCCAACTCCTCTCCTTCCTAAAGAGCATCACTGCTCCCACCTTCAGGCCCTGGACCACCAAGGTCTGGGGTCATCTTTATCAGGGAGATGGTATGTAAGAGGCTACCTGGCTGAGACGGCCATCACCGAGTTTTAGACATTTGCTGCTGCCCTGGGTCATCTCTACTGCCAGGGCTGCCTGGGGTCAGGAGCATCCTTCCCAACTTGACCCAACACCTTGCTTGGAATGCTACTCCTGCAGATGCCTGATTTTGTGTCACCTTCCTGGTCCTGGCCCGTGGCTTTGCTCTAATGACAAGGTCCTGGGCTGCTTGCCTGGTTGTTGGCCACTCACACTACCTAGACCACCTACCCTACCTAGACCACCCATGGCCTGACTTTTGGGACCTGTGTGTCCCCTGATTTCAGCCTGACCACTGCGCTAGGCAGCTTCTAAAATGGCTCCCAGAGATTCTGCCTCCTGGAACCCACCCAGGGCCTCCTAAGGAAAAGAGCACTGCAAACATGATGGTAGTCAGCCTGAGACTAGGTTACAGAAGACTGACTTCTGCTTTGCTCACACACTCTCTCTCCCCACGCCATACCCTCACCCCAACCCCAGCTCCCTATGGAAAGGCCCTTACGGCAGGGAACTGTAGGGGGCTTCCAAATGGTAGCCATCAAGGAACTGAGGTCCTTAGTCCAACAGTCTATAAAGAACTGAATCCTGCCGATGACCAGTGAATGAGTTTGGGAGTGGATCCTTCCCCAGATGAACCTGAGATGACTTTGGCCTTGGCCAACATCTCAGCTGCAGCCTGTGGGACTACCCCGAGCTGGGGGACCCAGCTCAACCTCATCGGGATTCTTGACCCATAGAAACTGAAGGATAATGTGTGTCTTGAGTTGCTCCGCTTCAGAGTAGCTGTTATGGAGTAACAGATAACTGATGGAACCACTGACTACAGTCTCCCCGAGGTGTGCCTGTCTGTGCCTTAACCTCCCAGCCCTGATGAAAGGGCTCTACGTAACACTGAAAAGACTGAATGCCTTTACACAAGATACGCCGGAGCACAGCCGGACGATCGTGCTGCCAGTCAGCGGAAGGTGGGATTATTCTTTTAGAAGTACATTCTCAACCAGGGGGCGATTTTGCCAACGAGGGGACAAAAACTGGTTCTCGGGAGATGGAAGAATCTTACCCTTTTTATGCATAAAGCACAGATACACACGTAACACAAAGACAGACAATATACTTCTGGTATTAAAATTTCACGACGGGGGAGAGGTGATCATGATAAAAAGGTTGAGAAAACACTGCTTCAGGATGAAAAATCTAGCTGCCCCGTGCAGGCTGGGGTGCTACCGAGAAGAGCAAGATAGCAGAAGCATCAGAAGCAGGACAGGAGATTAGGAAAGATCTAACAAGAAGGCTTCCAGAAGCTCACGTGTGCCTGCCCTTCCTGGGGGCTCTCCTGGCATCCTGTACCCCCACCTCGTGGAATTTAGCCCACTGTTTAATTTCCTTTTCACTTGTCAGTATATCTGTAGGGAGCACGGACTAAGCCAGCCCAGGCCTGGCACACAATAGGGGGTCAAAGGAAGACCTCTGTCTGCAGCTGGTGGTGCCGAGGGCTGTTTCCCCCAGGCTCCAGGAGACTGTATCAGCACCCGAGGCCCGGCCCCAGCTCTGTGCTCTGCTCTGCCTTGGGATGCTGGGACTTGCTTTCATCTCCAGATCAGTTGGGAAGGAGTTCTCCTTCTCTCTGTTCTGTTCCCTGGCCTGGGATGATGAGCGTTAGTGATACAAGATCTTCTCCCTCAGGGGAGACACACATGCTGCACCCAGAACCTCAGGCCCAGTGGCTGAGCCCTGCTCCTCCTGCCAGGCTCAAATCCTCTCCCCAGGGCCCCATGCGCTGTGCTGGGGTCTTCCTTCCTGTGGCTTCCCCACCCAGTTCACAAGACACTCTTGGGCACAGAAGAGACTGCGGGTCCTGCACCTTGCTCTCCCCGTCTCTGGAGATAATCTCTCCACCCCCAGGTAAAGTGACAGGTGCAAATCTATCCCAGGATGAGCTGGGGTCACTTACCTCACAGCTCCCCCACGGTGAATCTGATCATGAAGTCCCCACTCCCAGATGACCACCACAATTTGAACATGTAAATTCTGAACAACTTAAAAGATCTCACTGCTTAATGGTAATGCTTCATGGACATGTTCACCTCTAAGACAGATAAATAGGTAGACAACCCAACAACCACATGACAACTCAAACCCACTTGAACTTGAGGTGAGAATGAGGATAAGCATGTCATTAAGATGTGAGCTGGGCATCCACCTTTGTCCTCCTGTGAAGACTCAATATGCTCGGACTCAGATCAAACGTCTTGGCCCCAGCACTCATGGGCTGTGTAACCTTGGGAAAGTTTATTAACTTCTCTGAGCCTCAGTTTCCACATCTATAAAATAAGGATAACAGTCATATCTCCTCATAGGGTTGTTGAGAGGATGGAATAAAGTGATGCATGTAAAACATTTTGAATGATGTCTAGCATATACTAAGCTCTCCCATAAACGTTACTTCCATTGACCAGTGGGTCCCAGCATGGTAAACGCTCTCACATATGTTACAGCGGCAGGCGCAGAGTGTGTTTCCTACCCCAGTTATTCTTCTCTCCTTTCTTCCTTGCTGGTAGAAGCGGCTTCCCATGTTAGCTTTTGGAAATGCTGAACATTCATTTCCCCAGATTGCCTCCCAGAAGAGACAGCCACAGGCCAGTTCTGGTCAATGAAATGTAAAGGGAAATCTGCAGGAGGTATCTAAGAAATGTTTCTTCCTTGATCAGAGTGTGTGAAAAGATTCCTTTCCTTTCATGCTTTGGGTGCTCTGGTATAAAGATGTGATGCTTGAAGCTGAAGCAGCCATCTTGCCACCATGAGGGGAAACTCACATGGATTGCAGAGATCTGGACTCAACACCTGACACCATTGATCCTACCCTTGAACCACTTACCTCCTGCCTTCTCTTTAACTAGAACAATTCAAAATCCTTCATTTTAAAGCTGATATGAGTCTCACTTTCTGTTATTTACAGCCAAAAGCACCTTACATGTCTTAAAAGGAGCTTAAGTAATATTATAAGCTAAGGAAAGCTTACAGGGTAACTTAACCCTGTGACAGAAGTATTGTTCCTATTTCATAGATGAAGAAGCTAAAAGCAATGTGGCAGGAGTTTTGAAGATCAGTTACCTAACTTAATCCTCATAAAAACTCTGTGAGGCAATTCTTATCTCTACGTACAGATTTCTTCACAAGTTCAGGTTAAATAATGCCAAATTTACACAATTAATAAATGGAAGAGTCAGGACTTAAACCCAAGTCTCTCAAATGTAAATACAATGTTCTTCCCAATGTTCTTTGGTGCTACTGGTCCGCACTAAAATCTTTTGGACGTAGTATTACACTGCCAATGCTGAATAAGTAAAAACTTGGTCATCCTAACTCAGGTCATGCCAACCTGAACATAATTATGTTCGTTGCTTAGAAAGTACATTTGCTAACTAAATATTAGCCATAATAAAAAAGAACGGTGGTGACAGCTGGATGAAATTCACAGTCCTAAGACCCATGTGCCAATGTATATTTCTGTCTTTAGGCCCTTGGAGAATTTATATTCCTGATCCGCACTTCAATTGCTAATTGCCAAGCGTCTGTTCTTTTTAAATCTTTATTATTTTTTATTCTCTCCCAGATGTTGAGTTGAGCAGCAGTGATTTCAGAAATTCAGTGAGACGTCCAGCTGCCGAGTTTGGGAAGTGTCCATGTTTTGTTTCTTTTCAATCCTTCAACTTGAATTTATGATGAGGTTTTGATGAATAGTACCCTTCTCTCAGCCCTGCCCTCTTTGCATGTGTCTGAGTCTGCGATATCGTTGGTCTAATTATGCGGATGTGTCTCTTGTTGGAAAATTTATGTGACGACTGTTGCCAAGAACCAGGAGCCAGAACTAGGGATTTGTGGTCTAAACATCCTTGACTCCACTCTCGGCAGTATATCCAAAGTGAAGTTGGTGAGACCAGGTAGCTCATTAATTTAGAGCTCCAACAAGTTGAGAGTCTGAGAAAGTCAGCCCTGCAGGGAACTGCAGATTTATGATGGGAACCAAAGACTTGGAAGGTCAATCAAGATCAGGAGAAAAGGAAGGGGCTGGGTATAGGAATGGAGGGAAAGAAAAGGTGGGTGCATGGTTGGGTGTACTTACTATATTTACATAGATAGGACTTTACAGCTTGGGTCTTTGTCACCCAGAGACTGCTGGCACTGTCTAATAAACCTGGCTAAGTTCACTCACTTCTTGGCTTTCCAATTTGATTTTGAATTCCTTGAAGTCAAGAGTTTTTCTAGTGATCTTTTGCTGTGTAACAAATCACTCCAATATTCAATGGATTAAAATAAAACTAGTCATTTCTCAGAGTCAGGAATTTAGGAAGTTCTTATCTGGATGGTTCTGGCCTCGGTCTCATGCAATTGCAATCAGACAGTGGCTGGAGAGCTGGGGGCTGGCTGGGCATCTTTCTTCAAGTGGTCTCAGGGCCTCCCATCTATGGGACTTTGGCCTTCCTAGAAGTATGGTGGCCTCAGGGGAGCTGCAGTGCTTATAGCTGAAAACTTCAGAAGTGAGTTTTCCATACAGGTGGCAGCTGTATCATTTGTTACGACTTTTCTGCCGTCCTCTATTGGTCAAAACAGGTACAAAAGCCCACCTAATTTCAAGAGAAGGGGACACAGACCCACTTTTTGATGGAGGGAGTGTCAAGGTTATACTGCAACAAGAGTTGACTGGATGGGAGACATTTTTTGATGGCCATAGTGGAACAATGCCTTCACAATACCAATCCCTTGATAAAATGTGGAACAAGACAAGGATGCTCACTCTCATCACTTCTATTCAACATAGTACTGGAAATCCAAGCCACAGCAATCAGACAAGGAAAAAAAAATAGAAAGGGTCCAAATTGGAAGGGAAGAGGTAAAACTCACTATATGCAGATAACTTGATACTATATATAGAAAACCCTAAAGACTCTACACAAAAACTACTAGAGCTGTTAAATGAATTCAGCAAGGCAGCAGGAACAAGATGAACATACAGAAATCTGTTGCATTTCTTTACACTAACAATAAAATATCAGAAAAGTAAAAAAAAAAAAACTTTAAAATCCACATCAAAAAATCAAAACAAAATACTTAAGAATAAATATGACCAAAGAAGTGAAAGACTTACACACTGAGAATTATAAAACATGGGTAAAAGAAATTAAAAATAATTTAAAGAAATGGAAAGATAGCCCACGCTCTTGGATTGGAAGAATTAATATTGTTAAAAAGGCCATACTAGGGAGGATATAGCTCAAGTGGCAGAGCACATGCTTAGCATGCATGAGGTCCTGGGTTCAGTTCCCAGTACCTCTCCTAAAAATAAAAACTAATTACCTCCCCACTCCCACCGAAAAAAAATAAATAAAATAAAATAAAATAAAATAGCCATACTATCCAAAGCAATCTACAAATTTAATGCAATCCCTATCAAATTACCGAGGACATTTTTCACAGAACTAGAACAAATAATCCTAAAATTTACATGGAATCACAAAAGATTCAGAATTGCCAAAGCAATACGTAGGAAAAAGAATAAAGCTGAAGGCATAACCCTCCCAGGCTTCAGATAATACTACAGAGCTACAGTAATCAAAACAGCATGGTACTGACACAAAAACAGACATATGGCTCAATGGAACAGACTATAGAGAGCCAAGAAATAAACCCACACGCCCACGGTCAATTAATCTTCAACAAAGGAGGCAAGAATATACAATAGAAGAAAGACAGTCTCTTCAGCGAGTGGTGTTGGGAAAGTTGGACAGGAGCATGTAAATCAATGAAGTTAGAAGACACCCTCACACCATACACACACACACAAAAATCTTCAAAATGGCTTAAAGACTTAAACATAACACAGGATTCCATAAACTTAGAAGAGAACATAGGCAAAACATTCTCTGACATAAACTGTAGCAATGTTTTCTTAGGTCAGTCTCCCAAGACAACAGAAATAAAGGCAAAAATAAACAAATGGGACCTCATCAAACTTGTAAGCTTTTGCATAGCAAAGGAAACAATAAACAAAACAAAAAGACAACCTACGGACTGAGAGAAAATATTTGCAAATAAGGGCTTAATTTCCAGAACATACAAATAGCTCATTCAACTCAATAACAACAACAACAACAACAACAACAAATCCAATAAAAAAAAATGGGCAGAAGACCTAAATAGACAATTCTCCAAAGACATACAGATGAATAATAAGCACATGAAAAGATGCTCAATATCACTAATTATTGGAGAAATGTAAATCAAAACCACAATGAGGTATCACCTCACACTGGTCAGAATGGCTGTCAGTAAAAACTCCACAAACAATAAACGCTGGAGAGGGTGTGGAGAAAAGGGAACCTTCTTACACTACCGGTTTGAATATAGTTTGGTGCAGCCGTTATAGAAAACAGCATGGAGATTCCTTGAAAAACTAAAAACAGACCTACCATATGATCCAGCAATCCCACTCCTGGGCATATATCCAGAGGAAACTCTAATTCCAAAAGATACATGCACCCCAGTGTTCACAGCAGCACTATTTACAAGAGCAAAGACATGGAAACAATCTAAATGTCCATTGACAGATGAATGGATAAAGAATGTGCAAATATATATATAAACATACACACAATGGAATACTAGTCAGCCATAAAAAGAATGAAATGATGTCATTTGCAGCAACATGGATGGATCTAGAGATTGTCGTACTAAGTGAAGTAAGCCAGAAAAAGACAAATGCTGTATCATATCACTTATACGTGGAATCTAAAAAAGTGACACAAATGAACCTACTTACAGAACAGAAATAGACTCACAGACGCAGAAAATAAACTTATGGTTACAGGTCGGGGAATGGGGAGGGGAGGGATAAATTGGGAGTTTTGGATTTGCAGATACTAACTATATATGTATATATATTTCCTATATATATACACACACCATATGTTTATATACTATATATATTTATATTTATCTACTACATATAATAAAGAGATAAACGATATATATAAAATAGATAAGTAACAAGGTCCTACTGTATAGCACAGGGAACTATATCCAATTATCTTTTAATAACATATAACAAAAAAGAATATGAAAATATATATATAACTGAATCACTATGGTGTATACCGGAAACACAACATTGTAAATCGACTATAATTTTTAAAAAATTAAAAATAAATAAAAATTTTAAAATAATACAAATGAACTTATTTACAAAACAGAAAGACTCAGACAGAAAACAAACTTATGGTTATCAAAAGGAGGGGAAGGATAAGTTAGTTTAAGATTAGCAGATATGAACTACTATATACAAAACAGATAAACAACAAGGTCCTCCTGTATAGCACAAGGAACTATATTCAATACTTTGTAATAACCTATAACAAAAAATATGAAAAAGAATATATATATAACCTGAATCACTATGCTGTACACCAGAAACTAACACATTGTAAATCAACTGTACTTCAATAAAAATAAACAACACCTAGCCCTTCATTTCTCTTTATAGATTATTTATTGTTTACCTCTCCCACAGGGCCTGTCACTATGCTGATGTTACCCTAAGTACTCAATGGATGGTGACTGCTTGATGCAATTCAGTGCAACAAATCATTTATCTACTTATTATGTGTCTGCTACTCATTCATTTCCCAACAAGACACCACAGCGCTGAAGGCTGCCTGCCCCTATAAACCCTACTGAGAGAGGCTGGTGGTCAATGAATAATCAAGAAATACATTGGGATAAGTTGATGTGAAGAGGGCGGAAAAAACTATGGAGTTAGAAGTTGAGTATTTAATGGGGCAGAGAGTGAATTGCATTCAGGGGTGAGCATGGCCAGAGAAGGCTTCCTGAGGACTCTGCCTGGGAGGCAGAGGCAGAGCCGTGTGCCAGGTGCAGGCACTAAAGGAAGGCGGGAGGCCTGGGCCCAGGTGGGCGGAGCTCACCGGCGGCAGCTAGGTGCTTGTTCAGGCGGCTGGGGACAATTTTAGCCACCCCCTCATGGGGGACGGCGGGGGTTATGTCGGTGAGGGTTCAGCCTGGAAAGTGGAAGCCACTCAGGTAGTTAAGGGAAGAAGCTGTTCACTGGAGGGAAAGAGAAGCGTGGGGCGGGAAATGACCGGGCGTGGGGAACACGCGGGATGGTCTCACCTACGTTCTCAGCAGCCGGCGGCCCCCAGCGGGGCGAGCTCCGGAAGGTGACTCAGGAGTGAGGGGCGTCCGCGGGGGGAGGCGAGGGCGCTGGAGAGCCGTGGCTTCTGCTGCTCTTCTCTCTTCCAAACACCACACCGGTGCCTCCGGAGACAGGAGGGAGGGGGCAGGGCACAGCCTTGGAAAAGAAATGCCGCAGATGTTGAGAATACAGCAAAAAGTAATTAGAACCTCCTGGAACCAAGATGGCGGAAGAATGGACTTCCGGTACATCTTGCGCCTCCTACGCTATTTTACTACGCCAGCCGCTAAGTGACACCCCTCCAGGCGCCACTACGCTTCCCAGGCTGACGTAAAAGGACAGAAAGTGGGCGGGGCCAATTCCTGGAAATCCCCGCCTACTTTCCTGAAATAGAATATCCCTCCCACTTATTAGCATATGAAATTACCCAGCCCATAAAAACTAACCACCCCTTGCATCGGGGACCGCTTTCCCTTCTGAGACTGTCCCTATTTCTGCCTATGGAACGTGCATCTCACTAAATAAACTTGCTTTCACTTTACTACCGCTCACTCTTGAATTCTTTCCTATGGGAAGCCAAGGACCCTCCCTTGGCGAGGAGTGTCCCAGGGACTTACCTGAGACCTGGAACACAACCATTTTCCTGCCACAATCTCATTGGAACACCCTGGCAGGGAAACCCTACTGGACAAGGGATTTGGGGCCATGAAGGGCCAGGCAGAGGACCCCTCACCTGGGGTTCCCATATGGGGGACCACAACCAGGGCTGGGCTGGGGTAAGGAGGCTCCCCCAAGCCACCCCTACCCTTGCACGGCCCTGAGAGTAACACCTCAGAATTTGTCCCCTAGTCCCAGTCCTGTGTAAGGTGGGATTGGAGCCCCTTTAGACTGGGAGAGGCACACACCACACAACAACCCCCAGCAAAGGCCTCGAGTAAAGGAAGGCTCTCTGGAGAAAGCGATGTCTAAGCTGAAAACAGGGCTAACCAGGGGGAGCGGAGAAGTCTTCTAAGGAAGGAGAGTAGTGTGTAGAAGATCCCAGAAACCTGAGGGAGACACTTTAACAAAATTTTAAGTGTTCTGTGAGTCACACGGGGGGCTGGCCTTTGCTGGTGTCTTCTATATGGTGCAGGTACAGAGCTGGTATTCTCTGGGTCCTGGTGAATGATCCCCCCGGGATATAGAAACATGGGCTACCTGTGAAGACTTGGAGGAGGGTAACCCACCTCCCACCTGACAGCATCCTAGTCACCTCCCACCTGAGGATGACAGCAACCCCCTGAAGGAACCTCCTGCTTCTGCCCCTGCGCCCCAGTCTACACAGCAACCAGAACAACCTAACTTAAAGTAAAAGCGATCGTGTCCCATGACAGAAGCCTCCTTAGAGCCCTCCCATGGCCCCCTGTCTACTGGAGTAAAAACCTTTGTCCTTTAAGTGGCCTATAAGCCCTGCAGGGTCTCACCTCCCCCACATGCATCACAATTGGTTTTATTAAGGGCTATTTCTCTCTCCCCTTCCCCACCAGTCCATAAGCTCCTCGAGGGCAGGAATTTTTGCTTGTTTTGCACACTGCTCTGACCAATTGTTACCAGGCAGAAGCCCAAGGTCCGTGTGGCCAGAGTTTCTGATTTTTCAAGAGAAATTACACATTGGGATTTTTATGTCAAATTGGATATTTAAGTACTACCATGTAATAACATTTTTCAACAATATTGTGCTGAACATGTAAATGAGAGCCACGGATTTCCAATCTATGGTCACTGGCCCTGTGTAAAGAGGCAGCGGCCAGATTTGGAAAGCAGACTCAGAAAGGACAAGGCCCTGAGAAGATGGGGTGGAGTTGTGGGCGGGAGGCCCCTTGTTGACATGCTTGGTGATGGCCACTAGGGGGAGCGCCCCAATTCCTCCCCTCAGGTCACACCTGGCCATTCTCCACCCAAGGGAGGAAACTGTTGATGCAACCAAAACCAGAAAACATTGGTGGGAGGTCCCCAGAGGGAGGTGCATCTTGTGTGAAAAGCAAAGTGGTCCAAGGCTCTGGGGTCCACATGGCCAGGTCTGTTAAGTCTGCTCTTGGGATTTCTCTTAGGCTCTCCCCCTACTGGAATTTTTCTGGATCCTCGATCTGAATTCCTGCCTCTGAAACCCTAGGTGCCCAGATGCACCAAGGCATTGTCTACCTACAAAGCCAGGCAGGGGCAGGGCACATGCTGCTTGTCAAGAAGGCCTGGGCTTGGTTACTGGCCCAGTGCCCTTCTGTCTCATAATTTCCAACAACTTGTCGAGGAACATGGTATCTCCATTTTCGTAGACAAGGGCAAGTGACCAGAGAAGTGACAAACCCAAGGCTGCACAGTTGTGAGCAGTGGGATTTGATACAAACCCTGGGCCATCTGTCTGATGCCAGAGCCCATGTTCTGACCACCCCACCGCTCTGCCCAGGAGGAAGGCATGAGCGAGTCATAAAAGAATCAGACTGGCAGGACTGCAGGGACCTTTAAAGTCACTGAGTCCGTTGCCCCCCTGACATGGGACTCTTTTTATTTTATTTTTAATATTCTAAGACAGAAAATAAATGTAGTTTATTTAAATATTGCTTGTTAGAAACATGGTCAGTTTAGGGAGTATTCATCCAAAAACTTGAGGCAAATTCTATGTGCTGATGCATAATTTATAGTAAGATCAATCCCCGTTTATCATATGGAAAGGTACAGAATGTTCATTTAAGCTTCTTTTTTGAAAAAAAAAAAATTTTTTTGAGACCTATTTTTATTGCTTCTAGCTGTTGGTCACTAGTGATAGGTCCTGTGAATAAATCCAGCAAGATGTCCACCCCGCCGTGTCTTTCTGACTAGCTCTAATCAGAGCTTTGTCTCCCTGTGACCCAGGACCCCAGCCGCGGGACGACGTCATGCTCTTTCCGTGGGGAAGTCTGCTCTGTGTTTGACCAAAGACTACAGCACAGGCATGAAGCCCTCCTATCTTCCTGAACAACACATCCTTTATTTAAAAGGACCCCATTGAGGAAAAATATCCAACACTGGGATTTGAATCAAGATCAGGGGAGGCAAGAGCTGAGCCTGACAATGGTAGGGGTCGGTCGTTGTGGGTCCGGAGCCAGCATCTCCCATGCTGGTGAGCCCCAAGAAGAGCAGGGTCAAAGAAAGGTCATCAGGCCTGACCTTTGGGGAAGGGGGTTTTTGAGCGAGCTTCTCTGCCAAGGTTCTCAGTCTTTGAGAAAGACCTGACGCTGGTCTGGCTCCTTCTTCCCGCCAGCTGCAGACCGTCAGGCCTCTCCCCCGGAGCTCTCGGGCTCCTTCGGTCTGCTCTTGTCTGCTCAGCCAAAGGAGACATCACTTGCTGGTGCCACTTGACAGAGCGATCACAGGCCCCGCGGATGCAGATGCGTGGAGGGCGGGCGGTGGGCGTGGGGGTGGGGAGCAGGCCAGATCGGATCAAAGCTGGTGGAGATCCAGTCCGTCTCTCCCACTGGCCTCACTTGCACACTTTAACTCAACTTGCCGAATTACACGAGGTCAGTTGCTAAACCCTCCTTCCAGAAAGGCGCCCAAGAGACAGCCCTCTCTGTCAATGCGCTAATCAGATCCAGCGAGAAGTTGCTCCGGCACCTTTCCCCTAAATGGCATAATCCCGTTTCTAATTTACTGATTATGCAATAAGAAAATGTCTTCGTTAATTTCATAAGAAAAGCGCATTAGCCTACTTAGAGAGCTCATGCTTCCTTCTGAGATCATGAATAATCTCAGTTCCCGTTAATAAATGGAACCCATAAGGAAAATCAAGAGTAATTACTGTGTTTATTAACATTCGGTGATTAACATTTCAAAAGTAATTTAAATAAATACAGTGCAAATCTGAGGGGGACCCCCAAGGTAGTGATCGGTATGGAGTAAAACAGCCCTCACTGGAATCTGGACAACTTAAAATTCACGCTGTCCAAGGTGGCTGTCACCAGTGTCCAAGAATCTCAGGTTACGGAGAATGAATGGGTCCAGGGTCGCTCCCACAAGTATTTCCCCTCCACAGGCCACAGGAGCCTGGAGACGACTGTCCTTCCCCTGACATCCTACTCCTCCAGGGTCTTTGGTGACAGTTAGGTGGGAGCAGATTCCACAACAGCAGGTGGAGACCCTTGGGTGGGTGTACAAGGTACAGTCTTCTTTCTTTTTTAATTAAAAAAAATTTTTATTGACATGTAGTTGATTTACAATGTTTGTTTCAGGTATACAGCAAAGTGATTCAGTTGCACATATACATACCTATATATATTTTTTCTTTTCAGATTCTTTTCCATTATATGTTATTACAAGAAACTGAATGTAGTTCCTAGTGCTGTACACAAAGTTTTATTTCTTAACTGGCTTTGTTCCAAATTTCCTACGCCACTGTGACAGGCTGAATAATACCCCTTTGCCCCTCAAAAGATATCTACATCCTAATCCCTGCTGCTTATAAATACATTTGTTTGGTTTAAAAAAAAAAAGAAAGAAAGAAAGAAAGAAAGAAACTTTGTAGATGTGATTAAATCCAAGATCTTGAGTTGGGGAGATTATCCTGGATTATCCAGGTGGGCCCTGAATGCCATCACATGCATTCTTATAAAAGGAAGGTAGAGGGAGATTTTACTACACACAGAAGAGGAAAAAGCATGTGAGCAGGGAGGCAGAGATTGGAGTGACGTGACCACAAGCCAGGGGAATAGCCACAGCTACCAGAGAAGCCGGAAGAGGCTGGGAACAGATTGTCCCCTCCAGCCTTTGGAGGCTGCAGGGCCAGGCCAGTGAAACTGATTTCAGACTTCTGGCTTTCACCACCATGAGAGAATGAATGTATGTCCTTGTGAGCCACCGAGTTTGCAGTGATTTGTTAAAGCAGCTGTGGGACATTAATAAAGCCACCTTCATGACTTTTACCACACCTTGTGCTAGCAAAAACCTCATGAAATCATGTTTGATGCTCATCAAAATATTCAACTTAACATCATTTTAAGTGCTCATCCCTATGCCCCCTGCAATTACCTAATAAATCACCAGACCCCCAATGGAAGTGCCCCCTCACTTCAGACCCAGCTCTGCACAGCTTAGGAAGGATCCACGGTGCAGCTGGGCTTTCAAAACCGCTCCATTAAGTTCAAATTTCACTTGAAAATAATCAGAAAAAAAGAATAAAGAATCAGCCCCTTTAAAAATAGAAGCCATTTCTCCAGCAAATTTTCGCAGAGTCAGATTTTTAAACGCAGAATTGAGCAGAATCTTAAATCATTCTTGGTAGAGTTACTAACATGTAGATAAGGACACTTAAAGGGGAAGGAGGGAGCCATAGAGTGTGCTAGCAGGGGGCTGGAGCTGGTGGCTCATCTAGCTAACAGGAATCTCATTTCCCCTGCTTGAACCTGAATCGCGGGTCTCCAGGTGCTTCTCTTTTCTCTGCCTCAGGACAGAGGAATGTGTAGGTAAAGCAGGAATTGCTGTGCAAGGGAAGATTTGAGGATTTTTAAAGTTTAGGGATGGAATTGATAAGGTCCCCAACCGGAGAAGAATATGCTGAATTTTGAAGAGTTTCCCATGACTCAAGCATGGGAAAAGGCAAAGCAGGAAACTTTCATCCCCAAAATTGGAACTGCCCAAATGGGCACACACCTGGAGAGGTCTCCAATTCCAAAAGGAGAGTCAGGCTAGTCTAACTCATGCCTGTGAGTAGATTTGGATAAGCAATGGGTACTGAGAGTTAAATTCTAAAAGGGATCAGTCCTGGATTTACACCTATGGTTCCCCATTTTTTATTTTAATATTGTTTCATCACAAGTCAGTGTAGCACAGTGCTTCAAATGTGTTTGATGGAAAATTTGGTAAGTGAATAGATTCTTTTAGTTTATATACTACTGAGAAAAGTAATTTGAAAACAAAATTCTACTTTTTACTTCTAAAAGGTCTGCAGCTTAGATCATAAGCCTATCATCTGAGGCTCCATCAGCCAAGCCTGGGGGAAACTCTGATCTCGCCTAAGTGAGCCATCATATGTTTCCTCCTGTACCTCTGTGTCTCAGCACTGACCTGGTCCATTTTCTGACCATTAGCATCAGCCCAAGGCTCCAGGAGGAACCCTCTCCATCCAGATTCAGTCAAGTACTGACTCAGAGTTATGGAAGACCACTGGGATTTTTACCTCCCTAGCATCCACAGCTTCCCCTGGGGGAAACGTCTTGAAATTGCAGGGTGGGGCTAAGCCAGCCCCCATAGTTTTGAGGGGTGACCATATATTGCAGATTAAGCCAATCAGCATATCCCGTCCCCTTGGCCACAGAGAATGTTCAAGGAAGGGGTCAAAGAGAGTCAGGATCAGAACTTTTAATTCAAATGCTGGAAGAAAGAATCTCCATACCTGGGCTGAATCTGAGCATTAGTAAGACTGAAGATGCTGGCTGCCATGATAATGAGAGAGCTTTAAGGAGTAAAGTTGACAGAGTCACATCAAATCAGAAGAAAGCAGAGTTAAGATATAGAGAGATTAGGACATTGTTTGAGACCCTGGATCCAGCCATGCCTGAAGCTTCATATCCCTGCATCCTTCATTTATAGGAACCAATACATTACATTCTTTTGTGGGGGGGTGGGGGTGGATTTTCTATTATTTACATTTAAAAGTATCTTGATAAATTGAGGCTGAGGCACAAGCTATACCTTTGTAGGAAGAATGCATATGCCTCTTCTAGAGAGGCACATTACAAAAAGGTATACCTGCCTGCTTTGGCTGGGGCATGGCCAGACTTTCAGAGTTCAACCTGGATTGCAATCCGCGCTTGCCCCATATGCTGGGTTTCCTTGTGCAGAGATTAACCTGTGCAACTATACTTGACAGTCCCATGACTCAGAAGGATTTCCTCCTTGTGGTAGCCAGCCTCCAAGATGACCTCCAGGGAGCCTCACCTCCTGGTGTTCACACCCTCACATAATCCCTCCGAGCCCCACAGAGGGCTGGCTGTGTAACCAATAAGCTATTGTAGAGGGAAGGTGAGTAGCTTCTGAAGCTAGGTCGTAAACATGGCAGCAGCTCTGTCTTACTGGCTCTTGGATCGCTCTCTCTGGGGGAAGCTGGCTACCAGGTCATGAGGATACTCAAGCAGCCCAAAGGAGAGGCTCCTTGCGTTAAGAGCTGAGGCCTCCTACCAATAGCCACCACCAGCTCATCAACCACATGAATGAGTCATCTTGGAAGCAGGTCCTCCAGCCTCAGTCAAGCCTTCAGATGATGCAGCCCCTGCTGACACCATGACTGCAACCTCTTAAGAGACCCCAAGCCAGAAGCACCCGGCTCAGCTGCTCCTGAATTCCTGATCCACAGAAACCATGAGCTAATAGATATTTATTGTTGTGTTAAGCCACTATATTTTGCAGGAATTGTTCCATAACAGTGGGTAACTAGTTTTCTCTTCCCTGATCTATCTCTCCTTCCTGGCGAAATTCCCTGATTCCTTTACTAGGCTACCCACTCCTGCCCCACACAGCCCTTCAACCTCATCCTCTTCCTCCAGTTGTGGTTTTCTCTCTAAGGATCACCCTTCAGTGCAGCCCCCACGCTCTCTCCCCTCTCTCTCCATTCCAGCCTTCCTCCTCCAGCTGAAGAAATGGCTCTTTTTCATTCCTATGTCCCCACTCATTTTCCTCTTGACAAATGCCATGACAACAATTACGGTTGACAATCCTTGCTATAGGAAAGTAGATTTCTTCATATATCCTAGTAGACAGGGAAATTTGTTTTTTATTGTTTTGGGGTTTTTTGGGTTTTGTTTTTTGGTTTTTTGGTGGCTGTCCTCTCCTTTGCCCCATCTTCCCAAACTACAGAGGGGGAAAAATCTCCCACATCCCCTTCGTGGGAAGTCAGGGCAGTCTGAAAAGCCCTGTGAATTCTGATTTTTCACAGGGCTTTTGCAGTGGCAGAAGGGGGCTGGGGAGCAGTGTGCCACAATTGTCATGGCAACACGCTCCCTGGTGGGTCCTGGGCTGCACTCCCAGGCAGGGGAAGCAGCTCCCAAGTGTGTCTCTCGCTATGGGCATCAGAAGGCGAGCTGCCCTGGAAACAGGAGGGGCTGAGGCAGCAAGGCTTAGCAAGTATCCAGTCTCAACAGCCAGACTGCCAGGTAGGCAAAGCCAGTGAGTCTGGTACTAGGGGAACAGGTAAGCTTGACCCAGGGCCTAATCAGAGCCCCACATGGGCAGGTCTCTACCCTCCCTGCATGATTTTTATTCCCTGATGATGTGGTCAGTTTGGGGCTGCAGGTGACTCCTGGCTCTGGGAATAAAAGTCAGCAAAGTCCATTACCCACTGTGTCAGTGGTTCCCAAACTTGGCTATTCATTGACACCCCTGGAGATCTTTACAATATCTTGATGCCTGCTTCCCCCTCCTGGATATTGATTTACTGAGTATGGAGTACAGGGTTGCCATCAGGATATTTTAAGTCTCCAGGTGATTCTGATATACAGCAAGAGGTGGGAACCTTGCACTCAGCCAAGGGTCTCAGCCAGGTCTGTGCGTGAGAACCACCAAGGAACTTAAGCATGCACACCACCTAGACCTCCCCAACCAAAGTCTCCTCAGTGGGTCCCAGGTATCTGAATTTGTCACAAGCTCCCAGTGATTCCAGTGAACTGCTGGTGTTTTATATCATGAATCCAGCATAACATAAGGTAAAGCTTTGTAGAGTGGATGGTCAACAAGGAATGTGGGAGAATTGGGACTGGACTGGGGGCTTCCATGGGCCTCATTTTCCTCCTAGGGGTAGGTCTGGATGGGAGATGTTGCACCGAAATTGTGAAGTTAAAATTGTTATTTGGAAGTCCCAAAAGGAGCTGGCACTGCTGTTTTTGTATGACTCAATTTAATACCAACTCACTAGGATACTATTTCAAGAGGCAGGGAGGGTGGGGGCACATGGGGAGGGTCAGAGTTCAAGGTTCCAGGTAGCCCCACAGGCTTACCTGCACGTGATATATGTGCAATTATAGGACCCTGCTGGAGTTATCTTCCCAAAGTTAATTCTTGATCCCATCCCGTGACCAGCATAGACCTGGACTCCGCATCTCAGTAACCTTCTGCTCAGAGCTTCAGGGCCTGATGCCCTGCTCAGGAGGCTAACAGGTTCAGCCCCTATAAGGCAAGTGTTGCTGGAAGATGGAGCTCACCATGGGAAAAAGTGTCCAGATCCCCTGCCTAACCTGGTGAAGGGCCACCGGTACAAGATCTCTGTTCAAGATCTCTATTCCCTTGCTTACTATGAGTATTTCATTTTCTTTTCTTTTCTTTTCTATTTTTTTGGTGGGGGGAGGTAATTATGTTTGTTTATTTTTAGAGGAGGTACTGGGGATTGAACCCAGGACCTTGTGTATGCTAAGCATGCACTCTACCACTGAGCTATACCCTCCCCCCTCATTTTCTTAATACTCTTTTTTTATTAGCTTTAGATTGCAGAAGTCATATGTGCTCATTGAAACTAATGAAAAGATGCCAAGATTTATAAAGAAAGGGTCATCTCCTCCTACCCTCCCCTCCATTTCCACTGCCTTTCCCCCCAAATGACCAATGTTTACAGCCACCTCATTTAATTTTTGTTAGGAAGTGAGTTGGTTCCACATCAATGAATTTGTCCATAAATCAACTGTCCTTTTTTGTGAACCCTGCTACACTGTTGGTGGGAATATAAATTGGTGCAGTCACTATGGAAAACAGTATGGAGGTTCCTTAAAAGACTAAAGATAGTTACCATATGATCCAGCAATCCCACTCCTGTGCATATATGCAGAAAAGATGAAAACTCTAATACGAAAAGGTACATGTACCCCAATGTTCATAAGCAGCACTATTTACAAAAGCCAAGACATGGGTGCAACCTAAATGCCCATTAATTGATGAATGGATAAAGATGTTTTATATATACTATATATATATAGAGAGAGAGAGAGAACACACACATATACAAAGGAATACTACTCAGCTGTAAAAAAGAATGAAATAATGTCATTTGCAGCAATATGGATGGACCTAGAGATTATCATACTAAGTGAAATGAGTCACACAGAGAAAAACAACTACCATATGATATCACTTATACTTGGAATCTAAAAAAAATGACACAGATAAACTTATTTATAAAACAAAAACAGACTCACAGACATAGAAAACAAACTTATGATTATTAAAGGGGAAATCGGGGGAGGGATAAATTAGGAGTTTGGGATTAACAGATACATACCACTATATATAAAAGAGAGAAATAACAAGGATTATACTGTACAGCACAGGGAACTATATTCTATATAAAATCTATAATAGAAAATAATCTGAAAAGGAAAAAAATATATAGCTGAATCACTTTGCTGTACACCTGAAACTAACACAATATTGTCAATCAACTAAACTTCTGTCCCTTTTACTTGCAAACACTTGAAATAACTTGAGGTAGTTTAAGCACTGTGGATGAAGGTGGTCATGGTTGGATGAGTCCCCCTGCAAAATTCATATGTTGAAACCTAACCCCCAGTGTGATGGTATTAGGAGGTGGGGTGTTTGGGAGCTGAGCAGGTCATGAGGATGGAGCCCTCATGAATGGGATTAGTGCCTTTGTAAAAGAGACCCCACAGAGCTGCCTTGCCCCTTCTGCCCTGTGAGGACACCGTGAGAAGGGGGCCGTCTACGAACAAAGAAGTGGATCCTCACCAGACGCTCAATCTGCTGACACCCTGATCTTGGACTTTAGCTTCCAGAACTGTGAGAATTAAATTTCTGTTTAGAAACTACCCAGCCTCTGGTATTCTGTTATAGCAGCCAAAATGGACTAAGACAAAGATCATTTTAAAAAGGGGTACACAGTGCCTTGACTTTTAAAATGGAAGGGCTCAGGGTCATTGCCACTCTTACAAAACTTCGTATCTGAGAAAGCTCTCTAGTTCATGAGCCACCCTTCAATGCATTGCCTACTTTGGTTTTCCCAGCGGTGAGATCAGTAGGGCAGAGACCTTTGTTCCTGTTGCACAGATGAGGAGACTGAGGCTCCAGCCACATCACCTGCTTTTCAAGCTTCGTTCAGGATCTGCTGACTCAGCTCTGCCTTGTCTGTCTGTGCTGCTCAGCATGCTCATGAATGTCCATTACCGACACCTTAATGAGATCTTGAGTGAGAAATGGCTCTGGGCTAACATACTTTTCATTTTCTTGAGTCTTTTTTAGTAATTCTCCCAGATCCTTCTCCCCATCAGTGTCAACTGTCAGCTGGCGCTTCCTCCTGCTGTCAAGACACCTTGTTCCATATAGTATGGACCAAAAAACTAGCTAAGAAAAATTAGTTTGTTAGAATTGTTTGAAAACTGAGCAGGTAGGCTCTCACTGAGATCCTGAAGGACTTTCCTAACAGGTAGGTACATGGAAGAGGCTTGGGTACATAGACTTTCTTTTTTTTATTATGGGAAATTTCAAACCTATAAAAAAGGAGAGAGAACAGACTAATGACCCCCCTCTGGTTGAAGGATCCCACCTTCAACAATTAACTACATGGTACACATTTCTTGCCTTGTTTGTCCAAAATTCCCTTTTGCTCAGTTCTTGTTGAATTCTGGATTCCTGAAGGACCTGGATATTCCCGTACTGTTAGCATCAACTTTGGATACCCATAGAGGACCCTATCATGCAGTTTCATTTCTTAGTGGTAACTCAAGATGCACAAAACAACAAGGCTCTACTGTATAGCACAAGGAATTATATTCACTAGTCTTGCAGTAACCTATAATGAAAAAGAATATTAAAAGAAATATATGTATGTATACGGATGACTGAAACATTATGCTGTCCACCAGAAATTGACACAACATTGTAAACTAACTATACTTCATTTAAAAAAAAAAAAAGATGCTGGCCCGGGCAGCTTTGAAGGGCAATTTGCTACAAGGTTCTCACAAAGCCCATCTTCCCCCATCTTCAGGCTGCGTCCAGGGTCCACATGCTCCTCAGGCTCTGGCCTCTAGGTGACCACCGGAGAGCATTTGCCTGACCGGGAGATCCTGCTGGGGAAGTCAGGAGGAATGTAAACCTGTCTTCTATTTCCTCATCAAGGTTGTCCTGGAAGGCTCTGGAAGGAATTTTTATTAGTCTATAGAGTAAATTAGCATGAATTCCATCTGCTTATGACATCAGGACAATCATCATTAATAAATGATGATTAATAAAGCCACCCTCTGGCTTCTCAGATCCTAGATTTGGGTAAAGTCTCTTCCAGTCTGAACCCAGACCAGTGCCTGCTCGCTAGAGCTGGACTCTCGACTGAGAACACTCCCCAGACGGCCTCCTGTGAGCGGATCCTTCCTGTGGTCTCCTGAAACAGGTATCACCACCCCTCTTCTGCAGACGAGGAAATGGAGGTTCCCAGAGGTGAAGCCACTTGTCCCGGGTGTGTAATTAGTAAGCAAAAAAGTTGGGACTCCGATGAGCCTAATAATTTGAGTCATCATTAATAAATGGAGAGCTAATTATAGTCATTGAAGAGCCTGTTCCTTTTCTGTCGTGATTAATTCTGAATTTATTTTTAGTCTTCTAAAGAATGGAGACTTGTGGTGAGGTTTTGTTCAGAAGCTAGAAACGTGCTATTTCCAGCAGTCTTCCAGGGTCAAGCCAACAAGCAGCAAGGTCATCCTTGTGCCTTTATTCAAAGCTCAAGATTCCCCGGGGATTTGTGTCCACCTAAGCTGCTTTGGACAATGATATTCCCATCTTGATAAGTGAGGCAGCACCTCCATAGGTAAACTCCAGTCTCAGCCACACTGTTGGGGAAAGGGGTTAGGGTCTGGCTTGTCTTTGGGGGTAAGAGAAGCAGGCTAGGATGTTAATCAGAAGCCCATCCTCTGTGTGTGTGTGTGTGTGTGTGTGTGTGTGTGTGTGTGTGTATTTTTCCATGCTTTCCATATGCTAATAGCCGCCATCAAGTTGCAGGTGGATCTTCTCCCTGGGGACACTCCGTCTCTTTAATGTAGCTTTGCCTATCTCTGCTGGACTCCTTGAGGGGTATTTTGTTGTTATTTACTCCTGGGGGGGATCTCATTTCCATACTTTCTGCTGCAGCCACCCTGGGACGAGTGCGAAGGGGGTGGACACTCCTTTGCTCCTCACCCACCAAGGCCGGTGGAAAGACAGACTTCAATTTCTAAATGTTATTTTTGGCCCCACAACTGACAATTTCTCTGAGGTCTTTTCTACTCTTCAAGCTTCTTTTAGTGAATGTCACTGAGGAAGTGGGGTCTGGTCCTCCTTGGTTTCAGAGCCTAGTCGGGTTGGGGGTAGGGGAGGTGGGGGGAAAGATGGGCTGTATTTTCTCTTCCTCCTCCCTCCCTGCTCTCGCACCCCCTTTCTCTTATTCTATAGTCTCTGTCTCCTCTCTTCCCCACAATGCCTCCCCTCCTCATTTATCCCTTATGTCTCTGCCTCCCACCTTCTGCCTCTGGCTCTGATTCCACGCCTCTCAGCATCTGTTTAAGTGGTGGTGTGCCTGCCCAAATAGGATACACATGCAAACCTTCCCTTCTTATAAATGACAATGTTCTCTGATGGTACAAGGAATACCTGGAAATGAGTCTGGCAACCTTGGTGTTAAGGATGGTGTTTCTCAAAGTACAGCGTAAGGACTCCAGTAGAAAAATCTGGAGTTTTATTGAAAACACAGATTCCTGGGCCCATTGTAGACCCACTAAATCAGAATCTCCAGGAATAGGCATCATTTTTAGCATGCTCTTCGGTGGTTCTTAGATACACTTAAGTTTCAGACTCTTTGGCTACACTTCTGACTCACACTCCAGATGGGAGAACTGGGGAGGGGATGGATGAAGCTCTGAATGTTTTTTCTCTTCCTCGTGGTCCCAACGCCAGTTTTTTTTTTTTTTTTCCCCAGACTCCAAGAGAAGAACTGGACTCATTTATTTTTTCCAAAGTCATGGTTTCAAAAGGCTTATTTTCAGTACCCTAACTTTCTTTTCCTTCCCACTGTCTTCTTGAAGCTGAATCTTGAGATTCCCAAGAAATGCACAGAACACCCACTACAACGCAGGAAGACAACTTTAGAACCTCTTATTGTGTATAATGTATGTTTTAATATAACTGTTTTAAAATTTTAATCTTGTGTATTATACTCATTAGTTTAGTGGTTCATGTATTTAATTTATAAAAAATAGAAATACATCTATTTGGGAGTTTTACTGATAGAGGTCCACAGTCGATAAAGTCGTAAGAATATCACTCTAGAATCAAGATACTACCTATTCTTTGGGGTCAGGCACTATATTATTCTCTTTAACAAACTGCCTTGAAGCATAGCACGTCCATACAGAAAAGTGCATGAGGTAAATGTACCGTCTGGAGAATCACCCTGTGTAACTAGCATCCAGATCAAAAACTGGATATTATCAGCATCCCAGGTCCACCCCCCAACCCCATGCCCTCACTACTCCTTCCTCAAATAGTGACTCTCTTGACTTTGAGGAATTTCACAGAAACAGAACCACGCTATATGTACCCTTTAGTGTTTGGCTTCTTTCGTTCAACATTACATCTGTGGGATTCACTTACATGGAGCAATAGTTTGTTCATTCTCAAAGTGTAAAGTTTTCCATTGTGTAAATCTGTCATCCTTTATCCACTCTGCTGTGGTGAACACTGGGCTGTAATCGGTTTGGGGCTATTATGAACAGGGCTGCTGTATGCACTGTGTATGTCTTTTGGTGAACGTATGAACACATCTCAGGTGGCTCTGTACCTAGGAGGGGAATGGATGATTCAGAAAAGATGCTCCATACAGCTTTGCCAAGCACCACGATCACAAGGGGCTCCTCTCAGCGAGCACGCCAGGAGCCCCATGGCCTCACAATGCCTGCTATTTTCTAGTTTGTTTTTATATTTACCTGGTGAGTGTATATTGTTACCACCTTATGATTTTGATTTGCTTTTCTTGACTGATTAACGAGGTGGAGCACCTTCTAATGTGATTGGCCATTTGGATATTTTCTTTTATGCGATGCCTGTTCAAGTCTTCTGCCCTTTTTTCTATGGTGCCATCCGTCTTTTTCTTACAGATCCATAGGAATTCTTTATACATGCTCCATACTTTTATAGCATGTGCTTAATAGCTTGTTGCTGAATGAACCCATATGCATGGATTTGGGAAAGCACCCTTGTTGAATAAATGAGGCCTTTATATGTTTTTGTTTATTTTTTGGTTCATGCTCGCAGCTTCTTTGAAGTATAATGTACATACCCCCAAATTTACTTGTTTTAAGTGTACAATTCAGTGATTTTCAGAGCTGGGCAACCATACTGCAGTCCAATTTTAGAACACTGTTATCACCCCCAGAAGAAACTTCCTGCCCCTTTGCATACTTTCTATTCCCACTTCTAGCCCCAGGCAACTGCTTATCTGCTAACTGTTTCTATAGATTTGCCCTTTCTGGACATTTTCTATAAATGCAATCATACAATATGTAGCCTTTTGTGTCGTATGATGTCTTTGAGATTCATCCGTGGTGTAGATCAGTGCTCTATTCCTTTTTTGTGGCAGAGGGAATAGCCCATTGTCTGGGTAGACCACACCTTCTCTATCAGCTGATGGGCACTGGGATCATTTCCGCTTTTTGGCTCTTAGTAATACTGCTGCTATGGATGGTCACTGCAAGCTTTTGTGTGGCCATTTGTTTTCATTTCTCTTGGGTAGATACCTAGGAGTATTGCTGGGTCAAATGGCAAATTTATGTTTAACTTTTTAAGAAACTGAAACCCTTAAATTTCTCTGCCATCCATAGGCTGCTGATGGAAAGGCACATGAGGCTGTTTTGAGTAGAAAAGAATGATCTGCCAGCACATAGCTATCAAACGTGCAGTGTTGAGAAAAAGCTAAGAAAGAGGGACTAAAGCCTGCTCTTACGAGTTTACAGCCTAATCCAGATGTTCTAACACATGTGTTTATGGAGTAACTCAGCAATTTGGGAAATCTGAATATGAACAAAGGCAAACAATCTGTGCAAAACGAATCTGGGAAGCAGTGAATGCCTACTTTTTGCCAGACTCAATGTTAGGCTTTAAGAGGGATAGATGGAAATTTAAAGCAAACATGTTTTCCCTCCCCCAAGTCCTCCACCCAGTTACTAAGCAACTAATCAGTAAAACAAGAGTTATCAAAGAAGTTAACAATTTAAAGATTCAAATACAAGTTCAAGATAATAATAGAAAATGGGGGGTTGGGGCAGGGGAGGAAGGCAAGGAGGAAAACAGATAAGGGAGGAACTCATCCTTCCTTCAAGATCTGGTGCGAAAATAGAAACCCAGAGTGTGTTCCTTTAAAATTTTTGACATTCCAAAGATGTAAGGGTTTCCCCTCCTATTATTGTCCTGGAAATCTAAGTTCAAAAAGAAGTGTTGGATAGTAAATAACCAGGACCATTGGACTAAATCAATAGATAAAAATGACCACTAATATTTGAGTACTTAATGTGCCAGATATTGCTCCAAACAGTTAAGATTTTTACTCATTTAATCCTCTTAATAACTTATGATAGAAATACTACTATCATCTTCTAATGATGAGGAAAATGAGGCTCAGAGAGGTTAAGTAAGTTGCGCAAGGGCCCACAGCTAGAAGATGGCAGAACTGAGGTTTGGATACAGGGAGACCAGAGCCTACACATTTTTTTTTTTTTTAACAGAGGGACTGGGGATTGAACCTAAGACCTTGTGCATGCTAAACATGCGCTCTACCACTGAGTTATGCCCTCCCCCCAAGGGCTTACATATTGAACCACCTCAAGTCCCATAGTCCAGCTGATGGACTCAGCCTCCAGTCACAGGTGGGGAAATAGACCCAGAGGTGTCTGGATTTGTCTGAGGTCACTTGATTGATAAGAGATCAGGGACAGGAGTTCCACTGATGCTGGTGCAGTCTTACTTCTATCAAGACTGATGACAGCCTTTTCTTAAAATGCTATTTGTGGGATGAGCCACAAGGATACACAGGTTTCTGACTCTGGCAGCATGGACTAGAAGAAGCAGTGCTCGATGTACAACAAGCCAGACCTGACCTCTGCTGTTGACTGGCCATATATATTATGGTGGGCAAGTCATACCCTCTGAGCCCAGTTTTTCTGCTTGTAAACGGGGGGCAATAACCACACCAGCTCATAGGATTACAAGAATGAAATGAAAGAATTGAAGAGGTTGACAGCCTTGCTCACTTTTGGTGCTGTAGAACTGTTTGGGGAGGGTCATTTGGAACTGAAGTGTGTGGGATGCTGTGTAGGCTGAGATGTCTCAAGTCCTAAACTGAATCTCAGTTTGCTGATGGGCACCCTGGAGGATTTTGGGTTGCAGGAAGGCTCTGGACCAGCTGTCCTAACTTGAACTGGGCCATATCATCAGATACGAAACCTGAGATTAACCTGTTGACAGTCACACATGGCCGAGATACAGGGCATTCCAGTCCCTTTAACACTTGATTGAGGGGAGGGTATAGCTCAGTGGTCAAGTGCTTGCTTAGCATGCACAGGGTCCTGGGTTCAATCCCCAATACCTCCACTTAAATAAACAAACGAACCTAATTACCTCCCCCCAAAAACAAAAATAAAATTATTTTTTAGAAGACTTGATTAGGTCAGTTACTTTTTCGTGACTGTTTTCTATATCAAATTTCACAGCTCTGCTTTAAGGGACTCTCAGTGGTGACGGTGGTCAAGAGTTGGTTTCCCTTTGATTGTAGAGAAGGAAGGGTTTGTGAGTTTGCAATTGATGGAGTATTATAAACAACCTGCCTTTGTCAACTTGCCTATTGCCAGAGGCCAGGCTGAGGCTGCCTAGGAGAGATGACTTAAATGCAGAATGTGGCTCAACAGGGATTCTCAAAGCTAGGGTGGGCCTGGGGATAAGCATTTAAAAAGTTACTCAGGTGATTCTAATGAGAACCACCGATTCAAAGCATGGAAAGATGTGAGAGGTCTTAAGGCTCTGGCAGCCCAGCCAGATTGGTTTGGTAAAGTGTATCCAGGAAAGCACAGTGAGAGATGAGGCTGGGGGAGGGCCTGAAATGCACAGGCTGAGAAGTCAGTACTCAATGTAAAGGGCAATAGGGAGCCATGGAAGGTTACTGAGGAGGATGTAAGGATAGGCAATTAGAAGTATACAGAGAAATTAAAGAGTCCAGCTATTTACAATTTAGGAAGTGGAATTTAAGTTTTCCTATAGAGTAGGCTAACAAAGAAAGCTGTCTTTTACTTCTATATCCTCAGTTTAAGGTCAGCTTCCTTCAGCACCTAGGTCCACTGCTCCCTGCATAGCAGGAGCTTGTCCAAATGAATTTTGCAGTTATCTGGCACATTGTGTGGAAGGTGGCAGCCTCCCACTAATGTTTGTTGACTGAGTAAATGAATGTAGACTCCTCAGCCTGGCCCATCTCTATTTCAAGAGGTCTGGCACCCAGGGCCAGCCTCCCCTTCGCATGCAATATCATGAGGGCTGTTTCTCTCACCTTCCCGCTCTTCTCCTTTGATGCCCATCGACCTGCTTCCAATTCTACCAACTCGGGTTCCGACTCCGTCGCCTCCCCGCTCTGTCCCTCCGGTGTAACACGCTGCCACCCGGCTTCCCGGCTGAGGCGCCTGGCTTCAAACCTGTCTTTCACCCATTGTCCAGTTTCCGGTGAGTCAAGTATAACCCCAGGTTCAACTCCTATAGTGACGGCCACAAACACATTCCCTCACAGGCACCTCAGAGGAGGCGCCCGCCCGCCACGGGCCACCAGGCCAACAAAACAGGCAGAGACGGGCGTTTCTATTCCCGCGGCTCTCGGTGGCGGTGGGGTTGTGAGCCGGGAGACCCCTCCCCAGTGACCAGCCCCCTTTGCGACGGAGCGCCCGGCCCTCAGCGGGCGTGGCCGCCCTGGTCCAGCCCCCGCCCCGCCCCCTCGCGCCGAGCGAGCCCCCACCCGGCCGCCAGCCCCCTCTCCACGTCCGCCGCCACTCCCTCGCCGCGGAGCCGGGCTGAGGGGGATGCTCCGGGTCCCACCTCCGCGGGGAGCTGCGCATTTCCGCGCGCCAGAGCCGCCCGGGCTCCGGCTGGGCCCTCGCGGCAGGCTGCCCGCGTTCCGCGTCCCCGGGAAGTTGTCTCCGGAGCCCGCGGTGCCTCGGGTCTCCTCCCCCTGAGCCCCGCCCCAAGCTGGGAGCCGTGAGCCGCCTGGCCCGGGGGCGTCGCCGCTCGCTCTCCGAAGCCCGCGAGTCTTCGCTTCTCTGCGCGGGGTGTGCGTCCCCCGCCCGGCCGGGGACCCCGTGCACCCCCGAGACGGCGCGCGCCCAGAGCGCGGGAGCCCGGAGCGCCGGGCGCCTGGGATCCGGCGGAGCCGCTGCCCAGCCCGCTGGGCTCGGCAGGGATGCAGGCTGCGCTGTGAACCCGGGCGCCAAGGCCATGTCCGGCGCCCGCTGCCGGACCCTGTACCCCTTCTCTGGGGAGCGGCATGGCCAGGGGCTGCGCTTCGCCGCGGGCGAGCTCATCACGCTGCTGCAGGTCCCGGACGGCGGCTGGTGGGAAGGCGAGAAGGAGGACGGGCTCCGCGGCTGGTTCCCAGCGAGCTACGTGCAGTTGCTGGAGGTAAGAAGCGAGGGCCGGGGCTGAGAGGCCGGGGCATCCGTCCTCGGCGTGCATGCAGACCTGTTGCCCGCGCCGCGGAGACCGGAGCCACCCCTTCCCGAGGGGCACCCGACCCGGGGCCGCGCGCTCCTAGGAGCCGCGAGGGCGGCGGGCGCTCCTCGGGGCGTGGGCAGTGCGGGGCTCGACCCCCGAGCGCCCCCCGTGCCGGGCCTCGCGAGCACATCGTGGCCGCCCCGAGGAAGCGAGAACTTGTTGCCTGTATGAGTTCTGGAGCGAGCGGGCGGGCGCGTTCCGGCGGTGGCCGGAGCCGCCAGAGGGCTGCCGAGCCCGCGGTCTGGGGAAGACGCACGGAGGATCGGGATCGGAAAAGTGGCACCGCCTGGGCCCCGGAGCCCCGAGCCTGCCGACCCGTGTACGGTCGTGCTGCGGCGGGTCGGACTGCCTGACCGCCTCGGGGCCGCCCACTTGCTGGTCAGCTGCGCCTGGCTGGCCACCAGCCCGAGCCCCGTCCGCAGGCTTGATCCAGGCGTGCCGCAGCCCCCGGCCAGCGCCTCCTCCCCGACCCAGCTTCCCCAGGCCAAGGTTCAGAACCTGAAAAGTGGCTTGTCCTGGGGTTCTGTCCTGGCCCCGGGGCTTCACAGGACCTGCTGAGCCAAGCCAGCTGGCTGTTTATTGTCTGGGTGACAGTTGGGAGGCCTCACTGTCCTCCCATTGCAGAGCTCATGGTTACAGACTGAGTGGGATCTGAAGTTTCTAAAGTCCTTTGGTGGGGGGACGCGGGGGGTTACGGGATGTTCCCTTTAGTGAAAGGCTGCGCGACCCCAGGACTGCTGTAGACACTGTGAGCACACAGGAATATTCTGGCAAAACACTGTCCAAATCATAGAGATTGAATTCATTAATAATTTAACCTCTGACCTACTTCATGAAGAACAAAGTAGCAAATTTTGACTGAAAATACTCTGTGCAACTCCAAAAAGAAAAAAAGAAAGATAGAGGCGAATTGGTTATGGGTGAGCTTGCCTGAGAAATAGCCCGTGGAAACATTATCAAAAACAGAGCCTGGCCTCCTGCAGGTACGTCTCTTTCAGGTTCGGGGTAACCAGCAAAATCTCCCCTAAATGGATTAGTAGCATTTGAGTAAAGTTGAGGCTAGAAGGAGCTTTCACAGGCTGTCTGCTGAGTATGTTTGGGACCTTCTGGGTTCTGTAATTTGAGAACCTGTGTGCGTGGGAGAGGCTCAGGTGTTCCTCAGCTTTCCTGGTTCCCTTCTTGAGATTCAGGAGTGAAAGAAAGCGAGTGAGTTGCTGCTTCTGAAGACCTGGAGCCTCCTGTTTCCAGCCCAGAAGCCCTGGGAGAGACTATTATAGAGTCCTCCGGTGGCCACAGTTTTCCAGGAAATACTGATGTGGAAATTTGGCTGCTGGAGGTCCGGTGAGGAGCGTCCCTGGCTGGACTGAGCCAGCTGTGTGTTGGGTGGGGGTGAGGCTGCTGGGTTTGTAGGCTGTGTTAGCAAGAGTGAAGTGGCTCAGCTTTCTCTTCCTGGGGAAAGTGAATCAGACCCAGGGGAACCTGCAGAAAGATCATCTGGGACAGTCGTGGGTGTGTCAATCTCAGTTCTGTGGCATACACATACACAGGAAATCTCTGTCGCCTAAGGGGCTCTCAGACGTCTACCCATCTGTGTGAGCAGTACCCCAGAGGAGCCTCCATTTGTTCAGCACCTACTTGGCATGGTACATACATGGTCAGCAATTCACCTGACAGCCCTGGGAAGGGGAGGCACTATCCCCATTTTATAGGCAGACAAACTGAGTATGAGACAGGTGAAGGCAATCACCCAAGGAGTTATGTTGGTATACTTGGTTAGTGGCTCAGCTGACTGAATGTTCCCATGTCTCTTTTAAATCCAATACCCTGGGCCCAAATGTACCAGAAGGCAAGTGAAGGCAGGATCTGGGTCCTTGTGGGAAAGGGCCAGTGCAGCCCCTGAGGTCAGCATGCTGGTGACAGCATCCATGAGGGGAGGCTGGGATGCTGGGGTGACAGTGAGGGCAGTGGCTCCTTCCCACATAGAGCATCTCTTCTGTGAACCCTGAAGTTTGGTTTCACCCAGAGCTGGCTGGTTTTCCCAGCCAAGGCAGGAGTGGGCCTCAGCCCTGGGACTCTTTTCAGGGCAAAACAGATGCAGTTTCAACAGGGCCCTTTGTGTCTGGTAACCTTGTGCATGAGCAGGCTGGACCTCAGGGCTGGGTACAGATGGAGTATATGCAGGTAGAGTCCCTTGGGATGGAGTGAGTCCCCAGAGACAAAGTGGATGAGTGGAAAATGCAGAACTCCCGAGGGGTCACTGGTGGTGGACTGGCCAAAGTAACGAATCCTGAGCCTAAAGGAGCACCAGTCATGTGTTCCTCAAGGCTGGCAGTTGGTGCAGAAGCCAGGAGGCAAGAGAAGGGGCCCAGGGATACGAGAAGTGGAAAAACCCCCGCTACTGGGGTGCCTGGCAACGAGCTTGCTGGGAGCATGGAGTTCAGACGGCCAGGGGAGCTATTGGGGTTACAAGTACAGACAGAATGGACCTCACCAGCCTCCTGCAGGAGGAGGGGGAGGGTGGGTACACAGCTGAGATGGCACCGCCAGCATCGCCCCCGCCCCAGTGTACCATGTGCTCTCTGGTGGAAAGAGTGATTCCAGGAAACCCCATCTTGGCAAAAATGTGCTAAAGATTGAGAGCAGTGTGTGCAAAATGAACGTGCCCCGAGTATTTCCCCCTTGTGCATGTGAAAAAAGGGGAACCAAGTGGCCCTGGTTTACAGGAAGCATGTCGGGGAGCTGGGAGCTGACTGAGAGGGCCAGAAGATCTGCCCTGGTGGCCAGCCAGCCCTGGGGGAGAGGCCAGTTTGGTGGAGGTTCTGGTTCTGGTTACTGGGGAAATCTCTTTGGCCAAGACCCCAAGGAAATGGTGGGACAGGGTGGCCACCAGGGAAGCCTCAGCCAAGCAGTGATGGTGGGCAACTAGTGGCTGCAAGGATCCTGCAGGTGGGCAGCCTTCCAGAGGGTGCTGGGAGGAGGGAGCCAGCTGCTCCCAGAGGAGGGAGGAGGCCTAGCAGATAAGGCCCACAGCTGCCCAGGAGTTATCAAGGCCTTTAGATAGAAGCCACCAGAAGCATCTTTCTTGAGGGTCTGTTCAGCCATGAGGAGGGAGAGAAGCTGAGAGAGACATGGTCAAGAAGGAGCCGAGGTGATGCTCTTACCTCGAATGAGGAGAGGAAATTAGGGATGTGGAAGATGCTGTAAGACGTCTTCGAAAACGGCCAGAGCTCTTGGGAAGTCATGCTGGTGGGTAATAAGATTGGAATGCAGACACAACAGCTTTCCTTGAATGAGGGTGCTGTTCTCAGAATCCATGACCTGGCTGCAAGGTCTGGACCTCAGAGGTACTAACAGAATATGAGACTGCCCACCAAACCAGTTGGCTGCAGAGGGTCACCCTTGGACTTGACCTCCTTCTCTCCACCTTCTGTTCTCCCGTTTTGGGTTCATGTGATTGTGCTGCAAGAGTTTACAAGATGTGGCTGGGGGGAGAGGGATACAGAGCTGGGGATGTGGGCTGGGCTGTAGATAATTAAGGGATAATGTTTTATCCATTGCTATGTTACAAGCCACCCCCAAACTTAACGTCACAAAACAACCACTTACTATCTCCTTCATTTCTGTGGGTCGATGGGGCTCAGCTGGGCAGTTCTTCTGGTCTATCTTGGTTCCTCTCGCGCATTTGCAGTTGGATGGTGGCTGCCGCTAGGGTCCTGGAGGCTCAGCTGGGCTGGAACCTCCAAAATGACATCTTCACTCCCATGTCTGGTGTCTTGGTGCTCTTCCCCGGGGCCTCCCTCTCTGCCTGGCGTCTTATCCTCTGCTGCCTTTCTCTTCAGCAGGGGGCAGTTGGAGTTTTTACATACTGGCTTCCAGGAACACAGAAGTGTGAATTGCCAGGCCTTCTCAAGGCTTAGGCTCAGAACTAGCACATCAGTTCCAGCATGTCCCATTGGTAAAGTGAGTTGCAGGACCAGTCCGGATTCAGTGTGGGAGGGAGATGCAAACAGGTGTGGATGCAGCAAGGCAAGGTTTATTGAGGGCCATTTTGCAAACTGGCTGCCTCAGAAGGGTAGTCTGTCACCATCCTTGGAGGCTTTTTTTTTTTTTTTAAAGACCCCAGGGATTACTTGGAGTGGGGGAGGGTATATAGCTCAGTGGTAGAGTGTGTGCTTAGCATGCACAGGGTCTTGGGTTCAATCCCCTGTGCCTCCATTTAAAAAAAAAAAAAAAGACACCAGGAATTTCTTTATCCCATAGGACAAATGGTGGCAGCTGAATTTGAAACCAGATTTTCCTGTCCCTGAAGCCTGGGGTCTGTCTCCCGGGCCATCAGCGCACCAGCCCAGCTTTTTCAGGTCGGGGCTGTTGGGTGCTGGTTATTAATGGACATGGTGTATCTGAGCTGTCTGACATCTAGCAGGTACTTGCTGGGTGGCGCAAATTGATTTTCATACCGGGCTTGTCTTTCTGTAACGTGGAAATTACCTACAAGGGGTGTGACCTTGTCCCTCATGCTGATTTTTTTCAGGCGGTCGTTAGCTCTGTTCACAAAGTAAAATTAGGGCTGGTGTTTTGTGGAGCATGTAATTGTGACCAAAAAGATTCAAGTGCTTTCTGGAATCATCACTCAGTCATCCTGCCCTTTGATTAGGGGGCTGTGGCCCGAGTTTGTGGCTCCCTCGGTTGGAAACTCTACCTTGGTGCCACCCTCTCTCTGCCTCTGCTCCAGGGGAGCCCCCCCCTTCACTGCCGTGTGCGGGTCTGGTCAGGTGGCCACTTCACAGGACTTCAAAGCGGTAGGCAGGGATTATGGGTTCTCTGGATTCGGGGCATCTTCACAAAAGTTCCCTTAGCAACAAGTCGGCAGGAATCCCTGACATCTGTTAACCACCACGTGAATCCCTGCCGTCCGTGACCAGCTAGAAACATGAATGAGATGCTGACGGGCTTGTATTCTTCTCAGCCTGGAAAAGCCCAGCTTTTATCTCACAGCCTGGTTGACCTCGTCTACGAGCACGGATGCTGGACTCCACCTGGCTAGTGAGAGAAAACATTTGGTAAACCAGGAAAGCTCGGATCTGTGTAAGGTGTTAGGGTCTTTGTCGGGCCCCTCCAGGGGACGTGCTTCTCCCGGCTTGCTCCCTCATTGCTCCCAGGGGCAAGGCAACACGTGACAAGCTCTTTAAAAAAATGTCAGCACTGGTCCCCCCGGTACTTAACTGCAAAATGAGTATATTCTAGTCTCCCTGCAATGGCGAGCATCTGGGTGGTGGTTATCCCCATGGGGAGATGTAGAAATGGTGGCCAGCAGGTCGGACTGGCTTCGGACTGGCTTGTCCTTTGGAGAATTAGAGCCTGGGGTGACATTGTGGAGGATCCATTGCAACGAGTGTGTGAATTGTGTGAGGTTCTTGTGGATTCCTAAGAGGACCCACCCACCCCTTCTTTCACATTTAGTGTCACCTGTTTGTCCAATCATCTGATAAAGGTTTGTTAGGTTCACTTCCTGGCTCTCTGTGTTTCCCTCACTCTAGAGCCAGTGTCCAGACTCAGTCTCAAGGTACTCACTGGTCACATGTCCAGACTCAACTCTTCATCTCTTTCTTCCCTTCGCTGCCTTCTTCCCCCACCCTCCAAAGCGTCGTGAATGTCCCTACCATCTCGCTCTCCATCATGTCACCTGCCTCTGCCCCTCCCCTCCCCCGCCCTTTCCCTCCTGTTCATTCTGTTACCAAGCCTTGTCTGCTCTCCCTTAGCAACATGCCTCGAAGCTTTCTCCTCCTCAACGTGCGATGGCAAACTTTTTCTGTCAAGGGCCAGGGAACATTTTAGGTTTTGTGGGCCAAGAGGCGAAACCGAGTTACAGCTGCATCCCTGTGTTTGGTAGAGCACCGGAGTCGGCGACAAGCTGCGAGCGCCCATCTGGTCTCTGTCACAGCTACCGAGCTCTGCCGATGAAGCATGAAACAGCTATCGACAGTCCCGAAACCAGTGGGCGTGGTTGCGTTCGGATAAAACTTTATTTTTGGATCTTGAGATCTGAATTTGTGCCAGGCAGTATTCTTCTTTTGCTTTGATTTCAACCATTTAAAGATGGATAGCTCATTCTTAGCTTATGGGCTGTGTGTAGTTTGCCAATCCCTGTTCAGAAGTTGATCATTCATTCATTCAACAATCCCTAATTTGAGCACCTAGGGTGAGCTGTGGGTGCTGTTGTAGGTGCTGGAGGTGATGCAGTGAAAGGCATAGAAAAGAAGCTTACCTTTTAGTTGGGGAGATGGTAAACTAGCAAAAGAAAAGAAAGATAATTTCAAAATGGCATGGGGCCAAAAAAAAAAACAGGGTACTGTGACAGAGTAGGGGTATGGGGTGGAGGCAAGGGGTTCCGTAAGACTCTCAGGGAAGGCTTCCCCAAGGAGGGGGATGCCTGAGCAGAGACTGGAGTGATGCAGACAGAGGAGTGCACCATGTGAGTATCTGGGGGGAGTGTAAGTACCTGCACTACAACTGCAGATAACCCTGAAGAGGGGAGTGTGTTTCATATGTTGTAGAGAGCCAGAGTATTCCCGAATGGATAGAGAGCAGGGAGCCGGGGCAAGAGAGGCTGGGATGTGACACAGAGGGAGGCAGGTAAGTTGCAGAGTTGTTTTTTACCCCCACAATGTGCAGAACTTGATTTTTCTATGAGAATTGCTATTTCGAGTCTCTATTCTGCATGGTGGAAGAGATGTCAAATAATTTGAGGTTCCTTGCCTTTCCCCAGGTTTGCTTTATGTGCTGGTGGGGACTAAACCGAAAACAGCATCATTCCAAGGGCCCAGCTGTTCCTCAGTGTCATTTGGGCATCTGCTGAACTGTCCTCCCCCGTGTGGGGCTCTGTTGTCCACCCAGACTTTTGCCAGGGACAGACAGACGCTTGTCTGGAGCTCCCTCCTCTCCTTCTCAGCAGTTTTTGGAGGACTGGCACTGTCTAAAGCTGCTTCTGCCTCCACTGGTGTGCTGGTAAATGTTGAACAGCCAGCTTTGGTGGGGTGGAGGGTGGCAGGCGGAGAGAGAGAGAAGTTCTGATTTGTAGCATTTACCAATTTCCAGGGTGTAAATACTCTCGCTGTGGCTGATTTCAAGCTACCAATGATTATTTTTTTTGTTTTTTGGTGGGGTAGGTAATTAAGTTTACTTATGTATTTTTAATTGCTTTCTTCTTTTAAGTGGAGGTACTGGGGATTGAACCCAGGACCTCGTGCATGCTAAGTGTGCACTCTTCCACTGAGCTGTACCCTCCCTATCAATGATTTTTTAAAATTGAGTATCTTTGACATACAATCTTGTGTCAAGTCCCGGTATATACCGTGTTAATTTGATACATTTATATATTACCATGATAGTGATATTTAACACCTCTATCATGTTACCTAATTATCCTTTCTTTTTAGTGGTTGGTAGGTGTCTGAATGCAGCAGAAAGACTTCTGGTTTGAGGGAAGGGGCTGTTGTGCTCTGATTTGTTTTGGAAAGCTCACCTAGGGTGTAATGTGGAGAATGGATTTAAAGAGGGCAGAGGGGAAGCAAGAAGATGAGTTAGGAAGCTTGGAGCAGGGCGATGGGAGTGGAGATGCTGAGATAGAAGTAGGTGCTTTGGGCATGTGTTTTGTCGATCGATCGAATCAAAAGGACTTGCTGCCGGATTGACTGTAGGCGCTGAGGGCCTCACCTCTGCAGGCCAGTTGTGATACACACTTCCTGTTGTATTTTCCTCATCTGTGCATCGTCCATGCTGCCACCAGAAACCACTTCCTTAAAACAATGAGGTAAAAGGCAAATAAAAATTGGGAAGAAGTTCATGCTCTTAATGCAGAAAGTACTTTTAAAAATGATTAGAAAAGAAAAAAGGAACACATCATTATAAGAATGGGCAAAGAGCTTGGATAGACACTTTATCATAAAAGATATGCAGTCATCAGCATATTCAGCCTCACTAGTAATCAAAGAATTGCAAATTTTTTTGTAAAAGATAGCTTTGATGAAAGTGGTTAAAATAAAAGAATGAGTGTTGGCAAGGGTGCAGGGAAATTGCCATGCGCATCCTGGAGGGAAATTTGGCAGTATACCTTGAAACCTTAACGTGCATGCCCTCTGGTCCAGCAATTCCACGTCTGGAAATCTGGGCTCAGGAAGCATCTGGTAGGCACGCTGTAAGCACCAGAGTGCCTTTCGCAGCACTGTTTATAATAGAGCACAGATTGGCCACGCCTTACCTGCCCATCAGGAGGGACTGGTTAAAATAAGGTTCACCTGTGCTTCACACAGGCCAGACATGCAGAGGGAACTCAGCTCAATTTTGTAAATGAAACATTTTTTGTCAGTGATACTAAGTGTTTTCAAGGAGTTAGCATGGTTCAGACTTTGCCTTATGACGAGGCAAATAGAGATAGTGTTTCCAAGAATGAACTGTTTTTTAAAAGCAGAGACAGTGTTTCCAATGCATGCTCTATGTGTTCTTTTGTGCCAAGAACAGGTTGAAGGGATGCTGGCCTGGCCCAGGACCATATGCTTTTAAATATCCTCTATAACAGCAAATTTTTGTCTTTCGAGGGGTGGATTTGATTTTTTTTTTTTTTTTTTTTGGAAACAGGCAAAATTCATTTGGAGCCAAGTCTGGTGTGTCTGTACATGTGACTGTCTGTCTATCACCTTGTCGAGAAAAGGATATAAAGCAGCTTACCAAAAAGCATACGGTACAATAAGATAAAAGCACAAATACGTGGGGAAATCTAGGGGAAGGAGAAAATAAGATGACTGTTGGAGTGAAGAAGGAAGAGTGTAGAAGGTAATTGAGTTAAGTAACACTGTTCAGGGTTTAAAGAGAGGTCCTTTTCTCAAGGAAAGATGTGTTTGAGCCGTTCTCCATAGGGAGTAAGAGAGATGTTGTGAAGATGGTGGCATCGGGGGCTTAGGTGCTGTGCCAGTCAGGATGGGTTAGGTGATGCTGCCATAGCAAACGACCCCCACATCTTAGTGCTTGTAAACAACAGAGGTTTGCATCTACCTCATGCTAAAAGTCTGTTGCAAGTGGGTTTGGGGCTGTAAGACCCTCCAGGACCCAGGATAAGGGAATAACCACTGTCTGGAATCCTGCTGGTGATCATATTCATCCCGGAAGTGACACATGACATTTGTGCTTAGAACTCATTGACTAAAGCCCAGCTATGCTAAAGTTCAAGTGACTGTGGAAATGCACTCTAGCCACATGCCCAAAAGGAGAGAAGGGGAGAGCTTCCTGTTCGTGGACAGCTCCTGGGACCACCAGGTGCAGCCTCACTCAGGGGGATGCCCCGCTTCTGGGCTAGTTCAGCCTCAGTGTTTTATGACCATACTTTGAGCAGTGCTTCTCAAGCTGGTTTTGATGCCTCTAGAGCAAGACTTCTGGGTCTTGTTGGCTGGATTCTGACTTGGTAGGTCTGGGATGAGGCCTGGAACTCTCCATGTCTGATGAGCTCCCCTGGACTTCAGCCTCACAGGTGCCGTTATCTCCTGAGACCAGGATGAACTCTGACTGGTCTTTCAAATCACTCCCTCCCTCGAGCTATCCTGGCATCTTGCGTGCTGCTGGGCGCACCAGTGGATTCTTGGCCTGATCCCAGACTGCCTGATTTTTTTTTGTTTGTTTGCAGTAAATGCATCTGTCACAACTTTTGGTTCAACAAAAACAAATATTTATATTTGAGCGCCTACTGTGTGGGCCAGGCTCTCCACAAAGCTGTATCAGTGGATACAGCCAAGACCTGGGGCCAAAGTCTTCCTCTGGGAGCCCTTGGGGATGTGCTGGCCTGGCCCCTCCAGGTGACTCTGGTGGGTGACTTCTCTAAAAGACTTGTCACTTAGCATCCATTGTTCTTTCTCAGATGCCTCAATTCCTCCTCTCTTCTCATTGGCTTGTCAAATGCACTGAGGACTCCAGGATTCATCAACAAAAAACTAATTGAGTTGTGAGAACCCTTCAGAGATATTTTAAAAAATTCTACAGAAATGAGTCCTTGTCTTAATTTAATCACGACAGGAATTCTTGAGCAGTGGTTCATGGAAGAATGAGTGTCATTGAGGCATTTGTTTTTGATTCGTGACACAATGTGGAAATAGAAATAGAAAGTTGGAGTCGACTGTTTTTATTTTAGCAAGTGTTTTATTGATAAATGGCTACAAACCTTTGTTGTGCTTGGAGTGAAAAATAAAACTTGAGTTTTGAATAATCGAGGGCATACCACAAAATCTACTAATCTGGTACTCAATCTTATATTTTCATATTATACAGAAGGATCTGGATGCTGGGGCCTCTCTCTTGGTGTGGGCATGTGGAATCTACCTGTATGACATTACCATGAAGGGCTTTAAGGCCAGCATGTCTCAAATATTAGTGTGTGTGCAGATCACACGGGGCTCTGGTTAAAATGCAGGTTTGGATTCGGTGGGGCTGGGGCGGGGCGGACACTCTGTGTTACCTAACTGGCTCCCAGGTGGTGCTGAAGCAGCCGGCCTCTGAGCCACGATTTGAGTAGGAGAACATTTGAACACCCTAAGGGGTTTTTAAGTTTGCCAGTCATGATTAAATCCTGAAATTAGATTGGATTTCGGTTACTTTCTTTTTTCTTTATCCTTTGTGGATGATATGAGGCTACACAGGGTCATGGAAAGAACACAGATTTTGGAATTAGACTTGACTGTGAGAGGACAGAGGTGTGGAGATGGGGGAAGCTGGTGTTCCTGTTTGCCCAGAGGGACCTTCCATCACAGGTGGAGGCAGGGCTCAATGTTTTACCAGATGAGGAGCCAGCTGTGGAGGAAGAGAGGCTGGGGGCAGAGTGGTGAGTGACGCGGCGGGCGTGGCGGGCCCAGCGGGCCCAGCGTCTTGACTGCAGTGCGAACATGATGGCAGAGAGAGAGCCTGGAATGGTCTTGCCAGGTACCAACAGTGTTTGGAAAAACGTGCGTTGGGGATGTGGCTGCCACATCTCAAGGCAGTTTTTCGGTTCCAAGGGGATGCTGGTTGCCTTGTGTGGTTGGGTTTGTGGGCTTGAATGTGAGCCCTGCAGCTACTTCCACTGCTTGGACTTGTTCAAGGACGTGGCCAGAACCTCCCTCCATGTGGGCCTCGGAGTGCAGGACAAGAGTGTGGCAGGCAGCTCTGGGTTCAAATCCTGGCTCCGCTCTGCCGCCTGCGAGACCCTAGGCGAGTTGCAGAATCTTCCTCAGCTTCCTTGGGCTCCTGTGAGGGTAGCTGGCACCTTGTATACACTCTGTTAATGGAGTTTACATCCCACATGTTCTGGGGATCCTGCCAAGTGGAATGCTGAGAGCTGCCAGTTAATTGGGGCTCCCATTGTGGGCAGGAGCTGCTGGGGTGGGAGAAACCTTTTTCTATGGGCCCCTCTGAGATCAGGTACGAGACTGTCTGGTTGCAGCATTGTGGTCAGGGCCTTCCCACCCATGGGCACAGATCCCCTGGGCATCTTACTAAATGCAGATTCGGCTTCTGACAGTCTGGGCTGGGGCCTGAGAGTCTGCGTTTCTAACAGGCTCTAACACAGAGATGCTGCTGGTCTTGGGCTCACACTTTGACTAGCACGACTGGAGAGCACTTTTGGGGGCGGTTTTCAGGACACAGGTCCTACTAGTTAAAGGAAGTGAACCATCGCTGCTGGCCGGTTCTAGTTTTCTGAAACTGCTGCAGAATCCTTGCCGAGCTCAGGCGGGCTAATTAGTCGTAATTGCTTCTTTCCTGGGTCTGATGGGCCCCTGGCTGCCCGGATGCTCCCAGAAGAGGCTCTTACAATGAGAAAGAGGCTTTGTTTGTTGGGAGAGGTGATGTGTAAGAGGCTGCTACAGGATTTAGGCTTTCCTTTTAATCTTTGCTGATCCTGGGGCGAAGGAAAGGTTTGTTTCAAGGATCTGGATGGAAATTCGCTTTTGCAAGTGTTGCTGTGGGGCTCAGAACAAGTGGGCCCGTGCCCTAGGGCACGAAACCAGAGTTGGTGGTGGTGCCACAAAGCAGGCATCCTCTTTGGCCCCCCGGGTAGAACACGCAGGCCTGCACTGCTCAGACTTGGCCTCTCTTCTCTTGCCTGGATGGCTGCCTAAAAGCAGTGGCTGTTCCTTTAATCCCTCAGTGAAGTCCCTTCTCCACAATGATGCCACAGTGATTTTTCCAGCCAGTCTGATCACGGAGTGCTCCTGTTTAAGACTTTCCTTAGGTTTTGCGTTGCCTTTAGGATGTAAGACGACTTAGCTTTGCTTATAAGGCTTTTTGTGCCGTAGCCTCTGCCTCTGTCCCCAGCGGTGTTTTAGCCATTTCTCCATATGCATAATGCTGTCACATCCAGGTAGGGACCACTCAATTCTGGGATGTACCTTGGCTTTCCTGGGTGTGTCCTTGGCACGTCCTGCTTTCTTCTCCCTGACATGACCTTCCTCCCCATCCTTTCTTTACTCCCATCCTGTTTTCTTTTGATTTTAACAGCTCTACTGAGATATAATTCACATACCATTGTAAGTGTGTGGTTCAGTGATTTTTTCCCAGCATGTTCATAGGGTGGTGCATTCGTTACCAGGATCAATTTTAGAACATTGTCATCGCTCCATCTCTGTTAGCAGTCACTCCTCGTTTCCCCACCAAACTCCAACTTCACACGACCACTAATCCACTGCCTGTTTGTAGATTTGCCTCTTCTGAACAGTTGCATATAAATGGAGTCATAGAATTGGTGGCCTTTTGTGTTTGGCTTTTATTTCACATACTATTTTCAGAGTCCCTGCATGTTGTAGCATAAATAAGTACTTCATTCTTTTTTATGGCTGAATAATATTCCATTGTACTGGTACATCATATTTCATTTATCCATCCATCAGTTGTTGGACATTTGGGTTTTTCCTTTTTGACCATTAGGAATATTGCTCATATGAACCTTTGTGTACAAGTTTTTGTGTAGATAGGTTTTCACTTCTCTTGGGTATATAGTTAGGAGTGGCATGGCTGGGTCCTATGGTAACTCTATGTTTAACATTTTGAGGGACTGCCAGACTTCTGCAAGGTGGTGACAGCATTTTACAATCCCAAGGGCAGTGTATGAGAGTTCCAATTTATCTGTCTCCTCACCAGCACTTATTATCTGTCTTTGTAATTATAGCCATGGTCGTGGATACGAAGGGGTATCTTACTGTGGTTTTGATGTGCATTTATCTGAGGACTGAGAATGACGAGTGTCTTTTCATGTGCTAATTGGCAGTTTGTGTATCTTCTTCGGGAAAATGTCTATTCAGATTCTTTGTCCATTTTTGACTGCATGCTTTGTGCTTTTTTTTTTGAAGGGGGAGGGAATTAGGTTTATTTACTTTTTAAATGGCGGTACTGGGGATTGAACCCAGGACTTCGTGCATGCTAGGCATACAGTCTACCACTGAGCTATGCCCTCCCTGCCCCTGCATTATTCATGCTTTTTGCTGTGATCTCTTTTCTTTTTCTTTTCCTTTTAGCCAGATGAACCTGTTCTCACTTCTTAGCTTTGGGTGTTAATCTCCTGGGAAGACTTCGCCGACACAGCTCCCCTGCATTCTTCCAGACATCTTAGCACTCACCCCACGGTGTTGGAACAGACGTTGCCTCCACTGCACTGTCAATGTTTCGAGGTCGAGGGTTGGGTCTCTGATCTTTATAGACTCAGCGTGCAGCGCACAACCAGGCGTAGGCGGACCATACATAGTTCAGTCATTTTGACCATGGCGCCGCCGAATACATGATTCTGGGTTTGCACCCATGATAGCTGTTTGGTTTCAAAGGGGACAAACAATAATAAAAGACTTCGCAGAGTGATACACTTACGGAATCTCTACTCCCCACCCAGACATCTTGAACGTGTGGACTGTGTGTCCAGGATAGATGGGGAAGAGAGTGTGCAGGACTCAGGGCAGAACATCCCCCTGTGGGAGCAAATAGCTTGGGTTACATGAGGTAGGATTGTCTCCTCGTCCAGAAGTTGCGGCACACCATGATATCCTGCTGGAGGGAGAAACGGGCAGAGGAATTTGACCTCCCTGGGGACTGTTTGATTGCTGGGTCATCCTGGAATCCTAGAGTGGGTCTGTAGATCCTCTAGTGTAATGCTGTTTCCAGCTGATCTGACCTGGGTTTGGATGCTGGCTGGGTGAGACTTTAGGGCATGTTGCTTATCTGACTTCGGACCTCAGTGTTCATATCTTTAAAATGGGGATAATGAGGCTCGTATCAGAGGATGATTGTGAGAGTTAGAACTGTCTACTTGGTTGTTAATGCTCTGCAGAGAGCCTGGGGCCAGGGCCTGGAGGTGCTGGTGGCCACCCATCACTCAGGGTTCTGGTCACTATTTTCTTAACTCCAGACCCCTGGGTCATCAATTCTGGTGGAGACCTTGTCTTTCTGGCTCTTGTCAACTCAGCTCAGTTTCCATCTTGGTTCTTCCAAGTAAGACCCTTCCTGTCAGGTTTTGAATCATCATTGAAGATGGGTTTGGAAGTCACGGCCTTTCTGCGGAAGGACCCTCTGCTTTGCCATGGCGTCTTTAGACCACTAACTTCAACCAGAAATTCCCTTTTTGAAATGTCACAGTTGTCTGAATCGCCTCCCATCTGGACCCTCTCTGACGGGGCTAAACCTCCCTGGGTGTGTGAGCAAGATTAGAATCTTAGCTGCAGGTCAGTAGTTAAGGGGAATTTTGTCTCAGAGCCTGGGGCAGATAAACCTGCCTGGAAATGCAGATTTTTCTGCAGCAGGTTGCATCCAGAGGCCCTGGGTGCGGTCCTGCTCGGAGTGAGGGATCGTAGGACCTGGGGATATTTTCAAGTTGGTGTGTGTGTGGCGTGGCGAAACAGCCCTTGATTCCTTCTTTCAGTCAGCCAGCTGCTGGATTTCTGAGCACTACTGTTGTAGGTTCTTTGGGGGCGAGAGGGTAGCCCAATAGTGGGAACCTCTGCCTGTGTCCCAGGTCCCCTCTGCCCAGGCCTTCAGGGTGGCACTGGTGAGGCTTCTGCTCATCCTTGGCTCCCCTCTCATCCCCCCGTTAACCGGGGCACAGAAGAGAGAAGTCTCCCTGGGCTCACTGCAGCCCACCCAGAGGAGAGGGCAGGGAGGGTCTTCCTGCTTCTGACTCCTGCTTTGGAAAGAGGAGGCAGTGTGGCCTTCAGGAAATAAAATCTATGGGTGCGGATCTTTGAAAGGTCTCTGCTTGCACCCTGACCAGGTGACTGACGCACACTGATTGGGAATTTGGGATCAGAGCGACAGCGAGCTGGGGTTTGCAGGGGTCCGTGCAGACAGCAGTGGTCCATGACCTGATCTGCGTGTGCCCTTAAGGAGCCCTGGGGTGGCTGTGGCCACAGAGATCCTGGTCGTGTTTAGAATTTCAGGTGGACTTCCTCCGCCTCACCCCAGAGAAAATAGGATGAAGGTGTAGCCAGGCCTCCTGCTCATCTGTGCAGAGCCCTCTGCGTGGAGCCATTCCGGGTGCGTCTGGCTGGTGGCGAGCCCCTCTGGTGGGGGAGGTGTTGGGAACAGCTTGGCCAAAGCATTACCAGCCACTCCGGGGGACTGTGGAGCCAGCCCTGGCCTGATCCCTGGGCCCTTTGCTCCTGACTGTGCCCCCGGCCCAAGACGACAGCTATGCTGCTGCGTGAATGGGAGGCAGAGCCAGCCTGAAGTCTGCGCGTCTCCCAGACCTGGGGTTCCCTGGGCTGGCTTCTGGAGGCCGGATGCAAGCGCTTCTGTTCTGGCCACACACACTCCTAGTGGGCTGTGGGCCGGCCCTTGATCACTCCTGTTGAGAGTGGCTCCGGGAGACTCCTCCAGGAAACCTAGGGCTCTGGGGAACACGGTTTGGAAAGCCCAGTATCAGGTGCTGCTTGGGGGAGGGGTTGTGGGGGTGGGGGAGGGGAGGTGCCACCGCCGAGTGTCGTGTCGTTCTGGTTTGTTTCTGAGTTGGGTGCCAGGGGGAGGTTGGGTCGCTTTGTTACTTAGGTGGCTGGTCCGCCTTATTATTAGTCTTGGGGAAATGATTACTTGGAGAAGCAGCAGCAGGTGTAAATTGTGCTTCACTGGAAATCGTCAGGACTATATATATATATATTCAGCTGTAGCTGCGAGTCTCTTGCAAACGAGGACCAATGTGAGATGCAGGCAAGTTGGAAAGGGTTACAGCGCAGACCTGCCACTGGCATGATTGCTGGTCACGGACTCACCTGCACTTGGCTTTGTGCGGGAGGGGCAGGAGGAGCAAGAGTTGTTCCTGGAGGGCTGGACCCCACGTGGGAAGGCTGGAGGGAAGCGGTTTGAAGCTGACTGACATCCCCCTCCACCTCGCCAGAAGTGGACAAGTTTTCCGTTAATCTGCTTCTTAGTAAATATTCCTTGTTTCCACTCAGCCAGGAACCCCAGGCTTAGAGGTACTGTCCCTCTCCCACTGGCCTCATGTGGCCATCCATGGTGTCCTCTTAAAACCTGGGTCCGACAGAGGCATCTCCCCTGGCTCCTGTTGCCCCGTGTCAAGGCGCTCCCTGTCGGGGCGAACACAGTCCTTCCCAGAGCGCACCTGGCCACCTCACCTGCCCTCCCTGGCCCACACCTGGTGCCTGGTACACCGTGGTGCCTTTGGCGCAGCTGCCTTTCTGTCTGGGGTCCCTTCCCCCTTCTGCCTGCCTGGGGAGTGAGCACCCGCCTTCAGATCCAGCCTGAGTGTGGCCTTTGATCTCTCCCCAGGCCTCCCACTGTGATGACACTTAACCTTGTGGGACTGCAGTGACTTGTTTATACAACTCTTTCCCCTCCTGCACTCTGAGCTCCTCCAGGGCAGGAAAACTGCCCAGCCTGGCACAGCGTTTGGCATCCCTGAGGTCTGGCTTGGTAACTGTGGGATAGCCGGCTGGATGGATGGATGAACCAAAGAGGATGAAGAGAGAGCTTGTCTTAGAGAATTGGGCACATCTTGCTCTGAATTCGGCTCATGGCTGAATCCACCTTTCTCTGAAAAGATGTAAATTGCCTTGGGGTGAGGCTTGGGGTCATGGAAGGCCCCAGTTAGAAGGGGACGGGTAGCCAGGTCAGCTTAGAGCTGAACATCAAAGTAAGGCCACTGGGGCCTGGAGAACAAAGCTCTTTGGGCTACAGGACAGGACACCCCAGAGTGGCAGGGGACAGTTGAGCAGGTATCACATGGGCCGGTCCCCCGACCTGCTTCTTAGCCGTGTTGCTGCAGGGACGGGTGAGTGAGCCCAGGACTCTGTGGACAACGGTCAGAAGCCGTGGGTTCTGATTGTAGGACCTTCTACCCCACACACCTTTTGACTTTTTGACTTTGCAAAAGTCATTTAAAAGTCTCTGACCTTCAGTTTCTTCATGTGCAAAGGGGAGGTGACCCCCATTCTGCTGCCTCTTGAGTTGAAAGGAGTTTCAAGGTGACGGTGGATGTGAACTTGCTTTAAATCTCAGGGTGAGCTGATGAGCACAAGGCCTGTGACCAGAGGCTGTGCAGGAAGCAGGGGAGGGTGTGGTGCTCATGGACCCCGCTGTTCTGACTCTCCCTGGTGGCCTTGTCCCAACCGTTCAGCCCTCTGTGGTGGTCCTTTCTGCCCTGGACCCTTGGAACTTGCTTGTGAAGTGGCCACCTTGTCCACTGCTTGGGTGATTAAAAGAGCTGTTGATATTCTTGTCCCAGACGTGCTTTAAGCATTTGGAGTGAGAGCTCCGTCAGCCTCATCACCTCCCTTTTCCTTCTCCGCGGCCTTGAACTGGGCCCCTCCGAGGCACAAGGTATGTTCTAGGCCCCGTGGATGCAGCCGAAAATGAGGCTGACAGAATGCGACTCACGGGTCCCTGTGGTCAGAGGGCTCTTAGTCCATGGGGGACTGGGAGGGTGGCCAGGGAGAGAAGCCCTGTGCAGCAAGGGGCCCTAGGTGGTGGTCTGGGGCCATGGGAGCACTTGGGACCCGTTAGGGGCTGCATTGTGTCCCCCACCCCAATTCATATGTTGAAGTCCTAACCTGCAGTATCTCAGAAGATGACTTTATTTGGAGGTAGGGTCCTGCAAGATGTAAGTAAGTTAAATGGTGTCATTAGAGTGTCTTTATAAGAAGAGTTAGGACACAGATACACACGGGAAGACACATGAAGACACGGGAGAAGACGGCTGTCTACAAGCCAAGGAGAGACCGACCCTGCCGACACCTTAATCTGGGACCTCCAGCCCCCAGAGCTGCCCTCGGCCCGCGGTGCTTTGTTCAGGCTTCCTGAGCCGGCTCCTGCAGGTCCCTTAACCTGGATTTGGGTGAAGGACTTATTTGTATAGTTCTGCTTGGGATCGAAACCTTGGTTGTCCTGTTTTTTTCTCCCTCGTGACCACGTGACATGCCCACATCCCACACTAGAACGCGAGCCCGCGAGGGCAGGGCTGTGTCTGGTCCGCTCACTGCAGGCTCCCCGGGACCCGGCACAGGTGAGGGCCCACGCTGGCACTGGGACGCGTCTTCTGGATGAATTCTGTCTAAAGCAACGGCCTGAAGTCAGATTCCTCACTCTGGGCCTAAATCCAAAATTTTTAATTAAAATAGCTGGTTTTCTCGCCTCCAGGTCTCAGCTTGGAGCTCACCCTGCAAGGTGGCTTCCTTCTCTGTCACCAGACTGTGTCCCTTATCTTTCTAATCTCCACTCAGGCACCAAATGTGATTAAAATGTGTTAAAAATCAGAGAAGAAAGGTTCATTGATTAGTTTTTCTACACTTGGTGGGCTGAGCCACAGATATTAAACTGGGTCATACAGCCAATGGGTTTGTCACCTTCCTGAGGGTTAACTCAGTGAGGTCAGGGGTTTGATCACTGCAGCGTCCCTGATGCCGATGACAGTGGCTGGCACAGAGTTGGGGACTGGGTCATATTCGGGGAATGAATAATTCCATCAATATAAAGAGTAGATAAGTCAATGCTAAGCCTTTCCCGGTGGGATCAGCTGGACTTCGTGCAGGGAGGCCAGCCCTGTGCTTGCTGCTCTGTTTTCCTCCCCAGGCTGCTGCTGGGGGTTCTTTGTCTGCAGCCCCTGATTCAGGCATCCTGTTATCCGCTCAGTGTAAGAGGAGAGGCTTCTTTTACAGGGCAGAGTTCCCCTGGTCTGACATGTGGAGAAGGTCCCTGACTTTGAGAAACTCGTGACCTGCCCGAGAATTTTTGACTACTTCCTATTCCTCCTACTCTGCATCCAGTTTTCTTTTCATTTCCACCCCCGCTTTTAAAAAAAAATTGGGGTGAACTCACATACCACATCAAAATGTACCATTTGAAAGTAAACAGTTCGGGGGGTGGAGGGTGTAGCTCAGTGGTAGAGTGCGTGCCTAGCATGCACGAGGTCCTGGGTCCAATCCCCAGCACCTCCATTAAACAAGTAAATAAGTAAATAAACCTAATTACCCCCCTCAATAAAATAAAATAAAAAGTTCAGTGACAGTTAATATATCTACAGTATTGTACACTGTAAACAGTCACTGCTATCCCGTTCCCGAACATTTTCATCACCCCCAAAAGAAGCCCCATACCCATTAAGCAGTCATTTCCCATCCTCTCTCCACCCCGCCAGCCCCTGTCAACCACTAATCTATTTTATGTTTTTGGATTTGACTGTTCTGGGCATTTCATGTTGATGGAATCAAGTCTGTGGCCTTTTGCGTCTGGTTTCCTTCACTTAGCATGATGTCTCCGTGGTTCACCCACATTGTAGCACAGGTCAGGATCCTCGTTCCTTTTCAGGGCTGAACAATATTACATCATATGGATTCACCACCTTTGCTCATCCAGTCGTCAGTTGATGGACAAGTGCGTTGTTTCCACATCTTGGCCATCGTGACTAGCACCGTTCACTTGTTTTTCTGTCTCCAGTGCTGCTTCCAAATGCTCTTTAGCCCATCCAGGCTGCATGGGCTGCTGGTGGAGGACAAAGCACTTGGGAGACGAGGAGGTAGGTTCATGGTCCTAGCTCTCGCTCCAGCTCTGAGACCCTGTCAAGCCTCAGTTTGCTCATTGCTGAAATGGGTATAAAATTCTCTGCCTTCGTTACTCAGCCTCACAGAATGTTGTTTGAGGCACAGATCATTACAATGTGAGCTGAATTCCTTTCTGAGCTGGAAAATCCAATGTCAAATGCGAGTTACTGATGTTCCTCATTTTCCCTTTGATTTTCTCACTTTCTGTTTTTCTCTGTTTCTTCTTTTCTCCTTTTTGCTAAAAGCTTCATTTGAATTCCCTTTTCCTTTCCTCTTTCTTCAGCTGGCCCAGGGACATAGTTGGTAGTCTTCCATCCAGTGCCTCACTGGAGATGCCCACAGTGATGGGGTGTCATCCAGGCATCGCTGGGAGGGCTGGGAGGGGCGGCAGAGGCAGGTGGTTGGCAGCGTTGCCTGGATGATGGGGGAGAAGTCAGTCACGGCCGGACCTGAGTGGGGAAAACGTGGGCTGAAGTGGCCCCACCATTCCCTTGGGCTTGGCTTTAGAGACTTCATTTATAGGCAGTTTCGAGACCTTTTGCAGTCCAGGAAAGTAACCAGATTGATGGATAATTAGGCAGATATTAGAATCCAAATAAGTAGACCCAAAGGACACTTGGAGGAAAATGGCAGATGGAGAGGTCTGTGCTTTCTTTGGTGTGTTGCTTTGCAAATGCTTCATCTTATGTCATCCCGTTTGTGTTGTTTTCCCAGTTTCAACTTCTTGGAGGCAAGGCGATGGCTGTCTTTTATTTCTCCCCCTCGTGCTTGCTCTTGGCATCCCTCATAGGTTCTGAACCTTAGTGGTGTTGAATATAAGTGATAAGAACTTTGCTTGTTTATGCCTGTAGTGGTTGCAGAGGGCTTCCATGTGCGATTTCTTGTTTATCTTCCTAACAGCCTGGCAAAGTGGAGTCTATCCCTCAACTAAACAAACTTAAGGCTCAGAGAGGTTAAGGAACTTGCTCTGGACACACAGCAGCACTTACTTAGGGAGATGGGAAATGAATCCTTGTGGAGCTGGACCCCATTCATCTTGGAGATCTTCTTTTTTTTTTTTTCTGTAGAAGTTGCAGGTGGCCTGCCCTATTACTCAACCCGTACAGATTCCTCTTTTCTCAACAAACTTCAGAGAAGCCTCAAGGAAAGCCAGTGTCCTGCTATCTTGCTGTGTTCCTCATTTGCTACCAGCGAGTCTCATTTAAGGAACTGTTACCATTCGTGGTAACAGGCATGGAGCCAGCTCTGAATGATGTTGCTGCTTGGAACTGGGTTCCGGGTTCACTTCTGGAGTTCTGCATTGGACGAAGTCACTGAGAAGTCTGGCTTCAACTGGGTCTTGCAGAGGGAGGGGGATGTTGGAGTGAGGGAGCCGAGGGAAAACGTGCCTGGAGGAAATTGGGTCAAGATGTTTGGTTTTAACACCTCTGGTTTTCTTCCAAATCAGAGAAGGAAAAGATTCTGACTTAAGGAATGATGGAAGTTTTAGGGTTTTCCATGAATGGGGCTCAGAGCTTGATGGAACCTAGATTTTTTGTGGCTTGGGTAAAGCTGTAGAGAGAAAAACAGTGCCTGGCGGTTAGGAGGGGCTCCGCCCTGGGCAGGTTGCTGAGCTTAGAAAACATGGACCAGTGATGTTTGCTGGCTCAGCCACAGGAAGTGCCCACTGGCCTTTGAGTTGTTCAGGGACCTGTGTGTATGTGTTGGCAGGGAGGTGGTATTTTTTAAGCTTAGAGACCTTCCCTGAGATGACCAAACTGCTGGGTATTATACAGGGGCACTGCCTTCACACTGGAACCCTTTGGCACGTGAACAAGATAAGGAATTCATTCATTGAGTGAAAGCTGGAAGCCTACAGTATACAGGGCGCCACCCTTGAAGCTGGAGATACGGGAGTAAACCAGGTAACACAGTTTACCTTCTAGTTGAGGGCAGCAGACAGTAAAGAAAACTAAGCTGTGTATTGATTAAGATTTATCATCTTAAATGGGATGAGTAGGGAAGGTCTTACTAGGAGAGGACATTTGAGCAAACGCCCCTGGAAGAGGGAGCAAGTGTGTGGATTTCTGGGAGAAGAGCATTCCAGCCAGAAAGCAGAGGGCACAGCCAGTGCAAAGGCCCCGTGGCCTGCACATACTTGGAGTTCAGGAACAGCTGTGTGGCTGTGGGTGGGGCGTATTAGAGATGGGGGCAGGGAAGTGGGAGGGGCCCAGGGCAGGAGGAGCTTCGAGATCCTAACTTTTACTTCGTGTGCCAGGGGGAGACGTTGAGCAGAGGATTGATGTAACCTGATTTATTTATAAGGATTGCTCTCCTGCTTTGTTAAGAATGGATGTGGGGAATGCAGGTGCAGTGGGGGGCAAGGATGAAAGGAAGGAGGTGAGTAGAGAGATTATCGCGGTAACACAAGCGAGAGGTTATGCTGGCTTGGACCAGGGTAGTAGATATTGATGTGGTTTAAACAGTTGGATTTTGGCTGTATTTTGCAGGTAAAACCAATGGGATCTGGTGAGGGATTGAATGTATAAAGTTTGAGAGAGAGCTTGAAGATGGTTCCAAGGTTTTTGGCTTAAGCAACTGAAAGGAAGGAGCTGGTATTAAACGAGAAGGTGAGGATTGGAAGACGTGGGTTTTGGGAGAGTATCAAGAGTTTGCTTTGGCGTGTTATGTTTCAGATTCTTACATATATTCCAGCAATGATACTGGGTAGGCATTTGGAAAGATGATGCTTGAGTTCAGGGGAGAGGTTGGCTGCGGTTATGATTTTGAAGTCATTCTTGTGTGGATGGTCTGTACTGGATGAGATCACCCAAGGAGTATGGTGGGCGGAGAAGAGGGCCAGGGATGGGGCCCAGAGGCACCCCAAAGGGGGCGAGGGGAATACCAACCGCAAAGGAGAAGATTCAGCCACTGGGTGGGTGGGAGGGGAATCAGGAGACCAGAGCAATCTCACTCTGAGACGGCAGCTCAGGGTCACTGGGACACCGAGGCTCCCCAGGATTAGACAGCATTCAGGGGTCCTAAGCACACCCCAGACAGTTTCTGAGATAAGACTTGCAGCTTATAGGATGACTAAAATTTTCTTCTTCTTCTTTTTTTTTTGCACCCTTTCAGCACAAACACAGACGTCTTAGCATGGCTCAAATCATGTTTGCAGTTTGCTAATCCCCTGCCCCATCCCCCGGCCTCCCTGGCAGCCCATCCACAAATAGTTTGGGAAGGAGCATAGCCTCCCTGTTCACGTGGTGCCGAGGGCAGAATTTTTAAAATGATTAATTGTTAATCACACAAATAACATGTGAATTCAACCACATACCCACAGTGGGGAGGAGAGAGTTGGTTCTTGATTATCCTAGGTCTTTACCCGTAATTTGTGGCTCTCTGAAGGCTCACGATACACAAACAGACCAGCAAGTAGGACTGAAGTATTAAAACTTCCTGATGGTAGGGGAGTGATGACAGAAGACGTCTTCAAAGGCCCCTTAGAGAGGGTGATCGTGAATAGGAAGGTGAGAAACTGAATTAGACCGAAGCCTCCTTGGATGACCTCCCCAGCCCCTTGTGGACATATATCCTGACAATTCGTGGGTTTAGTTCTTTTGCATAAATTATAAGAGTGTATTGTTTCTTGACTTCTTTTTCGTGGCCACTCAACAATCCAGCTTGGAGGTATTGTCTTGTTAGCACAGATACGTCGTGGTTATTTATAAAAGCCATGTGATGTTCTGCAGTATGGATGTGGTGTATTTCATTTTTTATCTTGTGTTAATGGATGTTTAGGGTGTTTCTTAGTTTGTCTTCCCTTCTCTCCCCACCCTTTTTCGCTATTAAAAATACCACTGCAGTGTTCATTTTTGCACATGTGCCCAGGCTTGATGGGTAACATGAAAAGAGGACTTCCTAGGTGGTGGGGCTGAAGTCTTAGGGGTGGGGGAGGTTGAGCACCCCGCTGGCGTCAGTCTCCGTGACAGGGCCTTGGAGCATGTTGTGTCCTTAAATCTCTCCAACAGCCCCAGAAGGCAGGTCTTTTTTTCATGCCCTGCTCTAGGTGTGTGAAAACTGACATGTAGAAAAGTGAGACATCTTGTCCACGGTCATGCAGCAGGCCGTGGAAGAGGGGAGACCTGGGGCGGAGTCCCTGCCCACTGTGATGGGGCGGCAGGTGAGGAGGACTCTGAGGGTCCTTCCGGTCTGGGATGGACCCCCTGGGGGGGCTGCCCAGGACAGAGCTCATGGGAGGCTGGGCCCTGCCTTGATCAAGATGCTAGTCTTTTTTTAATTCAGTCAAGGGTTCCTTACTTTTCAAATATTAGAGGGCTTGAAGCTGTTTTTACTACCCGGTGCTTTCACTGACTAAGCAGAATAAGAAACATTTTTTTCTTTGAAAAAATATTAGTTCACCATATATAAAAGGCCACAAAATATACACAACAGAATCCCAAGTTTGTGTGAAAAAGATGAGTGTGTATAAAATAAAGGCTGGAAGAAGATTCATCAAAATGCTAATGAAAGTTACTGCCGGGTGAAGGGTTTATGGGAACGTGTAGTTGCTTTTTTGGGCTTTTTCCAATTAGCCCTTTTCCTCAGTTTCTTACAGATAACACGTATAAATATTGTCATTGGAGAAACACAAACATTTTTAAAAAGAGAAACATGAGTATTTCATTAAAAAGCAAAAGGAAGCTATGTGGAAGAGATTTCCACACCCCCATGTTCATTGCAGCATTATTTCCAATAACCAAGACATGGAAACAACCTCAGTTGGATGAATGGATAAAAGAGATGACACACACAGAGATTTCACCCCGGGTGGGGGCCACAGTGGGAGGAGCTGGAACTGGGGGGCTCTGTGCGGGAGGGGTCAATATGACATAAAGATGCAAGCAGAAGACTCTGGTTGTATTTATGTTGGGGGTGGATTTCTATTTGAAGATGTCCAGGGGAAGGGGAAGGTTTAACTTTAAAGGCACTCTTGGCAAAAACCCAGCTGGGGGACAAAGCTTGCTGACATAGTGAGCAGTCTATAGAATTTGATGGCAGAAGGCGTTGCTAAGTAAAAGGAGGCTGTGGAGACCAGTGAGGGCACCATGCTGGTGGCCCAAGAACTCTTCAGCTAGGTGGAAACAGTGTTTTCCTCTCTAATGCATTAAACAAAAAAAACGTGTTGTTGCTGTTGTCGAGGGGAGGCAATTAGGTTTATTTATTTAGTTAGTTTTGGATGAGGTACTTGGGACTGAACCCAGGACCTCCTGCGTGCTAAGCACGTGCTCTACCACTTGAGCTATACCCTCCCCCTTCTAGTGCATTTTTAATGCATTTTTTATACCTGGATGTTTTTATTTCTTTAAACCTTGTTCTCTTATTCCTATGTAAAATATTTTTTCCTTGTCTGTTTTTATTATCCATTAAAAATATGGTAATATACACATAATTTGACCATTTTCACCTTTTTTTAAAGGGTACAGTTCAGTGGCATTAGGTGCATTTACTTGGTTGTGTTGCCGTCATCACCAGCCAGCTCTAGAACTTACTCATCTTGCAAAAACTGAAACTCTGCACCTGTTACACAATGCCTCTCCACCCCCGCCTCTAGCCTCTGGCAACCACCCTTCTACTTTCTGTTTCTATGAATTTGATGACTCTAGGTACCTCATATAAGGAGAACCATATAGTGTTTGTCTTTTTGTGATGGGCTTATCTCACTTAGCATTCTAAAATATTTTTAATAGGCAAATAATTGTTAAAAGACAAAATCCAGTGGAGTAAATTTGGAAGTCTATTGATTTTACTAAACGATTCATGAATTAGGAAGCATCCCAAAACATAGTGGATAGAAAAGCACTCTGAGAATCTGGATTTAAAGGAAGGTTTTTATAGGCAGAGAAGGGATGAGAAAGGGAAAAAGGATGATTTGGAGCAAGGCCGCCTTCCTTTGGAGGGTGGGTCCTAGTCTGTCATGCAGATGACCTCACTAGTGTTGATCAGGAAATTCTAGACTCATTGGTTTAAAATTCCACTCCTGGGAGTGAGGCTGAAACTGCAGTTGGTTAGGTATTGTGTTTGGGTTTTTGGACACATCGGGCTTAGCACAAGTGACTCCATTTTATACCGACTTGTGGATTCATAGAAAAATACAGCTTGATCAGATCTGGCTGTTTTTTCTCACTTTGTGCCTGTCTGGAAAAGCAGTGGGACAAGTGGTTGGTGACATGAAAAAGATTGAACTTTAAAAAAATGACCATGGAGCAAACTGAGATCTTTGCAATTTTTTGAGGGTTTTTTTTTTCCCTGATTCTTCCTTAAAAAAGTCAGAAGATATGAGATCCCCCTTGCTTGTTAAGAGTGCCTGGGAGGGGGAAACGCGAAGAGTTCTTCAAATAACTTGAGGAAATGACAGCAGGTATGGTTCACACCATTTATAAAATCTTCAGCTCCCTCCTAGAGAGAAGATTCATGGGGTTTTATTCCCCCCTCAGCTGAGACAAGTCCGCCCAGCGCTCTGAACACAGGCTCTGTGACTGACACAGGGCAGCTCCCACTCCCTCGGCCCGGCCGCCAGAGCAGGGCTGGTCCTCAGCCGAGACTGCTGTCTGCTGCATCTCCAGAGAGGCCTGGGGAGTTAGCATGTCCAAGTGGGAGCCCGTGAAGGACTCTGCAGGAGGCTGGAGAGGTGTTTGAGATCGATGGGCACGTTGACTGTCTTTGGCTGCCTCATCTGTCATTGGATGTTTTGGGCTAACTGGGGGGCATATTTGATTTACGTGTAACACTCAGTCACTGAGTGGATGACAGCGGAAATGTGTGAGCCCCTATGAAGCTCAGGTTCGAAGCCTGTGACCTTCCCCCCGGGGCCATGGTAGAATTCTGCTATGATGCTTGAGTTAGGGGACAAAGATGATACTGACCATGTAGATATCTGTTCTCTGTTGTCCCTTATTCTCCTTATTCTGGTAACAGCACCTCAGTTTTATTTTGGGGAACCACAGGTGTGATGAGTGCATAGAAATGGAATGCTCTTACTGGGGCTCGTGCTGCCTCTGAACCCTAAGGGTGGACACGTGACCCAGGCTTGTCCTGACTGCCCCTGGCCAAAGTGATCCAGGCGCGGGCCTGTGGTCCAAGCTGGTCCAGTGAGATTCTCTTCTCTCTGGGACCTTGTGCTGTTTTTCTATTCGTCCCATCAGCGTCTGAGTTCCTGTTGCTCCACATCCTGGCCTGCGCCTGGTGTAGCCTTTGGACTTTTAGTCATTTAGGTGAGTGTGTAGTAGTTTCACATTATGTCTTTTATCTTTACCTTTTCAGTTTAAAAAAAATTCTACGTTTTATTATGAAAAATTATAAACATGCAGCAAAGTTGCAAGAATTTCATACTGTGCTTCCCTGTGCCTTCCCCTGGCGTCTGCCGTTAGCATGTTATTGTTCTTGCTTTATCACATATCCATTCTTCTAGCCATCCGTCGGTCGTATTTTGGGGGGAAGCATTTCAGAGTAAGCTGAGAACATCAGTACCCCTCACCCTAAACACTACAGCACAGTGTTGACACTTATTTTATCCTTTTGAGATTTAATTTATGTACCGTCTAGTGTGTATATTGGAAGAGTCATTTGTTGAGTTTTGACAAATGCCTACACCTGTGTGGCCCCAAACCCTATCAGGTTATAGAACGTGACCTTCACCCACGAGTCCCTTCCCCTGTTAGTCCCCACCCCCACCTGCCAGAAGCAGCCATTGCTCTGATTTTTTTTTTCTTTCCCTATTCTAGCATCACACTGTGGTTTCAGCGTGCATCTTCCTGATGACTAATGATGCTGGGCACCTTTTAATATGCTGTTTGGGTTTTCTCGCTTATAACATGTCTAAGGATGACTTTTAATTTTGAGGGGGGTTTGGTGAGGGGATACCGAGAGTGTATTCCTGTAACGATATGATTCCAAGGTGTCTGCTGTTAATTGAGGGTCAACTCTCTCATGCCCTGTAAGACTTCCCAACAAGGAAATGCTGGCTTGTTAAAAATCCACCCTGAAATTGGGTAGAGTAGTGAAAATTTTAAGCATGTTGCTCGAAGCCTTATCATCTAATCATTTCCAGTTATGTAACTTTCTTTACAGTGAGTGTCAGTCTTGCAAGAGGACTCAAAATCATTAGCAGATTTTGTAAAGGGATTTGACCAGCAGCTGCCAGAGGAAGTGTGACTCTGAGCCCCCCACGTGGGTGTCAGACTTGTCCTTGTCTTGAAAGGCGAGGGTGCTGGCGCAAGGCCTGATGTGCTCAGGGAAGTTGGCAGAAAAGGAGCTTTTAAAAAAATCATTTCCCTGGTCAGTGTCAGGGTTGGCTAATGTTGCCTTTCGGGGCTTCGGTCCTCGTCCCACCCTTCGTGGGCGAGGACTCTGGGTTTGCTGCAAGTCTGTGAGTGGCGGGTATTTCCTCCCCTCCCTGGGGCCCCATCTGTCGCATCCTGCAGCTGCATGCATGTGGCCTCGTCATGGAGAGCGGGCTGGGCCGGGGTGGGGGGGAGAAGTGAGGTCAAGCACATCCTCATTTGGTTTTTTGTTTCTTGTCAGATGTCATTTTGTGAAGGAGCTACTGGCTAGGGGCAGGTAGTCACCAAAATGTTGTCCAGAGAGCCTGTCCTCAGGGGCAGTCATGTCCCAAAGGCACCACTGGAAGGTGTATCGGTAAAAGTTTGGAGAGCAAAGAAACACCCTTGTGGAGGTAGTGGGGCATATAAGGAGGGGCTTTGTATGGAGGTGTTTGTGGGGTTAGAAGAGGGCGGAGCATGCCCAGGGGAGGCAAGGGGAGGGAGCAGAGACAGGAAACTGGAGAGAGATCTATAGCTGGAGTGGGCTGACTGGTGGATGTTACCGCTGACCACAGCCCGCCGCAGAGAGGCAGCAGGTGGAAATGCCCAGACCTTGCTCTCCTCCGACCTCTCGCCTCCTACCTCTCGCCTCCTACCTGTCTCTCCCATTGGCTGAACCCACTTGTTAACCAGTGGACAGGGGAGTCCTTGAGTGCAGTCCCTTCTCCGTCTGGTGCACAGAGCAGGCGGGAGAAGGGCTGGGTGCAGATCCTGACAGGCAAATAGAAAGTAATCAGCCCGGAACTGTTTCCAGACCTTTGTCCCATGTTAAAGTGCCAATATATTTGCTCTGGAGGAAGAAATTAAAAACCCCTTGTGGAGAATTTGGAAAGGAGTTTTGGTTTAAGAACGGAAGTGAGGTCAAATGCAAATACGGGCCTTGAACGTAGAGATTCTTCCTTTACTTTGAGTCAGGAGACAGTGGGAGAGGGGTACTCCTGGGCCGTGGTACCAAGGGTCTGGGAGGAACAGAGGCACCCTGGAGAAATGGTGGGTCTCAGGTGGGGGGAGCCAGAATGAGGTCCTGGGGGTAGAGGGACCTGGGAAGTCCACTTGTTAAGGAAATATCACGTATCAAAAAGAGATGGAAAGAAAGGGAGGTCATGGCAGAGCCTAGGTTTTACTGAAGGAGAAGTCAACTCAAGAGTTGGAGAAGCATCCAGGTCTGAGGTAGAGAACCCCACCTCAAGGCTGGCTTGTGGAACAAGAAAGGAAATACAAGGGCCAAGGGCAGAAGTCTGTGGAATGGGCTGAGCTTAAGCCAGTTGCTGGTGGAAGGAGAAGTTAGTCCCTGGGATCTTGACTCCTGGTGATGCTTATTTATGGCCGTGGAAGAAAATAGTCCAGCGTGTAGACTCTGGCTCCGGAGTGCTGCGTTCTTCTGCCACTTACTAGCTCTGGGACCCTGGGCAGATTAATTAACCTCTCTGTGTCTCAGATATCTCATCTGGAGACGAGACCATTCTTAAACCAATCTCATAGGGTTGTATTGAGGTTCCAATGAATAAATGGACACAAACCTTAAAATAATGTCCAGCACAGAGTAACCAGGCAATCAGTGTGATCTATTAATATGATTGTCCTTTAAATAATATCACTGCTTGGCCCGCATAAGTGAAACCTGCATCCTCTGGAGGCTGGGCCGAGGCATTAGCATATTTTTAAAGGTTCCTGGGTATTTCTAGTCAGTAGCTAGAAACTGTAAACCATTGCTTTATGGTTTAACTGTCAGGTTCTCTGACCCTGTCCCAAAGGCTGCCTGTGAACTAGGGAGGACCGAGTGGAGCAGTTTTGGGGTTGGGGGCGGGAGGGAAGGGAGGAATGGTCCCTCCGGGGAAGAGAAAATGGGAGGGAAGCCATGATCCAAATTGATCCCTGAGAAAGCAGTGGGAGGTGAGCCAAGGAAATTGGCTTGAGTTAGCTTCTTCTTGGAGGCTGGCCGTTTGTCAGAGGCGGCTCACTAGTCATTTACACATTAGTATGAATAGTCCTTGGCCCTTCTAGTTGTGAATAGAGCACAGCTGGGGGACAGCATGGGGGTGTGGGCATCAGAAGGAAGAGTGCTGAGGGTAGGGAGGTTGAGGGAGAGGAAAACTTTTAAATGTTTTTTTTTTTCCTCATCTTGAAAAGTTAGTGGTCAGGAGGATTTAGGGGTGGAGGTTCCCTGAAGCTTTGTGGAGATGAATTTTAGGAGGTGGTGTGTGTGTGGCCTGGGTAAGGGATGATGGTGACTCCACTTTTATGAAACATTTCTCCAGGGTGGGTTTCCCAGAGCACAGTGAGATGAGTATGTCTTTTCAGCTTTCATCATGGAGCTGTTTCCTGGCTGGCTTGGAGCATCACAGTGGGCAGTGGAATACAGTCAATAAGAACGCGGGGAACCTGACTTTGATCGGGGTTTGAGTCATGTTTGGTGCCTCTGGCCCATGGCAAGCTACTCGAACCTCTCACTGCATCCATTTCCTCATCTGTAAAATGGGCATAATAATATGGGACTCAAACAGAAATTTTGGAAGAATTAAATAAAGCAGTTAATATATGTAAATAAGGTAGAACTTCAGAGATTTTGTTTTGTCTTTATCTTTTTTTCCCCCCTACTGATTTCTTTTGGGAGCCTTTTGAAGGAGTCCAACAGATGACCCACTCTTGGACTGTGCCTTGGCCTATCTGTCCCTCCTTACCATCTCCCTGCATCCTGCAGGGCCCTCCCCCAGGAAGTCTGGCTGGTCATCCATCTCTCTCCTTCCTTGGGAAGGAAGTACCTAAGAGGCATCTGACATATACTGCTTTGAATTGGCTTTTTTGAAGCATATATGTAAAAACCGAGAGGTCCTTGAGGCCGGGACTGTATCTGTTTCTTCTGTGATTTTTAATATGGTCTCTTGTACCTGGGCAGTGATGTATGAAGCACTAAGATTCAAGGAATTTATACTTGAATTCACATCTTGGCTGGCTGACCTTAAACGAGTCACTCAGTCTAGGCCGGCCTTATTTTGGCATGTGTAAAATTAAGCTAATATTACTGAGAGCTGTAAGAGTTAAGAGGTAAATGTCTGTGAAACCACCTCTTCACTGTAAAGCAAAATTATAGAAGTTATAGAAACTCAGGGTATTGTTATCAATCCTTCTGTATTCCACCAGAATGCCTTAGCCAGTGCTGAGCACCCAATAGCTTCCCAATAAAATCTTCTGGGGCAGTCGATTGCTTTCCAAGGAGAGTTGCTGTAGCTTTAGTTTTGATTGGCCCATCATGATGTCCTGTCTCTCATCTTTTGGGGAAATTAGCCTCCTCTCCCCCTCACCCCCAACCCTGTAGTCCTGGTGGTGCTTGCCAGCCAAGGTAGGTTGCTAAATGAGCTGGGAGGAAGTTACCAATGGTCCCCTAAATTAGGGAGATTTCACCTGCAGAGAACAGCCAATCAGGAGGTGAGATGGCACTCCACTGACATTGTGTGAGCCCCTGGAACCAGTCATCAGTCATCCCTGAACTCTACCCAGTAACAGGAGCTTATAAGTCCACTCCCCTTTGCCCCCTCCCCATCCTTTTTGGCTTAAATTTGTGGATGACTGAGAGCCCTGGCTCTCCTTTCCTTCCATCCTGGAAGGCAGCAATGATTTCTCTTGTCCCACTAGCAACAGGGGAAGAGAAAGGGTGTTGCAGGTAAAAAGTCAAAACTGGCAGATTTTATTTTAAATGGGTATACATCTTCCTCTAATCAAATGCTATGCTGTCATTGAATGATGTAGAAGAATATTTAATAAGGCAAAATATCACCAAGGAACAGTGAACATGTGTGAGTTTTGCAGTTAGAAGACAGTCTTCAAAAGAAGTTTTGCATTCAAAAGAGTGCTTGTGAGTCAGGTCTGGGGGACCTCAGATTTCTTTCCTTCATTTTTCTTATTTGTCAGACACACATAGAGTGCTTGCTACGTGCCTGGCATTGTTCTAACTCTTTGAATCCTAACAGCGACTCCTGGAAGTAGTTTCTGCCGCTGTCCCCATTTTACAGGTGAGGAAACTGAGGCACAGGAGTAAAGTGACTTGTCCACCATCACACATTGGTGCCTGGATTAAAGCCTGACAGCCAGTCTCCCAGCTCATGCTCTGAATGATCCCACCATGCTGCCTCTCACAGGTGTTACTGAACAATTACTGTCTGAAAGGAGAGAAATTTGGGGGGAAAAAAACCCTCTACCTCCTAACCTGCATTCAGTCGTTCTTTTTTTTTTTTTCCCCTCAAGGATATAACCAGTTCAGGGAGAGAAAGAAATAGAAGGAAAAGAGAGAAAGGAAAGAAAATTCAGAGGCAGGAGGGAGAGGGTGGGAGGAAGGGGAAAAGAAAGGTAAGAGGTGTCTAAGAATGTGTGGGGTTGGGAGGCTGAGGGTAAGATGGAGTCCGCTGTCTGTGTCACACCTGATTTTGGGCGTCAGTGAGTAACTCCTGTTAGGGCGGCTAGTTGTCATCTTAATGAGCTGGCTAAGCACCATTCCTCGTGCTTTGTTTTTACAATATATTTAAACAATTGAGACAGAATTCACGTAGCATAGAATTCAGTCTTTTAAAGTATACCCTTCAGTGAATGTTCACTATTTAATTCTAGAACATTTCTGTCACCCCAAAAAGAGCCCTGTCCCCATTAACGGTGACACCCCCCTCTCCACAGCAACCATTAATCTACTGTCTGTCTTTTCTGGATTTGCCTGTTCCAGGCATTTCACATAAATGGAATGATACACCGTGTGGCCTTTTGTGTTTGGGGTGTTTCACATAGCGCAATGTCTTCAAGGTTCATCCTTGTTGTCTCATGCGTCTTCATTCCCTTTTTTTTTTTTTTTTTTAAGAGAATGGTCTTTTTTGCAAGGGGTGGTAATTAAGTATTTTATTTATTTATTTGAAGGTACTGGGGATTGAACCCAAGACCTCACGCATGCTAAGCACACACTACTCCTGAGCTATACCCTCCCTTCCCGGGACTTCATTCCTTTTTATGGCTAGTCATATTCCATTGTGTGGATAGAGCCCATCTAATTTATCCATTCATCTGTTAACAGACATTTGGGTGATTTTTGATTTTTGGCTGTTATGAATAATGCTGCTTTGAATGTTTGTGTACAATTTTTGTGTGGCTATTTTTTCTTTCTCTTGGGTGTGCATACTCAGGAGTGGAACTGTGGGGTCACATAGTGCTTCACTTTTTGAGGAATTGCCAACTTGTTCCTAGCTATTTAACCTCTAATCCTTAAATGCCATCTATGGAAGGTTGTAAACCTGCAACTTGGTGCTTCATTTTTTGGCTGTAGTATCCTGAATTTGATGAGATGGGAGATGGTATGCCCTTAAAAATGGCCCCTCTTCTCTTGAAACTGACATGCCATGTGCCAACCTTCTGCAGCAGGGGGTTGGCTTGTGGGTTCATCTAGACCACCTGAGGGAGGACCCCCAGCCCTGATGGTCGTTCTTAACCAGCAGTAACGGATCATCAGAGGGATGAGAGAGCCCAGGTCAACCCAAACCAACAAAGCCACTCCCACGGAAGTCAGCCCCGACACCAAAATGCAACCAAGAAATTAAAAAAACAAAAACAAGAACAACCCTAACTCTCTCTTTCCCAAGCTGCTCAGTCAAAAATGCCTGTTCTTGGCAATAATTAAGGTTTGCATGAGCTTTCAGGTCTACCAGATGTTCTCACGTGTAATGCATGGTGGGTCCTCAGCAGGACCTGTGAGCTTGGGGGAGCAGTTACTTCTCCCATCATCCTGGTTTTATAGCCAAGGGCACAGCAGGCTCGGAATTTGTGATTTGCTCCAGGTTAGGAAGTGGCCGTTAGTCAAGGACAGACTTAGCTTTCAGACGTTTTGACTGAGTTCTGTGCTCTTTTATTACAAGATCTTGGCAATGTTCACTGCTCGTTTTAAAATCAAGATAAAGATACTCTAATTTTTTTTTAAAGGATCACGTTAGAGAGTTCAAGCTTGGTTTTGGGAAGCTTTGGTAAAATTGTGGCTGGATCTTTGGCACAAGAGGGAGGGGTAGCCCTGTGCCCCTGCCGACCCCATCCCGTGTGCACACACACAGTTACCCAGCATATTTTTACAAGTTTATTTTCTGTGTTTATGTGTGAGGTTTCTTACTTTGCTTGGCTGGTCTCAGCGTCTCTCTTTGAGCTGTAAGAGGAAATAGAAGGATGTCCCTGTTCTTTTAAGTAGCTAGTAAATTCCGAACTGGTAGATAGGTTCAGCTGGGATCAAACACCATTTACAGAAACTTTCAGGATGTTTCCTTTTGTCTGAGTGTTTAAAAAAAAAACAAAACAAAACCGAATTGAGGTTGTCTGGGAGGTTTTGCAAGTTTCAGAGACACAGTTGTATATTTAAACTAAACTGTGATTAAACACAGGGACACATACATGCCTCCTCCCACCCCGACCCCCAAAAACCCCAAACCCCACTGCTGTGGCTTTGCCTAGAAGTGTGAAAACAACTATTTATTCATAAGCCAAAAACCAGGCGTAAAGTGGATCTTGCCCAAGTATGATGAACACAGTATTTTCAAATGTTTTAAAGCGAATTAGGTAGGTACGAAAAAGTATTTTGCCATTGACATGTTAACGAAAAATGTAAACTGAGTGACTAAACATTTGAAGAAGGCTTTTTGGTTTCCTCCTTGCTTATCGAAATTCTTAACTTAATAGGTAAATCTCAAGTTAGCACACCCAGAGGAGCACGGATTCTGAAATAGTAGGTCCTAATGTAAGAGATTTTTACTGTCTCACTGCCGGAAAGGAGTGACCTTTAAGGTGTTACCCATTGACTGTGGTGTAGCCTGTTACCTACCGAGGTGGTCAGTTTCCAGCCATGGTGCATTAAAGCTGAGCGGGGCCTCAGACCCAACCGGAGGGCCTGGGAACCTGCATTTCTGGTCTGTGACCACCACTTTGAGTAGCAGGTCTCCAGGGAATTCACCTTCTGTTTCTTGAGAGGGTTTTGCTTTGTAAAGAAAGGTATGAAGCTCAGTCCCTATGTGGAAGGCTTGGCCAGGACCCGTTCCCGGGGCATCTTTTCTTGGGTTGACCTGGGGTGGGCTGAGTGGACACACCATTCCATTTCTTTTTTAAAAATCTATATTATTACCTTTATTATTTTTTTTATTAAAGTATAATTGATTTACAATGTTGTGTTAGTTTTTGGTGTACAGCATAGTGATTCAGGTAAATATATATATGTATTCTTTTTCATGTTCTTTTTTCATTATAGGCCATTACAAGGCATTGAATATAGTTCCCTGTGCTGTACAGTAGGACCCAGTTGTTTATTGTGTATACAGTAATCCCAGATACAAACTACTTCCTCCCCCAGTGCCAGTCTCTGATTAGGGGTTTGGTTTCCAGGGGATTCTGGTCAGGAGGCGGGCAGCAGCTATTGTTCTGGCCAGTGGTGTCTGTCATAGAATTCTCTTTGAGCACAGAAGCTGTAGTTTTTGTTAGAAGTTCGATGTGCATAGATAGTGATTTACACAGTCATTACCCAGACCCTTTTTTATCCGGTACCAGGGGTCCTGCAGACATGAGCCGCTGTGGGCTGATGTCACAACTTTGCATGGGATTTACTCTGGCCTGATTGACCTAAACCCGTACGGTGAGCCCGGGGTCTGCTGTGCTCTGACCAGAGTCACTCTCTTTCACTAGGAGGTGTTCCCCTGGGCCCAGCACTGCCCATTAGCGGCAGAAGCCCCTCTGTCCTCCTGGGCACCTTTCGGCGAGCACTTTGGCAGCTGTGGTCAGGACGCACGCCTGGCTCTGTTTTAGGGGCAGCGAGGAGTGTCGGTGGGCCCAGCAGCGGGTTCCTGAGCTACACACAGGACCCCAGCTGGAACCGGTCGCCAGCCCCCCCCTCCCCCGCCCCAGCCTTTGGACTCCTTGTGATCACATCCCGGTGGGCCACTGGCCGACCAGTCTGAGGGCCCCGCCTGCTTCCTCTGAGCTGCGGGAGTGTGAGGGCGAGCACCTGACCAGGGCCCAACCATTCTTGGTCCTGGGCCAGGTCGGAGTAGGGCCGGGGCTGGGCCCCGAGCCCCTCCCATAGGCTCCTGTTTCCCCCACACTCACCAGCTTGAGCTGCAAAGCCCCTTTGCCCGTGGAGCCCCCGACACACTGTATGCGTCTGCTCAGGCTGCCAGAACAAAGTTCCCCAGACCGCGGGTGCCTAAACAAGGGGCATTTATTTCCTCATGGCTCTAGAGGCCCAAAGCTCAAGGTCAAACTGTGGGCAGAGTTGGCGTCTTCTGAGGCCTCTCTGCTTGGCGTGTAGACGGCCGTCTCCTCCCTGTGCCTTCACCTGGTCTCCCCTCCTGTGTGTCCAGATCTCCTCTTCTTAGGACACCAGCCCTATTGGATTAGGGTTCACTCTAATGACTTCATTTTAACGGAATCACCCTTTAAAAGGGGTGATTTAAAAGACCCTGTCTCCAGGGGGCAGTCATACCCAGAAGTCCTGGGGGTTAGGACTTCAACATATGGGTTTGGGAGTGTGTGACACAATGCAGCTCCTGTTACACACTCTGTTACTCTTGTCTGAACCCCCATGAGTTCCGCCTGTGCCTACGTACAAAACCGTCCAGCTTGATCAAGGGTGCATGGAATTAAAAAATTGTGTAAGTTCAGAACCTACTGAGGACATCTGAGAATCTTTCTATGAGAATTATGATGGGTTTTAGTGCTCTGATTTTATGATGTTCTCTGTCTTTAAACCTTTAAAATATGTGGTTAGTTACATAGACTTACTATATAGTCTGTTTTACTGACTGTATTTTGTGTGTTTCTTCAGATAACTTGAAAGGTTTACAGTCAGCTTTTAGTTCTAATCGTTATCTTTGTGACTACTGCTGACTTTGTAAATACTCCATCCCTGTTTCTTCAGACATACTTACTGACTCTGCTATGAGCTGTGGCAAAGTTGTTCTTAAGAGTGGTAATCTCAACAAAAATAGCTAACACTTATTACACTTAATTTTTAAAATATTAAAAATTTTAACCCTCTCCACAACCCTGCATTGTAAGATGACTATTATACATTAAAAAATTAAAAAAAATTTTTTTAATGGAGGTACTGGGGATTGAACCTAGGACCTCATGCATGCTAAGCATGCACTCTACCAGTGAGCTGTACCCACCCCTCTATATATGTTTGAAAGATGAGGCATTCAGAGAGCAGTTGCCCAAGGCCACTCGAGTTAGGATCTGGCAGATCTGGGGTCTGGCCTGGAGTCTGTGTGGCTCCCATCCTGTCAGGCCTGCATGTTTGGGGTAATTGCTTTCATTGCTCCCTCCCTCCCTTTTATTTTTTTGGAGCTCGCTTTCTGGAGGGGAGCGTTCAGAGCTGCAGCTCTTAGGGCTTGGCTCTGCCCTGGGGTACCTGCAGGGGCTGTTCAGTGCTGCCAAGCACTCATTTGAACAGTGGCACTAATGTCCCCTCTATGTGGCCTGTGAGCAGCCTCCCAAGGCAGGGCCAGGGTCCTGGGGCCACCTCCCAGGGTCTCCAGAAGCAGCCTTAACGTGGCTCTCAGAGGGGCCCAGCTGGGTGCAGGCTGGGATGGGGCCAGCCTGGCAGCTGGCAGTAATGATGGAGACCCCTGTGTGTGTGTCCCCTGCATGGGGCACCCAGTGAGGTGCACTGGGATGGTGGCCAGCGTGGGGCTTCATCTTAGGCACTGGGTTCACAAACACACACAGTGCACACAACCACATGTATACACATATGCACAGACACGTGTAGACACACACAACACACACATACACGAATATGTACGCATTTTGTGCGTGTCTGGTTTCTGTCACTTAATGTAATTTTTTATTGATGTATAGTTGATTTACAGCGTTGAGTTAGTTTCTGGTGTGCAGCATATTTGTTTACATTAGAGGTTATTACAAGCTATTGAATATGGTTTCCTGTGCTCTACAGTAGGTCCTTGTTGTTTATGCACATACACATATTTTAATTGAAATGTAGTCAGTTTACAATGTTATGTCAATTTCTGGTGTGCAGCATAATGTTTCAGCCATACATGTATGTACATATATTCCTTTTCATATTCTTTTTCATTGTAGGTTACTACAAGATATCAAATATAATTCCCTGTGCTCTATCTAGTTATTTATCTATTTCATATATAGTAGTTAGTATCTGCATATCTCAAACTCCCAATTTATCCCTTCCCACCACTTTTCCCCCTGATAACCATAAATTTGTTTTTATGTCTGTGAGTCTTGTTTCTGTTTTGTAAGTAAGTTCATTTGTGTCTTTTTTTTTTTTTAAATTCTACCTATAAATGCATATATGCATTTTCAGAGAGGGTTTTGACAGGGAATCGGTCTTATGCACTGGGGCTGGTTAAGTGGTCATCTCCACTCCTGATGCTGGAGCTTGATGCCCACAGGGCAGGCGGAGTCAGGAGGGAAGATCATGAGCTGGAACCTCAAGAGGATGAACTTGACCTTGGTGGTGTGGGCGTCCTGCAAACCACGCACACATCTGGCCTGGGAGTGGAGAAGCTGGCGGAGGCTGGGTGGCTGGGGGTTTGGAGCAGTTGCAGCCGATGGAGGATCTGGGCGATCCTGGGGTGGGGGTGTGGTTGGGTTTGAGCAGCTGTGGCCAGGCTGCTGCTTCATGCCCGTGGGGCGGGTCAGCAGTCGGCAGGAAGGCGTGTGAACTACCAGGTGACTGCCACTTCCCTTTTGCCCTCTGACCTCCCGAGACTCTTCCTATGGTCCACTTGAACCAGAACGTACAAGAACATGTGTTCTGGGAGCTGAAGTTCAGTCTAGTCAAGGTGACACATTAAAATCCATCACACCACCTGAAGGTTGGGTGAGCGGATGGGAAGACAGCAGGTTCGGGAGTCAGAACGATCTCAGTTTGGGGGAGTTATCTGATTGGTGCCTCTTCCACGAAGGGGGAAATAAGAACCCTAAACCCCTCTTTGTAGAGGATTCATTGCAAGGATTAAATCAAATCCAGAATGTCGAGTGTTTTACTTTGCTCCTGGACTGACAGTAAGAAATCTCAGACCTTTCACTATTCTTGACACTATTCAGGAACATAATACCTCCATATAATTCAGTTTCACTCTGTCCCCTCCATAAATGGCTGCATAATTCCCTGCATTAAGTTCATTCCTAGGAAGCTGATATTTCTTCTTGTTATTGTGAATGAAATTTAATTAAGGCTTTAAACTGGTTATTGATGATATATTGTTCCAGAAGGATGTTGATAAATAATCAGGTTCTGTCTTTAATGGGAATTTCCTTATAACTCTGATACTGGCTGTTGGTTTTAGATAGCATGTGTATATTCTACTTAGCATTTTAATATCCTTTTTATGTGTGTTTTCCTGTGTTCTCATGGAGAGTATAAGATTAGGCTGGTCCTAATACCAAGAAGAGGTATTTTTGAAGCCACAAATGGGTGTGGATTTTTATCAAATGGTGCCTTGTCAACATCTCTCAAGATGATTATATATATTTTTAATTTTGGAAATATTGTTATTATTAATGATATTAATAGATTTTCTAGCGGGACAGTGTTGAAATCAGAGGCAACTTGGAAGAGAGTCTGGGAACCTGGATTCTAGTTTTAGTTTGGTTCTTGGTTGCAAATTTGACCTCGGACCAGCTGGCACCCTTCCTTATTCCTTTTAAAGATATTCTATGTTCACATCCATCACATGGGCAGATCTCTCTTTTCCTTCCCTTTCTTACTGGTGAGTTGGAAAGATAACAATGGATCAGTAGTTCCTTCCTTTCCATTTGCTTGAATGCTTTAAATGCTTTCTCATTTGAACCATGAAAAAAGCGTAAAATGAGAGGGTACCATAACCTCTTTATTGGACCATCATCAACCAGGAATTCATGTGTTCATTCACTCATTCCTCCCAACAAATATTTATGGAGCAACTGCAACATGCTAGGAGTTGTTCCAGACGCTGGGAATACAGCTGTCAACAAAGTAGACCAACTTCCTAAGCCGTGAAGCTAAGTTCCCAGTAAACACACACTTTCCATACATGTGTCAGCTAAGTGATAAATATTATGAATATGATTAACATAAAGCAAGGGGAGGGAGTGGATAGTGAGGCAAGTAGGGGAAGGTTTACTTTAAGTGGGGTGGTCAGGGAAGACCTTTCTGTGGTGACACTTGAGCAGAGAACAAAATGAAGACGGAGTGAGGTGAGCCACGTGGAGATCTGGGAGAGGTGGTATGTGCAAAGGCCCTGTGGAAGGGCAGCGGTGCCCATGGAGCCTGAGTTGGCTGAGCTGGCAGGAGGAGAGGGAGAGGACTGGAGGACTGAGAGGTCAAGGAAGCTCAGATGATGCAGGACTTTGTGGGCCATCATCGCCGCTCTATTTTTTAAGTGTGAAGGGAAGCCACTGAGGGGTGTATGAGCTGTGAGTGACACAGGTGGGTCGCTCTGTCCTAATGGGTCACTCTGGCTGCCCATGGAGGCTGAGTTAAAGTGGGCTGTGGCCTGAGGGAGGGTGGCCCAGCCTGGGACGATACTGTGGAGGTGGTAGTAAGTGTTGGATTTGGGGTCCGTGTCAGAGGAGGCACTGACAGAGTTTGCTGATGGATTGCAAGCCTCGTCTTAGACACAGCTCCTTGGCTTTTCCTGTGAGAAGGAAATGTGTCAAGCCCCCCTTCTCTAGTCCGGAGAAATCTGGCCTGCATTTTCCACATGCACCATTGTGCTGAGTCGGAAGAAACTCTGAGGACCACCCCCAGCAACTCTCCCAACCTCTGGCTGGATTGAGAGACGAAACTAACCAAGGGGTTTGGCTGTCCCCAGGAGAAATTCTGTTCTGAGGACGAGCCCAGAAACACACAATGCAGTTTGATTGGATCCACGGAGGAAGCCCCAGCCTCCCATGGGTCGTTGGATGTTCGTTTGGAAAGAAAGATGAGTAAGTTGGCCCCACGCCCCCCTGAGTTACAGCTGGCGTTAGTCACAGCCACGGGTGACATCGTGATTAACTCATAAAAGACAGGCCGCATTTGGGAGGCGTTTGCTGTAATTCGGGGCGTCTGGTCCTCTTGCAGACATCCCTTTGTGCTGGGCCGGCTGCACCCGCCCCGAGCTCCCGTGGGGCCAAGTTGCTAATTGATGTCCTTGCTCTTGAGACTCTCTCCCACCCCCAGCTCTGAACGGGGAAAAGTCTCATCTCTCCTTAAATGTTACAGCTTCAGGTCTTCCCTCTTGGTTTTCTGCTAGTGTTCCTTCCTTTGATCTGCTGCTGGAAATTTATTTCCTTCCTGGAGCTGAGGCATCCAGCTCTGAGCAATGCAGACCCCCCCACCCCTCACCACCACCTCCACCGACCCTGGCTTGGCAGGCAGGCGCCCCCCCCCACCCCATCCCCACCCCACCCTTAGTTCTAAGCCTGCATCTTGTGTGCTGAGGGGCACAGAGCTCGGAAGGCGGGACCAGAGCTATGGGTGGACAGGAATGAGATGGCATCGTGCCTGTACTGCCGGACCTTTTCCCTCCACACAGAGATGGGAAAACACACATGAAAAATAATAGTAAAAGGTGAAGTCAGAAATGTAAACAGACGTAAACCAGCAGAGCGACATGGGGCCATCATAGCTGCTCCTCCGCCTTTATTGGCTTAGGAGAAATCTGTCCGGCTCGCCCAGTCCCTGGCCTTCATGGTGGAGAACCAGTCTGAGCAGTGGGCAGAGGGACAGAGTTGGAGCATCCTGGAAGGCTAGTTTCAGGAAGAAGAGAGAAAGGACTGATCTTGAAGATGAGTGTATGAGTATCTGTCTGTCTCTCTTTCTTTTGGAAAAGGATGTCTGCAGGGTGGAAAGACCCAAGCCACAGGGGTGTGGGAGGAACTTCAAGTCCACTGGAGCAAGGACAAAGGAGATTTGGACTTTGGCTGCTGCCTGTGACTCAGATTGAAAGGGAAGATAAGATTTTAAGTTTTGTTATGTAGTTGTGAATGAGGCCCTTCTCCCTCTTTTAAAAGAGACTTTAGTTTAAGGTCATATTGCTTTTAAAACAGTTTTTGGTTGCCTGAGTGATGTTTCTTCGAATGTGATGCCGTAGGGAGGCTGAGTCATGGCTGTGGAGACAAAGACCAATGATGAGTGACAGTCATCTGCGTGTGCATGTGAACGTGTTCACGTGTGTCGGGTGGGTGGGGTTGAAGATCAGGAGTTCAGAACAGCTGGGTTAGATGGTAACTTTTAACCTTCTGAGGAGCTACAGGAGTATTTTCGGAAGCTGGGGCACAGTTTACATTCCTAGTCTGTACCAGGGTCTTTCCATTTTTGCCAACACTTGTTATTATCTGTCTTTTTGATTACAGCTCTTCTGGTGGGTGTGAAAGGGCATTTCATTGTGGTTTTGATTTGCATTTCCCTAAAGGCTAATGATGTTGAACATCTTTTCAAGTGCTTATTGGCTGTTCTTATATCTTTGTTGAAGAAGGGTCTTGTCAGAGCCTTTGCCTTTTTTTTTTCTTGTATTGATTTAAATAACAAGTGTCTTTTTATTATTGAGCTAGAAGTGTTCATATACTCCAGAGAAAAGTCCTTCATTAGATATGCCATTTGCAGAAATTTTCTTCCACTCTGAGATGTCTTTTTTACTTTCTTGTGTTCTTTGAATCACAGGAGTTTTTAATTTTGATAATGTCTATTTTTTTTCCTTTGTCCCTTGTGCTTTCGTTGTTTGAGAACCTGTTGACTAACCCAAGGCCGTGAAGATTTACACTGTTTTCTTCTAAGAGTTTGAGTCGTAGCTCTTACAGTTTAGAACTTAGATCTCTTTTGAGTTAATTTTTGTAAAGGGTGAGAGAAAGGCGGAAGCTTCATTCTTTCGTGGGTGGCTGTCTTGTCCCAGCACTGTTTGTTGGAAAGACTGTCCTATCTCCATTTTACAGTCTTGGCACCTTTATCATCGAGGCATCTTTTAACTACGTTATGAATTTAAGTGATCGGGCGAAGAAACATCTCCAGTCTGTCTGCGGACCCACAGGGAGAAATCAAATCAATCAAGGAACATTTACATTAAAAGATGCCTTGGTTGGAATTTTAAACAAGATTCCAATGAAAACTTTCCCTGAAAGTGAAAATAGGCAGCAAACAATGGTGTTGAATAACTGTAAGTAATGAAACGCAGTTTTATATTCTGGCCCAGTTAAGGGTGAGTGGGAGAGGCCCTTGGCCTTGGCTTGCTCTGGAATTCGATGGACTGTGGACTGAAAATCAGAGCCGACTGCATCAAGTGTGGGTCTGTGAGCACGAGGAACCCCTCCATGGCCCTTTAGCTACAGGAGGTCAACGCAAGGACAGCCGGGCAGAGGGAGCAGTCTGGGGGACTCTGCACAAGTCGGCTTCTTGGCCTTGATTTAGGAAGAGGATTAGGGAATTATTTCCTCTAGAAGCCTCCACCGCAGACTGGAATTCCTGGAGGGCTGAGGCCTCTGCCTCCCACGTGTGGGCTGGGCCGAGGAGCTGCCCCAGAACGGCAGGCGTGGGCCAGGGGGATGCACGCCTGGCCTCGGGTGGGACTCGGGGCCCCAGCCGGGGCAGGGCTGTGTGCTGGGCTCCCAGGCCTGGCCCGGCTCCCCCGCCGGCTCTGCAGTTCCCGGGAGTCCGCCCAAGCTGAACGCCCCAGAGCAGAGAATTAGCTAAGCCCCAGATGTTTAGAACCCTGACTCAGGGTTTGTGTGTGCTCTCTCCAGAGCTTATGTGGCCCCAGAGGTGGTCCTGGAATCGCTCAGATCTTTGTGTGGTTCTCGTGTTTCGTCTGCGCTTCCGAGGAGAGACTTGGGGTTCCAGGATTTGCTCAGAGCTTTCTCCCCTGGTCCTCTCAGCCTGGTGGGAACTTGCCCAGTCCCAGGGCCTTCAGGGGATGGAGACGGAGGCTCACATCTTGGAGGGAAATCCGGTCAGAGCTCAGGACTTAGGGGAGTTCTCTGTCCAGGTCCAGTGTTTCCTGGGTTGAGGTTAGTGTCTTTAAAATCCAAGTACTTTGCAGGGGAGGGTATAACTCAGTGGTAGAGTGCATGGTTAGCGTGCACAAGGGCCTGGGTTCAGTCCCCAGTGCCTCCATTAAAACCAATCAACCAATCAGTCAATCAAAGTTCTCAAGCAAGAATTGGTTCCTCCAGCCCTGAGCCTACCCCTCTGTGAGCTTATAGCTGAAATGCTTTTGCAGGCAGCTGGGTGGAGCTGTTGATGACGAAGATTCTGCAACAAGGAAAAAGTGAACGTTGCCATGTAGTGCCTCAAGCCCAGGTCTCTTCCAGACCATGGGGCCAGGAGCAGAAGCCCCCCCGCCAGCCCCCAGCAGCTCCCAACTGAGGGCCATGTGGTGACCCCGCCTGGGAAACCAGCAGTTTCCCTTGTAAGTCATAAGTCAGAGCTGGGTCCAAGGAGGGGCTGACGAGGGGGACACTGCTGCCTTCTCCCAGGGGCGCCCCGCGTCGCGGCTTATTAGTCAACCCCAGCATTCAGAGCGAAGAGATACTCACAGTCACAGAATGTTGCATCATCTCAAGTGCAGGGGTGGCAGGTTCAGCTATCAGGCGCCAGGTAGACCCCACTAAGCTCCCAGGATTTATGTGCCATTGGGAACAGGCAGCCTCGGCCCGTCCTGGGGACCATCTGCCCAGCCGGAAATTTGAAATTGCCCCGTTTTGTAATGTTGGTAATTGATTCAAACTAAAAACAACAGCCAGCAACAGTGGGCCAACCAGAACTTACCAACGGCCTGGTTGCAACCCTCTCCCTGCCTAGGACGCTTGCTTCTAGGGACAGGGTGGCTTGCCCAAGGTCACCGGCTTGGTCGTCAGCCTGCGCTCACCTGGGTCTGGACACCCAGGCTCGGGTGCTGTGTCTGGCCGTCCACGTGAGCGGAGGGGACGGAGGAGACCCAACGTGGTTGAGGTAGACGACCCGGCTCAGGAAGGGGCAGGGTTTGGAGTTGAACCCAGAACTGGCTGGCTCTGTCTGCTCCGCTGTCACTGGAACAGGAATCGGGGTCTGAGGGTCCTGGTCACATTCTCTTCCCACAGCTCCACCCTGAGATTGGCTCCTCAGCCTCCAAATACAGCTGTCGTTTGACCGCAACAGCTTCCCGGAATTCTGTGGACTTTTCACGAACCAGAGGAGATCTAGAGGGCGTGTGTGTGTGCAGACATGTGAATTCTCTCTCCCCCACACCCATTTACTGTTCCGCGGGTTTCCTCCCTGAGAACTCCAAGGAGCTCCCTGGAAGAGAGAGAGTTTGAGAGTCAGAAGAGGAAGGAAATACAGGCAGACCTCATTTTTTGGTGCTTTGCAGATACTGCATTCTTTTTTACAAGTTGAAGGTTTGTGGCAACCTTGCATTGTCAGAGGATGATTAACATTTTTTTAGCAATAAAGCATTTGAACATTAAGGTATGGGATGTACATTGTTTCTTAGACATAATACTCTTTATTGCACACTTAACAGACTGCAGTGTCATGTAAACATATCTTTTAGACACACTGGGAGACCACAAAAAACTGTCGTGACTCGCTTTATCGTGGGAGTCTGGAACCGAATCCAGAGCGTCTCTGAGGTCGGCCTGTGTGTTTCTTGGTCTGAGAAGCAGCTCCCCTTTGCAGGGAAGGCCCGTTTAACCTGGGCCCTTCCTCACTGGGCACGGACTCTGGGTCGGTCACTACTGGTGAGTTGGTGTCTGGGGAATCGGAGTCATGTCACCAGGCTCAGTGCCTGCTGTGGGTCCCCTGCAGCTGCCGGGGCTGCTCTGAGATGGAGAGCCAGGTGTTGCGGGAGTCCTGGCCCCCGACTGGCAGCACCCACAGTGGGCAGAGCCTGAGGGCTCACCGGGTCCACCTTGTCCAGGTCCTTCGGCCCCCATGATGGGAATCGGGGTAGAGTGTTAGGGGTGGAAGCGGGGTATGAGTGGGCAGGAAACATTAGTAAATAAAGCAGACGAGGTTGTAAAAGGTTTACTAGCTCAGTATTTTCTGGATGTTTTCTAGTCCTTTAGGGCTGATCTAGAGGAAAGCTAACTTGTCCACTGACTCCCACCGTCAGCTGACCCCCCTACCCTCGGCCTCGCTCCCAGCTCCACCCTGACCCCACCCCATCGCCCTGTCACCATTCACCTCCCTCCTTCATCCTCCTGGGAGAGAAAGAACAATCTCCTTTGTTTCCCCTCTTTTAATCGTATTACATATGCAATTGTGAAAACTGTCTTTTCTTCTTTAAACTTAATACATGTTGAATATCTTTCTATGTCAGTAGATGTATCTAAGGCATTATTTTTAGTGTTTGCTGTTCATTGTTTGGATGAACTATTTATTATTTACAATCCCCTAGTGATGGGCACTGAGTTTGTGTCTTCTTCTTCTTTTTTTTTTTTTGCTATTATTAAAATCACTGAAGCCAACATTCCTTGAGACGGGACTTTTCCTAGAAAGAAGGATGCTCTGTATTTCCGTCATGTACCTCTATGGTGTACATTTTGACCCGTGCTGTCATTGCTCTTCAGAAAGGTGGTACCAGTTTCCAGCCCTCGCTGCCCCATTGGCTGGCCACGACTGTCATTTGCAGGCCTAAAGGAGAAAATGTGAAAGAAAAATGTGCAGCGGTGTAGTCTGCCAACACCCTTGTGGGTCACCGTGCCTGAGACACCTCCTCCCTCTCCAACACTGATCCCTCCTCAATGCCTTGTTCCTGCCCGTCCCTTCTGGGCCCAGTTAGCACCTTGCTAACTGGGGTGGGGGTACTAGTGGGCAGAGAGGGCTGAACTTGAGGGCCTTGTCTCGAATCTTGGCTGTGTATTTAACTACCTAAGGAAAATCTCTTGTCTCCGTGGTGACTTTGTTTTCTGATCTTGAAATGGGAACACTGATACTTGCCTTACAGAGTTATATACTTGACACACAGTGGGTGACGAGTAAATAATTCACTTCTTTATTTTCAGGTATGCCTCAGTTATTCCAACACACATAGCTGCTCTTCCATCCCCTTGCCCCCCAGCACATCACTTGTAATCCTCATCTGTCACTTAATCCACCACGGGGTACCTTTATACTTGCAGACTTAAGATATGAGTGATTTGTGTCTTTGAGTGCATTGTAGTGACCCAGGCTCTTAAGTGGGTTGTTCCTTGGTCCTGAGACACCTGGAAGGTTGGCTGAATGCATGCCAGGTTCACTGGTGACTCTTTCTGTCAAACGAAAGGAAGATCTTAATGATATCTGTTGCCTCCTGCACATGTGGGCTGGATGAGAGGGGGACCCGGGTCTGCCAGGGGGGCTTCTGCCCGTGTGTGGGGTGCATAGGCTCTCTGGGCCCCTTCCTTTGGGATTTGGTGAGGGATTGTGTCGTGGAGGCTGTGTCTCCCCTGAGGACCCATCCTGTTGGGTCTTACCTAGGACCCGTGTGTGCCAGTTTCCATCAGGCCTCGCCAGCCTGGGGCCTGCAGGGAGTGAGGGCCGGTCTGCGCTGGGCTGTGCTTTTCCTTGCCCGCTGTCGCCTGGCCTGTCCCTGTCGGAGGCTCGTGCAAGGCCCTGGCACCAGGGGCTGGTCGGAGCCGTGTGGGGAGCCCTCTTGGGCACAGTGACGGCCCTGTTTCCTCCTCCACCTCGCCCGGGGCCCCCATTCACTGCAAAGAGAGTCACGCATTCCCCCTTGAGATAAGAATAGAGCCCAACTGTGCCCCAGGACAGAGTCCAGCTTCTTCAGCCGGCCCTCCGAGGCCTGGCAAGGGCGCCCAGATGGTACTGGCATGAGTGGGCCCTGGCTGCCTGCCCCGCCAGCCCCTTGTCCATTGTATGGTGGGGACACTGGGTGCAGTGTGTGTGCCTTCCCGGCCCCCCACCCCCCAGAGCCCACTGTCTCCAGCTCTGCTCAGGATGGAGGGGCTTGGCCTCAAACCAACTGCCCCCCATGGCTCTGCGGTACCCCTTCCCTTCTCTGGGGCCTCGGACTCCACCCTCCCAGCCTTGAGAACCTCCTATGAGCAACCACGCCTGTCTGTTCCTGGAAGGGAGGGTAGATCCTGGCTCGGAGCAGGGACCAAGGAGAGGCCATCCAGAGGCTGGATGTCGAAGGCAGCAGCCCGGGGACCCGAGGGACAGGAAGCAGGAACCAGCAGGGGCCACAGATTGTGTGAATGATGAACAAGATGCTGGGGCCTCTGCCTGGCCCCGCCTGTGTCTGAGATGGGAGCTGGAACAGCCCCGTGTCAGGTCAGTGGCAGGACTGGACCAGGAGCTGTTAACCAGGCACGGGGCCTGGAGTGTCCCCTGGCTCTTCTCGTGATCCTAGAAGAGGATCCTGGTACACTTTCTAGTCTTCAGATTCTAAGGCTGGGCTTCTCAAACTGTGGTCCCTGATCCAGCAGCACTCCCTAGACCTGCTCAATCAGAAAGCAGGAGTGGAGCCCCCAAATCTGTGTTATACACGCTCTCCAGGGAATTCTATGGCACACGGGAGCTCCAGGACCATTGCTCTGAGTAGGGTGTTTGAAAACAGGTTTCAGTGCCTTCTGGGGTCCAACAGGTGACTCAGGAGTGTTGAAGCCACAGCAACCTGGAGGGCTTAGGCCCATCTAAAGACAGTCAAATAGATAGTAAGGGGAGGGTACGGATAAATTAGGAGTCTGGGATTTGCAGACACAGCTCCTATATATAAAACAGATAAACAACAAAGTCCTACTGTATAGCAGAGGGAGATATATTCACTATCTTGTAATAAGCTATAATGATAAAGAATATGGAAAAGAATATATATATATATATATATATATATACACACGTATGTATAACTGATCACTATGCTGTACATCAGAAACTAACTCAACATTGCAAATCAACTAGACTTCAATTGGAAAAAAAAAGCGGCAGAAGAAGAGACAGACTATGTCAAGGTGAAAAAGGAGAGTAATGAAAATATCTTTTTGAACATGAGCCCCCCCCCCCATATGACCTTAAAAAAGATGAAGGTCTCATTCTGCACATTTGTGCATATTTCAGTTAATTCTACAGCTGTGTCAAGGTTGTGTTTTGGGTTTATGTGTGAAAAAACCTGAGGCTCATGGTAGTCAGTAACATGTTTGTGCAGTGGAGATGTGGTTGGGAGCCAGGCTTTCCCACTCTCTACCCTCCCTCCAACGGCTGTTAACCAAACCCACCATCAACTGTAAGGCCAGCGGGGTGAGGCCGCCCCTTCCGGCCGGGAGCGCCCAGTGAGCCAGGCCCCAGGTGGCTCCTGGCCTGGTCTGAGAAAATGAGTGCGCTTTTAAACACGGCCACACACAGCAGCCCAAGTGTTTGGGACGGTGCCTCCAGTGAAGGGTGTCTGGGTCCCTGTCTCAACATGTGAGGGTTTCTGAGAGAAGCTGGCTTTTCCAAGGAGAAAGCACTCTCTGCAAGTCTTCAGTGGGAGGGCAGGAAGAAGGCAGACCCAGGGGCTGACCGTTTCTGAGGCTTTAGGCTTTCTGAGGCGCTGTCTCCTGGGTGGGTCTAGGGGAGGCAGACCACCGCGTTCACAGATGAGAAGGCGTGCTCTCAGGGGGTTCGGGTAAACGGTGTCCTCGGACGTTCTTTTCCCTCCATCCTGCCACCTGCAAGGGCTGTGGCGCTGATGACATTTGCAGGGTGGGGCTTTGAGGATGCTGTTGGAGTACGGAAGTTGTATGGCTGTTGATGAGCGGCCAGACTGTTGCCACGTGCTTTTGGGGGTTTTGTATCAGGGGCCCACCGGCTCCCAAGTCTTCCCCTGTGAGAATGGGTCTCAGTGGTTTCTGAGATGCCGGTGCTGTGCCCTGGGTGGGAGGGCTGCCGAGCTTCTTGCTGGGGTGCTGGTGGCACCCAGGAATACCTGGCCTTCTGAGACTTCGTTGGGAAAATGGGGCTGGAGACGCGTGGGAGAGGTTGATGAGTAGTGAGCCTCCGTGGTACGTGGGCAGATCTTCACTACTACCTCCTTCTGTATTTTCTTAACTAATAAACAGACCTGTGGCTGCACAGGTTGGATAGACTATTTTAAAACAGATCTGTCGACTCAAAAATATTGAATGATAACAGACAGCATTTACATGGCAGTTGGTATTTTTCAGGCACTGTTTCAGACACGGCACCTTTATTTAGTCATCCATTCCATCCTCACAACAAACCTATGAGTACTGCCAGGCCTGTTTCACCTGTGGGGAAACCGAGTCACAGAGAAGTGAGATCATTTCGTCAGGGTCATCCAGTCCGTGACGGGTCTGTCCCCAGGCCATCTCTCTCCAGAGCCTGCGATCTGAACTGCTGGTGGCTGTATTGAGTCTGCACCCCGTTCCCACGGAGGGAAGTGGAGCCATTGCAGCTACATGCCTCCCCCTCCCAGCTGCCCATCTGTGCAGCTATGGAGGTGTGGAGGACTCCAGGCAGTTTTGCAGTGTCATCTTTGTGGTCTGGGGATTGAGTCCTGGTCTGGCTGAACCATTTGGGGGAGACTCAGTAGTGAGACAGGAAGGAAAGAAAGTGATGGTGCCCCGTCTTCTCAAGTTCCCCCCACCCTTGCGAGGAAATGAGAACGGAAGGGTTGCCGCCAGGGCAGCGGCTGGGCCAGCTCCTGGTGGCTGCCCCCTCTCGTTGGTGGCTGTGTCATCCACTGGTGCCGGGGGCCAGCACAGGTCCAGCTGGCTCACAGCTGGATGCAGAGCAGGAGGAGACGGTGGGTCCAGAGGCCAAAAGACTGTCAGGGATGTGCATGTGCATCAGAGGCCGGCCTTGACTCTGCTCCAGACAGGAAGCGCCTTCGCGCTGGGCTCACTTGCTGTTCCCTGGTGGTTAGCACCGCTGAGAACAGAGCTCCAAGTTGTGGTCAGAGGCGTGAGCTGCCAAACAGATTTTGTCCTCAGACAGCCCAAGTGTGACATCCTCCCCTGTCATTCTCTGCCCCCGGGTCACCGTGGCCTGGAGGTGAGCAAAGCTGGGCAGGAGGAATCAAAACCTGCCTGATGGAGGCACTCAGAGCAGAGGAGGTGAGGTGGCGGCCGACAGGCCCACTCAGCACTGGGGCTGGTGCTTCTTGAGAAGTCGTTGGGTCTGAGTGTGGAGCCCACGTTAGTCCAGAGGCCCTAAAGCCAGTCAGTGCTTTGGGACGGCGACCGGGCAAGGTGTAAGGACAGTCTGTGGGCAGCTTCTGGAGAAACCACTGAGGTGTGGTTTCTCCTCATCCAGGTCATGGTGGTGACGGGGGGACGAGGTGTGAAGCAGGAGGGAGGAAGGGGGACCAGGGACCTGGACCAAGAATCAGATGCTCTTGGGAGGATTCCACATTGTGATTAGCATGCTTGCAGGAATCCTAGGAGACAGTGAGTCTCTGCTCATTCGTAACCCTTCTGGAATTAGTCGTCATCTTAATGTCTGTGTCCCTGAATGAAATGTGTAATAAAATGTAACAAAATATAAAATAAAACGGTCTCTTGAGAGTGGGGAGCGCCTAGGGCTGGCCTAGGTCAGCACTCGATAACTGAGGGAGGGAGGGAGGAAGGAAGGAGGGAGAGGGACAGAAGAGATAGAAAGATCTTCAGCTATGTCTTAGAAGCAACTGCAACATTTTGGACTATTTAAAATTGCTACCCACCCTCCCAGTTTACCCTGAACTCCTGATTCGCCTTACCTTGTTCTTTTTTTTCTTCTTCCATCACCTTCTAAAATTCTTCATAGTTTGCTTCTTTATAGTTTTTATTGTCTGCTCCCCCCACCCCCTGCTGGAACCAGTGCTCCCTTCTGTTTTGATGACAGGAAATGCCCCAAGTATCTAGAAACTGTGCCTGACACTTGGTAGGTGCTCACTAAATATTTGTCGAATGAATAAATGGATCAGAGTGCCCAGGAGGTACTTGGCTTGTGCCATCTGTCCCTGGGAATCCGCTTGCAGTAGACCTTTGAGCACGCTGTCCTGTGGGAGGGGCAGCTTTGCGTCCCCTGGGAGGTGCCCGCACAGTCTGGCCGCCTGCCCTCGGCCTGCTTGGTCCTCATGATTCACTGGGCCCCTGAGGTGGGACCACGCTGAGCCTGCCCGACGGCCCAGGCACACACAGGCTTTCCAGAATTGGTGGGCAGGACAGGGAGGGATGAGCAGGCAGTGAGTAGAGCTGTCCGTAGCTCAGGATTCTGGAGCTTGTGGTCGGACCACATTCCTGAATCCTGCCCTCTCCTCCTCCCATCCCCACAACTCAGATCCCACCCGCTGGGCTGTGAGAAATGGAAAGGTGCCCGGTTGAGCAATTGAGGGCTAAGGTGAAGTCCCTGTTTACTCAGCCTCTATCTTGTCTTGCAAGCTGGTGCCCAACCCACAGAATTATTCCGGGTCCTCACGGCTGTCTCCACTGGGGGCTGCCCCTGGGCCCAGACTTCCATTGCTGTCAGTTTCAAGTCCAGACTCCACTTCTTAGCCTGGTGGTTGGGCCCAGCCCAGACCCCTGGCAGCCCCCACTCCGAGGCCATTTCAAGTCTTTGCTCGGTTTTGCCCTTGACCTCCTGACCCATATCCAGTTGCCTACTTGGCATCCCCCATCAATCTGTCCAAACGTCATGCCACCCACGGCCTCTCCAACTCAGTTAACTGGCAGGCCTGTTCCTCCAGCTGCTCCAGTCCAAACCCTTGACCCCTCCCCCCACCTGCCCTTTCCTTCACATCCCATGTTCAGTTTGTCAGGTAAGCATGATGGGTTCCTCCTTCCAGATAGAATTTTAAAGAATCCAGCCACTCCTGGCCACCCTCACCACTGTCATCTTGCTCTGAGCCACAGCCACCATCACAGTGCCCTCAGACTAGGGCGGTCACCTCTTGACGGCTCTGCCAGACCCCCGTCTGTTCTTTTCAGATAATAGGTCCTATCACTCTGTCCCTCAGAACATCCCGATGGGCCCCCAGGACGGCAGAGTGAAAGCTGAAGAAGTCCTCATGGTGGCTGACAGGGTGCCACAGGATGGTGACGGCCCTGACCTCGGGGCCGCTCCTCCCTCGCCCCTCGCTCCTTCCTCTCCGGCGGGTCGGCCTCTCTGGTGTCCCTTCAGATGCTCCAGGCATGCCTCCCCCTTAAGGCCTTGGCAGCCCACGTGGCTACCTCCCGGCAGTGGGCTGAGTAATGGTCCCCCATAGGCGCCCAGAGCCTGTCAATGTTACCGTATAAGGCACACAGGGTTTTGCAGGTGTGATTAAATTAAGGCTCTTGAACGGAGGAGATGATTTTGGATTACTCAGGTGGGCGCCTCGTAAGGACAAGTGTCCTTCTAAGAGGGAGGGAGGAGGGTCAGGGTCAGGAGCAGATGTGAGAACAGAAGCAAGAGGTTGAGGACGTGAGGAAGGGGCCACGAGCCAAGGAATGCAGGCAGCTTCTAGAAGCTGGAAGAGGCAGGGTTGCCGATTCTCTTCTAGGGTCTCTAGAAGGAACCGGCCCTGCCGATGCCTTGACGGTAACCCAGGGAGACCCGTTTTAGACTTTGGGAGGCAGGAAATTTGTGTTGTAATTTTGAGCCTCTTAGCCCTTGATGGTTTGGTACAGCGGCCACCGGAGACCAGGCCATTCCTTCATCTGCTTTGAGTTTCCTGCTCACTCTGCCAGGCCCATCCCTTTCTCCTGCTCTGATCTTTCTCCGTCACTCATCACCTTCCAACCGAACCGGATGATTTACCTGTCTCATGGGCCGCATGTCTGCCCTCAGAGACGCTTAAGCTCCGCTAGGGCGCGGATCTTTGTGTTGTTGACGGGGGCATCCCAGCACCTAAACATGTCTGGTAGAGAAGAGGGGCTCAGTCGGTCTTGAGTGAACGGATGGTTCCAGACCAAGAATGTCCTCTCCTCCTAGCCTGTCCTCTTGGCTTGCGGTTGTCTAAGTCCATTTCAGCCTCTCCTCTCCTGTAAGCGAATTGCCTCTCAGGGCGCGGATGGTGGTGCCTTCTGTTGGTCATGCTTATGCAGCACCCAGAGCCCTGGGAGTTCTCGGGGGTGAGCCCCACGGCGGCCAGGGACCCTGGGAGGATTAGTTTTGTTTGTGTGTTTCTCCCATAGCGTCGTCCGAGTCAAAGGGACCCCCTGCATTGATCTCTAAGCCCGACCTCTTATTTCATCAGAGCGAGATGAAGATGACCTAAGGAGGGATGGGTCCTGCCCAAAGTTAGCGCGTTGCCATGGGGATTTCTAGAGCCCCCAGGGCTCAGGCTGCCTGGTCCTGCCACTCTCCAGCTGCATTCTCTCTCGGGGGCTCCTCCCCACAGCCACACCCAGGGTCTGCAGGGCCTCCCTCAGAGCAGGTCCTCAGAACTAGAAGATTGGGAGTCCGTCTTGGCAGAGGACTAGGTGAGGGAGGCGAGGTCTTTAAAGAAGCCAGGAGGTTCTCCCCAGGGACGGGAGACGGGGAAGCTGATGGGTTTGTCTTGTCACCAGCAGCTTGTTTGCAGAATGGGGTGTTTGGAAGACAGAAAGGAAGAAAAGAAACAGTGGCAGGTGGGGCAAGGGTTGTATGCCCACAGTGGGCATCTTGGGCTTGAAGACCCTCAGAGGGCATGGCGCCTGGCCAGGGAGGAGCAAAGAAGGAGAAGGGAGGCCTTCTTTGTAGAGGACCTGAGGTTGGCTTCCCTGGGACGCAGCTGCAGGCCCTAGAGGGTGACCAGTTGACTGTTAGGAAGACTCTTTCCTGCTGTCTTCTCTGGGGAAGACACATTTTGAAACACTTCCTGAGTTGGGAAGGGGAGGTGACATGTTAGCCCCCTCTCCCCGGACTGCTGATGAAGGGTGGTTAGTGATGAACCCACAGCTGTGTTTTTGCACCACTGCCCCCGCCCCCCGCCCCCCGTACACCCGCCTGTCCCGCTGGGGCTCCCCTCCCTCCTCGGTCCGCAGTCCTCCCTCTGCCGGCGGGTGACTCACTCAGCTCTTGTGCAACAGCCCAGGCCCTCCGAGAAGAGCTGTTTTCTTCTGTGCCATAAGCTCCCCTCCTGATTTATGTCTTTCCATTTGGGTTAATGCTTTCCACATTTGGGTCTGAAGATTAGCGTGTGGCTCATTGCTGCAGCCACCAAAACCCCAGTGCCCACCTTGGGTCTGGCACGGAAAAGCCAGACAGCCAGCCAGCCAGACAGCCAGCCAGCCAGAGGGCAGCTTGGAGCTTCACCCGGAGGCTGTCCTGCCCCCAGCCGGCCTCCCTGCCTCCAGGAGGGAGGCACACAGCCCCTACTCCTGGCTTGCTGGGGACTCCTTCTGTTTCCTGTGAAGGGCACACAGCTTGCAGGTGTGTGACGAGGTAATTGTCCCAGCCTGTGACTTCCCGCCGAAGACGCCACTTCATCGAGGAGTGAGAGGCGCAAGCTGTAGGGCGTAGGGAAGTGTTATCTCTGTGGCTTTGAAAGCCTTTGTATGACACATTGTGTGTGTGTGTGTGTTTCTCTTTTTCTCCATAGAACAATAATATTACCTTCGTTGCTATGGTGGTGTTGTGGGGGTGGCTAATTGGACGCAGACCTGATACAAGCTGGTGGCTGGTGTCCATAGTGATTATCAGATGCAGCCGTACATTTTAGCCCCCAGAGTGAGGCAGGCGGGGCATCACTGGCTGTGGCAGCGGGTGCCCTGCCCTCGCAGGACTGGGATGTGGTGGCACCCTGGTCAGAAGTGGGACCGGGAAGCTGGGCTTCCGGTTGAGGCAGGACTGTCCCTGGTTGTTTCCAAGTCTGAATTGCAGCCTGGGTTTGCTGAGGCTGCTCTGAGGCCCCAGACCACAGGGGAGGAGACACCTGCTGCAGGGAGGGGCAACAGTGGTGCCTGGGGCACCCTGGGGGCTGGTGGCCGCTGTGCAGCTGGTCCGCTGGGCCCACTCACCTGGCAGATACCACTTTCCTGTTGAGGTTGTAGCATCCATGCAGGAGGGTGTGTAGGGGGTTGGTTTTAAACTCTTGTTGAGTATGCATACCCAGAAGTATATCTTTGTCAGTTTTATTGACTAGGTAATATACTGATCATTTCTGACGTTTGATAGGCACTAACAAGTACAGAGAGAAAGTTGGCCTCCCTCCCACCCTGTCCTCTGCCTGTCAGTTCCCTTCCCCAAAGGTGAGCAAGCTGCAAGTTTCTTGTGGGTGTAGAAGAAACAGCGCAGATATTTACAGATAGACCTGCGGCTACATTTCCCTTCATGCCTGTGGCAGCTCCCTCTTCCTTCTTCCCCTTGCTGCTGCTGCTGCTGCTTCTGCTTTTCAGACCCTGTAACAATATTTCTTGGAGTTTAGTCCATAGAAAGAGCATCTTCATTTTTTTAATGCCTCCGTGATTCAGTTCACTGATGGACACATAGGTTGCTTCTCATCTTTTCCTGTTTCCTTGACCTGCCGGGGAGACCCTGTGTGTCCCTCATTCCAGCCATGGGGGCTTGCCAGGGAAGGATCAGTTGTTGAAGTTGAAAGTCTGGTAAAGAGTCTAAATGTTTGTAATTTCGATGGAAAGTGCCAGATTGCCTCCACCGGGGCAGCGCTGCTTACCCTCCACCAGCTATGTCCGTGAGTGCTCATTTCCCCACAGCCTCACCAGCACCATGCATGTTCCAGTTTTTTAATTTTCTGTACGGAAGAGTTTCGTGCCTTTGCTTTCAGGTTGACCTCCTGTCCCCATTTGCCTCCACACTCTCTCTGCCCACTATGGGGACAGCGCGTGGAGGTAAGGGTACGCACAGCAGATAAAAGTCTGTCCTGCAGACCCTCCTCTGGGCAGTGGTCTCGCCCCTCTGCAGGCTGGCTGCTGTTTTACATGCTTTCACATCTTTGGGGAGGCCTCCTTTGCGACATTGGAATTTTCTGCTCGTGGCAGCATCACTAGAGCCCCTTTCCTGCATGCTGCTCCTCTTACCTTTCCCTGCTTCTTCCTCTCTCTCAACTCCGTTGTCCCTCACCTCACCCCTGCATACGTCCTGTCACTCGTGTGCAGTTTCTGTAGCTGCTACTTCTGTTCCTCACTTTCCCAAGATAGTCTTTTCAATGGAAAGTCAGACTTGGGCCAGAATCTCTGGACCCCACTCCTAGCTGTGCGTCTTAGGACACATGCTCAAGAATGAATTCCAGGGCAGAGTGGGGCGTGGTGGCCGCATTCCTTTCCCCTAAGGTTTCCTAGTGAGGGGGCTGGAGGTGGGGCTGGAGACAAGCGTGGTCGGAGAGATGCTCTCAGCCAGCACAGTCCAGTAGAACTTTCCACGGTGATGGAAATGCTTTTTTGGGCCGTCCAATGTGGTAGCCACTGACATGTGAACACTTGAGGTGTAGCTAGTGTATCTGCTGGACTGGGTCTTCAGTTTTTTGGTTTTTGTTTATTTTGGGGGCGGGTGGGGAGAGATAATTAGGTTTATTTGTATATTTAATTTTTTTTCATGGAGGTCCTGGGGATTGGACCCAGGACCTTGTGCATGCTAAGCATGTGCTCTACCACTGAGCTCTACCCTCCCCTTTCAGTTTTATTTTTAATTAATTAATATTTAAATTGTGTGTGTGTAGTGGCTTCCATATTGGACGGCACAGCTCTAAGTCATGCACTTTTCAGGATGGGAATAAGAGTCTAAGAAGCAGGTTTCCACAAGTCAAAATATGGTAGTACTTCTGCCCCAAGATGGTCAAGTTCGGTGATCTATTTCTGGACTTCATGTATTTCTTTCTTCCCCTGCTGTCTTGCAGTAATGAGTTAAGGAGAAAATCATCATCCTTGGACACTTGGAACTTGACCTTGTAGTGTTACCTAAAAGGAACTGTATTAGTTTCTGATTGTCACAAATATAGTAGCTTAAAACAACACCTCTCTGTTACACCTGAAGGTCCGAAGTCTAAAATGAGTCTGACGAGGTGCAAATCAAGGTGTCCCAGGGCTGGCAGCGTCCCTCTGGGGGCTCTGGAGGGAGTCTGTTCCTTTCCTTTTCCGTCTTCTAGAAGCTCCTTCTGTGGCTCACTGGCTGCACATCCTGTTACCTTTTCTCCCCGTTTCTGGCCTCACATTGGCTTCTTCCCTCTTTGACCATTTCTCCTTCTGATAAGGACTCTTGTGATTGTATTTAGGGCCCACCCAGATAAGTGAGCATAACCTTCTCATCCCCAAATCCTTAATTACACCAGCCAAGTCTCTCTTGCCATATAAGGTAACATATGCAGGTTCCAAAGATTAAGATGGGGCTCCATTGGTGGGGGGAGCACCATGAGGGGGTAGCTTCCAGTACTTGAAGGAGAGCAAGTTTGTGCAAGAGAAGGGTATTTCCGGCATTGCCCAAGGGTTCTGAGTTGGTGGAAGTGGGCAGGACTTGAACCACTCACCCTGAGGGTCTGATGTTACAGAGCAGTGCAGCTCAAATTTGGCGGGTCTCCCAGCCACCGAGGGACTGTGGAAAAGGGGCTGAGGGCCGGATCTGTGCTGCTTCAGTGGTGCCCTGACTGGTGTGCTCCTGAGTCACTCTCCAGGTGCCTCTGCGCCTCAGTGAAGTCTGGGGACCATCGCTCTGAGGAGCCGTCTCGGGGACTGTCGGCATGCGTGTGGGAGGTGGGACTTCTCGTCCTCTGTGAGTGAGTGCTGCAGATGGGAAGCGCTGGAGCAAATCAAGGAGGGGCCGGAGTCTGCAGAGGAACTGCCACCTGAGCCACACCTGGGAGGCAGGAGAAGGCGTGGCCGCACCGAGAAGCCGGGAGAGGACTCCAGGTGGAGGGAAAGACGACTGCAGCACGGAGGTAGGAACCAGCATGCCACTTGGGGACACAGAGGCCCTTTAGGATCAGAAAGGACAGGGACGGGGAACTGATTTCAAGAGAGGAATACTAACAAGTTTAACCTGCTGGTGTTTGCAGGGTTGCGGCAGGGCAGAGGCAGGGTTCTGTTTGTAGTGCTGTCGGGGTGGCGTGGAGTCCCAGATGGGTGGTGGCAGGGAAATGGAGGAAACGTGATGAGTGTCAGGGATTTGAGAGGAAATATGAGAATGACGTGGGTCTAGCAACCAGTCACCACTGATGGAGCAGGTGTGTCAGGTGCCCTCCTCCATGGGCACAGGGCGACGCGCTGGAATGCTGGGAGCAAGACACGCAAGGTCCCTGATCTCCTAAGTCTGCTGAGGGTGGGGAGGCGTGTGGAGCTGGGCGATAATCCAACAAACCCAAATAAACAAGAGGACCGCTATCCGGTGGTAACTGCTGTGGAGAATTAAGTTGGTTTGTGTAATTGGGAATAACAAACTGGTGGCTTCTTTAGATCAGATGCTTGGGCAAGGGGACTGCCCATTTAAGCTGATGTCTGGGTCCAGCCTTGGGAAGAGCTGGGGGAAGGGGACTTCAGGCAGAGGTGACAGCGAGTGCAGAAGCCTTAAGGACTGCACTTTCCTCATCCAAGGAACAGCCGGAATAGCACTGTCCAAGAAAATTTTCTGCAGTGTCAGAAATGTTCTGGGTCTGCACTGTTGTGTGGGCCACCAGCCCCATGTGACAAGCCAGCACTTGAAATGTGGCTAGGAAGGCTTCGGAACCAAATTTCACATTTTACTTTAGTTCTCATGAGTTTAAATTTAACTTTTAAGAGAAAAATGTGGCTGGTGTCCACTGCATTGAACAGCCCAGAGCAAGACGGCCGGCATGGCTGGAGGGAGAGGGACTGTAAAATGTTGAAGGATCAGGTCGATAAAAGGCAGACTTGACTGCCTGGTGTATTAGGATAAAGAGCTTGGATTTTTTTTCTCGAAGAGGCAGTGCGAAGCCTGATTGTAGTTAGATGGGTGAGACGATCTGATTAATGCTTTGTAAGTTCCCTCTGGCTGCTGTGTTGAGGAAGGATTGTAGGGGATGAAGAGGGGACCAGTTAGACCAGTTAGAAGATCATTGTGACAATGTAGGGAGTGGGGATGGTGCCTTGGGGACAGGATGGCAGCAGTGGACACGGAGAAACTTGAGTGGATTCCGGATGAGTTTTGGAGGAAGACTGACAGGAGTGGAGAGGGAGTGGATGGAAAAAGTGGGAGAACTTGATGATCCTAGATTAGGGGCTTTAGCCACAGGATGCATCATGGCGCCATCTGCTCAAATGAGGCATGGAGAGTGGGTTTGGTTTTGTTTTGCTTTGTTTTTGGAAGCAAGGAAATGGGTTCTTTTTTGGGATCTTTTAGGGATTCCTTTCGAGCATCTGTGTAGCACTGGCAAGTGGTCAGATGGACCCTGGGGAGAGGTCAGGGCTGGAGAAGTGAATTTAGGGTCCTCAGGAAATAGGGGATGTATAAAGCTATGGGTAAGGCCACTAAAGAGAGAGTGAGTAGGTAGGAAAGAACAGAAAGGGCAGGAGATTGCTGTAACATTTAAGACAGCATGGGGAAAGATCCAGAAACATGACTACTTGAGATGCCATGGAAGCCATGAGAAGTCATGGTTTCCTGAAGGAGGGAGTGTTGAATGTGGCTGCCTGGCCAGGGACTCTAGAAGAGTCCAAGTTGCCCTTGGATTTGGTCACAGCATGAAGGTCATTGTTGACACTGGAGATCAGACTGAGTGGAGTGGGTCAGAAAGTAGAGGTCATGATATCAGTAGGTCTTTGGGTGAAAGTATTCACTGTGATGAGAAGCGAAGGAATAGACACTGGCTGGAGGAGCGGGGGTAAGAAGATAGATCTCTCTCTCTCTTTTTTTAAAGCCAGGTGTTATGTGCTGACAGGTAGAAAGCTGTAGGTTACCTTTGATAAGAGGAGAGCCTTTCAGTTGCTGAAATGGCAGGCAAGGCTGAGAACGTGGGCACTGATGTGGGCAGGATGGAATTTGGGCGGGGACTTGATGACCAGTTACTGTCAGATTGCTGTTGTCTTTCTAAGTGAAGTATGAGGCAAGGCCATTATCTGAGAAAGAGTATGGAATCCTTGTTCTGAAGATGGAGAGCAAATCATGGGCTGACCGCAGTAGGGGTGCCAGTTGACTTGAATGGTGCTTCTCGGACGTGCAAGTGAGTCACCTGGGGATTTGTTAAGGTGCAGATTCTGCACATCTAACACGCTTTCAGGTGGTGTTGCCGCTGCTGGTTTTTGGATCCCACTTTGAGGAACAAGACTCCATTGTGCTTCTGCGGTGGGAAACTTAGGAAGACATACAATTTCTTTCGAGCCCCGGAGATGCCTGAATTGTCGCACATTGAGATTACTTTCAGGGCAGAGCAGCGAGAGTTGAGTGCCAGTTTGAAATTTGTGGCCATCCGTTTAAAGCAGGTCTTCTCAAAGTTAGAATTCTATGGAGAACTTAAAAACAAGAATCCCCGAGCCTGGGTATTAAAATTCTGAATGAGATTCCAAATCAATCTGTGTGGGGTGGATCCCAGCCACCCTCATTTTTTAAAAAAGCTTCCCTGTTGATCCTAGTGTTCATCCAGGCTTGAGAAACACTAATTTAAAATACTGGGTCAAGGGGATGACCATGGGAGTAGGTGGGCAAAGTGGGTTGGAGGCAGGGCCCCCCCAGGATGCGTGGGCCCCTGTCTGTATAAACAACTCGTCACCCCTAATCAGCGTTCCAAGGCTGTTCTAGCTGCCCAGTCTTGCATAGTCCCTCCGAAGAAATTCCACGTCGGCCAGCAGGAGCAATCTGCTCACTAGGCTGTTCTTCTGGAGTCTTCATGGGGTCCTGGGATGACCATGTTGGCTCACGGGCCAGAGCTCCTGGGGCCATCTGGTCTACCTTATGTATGGGCTTCATGGGTTGGGGGGAACTTATTTGGGTCTGGAGAGGGGGTTGTTCATAGGTTCTGCCAGTCCCTGCTGGTCCCAGGCCCCTTAGACAGCTTCAAAGAAGGCACCCAAATGGTGGGGCCCCTTGAGCCACACGGCCTGGTCATGAACAAGGACAGAGGAACAAAACAGTTGACCAACAGAAAGTCCAACTTATAAGATGGGTCCTAGCATCCAGTTGCCAACACTCATTAACAGGAATCATGATGCAAGTCAGACGGAACTAAAGCATCTCTGTATGTGGCAAGGAACTAACACCTAGACAGCCAGCAAGGATCTGAGGTTTGCAAACAGCCACGGTAATGAACTTGGAAGTGGATTCTCCAATTGAACCTTGATATGACTACATCCCTGGGGTGCAGCCTTGTGAGAAGCCCTGGGTAAGGCTCAAAGTCTGGGTAAACTGTCCCCAGATCCCTGACCCACAGAAACTGAGATGACACATGTGTTGTTTTGAAGCCACTGAGTTTTGGGCTAATTTGTTAAAACTGCAACAGTTAATAACTAGTAGAAGAGGTGAAGGCAACGTCGTCAAAAGTCTCTGTCTCTTGGCTTCCGTTCCGTGGGTCGGCTTCATTGTCTCGCTTAGCCACCTCTTCGGAAAGATTCTGAAAACTCTTGGTAATTCCAAGAAAAAGGGGAAATCACTGGGCAGCTTTCCAGTGGATGGCATAGTTGGGAGATGGGGTCATCCTAACACGTGGACTGAGAAAGGAACAAGAGTGGTACCCAGCGGAGAAAATCAAGGTCGGCTGGTTCCAGAGGGAGGAGAATGGAAATCTACCCCCAAATGGTAACTGATGAGATGTGGAAGTGATGGAATCCTTGAGGTGAGCCTGGATGGGATTTGGGAGAACCAGCCCAGCTCTCAGGCAGAGAGGGGACTGAATGATCAGTGTCACTGACATCAGTGGGTTAAGTCTCAAGGTGTGAAAGCAGCGGCTGCAAGGAGCCTGGGGTACTGAGGGCCGAGAAAAGGCCTGTGGGAAGTGGTGATCCCTCTTAACTGTGTGAGAGAGTGTCTGTGCCCGTGTCCAGGCAAGGACATGAAGAAGGGAACACGTGGTGCTGGTGAGGCACCAGGCAGGCAGAGAGAGACCATTCTTTTGAGTAGTCTGGTGGCAAGATTTTGATCACCTGTGCTAATAGGAGACAGGGTTGCAGGTTGCCGGTTGCAGGGCTAAAAATATAATGAAATGAATCACAAAAAGACAAGGCTGCCAGGAACCTTGTAAATCACTCGTTTTGTCACCTGCTTAAACCTGAATTAGTCCCCTAAGTCTTCTTTTAACCTAAAGTTTCTGCTTCCTCCTCCTGAACCTTCAGAACTCCTACCAAGGTGGGGAATGGTTGGATTCCAGCCTCCTCATTTCTTCTCTGTGTCCTTTCCTGATCTCCTGCTAAAGAGCTGGGCTGGCAGTAAGCTAAGACTATTTCTCCAGCCCAGCAGCAGAGAAGCAAAGTCCTGGCCCTTCCCGGGCTCAGTCAGCCACCTTTTGGTATGAAGCAGACGCTGATCATTTCCAGTGAGTCTGGGAGGAAGTTAGCTCATCACGTTGTCAGGTTTGAGCTGTGCTGGGTTTGCGAGAGAACAGCTCCGGGGGAAACCTTGGCACAGGGACCACATGGACCGGCACACTTAGGTGGTGCGCCCAGGACGATTAATCTTGCAGAAGGCATGGAGATGCAGCTTTCTTTTCAGAATCAAGCGTTGTGTGTGCAGGCGTGTGGGTGCTTTTATAACAGCCTGGGATGGCCCTCTCTCCTGTGGCATCTCACAGGATGGGCGTCCAGGGTGTTAGAGGATTCAGCTCGTGCCTGACCATCCAACTACGCCAGGATACTGCGAGTGAAAATACGTTGGAGGAGACATTAAGAAATGCAGTTCCTGCTTCACGTCCAGCGCCCTCATGGAGAGAAGCTGGCTAACTGTCCCGAATCCACCCCCTGGGCAGGCGGTGGAGAGACGCTCCTCTTGGGTCGCTTGACGCCGCAACCCAGTTTAAACTTTTCACCGGCCTGGAAAGGTTTACCAGGTCTCTGCCTGCCCAGACTGCGTGTGTGCAGCATGTGTGGAGGAGGCCAAGCAGGGCTCTCTGTGTCACCTTTCCTGGGAGCTCTGAACTCCGCAGGAATGCGTCCTGACTTCGCCCGGCTGGTAGGAGCAGGAGCTGTGTGGTAAACAGGGGCGTGGTGGAGGGAGGGCAGGACAGGCCGGTCCCCAGCTCCCTCTGCTTTTTCCGATGACTCACAGGCTGCGATGCTGGAAGGGGCCTCAGAGATAGATCATCAGATCCAGCAGGCTTATTTCACAAGCATGAGGAAACAGGGCTTCCGGAAGGTCCCGGAGCAGTGAGTGGAAAGGTGGACAGGGGACCTGTCGCTCGCCTCCATGCACAGGGACACATTCTGCCCCTCACATAACCTTCTTTGATAATTTACACTCAGGAAGTGAGTGCCCAGCATGGGGGATGTGTGCAGCTCCCCCAGCCCTGAGCTGACCCTCATGCTTTCTCGAATCCTGCCTCACAAGTATCCTCTTCCTCTGCCATCTTGGCCACTGGGACCTTAGGCAAATGAAAGCTGCCTCCCCACGTGATGCCTACACCACCCCATCGCCCTGTCTTCCCATTAGATCTGTTCTGTGTAGTGAATACAGAGTAAATCTGAGCAAAGAAGTCACTCAAGGGCAGCGTGAAAGAGGGGAGAGGGCAGAGGGCAGTGCCCCCTGCCTGGGGCGGCTGGGGCGTTGTGGTCAGAGGAGTCTTTTATGTCAACTGAGGAAGCCATCTCTGCTTTTCTGGCCAGGCTAGCCCCGGGGGCAGGTCCCCACGTGTCCCTCAGCCCCCACACCACCACTCCTTCCAGCTGTTCTGGCTGCCCCGCCACCCAGAAGGTTCCCTGGAGAGGAGAGACGGGGCAGTGAAGTGGATGGGAGCTTTGGAGCCTAACAGGAACTCAAGGCTCCCCAGGGTCTCTCAGGCAAAAGGAAGTAGGTCCCGATGCACATTTTAACCCCCCCTCCCCACCCAGAGTGAGGAAATTACAAGTGTGCTCCTCCCATACCTGCCTGTAGGTCTGGCCAAAGGCACGGAGCCCGGAACCTGAGTGAGTTACGCGGTTCTGAGGTCTCGGGTTTGTAAAAGCTCAGGAAAACAAAGCAGCCTGGAAGGGAGCCTGCGGCGCTGGCTTCAGAATGTTAACAGGGGCTCAGAAGATGGTGAAGAGGACTTCACGGAGGGGGAGTCCTCTCCTCTAAAAGGAGGAGGAGGGTTCCCAGGTGCCAGAGAGGGAAGGGCCACCCAGGCCAGGGATCAGCATGAGCAAAGGCACAGAGGCACCAAAGGTGAGCTTGGGGATTAACTGAGGGGACTTGCTTGAATAGGCTGATTGGTGATTGCTTTGTATTGATTTAGAAAACATTTGATCTGGCGTGGCCGAAGGCGCATGGGGGTGAGAGGTGAGATGATGAGAAGGAAGGAACTTGTCGCCTCTGACAGGATCCTCTTTATTGCCAGTGCTAAAAACCAGCTCAGGGCTGCTTCAGCCAAGAAAAGAATGTTTGAACTCCCCTACAGGGTCCACAGTCCCAAGGACGTCAGGATGTGTTTTTTCTCACTTCATCTGCATCGTTAGGCCAGCCCCACGGTGAAGACTTTGTCGTCCTCCCTGCTTTGAGGCCGCCAGCAAAAGGGCTGCTTTTCCCATGAAGTTCCGAGTTAAGTCCGGTAGGTTTCAGACCGGATGCTGTGGCCAGGGGCGTGGAGTGTGCTCGTTGGCTGGGTAATGGCTCTGCCTTGCCCACACCTGAGAATGGAGAGGTGTGCGTCCCCACAGGAGAAGTGGGGTGCCAGTGCTGTAGGAAGGGGGCCGGGGGCATAGGCGGGCAGATTGGCAGGTGTTTATCACTGCTCACCAGAAGGCTGAAGATCCCTGCAGGGTTTGTGCATTTTGTTTTGCATGCCGTTCAGGGGCTGTCAGAGGTGGTTTTGAGTAGGCGGACACTGTCCTGGCAGGCAGCAGAGGGGTGGGTAGGGGAAGAAAATGTGGAGAGATTTTGCTGGGTTGAGTAGCTAGGACTCCTCCCTTGCATTTCTTCCCAGATGCATTAGTTGTCTTCTTTATCCTATTGCTATTAGCCAGGCCTTCACTGACAGCTTGGTTATAGGAACTTTGGCCAGAAACGGAAACCCAGGGATTGCTTCTTAAGGACTTAGTTCCAATTGGGGGTTAAAATAAACAGCCCTGTGAAACTTTAAAGACCACTTTGGAAGTGACTGACTGTGGTGCATTTGGTAAGTGGGAAAACCAAAGATGTCTGATGTGGGGTTTGGGTTTCTGAGTACTAGCAATATTTTAAAATATGTATATATTTTGTCTATGTGGCAGGGAGTAGAATTTGCTTTTGGACATGTTGAATTTGAGGTGTTCATGGCGTGTGTCTCTAAAGCAGAATGTGGTTTATCACATGAGTCAGAACCCAAGTGGGGACCTAGGAATGAGCCACGGGATGCAAAGCAGCGGCTACTAGAGGCTGATCTTGGGGTCATCGCCTTTGGTTAGTGATTAGCAGCCTGTGGCCCATGGGCACCTTCTCCTTGGTTTCATGGCTACTGCCATGGGCCACCTTCTATGCCCTGGAAGAGGAGAGCCAGTCAGAGTCCGCCTGCATGTACAAGCTGGCTTAATGAGCCAACATGCCCATCCCTGTGGCTGTGGGGTAAAGATGTGTCCCCACTTCTCTGCAGAGGCAGAGATAAGAGTGATGTGGCCACGAGTTAAGGAATGCTTGCAACCATCAGGAAGTCTGGAAGAGGCAAGGAACAAAGCCCCTTAGAACCTGCAGAGTGAGTGTAGGCCTGCTGACACCCTGATTTGGACTCAGCGTCACTGATTTCAGACTTCTGGCTCCCAGAATTATAAGAGGGAAAAAGATGGGTGTTGGTTTAAGCTGCCAAGTTTGGGGTTACTTGTTACAGCAGCTGAATGAGACTAATACAGCGAGCATTTGTCAAAACCAGCCTATCAAGATGCCCCTTGTGGGGGAAATAGTGATCCCTGGTCAAAGAACTTTGAACCTTTTTTTTTTTAAAATATATTTATATTGAAGTGTGGTCAGTTTACAATGTTCTGTCAATTTCTGGTGCACAGCACAATGCTTCAGTCATGTAGGAACGTACGTATATCCGTTTTCATATTCTTTTTAACCATAAGTTACTACAAGATATTGAGTGTAGTTCCCTGTGCTATACAGTGTAAACTTACTGTTTATCTGTTTTAGAACTTTGCACCTTGAACACATGAACATTCATGCATTCCTTCAACGCATTTTTACTGAGCACCTGTTGCACCTTGGGCCCTGTTCTAGGTGCTGGGCGTCTACAACACCGTCTCTGCTGACACTGCTTCGATTCTCCTGGGGAAAGCAAACAATAGAAAACAAATAACTGTGGGATACAGTATCAAGCTAATGAGGTTCTGTTTTCCTCTCACAGAGCAGAGGGTAACAGGATGTGCTGTTCTCAGTGGGGTCGATGGGAAGGGTCTCTGGCTGCTAACATTTGAGCAAAGACCCGAATACGAGGGGTCAAGCCAATGGATGTCTGAGGAGAGAATGTTCCAGGGGAGGGAAGAGTTAACTCGTGGGCCAAGGGGTGGATGTGCTCTTGGCCCCTCTGCTGGGTCTGGAATAGAGGGAGGGAGGGGGTTGCTGTTCAGGCCACCACGAACATGGGTTTTCACTCTGAGGAAGGTAGGCATTCGCTGGACAGATGCGATTTGAGGCATGACATTTTTTAAAAGATTGAGATAAAATTAATAAAATTCATCTAACAAAAATTCAGCATTTGATTTTTAAAAAATCTCCTGATTTTTTTTTAATGTTTATTTTTATTTATTTATTTTCTGGGGGCAGGGAAGTAATTAGGTTTGCTTATTTATTTATTTATTTTTAATGGAAGTACTGGGGATTGAACCCAGGACCCCGTGCACACTAGGCATGTACTCTGCCACTGAGCTCTACCCACCCCCTGAAAGTTGACCATTTTTAAACTATACAACTCACACCCACCTCCTTCCCTCTCCAGCTGCATTTTATTCTTAGTTTTTCTGACCGTGACTGCCAGAATTTTAAAGACTTCGCTGTTGTTTCATGATTTGTTTGCGTTAGCACTGTCTGTTGGTTCCCTGTTAAGAAAGATGAGGAGTGATTTGCACTCTGCCTACCCTCCTCCCCAGATGGGACAGTTTGCTGCTTACGTTTACTTATTCTGTTAGCCAGGCATTCACCAACACCTGGGTGGTAGGAACGGCAGCTGGAAACTGATGCCAGGGGTTATTGTTTAAGGATCTGGTTCAAACCAAGGGTTAGAATGAACAGCCCTGTGAAACTCATGGTCTCTCAAGTCCTTTCCTTTCCCTTTCCCTTTCCCTTTCCCTTTTCCTTTTCCTTTTCCTTTTCCTTTCCTTTCCCCTTTCCCTTTCCCTTTCCTTTCCTTTCCTTTTCTTTTCTTTTTTTTCTTTTCTTTTTTCTTTTCTTTGAACCCATGGGAGGAATTTCTTTTAGCATCAGGGCAGGGATGGTTGTGCTTCCCCTGGGCAGGTGGCTCATTTTATCTTCAGGACAGACACCAAGGGCTCCTTAGCCAAACACAGGTCCCTCTTTGCTCTGGCTGCAAAGCTCCATGCCAAATTTGGGGCCACCCTCTTGTGCTGGGAGATTGGACTGGAGAGGTCCCCGACCTCAGCCAGACCTCATCACATTTTTTCTGCTCCTATTTTGTCTTTCTCTAATTTGCACTTGGGGTCTGGATGAGGGAAGATGTGGTGTGGGGACTTTCATTAACTCTCTCATCTCCGCTCCATCCTCCCAGCCTCTCCCTGCTCTGAAGTCAGACCTTCTGAACTTGACCTCCCTCCTCTGGGTTTTGTGCCCATCCCACACTCTCCCCCACTTCCAGCATGGGAAGCAACCACTCAGAAATAGGACGCGTGGCCCCTTGCCCTGTGTCATTAAGGATGATTTATTTCTCTGTTAGAGATAATGGTCCATGTGAGGACTTACTGGAATCCTACATGCGGGGCTGATCCTTGTTAAAAGATGCCACGTGAAGCCTGCACTGGTTTAAGGAGAGTCGACCAGAGGCCAATGAGCTTCATGTCGGGATGCATGGGTCCCCTTTTCCTGAGCCCTCATCGCTTCAGCTCAGGGGCTCAGAGTACCGAACTGTTGGATGTTCTCCAGCAGCTGGCTGCCCAGGGTCTTGTACCACCCTCTCTATCTTCCTTCCAACCCAACCCACCTCCCTGGTACCCTAAACAGCCACAGTTCGCTGGCTGAGAAATTGATTCTCCCCCCACCTTTTGTTTTTTTATTAAAGCAGCACATGCTGTCCACCCCCCCCCCACCCTTTTAATAGACTGAAATTGGACCTGGTTCACAGCAAGGTGAGATAGGTCCAAGCTGGTTGAAACCCCAGCAACCCTCCTGCTGAGCAGATAGGTCTGCTCTCAGCACAACTGATCAGAATTTCATTCTCTCCCCTCCTTCTGAATATATCCTCTAACAGGCTGGTGCATTTCTGTATTTCCAGGTCCTCTCTTTATAGAGGATTCCTGAGCTCGGCACTGGTGGCCTGGCTGCGTTCTGAGACCTAAAGGCTCCCTGAGTCAGGCCTCTTTACAATGATGAAGGCTTCCGAACTGTTTGAGGAAGCTGTTCAGAAAGGCCTTGTCATTCATTCATTCATTCGTTCATCCATCCATCCAGCATGGTTCAGTGAACCTTTATTGAATTTCTTCAGTGGGCAAGGCTTGTCTGCTGGGTGCTGTGGGCAGTGTAGACACCCAGTGTGGACACTTGGCCTTCTGCGTCCCAGCAGCCAACAAGCTCACTGCCAGGCCAGGAGAAGCATGTGCCAGGCACTACTTAAACCTTCTCTGACAAGTGCTATTGAAGTGGTGGTGGTGTTAGCGCCCCTCAAAAAACATCCTGGTCCGAGTCTTTATCAACAATCCCATCTTCCGGGAGAGGGCTGCCCACTGAGCAGAAATTGGGGTAGTTTGTGTGCACATCCCCCTTCCCCCCAGGGAGTCAGGGCCCAGCTCACTGGGACATCTGGGCGGGTGGGATGTCCCCTTAACTCTCGACTCTCCTCGTCTGGTAGATTTTCCTCTTTGGCTTTCCCCCGTGCCCACCTGAACCTCTGAACTTTCCTGAAACTACGTGGGAACCACAGGTGTTCCCTTTCTTTAGAGGGAAACCGTAGCAGTATCTGCTGGTGCCCTATAGATAAATTTATTAAACCAATAGAATCATTTTAGTTACTTGGGAAACATTCAAGTTTTTCCAGGTTGGTCTGGGGGTGTCCTTGCAGCTTCTAGGCGTCCTCTTCCTGGAGAGGCCACTGACCTGGGCTCTCTTTGGAGTCTACGCCACGGCTCTTACTGCTCCCCCCACCTCCCCCGTCTCTCTTACGGCTCAGCTAGCCGTGGTGCATTCCCGGGAGCTAGTAGCTATGTAGAATCTTCTGAGATGCCTTTTCCTCCTCCCTGGGGATGTGTATGCCCGACCCCCAGCAGGATCTCATCATTTCTTCCCCATGCCACCCGTCAGGATTTATTAACAAGTTTTGGTCTGAAATTGGAATTCTCCACCTCCCCAGCAGTTCTTAATTGATTTCAACAGCTTGTGCAACCCAAGTTGATTGACTTTTCGTGTCATGTTTAATTCCCTACCCTCAGTTTTAGCTGAAACTCGGCTACCATCCCCTCTAGTTAGAGCACCCGGAACAAATTCAGGTTCCTTACAATGATTTGGCAACAGGGACTGAGCCAGGGATTGCAAATGCCCTGTCAAAGCAAAGGAGATATGATCTCTGCTCTTGGAGCCTCAGAGGGACACCCCGAACCCCACCCCCCTGTGTGTGCATTCTCAGCTGACTAGCTAATGACAGGACTGGGCTAATGTGATGCCAGAAACGTGAGTCCCTCACTGTCAGGTGTGGACAACAGTGAGCATGCTCCGTTGCCATGGGAACGTGGACATGCATTCATCTCAAAGCAGAAAGAATTCACTTCCCCTCCTCAGGGATGTGGATGTTTCCCACACTGTTCTCCGGGCACGTCTGTTCTTCCTGAAGCTGCAATGTCCTCCTCAGCCCCCCACCCCTTGCTGCACCCCCATCACCCCCCCCCAATCCATTGTCACCCTCTTCTGGGTGGGTGTCCTGGCCCAGTGTATGCGGTTGACCCGTCCCCACCCACCTTGCCCCCTTGCCACTTTGTAGGTGTGGCCAACATCCAGGCATGCCTCTGATGCCTAATTTGAAGTCCTGGTGACCTAATTGTAAAGTAGGAGGAGAAGACTGAATGTTTCTTGAGACAAGGCAGCGAGATGAGAGCTGGCCTGAGCGAGACAAAACAGAGTGAGGCTTTAGAGTTTGGCTCAAGTCCTGGCTCTGCCACTTATGAGCTCTGTGACCTTGGAAAAATACCTTCCTCCTCCTTTTTGTCCTCATAGGTAAAGTGGGGTAATCCCTACATGACCAGGCTGTGGGAAGGATGGAATTAAAGCATGGCGGAGCGCTTAACGTGTCACTCAGTACGGGATCATTTTCTCATGCTGTGTCGCAGCAGCCCAGCGGGACTGAGGTGTTGACACTGAGCTAGGTGGCGGCCACGCCCAGGGATGTTGTCAAGAATCCAGAACTCTGGGCTGTGAGCCCAGTCTACCTGGGGCCGGTTGGGTGATGTGTCACACGGGGTTCTTTGGTTGCAAACTTCAGTAACCGACTCTAGCTGATGTAAGCAAAGTGGAATTTATTGCAAAGATACTGGAAGCTCACAGAATGGGCAGGAGGCTGGGGAAACCTCCTAAAAGCACATAGAAGCCAAGGTGCTCAGCTGTGTGAGGCCAGGTGGTAGGACTAACAGGAGCGATCTAGCGGACCCAGTGTGGCCAGGTGTGCTTGGCGGTGATGGAGGAACCCCACCTGTCTCGTGAGGGATCAGCAGAGAGCATCTAGAGGCAGGCACACCTTCTCTCTGCGGAAAAGTAAGGAACCCCCGCCCGGGGACCCCTTCGTGTTTAAGAGATGCACAGAGAAAGTACCCACTGAGAGATGATTTCCTAAAAACAGAAATGGCGTGGTGTTGAAATAAGTGGTGAAGGACAGTGGGCACTTAAGCAGCAGTTGCTGCAATGGTTGTGGACAAATCTCACTTTGGGCTGCTTTTCTGAAAATGAGAGGCTTGAACTAGATGATCTCAAAGGACCCTTGGGTTTCTAACAGGGTTGTTCCAGTGATGAAAAAGATGGCTCTTCTGTGGCGAAGGGCCAGGAATTAGCGTCGGTAGCCTTCAGTTCTTCATTTTACCCCTGAAACCTCCTGCTCCACCATATATGTCGATAATGACCAATATTTTCTAGAATCCACTTAATTTTTTTTTTACTTTTGTATTTTATTTATTTATTTATTTATTTATTTATTTATTTATTTATTTTTAACATTTTTCATTGAGTGATAGTCATTTTACATTGTGTCAAATTCTAGTGTAGAGTAGAATCCACTTAATTTTTAATAATAGTTGTCTACAAAAAAAATTATAACCAATGTATCTACTGTCCCTACTTGAAAAATCATCTATAATTTATATAATTTACCATAAAATATATAATTTACCATACATTTATCATAATTTACCATAATAAATAAATAAAATTTACCATAGCTATAATTTACTATAAAATAAAATTCACCCTATCCAAGTGTACAGGTCGGTGACTTGACAAATATATACACTTATGTAACTTCCATGCTAATGAAAGTCCAGGACATCTTTCCAGAAAGTTCTCTCTTGCCCATTTGCAGTCAGTTTCTCTCTTCTCCTCTCACTCATCTCCTGAGGTCACCTCTGATTTTCTGCCCTGTAGACTAGCTTTGCCTGTTCTAGGATTTCATAGAAACAGATCGTGGGGTGTGTACTCCTGAATCTGGCTTCTCTCACAGGGAATAATGTCTGAGATTTATCCATATCATTGCATCAGTTGTTCATTCCTTTTTATTGAGGAATAGAATTCCATCAGTTGAGCATACTAGGATTTGCTTATCCATTTGTCAGTTGACGGACATTTGCATCGTTTCTGGTGTTTAGCTGTTATGAATAATTCTGCGAACATTTGTATATAAGTCCTTCGGACATGTTTTCATTTCTGTGGCGTCAATACCTAGGAGTGAAATTGCTGGATGCTATGGGAAGAGTATGTTTAACTTTATAAGAAATGGCAAAACCATCTTCTCCACCTCACTCATCACTCACAGAGACCTATGCGCTTTCCGTTGTCCTAGCTTCTCACCAACATTTTCTTTTTCAGCCATTCTAGTGAGTATGAAGTGGTTTCTCATCGTGCTTTCAACTTGTATTTTCCTGAGGATTAACGATATTGAACATTTTTCATGTGCTCATCACCATCTCCGGATTTCTCAAGTATTAACACTTGCCAAGTGTCAAAAATAACACATCACTTGGCATTAAAAAAAAAAAATCCCTGCGTGTTGCTCCAATTCAATTCCCTTTTCTCTTTCTCTCCCCGGAGGTAACCCTTAGTCTGCGGTTGATGCATATTTTCCATGAGCACGTTTTAAAATTTTTATTAGCACATATGCATCTAAAATAACATTTGCTAATGTCTCATGTGTTTTTAAACTTGTATGAGATGTATTTCCCTTTTGGGAACTGGGTTTTCCTCACACGTTGTTTTTGAAGTTTATCCACGTCGATATATGTAGACCTAGTTCATGTTAACGGCCCTCTGGTTTTCTAGAACATGCATGTCTCATAGTTTATCCCTGTGGGTGGACACTTTAGGTTACTGGGAACCATTGTACACCTCTCCTTGTGCACATGTGTGAGTGTTCCTCTAGGACAGATACCTCGAAGGGGAATGAATATCTGGGTCTGCAGTTTCTTTCTTTGCAATCCTTAAATATTTTAAAATTCCTTTTTATTGCCTTTCTGTGTTATGGAATCTTCAACACTATTGAAAAGAAGCAGTGGTGGAGAACAGCCTTGTCTTATTCCTGACTTTAAAGAAAAGCTTCCAGTGTTTTCCATTGAATGTGACGTTTATTGTAATTTTTAATAGAGTTTATCAGACTAAGAAAATTCCATTCCTAGTTTGTGAGGAGTTTAAACTGTCTGGTACTTTTTCTGTTTCTGGGTTATTCTGTTTTTTCCTTATAATCTTGTAATATGGTGAGTGTAACTAGTGAGTGTTCTAATGTTTTCATATCCTTTAATTCCCAGGATTGGCTAATGTGTATTTAGGATTTTTATACCTATGCCCTGTGAGGTTAGGAGACAGGCTTTTAATTCTTAAATTGTTTATCTTCGACGGTTGGTACCTGAGTATTATAAAAGGAATTGATTGTTTTTCTGTCTCTTTCTGGGAGAGGCTAACTGTTGCCTTTTCCTTAAAGGTTTGAGAAAGCTTGTCAGTAAAACCACATAAACCCATTATCATTTTTTAAGGTAGATTTTAAGACCGCAGCATCTGATTTTGAAGGTTATAGATCTATTCAGGTTTTCTATTTCCTTTTGAGTTAGTTTGGAATTTTCAGTTTTTCTGAAAAACGATTAGTGGCAGGAGATAGTAAATAACCAGGCTGTCCCAAGACTCGTGGGAAAAAAGCATCTTCCGCTGATAGCATCTTCAATCTGCGGACACCTAGGAGGTAGGTGGGAGGAGATCAAAGTTAGAGCATTGCAGGGTTTTGTGTTATTCAGAGGAAGGAAAGAGCTATCGATTAACTTGGTGCTTGAAGTCAAGTGTACATGTTAAAAATGTCAGTGTCACCACCTAAGTAAGTATCAACAGACTGTACAAATGCCAAGGTTGTGGGGTTGGAAGGAGACTAAAGAAAATACAATCAATCTCAAAAAATGCAAGACAAGGGGGAGCAGAAGAAGCAAAGAGAAAAGCCTGGCAAAGAGAAAGCATGTCATCATGATGCCCTGCAGGCAGCACCTCCTCCTCCTCGGCCTTTCTGGACTCCTTGGCTTTTCCCCTTAGCACTGCACACCTCCATCACTTTGCACTGTGACTGCCCGTCTGCCATCTTTCTCTCTTACAGGAGGGGACCTCTTCTGGGTCATTTATCTGCTGCTTCGCAGTGCCTGACATAGAGCATGTGCCCAGTAAGTGTTTGAATGAGTGGGGCAAACAAGTAAATAAGTAAGTGAACAGAGGGGCAAGTAAATCCAGAGGCATTACTCTGTCAGGTTCAATGGCTATGGGGAGTTGTTTTAATCAGCGATCGCCTGGGTGGATCTGTGAGTTGGGAACCGAGACAGCAGACTGCGGCCTTGGATTTGACTGGGGAAAAGGGCAGGGTGAGATGCCTCAGCTGAAACCTATAAAGTCGTCAGCTGTCCGTGTGGCTTTTCTGCCCTCGATGGGTCCGCGGTAGTTCCCCGAGAGGCAGTAAAATAACCTGCGCAGCGAAGAAGAGCTTCTCAAACATTAACCTGAGCTCAGGTCACCTGGGGCGCTTGTTAGACGGCAGATGCTGATGCAGGAGGGGCGGGGGGCGGGGTCCTGGATGCTGCGTCTCCAGCATGCTCACTGTTGCTGGTATGTGGCCCATGCTTTATGGAGCAAGGGTTCATGCTGTCATCGCCACCGTGGCTTCTTCCCCCAGGGCCTCGGGGACAACAGGAGTGACTCTTATCCTTGGAGAACAGACTCAAATGAAAACCATCCTGACTTCCAGGATTCTTACCAGTGACTGTGAAAGATCCCAGCACATGCTGGCCAGGGAAGGGTATCACTGCCCCAAACTGTGTTTCATGACCCGTGTGCTCGTCCCCAGCCCTGAACCCTGAATGTTCTCCAAGCTCCCTGCACCGTGACCACCCTCCTCCCCGTTTTCCTGTTTCTCAGGCTGAGCTACCTGGCTTGTTTGGACGCATTGCATCCTGAAACGCTCTCGTCTTTGTGATTCTCATGTCACTTGTCACTGTCCTCTGGCCCTGCCACACTTTATCTGTGCAGTCAGAATCCTGTTTCCTTGCTTCATTCCGGCGAGCCTTCGCCTTGCTGTCATTCGGGTCCCTAGGCGGGAGGACCTCCTCTTATGTCTCCGTTGTTGCTGCCTGCCCCCAGCAAGACACAGGCAGCTCACCCTGTACGCCCAGAATCATAACACAGACTGGAGACTGTGACATCCTCACCCTGGCTTTCTTCATTTTTCTTAGTCCCTTGTTTTCAGAGAAATGACACAAAACCAGGGGGCAGTGCCCTAAATCGCACGTAAATCCATAATGCACCAACCCTGGGGCCAGACAGACCAGAGGTCCACCCCCGAACCTCTGTCCCTGGCTCTCCCCATCACGTCTCCGAAACAGTGCTGGCAAGTGGTCCACTCTGTTCTTTCTCCCACATTTTTTATCAACTCCTGTGGGTCCTGGAGGCTTGTGGACAGAAGATCATTTGATCAGTAAGTGATGGGACCTGGGGTTTCTCTGGGTATGGTCTGGCTCCAGGGTTTTACAGAAAGCATCTTTGAAGCCAGAAGAACCTCTTACTCAGGAGGAGAGTGGAAACTTGAATGCCTTGGGGGCCGTCCTCATACCTTGGGCAGGGGCAGCCTCCCTGCGTACGGCTCCAAGTGCGTTCATGGACCCTGACAAGCTTCGTCCGTCGGTTTTTTCCAGGATGGGCAGAGGTGATGCATCCCTGAGAGGAGGCTCAGGGGCACCACACTGGCCTGCACAGCTGCTGGGGAAAATGGTTGATGGTTAAATCAGGGGCCACTGGCAGGGTCTGCATGCTGGTTTGTGTCCTGGGGACCCAGCCTTTCCTAATTATTAACTTTGGCCAAGTAAGCTGTGGGCTAGGTCGTGTCTGGTACTGTCCCCAAGAGGCAAGTGGTGGCCATGGAGATGTCAGAGCAGCCCTTTCGGCCACCATTAGAATCACCTGCGAGCTTACAAGGCCCCCGCCTCTGGGTGTCTCCCCAAGGCATCCCATTTCACGGGCCAGGGGACTCCTGGGCATCGAGGCAGCTTTAAAACTCCCAGATGATTTTCACTGGCAGCCAGGCTGAAAACCACTGCATCAGGGGATGGCAGAGAAGATGGAGACGTTTATCTCCATGCTGTCAGGGCAACTTCAGCACGGCCTTTTCAGTTTTTCAGGAGATGATTGCCATCTTTATTTTTCAATGGGAAATTTCCTGGTTTTCATATGTAGGCCCCTGACGTACAGGCTAAGCCCACACCTCTCAGACAGATGCTGATGAGGCTGGGCTCCGCCCGTCCCCCATTCCCTGCACTTGTGGGTGAGTACGCCCGTGTCCTGTTCTTGTTCTTGGCCTCAGACTCAGAGTCCAGCTCCATAAAAATGTTTGCTGAGCCCAGACGCTGGGTAATTCCTGCTAGCCCTCAGCAACCCCATGGGGTATATGTTATTTTGATCCTGTGTCTCAGATGTGGGAAGTCACTTCGCCAATGGGATGGTGAATCCCAGACTTGAACCTGGGTCTCTTTGCTTCATAATCTCAAGCTCTTGGCCATCCTGCTGCCTTTCTGTGCGTGGCGTCCTTTGGTGCCCTCTGCCTGCGGATACCCCACAGATGAGCTTCTGAGGCGGACCCTCTGACTCTGATTGGCTCAGAGCCTATGGTCGGGCCCCATCAGAGGGTCATGTGTGGTGTTGGGGAAGTAGGAATCTGGAATGCAGAGTACCCTGTTTTATTTTATTTAAAATTAAAAAATATATATATATATATTCTCTGATCTGTTTTTTTTTTTTAAGTTGGTGTTTATTTATTTTTAATGGACGTACTGGGGATTGAACCCTGGACCTCAGCATGCTAAGCACGTGCTCTGATGTTGAGCTATATCCACCCCCTCCACTGTCCCCTGTTTTAGAGAAATTGTACGTTTCCAGCTTCTGTAAGCTCTTCCCCCTTCCTGTCCCCACCCCCACATCCCAGATTATGACTTGCCCCTCTCTCCCGGCCTCCTCTTGATTTTGGAAATGGGCCGGAAGGACAGCATCTTTGTTGGCATTTTGTCTCCCTGAGGTCAGGTCAGTAGCCAGGCCAGCTGAGTGGAGCCCATGGCAGCAGAAACGAGGAACGAGGGTGAACAGGGGGACAGGCCAGGAGTGGAAGCAGCAGCGGATCCACATGGGTGCCGATGGCACATGACCCCAGGGCACAAGCCAGACGGGGCAGGTTCATATAGCGCAGAAAGTAATCATGTAGCATCTTCCAGAAGACTGGGCAAGGATGGGTCTCCGTGGTCTCTGGGCAAGGCTTTCAGTAGCACGGAATCACAAAAGGAGAAGGGTTTTCCCTTTGCAGTGCCCTCAGTGCTTCTGGTTCTGTTCAGGAGAGTTTCCGGCGGTGCTGGGTGAGGACCGGCCACGGCAGGTAGTGCTCCAGCCGGGACTCAGTAACTGCTTGGTTTTGCAGTCGCAGTTATTTTTGTGCTATTTCTGGCAAATGTTACTAGTTTTCCATTCAGAGAATACTATAAAATTTTGTGAGAAAGGCTTTTTTTTTTTTAAGTGAAAAAGTAAGTCAACTAAAAATAGTAACTAAACAAGAGGAGAAGTGGTATGATGGGAGGCTGAAAATGATAATGTGGTTGGTAAAAGACACCTGGCTCCCCGGGGGAGCTGGGTGTAGGGGTCCAGGGTATCCAGCTCTAGGGTCAAACGGGACCCTATAATACGGGACCTTGGGCACATCATTTCATGCCTCTGAACCATAGTTGACGCCACTGTAAAATGGGAATATTGTATTAAATGAACTCATGTATGTCACGTGCTGGGCCCAGTGCCCGATGCAGTGATAGTAAGTGGTGGTCATTATTGTATGAAGTGTGCATCAACATGAAATCTTGCACCTGGAGGCCATCAGTGAGCACAGGCCAGCTGTGGACTAGCAAGCTTTGTGAGGGAGTGAGCTCTCCGTCAGCACAAATGTTTCATAGACTCATCGCCTGCCTAGGAGTTGGTGGCAGGAATCTGCCACTGAATGGGCCAGACAGCAGGGGATGTCCCTTCTAAGGAACATTCTGTAGCCTGTGTGCAGAAAGTTAACAGAGCTGGCCCAAGACCTCTCCCGTTACAAAACTTGCTTACAATGTTTGTCTTTGCCTGGCACCCGGGACCTTGAACTTAGGTAAGGGTCCCACCATTCCCTGAATGATAAGGGTGGCTCTTAGTGAAACTGTTCTTACACGTGTTGTGGTTTCGTGAACACTTGCTTTCCAGGGAGACTGGGGTTTTGCTATACGTCATCGGGCAGAGGGTGCCTGTGTGACCAGCCCCCCACGGAGCCCCTGGGCTCTGAGTCTCTGCGAGCAGCCCTGGTAGGTGAACTTCCCACCATTGTCAGAGCTCATTGCTGGGGGAATTCAGCGCATCCTGTGTGTCATCTTGGGCACCACCTAAGGGTTCATCTTGGGTGTTGCCAGTGTTATAGAAACGCCTACACTTTGGGGAACCCAGTTTGTCTTAGAGCCAGGTCTGCAGACCACAACAGAAGCTCCACAGTTGGTTTCGATGGCGGTGTTTCCCTAGAGCTGTTTCCACCTCGCGTTGTGGCAGCACTCCCACGTGGCTAGGGTAGGGGGGGTGGCTTCCTGCTGTGATCAGGGGGGTGAGGGCACCTTCCCTGGTTGCCTGAGGCCTCTCGGGGTGGCTGCGGTGGACTCCCACTCAGCTCCAGGTCCACCCAGACACCCTTGTGGGCTTGGCCAGCCTCTGTTCTCCACCCCAGAGGCAAGACCCCACCTTTGCCCGGCTGGTGAGCACCTGCACCGGCAGCTCCAGGTCTCTCCAGCTGGCGGGCTTGCCCTTTCCTCTGGTGCCAGGGCCCCCTTGACAGCAGGTACAGGCCGGAAGCACCTACGTTGTAAGAAACAGTCCAGCTGGACGTGGCTTCCTGTCACACTCTCTTGTCTCCCCCTGTCCCTCTTGCTTCTAGTACTCATGGGGCCTTCCACCCTATCCTGCCCCAGCCCTCCTGGTCACTGGGGAAACTGGGGTGCATGTGGGGGTGTATTCTAATTATCTGCATCTTGCTCTGAGGTCAAGTTGCGTTTTACCCCCAAGCAGGCCCCTGACTCCAGCTCCTCCAAATGTCCCTGAGCAGGCCTCGTCCCGGGGGTGCCAGCCCTGCTTGGCTGTGCTCGGCACTCTGCTCCCTGTATGTCTTCTGCTCTAATGCTGTTTTACTTATGCTTCAGTTATTTTTTTACTTTATATATATATATATATTTTTTTTTTTAATTTTAATGGAAGTACTGGGGATTGAACCCAGGACCTCCTGCATGCTAAGCATGTGCTCTGCCGCTGAGCCATCCCCCACCCCCGCCCCAGTAACTTCTTTTCCAAGTGCCACTCGACCTGCCCAGCAGTTCCCCATGGTTCTGTGGCGCCCAGCCAGGCAGACCTAGTGAGGCCTTGGAGCTGTGAACAGCAGCATGTCTCATCCACAGTCACACAACAGTCCGACCTGGCCAGATTTGGGGGGAGGCAGCTGATAGTGGTTCCCAAAGCTGTGTCCACATGCTAATCCCCAGAACCTGGGAATGGTATCCAGTTTGGATAAAGGGTCTTTGCAGATGTGATCAAGTTAAGGATTTTACAATGAGAGGATTATCCAGATGGTCCTAAATGCCATTGTCCTTTTAAGAGGGAGGCAGAGGGTGATTTTATTACATACAAAACAGGAGGAGGAGGATCAGGGAGGCAGTGGCTGGAGTGGTGTGGCCATAAGCCAAGGGAGGCTGGCAGCCACCAGGAGCTGGAAGGGGCAAGAAATGGATTCACCCCTAGAGCCTCCAGAGGGAATATGGCCCTGCCAAAACCTTGATTTCAGTTCAGTGGTACAGATTTTGGACTTCTGGCTTCCAGAGTGGAGAGACAACATACTTCTGTTGTTTTATGCTACCAAATCTGTGATAAGTTTTTACAGTGGCCATAGGAAAGTAATACAGAGGGTATCTGGCAATGCAGGTATCTTTGGGAGAAGCCCTTACCACAAATGCAGGCTGATGAAAAGGGCTGACTCTCTAAATACTCTCTACTTTATGATCTTTAAGCTTTGTTGCCCTGGCCTGTGCCAAGGGACTATTAGGCATAACTCTATTGCATGTTACAAAAATGCCCCTCAGACTGGCTTCAGACAGAAAAATTTGTAGGTTGGTATAACTGAAACATTTCCAGGTGTCAGCTTCAGGCATGGTTTGATCAAGGGGTTCACACAGTGTCAGCAGTCTGATGTCTCTCTTTGCCCCCCACCCTGTCCCTTCTGTTTCTCACCAGTCACTTTTCTTCTCTGTGGCCTCCATTCTCAGGGAAGTTTTCCCTGTAGGGTGTCAAGGTGACCATCCGCAGCTTCAGGCTCACCTTCTATCATAGTACTGCTTCCTCTCCCCAGTAATTCCAACCAAAGTCCAGGGATTGAGCCTCTGGGTCACCTGCTCATCCCAGAACTAGCCACTGTGGTCAAGGGGATAGACTCCTTGGAGAAGTGGGGGCCACCTGTCCCCACAAACTGTGATGAATGAGAGTCGGGGAAAAGCACATCCCCAGAGGAAAACCAGGGGTGCTCTTACCAGAAGCACGGCTGTGGGACAGTCACACAGAGCTGAGAACTGTCTCAAGTTGTGTCCTGCCTGGTGGTTCCTGAGGCTTGTGAGACACCAGTGAAGACCATGGTGGTTTCCAGGCCCCAGATCCCCCACAATGTGCTTGGAGATGCCAGGCCATGCCACTGAGGCTTTCCCTCTGCCAGAAGAATCCAAGTGTGAAAACCAGACTCAGCCCCACACATCACAGGAGATGGAGAAGCTGACCCTGGAGGTCACAAAAAAGGCAGGGATCGGGTGAGAGAGCTGAGAAGCTCTGTGTCCAGCAGCAGCAGCTGCTTGTATTAGAAAATCTCATTATCAAAGCATCTTTGAACTTCTGTTGGCGTTTCATGACTAATGTTCGACCTGGTGAGAGCTGCGCTTGGGAAACGGAAAAGGAGAGTGGAGCTGAGCGCTCCCGCTACAGTGGGGCTCTCTTTGGCCACAGTCTGTGGAGGGAGGTGACTCACTGTGGGGACTAAGCAACAGAGGACCTGCTGTGGCCACGTGAAAACAATGCTCCTCCTGCCCCTTCTCTGCCTTGTGGAGGTGGGAGCCCTGGGCCTCGTGTCCTGGAGGAGGCATCTGGCCCTGGAGGGTGCCCAGCGGTTAAGCTGTGCAAGGTGATGGTCAGGAAGCTGTCTCCACGAGCAGCTCAGAGGAGAGGTGACGCGCTCAGAGTTCTGGAGCCAGGTATGCAGGTTCAGGCTGCCTTCTGTCATGTCTTGTTTACGGTGTAAACTTGGGTTTGTCACCCTGACAAAGTTTCAGGGCCACCTGGGTCTAGCCTCACCCAGTGCTGACACTTACAAGTGTAAATGCCACTTACACCCTAAGGCAGGCTGCCAACTATTTGAACCTCAGTTTCCTCCCCCTGTGAAATGAGTATACTGATCTTCCCCAACTTAAGTATTTCCATTGTGAGTTGAAAATGTTGCAAGCTGAAAATGCATTTGATACACCTAACCTACTGAACATCATAGCTTACCCTTGTCTACCTTAAACATGCTCCAAACACTTACAGGAGCCAACAGTCAGGTAAAATCATCTAACAAAAAGCCTGCTGGATAATACAGTGTTGACGATCTCATGTAATTGATTGAATACTGTACTGAAAGTGAAAAAGAGTGGTCCCCTGGGTCCAGAATGACTGGGGGTTTACCCTCCTGATTGTGGGGCTGACTGGGAGCAGTGGATCCCTTTGCTAGACCGAGATTCAAAATGCAAAGTACGGTTTCTACAGCGTATCGCTTTTGGACCGTCGTAATGCCGAGAAATCATTAAGTCGGACCGTCGTAAGTCGGGGACCATCTGTACTTGCAGGACATACCTCCAGGGTGGTGATGGAGGTGGGGTGAGTGACTGTACGTAAACTGATGAGAACATTCAGGCACGTTGTGTCACGTTAAGTGTTTCCTGCTGTGCTTGTAATGAACTGAAAATTAAGATGCCTCACCTGCCTCCAGCGTCGGTGCGAGTGTTAAGTGAGATAATGTGCATCAGTGTTCAGAGCAGAAACTTACTTTCTCCCTTCATTGGATTTAAGCTCCCCCTGGGCAAGGCCTGTTTGTCTTGCTGGCTGCGATGGTTTCCCGGTCCAGAAGGGTGTCTGGAGCATAGGACATGCAACGGCAAGTGTTTGCTAGACAGATAAGTGGACGCACACAGTGTGTGCTGTGTTAGCCGGCATCTTGGCACGGGTGTTCCTGAGTCCCGGGTAATTCACACATTGTGCCAACTTCACCTGAGCTGCTGCTTCCATGCTTTGGGGCAGAGATGGTGGCTCTGGCAGAAAATGCTGGATAATTGCCACAGAGAAGTTAGATAAGCACTTGGTTGTGTGGAGCAGAGAGAGCAGAATAGCAGGGGCTTGTCTGGGCTGTAGGAAGATGGGGGACCCCTGGATGTGGGCACACGTGCACATGCCAGTTCCCCCCATGCCTCTGTCTGCTCAACATTTTTAAAAAATTGGAAGTATAGTTGATTTACAATGTTGTATTACTTTCTGGTATGCAACAGAGTGATTCAGTTATACACATATACATATACATACTTTTTCATATTCTTTTTTATTATAGATTATTACAAGCTGTTGAATGTAGTTCCCTGTGCTGTACAGTAGGACCTTGTTTATTTTGTGTATAGTAGTTTGCATCTGCTAATCCCACACTCCTAATTTATCCCCTCTTCCCCCTTTCTTAACTGTAAGTTTGTTTTCTATGTCTTTGAGTCTGTTTCTGTTTTCTAAATAAGTTCATTTGTATCACTTTTTTAGATTCCACATGTAAGTGGTATCACATGATACTTGTCTTTCTCTGTCTGGCTTACTCCCCTTAGTATGATCATCTCTAGGTCCATCCATGCTGCTGCAGATGGCATTATCTGATTCTTTTTTATGGCTGAGTCGCAGTCCATTGTATAAATACACCACAATTTCTTTATCCAGTCATCTGTCAATGGACACTTAGGTTGCTTCCATGTCTTGGCTACTGTAAATAGTGCTGCTGTAAACATTGGGGTGCATGTATCTTTTTTGAATTAAGAGTTTCCTCTGGGTCTGTGCCCAGAAGTGGGATTGCTGGATCATAGGTTAAGCTTATTTTCAGTTTTTAAAGGAATCTCCATACTGTTTTCCATAGTGGCTGCACCAAACTACCAACCGCATAGGGGGGTTCCCTACTCAGCATTTTGATGGAGGTGGGAGGGAGCAGGGACTCCTTTTGTCAGAATGACAAAAAGTGGTGTTAGTGGGCTCTGCCTGCCTTTCCTGACCCAGCAAATCACCACAAAACCACCACTAAGTCACTCTCTGCTGCCTCTTCCTGACCTGCTCTGGGAAGGCCAGCCAGCAGCGGCCCTTGGGGCAGGGCAGAGGTTGTGTTTGCTGGGCACTGTCCTTTCTGAGTGGCCCCTGCTGCCTGCAGGGCTGGACAGGGCCTCCTGGGCAGCCGTCCCTTCCCTACGGGTGTCCTGGTGGCCACAGGCCTCACCCGTATGGGGCTCCCTGGGCGCCCACAGGAGCCCGGGGGCTGGAGGGCATATGGTGTGGGGACCAAGATCTGCAGGGTCATTAGAAACCCTCATCATCTGGTGGTGGCTCAGCCCTCCTGAGGGAGGGAGGAGAGGGAACACTAGCAGCCCTGGCTTGCTAATTCAGGCACTTCTGTAAGCAACAGCAACCCAGCAGCCAAGCCAAATTAGCCATGTTATTTGACATTATTTACATAAAGAGATTTAAATGATCTGTGTCCACAGTGTTCATGTGCCTTCAGTGGGCAAGATGCATTTTATTTGTTTTTAAAGTCTGTGTATTTTTTTTGTGTGTATCAACAAGGAAACATTTGAGGATGATTCGGGCAGTTACAGAATCTACTTTAAAGTAGTTAACAGAATGGTTAATATTCCTCCTTAATTGTGAGTCAGAGCTTCTCTGTGATCTCCAGAAGTCCTACAGTTGGTCTCTCTGTGGAAATGGACTTGGATCAGAGTCATGGGGAACCAGCTAAGACCCGGTCTGAGCGTTAGGCTGTATCAGGGTGTCTCAACCTTGACATTGTCGGCATTTTGGGATGAACAGTTCTTTTCTGTGGGCAGGGGGTCCTGTGCATTGTAAGCTGTCTGGCAGTATCCTGGCCTCTGTTCACTGGATGCCAGTGGTAGATACAAAAATGACCCCCCTCCCTGCAAAATGTCCACGTCCCTGGAACCTGTATGTTCAGTCACATGGCAAGAAGGAATTGAGGTTGCAGGTGGAATTAAGATTGCAAATAAGCTGACTTGGAGGTGAGGAGAGTATCTTGGATGAGCCAGGTGGGCCCGACATAATCACAAGGGTCCTTGTCAGTGGAAGAGGGAGGCAGAAAAGAGAAGACCAGAGAGTTGGCAGCCTGAGGAAGACTCGGCCCACCGTTGCTGGCTTTGAAGACGGGGGAAGGGGCCATGAGCCAAGGAATGCAGGTGGCTTCTGGAAGCTGAAAGTTCAGTAAGACAAGGAAACAGATTCTTCCCTAGAGCCTCCACAAGGAACGCGGTCGTGCCGACACCTTGATTTTAGCCCAGTGAGACCCACTGCTGAAATACAGAACTCTGAGGTAAGAAATTTGTGTCGTCTTAAGCCACTGAGTTTGTGGTAATTTGTTATAGCAGCAATAGGGAACTGATACACTCACCCATTGTGACAACCAGTAAATGTCTCTAGGCATTGCCAGATGTCCCCATGGGGCAAAATCACCCTTGGTTCAGAGACGCTGGCTATGGGGACCGCCATGGTATTTCCCTAGAAACTGGGAGAGGAAAGAGTTTCTCTGCTCTGTGATGAGAGTGAGGCCAGGCGTGGGTGCACCCAGCACGGTTCTCTCTGGAAGGAAGGAACCAGTGGTGTAAAGGCGGGTGGGGGCCACAGCTGCTCCCCCAGCCCCTCCCCGGGGCTCCTGGACCTGTCGCGCGGTCATCGTGGCAGAGTGCACTTGTGCCTGTTTGTACAGAACTAGAAAAGCAGCTGAACTGTCTTCGACTACATCATCCAAGAGAATGTAGGAACTCAGTAAACGTCAGCCGAAGTAGCATTGCTAGCGGCGTCCGGGGCAAGGTGGGCCAGCACGTGGGGTGTTCCCCGCACTGTTTGTGGGCGTCGTGGGCAGAGAGGAGAGGCCGGGAGCCCAGCCTACATGGGGGGCCACCCAGCCCGGGCTCTGGGCCAAATGCACCGCCCCCTGGTTTCTTCAACCCAACCCTGATGCTGTCATTCTGTTTACTTTGCTGACTGCGAAATCCACATGGTTCCGATTTCTTCTTTGTGATCCGTCGTCTCTGTGTGGCTTCGGAGCCAGAATCCATGTGAAGCGGCTTTGAAGTGGTTGTTCTGGGGTAAGTGGGACGTGGTGCTTTTTCAGGGTTCACGGGGGCAACCGTGAGATCCCCATTTGATTCAAGCAGGGCTCTGGGAGTTGCGACTGGGAGGTGGACATTGCTTCCCAAGCACATTGGTTCTGGTCCTGGCCCAGGAGCCACGCTGGGTCAGAAGGGAGGAGGCTCTGCAGAGCCTGCGGTGGGTGTGCGCAGCCAGAGCCCCTCCTTGGTCCTCAGCTTGGGTCATACGATGCCTCATTCCAGGCGTCCCTGGCTGAGTCAACACGTGGTTCCATGTCACCTGCTGCCTCTGGGTGCAGCCCAGAGATGGAGCTGCGGCCTTTGGCTCCTCCTTGCAGGCAACAGCTGGCCGTGCTTGGGGGCAGAGGAAAGGCAGATGCAGGGAGAGAAGAAAAGAGAGGGACAATCAGTGAGTGGGCAAGGAGGTTATGGAGGAAGACATCGCCTGTATTTGTGCTTTTGATATTAAAGGGCCAGATCATTCCATGATGGGCTGGACTTTGCTGGATCTAATTGGTGTGTGGAGGCCAGTGGTCCCCAAATTTCAACCTGCATTAGAAACACTCACCTGGAGGGCTTGTTAGAACAGACTACGGGGCCTCACCCCCAGAGTTCCTGCTTCAGGAGGGCCGCGGTGAGGCCTAGAAGTCTCTACTCGGGAACAAATTCCCAGGTGATACTGATGCTGCTGGTCCGAGGCTGAGGGTCATTGGTCTAGAACCAGACGAGGGTCTTTATGATGAAACTGATGGTCCTCAGGACTTTACAGTTGATTGGTGAGGACCTACCTCACTTTTTTAATTGAAGTATAGTTGATTTACAGTATTAGTTTCGGGTGTACAACATTAGTGATTCAATATTTCTATAGATTATATTTCACCTCAAGTTATTACAAAAGGACGGCTCTGTTTTCCTCTGCTGTACAGTACATCCTTGTTGCTTGTGAGGACCCCGCTTTTGATCTGAAAAATCTTATGAGGCGACAGCATCATCATCGATGTTTGTGATTTTTTTTTTTTCACAGTTCTCTGGAATTTTAACACATGCTATAGATTCGTGTAACCACCACCTCAACCCCGGTGGAGAGCAGTTCCATCACCCCGGGACCCTCCCTCGTGCCTCCCTTTCCGTTCACAGCCTCCCCCAACCTGCCCCTTCATCAACCATCCGCATAGTTTTGTCTTTTTTGAGAATGTTGAATAAATGGAATCATACAGGAGGTAACCTTTTGAGACTGGCTTTTTTTTTTTTTTAATGTCCTTATGTTGAATTATTTCGGCCATTAGATGACAACAGTATTGGGTTGTCTTTCTTCCTCCCTCGCTTCCTCCCTCCCTTCCACGTTGACCGCCCACTGTGGACCAAGTGCCTCTGGGGAAACACACTGTCACCCAGATTTGGGTGACGGGGCAATCAGCGTGTTAATGGAGGTACTGGGGATTGAATGCAGGACCTCATGCATGCTAAGCACGGCGCTCTACCACTGAGCTGTACCCTCCTCCCCCATGAGACTGGCTTCTTAACATCATATCTGTGAGATGGTTGCAGGTTGTGGCATACATCAACAGTGTGTTCCTTTGTGTCTGTCCTGAGTGATCTATTGCGTCGATGTACCACAGTTTGTTCCTTAGTCCCCGCTGAGATTGTTTGGGGTTATTACGGATAAAGCTGCTGTGAACATTTGTGTATACGACTTTGTGTGGACCTGTATATTCGTTTCTCTTGGGTGTATATCTAGGAGTGGGACTGCTGGGTCGTATGGTCGGTGTGTTTAGCTTTATAGAAGACCGCCAAACTGCTCTCCAGGGTGGCTGCACCATTTTGCATTCCCACCAGCAGTGGCTGAGATGGCCAGTTGCTCTGCATCCTGGCCAGCACCTGGTCCTGGTCAGTCTCTTACATTTTAGTCTTTCTGGATCATGTCTGATTTTTAAATGTGTAAATGAGTCTCAGAAAGGCTCAGAGTTGTCCGAGGCCCCTGGCCTCTTGGTGGCTCCGTGAATAACTAGAATCCAGACCTTCTGACTTGATGGCTGTGAGCATTCTGGGTGGTGGCTGTGCTGAGCAGGTTATTTCACATGCCAGACTAGAAACCGGTAGCTTCTGTGTGAGACTGGGGACTCTGAAATATCAGGGCACCTGTGGCAGGGTAAAGGCATGTATCTAGGGACTAAGGAAACAAGGAAAGTAGAAACAGGAAGTGAGGCAAGAGAAAAGGTGCATATCCTCGAATCACAGAGGTGGGAGGCACTAGGCTCCTTCACCCCCTCATCCCTCCTTATTTTTAAATCGAGGCTCAGAGAGGGGAAGCAGCTGGCCAAATGTCACACAGCTCACTGGTGCCTCTTGACCCTTTGCATGTGACCCACAGTTGGCAGAAGCCACCTTGATTTCCAGAAGCATCGTGGGAGTATCCCTGGGGCCACAGGCTGTGTCCCCTTGGTGCTTGAGGAGTAGAGCTTCTGCAGGTTGATACACCTGGTCAAGATCACCATACTCCCTTGGTGTCTTGGACTCAGGTCTGTTCTGGGTGGGAGCTGGCTTCAGGAAGGAGCTTGTGCCGGGGGCCGTGGCCACAGCTGAAACCAGAGCCAGTGACTTCATGGGGTGGAGGCTTATAGGGGACCAGGCCCTTCTCAGGGGTGGTCCCACCCACCCTCGCAGGGGAAACAGTGCAGCTGCCCTGGAAGGCGGTGGACATGCTTTCCCGATTGCAGAATACTTCTTTCATTTTGAATATCATTTGTTTGGTTGCCACAGCAACATCAAGTCTCTATTTTAATGCTAACCTGCGTGGCTGCAACTTTCTATATATAAATGCTGCTTTGCACAGTGAATTAGCTGATGCCACGGGGAAGCAGCGGATGTGGAGACGGTGGCAGAAAATGACCAGCGGGTCAGCTTTGCAAGAGGAGGGACTGCGGGGCTGAGGTGAGTGGGCCCCCGGGCGGTGCGGGTTATCTTCTGGCCAGGTGCTTGAAGCTCATTGGTGCAGGGAGAGAGCGAGGCAGCCACACTTGCCACACCTGTGGGAGCGGGGAAGCCCTCCTTGGATGGCCTCCTGCTGGGCTGGGGGCGGTGATACTTCTGTTTCCCCACGGATCTCCCCTCCTCATCCTTTCAGTGAGCCTGGGCCTCGGGGAACCAGAAGTTCTGGAGAGAAGAGCGAGCCACTGAGGCAGGGTGGTGTCAGGTGAGGTGAGGGCAGAGTAAATTTTCCTTGTTTCCTTTGACTTGGTTCCCCGGTCTGAATCTGTGCCTCCTCTGTTTTGCCTTTTCTCCTGTTGGGGCCAGATGACTCCACATGGTACAGAGAGAGTGCTCAGGAAAAGCCCAGAAGGGACCTTGGGAATCGGCAGGTTCAGCTCCCTCAGCTCTAAATGAAGGAGAAGCCCAGAGAGGTGCACACTCTGCCAGATGTCACACAGCCAGTCAGGGAGAGAGTGGGACGGGAACCAGGTGCCCAGAGATCTTCTGATGCAGGCATTCCTCTCATGGGGGTCAGGACGGCTGTGGGTGTACACACCAGACTTAGGGTGCTGCAGAGAGGGTGGTCCCCTCAGGGGTGCTCCTTTCTCATGTCACAAGTTGGGGGTCCTGTAAGGAACCCAGGATTATATAACAGGAGTTGAAGCCATTAAGGCTTCCAGAAAGAGCATGTAAGTTAGAGTCTGGAAAACTGGGATTCATGCAGATTCAGCCACTTCCTGTGGGACAACTGTGTCCGCCTTTCTGGAGGCTCCATTTCCCTCCCTAAACGCTGGAATCCCTTCCCAGCCCTGTTGTGGAAGGTCACTGTCACAGCCGGCGTGAACCTGCGGGGAGCCAGAGCGGTTTGGAAACCATGAGGCACCCTCGGGGCGCCGTCCGCCCGCTGCTGCCGGGAGAGGCTGCCCCCAGCAGCTGAGGGCTCCTCTGCAGATGGGGTTTTGCGGTGTGCCTTGAAGCGCAGTGCAATTTTATCTTTGTTTAGGAAGCCTCGTTCGGGTTTCCTCTTTAACAACAAACATTCTACAAATAACTTAAGTGCCCTGGATCCACAGACTTTCAAGGCTCCTTGTTCTTGAAAAGGGAATATTCGTACGATTAGAATCTAGGTGCCTGTGAGTGGTATTTAGTCTGTGGGGCTGCGAGATTCAGAATTGGGAGCACGCACTCACCTCTGCCTGGGTGAATAAGAAAAGTGGAATGAAGAAATCCCTTATGGGAATTTATAATGAAAAATAAGTGTAAGGGGGGAGATTCTTAAAAAGGGGGGATCAAGACCAGGTAAAGCAGTGTATTCTGAACACGCCGTGTCTGTAATCCATATTAACCAGCATGAAAACCAGAGTCGGAAAGCATCAGTGTGCATTGCACGTGGGAAAGCAAGTCCTGCTACGTGAAACTTGCTTCGTGTGGAGTGAAGTGTGCTTTTTCCTGTGGGTCAGACTTTTCAAAACAAAAGAATGGCAACTGCTGGTCTTGAGTGGTGACTCGACGAGCCTGAAGTCTCCTGTGGCTGGCTGGGGATTTCTTTTCCAAGGAAAAGCTGGAAGGAAAAAAGAAGGGTTCTCAGTAGGGGAGAGCCCCACGCAAACATCGTCTTGAGAAGCTGCTGGGGTGCAGCGTGCAGCCCAGACAGGGACCAGCAGACTGGTTGGGAAGCATGAGGTCAGGGGATTGGAGGCGGTAGCCCCCCTCCCGGGGCCTGAGGTCAGAGCTCCCCGTGGGCAGATTGAGAAGGATGCCTGTGATTCTTGTGGTGACTGCCAACTCACCCTGCACGCTCCCCAGCGGCCCCAGAGCCCGCGTTCCCCCGCCCTGGAGCCCTGCAGGTGTGGATCCTTCACTGCTCTCACGAGGGATGGACCCAGCTGTCCTCCCACCAGCACTGTGCTCCCAGGATGCTGGTTTTTGGCTGCTCAGTGCATGCAAAACGTGGGAATCTCCCTGCTCACTGTGGCACCTGTGTATCTGACCTTTACACACCGTGGACGTGCGTCTCGCCTCCCGAGGCTGCTGGGCCTGGCTCTCTTTCTCCTTGGTTCCTGCTCTGTGCACGGACCACCTTCTCTGCCTCCCTGCCCCACCAGTGGTGCGTGCCTGGCTCCTGAAGCTGTATCAGCTTCCTCCCTACCACCTCCCCTTCTGAACCTTCTCATCAGCTGTTGGGGGACCACTTTTCCATAGACAGAGTAGGACAGACTTTCCAGGGTCCCTTCTGGCCCCCACACCTTGTCCCATGCTTCCCTTCCAAGGAAGGTTGGACCCAGGCTGGGGTGCTCAGCTCTGGGTGGGATGGAGTTGGCCACAACTTTGCAGCCCTTGGGAAGTTTGCACTGATAACCCGGAAGCCGGCATGGAGCTCAGCTACCAGGAGACGCTGGTAGTAAGAGGTCTTAGCAAGAGGATGGTTAGTATGGGGTAAAAGTGCTAATTACACTCTTAGTCTAGGTGGATTGTGGTGTTCGGTTCTTTAAAACTAGGGCGCCCTCTCTTCAAATGACTGCTTGTGTGGATACCCAACAATTAAAACCGGGAGTTGCACACTGGTGGCTGATGGGAAAAATCAAGTGCAAAACTCTGGGGGCTTTTGGTGGTGGTTTTGTTTTCGTTTTTGCCTATGGTTTCATTTAAAATTTTTTGAGTTGGTTGCCAACATCTAAAAATCAGTAAATTTCACATTAAAAATTCAGATTTCCAGCTTCTCTTGCAAAAATGAGTAGCTTTGGCGATGCCGAGCCCACCGTCCTCTGTGGCTCTAATATGGTGAATGAGTTGTTTTTTTTTTTCCAGTTTGCCACAGTCCCCACCCATCTCTGCTGGTTGCCAGTCCTGAAAGCAGTAATGGATATTCATGTGATTTGTGATGTTTCTCTCATGAGTAGGGAAATGTGAAATAGCTCCTGTAGCCGTGTCTGTGAGAAGAGGGAAGGGGAGAGGACCACGGTTTTCAAGGTGTTAAGGAGGTTCTTTCTGAAAGTGAATCTCCTAAAGATTAATTTTTAAGGAATGGTGGTAGACTTAGACCAGGTGCCTTTTTTTTTTTTTCTTTTGGTTTTCTGGTTCTCGAAGTGTGATGCCTGAGCCAGCAGCAGCAGCAGCACTTGGGATCTTGTTAGAAATGCAGATTGTTGGGTGCATCCCGCACACACTGGTTCCGAAACATGGTGGTGGGTGGGGCCCAGCAGTCTGGGTCCTGCTGGCTCTTCGGATGCATCTGAAGGCTGAGAACCACTCCTCTGGGCCCAGAGCAAGGGCAGGGTCCCATTAGTGTCACTTTCCATCCTTTTAAGACCTGGGGGCGGGGGAGGAAAATGGGGATCCCGAGCCGAGGAGAAGGAGTTAAGGGTTTCACCCGACATCACTTCAGGCAGCGCCCTGTATGTGCTTCAAGGGCTGGAGGAATCCTTCCGACTTACAACGTCTCAGCAAATCCAGTCCCCTTTTCCCCAACCCACCCATCTGAGGGTCCCGTTGGGGCAGCAGTGGTGGAGGAGTCCTGGTGCTTTTGACTGTCCTGGAGAGATAGATGGTCACTGGGCTCTCTTCCCAGGGGAGTGTCAGTGTGTGACTCTAGCAAACGAGGCCAGGGAGTGAATCCCACTGAGAGGGACCAGGCTGGCTGCACAAGCTCAGCAAAGATAACCAGGCATTCTTGGGCTGGGAGTCCTTAGGGGGAAATAATATACCAGCTCTTTAAACACTTGGAGGTAAAGCCAATCACCTATGAACGTACCAGGTCTAATTCGGTAACTCAGACTGCTGTGGCCCTAGAGGGTCACTTGGCTTCTGTCCACTTGCTCTCTGGCTAAAGGCTTTAGTGACTTCACCAGTCATTTAAGTGAGCCAAGAGAGTACATTTTTCCCAAGTATATTTACTTGGAGGTTGAACCCCACTTCCTTAGTGGGCTAACAGTCCTACCCGGAGACTGAAAGAACTCCATTGATTCAGTATTTGTTGGGTGTATTTTCTGTGTCTGGGGACAGATTTGAGTCAGACACTGTTTGTGTTCTCAGGGAGCTCAGGTAAGCGGTGGGGTGAGGACCACTCATCATTGGCCCCTGAACAAGAGGGGCCATGAAGGTGGGGAGTGGACCATTCCAGGGGAAAGGGACGTGGGACTTGTGGAGTGGCTGCATCTCCCAGGAGACAGCAAGCAGTGAGGAGCCTGGCCCCTCAGACAGAGCAGGAGGGATCCCCGCCCCAGCTGGAGTGTTGAACCCAGGCTGAGCCTCGATATCCAGGGAAGAATCCGGGGATGGCCTGGGGTCAGGAGGAAATGCGTCAGCCTTGGAGACGGGACACCGGGCTCAAACCGGTCTCTGTGTCTGGTTACTTGTAAGACCTTGGATAAGACCTGGGTTTATTTGATTATAAAATGAAAATAAAATTCTCCCAGGATTCTTGTAAAGGTCAGATAAGCTACAATAGATACAAGTTACTCAACCACAACAGACAGCACTTCATCAAGGAAGAACCATAGGAAAGAACTAAGAGTGGATCAACTTCGGTGGGGAAAAAAAACCTGACCCTTTGTCCTTCTTACTATGCACCTGTCTCATTAGGAGCTTGAAATCAGGGTTGGGAGCATTCTATTGGGGTGTCCTTGCTGACGGCAATAGGTCAAATGAAGGCATAACACAGGCCGCTTTTTGAAGACTGGCCTTGCATTGGTTGACTCACAGCTCTTGTCTTTCTCCGTCTGGTTTGCTGGGGTCACCAGCTCCCCAGCAGCCCCGGTGGATATGGGTGTTCTTGGCTGCATGGGTTTTACTGGCTCCTTCTGACGGTCCCTGAAATCCCAGTCTTGCCTGCCAAGCGTGCCGACTCCATCTCACGTGCTGTTCCTCATTCTCCTTCGCTGGCGTGGTCTGTGTCAGGAAGGGCAGAAGGTGTTGCTCCGAGAGGTTAGCCTGCAGGTCGAGCAGCTGGAGTGACTCAGCGTTGGTGACCTCAGCTGATGGGTTTCCTAAAGGTCGCTCAGTGATCTAACAGGGCTGGGACGGTACGGGGCACAGCTAATACTGACGGAGTTTTCTTCCATTGTTGCGGCCCTCTTATTTAGTCTTGGCAAGAATCCTGTGCATTGGTGGTGGTATTTCCATTTTTACACATGGAAGAGAAAAAAAGACAGGTTCAAAGAGGTGACGTGACTTGCCTGAGGTTGTATGGCTGGCAAGGGGTGGAACCTGCACTTGAACTTCCTCTCCCCGGGCGGAAGGTTAGACGCTGGGTTTGGGGACAAGCGAAGGAACGTCTGTGGGTGACCGAGTGGTCTGTGGGGGTTGCATCTCCTGTTTCTCATCCCCACACCCCAGTGCATTGTGCATACCTTGTTTTGGGTCACAGAGTGGAGGCTGTGGTTCCTCGAATCCTCTGGAATCTTCCAGGCTCCCTTGTTGGAATGGAGCTTTGCATTTCAATGAGTGGAAAAAAAATAAGCAGAAGAGGATTTGCCAAAAGGGAAAATCAAGTGAGTTTATGACTCCTCTTTGTGTGCACAGATGTTTCCTCCCTGGGTCACCCCCCTTCACGGAGGCCTACTGGCCACAAACAGATAGGAAGTGACTCGCGGTCGAGCAGAGAGCCAAGCTCATTGGCAAAGGTCGCCTTGCACAGAGCTGTGTGGGGGTCAGCCTGGGGAGGGGTCTTCAGTGGGGTTTGGCTTCTGCCATGCCACCTGGCCAGAGCTAGTCCTCCATCCATGACGACAATACCAGCACCAGGGTGTAGAGTGGCCGGAGAGCAAGGGGGAGACTCCGTCCCTGGACTGGGAGACACGGCATCCAATCCCCGTCTGTCTCTGAGCCTCAGTTTCCCCTCCTGTAAAATGGCACCGTGGGCTCAGATGATCTTTAAGGCCCCTTCCATCTCTGATTTTTGTGTCAGCCCTGCATTGCTTGAGAAAGTTCTTTACTGTTGTTCATTTTGTCTTAAGTCAATTCGTCTTACAAATAAAGCCCTCCCTCCCTGCAGGTCTCCCTGCCATTCAAAAGCTAATACAGTGAACCCTAAACTAATGAACAGTGTTCATTTTAGGGGCTGGCAAGTGAGATGGGATATGTCAAGGGGGACTTTACTACCAAATATTATCTAAATATTTTAAATAAGTCTATATTTGTGCATTAGCTCATAATGGAGTAAGTTAAAGATTTTAAAAATGCACTAAAATTCATGTGCTCACTATGGAAAACTTGGAAAATACAGAAAAGCAGAAATAAGAAAAAATATCATTCTTTTCCTTGTTTTTTTGGTGTATATATTTGTCTACATGATTGGGATCATATGGTATGTTTAAAGCTGTATATATTCATTTGGAAGAAGGGCAGTGTTTTCCTGCTTATAAAAAAAAATTTGGTAAATACATTTTTAAAATAAAGAAAAAAATTTTTTTTAATTTTCAAAATTAAAAAAGTTACTAAAAAATTTAAATATGGTAAAATAAATACACTTACAACAGACAGCGGAATCCCACAATACGAAAATAACCTCTGCTAACATTTTTGTGTGTTTCCTTCGTGCTTCGCTTGGGGTGGGGAGAGCATTATTTTTCTGTGGTTGAGGTCATGCAGCAGATTCTGATGTCTAAAATAGGAACCACTCTTAGAGAGATGATGATATAAAAGAGGGTTTTGATGGCAGAAAGCATTGGACACTGGGTGGTTTATTAGTCTTTCCTGTTTTAAGGGGGTAGGGGGGAGACTTGGTTCATTCAATATGAGTTTTAAATATGCAGAAAGTCACCACTCAGGTTCTCTGGCAAAGAAAGCGGCCTCGATGGTGCTCTGCATAGTGAAGCGTTGCTTGGGTGGAGGAGGGAGACAGAGGCTCCTTGTTTGGTGAGTCGCGCAGCACAGCGTCCACAAAGCTTCAATAGTTCCCCCATTGTCGGCAGGAGCTTGGACAGAAAAGGTGGCATCAGCTACAGATGGCTCCCCACACATGGCCAGAGGCTTCATCTGTACTGGCCTTGAAGGATGTTTCAGGAGAAACATGTTATCCTGGTTCTGGAATGGAGGGAAGCAGCAGAGGGGGACCAAGGGAAACACTCAGATACCAACCTCATCCCTGATCTGGAGAATCCACCAGACAGCACAATTGGCTGGATTCCTGAGTTGGGAGAGTTCACTAAGTGAGGGGTCTCAGATGCATTGATAATGATCACTTCCCTGGTGGCATCTTCCTAATTTCAGTTGATCTCTCAGTGCCTGGAGAGTAAGTGGGTGGTGTCTTCACCTGCATACCTTCAAGAAACCGTCTCGCTCGCTCGCTTGCTTGCTTTCTTGCTTGCTTGAAGTACAGTCAATTACAATGCATCAACTTCTGGGGTACAGCACAATGCTGTTTCTTTCATATCCAATGTTAATACAGCTTGGCTGGATATGTACCCATCGATGTCAAACTTTTTGGACAGAAACTCCTATTTGCAGCTCAGCCTGTTCCATCATTCAACAAATGTTGATTGAACAAAACAACGACCATGCCCATGAAGCTTTGACCTCAGTGGGACTTGTCTTTGAGCAGTTTGTAGCATTTTCAGATGCGCAATGCCAGGCCCCGATGAGCTGTGAGGAAAACAGAGTCCCTGCCTCACGGAGCTTTTATTCTAGTGGGAAGTGTTCTCCAGCTGTTAGTAGGAGCAGAGGAGAAGTCTGGGGAAGAACTAATTTCCTAGATACCTTCCCTCTTTGCCTGTTGGTGTGCATGAATTTTTAAATCATCTTTTTATTATTTTTGCCATTGATTACTCATTTTAACATACTTGTTCTGGTCTTTTCTAATGTGTTCCTTCTTAAGCCCACACTAATTCATTATTTCCTTGCTTTTTTTCACTTTGCAATTTTGGGAGATCCTTTTAAGTTTACCCTGCACTTTACTGATGTAACTTTTAATATTTTTATTTATCCACAACTGCTACTGTGGATTTAAATGAGCAGTTTTCGTATAATCCTTACCTCATCTGGTTTCTTCTTTATGTCATCCATTCTACTTTACCTGGTTTTTTTCCATTATGATTTTTCTGTTCCTCTTTCAAAGAGGTAACAGCTTCTTGACTCTAGCAGTTTCCTGACACTTTGACTTACATTCTGCGTTTCTTTCTGAGATGTGCTCTTCCTTTGAGCCTTCTGGGTGGCATTTCCTCACTCTTTTCCCATGTGTTTCCTCCCTTTCTTTACTCATTCTTAACAAAGCAGGATCTGTGTAGACTCTGCATTATATCAGCAGAGTACAGATATCTGTCACTGGCTGTGGTACTCTGTGCACTTGGAAGAAGGTTGAATTCCCTTCCAAGTTGCATACTTGCAGGTTCAACCATGCACACATCTCCCAGTCCAGTTCTTGTGTTCAAATTGGCTGTCACCTGGCACACTGCTCCTCGGCTGCCTGGCTCTCTGATGTTCTGAACGGGTGGAGTGCGTGAGAAATCACAGTTCCCCTGGTCCCATCCCCATGTACTGCGGCCAGGGCATTCTTCCGACTTGACCTGTGTGATTCATCCCGCTCTGAATGGTTAATACCCCTTCCCAGCCCCTGCACCCACCTGCGCTGCCTGCTTGCTTGTTTCCTGGGAATTGTTGTACAGAAACAGGTGATGGGGACGGAGAAGCAGATCTCGGGCTGCTTCTGAGCCACAGGAGCTGGCTGTTCGGGGCTCAGGTGGGTGCAGGTCATGCACCTCACATCAGGGGCTGGGAATGGTGAAGACGCCAGGTGCATCTCCAGTTAGAGACAGCAGCGAGGGGGTGGGGGCTGTTTCCCCTTTCACAATTAGTCTCCATTTTATAAGACTTTCTCCATTTGCTCCACTGGCCTTAATGGTTCTGGAGGGTTTTTCCACCAGATTCTGATTGTCCACAATTTTTAGTTTTTTTGAAGCTTGGGTGAGTTTTAGCTTTTGGTTTTTTTTCCTCTTATTGCTACTTTAATCAGAAGTTGATAGTGGTGTCCACAGGGCTCCTGCCCGGTGTCCCTTTCCATGGGAAGTCCTCTGCATCCCTTTACTGTGCTCTTGGTCCTCCCCGTGGTGACTCAGGCTCGCACTGGGGACCTCGTTTCTATAGTTGTGGGTATGTGGTCAGTAAAGAATTCAAGTTTGGTTTTCTGGGATTCAAAAAAGAACCTCTTAAGCCATTTGGTGGATGCGGCACGATCATTTTGCACGTGGCCTGAAGCTGTGTTTCTCAAAGTGGGCTGGGTCTACAACTAAAGCTAGGCGAGATGATCTTAGATCACATTGAGATAACAGTTTTTAAGTTACATTTATTTTAGTGTGTAATAGAAAAAAAAAAAAAAAACCAACCAAATGAATCCATGATTTCACAGATATGTATTGCTGAGGGCCAGTCTAAGTTCAGGTTCCCTGTAAGTCAGTTAAAAAAGTCATGTAAAGCATCGTGCAGCCGAGGCATAATTATGGGAAAATCTTGACAGTGGAATGTGGGTGACGGAGGTCTGGGAGATGCTGAGCTGAGGAAACCTCCTGGGTCTAGAACGGGGCCTGTTAGGAGGCCTTTGAAACTGGGTGCCATTTCTGATATGTCCACTTGATCTTGGGAATCTGTTACGGTGTGGGACACATACAAACCTTTTAAGGGGCCTTGGACGCAACCGTGTTGGGTTCAAGAAAATGACTTCCAGTCACTTTACGGAAGCCATCGACTGGCCCCGTGGGCTGGGCCAGCCCCTACCTTCATACAGCCCTGCCCTCTTTCTTGCTCTCTTCTGCGTGGGCATCTATATGAATATCTTACCTGCCTTCACTGTTTGTCCTCAACGCTCCCCAGCTCCTTGTGTGCCTGTATGCAGATTTCCACGCCCACCTTACTTCCAAATTTCTCCTTTGGAGATGAGCAGGGGTAACCGCCTCTCAGTGGTCAGTAAGCGTTTTCTTCGTTATCTCACGTGGACACTTGTTTTTTTTTTTTTTTAACACCTTTATTTTGGTGTGATTCCTGTACAGTAAACTACACATATTTCAGATGTACTATTTGATGAATTTTGATAGATGTCTACACCAATGAAACCACCACCACAATGAAGATAGCTGACATTTCCATCACTCCTCAAGAGGTGCAATTTTCAAATTCCCAGTTTATCCCTTCCCACCCCATCACATGGACATTTAACTACGAATTTCTTAAGAGCCCTTCCTTGTTTGCTTCCTGTGACTCTGATTCTCAAACCTCATATCCATTCTCTCCCTATCATGTAGCCCCTGAGTGTGAGGCACTGGGCTGGGTTGGAGGGGAAGAGGATTAAAACCTGGTTTTTTGCCTTTAAGAGTTCTGAGAGGGGCGCAGGGGTGGGATGGACTGGGCTGTTGCATCGGGGAGAATTCATTCTCCTGCTACTTGAATGCCAGCCCCCCCATCCCCACCAAGGTTCTGCTGTGCACCCTTTCTGCCTGAATTCAGAGTCAGCCTGTAGGATTTCACCGCCATCTCCGGTCAGATGCTCCAGTTCACGTGCCAAGGGCCAGACTCGTCCAGGGATCACTTTGAACTTGGATATGTAGACAACAACCTCCACCATGTGCCCTGGGATGGCTCCCACTGCGGCTGGATCTCTGGGTGACCAGTTCTCTCGTTCCCTTTAGCGCCGGCTTTTACTTTCTCCCATTCCCCTTATGTCTCATCAGTTACCAGGGCTTATTCTCCTTCTTACTTCCTGTCCCTCTGCTCAGTCAAGCCCTTCCTTTCCATCCCCACTGTCGGGCAAATTCCGTACCTTCTGAGGAGCCTCTCCTGCCCGTCCCAGCTGAAAGGGCTCTGCCTTCCTCTGGGTTCTGAAAGCTCTCATTGTCCATCGGCTTATCAGTTGGCGCTCATTACTGACAGACTCCCATGTACGGTTATTCCTTGTTTTCACTTGTGTTTCTGCCTTATCTTCCAAGCTTTAGAAGTCAGGTCCTGTACAGGATGCTTGCCTGCATGGTCCACAGCATTCAGAAAGGGGTCGTTAGTCACTGTTAGTTGCTTGATGGACCACGTAGCCAAGGGGCTGCCCATCAGGGAGGGGGTGGGCGTGTCTTTGAGACCCTGTACCCTGGAGACTGCACGGGCTGGTGAATGATTTCCCTCCAGGACTATGAAGCATTTAGAAAAAGTGAGTCATTGCCATTCCCAGATATTCTTTCTTATTGTCATTATCGGACAACACGATTTGTCCAGCGCAGGACGAGGTCCCTGAGACTAAATGCACAGTGGAGCTCGGTGAGCCCTGCTGCCCATGGTCCCTCTCGTTTTCTGGCTGCCTTTCTCGTTGGGAGCTGGGTAGCTTCCCTCTGGGTGCCTGTTTCTGGGTCACACTGGCCAGGTTCTCTTGATCTAAACTATGTCTGTGGGTCCCAGACTTTTGTTTTCAATTGAGGTAAAATATACCTAACATGAAATCTACCATTTTAACTATTTTCAAGGGTACGGTTCAGTGGCATTAGGTATTTTCACATTGTGGTACAACCATCGCCACTGTCCATCTAAGGAACTTATCCACTTTGTAAAACTGAAATTCTGTCCCTTATTAATCTGTAACTCCCCCTCCCCCTCCCCCCAGGCCCTGGCAGCCACCATTCTACTTCCTGCCCCTGTGAATTTGACCACTATAGGAACCACACAGAAGTGGAATCGTGTAGTATTTGCCCTTTTGTGGCTGGCTTATTTCCCATAGCACAGTGTTTTCCAGGTTCATCCATGATGTTGCATGTGTCAGATTCCTGTTTAACGCTGAACAGTATCCCAGTATGGATGGACCACATTTTGTTTATCCATCCATCCATCAGTGGCCACTTGGGTTGTTTCCACCTTTGGCTATTGTGAATAAGGTGGGAGGTGTGATCTCATTGCGGTTTGCATTTCCCAAATGACTAGGGATGTGAGTATCTTTTTATGTGCTTTTGGCCATTTGTATATCTTCTCTAGAGAAATGCCCTTCACCTCTTTTAAAATTGGGTGGTTTGTGTTTGCTGTTGAGGCTAAACTTTTTTGTGTCCAGGGAAACTGCAGGGCAAGTCCTACTCCACCAGCCCCTGCTGATAGTAACAGCCGCCGTAATGACTTGCGTGACCCTCGCGCTGCGTGAAGTATTTACGTGGAGTTCTTTCTCCCCGTTAATCCTCACAGCAGCCATCTGGGGAAGATTCTGCGGTCATCTCTATTTTACACGGGAAGAAACTGAAGCTTAGAGGGTGTGACCCTGGTCTGACTCTGTCCCCCGAGGATAGCATTGCTGTCCTCGCCCCCACCCAAGGAGCTGGCATTGAAACCTCTTCATAGTGGACACTTCATCCATGTGTTTGAGAAAAGAAGTGATAGTTTATAGGAAATCACCCAGGCCTCGGGACCTCGGTTCCTCCAGAAAACCGTATTTACTTCAATAGAATCAGTTCCTAAAATCCCAGAGGTTTGCATCTGAAAGCAAACCCAGAAGTGCATGGCATTTTAAAAAATTAATTTTTCACTAAGTAATCATTTTTTTATTGGAGGTACCGGGGATTGAACCCAGGACTTCGGGCATGTGAAGCGTGGGCTCTTCCACTGAGCTATAACCTGCCCCTAGAAGTGCATGACATTTGAAGTGCTAAACCTTCAGCTACTCCAAAAAGCTTTCTGAGCAGTGTGATATATTCACCAAGGATCCAAGTCCCTGCTGAAACTCATTTCGTTGGTGGAGGCGATGTTGCTCCCACAATCCTTTCTTCACTTGAAACTTAACAGCTCTGTGACCCATGAGCTGTTTTCATCTGAGATGCCCAACATGGCCTCCGCTTTCACCTGCTGTCTGTCCTGGTTTGGAGGTGACGAGGGTGAGTGAAGGCAGGGGACCCTCACCTTGCCCCTCTGGGAGCCGCGGCTTTCCCAGCCCTGGACGGGTCTGACACACTGGTTCTTTGGGGGAGCCTTTTCCATCCTTTTTCTGTTGGCTTTTATCTGGCCTTGGGTTCACGCAGCTGGGGCTGGAGCTGGGGCCAGAGCCGTGACTTCAGGTTGGGAAGAAGTTGGCGGAACATTCCCCAGCAGGGCTTGGGCAGACCCAGGGAGTCCCGCCTAAAATACAGAGGACAAAGGCGCTCTTGTCCACCGGCCTGGGGGTGGGAGGCATCTGGTCAGTGACACAGGCTTGGCCATTGTATGTCGTGACCTCAGCCAACTTTTTTTTAGCTGAGAAAGGGGAAAAAGGGAGAGTGCAAAAAAAGAGAAAAGAAAGAAAGAAAGAAAGCAGGCCTCCAGATCCTTTGCATCTGGAAAGTCCAGAATGTGTTGCTGATTTCCCCACAAGAGGAGCAGATTTGGAAGGAAATGCGCAATGTGGTGGGTTCTTTGTGAAAGAACAGCAGTGAGAAAAGCCGCAGGAACATCCTCCCGGGTGCCTGGCGCCCTGACCCTGGGGGAGCTGCTCGCCTGGGCCTCATTTCCCGAAGAGGGGGCCATGCAGAGGAAGCTGGCAGGGGCCTGGCCCTCAGCCCGGCGACTTCAGACAGGACCCACGACTCTCTGAGTGCACAGCCCCCGAAGATGAGCTCTTCCCCAATGATGGTAAGACCCGATCCTGCTCGCCTGCTGATGTGTGTTCAGCTGGCTTTTCTCCGCATGATCCTGGAATGACGTTGACATTTTAAAGAGGCCGTTCTCAGAACTCCCCCGAGATGTGGGCTCCCAGCTGCTGAGCTTACAAGGTCTGGTGTGTTGGGGGCGCCTTTCGCAGGCCCAAGGCAAGTGGAGGGAGGGGAAGAGAAGATGCGGTTGCTGTTTGAGAAAGCAGGAAGAGAGGGGGAGATGATTGAAAGGGGGCGTTTGTTGAGAGGAGGGGAGTCTTGGCTCCCCCTTGGTTACCTGGGGAAGCAGTTTAGTTCATTGTGACTGAGAAGCAGGGTAGAGATGTGCATTTTTCTATCATGGGGATCAGAGATCTTGCCTCTCCCACTTAATTCCTCCCAAATCCAAGGCCTGGTTTCTACCCACCCACCTACCCTCTACTCCATGGCCCAGTTCCAGCAGGGGCACTGCAGGGTGAAAAGCCCATTAGGGGACACAGCTCCCTAGAAGATCTGTCCAGTTAATCTGGTATCTGCACTGTGCTTCCAGGCTCGACTGGAGGCTTCTGTCCAGTTTGGTGGTGGCAGCAGTGGCCTCCATAAAGATGATGGATGCTTTCCTGAGATGCAGGAGGAGAACAGCCTTATTTCGCTAACCCTTCTGCCTCTAAAAGTTAGACTCCCCACGTTGGAAAGAGAAAATCTCTTATCAGCCAAGACTTTAGCAGCCACTGTCTTGAGGTTCTGGACAGCTGAGGGAAGTCCACTTTCGATAGAAAGGCTCGTCTGTCTCTGCACAGAAGCTTCTTCCAGGACGTTCTGTCCCACTGGCTGGGTCAAAATCAGCATCTCTGGTTTCGGCATGAATTGCAATAGACGCCTGAACTTGTACCAGGAGGAGAAAGAGTGCTCATTATCCTGGAGCATCTTGACCTAGGAAAGTTCACAGCAGGGCTTCTCAAAGCTCAAAGTGCATCTGAATTGCCCAGGGACCTTGAAAATTGTAGAGCCTGGCTCTAGGGTGGGGCGAGAGCTTGCCTGTTTTTTTGTTTTTGGTTTTTTGTTTTTTTTTTTTTGACGGGGGAGGTAGTTAGGTTTATTTATTTATTTTTTAGCAGAGGTGCTGGGGATTAAACCCAGGACCTTGCACATGCTAAGCACTCACTACATTTCTAATCAGCTCACAGAGGATGCCTGGGCTCCTGGTGCAGGGACCACACTTGGAGAAGGATTCTGGTAAAGAACTGAGACCAATCCATCAAGTTCTGACAGTTACAGCTGCCCAGGACCTGGCTGCAGAGCCCTGGGGGTTCTGGTGTTTCTGGCCTTGGCTGAGGATGGTGGCCAGGAGGTTTATGGGGAAGAAGGGATTAGCAAGAAGATGAACACTGAGGGGCATTCAGGGAGTGGGGAGGAGCCCAGAAAAGCTCTTGGCAGAGACCGAGGTGTGTGGGGTGCGGGCCGTTGGCGGGTTGTGCCCAGGCTGCAGGAGTGGTGTGAGGGGTGAGCAGAGGTGCTGTCTGCCCACGAGCCTGGAACAGTTCCACTGGAGGCTGCCTTCCATGCTAGGCAAATTCTAACTTTGGACACAGGGACACCCAAGATGCTGGGATGGACGTCTGGTTCTAGGCTAAATAGAGCACAACCCTGGGTGGCTCTGGGAGTGACAGGAAAGGGGATGGACACAGGCCATCAGGATAGAAGAACTCACCAGAACTCACCCTGGTGAGAGGCAGAAGCCCAGGTGTTTGGGGCCTGGGATGCGTTCCAGGACAGTCAGATGCCTCTAAATCCTGTGTCTACACTTGAATGTGACTTTTTTCCTACTCCAACAATTGCACGTCTTCAAAAATGATAGACTGACATCCAGAAACATCGACTATTAGGCTATATATTTAAAACAAACAAACAAAAAACCCCAGCCCTGGAGACCATCTGGTCCAACTTCCCTATTCTTGAGATGAGGAAATTCCATACCAGCGGAGATGAAGTGGCTTGCTCAAGATCTCGCAGCAAGACAGCGGCCGCTCCGGGCCTGGGCACTGCCGCCTCCCTGTTCACATCCTGTGTTCTTTGCCCTGTGCCCCAGAGCCGGGGGTACATCCCCCATAGTCATGTCCTCGGCTGTCCCATTCATCTAGTTTCCAGGAGCAGAGGCTCTGAAAATGACTTGGGTTGGTCAGAAGTGTGCCCCTTCTGATTCATAGAAACGGTTCCAGCCCCTCTGAGCCATTATCTCCCTCCGGTGCTCAGGGTTCAGAGCCAATTAGGACTCGCTGAGAACCAGCTTGCAGAGTCAGAGGCCTTTGATTGGAATCACTGGGAGCACGGGCCGTTGGGGCTGCAGCGTAACCAGACTGCGTCTCGGCAGTGAGAAGACTGGCTGCCCTGCGTTTCTTTTGGTGCCCGTGGGCTTGCAAGTAGCATCCGCCAAGCTGGACCAGCTGGATGGTGGCCACGGGCCAGCTGTCAGAGACTCCCAGCTTTGTGCCCTAATGAGCTCCAGTCCACCTTCCTTTAAAACGGCACCAACCCCCCCCCCCAGAGCATCTGTGGGCATCAGCTGTGTCACCTGTCGTTGAAGTTTCTTTCTGGCAAGCAGGCTGGTTTGCATGAGGTGCCAAGCCTCTGAGTGCCGGGGCTAGCAACCTTCAACTCCCTCCCTCACTTCTGAACTTCCTAGGTCAATTTTGAACAGGACAGAATGCTTGGGAAATTTGGTTATGGGGTTTTCTTCAGAGTCAGAAGAACTTGAGAGTACCAGAAAGAGTGGCATAAGGCATCTTGGGGTTTTGCACCTTAATACTAAAGAAAGGCTGTATTTCTTTTTCTCTTCCCGCCTGTCCCCCCAACCCTGTCCCAGTACCAAGTGCTGGCATAGCTCTCTTGTTCCCAGGCTTTTTCCTCTGCGAAGGGAAGCTGGACCTGGAATCATCTAGAGGGGGCTTCACCCTGGCAGGAGCTCCCTAGGAAGAGTGTTGCTGCTGTATGAGCCTCAAAGTGTCCTTCAAAAGCATTTCCCAGGGCAGGCGAATTGACATCAGTGTAGATAGAAACTAGTATAGAAAATCTCAGGTGCATTTTGAGATCCTTTAGAACTATGGGAAGTGCTAAACTCTGGCCCATCTCCTTCCTCTGACAAATAGGGACATCTCAGCCTTAAAGCGGCCAGAATAGTGACCTGTGGCAGAGGAGGAGAATTACATGTTCAGCCTCCACGTAGAGGTTTGGGGTATAATGCCCATAACTTAGTATCCTGGTTTGGGCATAAATTTCATGATTTCCAATTTCTGTTAATTGTTTCACATTAGTGGCATCTTTCCCCCTACCAATTCTGAGTCTGGAGTGAATGAAGCAGGATCTCCAGACCAAAAGAGTTTCAGACCTCTTCCTCTTTGGAGCCCAAAAGAGTTTGGGGGACTTGCACAGGAAAAGAAAAATAAAAGGTAATGTTTCATGGACATTTATGTTCCTTGCCAGGACGTCTCTGTCTTCGCTTTTGCTTATGTGGCCGCTGCTTTTGCAAGTTGGCGCTGGGCATTTAAATCCCTTGAAATTTCCCTTACGGTAGTTTTAGGCTCTGTTACGAAAGATGTTCCTCAGGGTGCAGAACCCCAGTGTTTGAGGGCTGGCAGTCCCTGGTGTTACAGGTGAGAACACAGAGGTCCAGAGAGGCAAAGGGGACTGTAAATTACAGACAGCGTGTTGCCCGGGAAACACAGTCTCGTTATGCCCAGACCCCCCGTACTTGCTGCAGATGCTTGTGAAAGTCCCGATGTGGAGGTAGGATGTCAGAACAGCCCCTGCTATTTTTATCTGCCAGGGGAGGGGTAGGAGGAAGGGAGCCAGCCTTCTCAGCAGCCCATCAGGAAGCTGGGTTTGAATAAAATGTCTCTGTTAATCACAAGCCGGTGAGCAGAATCACTTGGATTTTTCCTGCTCAGAAGCCAGTTGCTGGAACAAGCTGCCGGGAGCACACTGCCTTTCCCTTTCAAAGTCAGGCAGACCTGAGAAACGGGACAAAACCTGGGGTCTTTCTCTGGGGTTCCCCAAGCCCCTCTAGACTCCAAGGTGGGGAGGCAGCTGCGGCTTCCCATCTTATTCCTGGAGCCGTTCTCATATTCCAGGACAGCTGTGGGAATCCCCTTCCCCACGTGGCCCTCACCACGGCCAGGAGGCCTCTGGGCACCTGCTCCAAACCTCGTAAGCAGCACGAGTGACTGTGCTGTTCAATGGCACAAATCATGCTGTTCGGGTCAAGGTGGAGATTCTCCCCAGAGATGCTGAAGAGCGTGTTATCTCTCAGATCCCTGTCATGACGGACGGTGTCACCAGGAAAAGCACCAGCCGTCCAGAGTTCCTCATCTTTTGCATTGTCTCCTCTCGAACCTGTTAATTGGCTCTTCTATCTTAAATCTGTCTGCCAGGTACAACAAGAATAAAAGTCTCTTCCCTCCAGGGTCGGTGAAATGGGGCTCATGCAGGAAGGTACCCAGGGCCCACGGGGAAGCCACTTCCTACACGATCGATTCCTTCCCGCCCCTCTGCTGCTTGGCCCCCCTGCTGCTTGGCCCCCAGACACTTCACGGCCATGGCATAGCTTCCGAACCAGGAGGGTTCATTCATTCCAGCTCATTCTTGTAATTCACGGTATTGTTTACAAAACTTTTCCATCCATCTTGCCCCGGTGGAGACCCCCATGGTTTCCAGTTTAGCAAGTTTTCCTGCGAGGGTTGACTTCCTGTCTCCTTGCATGGACTACATTGTAATTGTGTTAATCAAAATTCCTGGTTAACCAGATCATCCTCTTCCTTTTTGGGGTCAGAAAATACAGAGTTTATTGTTCTGTGTTCTCTGCCTATTGAGTCCTGAGAAACAGGCCCAGTGAGTTGATTGGCCCCCAGGGAGGCACTGGGGGCTTGCAGATGGAGATGCAGAGTGGCTTGGACTGTCTTCCAGGAGCGAGACATGTTTGCAATGCTCAAAGCGGTTCAGCCTGCAGGCCCAGGGCTGGCAGCTTGGTGGATGCGGGCACCCCCAGGGCACTGACGTCCACCTCTCGTAGTGGGCACCAGCGGCAGCCACAGGGCGAGGCTTCCTCTAGCAGCTTTGTGGATGGAGGACAGTGACAGAGTCGCGTGGGGGATTGCAGAAGGTAGCTGATGCAGGCAAGGAAGAGCAAGGCAGATGCTCGTGGGGAATGGAGCTGGGGAGTCCAAGTGAGCCCCCGTCTGGGCACTTGTAGGTGTCATCCTGGGAGGCTTTTCAGCAGCGGATACAACATCTGGCATAAGCAAGGGGAAGTGGGGTGGGGGGAGGGGGGTCCAAGCCAGAGGGATGTGGATTATTGCTGTGAATGTGAGCCCATCCACCCATCCACTCTGGGCAGCGAGGCCTGAGGATGCCTGGGTACCGGGTTTAGAAGAGTTCTGGGACATTTGCATTTAAGTGCGGAGAGCCTGGTTTGGATATTTCCTTTCAAATGGACTCCAAGAGGCAGCCCTGCCAACCAGGTGATTTATAGATAGGGGGGTGTGAGGATCCCCATGGAAGGTTCTGGCAAAACCTCTAAGTCAGTCTTGCTTGCTGAGGAATCCTGCATGCAGAGAAGTGGAAGGGAGAATGGTGTCCCCATGGCTCTGTGGCTTCTTGCTGGGAAAGGCTGGAGGTGAGCCTTATGGTTAAATCCCCTTTCACCAGGCGTCTAAGCAGAGTGGATGAAGGGATGCAGAACAGCTCAGACTCGGGCCGGGCAGTGGTTAGAGTTTTCTCTGAGCGCTGAGAACTTCCAAAGGCAAACAGAGGGTGCAACTGAGTCTTCTGGAAGCCCTGGGCCCCTAGGAGCTTTCCCTCATCCAGCAAAACGCTTCGGTCCCAACCTGTCCAACTTTATGGACTCCAGGGCTCAGGATTCCCTGTGGAGGAAGGTCTTTGGTCTCCAAGAACTGTGTTCCCTCTGGCTGCAAACGTGTCCTCCTCTGGGGAAGAGAGGAGAGCAGATACCAGAAGCCAGAGGAGGGGAGCCACCAGCAGGTACCTGATAGGCTCGGCACGGGTGGGGAGAGGAGGAAAGGGAGAGCGGGACCTGCTTCCTTCCTCTTGGTGTCCTCACTTTGCCCTCCCACCCCGTGACCTTTTCTAGTATTACCTGGAACTCGTGATACAGGTTACTATTTCATTTTTTATGCTATATATTGAGAATAGTGACACATACACATGTTCTGTAACTAGGTTTGTGATGATGACGTACACATTTTTTTTTTAAAGCTTTTGGTATTCAGCCCTGGCCCTTTTGAACTGGAGGTCTTCCTTCTTCACCTGTGATGATTTTAATCTTTCAGGCAGGTGGAGTGCATCTCCTAACCACACGAGTGGTAAATATCCTGAACCCTTGTCTGTAACGCAAGGTATTTCCATCGCTTTCACTCGTGAAAGACATGGGGGCCACAGAGGAAGGGGTCGGCGTGTTACTGCGTTAACAATCCAGACGGGGCTGTCTTTGGGACTGTGGTCACGGAGGAGCCTGAGGCTTATTTCTGCTGCTTTATTGGAGGCAGGTGCCCTCCTCCCACTTAAACAGTTGTAGGACTTCAGCCTCATCTTTGCTGTGTAAACGTATTGTTAGAAGGGCTTTGCTTGTTGGGCTTTGAAAACCCGTTTTGCCTGGAGCCGCACAGGACCTTCCACGCGCCGCGTGCGCGTCTTCTCTGAGCTGAGGGAAGTTTTCTTTTCCCCCATTAACCTTCCTTTATAGTTTCTTTTCTGTCACAGCTTTTGTTCTGTTCACTTCTTCAGGAACGCACAACATCCATATCTTCTGTCGCTTCTGTTTTCATGTTTTCCCATTTCCTTTGCATTCTGGGGAAAAAAGTTCGTAAGTTTGTTCTGTGCATAATTCTTTTTCCTTTCTGCAGTACGAATTCTGTCTTCTATTGTAACCAATGTGGATGTTCCTCCTGTTACTACCTTTTAAATTTCCCTACAGTTTGGAGCATATCCTGTCCTTCTTTGATATCTTTTTTTTTTTAAACCATCTTGCCTTTTTTGTATCTGTTCTCTCCTTATGACTTTTTGCTTTTGTATGATGGATGCTGTATCTTCCTGCCCACTTTTGAGGTTGCTGAATGGTTTCCTGGAATTTTTTTTTTTCTTTTCTGAGACCAGATGAGCTCTCAAGTAGAAGTTTGTGCTTCTCCTGAGGCTTTCAGATACTGTTCCTCGGTCTATTTTCTGCACTTAAACGCTTTCTTATCTTGTCTCCCCCACCTCCCTGCACTCAAAGTTGAACAGTTGGTTCACTCAGATCCGTGAAGAGCTGGGGTTTGCTCACAGGTAGGGCACACACACTGCATGGACTGCCATTCTCTGCCTACTTGTTTGGCGAAATAGCCTCTCACATCTGTTTAAAGCCCAGTTGCTACTACAATTCCCAGTTTTCATTTGTTCATTCATCCATCCATCCATCCATCCATTCAGTTTTCTGGGTACTGAACAGAGACTAACACTAGGAGCAAGATGGACATGGCCTTGCCTTCCTGAACCTTAGTCTGTTTCTCTGTTGTGTGACTTCTTGTCCTCCTCCTCCCTCTGGCCAGGTCTCCAGATCTCTCACCCCTAGAAGAACGTGAAGATGGTGCCAGTGTCCATCCTCTCCCCACCAGCCTGTAAAACTGCTTGTGAGGACTATACTTCCCAAAATGCATCGTGCTGTTGCCATGGGTCCCCTCCTTCTTCCCCCAGCTATTTTCTGTGAGTCGCTCTCTATGGATAGAAAGGCAGCCAGAGAGAACAGTACTCTCACCTGTGAGACCGAGGCAAGGTGCCCGATATTCGTGTAGACACAGACCCTGAGGCTTGCGGCGTGGGTGTGGGAGGAGGCCCTGCTTTCTGCCTTGTGTCTTCAACCTGGAGTCGGAGCTCATTTATCCTTGGGTAGCCGTTCCTGGCTTTGCACAGGAATCTCTCCACCCTAAACAGGTGTCCGGCAGAAAGGCATGGGGAGGACGTGACTCTCCAGTTTCCTGCCCAGCCAGGACTTGGTCTTCTTGGTGGCTCCCTTGCAGCCCTGTCACTAATTGGCTGACCCACGTTGAGTGACAGTGGAGGCCACTCCTGGCCGCTGGGTCTGGACTGCTCCGGGCGCACCACCAACAAACCAGTTCCCAGAGACCCATGCCTCCCAGGCGCTCCCAGGCACACCCAGCCAGGTCCTGGCTGCTCCCAGGTATCCCAGCTGGCCGTGTGGTTGGGGAAGGAAGAAGTTGCTGGAGAGTTCTTTGTGGAGAAGCCTTCAAGCCGTGCCAATCACAGCAGCGGGCTCATTAGCAGTCATTGCCATGGCAACGGGTCTGCCAGAAAGTGGCTCGTTAGGCTGACAACTTCAGCACTGTTATATATAGATCTGGGTGTGGGGGGAGTGGGGGTGTGGGGCCCCGTGGATATGCCTTTCTTTAGAGCTCCTATTGCTTCTGGGTTTGGGATGTGAGAGGACGTGGAATAGGAGGACCTTAAAACTGTCTGATCCGGCTGTGAAATCCAGTATCTGAAGACCACCCGTTACCATTGGCGAATAACATTTGCTCACAGCTGCAGAAGGTAGGAATCAGGTGCTCCCAGAAGTCTCCTGAGGGGAAAGGAGTTCCGGGTTGAACTTGAATTGTGGTGGAGGCTGTGGGGAGTGGAGTGTGGGGTTGCTACTGCCTGAGGGCTGCAGACACAAGATCAAGTCTCTCTTAAAATAGTCTATCTGAAGGGTCTGGGCTAGGGGCTAGAGCCTTTTCTTTAATAAGTAGCCATGCAGCCATACACTGTCCTTTTGTAAATCATTACTTCCCTGTTCGCAGTTCTGGTGTCAGAAGTGATGTTTTCTCTCAGTGGCTCCCCTCTAAAGCCGCGGACCAGTCTCTTCTGAGTTCACAGAGCATAGACGCACCTGGGATGCCTGTTAAAAGGCAGCAGGCGTCCCAGACACAGGTTGATTTGATGTGTGAGTCAGGGCTCTGGAATCTACACTTTAACCCACATCCCAGGGGAAAGACTGGGTGTCCCAGGGACCACACTCTGAGAAACACTGCTGTAGGGGGATTTGCTTTTAATCTCTGAGTGACTTCCCTTTGTTTGCCTGCTCTACCCACCCCCACCCCGGGGGAAATCAGTAGTCCATCATTAAGAGGAAAATTCCTTCGGTTGTGTTGTTTTAAGTAAGGAGACAAGGAAGTCAACCCGCAGCCGGGGAACGTGACTGCCTGGATGTGGGTGGTGATATTTCTGCCCATCTCCTTGGAAGGCATATGCTCATTTGGAGACCACGAGACAGGCAGGAGAATGAGTTGCCATCCTCCTTCGGTGGGAGCTGGGATGTCAGGTGGTCCAGGTGAAGACATGGAGCTGCTCATGGACAGCTGGGGAGAGACAGGCTGAGGGTAGCCAGGATTTGGATGACTGGACAGAAGTCTCTAGGACAAAGCTAGTATTTTCATGTTTGATTTTACCATTTAATTAGCTGTGCAGCACTGGGTGAGATATTAAACTCTGAGTCTCAGATTCCTCACTCTAAAACGGGAAAGAAAAATGGTGTTTGTGTGGTAGGCTTGTGGTGAAGATCAGAGATAAGTATGTAAAGCACCTGGCCCAGTCCTTGTGCGCTGTAGCATTTGGTGAGCGGTGAGTGTCACTGTCACGGCCACACATGGGATCTGTGCTCAGATGTTTCTTGAGTACCTGAGACTGGAGTTCTGGAGTGCTCTAGAGACTCTTGCTATTCCATAGGAAATAGGGTGAGTGAGTACGTGTTCACCTGCCTTCATTTGCTGGGGCAGAAGCTCCATCATTTTCTTCCGATTCTCAGAGGATGGGCTGTCATGTGCAGTTGAGCAGGTTGTTTACTGAACAAGGGGGCCCAGACTAGGGAGTCAAGGAGGCTGAAACCCAGCCTTGCACTCAGGGGGCTGGCCTATCTGGAGGAAGAGACAGCGTTTTCTAATTCCCGCACAGCCATCCTGGGCATTAGGTTAAGAATTTCTGAGCTGGAGTAAACTGTCTTCATCTCCCTCGACTCCCACTCCTTCTGATCTTGTTCCTTGTACGCGGGGCCCCCAGTCCCTGGGCCAGCCTCACCACTGCGTCTAGTTCCTATTCCCATGGGAAAGAGATGCCAGAATGGAAGGGGAGAAGCCACAGGACTAGGGAAGGGAAGGGGAGGATTTGACTTGGAAGGAACTTGGAAGAAAAGTAATTAGAAGAATAGGTTTGGCAGAGACCTTAATTACTGGGTAGTCACTCAGCTGAATCCCCTTGACGGCTGTGGGGCAGCTCTCCCACGAGGCCTGCCCGTCCACGGCCATGACAAGTGAGGTAACCATGGTGGTTTGGGCCTCTTGGATGAGGGCCTGCAGGTGGGGAAGCCAACTGTGTGTGTGGTAAAATACACATAACATAAAATTTACCATCCATGACCTGTATACATTCACAGTTTTGTGCAACCATCACCACCATCTAGTTCCAGAATGTTTTCATCACCCCAAGAACGAAACCCTGTACCCATCTTCCCCCTCCCTCAGTCCCTGGAGACCACTAATCTGCTTTCTGTCTCTGTGGATTTTCCTGTTCTGAGCATTTCATGTCAACGGGATCACACAGAATCTGGGGTTTCGTGTCTAGTTTATTTCACTTAGTGTGACTTCACCGTTCATCCGTGGGTTAGGGCATATCAGCCCTTCATTCCTTTTGCTGACTGAATATTCCTTTTTATGGATACACCACATTCGCTTGGTCTGTTCATCAGCTGATGGACACTTGGGTTGCTTCTGCCTGTTGGTGATTGTGGATAACGCTGCTGTGAACATGTGTGTGTAAGTGTAGTGTTTGAGCTCCGTTTCCAGTTCTCTTGGGATGTACCCAGTTGTCTCCATGTCTTTGACCCCTGACTTATCTCAGGCCAGCCAACAGGAATAACTTCTATCTGGGAGAGGGGAGAAGGCAAGGGGACTGTGGCGGCCTTGGAGGGTGGTGGCAGAGCACAGATGGCAGGCAGAGCAGGGACCTTGCTAGAGAGGATTTGGGGACCATCTTTGCCACAATGGCCACATTAGGAAATTGGCTGAGTTGGCCCTGGTGCCCCCTCTCTCTGTCAGCACCTCTTGACCCTCCTTGGCTCGGCATCAGAGATGCCTCCTCCAGGTACCTTCCGAAGGTCCTGCGTTTCCTAGATGGGGGACACCTCGGAGCAGTCACAGCCCCTCCTTGGTCATCAGTGTCCTTAGTTGTAAAGCAGGGCTGCTCTGACCCTACAGAATTAAGTAAATTAACTGGAGTCATTCTAAAGAGAAAAGTACCACCCAGCTGTGGAGATGGGATGGATTTCATTGATCGATTCCGCAGGTGGGACCCAGAGAGTCAGGCAGGTTCCGTCCACCAGCCCAGATAAGGAGAGGCCTTCTCACCAGAGCATGTGAGTCAGCGTCTTAACCCATCAGCCTCCCCTGTGGGTATGTGTTTGCCTTTTAAGTTGAGTAGTCCTGGAAACAGACACCTCAGGGAAGTGACTGTGAATGGTGATGTTTCAGCTGCTGTGAGAGTTGGGTGGAGGCTGGGTGTGTGCCCCTGAACTTCCCATCACAGGAGGCAGAGGCTGTGTGAAGCTTGGCATCAAATGGTCCCCTTTTGGCTGGAACTCCCATTTTTTTGAGTACGATGGTGACAGTCACTGCCTTAGGTCCCCAGTTGGTTATTAACCTCCATGGCATCTTCTACAGCTGGACTAATACCATCATCCTCTATTTCACAGATGTGGCAATAGGCAGGTGGGGTGAGTCATTTCCCCGGGTCATATGGTGGCTATGTGGTCGCGTCAGGATTAAGTGAGCCTGAGGCCACAGGGCTGGTTCACTGTGCTTCTGGGTCCCTCTCTCCTCGGCCACCTATTTCTGGCCGTGTCTATCTCTGACCCTTGGTTAACACCCCTTAACAAGTTCTCATTTCTTACCAGGTTATTTAGACAAGCACCCATCTGGCCTTCTCTTCTTAGATTATAAGTTACCTGAACTCAAGCAGAAGCAACCTGGTTCTAGACTTCTTCTCTCAAGCCAAGACCTTCCCATTCCTACTTTACGCCCAACTCCATTCACCCAAAAGGTCCACCTCCTGCACGTGGGATATTTTATATGTACAAGCCCTGTGCTCATCATAGGGCTATTGGTCTTGCATGTATTTTGACCACCCGTCGATCGGGAGAGGCGAGAGCAGTGTCTAGACGCCCAGGTAAACATGCTCAGGTGTGTGCTTGGGCTCGGTGAATGTGCCCTGCTGGTGAGGAGGCCTCCTGGCTGCCGTCTTTAGAAGCCAGTCCTTTCACACGGAATCAGAGAGGCACTGCGGGTTGACAGGTGTGTGGGAGACAGAAGCATTTGGGGCATGGGGGAGGGCTTTTAATTAAATTGTGAAAATTCGTAATGAAACACGCACCGTGACTACGCAGAGGGCCACGGGGAGGCTGTTTACTTGAGTCCCAGGAGCAGCTAGGATTGGTCTGATCCCGCTGAGGGCGTGCAGGGCACACCACAGGGAGCGGACGCTTGTGGTTTCGCAGCTTCAGAAAGCCGAGAGCAGTCTGGGAGCTGTGTGTCTCTACTGCTGGCTTTCAGTCTCTTATTTTCCTAAGTAGGGGTCCTTAGTGACTGGAAACCGCCTCTGCAGGCCTGGCTGGGGGATGCTGAGGATGCTTGGGAAGAGCTGATGAGCTTTAATATTTTTTATTATTAGTCCATCTTTGTTGAGAAATTGACAGCACTTCTTGTGTGGCTGGAATTCTGATTTTAGTCAGTTTTCTTTCTTCGCAAGGAACAGCAATTGAATGGGCTCATTTGGACCCTCTTTCCTTATCTTTAAATGTTCTTGAGCTAACAACTTTTATTTCTGTGTTTATTGAAGGAAATTTAGGTGGAGGAGAGAAGCAAAAAGAAGAGACTACAAATTCCCTGTCATCCCACCACCAGGAATTGTCTGTTTCAGCCTTTGTATCTGCATCTCGTTCCTCTGTTACATATTTTTCTCTCATTTTGTTTTAAAGAAAAGTACTACTGTGCATGGTTAAAAGAATTAAACCGTACACAAGTGCGTACAATGGAAAGGAAGCCTCTTTCCACTCAGACTCCCAGTTCTCCTTGCCAGAGTGATTTGGATACTAGATTAGGAAAAACCCACCCAGCCCTTCATCAGTTCCCGGACTTGTTATGGAAGTCCGCTGCGACTTGCGTTAATTACTTCTGGGGGGTTCCCACCCCAGGCCCTGGGCCTCGTCTGCTGCTGAATTCGGTGGTCCTGGGGATTTTCAGATTCCGCAGTGGGAGCCCTGTAAGTGGGTTTCTAGCGGCCAGGAGGAGAAAGCTCAGCTCTGCTAATTGACTGGCATCTCCTCTGTCCTCTGGGGGGAGCTGTCCCTTCTCCGGTCGTTCTGAAAATCAAGGGCTCCTCCCGCTCAGGCAACCCCCGAAACACACACGTGGACGGTGACCTCCCCTAGGGAGGCCTGTGGGCCACACGCCCCTCAACGTCGAGACACACCAAGGAGCCTTTATCTGCCTCTGACTTCCTGGTTGAAAGACAGCTGCAAAAAATGCCACATGTGTGTGACCTTTCCGTTCCTCCTCCACAGAAGCCTGGAATGGTCCCCCCTCCGCCGGGAGAGGAAAGCCAGACCTTCGTCCTTCCACCGGGCTGGCAGAGCTACTTGTCCCCCCAGGGCCGGCGCTACTATGTCAACACGGCCACCAACGGTGAGTCTCGCTCCGGGGAGCGTCCTGCGCCAGCTCCTGGGTCCTCTGTCGGGGGTGGGGGGCGTTTCTCCCCTCCCTCCTCCACCTCCTGGGTTTTAGCCTTTTCCTTCTGAAGTCTACTGCAGTGAGATCTTGTCTTCCCCGCAGGGCTGGGTGGGAGGGGGCCGCGCCTGGGTGGGGAAGGGTGCCCTTCAAGGTCAGGGTCATCCTTGGAACCCCACGACCACCTGGCATCTTTGTGGAACTCAGCTTCATGGTCTGGGGCTGTGTTTTCCAAACTGGGATCTCAGAGGGGTCTACAGCGCACAGCTGGTTTAAGTCAAGTTAAACAGGTTAAGCTACTACACGATCTCTTGGAACCTGGGATGCACTAGTGGCTACCTGAGCAGGGCTTAACGACAGTGAGGATTTCCTAATTTCACCACAGCATCACTCTCTCTTCCCTGAAGTATCTCACTGGCTGGCATTTCTTAGAATGTTCTTTGGGAAATGCTGGGGCTCCTTCATGATTTATTCTAACCTGTAACAGAAGTTCTCTGTGCATTTCTGAGTTGAGTTAGGCTCGTACCTCCTTGCCCGCAATTATTGTGGGCTTCCTGGGCCTTCACGGCGACACCAGGATCCTAGCAGGTAGGCTGCAGAGTGACCTGCAAGAAGGCCAGAGAAGGGTTATAGAAGGAGGAGCGGCAGGATTTATACAAGGTGTGCAGGCTGTGGTCCTGGGCCGGGGAGAGCAAACCCAGCCAGCGACTCTGTCTCTCGACCTCCAAGACTCCCCAGGGAAATTGCCACGAGAGAGGAAAACACAGAAAGTTAGACTTGGTGGGCCTCACAGAGGTGTGTGCCCGGGCAGAACGCCAGGTCCTTCCCAGATGCACCTGTTGATGCGTCACTTCCCTCGCCTGTGCCCACCTGACTGATGGCCACCTTTCCACCGGACGGCACCGTTGACATGAGTGATGTTTGTGAACCTGCACTCGGAGGGGACCTGGTGACAGGAGAGCCAGCTGCTGTTTAGACCAGAGCCGCAGAGAAAGCAGCTGACAGCTGCCACTCGGGGTGTTGGGTTTGTTTATACTCCCTGGCAACCCGGCCTTCTGCGGGCTCAAGGGGTTGTTCTCGTTGACAAGGTAACCGGGGTTTCTAGGAAAAGGGAAGTAGCACTGTTTCTGACCTTTCTAATCATAAGCTTCCTCAAAATAAACACACGAGCAGCTTTGTGTTGTTATCAGAGTTTGAAGTTTCAGAGGAAACTGTGTTTATGTGCAGTGCCCCATCTGTAAAGTGCAGGAACTGGTCCATGTGATGCTGAGATCGTTAAGAATTTGGCTTCATGTCCTGAGTGAGTCACTCTGGAGCAAAGGGGCATGAGGTAAAAGTGGCTTTCTAAAGTCGAACTCATTTTTCCAAAACAGCCATAGAACAGTCCATTGCTAGTGTATGCTCTCCTTAATTTAACTAGTTCCCCCTTTTTTAAGGGGATATTTAAGTCGCATTTTACGTTACCAGACATCAGAAAACTTTTTTCCTGAAGCCCAGATGTTAGCATGTGCCATGGGTCAGCCCTGTCTTGTGGGTCCTGAGACACAGGCCAGGGGTCAGCAGATTTTGTCTGTATAGGGCCAAATAGTAAATATTTTAAGCTTTGAGGCTCATGGGATCTCAGTCAGAGCTACTCAGCTCTACTACTGTCACACAAAAGCAGCTGTAGACGATAATAACCAACAGGTGCAGCTGTGTTCCAATAAAACTTTATTTATGGACACTGAAACGTGAATTTCAGGTAACTCTGGCTTCTTTTTTCAACCATTTAAAAATGTCAAAGACTAAGGGTCTTAGTTAAGGAGTTCCCGCCTGTATGATAACAGAGTGGCCCAGGGTTGGCCCACAGGCCATAATGGCTGCCAACGCCACTCCAGGCTGTCTGCCATCCCCTGCCCAGCCTTCCCCACCTTCTCCCATGTGCTCGCCGCAATCCTGGCTTTCAGTCTTGCGTTCTAGACACATGCCAGCTTTATTAATTCATTGTTTAATTCATTTTTTATCTGTTTGGTTGATTGAATTATTTGTTTAACGAACATTTACTGGGCCTCAGATCTGTTCCAGGCAGAGTGTTGGATGCTGGGGATATAGTAATAAAAAAAAGAAGCGGGCTCAGCTCTCAAGTGCTTGCCGCCTTAGAGTGGAAGCAGACTTTAAATGAATCTGTGTTTGATGACAGTCTTGAGCAGGGCTGTGAAGGAGAGAAGTCCAGGCAGGGTGTTTTGAGAGCATGTCCCAGGGAGACCCTGGGAGGTCAGGGGAGGCTTCCTGGAGGAGGAGGTGCCCTTCAGCTGAGACAGGGAGCATGAGGAAGGAGTTGGGGTTGGGAAAGTCCTTCTTGACATTGACAGCAAAGATAGTCATGTTGGGAAGGATCGTGTGGACCCTAAATATCACAGGAAGGATTTTGCTCTTTAAAGGGACTTGGCAGCCCAGCTGTCTTTCTGATTCTCCTCTGGGATCTCTTCAGACCTATTATGTTTGGCTGCTGGGCTGCTTTTTAAATTTTTGAATCAGACTGACTGCCTTTCTGCGGGGAAGTTCTTATCAGAACAGCCTCATGCAGATGCTTATCTGACCTCCTGACTCCTGGAGGCATTCATGTCTCCTTTCAACTGGGCCAGCTGCATCCACCTCTGGGCCCCAACTCTTGAACCTCTCCCACCGTGTGACTCGGGCCAGAGCCGCGCACCACTGCCCAGGACGCAGAGCCTGGCTCTAAGCTGCCACGGGCCATTTCTCCCTTTCTTCCAAACTGTTCTAGTCTCCCTTAATCCCCCATCGTTTCTTTGGCAGAGGGTCCTGGGGCACGCTAGGCACTCTGCCCCCCGTTTTTATACCATGTACAGATACAACGAGGTGACAGCTCAATTTACATTTGTATCCCCTTGCTCTGGCTAATCTGCTTAGTTTCAAATCCATTTAGGATTTTCTGTATGGGGATGCTCACAGTGCTAGGGACACAAAACCGAACCAGAGGCCGTCTCCGCCTTCAGTCCACTGCAACTCTAGTGCAGGCAGAGAGGCGCAGACACCAGCACGTGTTGTGGCTGTCAGCGTGGAAATCTAGGGGCTCGAGGAATGGGGTCGTCAGCTCTATCTGGGCAGCAGACAAATCTCTGAAGAGGGAGCCCTCGTCTCAGTCGTCCCTGCTGCGGTGGCAGCACAAGCAGAAGCCGGACAGCAGGGGACAGGCTGCTGTGCCTGGCCTGGGTGAGGAGCAGAGAGACAGAGGGACTCAGTCTGAGTTGCTAAAGACCCCATAGGGCCCTTTGAGGATTTGGGACTTTGCCCTGTGGGCCTGGAAAGTGATGGAAGGTTTCCGAGTGGTGGCTTAACATCATCGGAATGTTGTGGCAAGGTTGTTCGTGCAGCAGAGTGAAGGGTGATGTGATGGTGAGCAGGGACCTGGCAGACCCGATAGGAGGAGAAGTAATGAGGTCAGGGCCGAGTCTGCAGCTGTGGCGGGAGGGGAGGAGGTAGGATCTGTCAGATGGGATGTGGCGGGTCCCGCAAAGAGGAACCTCTCAGCTTCCTCCACATTTTCTGCCTTGTGTGCTGGAGCAGTGCAGTGAGAACAGGGACATGAGGGAGGAACAGGTTTGGAAGAAAGGACGTAAATCCATGTTGGTGTACAGTTCCCTGTGGAGCATTCAGGGAGAGATGGTCAGCCTATGTTGGATGGATAGGTCTGTGACTCAGGGGGTGTCTGGGCCAGAGACAGGACTCTGGGGAGCCGTGTGGCTGCGGGCAGAGAGCAGGATGGGTTTCTCCCTCATTTGCCTCTTGGCCTGGCCCTATTGTGTGGTGAACGACCTGCACAGGCACGGGTGGCCCAGAATTTGCATTTCATTAGCAGAGAAATGAAGTCATGAGAATGCAGGAGACCACCCAGGGCAGGCATGGAGTAGAGAGCCCTGCAGAACCACACTTAAGGGACGGTCAGAGGAGGCTTTGAAAGAATTGTCAGAGCTGTGAGGCATCCTAGAGCAGACAGTGTCATGAAAGGCAAAGGAGAAAAGATTGTCAAGACAGACTGAAATACAGATCATATTTATGGTGGAGGGTAGGGGGTGAATATTTTAAATCCTTGGGGAAAGCACAGGTTATTTAATAAATGGTGTTGGACCAGATGGCTAACAGGAAATTTCGGTGGGTAAGTTAATGCAGTGATGCTGTTGATTTCATATAAACTCAGCAAGGCCATCAGAGCATGCTTTACATGACTTTGGGAAGCCTTCATCTACCCTATCTCCCCATGGTTAATGGCTCTCCAGGGTGTTTTGTCATGCAGGGCAGTCCTGAGCTGAGGCCCCAGGAACCCCAGGGGTTCTGGTATCAGGAAATTGCTTGCACTACACTGTCTTGGAAAGTGCTTTGTTGCACCTAAAGTTGACTCTATTCTCAAAAATTAGGGTTGTGTTTAGTTTCTGGATGTCTGGCTATCATCATTAGCTATCCTGTTCAGGCACCTAAGCTAGTGTTAAGGGGCACCTCTTATTTGTGTAACAGAGAACTGCATTTCAAGAAATACAGAAACAAAGTTGTTTTGTTCTGTTTCTAACTGGAAGGCCAGATACGCGCATTTAATCACTTAATAGTGATAGCATCATAGGGATTCAGGTCCTCTTTTTGGAGAGATACCGACTTTTTAGCTATTGTTTAGGATATATTTGACCATTGGGATCTTGAAGGGATAGTTTCATTTATCTATGTCTTTCATTTCTAAAGAAAGAGGATCATTTGTTGGGAGGGTGACGCCTTAGCCCTATTTCTCTAGAAAGCAGAGCCTGAGACAAGGATTAAGTGTTAATACCTTATTTAGGAGGTATAAGCCCAGAGCAGTGAGAGCAGGTGAGATGGGGAAGAGAGGCAAAGGGAGATGCCCCATGATTTTGGCTAGCATTGATGGTAAGCTGAGAGAGATCAGCAGGTCACTCAGTAGGTGTGTTCACTTCTCTGGAATGTTTGCGGAGAGAAGCCATGCCTTGGAATAGTCCATAGGAGAGCAGAGGTGTTTTACCTGCTCACCTCCCTCTCATCTCCTGTTTCCCACTGGCCAAGCTCCTCCGCTTGGAGAGCTGTTTCCCCACATTTTGGGGTTGTATCACCCGCCACCTCCCCTCCCCCAGCAGTCTCTTGGAAAGCCTGATTCCAATTCCACCCCTATGGAGTGATGCTTCATTCAAGCCCAAGGCGGATGGTCAATGGAGCATGGGTGAGATACCAACCAAAATAGAAGGAGGCGGTCGATGGACACTTGAGGGAAGGCCCAATGTCTGTCCCAGCCCGAAGGCTCCTGTAGCGCTGAGTGCTGTGCGACCCTCTCCACCGTCTGACCTGGAGGACTTGCTTATGTATAGGGTTTAGGTGGCCAATGACTTTTACTCTGCAGTCATCCTAGGGGGAACCTTCCAAATCATCCAACACAGAGGTTGGTGAACTATAGCCCTTGGGCCAAATTCAGCTGGCAGCCTATTGTTGTAAATAGTTTTACTGGAACACAGCTGTGCTCTTTTGTTTACCTGTTGCCAAAGGCTGCTGCTGCAGCAAGGTGGCAGAGCTGAGTAGAGACCATGTAGCTCCCCAAACCCAAAGTAGTCACTCTCTGGCCTTTAGAAGAAAAAGTTTGATGGTTCTGCAAAGTAGAGCCCACTGATTTCACACAGGCGGAATGGAGTCCCCTACATGGTAGAGGGACTCAGTCAGAGTTCCTTGGCCTTCCCTTGGCCAAGCTATGCCTGGGTCTGCTGTCCTCTAATCCTTTCTTGTTTGCCTCAGTATCCAGGAGGATGGGCATGGGGAGTGGTGACTTAATTTGCAGTTAGGATGACTGAGTTCATGGATTAGTAGAAAAAACGATCTGAAATAACTTTTTACTTTTAAGGGAAACATAACTGTCTTTTTAGAGCATCAACTGAAACCCAGAAGACCTGGGGATTGTTTTTAAACTCTTTTGACAAAGAATTCATCTGTATAAATGTTTTATTATGTTTGTGAGTAAAGCTTGGAGGATTAAGCCAGGATTTGAGCTTTTAGATTCGTCTGCCACATAGGTGGTGCTTCTCTTGATTTCTTGTTTTAATTTTTCTTTAAATGAGCAGATTCCCATTTAACTTTATTATACCAGGAGCTAATGTGAGTTTCTGGATAAGTTTTCCTGTAGAACACTTTTTAAAGCGTTCTTTGAGCTTTTCTTTGATACAAGCAATTAGATACTTTTCTAACTCCCCAGATAGAACAGCCCTGATAATTCCCTGTTCATAAAAGTTGCCCTGAGACGCTTCTACATGCAAAAACATTGATCTGTTTTCTTCTGTCCATCTGTGTTGAACAAATGTGAGATTAAAAAGACGCTTTTAGTAAAAAGATGCTTTTAATTGGCACATTCTGTTGATTGGATTAGTTCTCTCTCTCTCTCTCTCTCTCTCTCTCTCTCTCTCTCTCTTTCTGTGTGTGTGTGTGTGTGTGTGTGTGTGTGTGTGTTTATACATGTTTCTTAATTTGGCTTTCTTATTTTTCTTTGATGGAGTCTTAATGGAAGGCTGTTAGACCTTAAATCTTACTATTAGTATGTTTCTGTGTGGGTTTTGCTTTTCCTTGCAGAGAATTCATTTTAATTTGTAGTTTTAGGGTAACACTTAAGCATACAACACATCCTTCATTTCTCAGCAGTTTTTAAGACGGGTAATCTCTTGGAATTTTGCAAATGCCAAGTGGGTTAGAGAGCCATTTACGCTGCCTGTAAATTGATGACCCATTAAAATCAAAAGACAGAGGAGACAAATAATTTTACTGCTTGCTGGAGTTACTTTGAAAAAGACTACTTATTGGTCAGCAGTGTAAGAACTATCCTCTTTGACTGTGAGCTGGAGTCACCAATTAGCGAATGGTTCAGGTGTGAAACAAAAAGGACTGTGTGGAATATGACCCAGCAGCTCTGCTCCTAGTTATCACCCAAGACAGTTGGAAACATGTCCACACAAAAACTCATACATAAATGTTCATAGCAGCTTTATTCATAAGGGCCAAAAATCAAAAGCAACACCAATGTCCATCAACAGATGAATGGATAAATAAGGTGTGTTCTATCCACACAATGGAATATTATTCAGCCATAAAAAGGAGTGAAGTATTAATGGGTACATGCTACAACATGAGTGAACCTTGAAAATACCATGTTATGTGAAAGAAGCCAGAACACAGAAAGCCATATATTGTGTGAATCCATTTATGTGAAATGCTTAGAATAGGCAAATCGACACAGAAAGTAGATTTGTGGTTTCCAGGGAGTAGGGGGAAAGGGTGACTTCTCATGGGTAAGAGGGATCCTTTTGAGGTGATGAAGATGTTCTAAAATTAGATGTGGTGATGGTTGCACATCTCTGTGAATATACTAAAAGCCTCTGTAGTGTATGATTTTAGAGAGTGAATTTTATGGTAGATAAATTAAATCACAATAAAAACAGGCATTTTGGGGAGGGTGAGCGAGTTGGTGACCTTCCTGGTGTCCTTCCAGAACAATTCCTTAGATGCCTCAGCTGGGGCATTCTTTCTGCCTGTTTCCCAAACTTTGGTGGTATTACAAGCACGTAGGGAGTTTGTTGAAAAAATATCAATAGACAAGTCCCACTGCAGACCTACTGAATTGGAATCTACTGTTTGGTAGGAGTAAAAATTTATGCTTTAGAATTGTAAGTCTTTTTAAATAGTCATCACCTATTTTTTTACTTGCAAGGAGACAACCAGATTGATGGCAGCATGGTCAGTGGATCAGATATTCTGAAGCTAAAGAGTCCGTTTAAATCCAATTTTCTCTTAACGGAAATCCAATGCAAAAATAAAATTTTCTTTAAACAAGTAAACATGCATTCTGGTCTTAAGGTTAAAGGTTATATAACCATAAACTATTGTCTTTAAAGTAGAATCTCATGGAAAAGGGACTTGAAGACGAATAACTCAGTTTTATATGACAGGGCACAGAATGAGTGTAAAACTGCCAAGAAAGGCCCTTCACCTGGCTAATGTTTATAGTCTTCAGTGTTGTCAAGGTAGCTGACTTGTGGCTATTTCTAGCATTTATTCTTACCAACATAACAGGATGTAGTGGCAGGTCTTATAATTTCAAAGCTTTTGAGTCAATAGCTCAAAAAACAATTTTTTTTTAATCTCAAAAAGTGTATTTTTGCCATTAGGGAAAAATAAAAAACCTATGGACTCCGGTTTCAGCTTTGCTTCTAGCTGCAGCTAAGTCAGAGAATTGTGAGCTTGTACTGTCTTCATTGTCCGCGTCTGCATAGCACTCTGGCATCTAGGCAGACTGAACACCACCCCTGCCTTCAAGGAACGTGAAGTCCAGTGAAACAGTTCAGTCCCTGGAGACGTAAGGAAGCTGTACGGTTTCTGCCTTCGTATTTCTCTTCTCTGGAGATTTGTAGCCTGGATCCTCGCTTGCCTCTGCTTTGGTCAGGAAGGCTGTGCCCCCTTCATTCGTCACACTGCAGAGTCCAGTGGCCTAGTGAGTCAGTGGGATCGGGTTGTGTTGAATGCCTAATCTAGCCGTGTCAGGCTAATCCACCCATGCAGATTGGCCAGATCTATACCAGTCATTAGACCCACCCACATCCATTAGTTAAAGAGCAAAGAAAGTACAAGCTGACTGTGAGCTGTGCACCCAGAAGGAATGACATTTGCTTGGTTTGAACTCTTGTTAAAAACAACATGCTGGTCTGTGACAATTGCATTTCAAGGGCAGTGGCATCGTAGTGCCTATGAGTGTGGTGGCATCAGGCAGGGCAGGGTCAGGACCTCTAGATCCAGGGGAGCTGTCTTGCGAAGACTGAGGTGTAGTAGATGGCACATGTTGTGTTGTCTTGAGGCCAGAGGCTGTCCACAGAAGCATTTCATTCTGCGTCCACAGTCCTTAAAGATGTTCGACGAGTTGCCAACATTGAAAAATTGAAAGTTTTCCCACAAGCACCCAAATACATGTCTCATTTTGAAAAATCGTGAGGTGTGACTACATCCCACCCACCTTCCTGCCTGAATACAACTGGGTGAAGCTGAGAACGTTGCCACCTTTCCGGATTCTTCTTACTTAGTTGGCTTCGTGCAAGCATCTTATGTGTCTGGCTCTTGTGGGAGCTTGAGCTTTGACCTCTGTTCAGAAGGAGCCTCCTGGCTTCCCAGCAAGCATTGTAGGGGAGAACTGGTAGTAGACAGAAAGCTGGGAAGCTATTTTATAAATGAACTTGGAAATTGGAGATTATGAAAGCGGACCAGGCATGAGATTCAAGAATCTGGGGAGAAAGGACTGACTGGTTAGCTTCAACAAGGACCTTCAGACTCATCCCATGCTCTGCTGTATTCTTGGAGCTTTTACGGGCACCTGACATATTAGCTCAGGAAGCTTTGCCTCTTGTGGGCTTCTGGAAAGCCCGTAAGTGTGTCCGTGGGGAGAATGGGAGCATGTGACTGCAGCAGGAAGTCGGGGTCCACAGGGAAGGGCAGTCTCAGCAGAGGTAACCATCCTCGCTCTTTAAAGGGTTAGGTCCCATGGAGCCAGTGGAACTCTTGGCAAAAATGGAAATTATCCATAAGTCATATTCTAATAAGTGAGTGGGCAAGGACTGTGTGAATTGATTATCAGGCAATAAAGTGTTTGCTCAGTGCCTTCTCTCTGCCCACTTCTAACATCCACTTGGATGGATGGCATTTCTAACATCCACTTGGATGGATGGCTTCTTGCAGGGGTGGTGTGGGCGAGCAGGATGCGAGTGGCTACGTGAGTGCTTCCCAGTGGAGATGAGATTGGGGATTGAAGTCAATTTCCTTTCCTGCCTGAATAGCCCTCTGAAGGTCCCTTCCGGATCTAAGATTCTATGAGACCAGGAGTTGCCACACCACCATGCTCATCACCCACCACCGTTGGGGAACGTGCCTCCGTATGGAAAGCTGGCGTGGTTTCCCAGCGATCGGATCTTCACTATTGGAGGAAGATCTTGGAGTCGGGGAACAGCTTTTTTGTTATTTCAGTCCAAGCTGGATTCCAAAGTAGGCAGTGCTCTTCCAAGAGGTGTGGGAGGAGAATGGGGTGAGAAGTTACTCATGCGAGATGAGTGTTTACTGCTTGCCACTCCCTGGCAGTGGGGCGCTGGGCTGTGCACGGGGCACTGAGAGCCTCCCCTGAAGGGTCTTGCTGTCCTTCAACAGATCATAGGCTGGGCCCCCTGGGTGTTCCTGTTGAATGAAGCTCTGCCCTCTTGCCAGCTGTGGTTAGTGTGCCCATCTGCCCAGAGATGCCCTCAGCTCGGGAAGAAATAGCCCCGGTAATGGGTGGTCTGGCACAGGGATGGATGGTGGGAACAACATGCCGGAGGTGGGTACTTCTCTCTGCCCCCTCCCCAGGCATTAGGACTTTAGTGGCCCTGTGGGGACCTAATGGGGAGGTCCTGGTGACTGTGGATACTTGGAGTGGAGAGATCAGAGCAGAAGCAGTTTTCCAACTGGTACAGAAAATTTTCACTTATTAGAGCAACCAGTCTAACTGCACTCGTGCACTCTGCCTGGATGCCTGCTGGCATGTGCGCTAGGGTTGGGGCTCAGCTGTCCCCTGTTCCTTGGTGGTCGGGCTCCTGGCTGCCCCTCTGGTCCTGCCACAGACCCAGACCCTCTGCTGCTGAATCCTCGGACTCCTCTGTCTCTCATTTGTCTGGACTTTCTTGCCTGCAACCCAGATCAACTCCCTGAGTTAGCTCAGCCTCCACTCGGGGGTCCTACAGTTCCCAGCCAGCTCCAGCCTTTTGCTTCCTGATACGGGTTGAACTGTGCAATCCCCTTACCCCAAAAAAGAAGTTTAATAGATAAACAAGATTATACTGTATAACACAGGGAAATATACACAAGATCTTATGGTAGCTCACAGAGAAAAAAATGTGACAATGAATATATATATATGTTCATGTATAACTGAAAAATTGTGCTCTACGCTGGAATTTGACACGACATTGTAAAATGATTATAAATCAATAAAAAATGTTAAAAAAAAAAAAAAAAGAAGTTTAAGTCCTAACCCCCAAGACCCATGAAGGTGACCTTGGATATAGAGTATTTGCAGATGATCAGGTTAAGATGCTAATCCAATATGCTGGATCCTCGCCAAAAGGAGAATTTTGAACATAGAGACAGACACCCACAGAGGGAAGACTATGTGAAGACTACGGGAGAGCCCATTTATGAGCTAAGGAATGACCGAGACCACCAGAAGCCAGGAGAGGGACCTAGAACAGATTCTCCCTCACCGCCCTCAGAAGGAACCCACCCTGCTGACACCTGGATCTCCGACTTCCAGCCTCTGGAACCGTGAGACAGTGCATTTCTGATGTTGAAGCTGCCAGGTTGGTGGTATTTTGTTCGGGCAGCGCAGGAAACCAGTACCCTTCCCACATATATCATGCCACTCATCACCTCTGGGCATTGCTAAGCCACACAGGTGATGTTTTGTCCTCCGCAAGGCCGTGGGATGGAGCAGTCTGCCATCCGTGTCTCAGACACCTGGCCTAAGGGTCAGGTAGCACCAGCAGCAGGAAGGGTAGCCTGCTTTTCTGTTGTGTTTCCAACCTAACAGTGCATATGGGGTGTAGGCTCTGGTTTAAAAGAGCTGCCTTGGGTACCAGAATTCTGATAATTCCCAGAGAAGTGCTTGCAGGAAACCTTTAGTACAAGCCACAGAAAAGAGACCCTAATAAAGCAATCAATTTCCAGATACTTATGATGCTTCTCTTGAATACACCAGAGAGGACTTGGCTGGAGGTCATGGCTCCAGCTCTGCCCTTGCCTGGCGTACCAGTTCCTACTTGCATCCTGGTCTCGAGCGCCCCCATCTCTAAAGGAGATGCTTTTGAAAGCCCCTTCCAAGCTCTGTATTTTCTAGGGGTAGACCCGTGGCCATGCAGACAGGACCCAGCTCCCTGCCACCGCCTCCCTCTGTCCCTGACCCTGCTGCCCGGAGTGGCCTCCACTCTCATGAGGTACCATGGCATTTAGATGTGGAGGGAGATGCTTGTTCACCATGGTTCTTTCTGAGCAGTGGGACTAAGGAGGAATTTTATTTTCTCTTTTGACTTTCCTGTGTTTTCCAGTGTTTTCTCCCTGGCCCTGCATTACTTGTATTAAGTAGGGTAAAAATAATTTCTCTGAAACAGAGGAGCAGACCGGGGCTGAGCGCCAGAGATCTTTCTTCCCCTTCCCCAGCACAACATCCACCCTCCTCTGTCCCTCTGAAGAGGGGGTCTTGTGTTCAGGGGGCTCTTCCAGGGCTGAGATGCACAAAGGGGAGCCAGAAGGGGCCTTTTTCATATGGTGTGAGGGGTGTCCGAGGATGCCAGGCCACGTGATGTCTGCCACAGAAGGAGGGGTGTGCTGGGCTGGGAGTCAAGGAGACCCCCTCCCCCTCCCCCCCCTCCCCCACCTCCCCCTCCTCCCTTTCTTCTTTCTCTCTCTGCCCCTACCTCACATGAAGACTTCACTTGCTTTCTGCTGCTGGTATATAAAAACTATATGTGCTGATGGGGGAGACACTGCCGGGAAAGGTATGGAGAAGACAGAGCAGGGGCACAGCCTTGGGAAGCAGGACAGAAGGGGCAGGGAGCACACGGTGCTTTTGGACACCACATCCCCGCCCAGCGGGCTCAGCTCTTGCGCGTGAAGAGTGAATTCCTATTACGGCTGTGCGGATGCACAGCTTTCTCAGCGAGTGGACTTTAGAGATGGAGGGGGACTCTCGGGGGCTTCTGTGACATCCTGAGTGTTTGTGGTCCCGGTGGATTTCTTCTTCACTCTCAGAGCACCTGCCCTGTGGGCTTCACGTGGCTTTCTCTGGATGTCTCCAGACAACTTGATTATTTGCCGCGGTTTTGGGCAGCACCGCCTGTTTGGAGGGAAGGGGTGAGCAGTGGACACTTTCTTTCAAGTCAGGAGTAGTAATTCGTGGGTTGGTTTGATTGTTGTACCTTTCAAAAAAATTTTTTTGATGGCCCCACCTCCCAAAGTTGTAGGGAACTCTGCCCTTCCCCGTTCTTCCTCTAGGTCTGTGGTTCTCAAAGTGGGGTCCCCAGGCCGGCAGCATCAGCAGCTCCTGGGAATCTGTTAGAAATACAGTTTCTCAGGCTCCACCTGAGACCTCCTGAATCAGACACCGTGATGGGCGCTGTGTTCTGTGGTTTGACCAGCCCTCCAGGTGATGCTGTGACGCTGTAAAGCTGGAGGAGCCCCACCTTGGAGGCCGCCTCTGTTCCCCGCGCTCTTGAATTCCCCTAAGTGGATCAAGTGTTCTGGGGCTTCTTTGCAGAGCAGAATTTTTTTTTTAACCTGCTCCTGCAGTTTTCCCGAGGCATCTTATTTCATTCAACTCTAAAATGCTACCTGTTTTTTCCCCATCTGGCGTGGTCTTGTCTATCCTGAATACCTTTTCTTGACGTTTGAGAAGAACTCATTTTGCCCAGAATGTCTACACCAGTTCATCGTGGCGCTGATTCACAAGAAGGACTTCTGTGCACCTGCAGGGGCTGTGGGCCCTTTGTGACTTGGGCAGGGGATGGCCGGCCTTCCTTGGGAATCCAGCGGGCTGGGAAGTGCCTCTGTGGCTGCACCTCAGAGAGATTATTGCTGAGTTCTGTTTCCCAAAATAACCTTAGCTCTTTCTGACAGTTTCCTCCAGCTTGTGAAAAGCAACACTCCGAGTGATTTCGAGCATTATTTATAAATACAAAGTCACACCTTTTACTGGAAAAAGTCTTCTAAATCTGGATTAGTGATGCAGAACGATTGAAGTTCATAAATGCTGAGTTTTCTCAGAAAACAAAACAAGATGATGTAAGAGTAGAACATACCACTTTGTGGGTAGAGGAGCTTCTCAACAGTTGAGCAGTGTGATTTTTTTCCTTAGGAGGGTATGGAAATCCCACTTGGGGGCTTGTTAAGAAATCACAAGTCAGCATGGTCACAGAAGGAGATTCCAGATGTGGATCTAATGGCCTTGGGGCTGGCATAGGCCATTCACAGGGCAGTGCAGTTTGGAGAATGTCTGTGGGCAGGGGCTGTTTTGTTACAGGACCAGAAGCTTACCTAGACTAGCTCATGAAAAAAAAAAGACTTTCACTAGAAGGATATGGGGCATCTCCCAGAAGCCTCCACTTAAGAACCGAAAATCAGCTGCGTTGTTTATCCTGGGTCTCTGGGACTTCCTCATGTCTTATGCCTCCTTCTTCCTCTGGGTTTGCTTCATACGTATTTTTCTCTGCAGATTTGCCTTTTTTCTTTAGCAACTGTTTAGCAGAAAACAGCTGCAGATGGTAGGAGATATCCACCCCAAGTCCTATTCTAGGGGATGCTGGTCCAAGTGCAATGGCCAGTTTGGCACACCCTTGACACGTGGGTCTGCCCAGGAGGAGCCCTGAGGTTTAGACAGTTCTTAGAAAGGGGTCTTGATCATAGTGGCACATAGTTTTAATTTTTTTTAATGTCTTATCGTTCTGATTGTGATTTTTCTAAACTCTGTTTTTATGGACAGCCAGTCTTTTCCCTTTTACAATTTCTGCCTTTTGAGGTCACACTTCTAAAGACCTTTAGCAACAACAACAAAAGAGTAATATTATCTTGACCACTCTTTTAGGCTGGGAATTTTCACCCCTCTTAAAGCTTTAAATCCAGATGGAATTTAATTTCAGAAAATAACATAGGAAATGGATCTGCCTTCTTTGTTACTCAAACCATTGGCCGGTTGTTCTAACAGCATTTACTGACTGAGTCAGCCTTTCACCGCTGCCTGAAATGCACCTCTCTACCATGCGCTAAACTGGTCCGCTTAGGTCTGTTTCTTGTTGGGTTTTCTTTTTCTTTTTTTCTTTTCCTTTCTATAGATCTGTCGTTTTATTCCTGCACCAGCACTGCACAGTTTATTTCTCTTTCATGGGAAGTTCTCATGTACTTGGGAAAACATTCACATGGGCTATACTGTTATTAAAAAAAAAAAAAAAAAGAGCCTTCTTACTTTGGTTTCATTTCTAGGGATTAATCAGCATCAGATGTTTCTTGTGTGTTCTTTCTGCAGCTTTCCATTCATGGCCCTTTAATTTAGGCGCTTTTATAAAAGCATCTGAGAACCTTTGGTACACCCGGCACTTAGCAGGGTGTTTTGGAGTTGCTTTGCCTGTCGGCGTCTCCCAGGTCTACCTCATTCGCTGGAGCAGCTGCACAGAACGCCATCCCTTCCACGCAGCATCATTGGTCCCCTATTGGCGGACATTTGTGTTGTCTCTCAGGAGTGTTTTCCCTTCAGCAAAAAGTGCTCCAAAGCATATCTTTATACTTACATCATTGCACACCTAGCGTGATTATTTAGGTCAAAGGGTATGTGCATTTCGGATTTTGATAGCTATCTCCACGTTGCCTTTTTTTTTTTAACTTTTTTAAAATTGCAATATAGTCGATTTACAATGTTATGTTAATTTCTGATGTATAGCATAGTGATTTATTTATACATACCTATATTCCTTTTCCTATTCTTTTTCATTATAGGCCATTATAAGGTATTGAATATAGTTCCCTGGGCTCTACAGAGAGGACCTTGTTGTTTATCTATTTTATATATAGTAGTTAGTATCTACAAATCCTGAACTCCCAATTTACCCCTCCCCACTCCCTTTCCTCCCTGGTATCCATAACTTTTTCTGTCTGTGAGTCTGACCCTGTTTTGTAAATAAGTTCATCTGTGTCTTTTTTTTTTTTTTGGATTCCACATATAAGTGATATCATATGTTATTTTTCTTTCTCTTTCTGGCTTCCTTCACTTAGTATGACGATCTCCAGTTCCATCCGTGTTGCTGCAAATGGCATTATTTCATTCTTTTTTGTGGCTGAGTAGTATTCCATTTATATATATTCCATATATATATATGCACACACACACACACACACACACACACATACACTACACCTTCTTTATCTGGTCATCTGTTGATGGACATTTAGGTTGCTTCCATATCTTGGCTATTGTAAGTAGTGCTGCTATGAACATTGGGGTGCATGTATCTTTTTTAATTAGAGTTTCCTCTGGATATATGCTCAGAAGTGGGATTTCTGGATCAAGTCTATTTTCAGTTTTTAAGGACTCTCCACACTGTTTTCCAAAATGGCTGTGCCAAACTGCATTCCCACCAGCAGTGTAGGAGGGCTCCCTTTTCTCTACACCCTCACCAGCGTTTATCGTTTGTGGACTTTTTAATGATGCGTGTTGCCTTTTGAAGAGAGAGATTCCCAACCTGTTTTTCCAGATCCTTGCTAATGAGGGATTATTCATCTTCAAAGACTAGCAACCTAGTGGGTGAAAAAATGTGTCTTATCTTATTAATTTGCACTTCTCCGATCCTGAGTGAAAAGGAACATCATTTTCTTCCTCATGGATCATTTGTAACTATTTTTCTGTGAGTCACCTGTGTGTGTGTTGGCTCTTTTTAGACTGGGCGTCTTGCTTGATCTGTAATTCATACTGTGTGAAGGGAATTGGTGTGCTATCTGCCCTTCCAGCCCTTCTTTGCCTTCCTATCATTTGTTTCTCTGTCTTTTCACACACACACACTCACTCACTCATTTTTAAAGTCAGCCATTGGCCGTGTAACTAGACTGACTTCTAACAGCTCTTTGAACTGAATCTTCATTGATTCATCAAACCCCTATGAGTGCCTGCTGTACTGGGTGCCAGGGAGACAGGGATACATGTATTTGACGCAGTCCCTGCCCTCAGAGCACATCTAGGGTGGGGTGGGATCTGAAGGCAGACGTTACAGCTGAGGTAGAAGAGTCAGCCACACGCCCCTGCTGTCAGCTCCCTGAGGGCAGAGACGATGCAGTGGGTTCTCAGATCTCTTCCCTAAGCCTGGTGCCGGGTCATAGTTAGTGCTCAGAAAGTCTGAATGATGTTGATGGGGCGCACACAGGACCGTGAGTGTCCCAGCCAGGCTGAGAATATCCTGCTGGCCCTGATCTGTCAGCTCCGTCCTCGCCAAGCACCACCTGGGAACAGGATTGCAGAAAACTCACCCTTCTTGTCCTGACTCAGGACTCTGCCCTCAGGGCCTTAAGATAAGACTTTGCTGCAGCACCTCCCCCGCCATGCTGCACACTCACTAGAACCTTCTCCTGGTGCCTTTTCCCTCCTGGTGCCTTTTCCCTCCTGGCTTCCTTCACTGTAGTGCTTTCTTCCCTCTCCTTTTCTAGGAAAAACTCCAAGGACTCAGTCATGCTAAAGGGTTTGTGGTAATCACTGTAATTCTCACTCTAATTCATAAGGCTCCCGCAGGAACTAAGATAACAAAGCCACATGTCAAAGCAGGGACTCTCTGGGGACAGATGTTATGAACCTGCTATTTTTAGAAAATTGAGGTGGAAATGGCATTTGGGGGTTCCCTGAGTTACCTACATTGCTACCATGCATCTTGCCTCCTACCACACCTGATGCTGACCCCTCCCCTGGGGTTTCTGTCTCATCCTGGTACCTCCCAGTCTGTGGCTGGTTCCTGTCATGTTTCACCATGGACTGTACCAGTTTTCCCGGCCTCTGGTTCATCCCTGAGACTGTTTGTTAAAATGCAGACTTCTGGGTTCCACCCAAGTTCTGCTAAATGAGAATCTTTGGGCACAAGGTCTGGAAATCTGTCATTTTAGCAGGCAGCTCCAATCATCCTGGTGAGCGAACAAGTTTGGGAAACAAGACTGGGGTTTGCCAAGTAGCTGTGCTTAGGGCCTGAATCCTGAGCATCCAGGCTTTGAATTGATAAGATTTTCTTCTCAATACCTACCTAGTTTTCTCAGCCATACAGCAGGGGTCATAATCTCTCTGAGCTGGCCGACGGCTGCCCACACCTGGTTGGCTCAATAAGACACCCTTTTTTCTTTCTTTTTTTTTCTTAATTGAAGTATAGTTGATTTACAATGTTGTGTTAATTTCAGGCCCCCAGTGGGGGCAGCAGAGAGCCACTACCCAACCAAGAAAACTGACCAATCAGGAACAGGAGTCCTCTGGTGGGTGGGGCAGAGTGGGGAGAGGGTAAAGGGAGGGAGCCCAGGCTTACAGATGGCCCAGGGCAAATCACCGTGACCAGTGGCCTGGGTCTTTCCCACTGGAAGCTAACACATGTAATGCAAGCAAGATGCAGTCTTAGCAAGGGGAAACGAAGTCCAGAAGTGACTGTTTAGAGCTACTAACTCCTGCCTTGCTTACTGTTTATTTAAAATAATAATTATAATAATTATCGTTATTTTAAGGAAGGGGCACCTCTGCTCTGAAGCCGGATTTACATCACTCCACCTTTCAACTATACTTTCTCTTTAAGGGTTTTATTCTACATAGGGCAGCTGCTGTAATCCACTGATGGGGAACTGGAAATTTCTGGCTTCTAGCATGGGTGGCTAGCATAGCAACCTCCCTTGAGGTGGTTTGATCCATGGTCAGGTCATTTGTGTGTGTCTGTCTCCCCTGGTTTCAGTGGAAGAGTTTCAAATTGAGTTAGAGTTGCCTTGGGGGGAAAAAAACTGTGTTTCTCATGAATTGGGTTGGACGGTCAGAGGCTTTCAGAGCACAGGTCTCACTCCCTGCACTCTGACCTCGCTGTCACCCTAGAGCCTCTGGGGCATGGCAGTGACTCTGTTAAGAGTCTGGGTGGTCACCTGGAATGACCGAGAACCCCAGGATGGCAGCCCAGAGAATGCAAGGGGGCCTCAGCCCAGGGTAACTTGGGCCCCAAGCTGCCACTTTGGTTTTGCTCTGGCTCTGGCTCCATCTAGGAGCCTGGTGTGCTGTAAATAGATTAGGGAGTCTTTTATGGGAAAAGACCTGGAAATGGCTTCCTCCCTGTGGATGGTGCGGTCATCTGGGACAGTTTTTTCCTGCTGCTGCCGAGGTCCCTCAGCCAGAGCCCTGGGGCCTCTCTCCAGATATCTGTCAGGCCTGGCCTGCCCCATTCCTGCCCCACGCTCCCAGGAGCTTTGTGTTTGGGGCTGATCAGAGCTGGCTAACACCAAGACATAGGCTGGGTGGAATCCTTCAGGCGTCTGCATTGTCCCTGATGGAGCCCCTGGTGGAGGTCGGATGGGCAGGCACAGTGCTTATGGGGAGAAGGGACTCCAGCCTTTGGGGCCTGTGAGTGTGCCAGGCCAGTGAGTTCAGGCCAAGGGGCCGTCCACTGGGACCCAGCATCCCAAGTGGGGTTGTGACCACAGGCAGCATCTCCCTGTGATTTCAGAGCCTCTTCCTGCAGCCCCCTGTGCTACTTGATGCCACACTGGCCTCTCTTCTCTGTAACTGGGATTCCCATCGAGAGGCAGATGGGCCTCTCAGGGGCAGCTGCACCATGCCCTTTGCTCTGGGCACGTTTCCATTAGCTACCTGAGGACTCGATTGCTTACTAGAGCTCTGGAGGCTCGGGAAGGAGGAGTGGGGACCAGTAGCTTCTCTGCTAAATATTAAGTGTCTGTTTCTCCCCACGGCTGGTGGTGTCTTGCAGTTGGCAGCGCACAGGGATGGACGAATGAGTGCGTGGATGGAAGAAAGAGTCTGTGCGTGAATCGGGAGCCCCTGCTATTGCCAGGAAATAAAATGGCAGAGTCCTCACATTGGCTGCTGGGTTTCCTTTCCCCTCCTCCCATCCTTTGCAAGAGAGCAGATTTACACTTTTATTTATTTACTTTTCAATAAGTTCACATCTTGAGGGGTACAGTGTTGCACAGACCCAGTGGCCTGAGCTAGAAGATTGCTTTGCAGTCTGACCCAAATGCTACTGTTTCCAAGGCATGAGTTACCTCCCCTCCCCTTCCTCTGGTTTTGTTCCATTTGCCACCAGGAGTCACTGTATTGTTCACTGCTTTGTATACATAGGCACATCTCTTGCCCGAATAGAATTCAGTTTCATCTCAGGCATGAACACCTTTTATTTTGAGAAGAGCTGTGGGTTCCCTCTGGTTCCAGAGACTCCGCTTATAACCAGAGCAATGGCCTCAGACCATAGCCTTCCAGACATATTTGCCGACTTGGAAGTCCAGCTCCCAGCAGACTTCTGCCAGCTCCGAGATTTTGGAAGGAGCTGCTGGGTCTTCTTTTGAAGTAAGATTGGTGGCATCAACCACCGAAGGGGTGGAGGCCACAGTACCCAGTGGATAGTTCTCTGAGGACCTTTCCCGCTGTTCGGAGACTGGTGCTGTCTGTTTATCCCTGGAGAGAGGAGGTACGTCGGGTGGGAATCCACATCGTGCCGTCACGATGTCCATCCTCCTGTCGGCCCATCTGTCCGGGCGTCCGTCAAGTGAGGTGCTTTGTTTGAAAAGGGGAGCCAACCACAGATGTGGACCTTAGGAGATGAGATCAATGTCAAGGTTAAGATCTGTGCCTTGAGGTTTTGACAAAGTGCTTATTCCCTGGAAGGAGCTGGATGGAATGTTTGGGGGTGGGGCTCTGAGGTCAGGTTCTCAGACAAGTCTGAGACACACTTATGTGCAGGAGGTTCGAGGCGGGATGTGCTCTCGGGAGCACCTGAAGGGACTGTATTACCACCCGACTCCTAGAGCCATAAGATCCTTACACCTAAATGATGAGTCTTAAGGTTTTAAGACCACTGATCAAAGCTGGAGGGCAAGAGTATGGGGCCTAAAAGACCAGTCAGCCCAGCTCCTTTATTTTAGATGAAGAGTCGGAGGACCAGAGAGGTAGCGTGCTTGCCCAGGGCTGCACAGCAGATGAGAGGCAGAACCGAGGCAAAAATCCAGTTCTCTAGAATCCTCTCTGGGCAACGGAGGAGGGAGAAGTGTCCAGTCAGATGCAGCAGCTGTAACTTAAACAAGATGCAGAATTGTAGACCAGGAAGAGGATCACTCGTGTGGCAGAGGACCCGTGTCTCTGTGCAAACCCCCGCCAGGGCTCCTTTCCTCTGGACTCGGGGGTTTCAGGTGACAATGGGCGTCTGGGGAGTGATGCCCAGTCAGCAGTTGGGATTCTGGGACGAGAGACCAAAGTGGAGGTGTGTGAGTTAGCAGCCTTGGGCGTAGCTGGAAGGCTACCTCCTCTGGTCCCAGCTGCATGGAGCAGGGTCCCCAGCAAAGAAGCTCTGTCATCACGGGAGGCAGGAAGGGAGATGGATTTGGGAGCAGAAGGCAGATTTCTGTTTCCCGAGGTTCAGGAGGAAGGTGGCAGCGATGCCTCTGTTTTTCCCAGCTAGTGCTGCTCTGTGACACTCCAAGCTTCTTCCCTGTGAAATTCTCAAAGCGGTTGTTTTCTTTCTTTGACCAGAGACCACCTGGGAGCGTCCCAGCAGTTCTCCTGGGATTCCAGCCAGCCCTGGCCCTCACCGGAGCTCTCTGCCTCCAACAGGTACTGTCCATGCGCTACGTCGGGGCATCCGGGAGGGACCGCACACACACCTTCATTGGAGAGGCCAAGACTCTGGATCCTGGGTCTGAAACCTGGCTAGGGATATGGTGGGCCAAACCTGGGGAAGGCTTTAGAAAGGACTCGGAGGCTCCATAGTCTATTTCCCCGTGGGCTGGTGTCTCCCTGGCAGTGCCGGCAGCAGCTCTGGTCCCTCTCACTCCCTCTCAGGTGCTCAGGGAGAGGGGATGGTGAGGTGAGGTGAGGCATCAGAGCACTCCCCTGTCTGCCAGTGTGGAGACCCGAACCAGGGGCAGACTTGCTACAAACATGGTTCCCCAAGGCATCAAGGAGTAGAAGCTAAAGGAGGCAGATGTTTCCAGGGAAATTTTCACACTGTTTGGAAAGGAAATAGATTCCTTGTGAAGGATATGAGTTCTCCGTCTGCATAGGTAATCAAGTGGAGGTCATCAAGGTAGACATTACTATAATAGGTGGGAGGTTTATTATTTACTCTTAGGAAGTACCTTGTTCTGAGATCCCAGGAGACAGACTGCAAGACGCAGCAGTGGGGAGAACAGCTTCTGACTTCTTGTGGTTTAGGCTTTGTTTTAAATGTCACCTCCTCCAAGAAGCCTCCCCGGCCGGCTTACTTTAGCGTCCACGCCCATCACTCTGGATCCCCGCCTCCTGCTGTTTCCTTGCCCTTAGAGCACTCCTCCTGTTGTCTGTCACTCACCCACTCCAGACTGTAAGCTCCCTGAGGTGGAGACTTCATTTCTCCTTTTCTTTCGTAAACTCCTCAGTCCCCAGACAGAGCCTGGCCTCAGTGTTGAGTGAATTCACAAATGTCTCCATAATCATGTGGTGTGTGAAGCCCATTTGTTGGTTTTTGACTTCAGGCATCAATCTGAGGCCAGGCCTGGTGATGGTGATCGTGGTGGTGGTTGCAGCCTGGAATGTAAACATCAGTAGCTGTGACATCGTGGTTGCAGCTAGACAGGGGAGGGGAGGCAGGCGGTAGGGGAGGCACGTGGTAGGGGGTCAGGGGAGGGCAGAAGCAGCAGCCACACCCTCACCTCACTCCAGGGGAGGGGAGATGAGAGCCTCATAACCTTCTTGGAACACAAATAATTTACTTCAGGCATCCCAGGTAACCGAATGAAAAGCTGAAAGTCCTAAGAGGACTCTTAAACCCTGGGCCGGGGGAAAGGAAGTGCAGTGGGAGCGGGCCAGGGCCCCACCTGTCCTCGTGGAGAGACTAGGTGTTCTCCACCACTGATACACTCAGAAATCACAGTGTGAGCAAAGCGCATTACTCAGGGATGTGAAGACTGTCGGCAGGAGAACTCAGAACCGAAGTGGTGGCAGAACACACATCTGGAGAATCAGCTGAGGCCTGGGAGAGGGGATGTGTGGCTGTTTCCCATGGAAAGTTCTTCTAGGCTCTTGAAGTGTTTTTATATTTGTGATCGTGTGTCTGTCTGTATGTGTAATCACATATATATATATATTTCTTTTTAACTGTAATTGGCTAGGGGGATTAGGTGATTGAGTGAGTGAGCGTCCTGGGGACTGAACCCAGGACCTTGTACCTGCTAGGCACGCGCTCTACTGCTGAGCTCTACCCTCCCCACCCCACCTTTTTTTTTTTTTTTTTAAAGAAAGGAACCCCGTGTGGGGCAAGGCCGTGGGGCACTTCCTCCTGATTTCACGATGCAGTGAGTGCTGCAGCCTCAGACCAAGTGGCCAGAAGTGGGGCCATCGGCCTTCCTGGCTGTCATGTGACAGTAGGCGTTTCCAGGCACACTGCCTTGTCTTTTGTTGCTGTTCTTGTGTTTTGCTTTTTTTTTTTTTAAACAATAGAAATGCCTAGTGTGGATAATGTGAGGTGGGGCCCTCTATCCTGGCTGGTTCCAGGCCACCCGCACACTAGAAAGAAAATCCAGCTGTCTTTTTCGGCTGCAGTGGTCTGGGGAGCAGGACCAGGCTGTGACACAGGCCACGGGGGGAGGTGTGGGTGAGAGAGGACAGGTGAGGACTGCCAGGCTGTGCAGCCTGCTAGCGTGGGACTCGTCAGGGAACTTTCCCATTGAGTCGGTGGGGTCACCTCTCCAAAGCCCGCTGGCCCTGGTGCTGTCCCCGGCAGCATCCTGTCCCCTCTTTGCTGTTTGTGGGGCCATCCCCCAAAGAAGGGTTGGGAGATGCTGGCTCAGGCCCCCTGGCCCAGAGGCCTCGGCATGACAGATTCGTGCCTTCACGACCAGCCCAAGAGCTTTGTCCACCAGCACTGTGCTGGGTGCTGGGGCTCCGAGGGGCCAAGAAAGGTGGGAGACGTGGAAAGGGTCTGGTCCAGTGATGAGACCTGCCGAGGTGGCCAAGGCATTAGACAGTGTGTGGACCCCGACTGTCCCTCCCCTGCCCCACCCGCCCCAGGCACCTGATTCCCGTGGGATCCCAGATCTGCCAGGTCCTCTGCCAGAAAGGGCTCTGTGGTCAAATATGGTTGGAAATCCTGACTCCTCTCTGCCCCTTTGGAGACTGCACATCTGCTCAGAGAAGGCCTGAAGCGAAGACATCGTGTAACTCGGTGCTTCCGTCCTCGCGTGTGTGTTTGCATCCTGTGTTCATTGGTGTTAAGCTTCTCTGGCTCGAGTGCAGTGGTCCTCAACTCAGGGGTGATTTTTGCCTACCAGGGGGCATTTGGCCATGTCCGGGGACATTTTTGGCTGTCACTCTCGGGGGAGATGCTACAGGCCTCTAGTGGGTAGAGGCCAAGGATGCTACTAGACACCCTACGGTGCTCAGGACAGCACGGCCCCACCGCGAAGGGTCATCCAGTCCCGTGTGTCAGCAGGGCCCGGGCTAGAAGCTCTTTTCTCGAGGGACTCAGCATCCTCTCAGCAGTGCTCGGGGTCAGACGACGGACCGCAGCCCATGGCAGTGAGAAGCAGCAACAAGGCCTGCAGGACCCCAGCTCACTGATCCTCAGACCCACGTACTGTTCCCCAGGCTTGGTACCTTGGAAGTCAACGGTGAAGCCTAGTCTAGCTGCAAGCATCCTTTCTCTTGCTCAGTAGTACCTAAGGGCACCTCTGACAATCGGTGACACCTTGGATTTCTGAGATTGCAACTCGTTAGACTGGGGCCTCGGGGCACGTCCCTTCTCACCAGGCCTCACTTTGCCCATTGGTAAGCCGAGGGCCGGGAGGAAGACCGTGGCTGGGGTGGGGCCTGACGGGCTCCCTGAGCCGGCGGAAGGCGCCATGGGGATTTCACTCTGAGCGTGACGGTTGGGACTCAGGTAAAAGTGAAACGCAGCAGAGGTGTCCGTCTTCCTAAGAAGCTGACTCCGTGAAGCAGCCAGGCAGCTCTTGGCTCGCCGTGGTGGGGTCGGGGGTCGTTACCTGCAAGGTGGGTGGGGGAGTGCGGAAGGAAAACTTAACTGCGTTTATTGACCACAAGCATCCCGTGTAGCCGTTCGTGAAGATCATGGAAACACAGGTCAGGAAGAAGGAGGGCGGGAACCACAAATGAACCAGCCAAGCTCAGGCAGCTCCCCTTTAAGGAGGCCTCGGGCTGGAGGCGGCTGCGGGGCTCAGTTTTACTTTTGAGTCGAGCTTCTGGAGAGGGTTGGAAGGACCACCCCTGCACAGGGCTGGTTCTCCCTTCCTAGTACAGGTTTGTCTGATGCCTGAAGCATAGCCAGCCAGGTTGTCCGCTGGGGAGGGAGACCTGGAAACACACCCAGTGCCCCCCACACATCGGATCCTGCCCTTTGAATGTGGCGGGGTGCTTGGAGTCAGCACTGGGCCCCGGACTTTCCCTCCGTGGCTTCCTTTAATGTCACAGTGGGGGCTGTGTTTATTCAGGAGCTTTACAGGAGGCACTTAATGCCAGGCTTTTTGGGCGAGGTCCACATAAGTAAAGTTGAAATCCAAACAGCACACCCAAAGCTCTAGTCAGTAACGACTGCTTGTGTTAAAAATCTCCTTCAGGCTGGTTTACTATGAAGTCGTGATTCAGAGAGAGAGAAGCAGTAACAGGCAGATGGAAAGAAAAAATGTGAGTGAAAAATGAGGGAGTTTCGGGGTAGAATGGATGACCACGTAGACCAGTGCTGTCCCCTAGAACCTTCTGCACCAACGGAAGTGTCCTGTATCTGCATAGTCCCGTATGGCAACCGCTGGCCACATGTGGCTCTCGGGTACCTGACATGATGTGTCATGCATGTGTGAGGGGCTGAATATTCAACTTCATTGAACATACTGTAGTGATTTTTAAACTGGGGAGTCATTTTAAGTTTACAGAAAAATGGCAACAGCTGTGCAGAGAGTTCTTATATATACCCTTTACACAATTTCCCCTCGCGGGAGCGTCTTACGTCACCGGGGTACATTTGTCAAAACTAAGACATCGGTGTTGTACAGTATTATTAACTAAGCTAGATTTCATTCGATGTCACCAGCTTTTCCAAGATTGTCCTTCTGTTCTAGGATCCAATCCTGGATTCCGCGCTGCAGTTAGAGTTTACTGAAGTTGACATAGCCGCCTGTGGCTAGTGGCCGCCCCATCTGACTGGGCAGGGCCAGTGTGGGCAGTGAATCCCTTTCTGAGCTTTTGGGCCTGGATGTGTGTTGAGCTTGAATCTGTTTCCTTTCAGGATGGAGGAAATCTCTCTCTTACTGACTTACCCTGGGACGGGGGATGTCAGGAACCCTGGGTTCAGATGCTGGCTTTGCCTGGCCAGGAGCTTGACCCCCGCTCAGGGATTATGCTTGGATAAACAGCCTGCCACCAGCAGCCCCAGGAGAGCCGGGTCCCAGGGGAGTGAGCCAGTCCTCTTGTCCATCCGGGAAGGCCTGCCTTCGGGCCTGGAGTGTGTGCGGACAGACAGCTGTGCTTCCCCCAGGAAAAGGGCTCCAAGACCCAGGGCCCCACCCACACCACACTTTCTCCTCCAGATCAGGAAGCCCTGGGCGGCTGTCCCCTCCCACGCTGGGAGCAAACGGGGACCCCTCCTCACTGCAGAATTAGCAAAACCTCCTGGCCTAGAGCAGTTTCTGTGGCCCCAACTGGACCTCACCATGGCCCCCCTGGGAAGGCACAGGGGCCTCATGTTCCTTTAGAAGCCGGCTTCCTGTTGGCTGAGGCCCCAAAGGCCTATTTAACCTTTGACACCCTGGAGAATAGCTGCAGCTTTCCAACCCCACACACCCACGGACACATGTGTTGTGGGTTCTCTTTGGGGGAATACAGTTTACATCTCAGACAACCAGGGAGGCAGTGGGGACAGGGTGGCCAGATAGAAATTTCAAAACCAGAAGAATTTCCAGACCAGAAGGCTATAAATGTGAAAACCAGTCCCCTGAACAGACCCGGGCAGGTGCAGCGCTCAGCCGGCGAGGTGGATGTGATGCTGGAAGGGCAGCCCTCCGTGGCCTCCTGGGCCTGGTGGGGCAGTGAGGCAGGGTGCTGCCTGCTGCGCAGTCAGAGATGCTGAGTTGCGGATCTGGCTCTGGTGCTTGCTTTCGTAGCCTGACTTCAAAACCTGCCTTCTGACAGCCCTCCACTGCATTTCCCAAAGTGGGTTCTGCAGCACCCCAGCTTTCCTGCACCCAAACGGTCCGTGTAAGTGCAGGACTACCTCGCTGCTGCGTCGTTTGAGATTCACAGAGCACATCAGAGTGTTTTAAAAGGCTTGCTATAAACAAACAACGTCAAATCTGAATACTGGGGGCATTTGGACCACAAGACCCTGCCCTGTACGTTCACCACGGAATACATCCAGTGAACATCCCGCAGACTTGGTGCAGTGCATCGAACGCCTGGGGAGAGATTTCCTTTCTTCCGCCTTTGATGTCATAGTTGGGAGGGAAGAAGGATTTCAAAAACAAGGGCCCTCGGGCTGCCAGGTTTCTTCTGGTTGAGGAAGGAAATCACCTGTTTGTTCCAGAGAGAAGGGAGGTGAGGCCATCCCCACAGGAGGCAGGAGGAAGGTGTCAGGCCGATTTCCTGTTCGGAAGCTGTTAAGTCTTGTCTTCGGGTTTCTTTAGGGCATAGAAGCTGGACAGTGGGACTCGGAGGACGGGTGTTTTATGTGGTGGATTGGAGTTGGGGATGGTACCAGACTGCAGGGAGGTGGAGTTCTGGGCAGCGGGTGACGCTGGCAATTCTGTGTGGCTTTGACTCTCGTGGGGACAGCTCTTTCTTTGCGTCTTATTTTCCGTTTTTATCCACTTCCCTCCCCCTGCAAAGAGCCCCCCCTCCTTCCTACACAGGATCCAGCCCGCCTCTCACCATCCAGTCTCCCAAGCTCTCTCTTTCACTGCCCATAAAGAGAAATAAAATGTGTATGTTTTTGTATTTGAAGTTACAAAAGTCACTAGATAGGGCTTTCTGTTCCCTTTTCTTATCTTAAAAACAGCTGAATTTGGCATTTTACATTTTTTTTCTTGTATCCCCAACTGAATTATGTTCCTTTGGTTATGAGTAATCCTTGATCAATTTTATTTTATTTTTTTCCCCTCGGAGGCTGGGTCACTGCACAGAAGTTCATGTGCCCAATGCACAGTGAGGCCAGACAAACCACAATGTCGGAGTTCAGAGCAGAGGAAGATTGATTGCAGGGCCAAGCAAGGAGGACGGGTGGCTTGTGCTCAAAAACCCTGAACTCCCTGGTGGTTTTCGGGGAGAGGTTTTTATAGGTCAAATTTGGAGTGAGGGCTGCAGAGCGTGTGACTGTCTCCTAATTGGCTGGCGGTGAGGTAACAGGCGGTGCTCCAGGAATCCTGGTCCAGCCTGAAGCTGCTGTCCTCCACCTGGATGAGGGCCTTAGTTCCTGCAGAAGGACTTACTCGTATTGTTACGTGTGTCCCTGGAGGAGGAACCAGGACCCTGCCAAGCCTGCACTGTTGTTTCTTGGCGGTTCCTCCCTTGTTTCTGCATTCTCTCCTTTCCTTGATTAGCAACTGTTAGAATCTGCCCTTTGGAACTCGTCGGGGGGGGGGGGGGGGTCAAGGAGGCTGAATGAAGCCTATGTGCTACAAAGAAGAAACGGGGGGCATGGAAACGATGTGTACTGGGGCGGACCCCATAGGGTACTGCTCGGTTTCATCTGGAGGCCTCGAAAGCACCCACTTCTGGCCTCGTTTGTTTTGGGGTCTCACCCTTGGCACTGGGGGCCCAGAGGCATGGGATTGCCAGTCAGGAGCGTTGTGGGTGAGATGTAACTGTTCAGATCCCCACTGATGACTTTTTTTGAAGATGTCAGGACTGTTTGAGTGAAATGCAGCAAGACAGGGTGTCAGAGCAGAGCTGCTGTGTGGGGAGAGATGGTTGAATGGAAAATTATTTTTTCTTCCTCAGTAATTGTTTTGACATGAGCAGTAATTAGCCAACAGCTGACAGACCAGAACTGAAGTGAGAACAAGAGGATGGATTAGAGGCAAATGCCGTGGCGTTAGACGGTTCCTGGCTGCCCTAAGCGTGGGGGCCGCAAGCCTGGGGGAGGCTGGAAGCTGGGGATACAGAACGGTGTGTTGAGGGTGCACTTTTGAGGCGCTGTGAAGGGGCACAGCTGGGGTCAGAAGGGCAGCCTCTGCCCTCAGGAAGGTGGTTTACAAGGACCCGGCGCCATCAGAGGTAGTGACTGGTTCCAAACTAAGGCTTGCTGAGGTAAGAACTATGTGTTTCATTTTTGTGATCAACTGAACTTGATTCTGTTTTGTTGGTGGTGGTAGATTTTAGAGTCTGGCTTTGTGTAATAAACTGGGAAACTCACCAGGTGTTTCTATAGTGGTGCGATCTGAGCCTGGGTATTTCTTTATTGAGAGTTTGAATGACTTTGCCCATAAAACCACCTGGGTCCAGTGCCTTTTGGAAGGAGGTTATTTTTCAAAGTTTTTACTCATTTTGGTAAAAGGTGTCCTCTGAACCCCTTTTGATCCTGTGAGCCTTACGGAAGTCTTAATAGCATAGTTATAAATCATATGCTCTTGTATTAAATTTTTTTTCTACTATATTTGTCATGTTTATGTTTTCTAATTCTCAATTCTGAGCACTTGGGTTTTCTCTTACTCTCAAATTAGGCTGCTCTGCCTTTTTTATTGTTGTGATTCTCCACCCCTCTACCACCCCCAGTCCCGACTGCCCTGACACACACTGAACCAGCTAGGGTTGCTAATGTTATCCTGTCTCCTAACTCATTAACTTCTGTGGTCATATTTATATTCTTTTCTCATGCTTCCCTTTGATTTATTTTACTGGCTTTTAAAATTTGTTTCTAAATTCTTAAATTCTTAGTCCATTTATTTTTATTCTCTTGGCTTTGGTAATGAAATAATTAAGGCCATAGATTTTTCTCTAAATATAATTCAGGCCCTATCCCATTTGTTTTGATATGTTCTTCCTCCTTGTTTTCCAAATATTATGTAATTATAGTTTTAAACTCCTCTGTGACCTGAGATTGTTTCAGGGGGTATTTCCCTAAATTTCTGAACGTTTGGGAGTCCGAGGGAGAGGAACCTTGCGTATTTGTTCTTTCATTATTAGTATCTATTTTAATTGCTTTCTGGTCAAAGAATGTGGCTTGTGTTATTTATGCCTTCTGCAATTTATTGATATTTTATTTGTGGCTTGAATATGCCCAACTCTTTTTTTTTTTTTAATGTTCCATGGCTTCTTGGCAAAAGATATTGTCTGTGTTTATAGGATATGACATTTAATACATCAAGTTCAATCAGCCAGCCTTTTAAATTAAGTTACCGAGATAGTCCACATCCTGACTTTTTGCCCACTAATCAGCCCAAGGCTGAGAGCAATATATTAAGGTTTCCTACTGTTGTTTTTAGATCCTCCAGCATTTGTGTTCTGTCCATGCCAGCCCTGTGCTCCTGGGTTAGTAAAAATTCCTCGAATGTTATGCCTTCCTTTGGGTTTTATTTAGCACCAGTCTAGTGCCTGCCTGACGTAGCTCATGCCTACATGAGTAGATTCTCTTTGACGACCTCAACATTCTCCGATGCCCTTGGAATCCTGGCCCCTACCCACCCCTCCTTTACCTAGAGGACTGCTGGCAACTATCAAGAGTTGGCTGGCCTCCTGAGGGCCCTGAGCGTGGCTGGCCACGCGGGGTTCATTTGCTGTCTCTTGTGGCTTCCCTAAGCCACTGCCCTGGGAGGCCAGCTCTGTGGCCAGTTTGCTGTCGCCCTGGAGTGTCTCTGCCCACTCTCCTTCTGGAGCTTGGAACCAACAGGCAGATCAGGGAGAAATGCAGCCACCCGCGGGAATCTGCTGAGTGCATCTCTGCTTCCGAGTGGTCCTGGATTTTCTGGCTGTAGTTGGTGGAGAATGGAAGGCTCCTCCAGCATGAAAAAGGCTGTTTGTGGGGTGGCCTTTACACCCCATTGCTCGACCCCAGCCCTGCAAATGGGCAGGTGGTAGTGACTTCAACCCCTCCTGCTCCCCTTCCTCCCTCACTGCAGAGTGCTCTCAGCTGGATGTCGGCTGGTGAATTTTTCTCCAGGCTGACCTTCAGTGTCTGTGTTGTAGCAAGTCCGCCAAGCCCGGGGCCTGAGGAAGGCATGCTTTCCCGGTCTCCAGAGATCATGCAGGCTTGAGGTTCAAGGCCACCAGATTCAGGAACAGAAGCAATGACCTTCCCTCTCTCCATCCCTCCCATCTCTTGTCGTGGGATACTCTGTAATTTACAGACCCCTTTTGCAAGTATTGTCTTGTTTGATTTTCATATCAACAAAGTAGGTTTAGAGACTGAGGTGGGATTGTCCCCATTTTACAGATTCAGAAACTGAGGCTCATGTAACTACACCTGTGAGAGGGCAGGACCGCCTCTGAGAGCTGAGGATGCATGGGCTGCAGTGTGTACCTGTGGTGTCAGGAGCAGGCAGCAATGACAGGGAATTTGAATTGGCCACAATGGGAGTGTTGATGCCACAGAAATTGGCAAATGCTGCGGACCAGGCTCCCCATCCCCCCTTGGAGAGCAGGTGTATCAGCTCACGTTAGGAGTATGAATGAGTGTCATAGGGGTAGAATTTTAGGGCCTTGAATTTTTTTTTTTTTTTTTTTTGGTAAACTTTCAGGAGAACCGTGACTCAAGAAGGATGTCATGTGATCCTCTGACTATTAATTGGTAAAGCCAAATTTCATGGAAACCAGTGAAGCCAGTCCTCTTTTCACTGTACTCACATTTCACTAAGGGTGAGAAGGTCCTTAGGGAGAAGTTCCTCAGTGGGATTTGCAGGAAGGTGGCCCAGGACCATCTGAACCTGTAGAGAAAGATAGGACCCTCGATCAGCACCAGTGACCACAGTTGACGCGGCATTGTCTGTGGTGGCTGTTTGACTCCGACGATTTCAGCTTTTTCTACACATCTTCCTTTTCCTCTCTGGTCCAAAAGGAAACTTGGTCCCCCAAGAGTTCGGTAGTTGCGTGCTGGGGGTTAGAGAGAGGCTCTCAACCCATTTCCAGCTCCAGACACTGGGGAGATCCTGAGAGGTGGTCCTAGCCGTGCACGACCCTTCAGAACCAGGCGATGAGGTGGGAGAAGGTCAGCGGTGCCCGCCTGTGGCCAGCACGGCGTCTGAGCGGTGTTTCTGTCCCCGCAGTGAATGGATACCACACGTCAGGGACCCCAGCGCACCCTCCCGAGACTGCCCACATGAGTGTCCGAAAGTCCACCGGTGATTCCCCAGGTAAGGGGTCCTGTTTCGGGAGGTAGGGGGAGCCATTTAGGCAGAGCCAGGGAGGTGTCTTTAGGACGGGGATGCTGTGGGGATCCAGGTGGCTACAGCCCTGTTCTGCCCCAAGTAGAAAGTGGCTGGTGTCCAGGTCGTTCCAGCGTCCCTTCGGGGAGAGCAGACCGCTGTGGTCTGCTGGTTTTCTCTAGAAGCTGAGGGTGGTTTGGATGGGGTGATGGTGATGGAATTACAGCTGTTCCATCCTGCTGTCTGGATTTTGCAGCACTCTGAAGAATGTGGACGAGGCCAGGCCATTTTCCTTTCTACCCACCCTTTTCCCACCCCCAGACTTCACCCAGAATGGAATTGAGTAAAACATTTGATCACATTTAACAGTCTAGCAGAGGGGCAGCAATGGGATGGAAGGCGGTGGGAGTATGTTTTCAGATTCCCAGGCTCCTTTCTCACGTGTCATCTCAGCTGACACTTGTGCAAGCGCATGAGGCAAGTGTCAGCTCGATGGCTGTGTTGCAGGTGAGGTCGCGGAGTCTCAGATCGGTTCAGTGACTCATGCAGGTAGATACGATTACCAAGCGGTCAGACTAGACTTGATGCCAAGTCCCATGTTTCTTCCAGTGGCATTCAGCCGTGTCTGAGGACCTGAGGACTGGTCTTCTGTGGTCCAGCCACGAGTTACCCAGATGTTCCTAACGAAGCCTCCACACCAGCCCTTTCCAGGAGTTAAAATGCCAGGCTCCCAGGGTGGTGGTGGTGATGGTGGTGGTGGTGGTGACAGTAGCTGGTTGTTGTCAACACCGGTGGGTACTACGTGCCATCACTGAGAGGAAGACCCTGTGGTCTGTGATGACGGTTGGCTCAAATGAGACACTTAGCTTTCATGCAGGCAAGAGTGTTAATTCTCAGAAACCTAACTATGTTGTTGTCTTAGGAGGCTGAACGTTGGGCTCAGGTCAGGTCAGTTCAAACTCTGGAAGAGAATTGGGACCTCTTACCTACAAGGCTCCTTATACGCTGATGGGCTTACGAACCACCAGGGTCTCTTATTAGACTGCAGGTTCTGACTCGGGGGTCTAAGGAGGGGGCCTCACGAGCCCCCAGGGGATGCTGGTGTTGCTGGTGGGGGGACCGTGCCTGACCGCCGAGGATCCAGGCAGTCAAGCGTGTCCCCTTCGCCCCCTCTCACAGCACCCCCCACAGCAACTTTGCGTGTTGCCTGCAGGGCCCCCAGGTAGCCTTCTCATCGCAGCCTCTGTCGGTCTGTTTGAAATGAAGGGTATCTGCCGTGTACCTGCGGTGGGTTTCCCTAGGACGCCAGCCGAAGTCGTGCTGTGGTTTACCGGCAGCTCAACAGGCTGGTCTCCCCTGGGCACCATCAGGAAGGATGTTGGAAACTGCCCCTGCTCCCCACCATCATTCTGCCTGCCTTCCCCCCCGGAACACGGCTCCCCCGACCCTGAAAGACTACCAAGTTGTCACCTAACGTTTAAAACCCAGCCTTCTCAGAAGCCAGTCTGACAGTGTGTGCCATGCCTTTGACCCAGGAATTTCCCTTCCAGCATGTTCTTGGGGTACATTCAGGGATTCTGATCTGTGTGTGAGGCTGTCCACTCAAGCTTTATTTTCAGTCTTGCAACACTGGACACAACCTAATTGTCCAACAACAGGGGACGGGTCAAACGGATTATGGCACTGACACCCACCCAGCCAGAGATACCAGGCAGCTGTGAAAAACGCCTTCTTTGGAAGAAAATTGAATGATTCAGGAGAATGCTGAGGCCGTAATATGGAGTGGGAAAGTCAGAACAGAGCTGCGTGTCCAGTCCGTCTCACTTGGGAGGAGGCAGTCTACCCATATGTGGAGACAAGTGGCTAGAAGACAGATAAGCCAGAACGTTGGTGGTGGTCTGTCTGCGTCTCAGACTGCGGTTCTCAGTTAGGGGGCGTCTGGCAGCGTTGGGGGACTCTGTGGTTGTCACAGCTGGGGAGGGGGTGCTGCTGGCACCCGGGCAGTGGGGGCCAGGGATGTTAGCAAGCACCCCACAAGTCGCAGGATGGCCCCACAATGAAGAAGTACCTAGCTTGGAAAAATGCTTGGGGCAGAGGTTGAGACATCTTAGTCTGAGGTGATTTTTTTAAAATACGCTTTTTAGTATTTTTAAAATTTACAAGTTTACTTTTCCAGAAGGCACATACAGTGAGCATTCTAAAGCAAGGAGTTAGAGGCGAGGTGCTGGTCCTGGGCACGCAGGGAAGGGCAGCTCTGGAGAACCAGGCCTGGGTGCTGCTTCAGGACGGGCGGGCTCCAGCGTATTCTGTATAGACGATAAGGTCAAGAGGGTGCGGCACCGTCCAAGTGACCAAAATAAACAGTGCAGGACGCGGAGAGAGCAAAGCCGCGTTCGTTCACTGCTTCCCAGAACTGTAAGGTACGGTGTTATTCTTTTATGCTGTCAAAGGGTCTGTGAACTGCGGAGCTGCCTAACCACAGAGGCGCCAGAGGCCAACCATAGAGACAGGTTAAGCAGGGTTGGCGTTTACGGAGCGCGCTGGCAAATGGTCCCCGGAGTATATACGGCACACTTGAGTGTGCGTGGTATTTACTCCCGCTGCCCCAGGCTGCCGGCTGTAACTAATGGCAGTTACCACCTGATAGTATTTAAAGAATGAGTGAAAGAATGAATGAGTGAATGAATGAACACATGGCCATTGGAGATGCAGGGTCGGGGGTGGGTTAAGCATCTTTCTTTTTCTGTTACCAGCTAGCTGCCCCTCCTTGAGCAAACTAATCAGGAAAATTAGAATTTTGGGCAGGTGGGGGTCGTGTCTAATCTTCATGGAAACCAGGAGTGTGTCTATGCCATCATGGGTGGGGTCTGATGGCTGGGTGCCCAGCAGCCCTGGGGTCGCCTGCCCTTCCCCTCCTTCCCCAGCTCTGGGAGACCTGACAGCTGGGCACAGGTGGTGGTGGTGATCTAGTGCCACCCAGTGGAGCTTTGCAAGTCTGCAGCCCTGGGGCGGGTTGCAGCCCTGCCTGGGTATTGGATATGTGGGGCCCACCTGTTTGGAGGTTGGGGGAATCAGAGGCTGACAGTCTTGCTGGCCTCTGCGGAGACACATTCTAGGCCGTCCCTTGCCTGCCTGTGGCTAGGGTGGTGGGGGCCCTCTTTGATCCCTGCACATGTAAAGGGTGGACAAGGAACCTTCCCATCAGAGCCCAGGCCCTTTTGTGACCCACCTTTCAACTGTTACAGCTTCCATGAGCTGCCCCCCCCCCCCAGGAAGGCTGTCTTTAGACGCAAGAGAGAGGAAAGGGAACAGGACTAAGAGCTTGAAAACTTAAGGGACTTATTGGAGAAGGGAGCTCTAGATGGAGAAGGAGGTGAGATTCTGAGAGCTCATTTGCTTCATGGGGCTCCCCCTTCCCTCCTTAGTAAATATCACATGTTCTATAGAGCATCTCTGTCTTTGCTGGGCACCAAGTCATAGACAGTATAGCCCCTGTCTTGATGGAGGGTAATAGCTGGTCCTGGAGAAAGACTGGAGATAAAGGATTATTTCATTTTGTCAGTGACAGGGCTGGAGGAAGTGTGTGCTCTGAGGACCTGACCAGGTGGTGATGGAAATGTCGGGGATGGACTCTTTAAGAAAAGCTAAGACTGGAAAGATGAGCAAAGGTTTAACTTGGTTAAGAGGTGGTGGTAGGGGAACAGCATTCCAAGTGGAGAGAACAGCATATATGGATGCCTGGAGGCAGGACAGAGAACAGTGATTTCACAGAACCCAGAGAGGCCGAGTAGGGCTGTGGTTTACTCTATTAGCTGGTGTAGGGAGGATGGAAGAGGTGACTGGAGGAGTCCTCAAGGCCTGCTGGGAGCCATTGAGGGGTTTCACGCTGGATCCCACCTGCTGAGAATGTGGGGCCCAGATTATTCACAGAGAAAGGAGACAGGGCTGAGAAGTCATGTGGACCAAGGGCTCACTGGATCGGCCGGGAGTGACCCACTGCAAGTCCACCTGGCACTGCCTTGTGTGTCCCCACTGTCTGTCAGTCCTCACAGTGACAGCAAAGCAGCCCAGGCAAGGCTAGGAAACCAGGCTGGGGAGGGAGCTCAAAAAAAGACGAGGAGAAAAAACTTCTAGAATCAGGAACGGGAAATTTAAAAAACTAACTTTGGTCATGGATATCTGCAAACATATATGAAAGCAGAAGGAATATTATAATAAAGTGCTACGGACCAGTCATGGAACTTCAGCAAATATTCTGCCGGTCTCGTTTCACTTATACTCCCGTCTCCTCTCCCTCTCCCTCTCCTCTCTCTCCCCTCCCCCACCCCCTCACTGGATTCCTTTAAAGCAAATTCATCACGTATTGTTTTAACTGTAAATATTTCAGAACATATCCCTGAGGATGAAGACATAACCACAATACCATTAGCACACTTTACGAAAACATGAACTCAATAGATCATCTAATACGTACGTGTATAAGCCGTGTTTATGCTCCCCAGTTGTCCCCAGAATATCTTTCATAGCTGCTCTTCTCCGCAGCCCAGGCTCCAGTTTTACACGTGGATGCATCAGTTGCTCTCTCTCGCTCTCTTTAGTTTCTCTTTTAAGAACAGCTTTGTGGAGATGTAATTCACATAGCGTACAGTTCACCCGTTTAAAATTGTACAGCGCAGAGGTTTTTAGTCTAGTCTCAGAGTTGTGCATCCAGCATCAAAATCAATTTCAGAACGTTTCCATCACCCCCAGAAGAGTCCCCCTAAGCCTTAGGCGACCACAGATGCGCTTTCTGTGTCCACGTTCGCCTATTCTGGACGTTTCACGCATGTGGGATCATGTCATACGTGGTCTTTGTGTGTGTCTGGTTACCATTTCATCCAGATTCTCGCTTTGTTTAGTCTCTTTTCATCTAGACTCTATTTCCTGCGCATTTGTTCTTTTGTCTTTCCTCACGCTGACTCTTTTAGGGGAGAGTGCGGGTCAGTTGTCTGGTAGAATGACCTACGTTCTTGACTTGGCTGTTCCCTTTTGCTTGGGCTCAGGTTCAGCAGCTCTGGGGGCCTGTGGAATACTTTTCCCTGCAGCCGTCAGGAGACACAGTCCCGGGTTATCAGTGCTTTGTGCATGCGGGGACCCCCAGAGTTCTCCCTGGCACGGGCACGTTTTCCCTTCCGGATGTATTGGCAGCCTCTGGGGTGGCAGGGCGAGGCCGCGTACACATTCTGCTCCGGAGCGACCTTCTCACTCAGAGCTCCGAGCATCCCTGACGCCGCGACCTGAGTCTCTTGACGCTGGGGTTCACAAACGTGGCTTTTGAAGCCCTTATGCATACTTTAATTGGCATTCTGTAAGGAAACACGGCCCTCTCTCCCCCTCCATCTTTTGGACTTAATATTTGGTCATTATTCATACTCATGCTCAGATGGTCCCAAATTTGGCTTGTGGGAGCCCCCTTGAGCTGCCTTCTGTGGCGTCATTCTTTGAACACTGTCTTACCTCCAAGCCCAGTAGGTGTTCCAGGTCCGCCTGGCATTGGGAATTAGCCGTTTCTCCAAGGAGCCTGTAAGGTCCCTTTTAGCTGGACGGTCAGAGATATCAGTCCTCATTCGTCTACTTGCCAGCCAGGGGAGGCCTGGATGGGGCTGAGGGGCTGAGGGCACCGTAAGCAGGGACTCCTCAAAGCTCCCCGCTTTGCCTGACAAGCAGTTGGGTTCCTGAGGCTCATCCTGCCGGGTGCGCCAGGCTGTGCTGGCCCCGGGACGGGGCTGCTGGTACCCTGAGGCTTGCTGGGGGAGCCCCTTTGCGCTTTTTTCTGGGCCTTTCTCTGTAAAGTCCCAACAGCCACTCCCTTCCATTTCACTAGAGACAGAATAAGGCCACGAGTCCCAGAACACCCACGCGAGTGATGCCACCACAGTGCCTGCTCCCAGCTCGACATGGGACTCGGGACAGGAGTGGGCACCCCATGTCTGCTCAGGGACCCTATTGAGTCCTTAATGTAATAACGCTGATTGTGGGACAACAAAGACCCAGAACTGAACTCCCCTTTGTGACCAATGTGGCGTGTTCACCTGGCAGTCCTTAATGTTTCATGCCAGGAGCACCCTAGGTCCGGGGCAAGATGCTGAGGACCTGTGGGGTTGGCAGTACTTGGGATGGTGATTTTCTTGCTGGCAAAGGGAAGACATCAAAAACCAACCCAAAGTCTGAATGGAAGCCAGAACGCAGCCTCCCTGCTCCTGGGGTTGGGAGGGGGCCCAGCACGGAGGTGGCCCAGCACCCCTGCCCACAGTGCTCGTGGTATAGGGCGTGGTATGTTGGACCTGGGGAATTCGGAATAAGATGTCATGTTCTGAATCCTCAGTGCCAGGAGGTGGTCTGCGATCTGCCTTAACTCTGTGCTCCCGGGTGGATTCTGTGGGTTCAGGCAGCACGCGGCGCACGGAATCGCTTACCAGCAGAGGGCAGCTGAGGGGTTAACTCCCCCAGCCACAGCGGGGAGAAGAGGAGGCAGACCTGGTTTGGAGCAGTTTCCTCCGAGCCTGTGCTGGAGGCTTCCTCCAATTTGCCTTCAAGCTGGGGCGCGAGAGACTCCTGCCTGCCTTCTCCCAGAATATGGTGACTTAGGGGGTTAACGGAGCATCCCCGAACTTCCCTGGCAAGGGGCTTTTAACCAGTCCCTCCACCTTCAGGGAAACTGAATGAAAGAGAGGATGTCCAATATGGAGAGCAGCTTTGACGATGTTTCTTGCCTCTCTCCCCAGAACCTGGGATCTTCGTCACCAGGCAAAAAGCAGAGCAAGGAAAACACCATCACGGTAAGCGGCTCCCGCGGAGCGCGCGCAGGTTGGGTGGCAGGATGGGGCTGTGGACCACGGCTGGGCTGTTGCTATGGCAATGCAGACCGCGGAGTGGAAGCGATGCCCAGCCTGTAATCTGGGAAGTTCCAAAGCTTGGATGTAGCGGAAGTTTGCCCCCTGCCTCCCCCACCACCCTCAACCGGCCCTTTGATTTCCCATTTCACTTTTTCTCTCTGGGCAAACAGGTGGAAGGATGGAGGTTGGAATCATGCAGAAGCCATTTTTGCGGGGCTGGCAGGGGAAGGTACGCATGCAGGAGTGGGTTGGAGGGGGTGGACTGTGCTCTGAGCAAGTGCTGTGACATGTAAATTACAGCCACGGCAGGGTGGCTTTTGTGCGGGGTAACTTCTGGAAGACGTCAAAGTTAACAGCAAGAGAATGCGCCCTAAGAATAGAGTTCCTGGGAGTTCCTGACGGGAAGCAGGCAGCCTCTGCCTGGGGTGGCCAGACTGCCTCCCAGGGCCCTTCCATAGCCCGCCAGGCCCCCATCTCTGGCCCCAGGTCAGCCCCGTGCTCCTGAGGGAAAGTGAGCACTGGACGTCAGTGCCCCTCCAGGTAGAGAAATGACTTGTCCAGCTGCTCAAACAGCCAAGAACTTGGAGATGTGAGATGTGTGGTTCTAGGTTTGCGGTTTTGACCCAAGTCTGCAGAGCTGGGGACGGGGAGTCGCTGGCTCAGTCTCCGTCACACACTTCTGGCCATGCTGCTGACCCCCAGGGAGATGGAACTAAGAGTGGGTCCCCTGCCTGGGCTCCTGCAGGCATAAAGTCCTGCTAGGGAGGAAGAAGAGCGTTGGGCAAACAATGGCAATAATAATTGCTGCCATCGCGTGTGCATTTATGATGCGCCAGTGCAGGTGACAGGACCAAGGCAGTGTGGTGACTGTGAACCTGGACTCTGAAGCCAGTGCCAGTCACAGCACCTACCAGCTGGGCAGCAGCCCAGGGCAAGGTTCCCGGTCTCTCAGTGTCCACATCTGTACAATGGGGTGACGGTGAGCGTGCATGTCACAGGAATGGTGTATGGACTGAGTGAGTCTCAACGTGGAAAGCACTTAGCACTTAGCCTGGCACATGGTAAATGCTCAGTTCGCGCTGGTCTCCTCATCACCCTGTTTACAGATGAGGGAACTGAGGCTCAGAGCAGTGCCTCACCCGCAGTCTCACAGCTGGAAAGCATAGGGGTTTGAGACCCACGCTCTCACCCACCAGCAGTGTCCCCGATGGAAGCTGCCCTCCGAGGGCAGGACCAGGTGGCTCAGCCCGCGTGGACCTGGGCCAGGGACAGCTTCCTTGGTACTGGAGCTGATGATGGCCAGGCAGGGCGTGGACAGGTTCACACGGCAGACCTCCCGAGAGCACAGTCTCCATCATCACAAAAAGCCCCAGAATGCTGGGGGCAAAGCAGGAGTTCCCACAGGTTCCTGGAAAGAGGCAGAAAAAAGTACAAGAGAGGGAATATATTAGCATCGTAGAAGAAAAGTGAATCCGAGAGATTGAAAAGCAGTGTCTTATGCCTCCCAGAGTTGCTTAAAAGACCTTTGGGGGTGGTGCCCAGCTCACCGGGAGCGGCCCGAGTCATCTGCTCCGGTCTGCCTTCCAGCCAGAGCTTGGGGCTTTCTCATAGTGGGCCCGCGTCTCCTGGCAACACACCTGGTCCATCCCTGCCTCACCGCCTTCCTGCCTCCTTCCCGCTGCCCTAAATCAGTGCTTCTTACAGGGTAGCCTGCAAACTGGTTGGCATCTGACGCCTCTGGGATGCTTATTTAAGATGCAGATTCCTCAGTAGAATCCTAGGACCTACAGGTGGTCTCTCTGGGGCCAGGCTGGGAACTTTGCATTGTGACCAGCACTCCTAGAGGCTTTAAATAAACACTTGAGCCTCGGGGAATTTTTGCTGGGGAAACTGAAGGAGAGGCACAGGGTGAGTGAGGAGCAGAGCCCTGGAGTTGAACCCGGGGCTGCCGGCTGCCAGCCCAGGTGGCCCCATTTATCTCCAGGGTGGAGACGGGCATCCTTGCTGGCCAGCCGGTGGGGCTGAAGACCTCTGAGCCGCTGCTCGGTCCCTTCCACGGAGCCCTTGCTCTCCCTATGCCGGCCCCTTGCCCAGAGTCCTGACCCTCCAGAGCGCATGGTTGCCCTAGGAGGAGACCCTGCAGGGGAGGAGGCCAGAGCCCAAGCTCCCCTCTCCCCGTGCATCTCCTTAGGCAGTCTGACCCATGGAGCAGAAACTTTGCAGGCCTGCGTGGCGATGGGTGATGCAGCTAGATATCCGAGTCTGGCCAGCAGTGCAGTCAAGAAGCTCCCCAACTGACCTGGGCCAGGAACAAGTTTTGAAGAGGCAGACACGTGGGCTTCTTGACAGCGTTGGGGCCTCCCCCCGCGCAGGGCTGCTGTGAGTGGGCTTGACTGGGAGTGACGGGCACTCACGGCAGGTTCCAGCCCTCGGCACAAACGTGATGCATCAGAATCTGGAGGATTCCAGAAAGAATGGTAGACAGTAAGGCCACCCAGCCATGCTCCTGTCCTAGAAAGAGGAATCTGGGGACTCCCGTGGTTCTGCGCTTCCCGGTGTGGCCAGTCTGGGACCTCAGGACCTGAAGTGGGAACCAGAGGATGGGGTGTAAGTACTCAGGGCATTTCTGTTCTGCTTCCACGGATCGTAGCTCTGGCTTTTGCCTCTGCCACACCCTCCCAGGTTAGCTTCCTGCCAGGAGGACATATGCAAAGTGCTGGAAAGATCTAGCCTAGTGCGTGGCCCCAAGTAGCCATTCAACAAATGTTTGCATGGACTGTGATCAAGCAAGTGTTCCATTGCACAGCATCGTGGTTGAGTGCTTGAGCTCTGCAGTCAGCCCAGTCTGGGTGCAGATACTTCTGTGATCCTCAGTTAATAAAATGAGGCCAATGTGACCCAGCTCGTGGTGTTGCCAGGAAGATGAAGTGAGAATGCACCTAAAGCTCTTGGCAGGAATTCTCCCAGGAATCCCACAATGGGGCCGATGAGGTGCAGTTCTCGAGATGCCCACCAGGGGGTGCAGGGCTCTGGGAGGATTCAGGGAAACTGTGGTGGGGTTGCTGGGTGTGAGAAACCCCAAAACCAGAGTTGACAGGGGTGGGGACAGGCACCCGGGGAGGGAGGTGCACTGGCCAGTCCATCCAAGGACTGGTGTCCTCAGAGAGGGGGCAGAAGCCACAAGAGGGATGAGGCCTTACCCTCCCCTAACCCCTCTCCCCCACCCCCAATCTCTCTCCTCCAGTGGTTGTTACAGGGCCACTTGTGGGGACCCCCCTCAACACACACACAGCCCAACCTTCTAGACCCTGGCCAGGGCACTCTAGAAAACCTTTATACCCACTGCTGCGTACCTTCAACCTCCCGCTTCCATGATTCTTAATGCCCAGTGTAATGTCGTAGTTAATTTATCATTAAATTTGCTTGAAATTTTCATGGACCACGTTATTAAGCAAAATAAAGATGGGCTGTGACCATTGTTATTGTTGAAACAAGAATCGGAAATAAGGAACATGTGAAACTTTGGAATCCAGCTCTGGTTTCCAGAAGGAAACCCACCTCTGGACACACTTTGGGGTGTCAGCCCCAAAAAGAGGGTGTGGGGAGACCATTGTCTGAGCTGGGCATTGGGAGGCTGGCCCTCCCCTGAGCAGGTTCCTGCAGGCCAGTGACACCTTGGGTGGCTGCAGGTGTGGCATTGGGAGAAAACTCCCCACCCTGGTTGGGGTTGCAGGGGTCCCTCCCGCCTCCACCTTGACCTTGGTAAAACTCCATGCTCCCCATCTCCAGGGATCTCTGGGTCATTCCTGCCCCTGATGCTTCCTCCCGTGGCCTGCTTCCCTCCAGAGCGGGAATCTCCGCCCTCACGTCGGCTGGGTGTCAGTATCTGGGAGGCAGGGGCTCTTTGCTTGGCTGGGACTTCTCCTGTGTTCTCCCCTCAGGACCACAAGTGAGGCCTGTGCCCCTGAGAGCCAAGGGGCCTAGATTTACCTCCAGCTGCCCTGAGCCCCTGAACCAGAGACCATGGCTGGGGGCCTGTGGGCCCAACTCAGCCGACAGGGGTTGGTTTGGCTTGCACGGTGTTGATGACGATGATAAACCTTGAATTAATTGCCAGCATTTAAACACTGAGACACTTCCTATAAAAAGCCCGATTCTCAGCATCTGTCAAATTATCATGTCAGCTGACAACCCTGGACTCCTCATTCCGGCTTGACAGCAGTTGGTGGGAGCTGAAGGGGATCAGGCCCCTAGACAGACCTTCACAGGCTCCATCCCCCACCCCGTCCTTCCCAAAACGGAGGCTGGTCACCCCTCAACTCGAGCTGCAGCTTCCGTGACATCCAGCACCTCCTTGTTTGTGTGGCTGCCAGGCATCAGAGTCCGCAGCTTCTGTTCAAAACCTCGGGGATTTTCTGCGCTGTTCTTGCCTTGAACATCTGACGGCTCCCATGTTGGCAGGTGCTGGGGCTGCAATGGGTGTTAAAGACTGACAGGGCTCAGGCTTTGCCTTCCTGAGGCCCGCGGCTCCCAAAACAAATTAGCCGGCTCCCCCTGGAGTGGATCTAGGGCTTGAAGCAACATCCGTGGGGTCAGCGGCAAAGCCACTTCCACCGAGCGGGGAAGCCAGGGGCATCGTCAACGTGCTCGGGCATGAAAGGCTGAGACAGAGCCCAGGAGCCCCTGCACTGCCCTCTCCTGGGCTCGGGCCAGCCCCGGGCATGCACCCTGGAGTAGAATTTAAACTCCCCTGTTCCTAGAATATATGTTGTGAGATAAAATTCACAAGGCAGCCTCTCACCCAGGATGCTCAGCCACTTAATTCCTTTCCCTGGAAGCAGATGAAAATGTTACCAGTTTCCAGAAATAAACCAACTGTGTATCTTTTCCTTCCTCCTTTTCTTTTTTGCACTAAGGTGGCAAACAATAAATACGTTGTACATCGTGCTCTTCCGCCACCCACCCACCCACCGTGTAAGAACGTGCTCACATCCTTCAGCACAGATGCAGTCCCCGTTAGTGTCGGCCTCACACTTTTTAACCATTCACCTGTTAATGGGCAGTGGAGTCGGGGTCCAGTCTTTGCTACAAATCGAGCCGTGGTGAAGAACGCGTACGTGTGACCACACCCAGAGGACAGAGTCTTAGAAGGGCAGCCGCTGGATGGAAGGCTCTGGACGTTTGCCGTGTAGACAGACCCTGTCCCGCTGCTCTCTAGAGAATTTGTATCAGTTTCAGCCCCTCTTGGGGGCACAGGGTGAGTGCTGGCCGCTGGAGCGTCCCGGGACCCCTGTGTGAGTTCTCTAGCAAGCTGGCCCTAAAAGGAGGCGTCTTTAGTGCTGTGTCCTGGAACCAAAGCCTTCATGGCTTCTCCCAACCCTCTAGTCAAACCATTTTCTTCCCTGTTCTGTGCCCTCCAGATAAACTGCGTGACCTTTCCTCACCCAGACACGATGCCAGAGCAACAGCTGCTGAAGCCAACCGAGTGGAGCTACTGCGACTACTTCTGGGTGAGCGGTGCCTCAGTTCCCCCTGCACTGTGGCCCCAGGGACCAGGAGTGGACACCCAGGAGAGGCGGGAGGGGCCTTGAGCTCAAAGTGGAGTGACGTCTCCGGATGAAACTTCACGGGTTGGCAGTCGGTTGAGCACCTGAGGTGGGAACTTGAGACCCACTTGGAGTCCAGATCATTCCACGAATCTCAAAGTCAACAGAGTTTTCATTCCTGAAAACATGCAAACCCCACCCAGAATGCTGGAGGGTCACTTTGTCCCTTAGTGATGGCAGGAGAGCAGGATCAACCTCATTAAAGGAGCCTGGGCTCCACACCTGCTCTGTCACTCTTGTTGGTGACCTGGGACAAGTGCTTCTCCTCCTGGACTGTTTCCATCAAAGTCACGAGGAGGCTGGGCACATGGATCTGGGGGGAGCTGCAACTTTAAGAATTCTGTGGTCCCAGAGCCTTGGCAAATCGTTTAACGGGGACAGAGTTTCCGTTGTGCAGGATAGAAAAGTTCTGGAGAGGGATGATGGTGACAATTGCGCAACAACATGAATGTGCTTAATGCCACTAAGCTGTGCACTTAGAAATGGTTGAGATGGTAAATTTCATGTGTATTTTTCCTCGATTAAATAAATGCCTTTTGGTGAAATGCAGAGTCCTACTCAGAAGCTCTGGGGATAGCCTTAGATATTTGCATTTTAAAGTTAACAATCACTTTTAAAATACAATCACCCCATTCTGGAATCAGATACCAGTGAATAGCACACCTAAAAAAAAAATTAACTTTTGCAAAGGCCCCAGGGAACAAGAAATAAAATTTTTAAAAATTGTTTTTCACCACCGTGCAAAATGGATTGTATCTACGCTGTTTTTAGATTCGCTAACCGAGTGTTGGACAAGAGTGCTTTTTAATTCCTACCAAATCTCTTAGGCTTTAAAAGATAGTGGAAGATTCCTGTTGCCCCAGCTGTGTGTCTTCCAGATCTGAGATCTGGGCAGAGGCAGCAAACAGGATAGAGATGGCTCTGGGTTTGACACCTTTGGGGCGGGGATGAGCAGGGATCAGAGACTTCATAGGCTCTCCGGGTCTGTTGAGTTTTACTCAGTTTGCAGTAGGAAGGTGCTGGGGGGTTGAAGTGGGAAGAAGGTGTGATCTGATTTATCTGTGTTGTGCTGGCAGGGCTGTATGTAAGCAGCCAGGAGTGCCTGTTAGCAGGCGGGTGGGGGACACCGGGAAAGATGGTGGCGGCTGCGGAGATGGAGAGACGCGGCTGGGCTTGGAGACATCATCCATAAAGAGGGTGCAGGAAACAGAGCGTGCGGGGAGACTGGCTCGAGCCCCGGGAATGGGCACCCAAGGAGCCGGAGTCAGCTTGTGGGGTATCGTGTAGGGGTGTCGGGGAGCCAAGGGGACTGTGTGATCCTGCCACTCGCTGGTCAGCCTCATCCAGTTCTCACCTTGATTCCCGCTCTCCTGGGACTCTGAAACTTAGCTCAGGGTTTCACCCCCCTGACCGCCAAGACCTTTTCCTCTCACAGAAATCTCTCTGCTGACCCAGTTATTAAAGCCCACATCTTGCTGGTTTTTCCCAGTGTGGACAAAGCACTGCTTAAGCACCAAGGAACGTGGGGGAGCCGGGGCACCAGGGGGGCCACGAGTTGGGGCAGCTGGCACTGCCGCCCCTGTACTTCCTCTCAGGCTGAGGCTGGGGTTACTAGGGGCGTCCAACTCCCTTCTGGGGCCTGTCCTCCCTACGCTGCACTCCTCCTGGCTCCAGGTGCCGGTGTCACCTAGACACTCAGGACTCTGTTTCCTTCCTAGGCGGATAAGAAGGACCCGCAAGGCAATGGCACTGTGGCTGGGTTTGAACTGCTGCTTCAGAAACAGCTGAAGGGCAAACAGATGCAGAAGGAAATGTCGGAGTTCATCCGGGAAAGGTGAGGCCTGGGCCCACCCAGCTCTGGGGGCTGGTGACCACCTTGGACCCTCAGCCTGAGGGAGTGAGCAGCAGGGGCTGAGCACCTCACACCCAGCACTTCGGTTAGTGCACAGGGCAACGCAGGACTGGAGCCGCAGACTCACAGCCCTGGGGACATGTCTGGCCAGCAGATGTGTTGCTTTGGCCTATGTAGTGTTTTTAAAGATTTGAACCGACTTTTTAAAAAAAACATTGGTAGGTTTCGCATTGAAATCTGGATAGCTAGCATCTCTGGGGAAAGCAGAAAGTTTGGCCACAGTGACTCTGCATCCCTTATAACGTAAGTGATGCCGTAATTGGCTGGAGCTGCCCCTGTACAGGGAGCATGTGTGTCCAGTTTGCCACACTCTCCACCACTCCCTACTGTATCCCCACACAGACCCCTTTATTTACCTGTAGGGCCCCCATTTGAAGCACTGCTTCTCATCATAACAAAAAAGGAGAATGTTACCTTTCAATTCATCTTTCAGCCAAAACTATGTCGCAGGTCTGGGCATACGGAAACCCCTACCATCCCATCCCTGCCTTCAGGGAGCTCATTCTAATGGGGGAGTCAGATAAGGTCCTTATAATCAGTGCAGGGATTCTAGTAGCGGTTTGCCTGACCATAGATGAGGAAGTCGTGAATTCAGCCTAACGCAAGTGGGGAGAGCTGCAAAGAAGAGAAGCTCCTCCATCTCCCTCCTCCTCTCAGCCTCTCCAAGTTTTGAGACCCCGTTAAACACACACCCGCAGACCTGCAAACTCCCACATGTGCACGTACCCCACCCCCACATATGCACACATGCGTGCACACACACACACTTCCCTTCTCGAGTTTCCAGGACACACTGGAAATATTTGTAGTAAATGGCAGTGTGTTTTTAAAACATTTCTTTTTTGATGATAACAACGATGATCCAGTAGCAATTCTTTGGCATTTTAAAGCACCTGTTTCCTCTTGGTATAATCAAGTCTTTATTTTATGACCCATTAAACTAGTAGGAAATTGAGAAGTGGCACAGCTCAGGTGTGAGAAAACAGCGGTGCAGAGCAGGCCAAGAGGAAAATGGCTGTAGAAGCTGACTGTGAGCACACTTACGGCTCATACTTTCACAAAGACGTCACGTTGACAAGTAAATGGAGTGTTCCACGCGGGGACTCTGGTCTTCCCTGGGACAGGTGGGCTCCGGAGACTTCTCTCAGCCCACCCGGGACCTGGTAGGGAGGCCCCTTCAGAGCCAGGAGGGGCCAGAGGTGAACGCCCGCTGGGCTGGAGGCCGGATGTCCGCGTGGCCTCGGCTCTGGGGAGCGGTGCGGGCGCGGGCTCTGGGGGTGACGGGCCTCGTGCCCGGTGCACGCAGTTGGCACTGATGACGCCTTTGGAGGTTTGATGCTAAGGATGTGACATGGTAAGATCTGCTTTCTAGAGAGGTCTCCTGGCCTCAGGCTGGAGGCTAGAGGCTGCAGGCTGGCCATCCTTGTGGTCCTGGGGAGGGGAGGGGAGGGACTACAGGCAGAGTGAACGGAGAGCGAGTGATGGGGGCCGGAGGTAGATGGAGAGCGCGCTGAGGGCACAGCGGTGAGGGCAGGAACCAGACTGTGGTCTCTCAGCACCAAAGCGGGAGATCATCCTCACTCAGCATGCTGCCACGGGACTTGATCGGGACGTCCTGCGTGCATCCTCACACACTGCGCGTATCAGCTTCTGTGCAGCCTGGAAGCACGTGCTGCAGCCCTGGGGGCATCTCTGGGGTTTTCTGTTTGCCGAGTGACAGCCCAGGGGCTCTGAGGCCCCCGCCTCCTGGCCAGCTCTGGTCATGATGAGCGCAGCTCCTCGGGGGACCGCTTAGGTGGTGAATAATTCCAGGACAACACATTTTACACGGACATGCCAGATAATACAAGACACTCCCCAGAGAGCTGCCTAGAAAGTGTGTCAAGGGCCTGCCTGCTGGAAGCGAATCCCAAGGCATCTTGGCTCTCAGGGGAAGTGGGATCCGGGCACTGCTGGTTTCCATGGAGATGCTTGTGCCCTGCAGGCTTGACAGGGGCACTGGGGGCTGGGAGAATGCAGATGGGCTGACACTGCCTTGCAGGGTCTCCACCCCAAGCTCTGGGGCTGGGAGAGGGGGACAGCAGTGGTCCATGTGTGACATTTACTCAGTTAAGGGTTTGCCAGGCATCCAGCCCTGTGCCAGGAGCTGCACAAATGACAGCTCTTCATCGCCACAGCCAGGGACACAGGTGCAGACATCCCACCTTGCAGATGAGGAGATGGAGGTTCCAACAATTTCGTTCACTCATTCATTCAACAAACACTGATTAAGCACCTACTGTGTGTCAGGGGGATGGACAAGAGCCACGTTCTCAGAGCTTGTGGCCTGGTGGGTTCCTTTACGTGGTTAGTAAGCAGCAGGGCTGCAGGTCGGACCCACAGTCTGGCGCCGGGGAGCTGACCTGGATTTTTCTCCCTCTGCAGGATAAAGATTGAAGAAGAATATGCGAAGAACTTAGCCAAGCTGTCTCAGAACTCCTTGGCCGCACAGGAGGAGGGGTGAGTAGGGAGTGGGGAGGAAGAGGGGACACTCAGGAAGGGGAGTCCCTTTTCACCCCTCGCTCACCATGGCCATGGTCCCATGTGGATAGGGAGGTCTCCATAGTCCTGGCTCAAGGCTGCACTTGCACATTATCTCCTCTGTGGTGGCCATGGGCCTCCCGCCAGGTGCTGCAGTGCGTCAGGACCCCCTTTGGCCCGTCCCGTGGTAGCTGGGCACCGGCCCCAGACGCCCGCCCCTGCTCCCCTTCCTCTGAGAGCAGGCTGGCGGGAAACTGGCTGTGTGAGGATTGACACCCAGCCCCTTGTTTAGAATTCCCTCCTGTGGGCCTGAGGCCCAGGCTGCCCGCCCCCTCCAGCTGCAGCAGCCCAGACCTCCCGGGCAGGGCCCTGGGCTGGGGGAGGCCCAGCCCCACCTTCTCAGCCACAGAAGAATCCCTCGTTGGGAAAAGACTGTGGCCGTCTCTGCTCCGTCTGTTAGCAAAGAGGGTTCACCCCCTCCCTGCTAGCGGGAAGGCAAAATGGCGCAGCCACTATGGAAAAAAAGTTTGTCAGTGCCTCAAAAAACTATACGTAGAATTACTGTATGACCCAGCAGTCCCACTCCTGGGTTTGTATCCAAAAGAACTGAAAATCAGATACTCAAATACATACACGTGCATGTTCATAGCAGCAGGACTCACTGTAGCCAAAAGGTGGAAACAGCCCAAATGTTCATCAGGGGGTGAATGCAAACAAATTGTGGCCCCTCCACATTGGATACATGGATATATGATGGAATATTATTCAGCCGTAAAGGGAATGACGTACTGATCCATGCTACCATGTGCATGAGCCTCGAAAACATTATACTGAGTGAAAGAAGCCACTCACCAAGGTTGCATTTTGTGTGATTCCATCTATGGGAAGCGTCCAGAGGAGACAGATCCATACAGACAGAATGAAGGTGGGTGGTGGCCAGGGCCTGGGGGAAAAGGGAGTAACTGTCTAATAGGTTTATTTTCGGGGGGGGGATGTTTATTTATCTGCTTGAGCTGCTGTAACAACACCATAGACTGGGTGGCTTAAACAACAGAAATTCAATTAATCACAGTTCTGGAGGCTGGGAGAGTCCAAGGTCAGGTGACGGCAGGGTTGGTGTCCGGTGAGAGCTCTCTCCTTGCATTGCCCGCCGCTTTTCCTCCGTGAGAGGGAACAAGCTCTCTGGTGTCTCTTCTTACAAGGACGCAAATCCTATCAGATCAGGGCCCCATCCATATGACCTCATGTAATCTCAGTGACTTCCTTACAGGCCCTACCTGCAAATTACAGCCATACTGCGGGTCAGAGCATCCAACACGTGAATTTGGGGGACACAAACATTCAGTCCTTAACAGGGTGATAAAAATGTCTGGGGACTAGAGAGAGGTGGTGGTTGCACAGGGTGGTGAGTGTCCTGAAAGCTTGTTCTCTTTGAAATGGTTAATGTTGTGTTCTGTGAATTTCACCTCCATAATGACACAAATGCAGAGTCTCGGGAGGTTAGAGTTGAAAGGTCCCCCGAGGTCCTCTCTCTAGTCCGACCTCCCTGCAGTGCAGTCTCTGTTTGAATCCCTCCTGCGAGGGGAAGTGAGCCCAAGGATGGAAGGCACTCTGCCGTGCGATGGCTGGAGCGTGCAGAGAGCTGTGATGTTGGACAAGCCCAAGTCTGCCTGCACGGCTGGAGTCCTTCAGGGGACAGGGCTTTGCCGACCGAGTGCAGCTTTGATTAGGGCCTCCGCGTGGGCTTGTTGTGCAGCCAGGAGGCCGCCTCTGAATGGCTTTCACTGACCCAGCAGGCCACAGGCAGCCCCACAGGGCCAGTGTCTCCTGGGGACGTCAGTGAAGTTGCCTCCAGACTCCTGCTCCGAACACTGGGCCTGAGACCAGGGCAGGAAGGGGGCTTTCCTAAGTACCCCCGTGCCCTGGAACGCAGTGCTGCACTGGTCTCCACGTCCTCGGCCTGGGCTGCTACCAGGGCCACTGCATCCCGCCAGCATGCGTGGCACATGCTCCCAGCTGCACGAGTCAGGCGGTATCACCACGCCGTACACACAGCACCTACAAGGGGGCAGCCACCGCACACTCATGGGCGTGCACCAGCACTGCTCATGGCCGTGAACACATACCCCACGGCCACTGCACGCACGCACTGCACTGCGGCCACCCCGCTCCTTCCAGCAGGCGCGTCGGCCCCCGACTCACAACGTGCAGCTACACTGCATGGCTTTGGGCATCAGCTCGTCCACCTGAAACTTGAAGAGGGCAGTGCTGGAGCCTAGAAGTTTGGGGCCGTCTAGGAAGATGCCTATGGGGAGGCTTGAGACGTGCATGTCGGTCAGTACATAAACAGAACCAGGAGACTTATTCTGTCTTCAGTTTTCTCTCCTGTGTGGAAAGGAAACGGGATTTTGGTCTTTTCTGGCTGGGAATTGTGACAGTCACATGCGTTTTGCTTTGGCAGGCCTCAGACGGTCTCCTGGCACAGGAATTATAGCTCGGGTTTTGTTTTTGTTTTTGTTTTTTTTTTTTCATTAACCTCTTATCAGATGAAGAAATCTCTCTTCAATGAGAGAATTTCTAAATTGCTTTTTTCTACCTTGTGAAGCAGCTCCAAGTGGGGCTGGAATACTGGTAGCGGGGAGACCTGCCTGGGAATGTATTAGCTCAGAGAGGCCCATCTGAATGTTTGGAGTGACATCCTCCCCCCGCAAAGGCCCAGCCAGGAGATGGGGCCAAGGACATTGTCCTGAGTGTGAAACAGGGTTTCCTCCTTTCTTCCTGGCAACCCTCAGATGACAGTCTCAAGCCACTACTGCGGTCCCTGGGCCAATTACAGACCACATTCTCTGCTGACAGAAGATTTAGAAACTCTCGACACCACCCAGGGTTTCTTGGCTTCCAGGCTCTTGTGTGTACCTCCCGCAGGCTCACGTGTGGCTCTGCTGCAGGGACAAGCCCCCGTCTCCAGCCTCCTTTAATCAAGTCCCCGCTCCTCCCGGGACTGCCTCTGTAAGCTTGTTGGCTTTCACTTTAGACCTGCGGTCCATCTTGAGATAATCTGTGTGTGTGGCACGAGGTCAGGGTCAGGACCCCCTTTCCCCTGTGGTTGCACAGTTGTCCCTGCACCATTTGTTGAAAGGCCGTCTGTTCCCCATTGAAATGCTTGGCATCTTTGATGCACCCTCATCGCCCGTATCTGGGTGAGTTTCTTTCTGGACCTGGTTTTCAGTTTCTGTATCTGCATGACTATCACGCCTGCTTCCATTCCCTCCTTCCCCTACCGTGGACCCCTCACCTGTCTGCCAAATCAAAGTGAGGAGCCAGGCCACCCAGCGTTGCCCCAGCCCGGCTTCCAGGAGCTCAGGCCCGTCAGGCCAAGACAAATGTCAACAGCTTGGATGACCCCATTTCTCACTCCATCTCTTCTTGGTGGGCCCCCCCAGCTGAGATCACCCGAGCGGACCTTCTTAGCTGCCAGACTTTAGATAAAAGCTGTCAGTCATTTCCCATAGACACCCACCTCAGCCCCAGCCAGCCCCACGACCGGACAGGCCTGGACTGTGGTCTTAGGGATCCGTTCTGTTCTGTTGGGTAATTCTCAGCTGTAGGCCGCTGGGCTCAAAACCCAGAAGCCTCACAGTACGCTGTCTTTTAATCAGCCTTTGCCACTTGAGTTTAGTGAATTCTCTGGGGGAAGTGGCTTTTGGAAGAAATTGAGTCAACTGAACATTCAGCCGGGGTTTACCCGCTGGATGGAGAGGTCTCGAGTCAGGATGCTGGGGTATCGTTTGGAAGTTCAGCGAGGTTCAAGAGTTCCAAATAAGGGAGACTGGAGCGTGGGGGCCTGCGTTCGAAGGTCTTGGGGACTTCAGGAGATTGCTTCTATTTGGAGCAGCTCCTTCGAGTGGAAAAGTGATTTAGCTTAGAGGACTTTCTGTTCTGTTCTCTGCGGGCTCCAGGCAGCCCTGGAGCTCATATCCAGAATCAGTACTAGCCTGTGGGGGGGGGGGGGGGCACGCTTCTGAGGGTGGTGATGGTGAGCTCTCTGAGAGGTCCCTTGACCCAGATGGTCCGTCTTTGACCCCTCTTGGAAGTCAAGCCACTGGACGTTTGCCTGCAAGCCAGGCTACTTGGTACCTTCTGTTTGAGAAGAGCTTCTCCCTAAAAATGCAGCCGTCCTCCTTCCTTGGTTTGCCAGCAGGCGTTCGTACTCCTCAACAATAAACCCGGGAGCAGTGATGGAAAGGCAGGGGACAGTAACGGGCCAGGTGTCCGGGCCCTCACAGCACTGTACCCCACCTCCCTTTCACATCTCCCCAGTCCTCTGGGCCCCCTGATATTTCCACAGGCACTCAGCTGTCTGCCGTGGTCTGTCCTCTCAGCTCCAAGATCCTCAGCTCAGTTCAGGATCCCTCACCTGGTCCCATCGGGTGAGGTGTGGTACCCGCGTTTGTTTTGTGCCTGGCCTCTGCCTCATCCAAGTCCACCGTCCCAGGGGTCCTGCGTTCCCCCAGGACTCGGGGTCGAGACCCACCAGCCAGCCTCAGGGAGGGCCGTGGTGTCTGACGGGAGGTCACGCAGACCCCTCCGAGCCTCACCGTGCCCTTGGTCTTGCAGCTCCCTGGGAGAAGCGTGGGCGCAGGTGAAGAAGAGCCTTGCGGACGAGGCCGAAGTTCACCTCAAGTTCTCCGCCAAGGTAACCTCTCCCCGCGGCCTCCCTGGGTTGGTCCTACACAGCGATGTACCGCTGAATGTTTAGCAAATATCTTCCCAGTGTGGTGTCGCCCAGTGGTGTAAATTTCAAGAGTACAAAACACGTAGCATTAGAGGGTCCTCCCCTGTACCAGTAGCCGTACACGTCCATCAGGAGCGTGGGTAACAGTCCCAGGTGGTTAGGAAGGGACAGGGGCTGGGTGTGCCTTACCTTTGTTTTTAACGGAAGTCCTGGGGGTTGAGCTGAGGACCTCATGCACGCTAAGCACTCACTCTACTGCTGAGCTAGACCTCCTTCTCTCCCCGTGTTACCTGTTTTTAGCATAGTTTGTTAATTTTAAGTTTCGCTCGTGTAATTTTTAATACTGGCCATCTTTAACAACCAGGCGACAGAGTTCCTCTGAATTTAACACTGGGCTCTGGTGAGCCGGTACGAGCCGCCCCTGCTCACCTGTGTGCCGTGAGGGTGGGTGTCCCTCCGTTCCTCAGGTGAGCCCCTGAGTGATGGGACCACACTTTCATGTCGCTGGGCCTTCAAAGGAACGCACTGGCATTTTCTGCCTCTTCTTGGTGTCTAGAGAAACTAGACTGTTTCAAAGGGAGAATTTTGTTTTGTTTCATTTGTTGTTACTAGAGAATTTCAGACTAGGTAACTGACCCTTCTTTCATTTGGTCCAAAAGACTCTAGCACTGTGACCCTGAGGAGAGCGATGTTTCTGTGCTGCTCACTCTGCCCTCAGTACCCAGGGTGGTGCCTGGGACATGGTAGATGCTCAACAAATGTTTCCTGGAATTATGAATGAACAGGCCCCTATCTCCTCTCGGCCCCCTCGTCTTTTCAGGCCTACTTTCTCCCAGGATTTCTCCAAGTTTCCTAATGACTCTCTCTTCCCCAGTCCCTGACTCCTGCCTCCAGGTTCCCTCTCAGGCTCTCAGCTGCTTCTCAGGTGAAAATAAACCAAGAGTCTAAGGGGGAAATTCACACTAAAGTGTGCATGACTGATGGGACCACCCACTTGCATGCTTGCCTTTTAAAGGAGGAGGAGCTCCGGAGAGTGGCACCATTCCCAGTGACCTTTGCCTACCGGGTCCACACTCTTTCTTCTGCCCTCCCACAGTCACCCGTCAGACACAGCAGCCCAAGACAACAGTGGGACAGAGTGCTTAAACCCTCTGAGCCCACATTTTAAAATCGGGGGTACACTACCTCCTTTACTGAAGGTGGCATCCCGCAGACGGCTGCTCCTTCCCGGGACCTCCACACTCAGCACTCTCTGGTCCTCTCTCTTTCCTAGTGCCTTTCCCACAGCAATTGCGATTCTGGGCTTTTGTATCCTGTCGGGGGACAAGACACTGGCTTTGTATCCAGCTCTCCCCAATCCACCCCAGCATGGTTCTCCGCACAGTGAGGGCAGAATGAATGACTCACACAGCTGAGACGTGTGGAGGAGCTTTATAAAGAGCTGGGGTGGGAGGAAGGACCAGGTCCTCGCATCTGAAGGATGCTAGTGCCCCAAGGTGGTGTTGACACCAGATGCGAGGGAGAACTCCTGAGCTGACAGCGGCACACTAACCTCATACCCCAAGCATTTTCACAAGGAAATTGCCACTGAGAGACAAGGGAGCTCCGTGAATTAGTCTCTTTTGAGCCTTGCTTACAAAGCAGCGAGTTATTTTTGCGCTGCAGCTCATGGCGGTGTTCCCTCTAGGTCTCCCTTCTCCTCTCCTGCCCCCAGCAGCTCCGTTCCCTGCGGTGAGAAACCTCCACTGACTGTGAGATGAAGGGCGGTGGGGCTGTCGCCGGGAGTGGTGGGGCTGGGAGCCAGGTCTGCAAGCTTCTGAATGGTCGCCTGTGGCTCCCCGGGAATCCTGGTGATGTGTACTCTCCATCAGCGGGACCCCGATTCTCGGTTGTTTATAAAGTGCTCAGCGGGCGACAGAACGCCTGCTGCACTGTTTCCTTCTGATCTTTCCTTTTACTACCGCCACTCGCACCAGTGCTTCTGGTCCGCAAATGAGTGGGTGGGAATTGGCCAGGGAGGAGCTGGTACAGGAAGCCTGGAGTGCCCTTCCTGTCCCTGGGCTCCTGGCGCCGACCAGTTCCCAGGCCCCAGCTGTGTGTCCAACAGTTTAACTCAATTCTGACACTAACTTCCTGGGGTCAGCATCAGATCCCACAGGTTAAGGACTCAGTCCCGCAGAACCCCCCTCCCCCACTTCAGATGGGTCCCACTACTTCTGCCAACTTGGCTACAGATCAGGGGTTCCCATGACGCCTTCCTCAGGTTTAATGATTTGCTAGAACAGCTCACAAAACTCCGGGAAACACTAGGTGTATCAGTTTATTATATATTAAAGGATATCGTAAAGGATACAGATGAAGAGACATGTAGGGGAAGGTATGAAAGAGTCCTGAGTGCAGGAGAGCCTGTCCCCATGCTGTTCCTGTCCCCATCCTCCCCTCACGTGGATGTGTTCACCAGCCCAGGAGCTCTCTGGGGCCTGTGATTTACAGATTTTTATGGAGGTTCCATCATGAAGGCATGATCAATTGTGAACTCAAGCTCCTGCCCCGCCCCTCTCCGCAGGGCATGGGGAGTCAGGCCAAAAGTCCCAGGCTTCTAATCATGGCTTGGCCTTTCTGGTGACCAGCCCCCATCCTGAAGCTTTCGACAAGCCCACCGAGAGTCGCCTCATTAGAACAAAAGATGCTCCTATCACCCATGAAATTCCAAAGGATGTAGGAATGGGGTCAGGAACCGGGATCAAAGTCCCAACATTAGATGTAAAGATGCTTCTGGCACCTTAGTTGTTTAGGAAATTGCAGTGGCTTTAGGAGCTGTGGCCAGGAGCTGGGGACAAAGACCAAACTATATGTTTGTTATTAAATCACAGTGATGTGCATGTTCTAGGTGGTTATGTGTAGGATACAAACTCATCCCTCTCAATTTTATCAGCCACACAAGACATCCTCTCCATTTCACACATGAGAAGGAACAGAGAGGTTACATCACAGCCCATGGTCACACAGCCACATGGGCTCAGCTACTGAAGAAGCAAAGGAGAGGACTGAGCGAACTGGAGGCTGGAGCCCCAGACCTTTCCTCCTGGAAGCCCAGTGGCATTGAAAACACAGAACCCTGTTCTGAGGAGCACAGTACCCTCTCTTAGGGACTGTGCGGGGTGGTACAAGCTGGCCCTCCAAATGTCAGGATGTTTTAAGTCAGGGCCAACTTCATCTAGCTGATGGGAGGCTTATGAAGATGATTTCCACAAAATTCACCCATAGATTTTTCTAGAAGAATGTCTGTGCCTCCAACCTGTCAATCATTATTGGTGGCCCCAGGCAGTCGGAGTGGCGGCCCAGTGGTTATCTGATGATTCCTTAAAAAGAAAAGGCCGCAAGAACTATCCATCCACCAAGGATAACACAGCCATGTACACGCAAAACCCATTTTAACATCTGCTCCAAAAGGCTCGTTGAAGTTCCGCCCTGAATGTGCTGTGTCTGGGGCAAGAGCTCTTTAGGAAATGTAATTTCATTACGGCAATCTTTTAGGCCTTTCTAGTCTGCTAGCCCGAGCCACTGTTCATAGCAACGGACTGTTAAAGAAATAAGACTGCTGCGTATAAAGGAAGGGAGAAGAGAAAAGTTCCTTCTGATGGTGAGAGAAAAGCTGATCCCGCAGCAGAGGCCATGCATTCAGCCAGAAGATTTCAGGGGCACAGCGGGAGTCAGGAGACATGACTTTGCTGTCAGTGCCATCACTAACAAGCTTTGCAGCCTGGGGCAAGTCACGTAGCATCTCTGAGCTTCCGCTTTTTCATGTATGAAATGAAGCGTTTTGACCAGATCAGTGAACTTGAAACTTATTTGACTGTGACTCACAGTAATACGTTTCTCACAGCCACCCAGGACGCCCAGGTATCCACACGCAGCTACGCACACACGTAGCTGAAACAGCTCCTTCGTGAAACTGCTTACCCTTTTGCCTGAAATGCACCCTGTTTTCTATTCATGTCTGGTCTCTTCTCATCTGAAAGCTCGTCCTGACCCACTAAACTGATTTCACAACTCTTAGCAACTCACTGTTTGGAAAACAAAAACCCTGGACTACATTCAGGCTTGCCTTATTTTATACTGCACGTTGCTTTATTGTGTTTTTTACAAATTGAAAGTTTGTGGCCACCTGTGTTGTCAGATGGTTAGCGTTTTTTAACGATTAAGTATTTTTAAAATTAAGGTATGTGCATCTTTAAGACATAATGCTATTGCACACTTTTAATAGACTACGATGTAGCATAAATGTAATTTTTGCGTGCACTGGCAAGCCAAAAAACAAAATCCACGTGACTAGCTTTACTGCGATTTCCACTTTATTGTGGTGGTCTGGAACTGAACTGCACTGTCTCTGAGGTCTGACTTTAGTCTCTGAAATTCCTTCCAACTTGAGATTTCTCTTACTCTCTTCTGATGAGTGACTTGAAAGGAGGCAGGAGTTCTGAAAGGCAAACTGAATGGTTGTAATAGCCGGTTCCAGCCAAGACAGGCTGACTCAAGTTCATGAGGGCAAGCTTTGCTGGAGGGACTTCTGCCTCCTATTAAACAAAGATGCTGGAAAGTTAAGAATGAGTATGAAAAGATACCCAGACAACTTTCTTAAAGAAAACAATTAGCCTTTTAAGCACTTAACATATATAGAGAGAATCCATGGATCTTCCATCTACAGGATTAAATCACTTCTGACAGTTAGTAGCATCGTGTTTCCAGAATGTCGTTTGGAATTTGGGGAGAGCATTTGGCTGCATTGGCAGGATCCCGGGCCCTTCCCCAGACCACAGGACCTGGGGCCGGGGCCCAGGAGTCCTGCGTGTTGAAAGCCCCTCCAGGCCACTCCTGGGCGTGTTGAAGTCTAGACGTCTGTCTCTTCCCAGGCCCTCAGAAAGAGACCCCAGAGTCACCGGGTCAACAGGCCCAGTTAACCCACATGGACTCCCATCCAAGGCCTAATCTGTGGGGAAGAGGTTTTCATCGGCAGCACTCAAGTTTGTAGCATCTTGCAAACTGCCAGCAGATGGGGGTGTTTTCCTGTACAAGGAAACTTCCAGGAGCTCAAAAAAAAAAAGACAGCAGACATCATAACCAACATAGGAGGAGAGGGGCGTGTGCGTGGCCTGCTCTCTGTTAGTCTTTGACAGACGTCGTCTTGTCACCCAGGGCATCGGGCCCTGGAGATTTTGTCATTCTTCCAAGTAGTGAGAGGCACTCATTGCGTGCCAGCTCTGGCCAGATGCTGCGGACACAGCAGCGGCCAAGCCAGCGTGGCCCTCACCCTCTTAGAGCTCACAGCCATGTGTGAGCGGTGGTTTGGAACTAGGAACACCCCGTCCTCGAGGTCTCCGGGGAAAGGATAATGTGGCAAGGGCCTGTTGAGGAGGAAGAGGAGAGAAATCACAGGATCCTGGAGCTGGGATGTCATCCGGCTGGGGACATTCAGCTCTGCTTCCCAGAGATGGGTGGAGGCTGGGGGACCCTGGAAGGCCTGTGGAGGCGTCCTGGAAAGCTGAGTCAAGGAGTCCTGGGAAGCTGTGTTGGGGCGGGGGGGGGGGGGTCACAGACCAAATCAAGAGGTTCCTGAAAAACTCTTGGCTGGAAAAAGCTGTCTTGGGGGAGGCATAGACCAAATCAGGGGGGTTCTGGAAAGTTGCATAGGAGGCTGGTCAGGGGTCCTGGAAGGCTGTGTTGGAGGGTCAGTGGCCAGAGGAAGCTAAGTTGGGGTGGGTAGGGGTCTGAGAGGCTGAGCCGGGGGGATCTAGGCTGTGACCTTGACCACAGCAGGTCCACATTTATCTGTTTTCTCACCAGATGCATTTTATGTTCACACCCCTCCCCCCAAAAAAAGGTTTAAGTAAAAAGTTCTTCCAAAGAGAGTGGAGGGGGAAAGAGGGAAGGAATGAAAGAGAAGGAAAAAGCTCGACAACCCACGTCACCTAGTGCCTCTCAGAGCATAAACCCCTTCTCTGGCCCCCAGGGTGCGAGGCCAGGTCGGTCTGATGGGATGGGGGTGCGCCTGTCTCCACGCAGCCGTGAGGGTGCAGCTCAGGACAGGGGCCCTGTGAGCTCCCACCTTGGCTTCTTTGGGCCCTGGACCATGTCCGGACCATCTGTGGTCTCAGCGCCTGGCACACAGGAGATGACCAGTAAGTAGCACCGAGTCAGGATCACCTGATGAAACGTCATCCACACGCAGTCGCTGTGCCAGGTGCTTGGGGACGCAGGGGTGGTGGCTTGGTTTCCACACCCAGAAAGTTCCCAATTTGGAAAGTTAGGAAGATGGACAGACACCTGAGCAAAGCCCTAGAGGAAGTTCTGGGGGCTTAGAGCAGGAAGGGGGTGCCAAAAGGGGACTCGGAAGGTTCCAGACGCTAACCTGTCCATCAGCGTGAGCACCGGGGCCTGGCCAGCTGAGGTGACTTCCTCAACCGTGACCGGACAAGCAGCCGCTTGTCCCTGCCCTTCCTGCGGGATGGGCCCCATCCTCGCCTGCGGGGTTGGGGAGAGCGGCCCTCCCTCTGCTTGCCGCTGATGCCCGGGGTCCTGAGTGTGTCTCCTTCATCGACAGCTGCACAGCGAGGTGGAGAGACCCCTGATGAACTTCCGCGAGAACTTCAAGAAAGACATGAAAAAGTGTGACCACCACATCGCTGACCTCCGCAAGCAGCTCTCCAGCCGCTATGCCGCGGTGGAGAAGGTGAGGGTACAGGACGCCGGGCCTCGTGGGAGCGGTCCTGTGGGGGAGAGGGGGCTGGGAGCCAGGATGGGGCCCGTGTGCCAAGGCAGGGGCCTTTGTTTACTCTGTGGTGGGACTGGGGGCACCCCTACCCCCAGCTAGAGGGCAGGTAAGAGCTGCTCCCTCTGAGCTGGTGGCGCTCAGACCCCCGGTGGGAGCAGACGAGGCTGCACCTGCAGTGGGCGATGGAGGGGCCTCCATCCGGCACGTGAGACAGGGTCCACCCTGCTTTCGTGGGACTTGGAGTCTGGATGTGCTGCTGGTCCACACAGCACATCCCCCTTTGTCTGGGTCTCACCTGGCAGATTCCCTCCTGACGGAATCGCTTCCCTCCCAGAGGCTGAGGTGACCTCGGTGGGAGCTGCTGGTGGCCAGTCGTGGAGGGGGGGAGGTCTTCCTGGGGGCTGACTCCAGCCAGCCTTAGAGAGGGGTGCAGGAGAAGGGGGCACGTACTGCTGCGGGCTCCTCCAAAGGGCCCATCCTGCCCCAGAAAGCAGTGGCTGGTGCTTCCATCTGCTTAGCCTTGCTGTGACGGAGGGTGACCTCTGTGGTTTGGGGACTGCCTGGGCCCCCAGTACGTGCACCCACTCCAGTGAAAGCACGGTGTGAGACGCTTGCTCTGGGCCGAGAGGCAGGGGTGGGTCCCTGCAGGGTCCCTCACTGGCTGGGTGATGCGAGTCTAGCTGCTCAGCCTGTCGGAGCCACGTGGCGTCAACCACAAAAGCAGGGAAAAGCCAGGACTCAAACCTCGAGGAGGGGAGGCCAGGCCACATGGGTGCCCCGCGGGCCCTCCTGGCTCTGAGCCCCGTGAACAGCTCCACATCCTCGGACCCCAGGCCCGGAAGGCCCTCACGGAGCGGCAGAGAGACCTAGAGATGAAGACCCAGCAGCTGGAGATTAAGCTGAGCAACAAGACAGAGGAGGACATTAAGAAGGCGCGGAGGAAGTCCACGCAGGCAGGTGAGCGCGGCGCCGCCGCCGTCCTCGGCGGGTCTCAGCAGCCCGGGAGACGGGGCCCCGGGCAGGTGCGTCCCACAGGATGAGGCTGTGGAGTGGGGAGCAGGCCAGGCCGTGGCCAGGCCATGGCGGGGGCCGGGGCTCCCCACCCTCCCCAGAGGGGGCTCCTTGTGGCTGAAGTCCTGGGTCTCTGGCCAGGAGATGGACCAGCACCTCCAGGCACCCAGAACTCAGGGGTCCTGTTGCCGCGTGGAGCTTCCAGGATAAGTGCAAACCCCACCCACCCATCTGTCCCACCTCCCCGGGGAGTAACGCTGCACAGTTCACCTGCGGTGACAGGCTTCTGTCCCAGAACAGAGGCCGACATTTTGTTTGATGAAATAACCACATTTCAGAGTCTCTCCAAAGGAGTGCCCCAGTGAGTTAGCTTCTGCTTCCCCCTAGAGGTAAAAATTAGCTAATGCACAAGGAAGGGGGAGAAAAGCTAGTTAGAAACAGTTTAAACAAAATTGTGGGGGTAGGTATAGCTCATGCTAAGCACGCATGAGGTCCTGGGTTCATTTCCCAGTACCTCCACGAAGGAAGAGAAAAAGCTTGCTAAAAAAAATGTTGAATATTTCTAAAAAACCAGTTTTACTGTGTATAAGGACAATGCATCTTGCTTCGGGGGATTAACATGTGTGCTGTGGGATCGGGGTTTGGATTAGTTGGTCTCTAAATCCCTTTCATCCTAACTTCTGGTGAACCTAGTACAATCAGTTCATTATAGGATGAAACAGCCACCTTATGGACATTTTGAGATAAAGTGGCATAAAAACGTCAATGACAAAGAAATTAAATACAGCATTGTATATAAAGGTCTTTTTTTGGACTTTTTTAAGTTGAAGTATAGTCAGTTTACAATGTTGTGTCAATTTCTGGTGAGACGAGGGGCCTGGCTCCTGGGTGCAGGTGGGAAAGGGCAGCCACGGTGAGGACAGGATGGAGCACTGACGGTGGCATTGGCCCTTTTCAGGAGATGACCTGATGCGCTGTGTGGACCTCTACAACCAGGCCCAGTCCAAGTGGTTCGAAGAGATGGTGACCACCACACTGGTGAGTGACCAGAGATGCATAAGCATGCCACAGTACAGGGACAGGCGCTCAGGAAGCCCGGAGTGGAGAGGACCCTGGAGATGGTCTTTAGGTCTACTCTAGTGTTGGGACCAAGACCTCGGCTCCGGGCCAGTCCGTGTGGATTCAGATCCTTGCTCTGGCCCTTCCGGGCTGTGAACACAGGCAACGATCAGTTCTTGCTCTCTGCTCCGCCCCCTGGGGGGTCAGGGTCAACCAAGCAGACAGTGGTCCTTTTAGGAAAAATAACCAAGCTGTAGGAAGCATGAGCCTCCCCATGCCCCGAAGAGGTGCAGGTCCGAGACAGGAGAGCCCTGTGAGGCGGGTGAACAGGTGAGGTTGGGGCAGCAGTGTGGGAGGGGTCAGGGGAGGCTTCTGACCAGGGGCCAGGGGGTCAGGCATCAGACCCCTTTATTTGATCTCCCGAGTATTTCCAGTGAAGTCAGTCAGCACCTGCTGAGTGGGACAGTGAGGTGAGGCTGGCGCTTGGGCCACTGGGCGACGAGAAAGGAGACATGCCAGGTGCTTATCACACCGTCCCACTGCCCAAAGCCACCCCTGTCCATCTGTCCGTCCAGCGTGGGACTAACCCCCTGCCGTCCCCAGGCGTCAGCCCACCAGAGCAGATTAGAGGCCTCCCCCAGGGACAGTGACCCAGTTTTCCTCCTGGTTAATCTCCTAATTAAGCTCCTTCTTTACTCTCCCCCTACCTCCGTTAACCACCTGGGCAGTGACCTAGTTGTGTGCAGAGTAACAGTCTGATCCCCTAAATTGCAAAGATGCAGAACCACTGGGGAACCGAAGGGCGAGCCCTGTCCGCTCTTCCCTTTGACAGTGGCCACCCCGCTCCCACCCTCCCGGCCTGTCTCTGGCTGGTCCCTCAGCACTAGGGGTGGACAGAGGAGACAAGGACACCCAGCAGAGGCCTGGGGACAAAGCCCCAGGAGTCTGAGGCACAGAAGCCCCTGCACATGTTCCGTTTCCCTCCCCCACCAGGGGCTGGGCTGCGCTGGTGCAGAACCACGATTGAGAGGACAGCAGACCCTGGTGCCAAGCCCACTCCTCCCAGAATGCCGTGTCACTTTGAGCAAGTGATGTTCCCTTTCTGGGAATTAATTCCCTTGTTTGGAGGATTCGGATAAGACTAGAACCTATCCCTTAAATTTATTGTGAGGACTATTAAGGAATGCACCCAGCGCGCCTGGCAGAACAAGACTCAGGCATCAGGAGCTGCTGCACCCGCAGCCGCACCTCCTCCCCTGGCTATGGGGCGAGCTCCTCGGCAGACCCCAGAGGGCCCGATGGGGCGGGGTGCGAGCCGGGCGGTCTGGGCCCTGCGTGGTCCCCAGGGTGCAGCGACACGCTCGGAGGTTTCCGGTGGTTCCTTCCCCAGGAGCTGGAGCGGCTGGAGGTGGAGAGGGTGGAGATGATCCGGCAGCACCTGTGCCAGTACACGCAGCTGCGGCACGAGACGGACATGTTCAACCAAAGCGTGAGTTCCCGGCGGGGCCCCGGGTCCTGGGCCACCAGGTTAAGGAGCTGCTACAGATGAATCTGTCCTGAAGGCAGGCGCTGGGCGGGGGCTCGGCCTTGCAGGCGACCTCTGGGGGTGGACGTGTCAATGGCCCTGGACGTCCACGTGAATCCTTCCTGAGCGCGTGACGTAGATGAGCCCGGGCGCTGAGGTAAAAGATGCTCACGATAGTTGAATTCGCTGGAGATGTCATTGCCTCCCCCGGTGGACTTCTTACAATTCTAGAAATATTCAAAATAGCTGAAACTGGGGGGCGGGGTTAGAGTACATGCTTAGCATGCACGAGGTCCTGGGTTCAATCCCCAGTACCTCCATTAACATAACTAACTAAATAAACCTAATCTCCCCCAAAACAAAACAAAACAAAACAAAGCAAAAAGCTAAAGCTGAAGTTCCATTTGACCTGCTCTCAGGTGGTAAACGTGGGGACAAATGGAGAAACAGGTTGCAGACCCACCTGCCCTCTCATCCACCCTGAGGTCTGGAGGCTCCCAGGGACCAGGGCTCCAGGCCCGCCCTTCATGGCCCCCTGCACGTGTCCCTTGCCTGGGCCTCCTGGTGCCTCACGACCCCCTAGAGAGGCTGCTCTGATACGGGCGCAAAGGTGCAGGCGGCATGGCTCAGAAGATACGTCCCTGGCTGGGCCGCCACCTCTGATGGTTTCCCTGCTTTTCCGTCCCTTACAGACAGTCGAGCCTGTGGACCAACTGCTTCGAAAAGTGGACCCAGCCAAAGACCGGGAGCTGTGGGTCAGAGAGCACAAGACGGGCAACATTCGCCCTGTGGACATGGAGATCTAGACGCGCGGCCGGGGGTCCTGCCGAGGAGGGGCTGGGGGCCCCACGGAGAGGAAGTGGCGCCCCCGCCATGGGGGCTGCTGCCAGGCGGAGCCTCCCTCCCACCCGCTCTCCTGGTCCCCCGAGGAGAGGGGACAGTGATGCCAGGAGGGCGGCCTGGACGGCCCCATTGGGAGCTCTCCATAGTTCCCAGGCCGAGGAGATGGAACCACAGCCCTGCCCTTGTCTCCGAGGCTGAAGCCCCCCAATCCTGTGCTGTGCTTGCCACTCCAAGAACCAACTGAGGCTGGAACTCTGGTCCCTGCTGAGCACTGCAGGGTCCCCTCCCCACCCAGAGACGGTTGTGTCACACGCTTGTGCCCCTGGAAGCCCCAAGGCCCTTCCTCCAGCTGGCCCCCCTGTCCCCAGGGCTTTGGAGGGGCAGGGGAGGGAGGTCTCTGTCTCAAAACCGAGTGTCCTGACAGAATCATGGATAGAAGCCACCGTTCAGCTCAACAGCCCGCACCCAGAATCCTTTGCAACCCTCCTCTCTGATTTTTCCCCGTTGCATTCCGGGAGCCCACATCCTGGCTCTTCTCTGCTCCTTTTCATCATTGGGAGTCTTGGGAAGAAGGCCTGGCCCCTGTCTTCCCAGACTGACCCAGCCTAGAGAGGTCAGGATGGAACTACCTCACTCAGCAAATTAGCCCCAAGTCGGAGCATCAAATCCTGTTTCCTAATAGATCAGGAATCCTCTGTCAAGTCCCCTCTCTGGACATCCCCGTCCACTCAACCTGCAGCCTCTTCCTCCAGGAAGCTCCCTCCTCCCACCCTTGCCCATCCCAGGGGCTGGCTCAGTCCCACGAGGGAGATGGGTGGTGGTGCAAGTCTCTGTCACCCCCCAGATGGCTCCACCTGCTTGTGCCCGGCGGGGTTGGGACCACTGTCCTTTGTGTGGCTTTCACTGGTGTGTACCATACAGGCACCGTAGACCCTCACGTCCACAGGACATGTCGCCTTCCAGGCAGTCGGCCGCCTCGGCCTCTCAGCCCCTTCTGCACGTTCCAGAGCCCTGCACGGAGCCCCCGCTTGGCGCTGGTACCACCTTGCCCTTTCCCCGCCTCCCAATTCCTGGAGAAGCCTGGGCTGAGTGTGACCTGGGAAGCTTTTGGCCCTGTCTCACTCATCACTTTCTCCCTTTACAGAACCACAGCAAACACATTCTCCATCATGTTAAATCTTGAGGCTCAGCTCAAGGGGACCAGAAGAAGAAAGGGGCTGAGGGAGGTCACACCACTAGCAAGGGGCAGATTTCTAGCCTGGAACCCGTGTCCTGAAAACCCATCTTTCTTGTTAATCTTTCCCGTTGATTACTTTGGATGTACAGATCCCATACGTCTCCCAAAGGGCAGAAGTCTAAGAGCACAAATCACTGGTCTTTCTCTCCGTCTTACATGCTGGTAACTGATGACTCGTTAATCTTCTCTCTCATTGAGTCAGAATGGCGCCGCCATAGTTTATCACAGAAAAGATGCCAAATATCCTACAGCAAACCAAGCTCGGCCACTTTTATTAAAACGTCCCAACCAGAAAGCTCACCGTGAAGGCCTTCAAGGCGAAGGCCTGCAGGACGGGTCTGTGTGTCTGGTGTGGAGAACCACTCCTTCCGGGTGTGAGGTTGGGCTGTGACACCAGCTGACAGTTTGGGGATATATATTCCTTGGTTTCTTACAAAAAAAAAAAAAAATGGGTGCTAGTAGCAGTCGCTTTGTGGCTTGGTAAACTAATCTGTGGATGGTTTTAAAACATTCAAAGCCAGTAGCCTTGTTATTAACACAGATATTTTGAGTGTGATGTGGCTCGTGGATTTTGTTTCCTCCTTCCCATCTGAGGATTCCAGAGTCTTCTGTTCTTCTGTGGACCTCTCTTGCCTCTTCCAGGGTAGCCCGGGCTGGCCCAGTGCGGGCCAGTCTGCGTTCTGAAGTCATTTCTTCCGCTTCATCCCCTCCCCTTGGTCTCATTAGCTCCTCCACATACTTCTTTTCCTTTTTCCTTCCCTCCTTCATTCATCATCAAGCATTTAGCTAAGTCTGGGCCATGTGCTAAGATCTGAGGACAAGAAATGGCCCTATCATCAGGGAAGCCCCACGATCTCTTGTTTTGTGTGGACTTGTCTTTCTCCAGGGCCCTGCGGCTCAGTGACCTTGGCCTTCACACACGGGCACCCTGTGCAGAATTTTGGTTTGCCGCGATACTGTCTGTTGCGCTGACAGCTCTCTGTCCATTCATTCACTCCTTCATCCTATTACTCAGCAGACACTTGGGGCGAGCCAGGCGTTGTGTGGGTGCGTACAGGACAGGCACTCCCCACGTCCCCTCTGTTCTCCAGGTGGACAGGGGGATGTTCAGACCCTTCTGGAGAATGACAGCTTTGCACCCTTCCACATTTAACCTACGGGGAGCCTGTACTCATCATACAAACTACTGCCACGTTGCATTTCCCCAAGGACGGAAAAGCCAGACCCTCACAGCTCATATCCAACTCAGATTTCAGAGATTTCCTTTCCCCTCGCTTCACAAAGAGGAAGAATGAAACCCAAGGATGGCCACTGAGGGCCATGAAATGAATGGTGATTTACAAGCTGGGCTGGAGCTGAAGGTCCAGGCCCCTGTTCCAGTATTAACAGGGCTCCCCCTCTGGGCAAAATCGAGATTCGGATGAAGTCTGGAATATCTGAAGGGGCGCTTCAGAGTGGCGCTCTGCGGTTTCAGTTTAGTTTGGTTGGGTTTCTGTTTTGGTGTTTAGGTTATAAGGGGGTTTGCCTGGCTTTATTCAGAGTGAGCCACTCCGGGTTATTCTTGAGCACATCCATGGTTCCCTTCCTGAGAACAGGTGAGCCTCTCCTACCTGCCTCTGCCTGGGAGACATGGGTGCTGCTTCGTTTTGTCTGCGAAAACGTGATTGTTTAAAAAAACAGTCTCTAAGACAAAAGTGACTTGGTTGCCGTGACAGCCTGAACCACAGAGACGGCTGTGCTGAGGGTCTGCCATCGGACCCCTCTGGGCTCCTTTCTACTCCAGCCAACGCTTGTTGGCCAGGATAGGGTTGCGTTTCTGCGGGGGGAGACACTTCTCCCCACGGTGGGGCTGATTAATGCCTAAAGCAAATAGAAACCGTGTACACATTCAGGAACCAGGGGTTTGTTTCTACTCCCTTTGTGAAAACCAATCAATTCCTAGATTAGGGGATGGGTGCATAGAGATCTTGGCAGAGCCAAAGTCCCTTCTTGGAAATACAAGCCATAAAATTCAAAGGACGTCAAAGACCTCGGCTTGTTTAAGTGATTTTACTTCCTGCTGTGAGTGGCCTTGACAAGGAGCGTTTAAACAGGATCCTGCAGACCTGCTGGGGATGATGTAGGTAGGGGAAGCACTGGACAGATGCTAGGTGGGGGGCAGACCAGCAGCACGCAGCCTTAGCCAGCACACTGTCTCGTTCCCACATCCTCCCCACCCTGACAAGAGCCACTGGCTTTTCTTCTTCCAGGTTTATTGAGGTATTCAATATACAGTCCTGGGAGTTTACTGACATACAGTAAAGTTCGCCCACTTGAAGTATATGGGTCAATGAATTTGGACAAATTTATGCCGTCTTGTAACCACCACCAAAATCAACACATTTCCATCACTCCCAGAAATGCCTTCAGGCGTCTTTGATGTCGATCCGCTCCTCCCAGCCCCAGCACCAGGCAGACACTGATGGATTTTGTGACTCTGGAGTTCTGCCTTTTCCAGAACGTCCTAAAAGTGGAGCCACACCGATGCAGCCTTCGAGTCTGGCTTCCTTCACTCAGCTTGATGCCTCTGAGTCACCACGTTGTGTGTCAGTAGTTGGTTCCCTCGCATCTCCATCTCCAAGTCGCCTTCCGTCCGTTGCCTGGGGGCACCCACTGCTTCCTTGCTTTTAAAATGAGTTGTTTGTCCCCAGAGTCCCCAGCCCAGGCTCTCCAGCTTGTTTGTAAGGCTACTTCCACCCACTGTGCCCACGAGTGGTTCTTAGGGCTCACACTTGCTTATGGGGTTCATTTTAGGTTTCTGACAATGCAGAAAGTGGCCAGGGGTCGGGGCAGGGTCTGGCAGGGTCTCCGCTACACCCTGAAGTTTGTATCTCAGCTGGCAGATCCACTAGTTCCCGGGGACCCTCCCCTCCCTTCAACCCGCACATTCCCAGCCATCTGTTGAGCGTTAGAGGGTGAAGATGGAGGCAACGTGGATGAGACGGCAGGCAGGGGGCTCACCACCCTTTCCTGGATCTCTGCTGTTAACACTGGTCAGGCTCTGGGTGTGACCCCCAGGGTCATGACCCCTCCAAGCCATACTTGATTGTGCCCTGCTCAGTGAAAGGTGAACCCCGGAAGGCAACCAGGCACCTCTCCCAGCAAATGGAAGGCATTCCTGGGTCCAGGCCGGGTGAGGGTGTGGGTCATGGAGCTCAGGTCTCGGGGTCCCATGTTGCTAGGACGCTTCTGGGTTGAATTTTCCCCTTCGTCCCCCCGGAGCACTCTGGCCTTTCCTGAAGGTGAGGGACCCAACTCTTTCCTGATTTGGGTGAGAATAAACAGGGGACAGAAGCCCATGTCCCGTCTCCCCTGAGCCTCCAGATGCTGGGGCGTGGCTGTGTGGAGCCCTGGTCGGGGGGCGCCTCTGAGGGAGAGGGGTCGTGATGCCCTTGCACCTCTGAGTGCTGTTCAGGGGGACGGACCCTTTGGTGTCTGAGGGACGTTCCTAATGGGACTGCAGTGGGGGAGGCAGGCAGGCACCTGGGTGCTCTGATGCGGGCAGTGTGACATGGGGACGAGGAAGGGAAGGAGGTACCCGGGCAAGGGCACCGACTGGCCCCATTCTGCTGTCTCATTTGTCCTGTAACCTGAAGTTAAGCCACGTCCCCTCCTGGGACCTCTGTTCTCTGCCTAGTGGAGGTGCTCCGCACCCAGCGTCACGAGCTACAGCGGCCGGCTCTTGGGACCGTGGCCTCCGGGCAGCCAGGTGGACCCAGGGACTGTCACACCAGCCATCCTAGGTGACGGGGGCCCCACATCTGCATCTCTGCCCTTCCCTTAGGAAGGAGATGATGGGGGTGGGGGGCAGCCCTTTCACAGACGCGAGCACATCAGCAAACCCCATGAACGTGGAATTTTCTAACAGACTTGCTTGTTTGCTCTGTTTTCTGTAACTTTTGCTAAATACTTTATACATTTTTAATGTTAAAATGCTGCGTCTCCTGCCAGCAATCCTCATCCCAGTATGAATGTGTTTACTCCACATTGTATATCCTTCCATCCCCGGCTGCCTAGATCAGTAAATAAAATCGATGTGCTATAATTTATAAGTAACACTGTTGAAACTCTGATCCCTATGGAGGCTGTAATCCGCCCTTCCCACCCTCTCCCCACCCCCACCCCCACCCCTGTAATAGCATTTGTGTGTATTGATGCTGACAAATTAAATGTTTTAAAGAGTTTAAATTTTGAAGGCATTTGCTATATATAATTGTTCTGCATTATGATAGAGCATTTTCAGGAAGTTAAATGCTCTCATTTTTTCCCCCCTTTGGCTTTGTGTGTACACTTGAGATGCTTAGCTTCATCCCATGTAAAATAAACTGTCCAGAGACACTGAGTCGTCCCGCTGGGCGACCCTCCTTCCTGGAGGACTGCCACACTCCCTTCTGTACGAATGGGCTCAGCGTTGCTCCCAGACTCCCAGGCTTCGTGATTTTATTTTTACCCCTGATGACTTAGCAGGGGAATAGAGGACACCTGGGCATTGACCCCCAGCGGGGTATCACGTTGCCAAAATCACACCCCTGGCCCTGGCCCCAGTCCCCTCCCCTGTGGACAGAAGGGCTCCTGCCTTTTGTTTCTTTTCCCATCCATCTGTCCATCCATTCATCCACCCATGCATCCGTCTGTCCGTCTATCCATCCATGCAGTAATTACAGACCACCACGGTGAGCCAGACACTTGCTCTAGGTACTGGGAACACATCCGTGGTTAAAACAGATTAAGAACCTTGACCTCATAGAACTTCCTTTCTAGCAGGAAGAGACAGACTCACGGAATTGTGTAGTGTGGATGTAGAAGATGCTGGGTGTTACAGAGACAGGGCGGAGTGAGGGGGATCAGTGGTCTCGGGTGAGAGAGGGTTAGCTGCAGCATGAGGTGGGATGACTGGGGTGGCCTCATTGCGCAGGTGGCATTTGATCCAAGACGGGATTCCTGGGAGGAAGCCCAGCAGGTAGCTGGGGGAAGAATGTTCCAGGCAGAGGAGGTGGCCTGGTTAAAGGCCAGAGGCACCTACTTGGGGGAGACCAGTGTGGCTGGAGCAGAGGGGTGGGGGTGGGGCAGCTTCTCCAGGGCCTCTCGGGCCATCGAAGGCCTATGACTTTTACTCGGGGGGGTCGGAGCCGAGAGGTGCACGGCCTGACGTCCTTGCTGTCGGGCTCGCTGTACGTCCAGGGGACGGTGCCAGCAGGGGTGGTGACGTGGAGGCAGGGAGAATGGTCGGGTTCTGGATGTGCTTTGAAGGTGGAGCCAACATGGTTTCTAGGCAGATTAGAGTGGGGTGTGACAGAGAGGCACTGGGGTGGCTCCGAGGACTTCAGTCCAAGCAACCGAAAGGATGGACTGCTATTTACTGGGATGGGGACAGCCATGGGAGGAGGGTTCTTCCCCCTCCTCTGCCTCCCACCCACCCTCTCCAAGCCCCTTCTCCCCCCGAGGGCAGACTTGTGGGCAGGCTCTGGCTCCAGGCCGGCGTGGAAGGGCTCTCTGTCCTTCAGCTCCTAACAGGGGAGGGAAGAGGCATGGGGTGGTGGCTGGGGGACTCCTGGCTTGGGACGCAACAGGGCCAGCCTCTGGGAAGAGCCTGCTTCTTTCAGTCATGGTGGGACCCGGATGGGGAGTCACCAACTGAGATTCGCTGGCCAGAGCTGAGGCCTTCTTCCCAGTGGTCTCTGGGGTTTGGGGAGAGTTTATGGCCCCAGTTCAGACTTAACAAATCCATTCACAATACATCATCTCCAACAACTTGTTTGGCTAAGGGGAATAAACTCTCCCTCTGATAGAAGATGTTTACGCAGGTTTTCAAACAAACCTCCAGGTCATGACCTCTCTCTCAGCAGCATCAACACAGCTGCCAGTGGTCCCCCCCCGCGCCAGGCCCTTCGCAGGCACGGCAGCCGGGAGGAGTGGATGGTACCTGGTCTGGCTCCTCCTCCTCGCCCTCAGGGAGGACAGGAGGGACTGAAGGGCTTCCGCCGCCTTCTGTGTGAACCCGGGGCCCTGTCTCCTTGCCCGTGGCCTCCTCTGTTGTCACAGCAACCCAGCCCCTCACCTCCGGAAACTCATCTTCTCACCCCTTCTGCTCAGGCCTCCTTGGGAAGGGAGGCGACTGTAACTCGTGAAAACAGCTCTGAGCAGGGAGGCTCGCCTCCTGGCTTTGTCATTTAGCAACCGTGTGACGTAGGCAGGCAACATCCTTTTGCAGCTTGGCTTCTTCCTGCAACGCTGGCCTTGCCTCACCTGCAGGCTCGGTGTGGACACCCAGGAGGCACTTCTAATCGCCTGCCGTGCCAGGTTTGGCGGCCTCTGGCCTCACTGGCATGGCCTGCGTCTTGCTTGTGTGTTTGTTTTTGAGTCCAGTCAGCAACTGTCCTGGTTCTAACCACTCTTGAGAACAATGCCTTGCTGTGGGTAGTGAAAAGCTAGAGAAAGAGAAAGGGCTTCTTTTAAGAAATGATATGCTCTCACAAACTGGTGGGGAAAAACACTAAGTACACACACTCACACACGCCCACAACATTAAGGCTTCCTGAGAAGTACTCTGGCCTCGCAGTGCCTGGGGTGGGTGGGAGGGATGGGTCAGCACATCGGTGCCTGAGCGTCTCAGTCCTTCCTGAGTGACGTCGGGGGGAGGGGTGGCAGGTGGCTTTCTCCCAGCAACAGGGACCTGCTTTCCCCTGCTGCTAGACTGTTATGAAATAGAATACAAACCCCAATTCTCCTGCCTAGACATTGCGGGCTTTGATTTTGTAGTTACCACCCCTAGACAAAGCGGAGCCATCTTTCCCATCCAAGATGGTGGTTCTGGGATCCCAGGCATTACGCTTAGCCACGCCAGGACGCACCAACCTTTCCTCTGGGTGGTGCGATTTAAGGTACATATTCATGAGGGTTCTCCCTGTGGCCTGAGCTGACTGAGGGGTGGAAGCCTTCCCTGGCTGAGCCCTGCTCTCCTATTTACCCGTTCATTCACTTGACAGCATGGACTGTTGTCTGCCAGCTCCTGGCACCAGGCTTGGTTGCAAACTGACGACCTGCAGGCTGGAACAGCCACAGAGAAGCTGTATTTGGCCCACACCAGGTTTTTGAAAATTTTGAAATGGCTCTCAACATTTAAAAGTTTGGCAATTCCATCTAGCAATTGGATTTCCCTTGGATTATCAAAAAGAAATTGAGTAACACTGGGCCATTGTCCCTTATGATCACATTCAAATGGAATTGAACATTGGCCGTCCCCTGCATGTACGACACAGGCCTCACCACTCCCTACGGCCTCTCCGACCCACCTGCTTCACTTGCACACCCTGCCTGCAGGCCCCTGGAGGCAGCTGAGTCCCTGTGGTAGGCAAAGAATGACAATGGCCAGTAGATACTGAGCTCTCACTCCATGCCGGGCTCAATTCTAAGTGCACTGCACACGTTGGCTCATTTCTGCCCCACGGTAACAATGAGGTAGACACCATTGTTAATTGCTGTCTGCTCAGGGGATAGTCACTGAGGGCCCAAAGCTGCCAGGCACCAGTCTGGGCAATGGAGACTGCAGTGGAGAACAAAGTAGACAGAACCCCAGCCTCCACGGGGCTCTCGTCCTGCCAAGCACAGACAACACCAAGAATAAATAAACAGTCAGGCGTACTCGTGAGGGAGAACCACTGAGCAGGAGAAAGTTGGGGGCGTGCCGATGGTTGGGGGTAGGGGTGCTATGGTAAATAGAGTGCTCAGTATAGGCCCTGCTAAGAAGGTGACATTTAAGGAAAGCTGTGAGAGATTAGAAGCGCATTCTTGGCAGAGACAGGTTAAGAAACGTGCCTGGGGTCACACAGCTAGTACCTGCAAAGCTGGGATTTGAACCAAAGCTGGTTTCAGAGCGTGGCTCCTAATCACTGCATTACAGGGCCATCTCTGCCTCTGAGGTCCTCAGAGTAAGGGCAGAGGGCAGCCAGGGAGCATCGGTGCTGCCAGAGAGCCAGAGGCAGAGGTGGGCTGGGGCAGGGATGGACCAGGGGCAGCAGGAAAGGCCTCGGCCGGAGGCTTCCGCTCTGAAGATTCTACCCCTTGCCCAGTCCTGCCAGGAGGCCGAGGTGGATTGACCTCCCGCTGTCAGCTCTTTATTTTAATCTCAGGGGGCATCTAGGAGCTTGTCTCCCGCCTCCAGCTCCAGGCCCCTCCTCCCTCCAAGTGCTGGGGTGAACCCGCCACAAATCCGCCTAGTCCACCAGCCTCTCAGGGTCTGACCGTCCCCAGCAGGCACCCAGCCCGGCAGCCGGGAGCCTCGGTCACTCCCGCCCGCCCGCCCGCCCAGCAGCGCCTGCCCGGCCGGGCCCACGCCGCCTCACCCATGGGGAACAGCAAGAGCGGGGCCCTGTCCAAGGAGATCCTGGAGGAGCTGCAGCTGAACACCAAGTTCACGGAGGAGGAGCTGAGTACCTGGTACCAGTCCTTCCTGAAGGAGTGTCCCAGCGGCCGCATCACCCGGCAGGAGTTCCAGAGCATCTACTCCAAGTTCTTCCCCGAGGCCGACCCCAAGGCCTACGCCCAGCATGTGTTCCGCAGCTTCGACGCCAACAGCGATGGCACCCTGGACTTCAAGGAGTACGTCATCGCCCTGCACATGACCACCGCGGGCAAGACCAACCAGAAGCTGGAGTGGGCCTTCTCCCTCTACGACGTGGACGGCAACGGCACCATCAGCAAAAGCGAAGTGCTGGAGATCGTCACGGTCAGTGCTGGCCTCTGGGCTTCCGGCTCTGGGGGCCGGGGTCACCACCTGGGGGCGGGGCTGCAGCGGGGTGGGGACCCAGGCTTTGTGACTCGGTGGCCCGAGAGCGTGGTCAGGAGGGGTCCGATATTCATGAGGGACACTTACCCATGGCTTCGTTTTCCTCCTCCAGAAGAATCGGGGCATTTCCTAGTATTTATCTTTTCGTTTCCGTCCTGCCTTCTTTCCCTCCCAACTTCCTTCCTTTCTCCATGAGAATGTCCTTCAAAACCTTCAACAGTACACGTTCTGGCTCTTTCACAAGTCATTTTGTGGGGGAGGGGATTAGGTCTATTTATTTACTTATTTATTTTAAGGGTGGGATTGGGGATCGAACCCAGGGCCTCGTGCGTGCTAAGCATGCGCTCTACCACTTGAGCTATACCCTGCCCTCTTTTAAAAATTTTGTTTTCTAATGAGGGTACTGGGAATTGAACCCAGGACCTCACACACGCTAAGCATATGCCCAACCACTGGGCTATAGACTCACCCTCCCCCACAAGTCATTTAAAAGACATAGCATGTGTCAAATATCCCGAAGAAAAAGGCCCAAGTTGCAGGACGTGAAATCTGGGTTCTAGTCCTGCCTTCACGACCTGGGGCAGGTCACTTCATCCCGGGAGCCTGCCTTTCGCGTCCAGTCTCGTGTTCTACACAAACTGCTGGCTCCTCACTCTCCTTGCCAGCCAGGGCTTCCCAACACCTGCTCTCCTCTCTGTCCATGTTGGCCCAGCATCAGATCATCTGTTGAGAAGGCTTTCAGTGTCTGGAAAATAGTTTTATAATATGTAAGTAATTAGTGAAATTTAGAAACCGACGCAAAAGAAAGTTAAAATGGCCTTTAATGTCATCGTCCAGAGCAAACTACTGTCAAAGTATTGACATACAACTTTCCAGCCTTGCATCCACATATTTACAAGTAATTTTAGAACAATGACATATTCACATGTGATTTTTATCTTCCTTTTTTCAGTCACTGTTTTGTTGTGAGTGCTTTCAATATCAAACCATTTCTAACAGCTGCTTAGAACGCCATCGTCTGGCCATGCCATATTACGTACCCACTCCTCTATGTCTGGAGGATTCGAATGTTTGCATTTTCCCCTCTTACCTCATTTACAGCGCCCTCGTTTTACTTGATCTGTTTTTTGCCCTCTACCTCATGCCACTTCCTTTATTTCTCTAATTCCATTTCTGTGAGAGAGGATGTTTTTCATATTTTATATAATTTTCGATGCATTTATAATCCTGCTTTCATTCGCACAATTCTCCCACCCTTTTTCGGGGAAACTGTAAATAAAATGGCCAAGCAGGCAGCCTCTGGTCAGTGGACTCTGCCTGGGCCTCCCGTTAGGGACAGGTGTGTGTGGGAGCCTCGCTGGGCTCTGGGCTCGGCCTGCAGAATGAGCCCCCCTGCACTGGCAGGTGGCCGGGGGTGAGGACCACACCCTCGGAACCACCTAAAGGATGCCAGGCCCAGCAGAGGCCTGTGAGCTGGCTCTCCTTCGGGGAAAGGAGGAGGAAGGGGAGGGAGGGAGGGCGGGGAGAGGAGGACGGAGGCCGGGAGGGGGAGAGAGGTTGTGGAGCACCCACACCTGAGGTTATGCAAGACGACGCCAAGCCTCCGCTGTTTACCAGGTCCACGTGACTGGCCTGGGAGTCCGAAGCGATGGGTTCTCGTCCCAGCTGTGCCACCAACAAGCCGCGTGGCCTCGGGAAAACCGTATAACCTCCCAGGGCCCAGGGTGAAGATGCAATGGTTCTTTCTCTGTCCTTTTATTGAGGCCGTGAGGGTCTGTCCTCAGTGTTGGACGCAGGGTGGGCAGGCAGCCAATCACTCTCAGCCGTTAGCCCTCCGGCCTGCACGTGCTTCCCCGGCTCAGGACAGATGGCGGTGTTAAGGGAGCCGCTGCCGTTTGCGCTGGGCACCTCCCGGGTCTGAGTCCCGCCGTCGTCGGGGCTGCTGCCCGGAGCCGCTGGGTCTGGTTTCCGCGTGTTACAGCGCGGGGGCCGCTGAAAGGGGGCTGCTGACGCTGCTGATCCTCCCTCCAGCCTAGTTTCCCTGGAGTCCGATCCTGAGTGTCCCCTCTGGGCCTGGCCAGCCCTGGTGGACTCCTAGTAGCCTGGAGCTGGAAGGGCACGTGGAGACGGCGTTGTCCCTTTCCCTGACCACTTCCTGCTCCTTTGTCAGCGAGACTAGAGGGTGATGAGCAAGACCCTTGAGCTTAAAGCTGAATCTGTCTCTGGCTGCCTCCCTGAGAAGAGTAAATGAGGGGCTTCCCGTGCCCTGGGAGACCTTCGCCAGCCCCCAGAACGCTCTCCAAGGCTTTCCGGGGGTAGGACGTGCTGCAGGTGTAGAGGTTCTAGTACCAAGCTCACCTGGGTTAGAACCGCCACTCTTCCACTTCCAGGTGAGGGACTTCTAGCAGGTTAGTTGACTCAGTCTCTTCATCTGTGAGATGGGGCCGATAATACCCACCTCATAAAGTTGTCGTGAAGGTCACATGCAAAGCGCTTAGAAAGGTGGCACACGTTAAGCACTTATATATTAGCCCAGCCGGGTTGGCAACCAAGGTACCCCCTGGACCCAGAAAAAGCCATTTGCTGTTATTAAATTTCTGGACAGTGGGGTTCGAGGTAGGAGATCCCAAACTTCCGCCCTGGGGCTGCTGTCAGATTATCATCAGGAAGCTTTTTATTTCTTATTTTCACTTTTTAGTAAAATGAAAGTAATATGCTGACATGATCAGGAAATTCCAGCAGGGTGGAAAGGGACAAAATAAGAAGTGAAAGCTGCTTTCACCCCCTCCCCTGCGTTCTCCATCCCTTCGGAGGGTCTCAAAAGTCCAGATGCCCGGTCCCCACTCCCAGGAACTGGGGTTCAGTAGGGCAAGCTGGGACCTGGACACCTGCATTTTAGCCTCTGCCGCAGCGGATGCTGGCTGGCGACGTGGGTTCCCCCGGAGCTGCTCCTTCTGATGGGTTCCTCCTCTTGATTTGGTGCAGGCTATTTTCAAAATGATCAGTCCTGAGGACGTGAAGCGACTTCCGGATGATGAAAACACCCCGGAGAAGCGAGCCGAGAAGGTCTGGGGGTTCTTTGGCAAGAAGGAAGACGGTAAATTCCTTCTCCTTCCTAGCCTTTGTTCCAGTCCCAGGGTGTTTCCCAGAAAGCCCAGCCAGATTTATCCTTCCGAGTCCGGTGCCCAGGCAGGACAGAGGTCACCTCCGCCCACTGCAGGGCTGCCTGACGGGCCTTTGTGGGTGGTGACAGGACGGCCAGCGGGCAGTCGTGCGTACGCCCACTCTGGAGCTGGCGGGAAACAGTACTGCCTCCCACTGCTTGTAAAACTCCATTGCTGCCTGAGACGCTCTTGGGGAGAAGCAAGGCTCTAAATGATGTTGTGCTTTTGAAGGAAGAAAACCTCTTTCGTTACGACAGAGCTCACCCACACTGAGGGAGTAGTAACCAGGAAGGGCACAGCTCAGGAGCAGTTCGTAGGCAAATGGCGAGTTTTGAGACTTTGCGAACGGCTTTCTTTTTAAATGGAGTGCCCTTTTTTTTTTTTTTTTTCCTTCAAAGACACTTTGGTTTACTTGTTTATAAAAAGGCCTTCTGCACAATTAGGACAAGGCACACCTCAGCTCAGTCTCCATCTGAATGAGCACCCAGTCCCAAGCAAGCAGGATCTGGATTTAAACGGTTTTACTTTAGGAAGTTAATTTGGAGCCCACGAGAGGCAGCACCAGATGGGATTAGATTTAAATTGGACGGCAAGAGATTGATGGGGGGGAAGGCCTATGAGGGAAAATGGGGAGGGATCTGGAGGAGCCATCGGGCTGCAAAGTAGATCAAACGCCTCTGGGTAGTTTGGGCTTAAGAAAAGTCTGAGACTGCAGCACTGGGCTAAGAAGGTCTTGGCCAAGCCGATGGGGCGTCCTCGAGCCCCTGCTCCTGGCTCCCTGCCCTGCTCCGTCTGGCTGGAAGCAGCGTGGTCTGGCACTGAAAGGGGGCTGCTAATGCAGGGTGCCCACATGCAGCTCAGGAAGGACATGAGAGAGGGGTTGGTGTCAGACGGGGGCGGCAAACTTGAATGGCTCCCGGGGCTGGGAGGATGAACAGGAGAGCGGCTGCCCAGTTAGTGAGGGCCTGGCGAACAGTGGGGAGTGGCTGTCTGGTCTGATGGCCTCTGATCGATTGTTGCCACGTGGGGGTGCGGGGCTGCTGGTGTCTCGCTACCTGATTGTTTTAAAAAGAGCAGCCAGCAATTGAGATTTCTTTTTTTTTTCCCTCATGCACACCAAGCACGCATTCTACCACTGAGCTGTTCCCCTCACCCCTGCAGTCAAGATTTTTAACCTCTGAAGCGCCTCCGTTGATGACGGCCTGCATGGCCCAAGGCCACCTGCGGAGCCAGGACTGGCCCCTGTTGTGGTCTCTGGGGCAGCCTCTTACAGGGCTCCCCGGCACAGGTCTGAGCAGGACCTTAAATCAGGGCCCTACTATTCTGCGGTCCAGGAGGAAGTCGGGAAGCAACGAGGTCTTTGATGGTAGGGCCAGAATTAGGGCAAGGCAAGGAGGTGCCCAGGCACAAATGGAAGGCGGCCCTTGTTGTCAGTGCCAGCCCTGTGCTCACACGACCCTGAAACTGAGCACCTCCTCAGATTTCGCAGGGGAGGCCCTTCCCGTGCCTCACCCAGCCGTCATCTCCCCCTTCGAGCATCCTCTCCTCCGTTGCCCAGACCCTGGCTGCTCAAGGCTCCTCCCTGAGGCTCCTCGCCCCTCTTTAGCCCCTTTCGTGACGTCCCTCGGGGTCGGCCACGTGCTGAGGCCCTTGTTCTGCTACTTGCTAACCGGAAAACTGCCCCAGGTGAATTTCACAGTCACAGTGGGGAGGGAGGTGCTGGGGGCTCACACGCGCGCTCGTGCCTGGTGACTTGTGTTTCCACACGGCCCATCTGGAGTCAACGCCTCACTCCAGCATCGGGTTCCGAGGGTGGGATTTCAAGCTCTGTGCGAGGCTGACAGGGCAGCTGGAACCTTAAAACCCAGTTTCCCAGCCGGACCTGCACCGGGAAGCAGCCTGGCTCCTAACCCAGGAATGATTACGATTGCCCCAAAGGCCTGGGACATAAGCCAATGGAAACCCAATTCAGTTCAGCTGAGGTTTTTTTTTAATTGAATTATAATTGGTTAAAAATGTTGTGTTAGTTTCTGCTGTACAGCGTAGTGATTCAGTTTTACAGGTTTTTCATTCATTTTAGGTTATTACAAGCTATTGACTATAGTTCCCTGTGCTGTACAGGAGGACCTTGCTGTTTACCTACTTTGCACATAGTAGTTTGTATCTGCTAACCCCAGACTCCCACTTTATCCGTCCCCTCCTTTCCCATTAAGTAACCATTAAGTTTTTTTCTGTGTCTGTGAGTCTGTTTCTGTTTTGTAAATAAGTTCATTTGTGTCATTTTTTTTTAGATTCCACATATAAGTGATATCGTGTGATATTTATCTTTGTCTGATTTAACTTCACTTAGTATGATCATCTCTAGGTCCAGCCATGTTGCTGTAAATGGCATGATTTCATTCTTTTTTATGGCTGAGTAGTATTTTTTCATCCAGTCACCTGTCGATGGACATTGAGGTTGTTTCCACATCTTGGCTGTTGTAAACAGTGAGTTCAGCCAAGCTTTACTGAGCACCTACTACGTGCAGGACTATGAGGATAGCCATAAACAGGAAGGAGCACCTGCCTCATTCTAGAGTCATTTCTACAGGTGACTGTCTCCCCATCAGACCAACAGTTTCCCAGGGCCAGGGGCCTTTTCTCACTCCCTTCCATGCCACACCCCACCCTCTGCCCCCTGCAATCTCAGCCACAAGCACAGTGGCTCTGGCACGGAGGGAGGGCTCTGTGACGTGCATTTAACTAGATAGGACTGAATTCAATAGCTGGAGGCTCTCTCTCGTCCCAAACAAGGAGGTAGATTGAGGATGCAGAGACACGCAGGGAGGACCACGGAGGGGTTGTCAGCCAAGAATCAGGGGGCTGCCCAGGAGCTGGGAGCAGGGTGGAGAGCCACCTCATAAGCCAGCCTCTCCTTGGGACACATTGGACCCCTCACCCTTCACTCCCTACTTCCTGGGCAGACACTGTTTCCTGCTTCTTAACTGAGACTCTCTTTCCTTGCCCAGTCCCCTAGAAGATCCCCCAGAGCGTGAGGTTGGAGACCTGGAGTCATATTCGAAATATTTCATAACCAGCAAGGCGGAGGTGCCAACCAGTCAGAGGAGACACAGCACTAGACCGCACCCGGGAGGCCCTGCCGTGCCTGTCATTAACCCTTTTATTGTTCATTCATGGGGAGATCCAGGGGTCCTGGGGAGGAGTGAGGGGTGGGGGTACCCCCAGGGGCACTGAGACTCAGTCTTTTCAGAATAGAGCCATCCATCCTGGGCATGCTGGCCGATGTTAGCCTCATCACAGCTGGAAACAGCCTATCCTGACTGTGATCTTTTCCCCCTGTGCAGATAAACTTACAGAGAAAGAATTCATTGAGGGGACCTTGGCGAATAAGGAAATTCTGCGACTGATCCAATTTGAGCCACAAAAAGTGAAGGAGAAGTTGAAGGAAAAGAAACCCTGATGTCAACTGCTCAGGTCTCCTCCCCTCTCCCCGCCATTCACACAAACACACGTGTGCACACACCCCGGGGGCCGGGAGAGCCTCCAACCCGCAGCACGGTAAACCCACAGCACAGCTCCCTGCCAAACGGAAGCGTCTTTAGCGATTCACTGGTCCCACCTTCCCTCTGTGTCTAGCGTCCCGCCCGCCCTACCTGCCCGCCTCCCCTCCCCCCGCCCGCCAGCCCAGGCCTCCCTGATAATCCCAGGATTAGGTCACAGGAGCCCCAAATATCAGTCCCTGTGTAAGCTGCTTTGTGGACTGTTGGGTAAGCAGGTTCCAATAAATGCAAGAGGAGCTGGGCACATGGCTGACTGGTCGTTCTTGAACCAGAAAAGGAGATGAGTTGTCGGTTCAACCTCAAAGACTGGAATGCGTGGCCACTGCAGTCCTAGGCCAGGGTGCGGGGACTGCGGTGGCGGAGGAGACAGACTTGGCCCTGCCCTCCTGCGGCTCAGGGTGCACAGGGGACTGCAGACCTTGAAGACGCCCTTACTGGCGATGCAGTTACCATGGAGACAAGCAAAGCAGTGTGGGAAGAAACAACAGGAGGGGCTGACCTGTCCAGAGGTCAGGAAAGGGGTTCCGGATGAAGAGGCATTTAAATGAAGACCCAGTGGACTGGGCTGGGGGAAAGGTGAGGATGGGGAAACTGTGTCTCCAAGACCCTGAGGCAGGAAAGAGCATTTCAAGTTCTGGGACCATGAGAAGGCACGTGTAGCCGGAGAGCAGAGGGAGGAGGGAGAGCAAATTGTGAGTTAAGCCTCCAAGGCAGGCAGGGGCCAGACCATGCAAGGCCTTCCCTGCAGCCCATGGGAAGACCCAGCATTACCGTGGGGCTAGTGGGTACTACTGCGGGGTTTGAGGCAAGGGGGGTATGTGTTTGTCAGAAATCCCTCTGGCCGGTGGAAATAAATCAGAGGGGCCAGACTGGGGGCAGGGAGCCTGAAGGTCACTCTCTCATAGTTGCCCAGGTGGCCCCAGGCCAGGGTACCAGCAGTGAGATGGAGAGAACGGGGCCAACTCTAGAGATGTTTAGAAGGGAGAATCCACCTGGAGGACCCAGGAGTCATAACCTAAATAGCACGTCTTCTGGGAGCATAAGGTGGCTGGCATCCTGTACAGCTGTAGGGTACTCTGTGAAGTACACTCTGTGAAGATGCTAAGAGAACAGTGTAAAGTCCAACTTGACTGAAGAGAAGAGGAAGAGGTAGGGGTGGTAAGGAACCATGTCAAGACCCTTCCAGATGCAAGGAACAGAAGACCCAACACCGGTTGTGGCACAAAGATTATTGACTCACGCAACAGAAATTCCCGGAGTAGCACCAGCTTTGGGCCAGGCTTAATCCAGGGGCTGCAGCAAGGTCTCGGGGCTCCTTCTCCCTCTCCTGGTTCTGCTTCCTGCTGTGGAGGCTCTATTCCCAGCCAGGCTTTTTCCCCAAGGGGCCACCAGCCAACCCAGGCTTATTACTTCATGGTTCCAATTTCAGTGAAAAAAAATTCTTTTTTGTCTAGAGTCCCAAAGTTCCAGGACTGTCTCTCATTGGCTCTGATTGGCTATACGCCCAACCCTGACCCGGTATCTGGTGCCAGGAGGATGTCATGCTCAGGCTGGCCAAGCAGATTTTCAGATTTGAGGGTAGAGTTGGAACCACTCAAACTTCATGGACTGAGAGTGGGAGATGTGTGATTTCCAAGAGGAAAATGCTGGTGCTGTTAGTCTGAGAGAAGTGGATTGTAATAATAGGTGTCCACGACAGAGACTTTGGGGAAGTCATTTCACACCTCTGAATTTCTGCTTCCTCATGTGCGTGGAAACTCAAGGGCAGAAGTGGCCTCATCAAGAACAATGACCCAAACTGCTCTCACATGGTCCCAGCCTGTTGTGTGGTGGCTCTTGGGTATTTCTTAGCGTCCCTAGGAGGTGTCCTCTACAGAGTCGCCAATAGGTGTCTCAGTGCCAGGGGCCGTTGCTGCCACCGGGCACCACATTCCCACCACAGCCAGGCTACTGCGTTCCTGACATGCCCGAGCTGTGTGCTGGGCTGCTGGTGAGACTTCTGGTCTCACCAGCCATCAGTGTTTCTTGAAAGTTTCCCAGGTAAGTGCAATGCCAGGATTGAGACTCACCAGCTGGATCTTCAAGGAAACAGCAAAGTGAATAATTTAGAGAGTAGTCTAGAAGAAGGGAGACAGTTGTCCTCCACCCTTTTGACCTCTGACCTCTGCTCCCCTCCCCTCCCCTTCTGCCCACTCCTCTTGGTCCCTGAGACAGTGGACCACCAGGTCCCCAGGCTTAATACCGCAGCTCTTTTCCCCACTTCTGGCCCCAGACTCTCCAGGGGTGGAGACCTGCAGCCCCAGTGAGAAACCAACATAAAAGAATCAACAATACAGATCAACTTCAATAAACTGGTTATTTTAATTATTAGGAGAACAAGAGCAAGCAGGGTGTGTGTGCGCCACCCCATTTGTAGAGGGGGGAGAATATATTTACAAATGCTTTTTTTTTTTTTAAAGTTCCTTCTATCAGTGACCAGGTCCTAGATAACTGACCCCCAACAGCATCCAATGCTCCCGAGACATTTCTGTCTTGTCTCATTTGATGAATGTGTTCTAAGCACCTGCTCTGAATACAAGCTGGGAATACGAGACGCCCCAGCTTTCCAGGAGCTAATGGGCTGATGAGAAATGGCAGGGATATTTGCAGAAAAGAAAAGTGAGAAGGATGCATATTTTAATGATTGAACTACAGACAATCTGGACGCTCCCAAAAAGCTTTTACTTTATTACATACTTGCCTAATGTCATTGCTTCCGTATCCCCCGGTGCAAAGCAGAGGCAGGACTGGGGCAAAGGCAAGATGGGCACTGGCCTCTGGAGCAAAATTTAGTTTTGACCTTCAGGAGCCAAAAAAAACTCAGTAATCAAGATAAATATTCTGATGCAATCATTTAAAAATAAAAATTAATCTTAAAATGTCCATGATGAGCAAAATATCAAAACTGTAAATAGTGAGGACCAGACCCTGCATTTGCATCTCATGGCCTCACCTGCCCCACCCTCCTCCCAGCCCTGGTTCCAATAAAATGTTATTTTTATAAATGCCCCATAGGCTGTAGTTTGCAGATTTGATTTTTTAAAATATTGCATTAAACTGTTACTTATCTTGACAATGGAGGGGTTTTTTTCAGTACTCTCTTAAATTTTGCATCCCAAATTCATCACTTGCCTTGCCCTCGTCCCTGCCCAGATGCAATTTGTTCTTGGCAAGAGAGTTGCCAGGTGAAATACAAGATGTGCAATGAGATTTGAATCTCAGAGAAAGCACATCGCATGGGACATACTATACTTATGGCTACAGTTATGGGCTATACTTATACAACGACATTACTCATTTATCTGAAATTCAAATTTAATCGACTGCTAAATCTGGCAACCTTGCTTGATAGTATCATATCACCCCCTCCCCCTAACATAGGGCAGCATTTGGTTCCATGACAACACACCACCCACCCACATACACATACTTTTACATACTGTAACAGCCACACTTCTGAGCACTGACACCCTGTTTCCAGAGAATGTTCCTCCCTTGATCTTCCTCAGCCTCTAGACTTACAGTTTCAGCCACTGAGCCTGTCCCTGGTTGCCTGGGTCCTCCTCAGTCTCCAGAAGCACCCTGCACTCCATCAGCAGAACGGGTCCTCAAGGCCGCCTGGGCGTGTCCAGATCAGCCCCAGTCCTTGCATTTCCCCTGGGCCCCCTCCAGCTTTCAGCACCCGTCCCCATCAGAGGAGTCGGAGTCTTACCGGTGCGGACTCAGTCAGGGAGAGCAGTGGGCAAACCTCCCAGAGCAGGAGGTACAGCCGCCCACGTACCAAGGGCAAACCAAGAGAACAGTAGGCAAGGCAGGCTTGAAGAAGCTGAGCTCGGAAAGGCCGGTGGAACCAGAAAGCAGAGGAGATGACCAACGGCAACCTTCACAGGAGCCCTGGGAGCAGGGCCCAACCCTCAGAGGAAGGATGGAGCTGTTACGGATCAGATAGAACTTCTACGGCCCACGGATGAGAACTGAGATGCAGAGAGGAAGGAAGGACTTGACAAGAGAGGAAGAGGAGAGAAGGAAAGGAGTGGGCTCTGGTGGGCGATGTGGGGTCCACACCATCAGAGGAAGGCGTGCGTCTCACCGCTGACGCACCGGCCGTATCCCGCCATCTGCCGGCTCAGAGGGCCTTCTAGCTCCTGCACACCCTGCCCAGTGTGGGCTTGCATCCGGATTACCTGGGATGCGTGCTACACAATTCCCATGGCCCCGGACACAGTCTCTTAGAATCTCTGCCATGAGTCAGGCTCTGCATTTAAGTCGCTTTGCAGGCAGTCCTTGGACACCTTGAACTCGACTTCAGATACACACCTTGCACTGTGAAGGGTGAAGGAAGGATGGCGGTTGGCCTGTTTCACAGCGGACATCTCCCTGTGTCCTAGGGCTCCATTCACTTGAATGTAGGGCCAGCCCCCGAGGCTGGGGGTCATTCTAGAAAGCACACCTGTCGGGGTGATGAGGATGATGAGGGCAGGCAGAAGCAGTGTGTTTGCGCAGCCTCTGCCACACAGAGCAGAAGAGCCAGGAGACGGATGTGTCAGTGTGGGCGGGATGCACGGGAGGACACGGACTCTGCTCCACAGCAGCATCATCTGGCTTGGCCGCCTCCGTCCCCGCTGGTCTCAGGAGTCCCCCGGGAGCCAGAGCCGAGCCAGAGCGGGGCACTCCTGCCTAGATCTCACTCTCCTCGAGAATCTCCTCCATGGTGTGGGCCAGGGTGAAGTCCCCCTCGCTGCTCTCGGACAGGCTGCTGCCCCGGGGCCAGGCGGCGTGGCCGCGGACGGGGCGGGGCGCCCACCTCCCCCAGGCCCTCCACAGTCAAGTGCAGGAGCTGCCTGCTGCCGGACGAGGGCTGCACCTTCCCCAGCGTCCCGGCGCCGGTCCCCTCCGAGAGCTTCTTGGGACATTTCCCCAGGAATCGGAAGTTCTTCTCCAGGACCCAGGCTCTGCAGCCCGAGTGGTGGGCCAGCAGGAAGCGGGCCCACTGCTTCCGCAGCTCGGCTTTCACCTGCCAGGTGAGGAGAGGGCAGGGTTACTGTCTTGGAGCCAATGCACCACGTGTCCACCCAGCAAATATTTCTCAAGTGTCCTCTCTGGGCCACCCTTGGGAAACCTACCTTCTCACTGGGGGAAACAAGCAAAGAGAAGCAAACAAATGCATGTGAGCAGAGCAGGTGGGAGTGACACCTGGAGGCTGTTAAACAGGACAGTGGGGTAAGAGACAAAAATGTGAGAAACGGCACTCAGAAAAGGACTGTGTTGAGGTGGCATCTGAGACCTGCCTGGCAGATAAGGGGTCCCTGCGTGAAGATACAGAAGAGGCAGCAGTGAGCGAGGCGGAAGAGGTGTTGCTGCCCAGAAGCTTACATTCTAGTGGCAGGAGACAGAAATCCATATTTAAACCTGGGGTGGAGAGAGGGGACCATGAAAGAGAGCCAGAAAATTTCCACCAACTCCTAAAGTCAGGAGAAAACTGCTCGGGCCTCTGCCTGCCCCCCCCCCCCCCCCGCTTCAAGCCTGTTTCCCAGGGTGCACAGAGCTGGCTGGGGCTAAGCTATAATATAAATAATAAAAATAATCATTGTTACCAGGCATAGGACCTTTCCCAGGCATGCCCAGGGCAACACTGTGTGGTAGGGACAGTTATTATTCCCATTTTACAGATGAGGAAACTGAGGCTCAAAGAACTACACTGACCTGACTAACTCAGAGCTCCTCAGTAGGTGAGTCGTGGCTTAAATAGATTTCTGGACACCAGGGTTCCAGCTGGTTCCCTCTGTCACACTCTGATCCTCCCAGCGTGGCTCCAGCGGGGCCAGGTTTGGGTTCTGGCTTTGCCGCACATCCCAGTACCTTTCCCCACCGCTCTAAGCTGCCTCCTGCTCTCTCTGCTGGATGCCCACGGCACATGCTGGCCACTGCACTTCCCCCCATGGCGCCATCATGGACGCGGGAATCCCCGGGGACTGTGGGACGCCAGCCCCAGCCTCGCAGGAGCCTAGGGTGACAGCGTGGGAAACATACCTCTCCGTTGGCAAAGCAATACTGCAAGGCCACGAGTAGTCCCTGGAATGGAAGTAAGAGGGGCATGAAGCTTGACTTGGTAGAGGTGTCTGGGGGTTACTTGGAAAGTCCTAAAGTCACCCTTGTCCTAGGAGCCCCTACAAGAGGCAGGCAGCTACCTGCCAGAAGTAACTGCAGTTAGTCGTGTTCTGTGACTAACCATACAGTGACTGAGTCACTGTTAACTCAGGTTTCCACGGGGTGTCCTCATTAGCACCCACCACCCATATCAGCCTAGATGTTTGCTTAGGTGCTTACAGGTCAATGATGATTAGACCCTAAATTCTCATTCATTCAATTATATAAATACTGTACAAGGTAACTGATTTCTACCTGTCCACAGTGGGCAATGGCTAATTTTTTTTTTTTTTTTTGGTTTGTTTTTTGCTTGGCTTGCATCCTTTCCTTTTGGAAACTGACCCTCTCCTACTCCCTGGGCTTCTGGCAAGGCTGTCAATCATGTGGTCTTCACGTTCCAGGGTGGCCATGACCACTATAACCAACCCCAATGGGCATGTGACCCGAGCAGGGCCCATCTGAGTTCTTTTCACCGTGAAAGAAGAGAAGGCTGCACCGTCTTCCCTGTGTTTGCCAGCTTTACAGTCAAAGTTAGCCTGGAGATGCTCAAGGGCATATTCCCAGCTACACGGAGAGAGCCCGACTGAGGGTAAAGCCAGCGCAGAGAAAAGCAGAGCCTGGAGATGCTCAGAGACAGATTTCTGATGATGTTCTTTGAGTCCCTGGATCCAGTTATGCCTGATCCTGGACTTTTCACTTTTGTGAGATCACAGATACCCCTTTCTCTTGTCAGAATATTCCTCTTGCAAAGATAGATCATGCCATGCCAGTGGGTTCCCATCACACTTAGATTCAAATCTAACATCCTAACCACAGAAGGAGCTCAGGTGATGTGGGCTTGTGTCCGTCTTACTGACTTCATCTTGTACCACGCTGCCCCTCGGTCGCCACATTTCAGGCATGCGGGCCCTCTGGCTGCCTCCAGCATCTCAAGCTGATGTATTAGGATGTTGAATAACTAAGTGGATCCAAACAACAGATTTGTCATCTCACATACTTCCTATGGGCTAAGAATCTGGCCATGGCTTAGCTGGGTATTCTGACTCACGGTCAAGATGTTGGATGGAACTTCGGGCATCTGAAGGCTTGACTTGCTTCCAAGGTGACTCACGTGCCTGGCAAGTTGGTGCTGGTTGTTGGTGGGAGACCTCTGTCCCCTCAACTAGAGCTTCTTGGGTGTCCTCATGATATAGGAGCTGGCCTCCCCTAGAGGGGGTGACCCAAGTCAGCAAGGTGGAAGCTGCGACTCGTTTTTTATGTCCTGGTCTCAAACATCACATGCTTTCATGTCCACAATACCTTAACGGTCACCCAGCTCAACTCTACTCAGCGTAAGAGGGAGTGACTCAAGGACCTGAAAACCAGGAGGCAAAGCTCATTGGGGGCCATGTTGGAGACTGGCTACTGTAACTCACTTCTTCCTCGGGTCCCTTCACACGTCCTGTTTTCTGGACCATTCTCCCCTCATATCTCTGCCTAACTGGCTTTTCAAAATTCAGGTCTCAGCTCAAAAATTCCCTAAAAGAGAAGTCTTTCCCGACCACTCAAGTTTGGGTAGCCATTCCAGTCGCTATCGCAGTCCTCCATTTTATACTCTTCAGGATACAAATAACCAGAATTGTTATTTATTTGCCAACTTGGTTATTATCCGTCCCTCCCCGCCCCCACCTTCCCCAACCAGACCAGCGCCTTTATCTGGTCTTTTCACTGCCAGATCCCCAGCACCCGAAACAAACGCCTGGCACATAGTAGGAGGTCAACAGTATTTGTTGAGTGAATGAGTGAACGAATGAATGAATTGAGTTTCTGTCACTTATGACTAAAAGAGTCTTGCCTTGTACAATGTCAGGCCATTTCTAAATTACGACAGGACAACCTCCTTTGTTCTCTTCCTGGAACTGTGGGCACGAGTCACAACAAACATGAGGCCACATTTATATGGCGTGTCTGTTCACAAAGCATCCACGTTGGGGAAGTTTCGACCAAGGGGTAATCTCTTGAGGTTGCAAACATTTTCTGGATGTGCTGCTTAACCACCAGAGGTCTGGAATCAAAGACGCCTCGTTAATGTTTGTTTCCATTGTTTTCCCAGACTCTTCTGCATCCTAATTTGTTAAATAGCCTCCTGTGGCAACCTATGAGCCATGGCTTTCCCTGGGACGCGAGGGTCAGTGGGACTCAGGCTGTGTGTCTGATATATTGGCGCTAAATCTGTGTGCAGGACCCAAGGACGTGAGTGTTTATGGGAAGAATCTCGTAAAATGCCAGGACTCACAAAGAAAGGACACATTTCCAAATCAAGAGTGAAGCTCACAGTGCAGACTGACCCTTCCATCTCTCTCGACAACATTTCTCTCACCCTCTGTAGCTAGTAAGGGGGGTTTGGTCCTGGGAAAGGAGCTGAAATTGAAAAGGAATTATAAAATGTGGCTCTGGGGGAAGATTTTTATGCTCCTTCTTACGGAAGCCAGAGAGTTCCACGCTGGCTGTCACATGTGGGGATTCTGTCCATGAGTGTGGAATTTTCCTTGTCTCAGGCACCTTTATTCCATGGTGATTGCTCCTGGACGGGGGTGCGGTGGTCCAGGTCACCATTCTCAGACACACCATCTCCTTGGAGGGTCCCAGCTGCCCTGCACAGTTGGCAGCGCAGGTGTTATTTGCCTCTGGGCATATGAGGTTAGAAGAGGAGGGTTTTCAGGGAGCCAGAACTCTTGCGCCTGAGTTGGCTAAAATAGGATTCCACAGCACAAGCATGTCTTTCTCTTCTTTGGGTTCTTGATTCATGGTTTGAGGAATGTCCTGGAGTCTGGTAGAGGTCTCCTACCAAAGCAAGTGTGAAGGGAGTGGTCCCATGAACGTAAGGTTCTCACGTCATGTGTCACCAGCACGTGGCAGTCCCTCCAAAGGTCCCTCGACAGCAGGAAGCTGGTGAGACTCTCCATGCAATCAGCCCTTGGGAGAGTGAAGGGCCCCCAAAGTAGCAAGGAAAGGACCAAATGGTCCCGTGTGGCAGCTGCTCTCCAGAGATGGCCCCAAGGATCCCTCCCCTCCCTGTAGGCATGTGATGCTCCTCACATCGAGACGTGGACCTTATTCCCCTCTCCCTGAATCTGGGGCGACCTTGTGACTCCTTCTACCAGCACAACGTGGTGGAAGTGACATCTGGGACTTCCTGAGCCTCTGCCTTGAGAGGGTTAGAAGTGCCTGCTTCCTCTCTCTCATAACACTTGCTCCTGGGATGCCCTGAGAGTCCAGCTGCGGTGCAGGATAGATGGAGAGGCCCCATGGAGGACAGCTGAGGCTCTCTCATTGATAGCCTCAGCAGAGCTCCCAGCCAACAGCGCAGGTCAACGACTGACTAGCCATGGGAAGGAGCCATCTTGGATGTTCCGGCCCAGTCAAGCCTTCAGATGTTTGCAGCCCCATTCAAGGATTACGTGTATCAAACGGATCACCTTGCTGAGTCCAGACACCCAGGCTCACAGCATCATTAAGGATAATGACATGGTTACTGCTTCAAGCCATGAAGTTTGGGGGTAGCTTGTGGCAGAGTAGTGGACAACCAAAACCTGCTCCCTCACCAGAGGAGTCTGATGGGCTCGGATTCATTCTCAGAAATCTGTCCTGCAAAGCTCTGCGTGAGTGCCTGATCTTCAGCTAGCCTTGGGTGTGGGAGGTCAGCTGATCCAGGAGTCACGTGACCGACCAAGCCCTCAGAGGAAAAAAGACCACCAGATACACCAGAAAGAACAGCTGTAGCTTTGTGTTTTGTTGTTGTTTCTAATTTGGGATTACTTTTTAAAGAAGATTAAGGTCAAGCAACAGAGGAAACCCAAATTACTAAGCCTTAGTCTTTGAAATCCCCCAGAAGATTGAAATAAATTAAACATGGTTTCAAAATGAAGAAAGTTACCCGTGGGTCCTCTGTCTCGGTTCAAAGCCACATCAGGTCAGCTCTACCAGAAGGAAAAAAGAGCCATGGTCCAGCTGCCCAGCCCGTAACCCAGGCTCTGTCTCCTTGGCCTTTGGTGTGTGTGCAGAGGTCAGGCACGTTTTCTTCCCTCCGTCCACAGAATCTCAGTTCCTGACCCTGCTTGGTGACAGTGGCTTTCAGACCCTGATATAAGGAACCTGGTGTCTCCTGGTTCTGTCCCTCAGGGGCACCTGAGAGGCACCATTGCACAGTGGTTCCAACAAGGGCTTAATCTCTGAATGCAAATCTCATCTCTTACTTACTTCCTCGCATTATTTGCAAATTCTCCTCTGCGCTTCAGGCCCTTCATCTTTAAAACTGTAGAATAATTGCTCCCTTACAGCGGCAGGTGTGAGGGGTCAGTGCAATTTATTTTGACCCAAATAAAGCCGCTCCAGCCAGCCTCAGCCTCTCAAGCCTTCGACGTTTAGGCCCCAGACCCGTGAGCGGGGAGTGATCTAGGAGGTCCAGCCCCAGTAGCCATCACATGGAGCCCAGGTGAGACAGCCCTACTGGTCCCACCTGGATTCCTGACCCCCAGAATCGTGAGAAATAGAGTATTGTCATTTTAATCTGCTAAGTAATGGATAACACCTGAGGCAATGGATAACCAAAACACCTAGGTACCTGAACTAGGAGGTAAGCTGGCCTCCTGGTTCTGGTTTCAGCCCCGACACATCTGTCAAGTTTCAAGACCCTCTTGGCCTCTGCTCACTGGTTCCTACCCAAGTTGTGTTGTGTTCTGAGAGTGTAAAGCACAGACAACGTTCATTCTGCCCAAGCTCTGCAGAGAACCCGGCAAAAAATAGGCACTTAATAAAAGGCTTCATGTTGACACTCACAGTTAATATGATCGTGAGTCACACGAACTCTTGGAGGGCAGGAAACAAACCACTTTTCCTTTCCTTGTCATTGAGTCATGCTGGCAGGATTAAGGCGACACTTCCATCTACACACCCTTCAATGCCAGAGGCCCTCGCCGATAAATCCTGCTGATGCGAGAATCTGTTTCTAACCGTGGGGTCTCCCAATGCTGAATCTGTTTAGGTCAAGGGCAATTTGTTTTCTCCAAAACCAAGGCATCCTTGTTCAGATGTCTACTTACGTGGAAGGAGCTCAGAGTCAACTGAATGAAGAGTCGGATAAGTTTGGAGAATCCTTCCACTTGATCGTCAGTGATGAAAGAGAAGAGAATCTCGTGAACACCCAGTAAGGGAATGAGGACCAGCGTTGACTTGGCCAGTCTGCAAACAACAACCCAACCGCTGTCAGGAGGGCACACGGGGAACAGGCAACATTTCCTTCTCTCCTGGGCGTCCTTTACTGTAGCCCTTATCCTGCCGACAGCGGGTTTTCCCACTTGTCTGCTTGTCTCAAGGAATGCCTCAAGGACCAGTGTGGTCTTGGTCACTGAAGCATCCCCACACCTGCCTCATGGAAGATGCTCAGAGCACATGGATTGAATGAATAAATGGATGAATGAATGAATGAATGAGTTCCCCCACGTAGATTATGATATACCTACAGACCCTAACGTTTTGCCTGATGGGTAGATTGCCATGCCCATGGCTGTCACCCTGGGACGCCACGCCCCTTCCAGGTTTGACACGTCTCCGATCACCTGGCTAGCCAGCGAGTCTCCACCTCTTTCTCTTTCCAGACTTCCTGTGTCAGGGCTCTACTGAGCCTGAGAAGGGAAAGAAAGTGACTTGCCCAGGGTCACACCCCTACTAAGTGGTACATCCCAGCCTGGAAGCTGGGCTTCAGACCTCGCACTCAAGCCTTGCACCCTCCAAGCAAGACTTCACCATTTGCCCGCAGGCTGCCCCTCAACCCTGGTGACAGCGAAGGCAGCAGGAAATGAGACACTGATCCTTCCCCATAAAAAAGCACTGTGTGGAAGGTCACTGTTGTATACACTCTACACGAAAAAGACAAACATTCCTTGGTACCACCCACGTGCAAACTGCACAGCTGGGGCCCAAACATTCCGCACCGCATGCCAGTGGTTCCCAAATAGGCTACCAGAATTCCTTATGGAGATTTTTAAATATATATATTTTTTATTGGTTGGATATATATATATCCTGGGAACGGGGATTTTGAAAGACCTCCCCACTGGCCACGGCGTCAGCAGCCACATTTGGGAACAACTGCTCTCTACCACTGAGCTGCTTCTCAATTTAAAACTAACTCCATTAGCAAAGGTGACTCACATTCAGGGCATAAACAAAGCTACTGTCTGATACACATTGGGGAAAAAAGAATTTAAATGTAATGATTTTTTCTTTTTTAGCCCAAGTCACTTGTCTTAAAGGGCCAGAGTAGGCCAGAGTCCCTCCCCACTGAATACAAGTCCCCTGGAATCAAAGATGCGGACACAGAGGGGGTCATCAGCCCCTCCTGGGCGGTATCTCCAGGAAGGTTTAACTCTATCCGAGAGGAAGCGCTGACCACGAATCCTGTGTCTGTCAGAGTCATTTCAATGCAATGTTGTCAATGAAACAGAAAGCCTCACCTTTGTGTCCTAAAAGGACCTCAAGCCAGTAAGAGTTGAGCAGGAGTCACCAAGGAACAGGGACTCTACCTGAGCACGTGGGCTGAGTGTCCCAGGGCCTTGGTGGTCAAGGGGAGGCCGAGCAGTGGGGAGTCTGAGGCACGGGCCCCAGTTACGTGGTCCTCCTGGGCCGACCTCACATCCGCTTCCACGCCCAGGGCCACCTAACTGCGCTCCCGAGGAGAGACTATTCAAGGGTTTGGGGTTTTGTTTAATTTCCAGGAGTGTTTTAAAACCCTCTAGCTGAACGGTTGCAAAGTGGCAACCATGGGCTATTCGGCCTGCAGACACTTTCTGCTTATGCTAGGCAGTGATTTTTGTCATTGGCACCATCTTGGAAAACAAGGAGATTTCAAGCAAAGGTGTCCACATTTCCAGCTTCTTTGGAACAGGGAGATCTGGCCACTCTGGGCCCCAGTTGCTGCTTGGCAATCGTCGGCTACAGGCTTTAGAGGGGCCACGTGCTCTCCAACCCTGACCAGCCTGCTGGTCTTTGCAAGTGTGTGAGTCTACGACCCTTGCTCTGGGCCACCCGGACATGCACTTACATACTTACATGCAGACCCATGTCTTATCAACTTAGTCTTGGGGCCAGGCTATGACTTTTTTTTTTTTTTTTTAATGGAGGCGCTGGGGATTGAACCCAGGACCTTGTGCATGCTAAGCATGTGCTCTACCACTTGAGCTACACCTTGCCCCCCTGACATATTTTTTAAATAAACTTTTTATTTTAGAATAATTTTAGATCTGTAAGAAACTAGCAAAGACAGCATAGAGTGTGCCCACATCCCCTTCACTGAGTTTCCCCTAATGTTGAAATATTACACGGCCACCGAACCTTTGTCAAAACTAAGAAAGCAATGTTGGCATGTGACCAATACCAATACTCAGACTTTATCTAGATTTCAACCAGTTTTCCCACTAAGGTCCTTTCCACGTGCCAGGATCCAATCCAAGATCCCACATTTAGCATGGGATGATTTTTAAATAACCATATTTTGCCCAATATTAATTATATTTAATATTAATCATATTATTTTTATTGCTAATATTTACAAATAAAATCAGCAAAATATTTGAAATTTAATATCCAGTGTTAAAGAATTTTTTTTGAAGAAATGTAAATTATACAAACTTTCTGGAAGGTAATTTGGAACTAAACATCAAAATCTTTTAAAATATTGACATCCTTTGACCCAGAAATCCAAATTCTTGCAGCTTATTTTATGAAAAGAAGGAATAACCATCTTTTTATGAAGTTCTGGGCCATTTTCATAACTGCCGCCTCGCTGGGTGGATGTCAGAAGGGACTTCCCACTCCTCATCTCATTCTCAGCTCTCCTTAGACAAAGTACTATGTGTGTCGCTGTCCACATGAAAATCCCTAAATATCTATAGCAGCTTCCTCTTAGGGACTGTGTTTACGCCTGTTTTTCATCTATAGTCATTTGTTTATTTAAATGGTTTAGTTTATTGCAGTCGTTTAGCTATTCAACAAATATTTATTGAGCATCTCTCTGGGCATATGAGCAAGTAAGTGAGAGAGGAGGGGCTGGGGTCTAAGGCAGCAGGACGTGGGGACAGTACCTGTGTCCTGGGCTCAAACCCCAGCGCCGCCAGTTACTAGAGATGTGGCCTTGGGCAAATCATCTCACCTCTCTATCTGTGAAAATGAGGATTGTACTACTAATAATAGAATGTGAAATGTTAAAATAATAAAAGTATTATTAATGGTAATTCCTGACAGTGCCACTGTCAGGATTAAATAACATGTCATTGTAAGAACTAAATAACCTTAGAATAAATGGTACCTGATACAGGATGCATGATCAATAAAATTTAGCTATCACTATTTTTATTTTAAATAATTTTATAGTTCTTTTTTAAAATTAAAAAAAACTTTTTTATTGGAGGTACAGGGGATGGAATCCAGGACCTCCTGCACGCTAAGCATACTGTCTACCCCTGAGCCACACCCACCTCCCAGCTATCACTATTTTTACAGAAGACATCCCTGCCCTCAAGTTGTACACAACCTCAATGACTTGGATAAATAATTTTACTTCCATCTGTGACATTTTTCATCTTCAGCTGCCTACCAGAACGTCCTTTCAGGGGTTTAGCATGTTAAGAAATGATTCTCCTTCATATGTTTAAGAGTTCTGCCCCACGGGTCACATGGAAAGCTAAGATCATTTATCTAGGAGACAGCCATTCTGTGCTGGGAACCACAAAGAGCAGAGAAGCTGAGGGCCCACTGGTGTCTGTCCACAGTCCAAGGGCACTGCTTTCCCTCCAGGCTTGGCTCAGTGGTCCCTCTCCAGACCAGGCAGCTGGGCTGGTTACAGTTTCTCCCCTTGAAAGGTAGAAGCCTGGGGACAAGGGCCAGGACTCCAGAAGGTTCTCCAGCTCCTAGCAACTTGCCTCTCTGGCAAGTGTGTTTAATTTAAACTTTCCTGAAATATATTCCTGGAGAGGGGCCAAAACTACATTCTGAAAGTTCTCAAAATCTAGGAGAGTTGGAGACAGGCCTGTTCCTACCAGAGTTTGGACAAAATGGGCTGCCATTTTGCCCACTGCCCCTTCCTCCTCACCCTAGCAGGGGGCCCTAATGGAACATGTACATGGAGGGGGCTGTGGAAGAGGAGAACTTTCTAATGTAAAGGAGGGCAGTGTGAGCTGGGGTGCTCATGACGCACTGGGGTAATAGAAAGCAGCCCTCCCAGAACTTGGAAATGAGGGAGTTAGCACAGCCTAGATGGAAAAAATGGGCAAATGGGCTTATCAAAGCTAGCCCAGGGAGTAAAATAAGGCGGCCTGGGTGCATCCTAAGAGACAGAGCCCTCGCTTTTTCTTAATTAATAAGCATAAGCTTAGTGATTCAGATATATATTCTTTTTCTTGTCTGATTGCTATGGCTAGGATTTCCAATACTATGCTGAATACTAGTGGTAAGAGTGGGCATCCTTGTCTTGTTCCAGATTTTAGTGGATAATCAATTGTATTGCACTCTGCATGGAGATAGAATGAATAAACAGAAAACAGATGGGCAACCAAAATGGCAGGAAAAGTCACAAAGAAGCAGGAAGTTCTCAGGACTTACCCAGCCCTATGGGTGGAGACTCTGGGGGATGACCCCTCCCTCTCAACAGCCAGGGGCGCCACAGGGGAGTGGTGGTTTCTCAGGCCACCACAGTGACCCTTCAACACCAACCACTTAGATGACATGATCACCAAGCAGCATTCTGCGGACTGCTTTGGATTTCTGGATCTTTCGATGTCAACTTTATGAGGAGTGCAGGCACTAGAAGGACCCCTGCCGCCGCCCTACCCCCATCTTTCACAGACTCTAAGAATGAATAATTGTATAGTCTGGTCTGTGTATTAGTCTCTTGTGACTTCAGCTGGTATTTGTCAGCCCTCCAAAGTCTCAGCCACTCAGGGACACTGAGAAGTCACCAGGACAGTCCCCGGGTAAGGGCAGACTCGCCCAGGTGAGGTGTCTCACACTGGGAGGCCTCCAGGTTGGTAGGTACCCAGGTTCCTCTTTTTGAGCTTTTTCCTTGAATGAGGAAATGACAGGGGAAAGGAAAAAGGAGCCACCAGGTCCTTAGACTGTGGATGTAAGTCAGGGTTACTCTTTCTCTCCCCAGGATAGCTGGCCTGAGTCACTGCTCAGTCATGAAGATCTCCCCAGCATCCTAATTTACACTTGCCTAGATAATTGGCTCCCAATCAGGTGTGCACACTTCAGGGCTCTGCCAGGAAATCTGTTTGGTACTGGAAGAATATACAACAGAAGATAATAGAAGTTCTACGTAAGTTAATTTTTATCTATTCCTTGTAGTTGTCTTGTGTCGGTATTTACAATGTATGCACTCATTCAGTAGACCACATGTGTATGTGATGAGGTGACATCATTCTTTACTGACAGCGATGTGTGATTAGAAAAGCCTGGGAGTCACTGTCCTGGATAACTCTAGAGGAAAGGCAGGAAAGCCAGGAAAAGAGGATGTCAAGGCTGCTTAGAAACACATTTGCCATGGGCCGACCAGAAAATTCCATGCATTATTTCACTAGAGCATCTGGCTGCGGCCCCCGACTCTGGCTGTGTATCAGAATCTTCTGGGGATTCTCCTGTAAGAAGGTCACGTGGTGGGGTTCCTTCCCTCACGTACTGAGTCAAGTACCCTGTGGGGGGCTCACAAGTTGGGGCCAGCTGTCAGGTGATGCTTAAAGCAGCAAGGACGGAAAGCTACTATAGGGGCCGCTGTGGGTCTGCAGCTTGGGGACAGCCCCAGTGCTCCATGGTGGGCTTTGGGGGCACAAGATGGTGGGGTTTAGGCTCTCGGTCTGAGTGGAAAGTGGTGCCTTGGCATTCGTCTGCCCCGTTTCTGTCTCCTGCCGTCTCCTGCTGGGTTTTGGTGGTGCCTGGGTGTCCCCGGCCCCTGGTTAGGGAGAGGGCTGCCCTGCCTGAACGGGCCCACGCAGCAGACAAGAGAAGCCCGGCTCTTGGCCTTGGGCCTCCACCCTCAGAGAGCAGTGAGAGGCTGAGCCTTGGGAAAAGGGCCAACGAGGCTGTCGGCCACTTGGAGACTCGGCCAGAGGCGCCAAGAAAGTCGGCGTAGCTCTGTGCGGTCCAGGCCGGCCCAAGTGCCCCAAGGCTCGGGGGTTTTGTAAGGTATTTGAGCCAACTATGGTACATACTTGCCCGGCCCTCAGCTGTGTGTGTTTTCCCTTCTGGAATTCCTGGGGGGAGAGTTTTAGGAAGACAAGATGTGGGGTCTGGAAACCCTGGGTAAATACCAAGCACCACATCCGACCACACCGAGCCACTTGTGCCTCTGACCTCCTTTAATACTCACCGCGAGCAGGGTAGGGGGGCCCGGTGTGCCACTCCCACGTTACACACCAGAGGGCGGGCCCAGGGAGGCCAAGCAACTTGCCCTGGGTCAGTCTGGGGCCATGGCCTCCGGCCTCACGTTCCAGACCAACATCCAGGCCCTTGGTGAGTCAGAATGTGTGCTCCTCGCAGCCGGGATCCCCATCCTATTTACCTTTTGCTCGAAGCGCTGTGCCAAGCACACTGCGGGCATTCATTAAACGTTTGCCAGGCGAATGAAAAAACTACCTTCCCGTCTCACCTGGCTCCGACCCTCCTCTGGCCTCAGAGAGGGAGAAACAGAGCTACAGCCATCCTCACTCACCCCTCCACCTCTGGCCTGGCACATGGACTGAAATCTCCACCTTTGGAGCTAAACTTTGGGTTAAAACATTCTGTCCCCAAGAAGTGCACACATTCTACAGAAAGTAAAGAGTAACGGGAGAAGGTGGGAGGGAGTCCTTTATCTTCCATTCTTTCATTCATTCGTCTTTACAGCAATTCAGAGCTCAAGAAATACCTATGATCTGACTTACCGTAAGGTGGGACAGCGGTCGCCATGGAAACAGAAGGCGGGACCCAGCAAATGCAAGTTACAAAGAAAGGGTGACTGTGTAAAGGATGTCCTGACCTCTGGCTACTTACCTGTATTTATAATCCCTGAAGCACATTTGATGAGCTTTGAGCTTAGAAATGAGAAGCTTGAGAATTTTCAGGAAGATGAAGAAATTGACCTGGAAAAAAAACAAACAAAGAGATATGGGTAAGTGATGGACTCCATGTGGCTATGCATATTCAGGTCACCCTGGACCAGGCCATCAGATCCTTGTCCATGTAAACAGGGGCAACGCAGCAGTCAGCCCGTCAGGTAGTTAAGTGTTTACCGTAATCCCCACTCTCCCTAATACCATCTCAACTGAGAGTCTGGAAAGGATCCGAAAAGTCACTTAGTTTATTCTTCTGCCTCAGGAAGACCCACCACCGCAGCCATCTGAGGAAGGCAGCTGGACATTTACATGATTATTTTTAACTGACATTTATTAAGTACTCACCATGCCAGGCATTGGGCTAACTTTCCATACATTATTTTATTTCATCCTCACAACACCCTCTGAGGAAGCCACACTATTTTTATGCCATGATACAGTAAGAAAACAGAGGCACAGAGGAGGCAAGTACCATTCCCAAGGTGGCACAGCTAGGAAGGGACGAGCTGGTAGTTAAGTCCAGATTTATCTGATTATCACCCTCCCTTTACTTAAGCCGAAGGCCACAATGCCTCCTGCTGCAAAGGACTCCAGGCCTATTGGTGTCAAATTTGACATCCTCTTGCTGCCACGGAATTCACTGGAAAGCACATTTTCTCCATTCCCTAGACAATTTTCCATAACTGTCATGGCCTGGGAAAATTGGACCCTTCATTGTCAGCCTTGGGAGACATTTAAGAATACGTCTGCAATGTTGTGTTAGTTTCTGGTGTACAGCATAGTCATTCAGCTATTTTATATATATATATATATATATATATATACACACACACACACACACACATCCTTTTTCATTATAGATTATTGTAAGATATTAAATACAGTTCCCTGTGCTATACAGTAGGTCCTTGTTGTTTATCTATTTCTCTATATAATAGTTTATATCTGATAATCCCCAAATCAACTATACTTCAATAAAAAATCACATTGAACACCTTAAACTTACATGTGTTACAAGTCAATAATATCTAACTAAAGCTGGAAAAATTTTTAAAAATTTGTCTGCAAGCTCTTCAACACTGCTCCCTTCAAAAGCAGAGCCGAATTTCCCTTTTCTCTCTGGAACGTGAGCTGGGTTTAGCTATTTGCATCTAATGAAAAGAATATGGCAGAAGTGATGCTATGCGATTTCCGAGGCCAGGTCCTCCAAAGGATGGCTTGCACCTGGTGTCCTCTCTCTCGGCGCTCACTCTGGGGGAAGCCAGCCGCCATGTTGTGAGGACACTCAAGCAGAAGCCCACGTCGGGGGCCGCGCCCTCCTACAGCCAGCACCTCTTACCAGCCACACATGTAGCCCCCTTGGAAGCTGACCCTCCAGCCCAGCCAAGCCTTCACAGGGCTGCAGCCCGGCCACCTTCTTGACAGCAACCCTATGAGAGACTGCGAACCTCCTGGGAAGGCAAAGCAAGTGGTCCGAGCGTGGGTAGGGCTTGGAGAATGAGAACCGGGTTTGTGAGACATGAGATGGGAGAGAGAGGGAGGGAGGGCCAGTTCCTACAGGGCCTTTCACAGTCACCCTAAGGAGTTTGGGTTTTCTTCTGAAAAACAGTGGGGAGCCAGTGATGAATTTTAAAGGGGCAAGTGACCTGATCAGATTTGCATTTCTGCATCTCATTAGTAGCAGGCTGGGAAGAGACTGGATGAAAGCAAGACTGGATGGAGGAAGGGAGATGAGCTGGGAGGCAGTTGCTGAGTTCCCAGGGAGGATGAGGGCGAGGGGAAGAGCAGTAGCGCTGGTGGCTCAGTGACGGAGCAGAAGAGACGGATCAGACAGTATTAAGGAGTCTGCATCAGATGACCTTTGCTACCGGCTGGGTGTGAGGTCAAAGATGACTCCAAAGTTTCCTGTAGATCTCAACGTGTGCTAGTACCCCTCACTGAGAATGACCACTGGAGGAGGAAGAGCATTCGGGCCAGGGGGAATCTAGTAGTTTCGGACACAAGAGCTATCTCAAGGCAGTGAGATATTTATGTCTAGACCTCAGCAGGGAGGTCCCAGACAGAGCATGGAGCCAGTGAAGCAGGTGAGATGTCCAGGGAGGCTACGCAGACTGGGAGAAAAAGAGGGTTAAGAGAATCACCTTGTAATGAAGGGAAAGGTGGAGGAAAGGAGACAGCAGAGGAGATGGAGAAAAGGTAGCCAACCGGAATGAACCACAAGGAAGCGGTTTCCTGGAAGCTCAGGATGGGAAGAATTTCAAGAAGGTTTCAACGCTACAAGGAATTTAGGCAAAATAAGACCGCACTTAGCAACAAGGAGCTCACTACGAGAGGCAGAAGCACAAGCCAGGTCTCAATGCTGTTTTGTGAAGATGGAAGGCAGCGAGTGTAGACCACATTTAAGAGGCTTGGCTTCGATAGGAAGCAGATCGATGGAACAGTAGTTGGCAAGGGATGCAGATTGGAGATAATGTCTCTCCACTAATTTACGGCGCTAGAAGAGGCTTTTGGGTGCAGTTGTTCTTAAAATTGCAAAGACTTAAAAATGCCTCTGTGCGATGGAGGAAGAGCCCACAGAGATGGTGGTCGGGTGACAATTAACGGAGAAAAGTCTTTACGGCATTGAGCCAACACAATACTGATGTCCCTGTCTTAAACCACATATTGAACGAAACACAAGCTGTAGAATCCAATACCCACCTGCTATTACTTGCCTCATTGGCCTCGGGAGAATCAATGCTCAAAGCGAAGAGACTAGGGTTTCAGGCAAGAGGCTATTCCTCCAATCCACAAGCCAACGGGAATAATGGAGATTCCCAGCCAAAGAATTATTTAGTAACAGAACACTTAAACACAAACCAAATGTAACCAAGTAATTTATCCCTTTTAATGGGTTGTCTGTTTTTCATCACAAAGGGAAAACGTTGTGTCCTTGGCTTAGCCATTTGTTGAACTCGGGCATTTTTCTTACCAAGTAAGCCTAACAGGGGAAAGGCACATATTTCAGCGAATTAATTTCGGTGAGGACTGTCTCCTAGGAAATGAAGGGCTGGGATGAGAAGCGTGTTGATTCGTGGTTCTTTGTGTCTCCCAGAGACCAGACAAGAGAAAATGGGCATCAACCACTGGACCACATGGAAGAACAGCATCTTCACGGCCACGGAAGGAAACACCAGCTCGGTTGACCACAGAGCCTCCTTTCATCCAGGCGCCCCAGGAGACAAGGGTTTTGCTGTCACCTTCGGATGGGGCTGTTTGTCATTTGCGCATGGGCAGGAAAGGGACCGAAGGAGGAAATTTTTAAGGAGCCCAGCCAACTCCTCTTGGACTCTGGGGCCAGATGGGGGGCACACAGAACCTCAAGCACAGAAGGCTCCCTTTCAGGGCGGAGAGTTGCCTTCTGTTATTGACAAACACTGACGTTCTTCTGTGAAAACAAGCTTTTTTTTTTTTTCAAGGAACCACAAAAGCCAGACTATTTACATAAAATGGAAAAAGGAGAATGCCCAGCAACCCCCTGCGGAAGAGAGCAGATGGAAGAGGAGCCTGGCTGGTGAGCACCCAGAGGCGCTGGCCTTGGGTCCAGGCAGGAGGATTTCCCACTTCCCTGCAGGACCTTGCTCATCCTCCCAACTGTTCACTAACTCCCTGCCCCTCCCCTGGACTTCTTTGGTGGGTATCATTCTCACACGCTGTCATCCATAGGAGCTTTAGGTGGGGGAGGACACAGCTCAAGCGGCAGAGCACATGCTTAGCGTGCACAAGGCCTGGGTTCAATCCCCAGTACCTCCTCTAAAAATAAATAAGTAAACCCAATTACCTCTCTCCCCAGAAAAACAAAAGCAAACAAAACAAAAGGAGCTTTAGGACTCTGGGTTGAGCAGTCTCTCCTCCGCCCCCAAATTCTGAGCCTTAAGGAACAGAGGTCCTTCCTCCCCAAGATCTCAGAGCAGCAGCATCTCTAGACTCCACCCCCACCAGGGCTTTGGGTTAATATCCATTGTATGTTTTCTTCCTCAAAAAGAAGCTTCCTTTGTCTCCCCTCCCTCTGGCTAGTGGTGTTAAAATCCAGGCCAATAGCTTTGCCAGCCCTGGGCTCATCTGTGACTGAAAACACTAACCCCAGGGCCTTGTACACTGCACAGCCAGTCCTTACGAGGAGGTCACTGAGCTGACTGCAGGCTTCTTTACCTTGTTTGAAAACCCAGAGGGAAGAAGGCTGATAGTATAAGCCTGGATTTCGGGACTGAGCCAGAACAAAGAGACTTTTCTAAGTTGTTTCTTCTCCTTCAGCAGATCCTACTCACAGCTCAGCATCTCCATCTCAGGGGACCTGGCCCGGGTTCATTCTGAGCCAGAGAACAGGGTGGGTGGCAGCGAAGGGGGCGGGGTTCTCCTGCTGCAGAGCTCAGAGAGGAAGAAGGTGGGCAGGCTGTCCTCACCATCACACACAGCAGCATGGGTCCTCGGATGATCCACCAGATACTCTTATTCCTGTTGGTTCCCCAGCACCTACGGCAAAAAGCAGGCGACAGAAGACTTACAATCGAGACAAGGTTGACGGAAGGGCTCACGCCCTCCGGAAGAAGGATGCTCATACTCAAGACTCATTTTCCTCCCACCATTCTCCTAAAGGGCGGGAGGGGAAGGGAGGACTCCAGTCCCTTCCTGTTAGGACGGTACTCTTGACTCTTCTTACTAGTGAAGTGCTCATCATGCTAACATCTTGGTGTGTATCCTTCCACAGTTTTCTCCGTGTTCCTACAAACATAAACTCTTAGACAAGCATACTTCATTTTCCTGGGCTTCCTTTACCGTGCTTTGCACGACTTTTTTTTTTTTTCCTGGGGGTGGGGAATGTAATTAGATTTGTTTATTTATGTACTTATTTTAGAGGAGGTACTGGGGATTGAACCCAGGACCTCGTGCATGCTAAGCATGTGCTCTACCACTTGAGCTATACCCTGCCCCCGGCTGTGCTTTGCAGACATAGCTTTTATTTAAATACACAAATTGAATGTTTGTGGCTACCCTGTGTCCAGCAAACCCATCAGCGCCATTTTTCCAACAGCACGGGCTCATTTCGTGTCTCTGCATCACATGTTGGTAATTCTGTCAATATTTCCAACTTTGTCACTGTTATGATATTTGCTGTGGTGATCTGTGATCAGTCATCTTTGATGTTAACTATTGTCATTTTTTTTTTAGCAATCAAGTATTTTTTCATTTTTTAAATTGAAGTATAGTCAGTTACAATGTGTTGATTTCTGGTGTGCAGCATGCGTGGTGTCCCAGTCATACATATGTGTAAATGCATATATTCATTTTCATATTCATTTTGGCTAAAGGTTATTACAAGATATTGAATATAGTTCCCTGTGCCATACAGAAGAACTCTGTTCTTGGCAGTAAGGTGTTTAAATTGAGGTGTGCACACTGTTTTCTCAGACGTAATGCTATTGCTCACTGAACAGCCTACAACAGAGTGCAAACGCCACTTTCATACGAAAGGGGAAACCAAAAAATCCACGTGCCTCGCCTTCCTGAGATATTCGCTTCATTGCGGTGGTCTGGAACAGAGCCCACAGTGTCTCTAACATGTGCCTGTAGAGGGGATTTTTCGGTGGTGGCTATCTGGAGGGGAGAAAATGGGATCATATGATACACATCTTTCAGCAACAGGCTTAACAACGTGCTGTTGAGGTTTAGTCCCTAAAAGCCAAGAGACAGGGAACTCACTGGCTTTTTCAGTAGCTTTATACTAGCCCACCCCCTGGGTGTGCCACAGTTTAATGATTTCCATGTCAGTGGATGTTCGGAGGAGGGGGGGTTCATTTGGTTGGTTTTGCTCCTTTTCCCTCACCGTGAATGTGGATGCAATAGCCATTCCTGCACCTACATCTGTACACACCCAGGGTCGCTGCTAACCTAAGCAGCCATTTTTTGTCCTAATTTGTGCTAATTTGCATGTGTCACTAAATTAATAGACTAATGACTACAAGAAGGATCTTTGATGGTTTTATCTACCTTCTTAAGTCTATTCTAGATGGTCAAAGTAGAAAGGAGGGGGTCTTCTCTTTGGGAAAATCGTGTATTTTCTTATATTTGGCGTATCTGGGAGTTACTAGCTTGTGGAAGTGTAAACAGGTGAGTTATCTACCCTGTGTTCTCCAGCTGTGCACGGGCGATGCTCCAAGGAACAACAAACAGCACCGGGAAGGCTGGGAGGAAACACAGAGATGTAATCAGGAGCTGGTTGGCCAGACTTGCCTAATTCCCGCCCCAATGGGCCAAGCACACCTGGTTAAAATTCATAAAAACCCAACCACCATGGAATTAGGGACTGGAAGAGCTGAGAGACCTAGGGCGACACAGGACCACCCACTGTTTTCCTGTCAGAGAGACCAGGAAGCAGAGAGGAGAACAGACTTGCCGCACGTCAAAAAGCAGCTTACAGTAAATTCAAAGACGTTCATCGGAACCTCCAGCATCACAGGCCAAAGTTACCTCCTCCGAGTGCCACGGCCTCAATTTCTCCACGAGTCTGTGGCAACGGGGATTCCAGAGCTCGTCTTGGGAGACTGAGCTGGCACGTGGACTTGGTGTGTCCCCCCCAAATTTATATGTTGAAGTCCTAACTCCCGACGCGATGGCATCTTGAGATGGGGCCTTTGGATTTAATGAGGTTTCGAGGAGGTGTGTGTGGCGGGGGTGGGGGGGACATCATGATGAGACCAATGCTCTTCTAAGAGGAGAAAGGAGAGCTCGCTCTCCTCCCCGTCACGGGAGGCCACAGTAAGACGGCAGTCGTCCACAAGCCAGGAGAAGGAGCTTTATCAGAATTCAACCAACCTGGTGCCCTGACCTCACACTTTCCAGCCTGCAGAGCAGCGGGAAATGTCTGTGTTTTAAGCCACACAGTCTCTGGTATTTTGTTATGGCAGCCCAAGTAGACCAACATGGTAGGAGGAATGTCACCTGCTTCTCCCCAAAACCGTCCCAATTTCTGAACGTGTGCATCAGGTCTGCAGCACTTAACATATACTCGCATGCACACGTGTGCACTCACACACATCCATGCACATGTGTGCACTCACACACATCCACGCACACATACCCCCCTTCAGAATCTCTCATCATTGGAGAATTATCTGTCCCAGAAACCTCCCTCCAGTTGGTCTCTGACTCCAGCCAAAAGCTCTCTTGGGCTCCCGTGTTCTGACAGGTCCCCAGGAGAAGAGGCTGGGAGTTCAGGTCACTCACCCCAGCCCACCAGCAGGTATCTGGGCCACAGCCACCTTTCAGAAAGCACTGTGGGCTCCAGCAGCGTGCGGAGGTAAAGCCCTTCAACCAGCAGCCACGAGTAATTGGCGCCCACAAAGTAGTGCAGGAGAACCTGCGCCGAGCGGCAAGAGGCTGCCATCTGCGGAGGACAGAGCAGCCGAGGGTGAGTCCAGGCTCCCGCAGCGTCTGGACCCCAACAGGGTGGACAGGGGCCTCCCCACGCACAGTCCCGCCCTCTGTTCTCCCCTCTCTCCCAAACCCTTGCTGACCATCTCAGAGAGGCTGGCAACAATATCAAAATCAGAAGCAGGGCTTCCTGCAGGTTTTAAAGCCCAGCCTCTTCCTAGACATCCTAGATATTTTTAGACAAAGGCAGGAAGAATTCATCATCGGTAACATCCATAAAGAAAACAGTGAAAGGTATGTTCTCTGATTTTAGTTCAGTTAAACAAGAAATCAACGATTTAAAAATCTTCATGTGACTAGAAATGAGGAAATAAACTTCTAAATAAGTCATGAGTCAAAGAAGAAACGATCATAGAAATTAGAAATTATTTCTTTATGGAACGTAAGGAGAACACTGTACATCAAAACTTGTCGGGGGAGGGTGGGGGTATAGCTCAGTGGCAGAGTGCATGCTTAGCATGCACGAGGTCCAGGGCTCAATCCCCAGTGTCTCCATTAACAAAACAGCTTGTGTCATGCAGCCAGTACCACACCTTGAATGAAATTTACACACTGAAATGCATTTATTAAAGAAGAAAAAGGCTGAAAGTCAGTTAGCTTATAAATGTCAAAAACGTTAGAAAAAGAACAGCAACTTAAACCCAAAGAAGATGGGAGGAAATAATAAAGGTAATAGTGGAAATTAATGAAATAGAGGACACAAAATAAAGAGACTCAATAATGCCAAAAGTCTGTTCTTTGAAAAGTCCAATAAAATTGAGAAACATCAGCAAAAATGATCAATGGGGGAGAAAAGTGAGCGAGGGTACAAGTAATCAATAACAGGAATGAAAACGGGAACCCTGCTAGAGATGTAACAGACCTTAAAAAGAGCTTATGAGAATATAAGCAATATTATGCCAATAAACTTGAAAACCTCGCTGAAGTAAACAATTTCCTAGAAAAACACATTACTACAGCTGACACCAGAAAAAAACAGAAAATCTGAATATAAAATTCATAATTAATCCATAATTAAAACCCTTCCAGTAAAGAAAACTCTGAGCCTAAATGGCTTCACTGGGGTAAACATTTAAGGAAGAAATAATACCCATCTTATATTCTTCCAGAGAAATGAGAAAGAGATGATTTGTTTTAAGAGGCCAGCATTAACTTGATTCCAAAACCTAATAAAGGCAGTACAAGCATAACTTGTATACTGTGTTTTGCTTCATTGAGCTTGGATACTGTTTTGTTTTTGTTTTTTTTTAAATTGAAGGTTTGTGGCAACCCTGTGCTGTCAGATGATGGCTAGTATTTTTTAGCAATGAAGTATTTCTTAAGTAAGGTATGTACTTTTTTTAAAAGACATAATGCTATCACACACTTAATAGATGCCAGCATAGTGTACACATAACTTTTATATGCACTGGGAAACCAAAACATTCACATGAGTTGCTTTATTGTGATATTTGCTCTATTGTAGTGGTCCAGAACCAAACCACAAAATCTTCAAGGTATGCCTGTACAAGAAGGGAAAATTATCTCTGAATGCAGATAAGGAAATGCTAAACAAAACACAGTGTTAGCAACTGTGCAGCAGTCAAGGAGAAACATTAATTAACAGAGCCTGGTTGAATTTATTCCAGGAATGCAAGGTTAGTTTAACAGGTTACTGCATTCATTAATAACAGGACACAAGAAAACCCATCACAAAGAGTGCTGAAAAGCTTTACTGCTGTAAAAAGAAGTAATGATTTTAACAAGTTGATCTGGTCCAATTCTTTTGTTTACAGATAAAGAAATTTTCCACCCACTGGGCATAAAGCAGCCCCACAGTGAACTCTTCCACTATCAATTGCCTTTACCTGTCCCACTCTCTGGAGGTGGCTGGTTTTTTTTTTTTAAGGTTAGGTGATGTATTGCTAACCAGAAAGACTTTGACACTCCTTTATCTCTCTCTTCCCCTCCCCAGACTCACCTTCCTGCCCTCTAATTCCCAGTGCTGATTTGCAGTGTTGACCCGCCAGCGGGAGCCATGGCGAGGAAAGACATACCTCTGACACGTAGGACATCCACTCCTGCTCGTTGTCGGGCCTCTTGGAGTAAGAGTTGTAGAAGACGACATCCTTCACCAGCACAGCCAGGGCTCTCAGGATGAAAGAGGCAAACAGGTTCATGTGGATGTAGTTGCGGGTGCAGTGGAGTTTTCTGCACGAGGAGAAAAAACAAGTGCCTTCGTTCAGAAGAGAAGGGCTCAGATCAATAGCTGTGTGCCTGAACCCTGTGTATCATTGCTGAAGGGCACAGGTTCATGGTGCAGGCTCCTGGGCTGGATGGCTGGGTTATATGATCTTACCTCTTGGTGCCTCATTTTCCTCATCTGTAAGCTGGAGATAATCACTGCTAACATCTATAGCTTGCTCAGCGTTCCGGGCTCTGTTCCAAGCTATCTGCATGTGGATGTACTGATGGGTATCCTTACTCCTTACAAGCACGGGAGGAGCAGGTCTCCTGCCTGGTGGTGATCTTGGCTCCCTCACTCACCAGCTGTGTGACCATGGGCATGTGACTTCATCTCTCTGTATTTCAGTTAACTCACTTTTAAAATGGGGGTAATAGTAATGCTAATCTTCTAGGATTAAAATTCATCTTAATTCCAATTAGGAAGAGATATAAATGACTTAATGCATGTAACATGCTTAGAACAGTGCCTGGCATCCAGGAAGCACTCAAATGATTGATAGCTAATTGGAGTCCGAGGGCCCTGGATTAAAATCCCAGCTCTACCACTCACTCATTTGCTTTGGGGAAGTTTTGTAATCTCTTCTGCATAAATAACTCATCTGGTAGAATTGTGGGGAGAATGGGCTGTGTTAGTAATGGGTATGATTAGGAGTTTAGAGCAGGGCTAGGCACCTAGTAGGTCACCAAGTCCAAAAGAAACAAAAGAGGAGTTAGGATTCCCACATCCCAGCTCTAGCTGTACTCTGTGACCTGGGGTGACTCAATGCCTCCCTCTGGACCTCTGAGATCACTTTCCCCTTCACCTGCAAAATGAGATGGATGGACTAGAGACGCTCTTAGATCCCTTCTAGCTCTGATAAACCGTGACATCATCCACCCTTCTCCTGCCTTCGAAAGGTAGCTAATGAGCAAATCCGGGCTACATGTCTCAACACGTGCGAGCAGAAGTTCTACTCACCGAAGAAACAAGAGGAGGGTGAGAGCCAGGAAGAGGGAGACAATGGAGAGGGAGTACCCCACCGTGTACAACAGCTGCAGGCTCGACAGCAGGGCGTGATGTTCCACCTGAACGCAGAGGAAGAGCAGACATGACCAACGAGCCAGGCAGCCATGGTGTCCAGCCCCCAGATCCATGCCCAGGACCAGCAAGGTCAAGGTATGAACCCTGGGAGACTTGCTGACATCTTGGCTCTCTGGCACATCTCAGAGGCTAGGGAACCTTCATGAGTGAAGAACCCACCCCAGGTCTCTCCTCCATGGCTGGCCCCACAGCCCAGCACTGATGCACCAAGATTCACAGTATCATAGGAGAATTGTGCCCGGGACAACAGGGTGCCTTGGAAGTGAGGATAGGTTCTTTGTTCCGGGAGTGTGTTTCCCCTAGAATGTAGCGGTCCCTCGCTCTGGAAGATGGGGCCAGGTTTCCATCTGGATGTAACTTTTCATAGATGATCTCTTAAACAAAGACCCAACAAGACACTGGAATATTTTCTCTGAGTTCCAGGACAGCCTGATTGTAAACAGAGTGTAGTTTACTGGAAATTCTGTTACTAAGTATGATTTTCCAATGGAATCTCGTCTTCTCACCCAATCCATTGCGCACATCACCATCAAGATTATGTTTCTAAATAAATTTTTGCACACGATCCCACACTAAATATTTAATTCCTAATAAATTATGCCTAAATTTCTCTGCCTAACTCTTTCATCAGCTTTGTTGACATATACAATAAACTGCATATATTTCAAGTATAAAGCTGGGTGAACTAGGGCATGAATATATCTGTGATTTCATCACATTCAAGATAAGGAACATTCCCATCACCTCCCAAAAGTTTCCTTGTGACCCTTTGTAATGCATCTCCTCTCACTACCCCCTGCTACTAGAGACTAGTTTGTACTTTCTAGAATGTTCTATAAATGGAATCTTATAAGTACTCTACTTTTGTCAAGTTTATTTCCCTCAGAATAATTATTTTGAGACTCATCCATGTCATTGTACGTATCACTAGTTCATTCTCTGGCTATTACCAAAAAGGCAGGAAGTAACAAGTGTTGGTGACAAGGTGGAGAAAAAAGAACTCCTCTGACACTGCTGGTGGGCACGTACACTGGTGCAGCCACTATGGAGAACAGTATGGAGGGTCCTCAAAAAATTAAGAACAGAACTACCCTACGATAGAGCTTTCCCACTTTTGGATATTTACCCAAAGAATACAAAAACACTAATTCAAAAAAATACATGCACCCTTAAGTTCACTGAAGTGTTAACTACAACAGCCATGATATAGAAACAACCCAAGTGCCCATCAACAGATGACTGGATAAAGAAGATGTGATCTACTACTCAACTATTAAAAAAAAAAAAAAAGATGAAATCTTGTCATTTGTGACAATATGGATGAACCTGGAGGGTATTATGGTAAGTGAAATAAGTCAGACGGAGAAGACAAATGCTGTATGATTTCACTCATATGTGGAATATAAAAGAATCAACAAACAAAAAAGCAAAATAAATCGTCAAACCAAATAAACCCCATGCATATGTGAAGAACAGAGCAGTGGCTGCCAGAGGGGGAGGGGTGGGAGCGGTGTGAAATGGGTAAAGCGGATTAACCTGCAGGGTGATGGATGGAAACTAAATTTTTGGTGGTGAGCTGTAGGGTATATAGAGGTAGAAATAGAATGTTGTACACGTGAAATATATAATGTTATAACCAGAGACGGCCTCAATAAAAAATAAACCTAAGATTTTAAAAAATTTTAATAGTTTATTCCCTTATTACTGAGTAGTATTCCATTGTGAAAATACCACACTCTACTTACGCACTCACCCATTGACGGACATTTGGATTGTTTTCAGAGTCTGGCTTTCACACACACAAAACGTTGCTCTGAAAATTTCTGTACAAATTTTTCTGTGGACATAGGTTTTCATTTCTTGCAGATAAATATCTAGAAATAGAATGATGGGGGGTAGTAGGGTGTATGTTTTAACTTCTTAAGAAACTGCCAAACTATTTTCTCAATCAATTGTAACCATTTCCATCCCCACCAGGGATATATGAGCACACAGCTGCTCCAGATTCTGCTTACCCTTCATCCAATCGGTCTTTTCCGTTTTAGTCATTCTAATGGGTGTGTCGTGGTGTCTCATCATGGTTTTAATTTGCACTTCTCTAATGATTAATGGTGTTGAGAATCACTTCATGTGCTGATTTGCCATCTGTGTATTTTATTTGGTAAAGGATCTGTTCAAATATTTGGCCATCTTTTAAATTGGATTGTTTGTCTTAATTTAGAATCGTAAATCTTCTTTATATAGTCTAGATATAAATCTGTCAGATACATGTTTTGCAAGCATTTTCTCCCGTTCTGTGGCTTGCCTTTTTATTTTTTTTTTTAAGTGTCTTTAAAAGAGCACAAGTTTTTTTATTTTGAGAAACTCCTATTTATCAACCTTTTCTTTTACACTCGTCCCCCTTATCTGCAGTTTTGCTCTCTGTGGTCTCAGCTACCTGCTGTCAACCTCAGTCTGAAAATATTTAATGGAAAATTTCAGAAATAAACTATTCATAAATTTTAAACTGTGTGCCACTCTGAGTAGCATGATGAAATCTCACACCGTCCCACTCCGTCCTCCCAGGGACGTGAACCATCCCTTTGTCCAGCGTATCCTGCCCGTTAGTCACTTAGTAGCCCTCTCGGTGATTAGACAATCTCAGTGTCACAGTGCTTGTGTTCAAGTGACTCTTATTTTAATAATGGCCCCAAAGAGTAGTGATGCTGGCAATCCGGATACACCAAAGAGATGCCACAAAGTGCTTCCTTTAAATGAAAAGATGAAAGTTCTCAACTTAATAAGGAAAGAAAGTAAAATCATATGCTGCAATTGCTCAGATCTACAGTAGGGACCAATCTTCTAGCTGTGAAATTGTAAAGAAAGCTGTGCTAGTCTGGCTGTCACACCTCAAACTGCAGAAGTTATGACCGCAGTGCGTGATAAGTACGTGGTTAGGATGGAAAAGGCATTAAATGTGTACAGTAAGATACTCTGAAAAAGAGAGACACCTGCACGCACACACACTCACATACAATCTCCTTACAAACTGTCAGTTAACGTGCATGAGGACCCCCAGGTGTGTCATCAGTTGGAAGAACATTAACATGTCTAATTTGCTAAAACTCCAAAGAGCAAAGATTTATTAACACTAGCCTTTTGGGGGCAAAATTTCAACCCTCTACTAGAAATACAGGTAAACATGGCCAGAAAAAAATTTTTTTAAGTATTTGATTTCTTGGAAATATGGCCATTTGCAGAGAGGCCAATGCCCTGGTTCTCACTGTTCTAAACAGAGAAATCTTTCCTTCCTAGCTTGGAAATAACGGTTTTCAAGTCCTGTTTTGTTGTCCCTGTCCACTGACCTCAGCCCAGGGCAAGAAGCAAGCAGCAAGCACCTGCCGAGGAATTCGTTGTCATCACCTCCACTTCCGGCCTCAGCTACAGCTGAGTCACCTGGGAAACTCTCACACCAGTATTGACCCCATCACACTTCCACTGACTCAGAATTTGTGAAACATTCATTCAGTATGTACTAAATGCCCACTGTATGCCAAGGCTTTAGGGCACCCCAGCACCAGGCCAGGTGGGGGGTTAGGTATTCAGATATTACTATGGCTTTGTCATTGTTCTCAAGCAGCTTAGTCTGGGAGAGAAGGTAAGAAATATATGCAATTGGCCCAATTCACGGCATGCAGTTAGCATGAGCTTGGGGTTGTGACAAAAGTCAGACCAATCCCTGAGATAAGCTGAAGCCCATCCAAACACAAGCACGGTCTTAATACCTTTAAGAGGTGTGACCTGTCACGTGGTGGAGGGAACATGGAATTCTGTCAACTCAAATCAAGTAATAATGTTAAAAAGAGGTCTAGAAAGAATTCCCTGCAGAGGCAAAGGCTCTGATGGAAGGCTCTCCGTGCCTAGCAGGAAGACATGATAGACCTAAGAGAGTGAAGGACAGGTCGACCCCGACTCGGCTCGGGAGGAAGTGAGTCACAACCAAGATGGTCAAACATACAGCAGAGTTGAAGGAATTTTCTGGAGAACAGCTGCACACCCACCACCTCGATTCTAACATCAACGCTTTCCTCGGCGTCATCACATAACTATCCTTCTATTCATCCCTTAGAGAGAGGTTTTCGAAATTATTTGCACAGACTGTATGGAACTGGTATTACTCTTTAGAGAATGTAGCCTGTAAAAGGATGAGGATAAGGGTTAGTATGAGATCTATCAATAAGCACGTGCTTTTAAGTTTAAATTGGAAACTTAAGGAAAACAGCATTGACTTCAGAAAATTTAAGACCCACCTGATAAGCCTGAAGCAGTCAATGAAATAGAATTATGTCATAATTAAAGATTTGTTTGTCATAATAAATATTTAAGATATGTAAAATATTTAAAGCATCTAATATCTTAAATATATTAATGCAGCATAAAATGTAAAAGGGCATTGGAATAACTAGTTTGGCACTAAAAATTAATTAAGGACCTCCATCACCAGGACCCAGCCTAGTAACTGGGCAGTAAATCATTGTGTGTTAGAGCGACAAACGAATCCCGTATCCACGTCTCATTCACTGTTTGTCCCAGTACCTAGTGCAAAAATCTAGCACGTAGTAGGTGCTTCACATCCTTACTGTCTGAATGAAAGAAACCAAGATGAGTCCCTAGATATCTGCCTGCTTCGCAAGCACCGCTGCCTCTGTTCACGCTGCCTCCTGCACTTGGTTTGGGAGGGGGTCAGCAGGATAAGTACAAACAGGAGGGCTCTGGGGAGAAGACTGGTACCTGAGGGACTGTGGCCTAGGATGCTGGAAAGAAGACGCGTGGAGAGCCGTCTGACGTGCAGATTTGTTTGCCCCCCTCCCCGCCAGACATCTGCCGAGCTACGATGATTTACTGCCCAGTTACCGGCTGGATTCTGGTGGCGGACCCAGCACCCCTATGTATGGCACGCTGCCGAGAGGTCAAGTTCTCCGTGGAGAACCGCCAAGTCTATCAACTCTTTGAACCCTCGCAGCGGTCACGTGCAATAAATACGCTCCCCACGGGATGGATGGGGAAGCGGAGGCACAGAGCCGTGTATGAAGGGCTAGGAAACAAATACTCTGGATATGAAGTCGGGCTGCCTGGGCCCCTGGCCTTGAGCTCTCGCCCCGACACTTGGTGTGTGTTCCCTCAGGACACACAGTCTTCTGCCACAACCCAATCTACATTCTAATGAGGGGGCAGTGTCTACATTCGAATAAGGGGCAGAGTCTATATTCTAATGGCGGTGGAGCCTACATTCTAACTAGGGGTGGAGCCTACATTCTAATGAGGGGGTGGACACGGGAGAAAGTAGGACAGTGACAGATGCTGTAACGACTGGAGGACTGGGTAGAAAGTGACCGAGGAGGCCACTCTCAACGAGGTGGCCTTGGAAGACTTGGATTGAAAGGAGACCTTGGCCTGAAACCTGAAGGATGGGAAGGCCCAACCACAGAGGAGCTGTGGTGTCCCAGGTGGAAGGACCAGCAAGCACAGAGGCTGGGACCAGCGCTGGAGGCTACCTTCCCTTGGAGGCTCACGTCTCATCTGAGCAGCAGAAGAGATTCGATGGCTGCCACAGGGGTGCTGCTTCATGTAACTGAGGATCTCCTCAGGAGAGTCTGGGGCCGACACGCTGGGTGCAGGCCCCTAGTGTGGCCCCCAGTGCCAGCCGTGCACGTGGGGGCCCCCGGCGGAGGGCGTCTGGGCCCCGGGGCACTTCCTTACCGAGCTCAGGGGACTCACGTTTTGTTTGAAGCTGTGATTCTCAGAGCATTCGGAGTCGTCCTGCCAAATATCTGTGGAGTTCTCCTGCGTCTGCCAAGTGCCCCGAGACAGGCAGTATCTGTAGGCCCTTCCTGAGTTCTCTGAAAGTAAACACAGCTCTAGGGGAAAGGTCAGAACACGCAGCCCATCCCCAGAGCACGTGGGAAGGCCCTCGTCCGCACTGCAAAGCTGTGGAAAATCCCAGGGGAAAGGAATTTTCATTTCCCCTTCTGGGGGCTCATTAGCAGCCTTGCTGTTTATTTGGGATGGAAAGGAAAACACGGAAGCCTCAGCATTTCGTAACAAACCATGAGCCGTTAATATCCGTTGTGTTTACCCAAAGTCCCGGGAGCTAGAACAGTCCCCGGGGACTCAGAGACGTGACAGCCCTCCAAGGTGCAGCCCCAGCTGGGAGAGGCAGACCTGGGGGTTCCCAGCGCCGGCACAGTGGGGCATCTCTTCCTGACGCCCAAGAGGCCGTGCCAGGAAGAAGAGAGGGCGGTGGACCAAGCCACCTGCAAGCTCCGTGGCCTTACACAGGGCTCTCCCACCCTCTGAGCCTTCCACTTTCTGCATCAGGGGCTGAGGATAATAACGGTACGGACCCCCAGCTGTCTGGGGAAGGATTAAATGAAAAAATGTGTCTCTGCAAGTGACAAGCAAAGCTGCTGCCCACGATGATGGCTCAGTGACTCAGTCCCAGGAGCCCCTCCCCAGAGGCGGCATCCTCCCACCTGGATGATCAGGGCCTGGACTTGCAAATAAGAAACGGAAATCTGTTGGAACTTCCTACTCCTGGCCCCGCGGGTAGTGGGCCAACAATAACTACCTGCTGGATTTAACCGATGGCTCCGGCTACTCTCCGTCTGAAAGCTTTGCTAATTGCCATCTCAGACAACATGCTCCAAACCAAACTCTTCATCTTCTCCTCAGACCTGCTCCTCCCACATATTTTCCCGCCTCAGTTGATAGCAAACCCATCTTCCCAGTCCTCCAGCCCCAAACCTTGGAGCCATCCTTGCTTTCTGTTTCTCGTACTCTTCATGTCCTCCAGCAGCCAATCCTGTCTCTCTCCCTTCAAACATGTCCAGAATATCCGCACTACTTCTCACCTCCTAGGACCCCCCACCTGGTACCTCCACTCTTATTATTGCAAATGGCCTCAGTACTCTTGCCCCTCCGGGTCTACGGTTAACACAGCAGCCAGAGTGAGCTGGATAAAACGTCAGTTGCGTAAGTCATGCCTCACTCAAAATCTTCCACGGGCTCTCTGAAAATAAGTCAGAGTGCTCATCTGGCCTCCCACAAAGCCCTGTAAGGCCCAGCCGCCAACACTGACTCCTCCCGTCCAGCTAACTCTCTGGCATCTTCTCTTCCAGCCTTCCTGAAACCTCACATCCTCACGCCTCCTGGGCTGCTTCCCACTGCATCTCACCAGAGGACAGTTCCACGGACTACGTCCCTACCACTCCCCTCCAGAAATACATCTTCCTTCGAAACTCCCTCTTTGCACTGGAGCCATCGAAATATTGAGACGGAATTCTAACTGCTGTGACGACTCCTTGGTCTGAAATGAAATACAAAATGTCACCACCTTGCCTTCTCAGAAACCCCTTCTCTTCTGCCTGCAACTGCGTCACCGTAGACGTTTCTTGCGAATAGTTGCCTGTCCCTAGATTTGAATTGTTTCTCTCTCCCCTTCCAGAATAAAACCACCAGGAGGCTGCACTGCTGGGGCAGGCTGGGGGTGGGCCTTAAGTAACGGTCACTTCAGGGCCAGCTAAGGGTTAAATTCACCATCTGAGTCCCGGGGACTTAAAAGCACCCATTCAACAGCACCTCCTTCCAATGCTGTTGCAAGGGTAGATTTGACGTTCTTTCTTGCCATCTGAGAAGCCAAAAACTGCGTGGCTGTGAGCTTCCCAGTCTTTCTCCCCATCTCTTTCTCCTCTCCAGGATGGTGATAATTCTTACTCTCACTGCAGCAGAGTCTGTGGCAGCCAGACCCGGACACTCTAATCTTTAAAGACCATTACATAAACAGAACATCCAGGCGCAGAAGAACTGCAGGATGACGAGAGGAGAGGCAGAGAGAAAAAGGAAGATGCGTTACTGACAGCTTAGGATAAGGAGGCTTGAGAAAAGCACCAGGTGGGAGCCTCTCTTTTTAGCCGCCCCCTGGCTGTTCTACCCAAGAGAGACTGGCCTTTAAGGAAATGTTAGAAAGTGGTAAAATAAGACTTACTACCTTCACGCCACCAAGGTAAGTATGAAGGGCAGGGGACGGAGACATTTCCCGGAAAGGAATGAGGCCAGCACACGTACTGATCGAAGGTCCCGTTACAAACTGTGCCTGCAGAGAGAAGAGGGGTAAAATGAACTGATGGAAGCAGAGGCCTCGGGAGCCCAGAGCCTGCCTTCCCGCATCAGAAGCTGGTGTAGCCTGTGTAGGGACCTGTGTGGACGTCCCCCTCTTCAGACAGGTCAAGGATGAGGAATGGGACAGGGAGGACCGGAATGCCTAATGCAGCCCTGTACACTGTGGCTTTGCTGCCCAACTTGACCCCTGGCAGCAGTCCAGGGAGTTAGGTCACGTGCAGGTCACACTGATTTCGGTTTACTTTACACAAGCTGAACTCTCCCAGAAACGCAGGGTCAGGAGGACAGTGGGAGGTTCAGCCAGTGTCTTCTGTTTCCATAATTAACTAAATCATGGTCAAGCCCTCACCAATTCAATCTAGGAACACCCTTACTGTGAGAGGTGCAAAATGGCCAGTGGATGTAAGGGGGCCTGCGGAATTGAGGTTCTTGGTCACGTGTACCCAACACAAGCACTATCTGGTCCTGTTTCTCTGTTTAAAGACTAATCCCATGATCATTATGAAATATTTGGGAAGCTCAAGCTCATGGGATGACTTGCACCCTGGCGCTTGGCAATGAGATGCTACAAAAATAAGGTCCAGGCTTGTGGGGCCCCAGAATCAACCGAAGGGGTTTCAGCCTGGGTCCCAAACATCCGTATTACAAGCTCCTCACTCTTGGGTACCAAGCTTCATTTCCCACCATCTGCTAGGGCCACTTGGGGGGGGACTGTCAGATTACTGGTATCGAGATGCTGCAAACACAGATCTGTTTGCTTATGCTGGCTTAGGGCACCTGGGGGGCCTGGCATCCAGGTGGTAGCACCCAGTCCGTGTGCGCTCACCTGGCTGAGCCACCCAAAGCGTGGCTCCAGATCAGGAGGCCTGCCCTCCTTTGATCTCAGAAAGCAGCATTCCCCAAAGTGGGAGTGGTTCTTGTAACAGGGCAAGTCCTGATGGCTGCCGCCTGGCTCGAGAGCTGTTTAGAGGGAGTGGGGCATGGCTTGGAGGCTGGGACTGACTTCAGGTCAGAAAAAGGAGGAGAGAGTCTATAGTGTCCTGTCACCTCTGGGCCCCTGAATGAAACGACCTGAAAGAAGCCAGGAGACCATGGAGGGGGCCACTTTCAATCCACAGCTCCCCGTGCTCAGAGGCAGTGGGTCAAGGCTCCTTAATCCTTTATTTTTTTCCTTAAAAAAGAAATGAATCTGGATGCACCCAAAGGGTCAGTATGTGGACAGAAGCGGCTGTGGGCAAACTATTAGCATATTTGCTAGAATGCTCTACACCTAATGTGACCTGGATAAGAGAAATGTTATAACTCAGAGTCAGCGAGCACGCTGGGAGACTGAGGGACAACCCCACACACAACAGGTTCCTAGGTTACTCTGCGATGGTGGCTCGTGTCACGTGATTAGGTGGTCAGTGTGCTGTGACAGGTGGCTTTTATGAAAGATGGCCACAGGCATACATGTCCCATCTCACGTGCTCTTTTACAGTGTAGGTGGGTCGCCTTTGTAACTCTGACCCAATTGAACATGGCAGAAGTGACCTCCAAGGCTAGGTCATTAAAGGAAGCATGACCTCTGGTCATCTCTGCCCTTGCAATGCAGCCCCCATGCGGTGAGGAAGCCCAGGCCGTACGGAGAGGCCAGGTGGAAGCGTTCTGGCCGACGATCCCAGCTCGACTCCCAGCATCAGCCAGCAGAGATGGGTGTGAACCAGACGGCCCAGGATTCCAACCCCCAGCCTCTGCATTTTCCAGCCAAACTCCAGACATTGCAGACCAGAAACCAGCCATCCCCAATGTGCTCTGTCTGAATTCCTGACCCACAGAAACTGGGAGAGATAACAAGTCATTACAATTACTGTTTTAAGCCACTAAGCTTTGGGCTATTTGTTACACAGCCATAGATAATTAATACATGTGCTCACCAGAAGGTTCCTTGAGCAAGTCTCTCAGACACTTCTCTTTGTACTGAGCCCACTTCCGAGTTGTCTCCTCAAGGAGAGATCCTGTAACCTGAGTGGAAAAAAACTATAGTGACTCCCAGGTGGCGGCAAGCACACAGGTGGCCTCATTGCCGTCTAATACCATGATTCTCAAACCCTCCCGCTGAACTGCCTGTGATGGTCTGCACCATGCAACAATTTCTTTGGTGTCTTCTGTTCTACCATCAACAGACATACAAATTTTACATTCACGCTGTAATCTAATCATGCTGGGTTTTAATACAAACATGAAAGATTTTTTTCAAAATCTTAAAGTGAGGCTGACATTTCAAGAGGATGCAATACGCCCAGTCTGAAGTTTCACAACCAAACAGATGAATAACTGCATGCTTCTAAGACAATGTGGATCTGTCTTAAAGTGAGGGGCAGCCCACTAAAGGGGCTCAGTAGTGTGTCAGAGAAGGGTCGGAACAATTGCGGGCCCGACCATCCCGCCCAGGTATCTGTGGGTCCAGAGTCGAAAACATTAGGTTAACAGATGCTCTGCTCCTGTACCAAGGATCAGGGATTTTTCTCTTTCTGACGTTCACTGTCCCATCCCGTAGAACCTTGGATGCACAGCCACACGCTTTTTGGGCTTTCCAGATAACTGGGCTGTCTAACAACTTCTAATTGTGTAGCTGTACCATGTGTTCTGGTTTTAAAAGGGGGTTTCTCCTAACATTGTAAATCAACTACGATTCAATAAAAAATTAAATAAAAAAAAAACAGAAGAAAAAAATTAAAGGGGCTTTCTCTTCTTCAATTCACTCATGTTAACCGAGCACATGTTGTGTGCAAGCTTTGCATTAGGAAGGAGTTGAAGGGAATACAAAGATGGCAAGACACTGTCTCTGCCCTCAAGGACTTAGCACCTGCTAAGGAGAAGGAGATTAGGTAATTGGCTGGCCCAAGAAGTCACATGACCATCCTACCCTGCCCTCCTCTGCTTCCAAACAGGCTCTTCCCCAGTGGCTCAGTACTGACACCCCGGTCCTCTATGTCACAAACCTGAAACCAGGAGTTGTCCTCCACTGCTCCCCCTTCTTCACTCCACATCCACCCATGCACCGGAGTCCATCCTCCTCCATTTCTTTCCTGTCCGTCCCTGCCTCCCATTTCCTCCACCTCCAGCCTGGTGCCACGTGCCCCCTCTACACTGTTCCAGAGGGATAGGTCCATGGGACAGACCTGTGCACAGGGCGCTCCTGCTTAAAGTCTTCTCCTGGGGACCTGCTGATTCAAGATTTAATTTCTCAGCCATCCCCATCTCAAGTCTCTCAACCCCAGTCACGACTTGGGATCTTCATACTTCCCAATGGTCCCTCCCTCCCACACTCGTTTCCTGGTTCATCTCTCAAGGCTCAACTCAAGCCAATGACCGCTGGTCCCACTTGAGTTGGACCTTGAGCTGGTAACCCTTCTCAGTGTCTCGTGACCTCATCGCCCTGTACTGTCAAGGGTGGGTCACTCATTCATCTCCCTAACCACCTAAATACATTCCCTGAGGGCTGAGAGAGCCTCACAGTCTCTGAACACCAGCCCCCAGCACAGGGGCTACTGTCCTCTTTCTCTCTCATTTTCTAGCCAAAGAAACAGGCGCAGAGGTGGAGCGGCGGAGGGTAGGGATGAACACGGAGAGGCTGAATATGTGATCAGGGCTAAGATCGTCCATCTCATCAACTTGCTTTCAAGTCTTGTCTCCCCTCACTAGAGGTGAAAAACTCAAAATGCTTTTCTGGGCCAGGTAGATAACCTGAAAGAAGGAGGTAGGACAGGTGTAACTACAGGGAGCTGGGGAGCCTACTGTAAACTGGGGAGAGGTTCCACTGAAAGGCATCCAAACAGAGAGAGAGAGAGCGAACAAAACAAAAGTATCTATGAACGTATTTACAAAACAGAAACAGGGTCAGACACAGAAAACAAACTTATGGTTATCAAAGGGGAGAGGAGGGAGGGATGAATTAGGAGTCTGGAATTAATAGATACAAACTACTATATATAAAATAGGTAAACAACAGGTCCTACTGTATACACAGGGAACTATATTCAGCATCTTATAATAACCTATAATGAAAGGCATATGGAAAAGAACATGTATAACTGAATCACTGTGCCGTACACCAGAAACTAACATGACATTGTAAATCAACTTTACTTCAATTAAAAAAGAAAGAAAGAAAGAAAAAGCATTTAAGAAAAAAAAATCCATGAGCCCAACAGGTAGGCAGTTTTTACCTCCTGAGTAATTATCCAGTCTCCCCACTTCTGTGCCGAGCATGCCCCACCCCCCAGCCCCAGGGCACTCGTGATGCGGTCAGTGAGCACTGCCTCTGCATTTGTCCCAGGAGTCACACAGCCAACCTTCTGAACAAAAGCTGGTATGGTCATTAGACTAGAGGTTCCCAAACTTTCTCAATCAACGCTGCCTTTCATATTTCAGTAATTTTTCCATGCACCCCAAGCCAAAAGAAGTATCTCAAGCTCCGCTAATTCAGTAGGTAGATCTGAACAGCGTAACAAGTGCTTATATCCCAGCAACTTAGCACCTACTAGGGACTGAAAAATGTCCCAAACCTAAGAATCGGATTGGACAGCCCCATGCAGGTTCCTGCTCTGCACTGATTTTCTGCAGTGCTTGCTTTTTTATCACAGCAACTGCAGAAAACCGAGCTTTGCAAAGATGCATCATCAAAAGTAATGCAGTATGATATAACGCTGGCACCACAAACTACCATAAGCTAGTAATTCTCACAGTGTAAACTGTCATGTTTCACTGCTACCCTCAGAACAGGTTCCTTGTGGGTGTCCTGGGGCACCTTAGCACACAATTTGGGAAACATGGGATTTGTCAATCAATAGCAATCACGATGATAATGATGGTGAATTAATGGGCATTTATCCCTTGGTTTCAGTCTCCAGTGAGTGTTAAGTCTCCATTACTCATCTCTCTCTCCTGGGTACGGCCCCAGAGGCACAATGGGACATTAGCAACACACTGTTTAAAGAAACCCACATCCTAAAGAGACCATGACCGACTCTATATTATTTTTACAAATTCAGCTGAGAAGTTGATAACCAAATCATAAGTTTCCAGAATCCCCCAGGTCACCAAAGTAAGACCTTCCTTGGATAAAGTGCTGTTTATATCCTCGGGGACTTCACTAGGACCTAGCAGAGGAAGAGACAATAAAATCAATCAGATATGTGAGCTCTCCCTGGACTAACGTTCCCCCACTCCCCGTCCCTTGCCATGACTAATGGCTGTGGTCAGGAGCAGGAAAAAAAGAGGGAAAAAAAAAAAAAAACAAACTTCAGAAACACTGGATCTGGCCAATCTAAGGGAGTTGGACAAACTGAGACCACCTTCCCAGGTACTCGTCCTAACGACACCAAAAACGCAAGAGGCAGATCCAAGTTCAAGCACAGCCAAATTCAACAAAGTAATGATAAAAGGTGATACATGAGTGGGTGTTTTCTTACTGGAAAAGTCCAGCCTGGTCTTGGTTCCTCTTCCCATGCACAGACAACCAGCATCAACAGCTAACTTGGCTGAGACAGGATTAAGGAAAAGGCGAAAAAAGTCTCTGTTGACTTGCTTTTAAATAAAATGTCTATTATTCTTCGTTATGGAAGGAATACACTTCACTGTAAATAAAATAAAAATTACAGACCAGCAAAAGGGCAGCAGATGGAATCAGAATCTTTTTACTCAGAAATAACCATCTCCTTCCAGACTCTTCAGTCTGTGCACATACATTCTTTTTCTTTCTTCTTTTTCCTTCCTTTTTAATTTTACCCCAAAGGGAAGTCATATTGTTGCATAGTCCCTTTTTCGCTAGAAGATGTATTATGAATCTATTTCCATGCCAAGAACTACACTTCTACAACACCATTTTAAGAGCTACGTAATTTTCTACGGATGAATGTGATATAATTTATGTTTTAAATCCTCCCGCACTGAACATCTATGTTGTTTTTAGATGTTTGCTAATATAAATGATGCTGTAATGAAAGTATTCATAAACACTTGAGCTCATCTTTGTTTTCTTAGGAGGAAGTGGAATTTCTGGGTCATAGACTATACGTTCTTAAAAGGTTTTGACAGTGTACTGCCAAACTATCTCTGCCAAAATTTTTTTTTAATGTAAAAAGATGCAGCTTTTTACACTTTCACCAGCAACGTATGAAAAAGCCACACGTTCACTTCTCCAAGAGCCTTAGAGAGTTTATGTTTTTTTGATGCCAAAGCAACTAATTAACTTAAATGAGTTGGGGGGATGGTAAGGGGATAGCACTACTTCCCAGCTTGAATTTAGAAACTAAAAACTAAACTATCCCTGAGGATTTCTCATGAAGTGAATTTTATGACGACTTCCTGCCAAAAACCACGCCACGGTCATTTATATCCACGCAGGAACAGCGTCTATGAGCACAACGTATCACAAAAGTCTGCGCAAAGCCTCCTGACATAAACATCTGGAGAAAGAACACGAGGCTTAAGACGGATGGCCCAGAGGAGGGCCGTCAGAACCATCTGCACACACCGCGCGACAGACAGCGCGGAGAGATTCTGAAAACAGGCTGGTGGCCGAGGCGGGGAGGGGAGTTCTTAAGAGGCACATTATTAATTATGAAAACACCGAGGAAGTGGCTTTGTCAGAGACCTCAGCCGGCCTGAGGCACTGCAGATTCTGCTGCTGTGACACAGAAATATTCGTATGTCAACAGCTTCCAAGGAATGCTAGGGAAGAAAGAACACAGGACTTCAAATGCCCTGGGAGCAGGCGCAATGGCTCCCTGCTCACAAGTGAAAGATCGCAGGCAATCGTGTAACTCGCATGAATCTTAATTTCCCCGTCTGTAAAATGGGTTCAGAAACAATCGTTTTTCTCAGAGACTCATTGGGGGGTTTAGGGAAGATGATAAATGATAAAATGCCAAGATGATAAATGAGGAAATGCCAAGTGCTGCAGCAGAGCTTGGCTCTTAATAGACAGTCGACCCATGGTTGTAAATAGAAGGTGAACAACACCAATTCGCTGAATATACTCTGTGTGAATATGCAATAGTGTATTGAAGCAAATTCTCTATCAACTCTCCCAACAACAGCCCCACCACTAACTAATTAAGTCCGAGAACAGGAGGCTGGCCAGGCCACCTGGCCCTCAGGAATGTTCTGGTCACTCACCACGAAGCTACCACCACCAGGGCAAGAATCCCAGGAAACCATGCACTGGGCTCCCGTCTATAATCTATGAGGGTTTGGAGCCAGCCTCTGGGAACATTTGAATACGGAGAATTTGGTAGGGGTTTTCTGTCTGTCCAGTTCTGGGCCAGCCCCAAGGAAAGTCTGGTAAGTCAAACACGTGAGAGATCTGGAACCCCGGCCCTCCCTCCACGCAAGCAGGAAGGATCAGAATTCCGAGGCTGCAAACAGAGACAAATTCTGCCCACGGACCGAAGGAAGAGAAGCGTTTCTCAAGACTCTTCTTTCCTCAGATGTGTGGAACTGAAGTTCCTTCACATCGTGGCCCAGTATAAAAATGGAACCCTGAAAAGGGAAGGGGCAAAGGTCTCACCTCTTTGGATAAGAATAAAACAAGCTAACAGAAGCCCCACTAAAGAGGATAGTTACATACGTTATGATGCATCCCCGAGGCCCTTAAACATCACGCCTGCACCGCTACATTTACTGACACAGAAAAACGTTCAACTCCCGGAGACTCAGTTTGCTCATTTGTAAAATGGGATTAACAGGAGACCCTCCCTCACGGGGTTGCTGAGAGCATAAATCATACTGGGGCACCGGACCTGGCGCATAGTGAGCATTCAAGAAAAATGTCAGCTTGTGTTATCAGTGTGTTTTGTTATGAAAAAAGCAGATTACAAGATAATATTTATAGTATGAGCCTTATGTTTGTTTAAAAAAAAAGCTATATGTAAATATATGGTAGAAAAATGTCTGGAAGAATAAGCCAAAAAACGTGAATGAGGGTGAGCTCTGGGTGATGGGATTACAGTGATTTATAGTTTGTATTGATAGTTCTTTGGCTTTTATAAACGTATATTTTTAAACAATGAGCATTCTGGATTTTTATAATAGGAAGGAAAGAAGTAAGGAAGGAAGGGGAAAAAAAAGACCCTCCCATTCAATCTAAATTCTCAAAGAATGATGAAAACAGATAGGAGGAAACATGCAGGAATTGTAAAGGCTATATGCAGCGTTCACTCTTACAAGGGAAAATGCTTATAATATGATATAACGGGGAGACCGAGATATAAAATGTTTTCTGCATCCTAATTCCAGCTGTGTAAAAAAAAAAAAGGAGAGAAAAAGGATTTGAGGAAAATATACCAAAATATTAACAGTGATTACTATCTCTGAATGCTTGGATTATGGTTGAATATTATTGTTTAAATATGTTTTATATTTTCCAAATTGCCTACCAGAGGCCTCAGGGGCTTCTATAATTGGAAAATACGTACAACTGATCATAAGTGTAGAGATAATAATAAAAGCAGCTCTTACTTGCTTGATGGAGACCAGGAGCAGCAGGGCCATGAGGGGCCTCGCAGGGGTCGAGAGAGCGCGTCTCCCGGGGGAGGGCAGTGCCCGGGCGGCAGGGATGCCGCTGGGCAGCGTGTGGGCTCTGGGCAGGGGCCCCTGTCTCCTCCTCCCGGGCCCTGCCCTGCTCGGTGGCGGCCTCATCGTCCTCGCTGTGTGGTCACCAGTGCCGACACATGGCTCTGACCGTCCGAGATGTGCCGCAGGCGGCCTCCTCCTGCGATCCTCTTCGCACGGCAAGGAAATGTCTGCACGAACCCTCTCCACGCCACGCCGAGAGCAGCTGCTCCGGTCGAGAGCCATCTACCGAATCTCCAAAGTTTCTCATCAGCCGCGGCTCATCCCCCGCCCCGGCCCCCCCAAAGGCAGGGAGATTTTTCCCAGACCTCCCCCAAGTCAGCTGTGCTCCTGGGACTTCTGGGCAGAAGCCACCAAGGAGAAAAGGCAAAGCGGTCAGTGGGTCCCACCCCCCCTTCCAAGGTCAGGCTCTCTGCACAAGACGGGGATGCAACAGGCTTGGGACCAGCTGATGGGGAGGACGGGCCCCCAGCCAGGTCTGAGGTGAGGGGGCACGTTTCTGACTAAGCTTCAAGCTTGTCCAGCCACAAAGGCAGGGCCTCCTCTGGGCCATGTTTATGCCAAGGCTTCCAGAGAGACAGTCAGCCAGCCCAGGAGACAGCAGTTCCTGACCCAGGGCTTGAAGCAAAATCCCTCTCAGCAACTCAAGTCCTGTCTGCACAGCAGCAACACAACATGCTGAAAAGTCCGAAACGAGTATGTCCCTGGATGCCCCACTGTTGTGAGCAAAGTTCCCTCAGCCCACCTGGCGGTCCTTTTACAGATCCTTCTCATCACGACTCACACTGACCAAATCTTTTCACCCAGCGTCCTAAGTTGTTCATCATCCCGATAACCCTGTAAGGGGCTGATTATTTCCCCAGTTGACAGCTGAGACACGGGTTCAGAGAGGTTAGGTGGCTTGCCCTAAGCCACACAGCAAGTGAATGGCAGAGCCAGGATTCCTGGGTCTTCTGACCAGTCCCCTGACCACAGCTACTTGGGACAGTGTCATATCTGACTCTGACTCTCTAAGTGAGTTCCTTGTCTCTAGCAGGCTCAGCACCATGTCTCTGAAAGGCTCTGCTTGGCGCTTCTCACCAGCCTCTTCCTCTTCAGCTCCCAGCATCCCTTTCCAAGTCTTCCCAGCCTTCCCAACTGGTGGTCCAAGCAGAAGACATCCTGATTGGATGAAACACAAGGTCAGCAAGAGATGAGAAGACAGTGTTTCCATTTAGGTTTTTTTTTCTCCCATAAGTTGAACTGAAGGAGCTCATCTTGGTTAACTTACCTAAGTGAGTGAATTTTGAACAGTTGGGAAAAACAGGTGAGCATCACTTAATAGATATCCTTGGAAATCTTAAAAACCCCACACAGCAAGATTTTCAACCTTAGCAGTAAAACATTTATGATGAATAAAGACCCCCAAAATGGACTCATATAAGGATGTGACCTGGAATCAATGTGGTCATCTCTTTGGGACAGCAGAGTAGGATGATGTGATAGGGGAAAAACACGGCTGGTGCGATGCCTCTGACCCTTGATGTGGCTGTAAAGCTAGCTATTCAGCAACTGCACGTTACAGACTACGTTCCAAGTTGCCTGCTTGGTAAGAATATTTTATCTAACCTCTCTAAACTTTTTCTCAAAAACATCTTCTTCCTGGAAGAGACAGGGGTTGAGGGGGCTACACACGACTTCACCCGTTGGATGGATGCCACTTAGTGATAAAACAAGGTAACTCCTCTTCCCGCAAGACTGGCCGGCAACCAGGACAGACAGACACAGCTCACAGGCTGCCGACAGCATGTCGTAACACAGTCCCTAGTCTTTGCCATCAGGAGAATACAGACAGAGTGATACTGACCAAATGACATCCGGCTTTTCCTCCTACCTGCCCAGGCTGGCAAAATCGGAGGGGGTCCGAGGGGCTCCTCAAGGTGTCTAACGGGGGCCCAAGAACCTGTGTGCCCAGATGCCACGTGGACTCCTCTGCTACCCTCCTCCCGCCCTCACGGCATCATCAGTGTCCTGCCGGAGAAGCAGCCTCAGCGTGGCCACTCCCGCAATGCCCCCTTGGCGCGGGCATGAGTGATAACGACTCAGGAGGGAGGGGGCAGGGCACAGCCATTAAAAGAATGATGCAGCTGTTGAGGATACGGCAGAAAGTGGACAGACCCTCCTGCGCCCAAGATGGCGGAAGACTCGACCCCCGTCCACCTTGAGCCTCGTTATACCTCATTGCACTACGTCAGCCGCTAAGTGACCCCCGCCAGGCGCCACGACGGTTCCCAGGCTGACGTAAAAGGCCAGAAAGTGGGCGGGGCCCAACTCCTGGAAATCCCCGCCCCTTCTCCCCAAATAGTTAGAATATTCCTCCCACTTATTAGCAGGGGAGGGTCTAACTCAGTGATAGAGCGCATGCTTAGCATGCACGAGGTCCTGTGTTCTGTCCCCTGTACCACTATTTAAAAAAAAAAAGTATAAAACAAACAGCCCCACACTCCAGGGCGCTCTCACTTTCTGAGACGGTCTGCATTCTCTCTGTGGAGTGTGTATCTCTCTAAATAAACTGTCACTTTACTATGGCTTACTCTTTTTTTTGGTCCAGAAATGGGCAGAAGACCTAAACAAGCAATTCTCCAATGAAGACATATGAATAACCAATAGGCACATGAAAAAATGCTCAATATCACTAATTATCAGAGAAATGCAAATCAAAGCTACAATCAGGTATCACCTCACACCAGTCAGAAGGACCATCATTCAAAAGTCCACAGATGATAAATGCTGGAGAGGGTGTGGAGAAAAGGGACCCCTCCTACTACGGCTTGTCTTGAATTCTTTCCTACTCCCTTGTTGCAGAAACCTGCCCAAGACCTGGGGATGTGATGGTTCTTCCTCCAGCTCCAGCAACGGTGTGCCAAGGGGCTCTGCCTGCCAGCTTTAGAGGCTGCAGGGTGGTGCTGAATTCTGGGACAGAGAGCTGTCCTCAGCAGTCCCTTTCTCCATAAAGCAGGGCAGGCCTTGGGATTCCCCATTTCTGGGAGCCTGAGGACCCTGCTCAAAGCACCAGGCAAAGGCGAGCAGTCTTACCGGACACCCGCTCGAATTACCCCGTCTTCCAGAATGAATAAACAAATCGTGGTCTAGCCACACAGTGGGACATTATTCAGCCTTTAAAAGTGTCACCTGCACAGCGAGGCCCAACAAACCAAAATGCTGGAGCTTGGAGCAGAGGAAGGTTTATTGCAGGGCCCAGTGGTCGGCTCATGCCCAAGTTTGGCCGCCCAACTCCCCAAAGGGTTTCAGCAAAGCAGTTTTAAAGGCCAGGTGAGGGAGGGGTGTCCCAGGATATGTAGTCAGCTGTGCACAATTCTCTGAATGGTTAATAGTGATCAATCCTTAGGCTCCAGAAAGTCTGGGAGCTCTGCTGATGATCACCACGTAGTTAATTTCTTCCCTCCCCTGGTGGTTTTAGCATCTGAAAAACTCAGGAAATACGCATCAGATACCATTATCTAGGTATTTCAAAGAGGTGCTACAGCAGAGAATATGTGGGGGAGTCTGTGCCAGGAAGGCCCCTTAAGGGTCCTTCTCAGTTACAAAAGCAAGGAGATTGTGACTCCTGCTACAACACAATGAAGCTTGAGAACATTATGCTGCATGAAATAAGCCAGTCACAAAAAGAGAAATTCCACATATAGCTAGAGTGACCGAATCCCTAGAGAATATAAGCGGTCGGGGGAGCTTCCAGGGGCAGGGGGAGGAGGGTTGGGGAGTTCGTGTTTAGTGGGGTTAGAGTTTCAGTTGCACAAGATGAAAAAAGTTCTGGAGACTGGTTGCAGGACGTGAATGTACTTCACTGTGCACTTAAAAATGGTTAAGATGGATGGGGGGAGGGTACAGCTCAGTAGAGAACAAGTGTAGCAGGCACGAGGTCCTGGGTTCAATTCCTAGTACATCCATTAAATAAATAAGTAAACCTAATGACTTACCCCATCGCCCCCAAAAAACACAACAGAACAAAACAAAAACACAGTTAAGATGGTCAATTCTATGTTATGTGTATTTCAGCACCATTTAAAAAGAACTAAAACAGAAAGCCGCGCCCCGCAGCGCTTCTGCATGGTGGGAAGGACAGAAGGACCGGCGGTGTTGAAGGGGGTCCCAGCTCTGTGATTCCTCAGGGTGCTGGCCTCACAGGGATGGCACTCGCTGGAGGGGGCCGGTTCCCCAGGGGGATGTGAGGGAAGACGTGAGGATGCCAGATGGCCGGGCTGAGGAGGGGCAGGTACCACGACGAGGCGGAGGAGGAGCGGGCCCGGCTGCTCACCCTGACGCTGCACACCCCTCACTCGGCCATGGAGCCGGCCAGGCGGCAGCGGGCGCTGACCCTCCTCCCCGTGGGCCTCGCCCTCACCTGCTCCCTCACGGCCGTGGGCAGCAGCTACTGGTGTGAGGGGACCCGGCGGGTGGCAAAGCCGCTGTGCCAGGACCGTCCAGGGGCGCTGCACTGCATCCATTACAGCCCGGGCAGCGCGGACAACGGGAGCCAGGCTGTGCAGTACATCTGGGAGATGGGGGACGACAAGTTCATCCAGCGGAGGTTCCACGTGGGGCTCTGGCATTCGTGCGAGGAGCGCCTCGGCAGCCCAGGTGAGCACGGCCAGCATGGCCTACCCCGGGTGACAGGTGCAGGCCACTGGCCAGGAGCAGACGCTTGAAACCCAGCTCTGCCACTGACTGCCTGTGTGTCCTCTAGCCAGTCCCTCCACCTCTCCAAGCCTCAGTTTTCTCTTCTATAAAATAGGAACAAGGGCAGTCAGGACACAGCTCTAGAATTATTATAAAGATGAAATGACCGGCTTCACATAAATCACTTGCAGCAGCACCTGACACTCTAAGGGTTTGTTAAACATTCGCTTTTACGGTCTGCTAGTGTCATTCAACTCCCGGAGAATCTAAGTGCTCCGCTCAACTCTAAGCTGCATCTTTGCATTTTTAAGAGGTCTTGGAATAGAAATTTCACTTAGCAAACAAACTCTTATCATCATCAGTGGGAAGGGAACGCCCTTTATGGAGCACTCACCAGACGTAAAACCATGAACAAGTTAGACTTTGATTCTAGGCGACCTTTGAAATAATCTAGCAAAGTAAGTATTTTTTCCTCAACTCACAGATGAGAAAACTGAGGCTCAGAGCGTTTCAAGTCACCTAGTGACAAGTCTGTTCCCTCCTCCACTGTATTACTCAGCCCTGGTGCACCATCTTTTGACCTGTGGGCTTGACAGGGTGGTGGTGAAGGAAATGTTGAAGGAAAAGGAGCAAGAAGAGGGACGGGAAAGGTCAAAGGAGAGTGTTTTTACCTCGTGAGGAACGGACGAGGGAGGAGCTGGACTCCTCAGTGCTCAGCAGCCTGGTTGCAAAGCCAAGCCCACACGCGGGACAGGGACGGTCTCCCCTTCATGCTGGGAAAGCACATCCCCAAGGTGGACGGGAGAGACCCCCCCCCATCATCCCTATCCTGACCTCAGGCTTGTTACCTTACATTCTTATACAGTGTTTTACTTTTCCTAGAGTTTCTCACTGCCTTTTCTTTTCCCATACTCGTAGCATTAGTGGTTTATTCCTGAGGTCTAAGTAAAAGGCAACAAGAAGGAACTGTCTGAGATGCTGTGTGCCCCTCCCCATCCCTGCCCCCATGGTCACTGCAGACAGCGGCGCCAGGCCTCACCCTCCACGTGTCCAGGCCAGTACCCTGGTCTCTGCGTTAAGTGTGGTGAGGACACTGCTACAGAGCTACAGAGCCCTGTCGTTAAGGACTCCAGCCTGGGGAGGTTGCTCCTGGACCCTGAACAAGCCCAGGAGAGGGGCTTTGGGGTGTCCGGCCACCCCCAGTTCTGCTGCCCCCTGAGGCCTCCTGGATACGTTCCTTCTGAATCAGCTCCACCTCCGTCCCCCCATAAGCTGACCCTTCCATTGAGCCCCTACCTGGAGGGCTATTTCAGGAATCCTCCTGATTCCCCAGAATAGATCTGCACTTTCTTGTTTTTCAGTAGAGGGGTGGTAATTAGGTTTATTTATTCTTATTCATTTTTCAACGGAGGCACTGGGGATTGATCCCAGGACCTCATGCATGCTAAGCATGCGCTCTACCACTGAGATATACCCTCCCCTCCCTGCACCTTCTTCCTGATGCCTGAAATGCCTTTGAAGAGAGAAAGCTCCCTCCCAAAATGAAGATTTGAAACAAAAATGCCTGGTTGTGGCAGTGCTTCAACTGAATGTTCTTTTCCTTGCATGGGGGATTTAGCCAACCAAATGTGCTGAGTTCCGATTCTAGGCTGTTCAAGGACAGAGGGGCCTGGGCACCCTGTAGTGGGTGGGGGGTTGGGGAGAACAAGCAGACAGGGTGCCAGACTCAGTCCCCAAGACTCAGACACGGTTCCCCAGGCTGGTTTGATGCGCCGCTTGGCTGGTGAACCTCTGTCGAGCTGTGTAACACCCGCCTGTTCTAGCTTCATGGGATTTATGAAGATTTTTCCTTTTAATCCTGCTGGCCTTATTCAAAAGGAACATCATTTCTGAGGATTCATATTAATCAAGGGGTCATTATGGTCTGACCCTTCGCCCAGGCTAAATTCAGCCTTCTAAGCTATTGTGAATTCTCTTAATCTCCTTGGCTGGACTCCATTCTCGCTCTGCCCTGCTCCTGGCTCTGTACCTGGCCTCCTTTTGACTCCTGTGAGTTGAGACAGCCCTCTGCAGAAGACCAGATAGACCCTCAGTCCTCCGGGCGCTACGTAGAAAGAGAGCAGGGTGGTGAAGTAGAAAAAGGCACTGGTCTCGGGTGAGAAAACCCAGTTTCAGTTCCTGACTCTACCAAGCTCTTTGAACCTGGCCTTCAAATCTGTGAACTCCGGATAGCTGTACTTGCCTTTGTCAATCATTAGGCACACCAAAACATGAGAGGCAGTTTGCAAAATACTTGCATAGCTTTCTCACTGGAGGACTTTGGTGATACGCATTTTGCAGATGAAGAAAGCGAGGCTCAGAGAAGTTACTTAACCTCCTATGATTCCTGACTGTGGCTGAACCGGCATAGAAGCCAGTCCTGTTGGGTTTAAATGCCACCTTCTGTCCACGATGTCCGCCTGCTATTCTCAGGGTTCTAGTGAGGACCTGATGAGATGTAAACAAAGGGCTACATTAGCCCTACTGTGCCCAAAGTGAATATTGTGATGCCCCCAAGGCTGTGGGGACCTCACTGGTAGAACTGGGAGGACAAAAGCAAACGTTTGCTACTGTGTCCATAATGCTGCTAACGACCAGGAAAAAAAAAAAAGCACAACCTAATAGTTGAGAATTATGTTTTATTTGGGGCATTCCTGAGGACTTAAAGCCAGGAGGTAACCTCTCAGATAGCTCTGAGGGACTCTTCCAAAGAGGTACGGGAGGAGCCAGGATATATAGGAGTTTTTACCAAAAAACAGGTAGCTGAACATCAAAAGGTTACTGCTAATGGAAGAAAAACCAGGCATCTCAAGTTAACTTAGTGTTTTTCTATGGGCAGGAAGATACAAGAGTCTCGGCTTAATGAAATTATTCCTTTGATATACAACTTAACCTTCTAGGGCCAGTGTCCTGTTTTCCACAGCATCCTTTGTTTACTGATCCAGCAGGTAGCAGACTCTGTCCACACCCCTGCTGCTGCCGAAATCAGAGAATCAACCAGGAGAAATGTCCTGCTGCATCCATCAATCCAAAGCTGAGTTAAGTTAGAGGCTGCAGAGGCCACCATGGCTGTGTATTAGCAGACAGCTCCCTGGTTCCATTGCCCTCAGCCCAGGGGCTGTAAACACTCCTTCAGGCCACTTGTGGACAGTTAACATGACAGATGATTCCTTGCTTCACGTTCAAGCCAGGAAGCATCCCAGCAGAGCAGCTCAACCAAGCAGCTGTCTCATAAACCCAAACTTTATTCCTCTCCGTCCATAGCACAGCAGAGGGGCAACGAAGAAGTGTGAAGGAATGAGGCCCAAGGGCACTCGGAGGTTGAGCATGGCAAGTATTAAGGTTTATGATCTTTGGGCAGGTACCGCCTAAAGCATCTATTTGCACAGATGGTCCTTCCCGGGAGAGCCTGATGAGGCAGAAGGTGAACGCTGGCTCGCGCTCAGGAAGCAAAAAGATGGGCTCTGTGTTGAGAAGTCAGCTGGACGGAGGGAGGACGTAAAAGAAGAAGAGAAATTTAGACTTGAGACTGGAGGACATGGGGAGCCATTATAAGTTCTTGAATAGGAAAGTTACCTGGAATTTTTCTCTCCTATAAAAGGAATATATTTTCAAAAGTCTAAAGATGCTCCCCAAAGTTACTTCTCTGCCTGAAAATGTCCAGAAAATGTAGTTGACACGATCCTGGCCTTCAAGGTACTTGCAGTCTAGTAATAAATGATGATGTAAGCTCACCATATGCAAAAAGCCCCCAGCAGAACTTATTTTACTGCAATAAGGTTTAAGCGCGTATCAACTGTGAGAGAAACTTTCCTAGCCCATTTAATCTTCAAAGCAAGGCTATTGTGAGGACCACTGAACCGACAATGCATTTTTTTAAAAAATCATTACAAACGTTGTTACAGAAGCTAATTATTTGAGATTCACATCCTAATGGACGCTGTTTGGGAAGTTGAGTTCCCCTAGTCTAAGGCTGGCAGTGTCAGTCCAGACAGGCTAGGTTATGCTGCAGCAACACACAGCCCCCAGCTCCCAGTGGTGTAAACCAGCACATTCACTTCTAGCTCATACGGGGCTGGAAACACCGTTTGCCCCTAGTGGTCAAGGTTAACCCTACTTACGATCCTCTTCTCTTTTTCTCCTAGGTGAAAAGTGTAGGAGTTTCCAGAGTGTAATACCAGCTGAAGAACGAGGTAAATATCTCCCTCACGTTCTGTCCACCAGCCATCCTTGCAACTTGGACAATTTTTCTTATTCTGGTTGGGCTGGCGGAGAAGATGAAAGAGATTTTTCTAGTTTTCTCATGAAGTCGAGTCCAAAAGCCAGAGCCACTGGCTGTCTTCACGTGCCCTGTAGTCAGGAACGCCAGAAACTGAGAAACAACCCACTTTGCACCACCTGACTGGTAGTGTCCGCAGCTTTCCATGGTGTAAACGCTCCCGCCATGGCCAACTTCAAGCAGTCCGTGAGAGGTGAACACAGAGTAGGAAAAAGATGAGTTGTAGCTCTTTACTGCCTGCAGCAGCTTTTCTTCTCTGTAACACTCATCAAATGTGTACTTACTTTCTTAATATGTTTTCCCACCTGGAATGTAGCTTTTGTGATGGCATAGACAACGTCCGTTTCATTCATTGCTGAGTCCTCAGTACCAAACTGCTTTATAGGAGGCCTTTTGCAAATATTAGTTTCTCTCCCTGCCGTCTTTTATTCAATCCCTTCCACAACCAACACATTTCCTTGAAGCTGTATTTGGGGTCCCATCCAAATGGTAAATAATAGGCCCATGAGAAAACAATGGGGGTTTGGTATCACGAATCAGGGCTTTTAAACTCTCAGATTCCTCTCCCCACCCCCAGCCTCTGGTTTAATCTATCTTCTCCTTTAAAAGACAGTATCTTCTGGAGGAATAAAACAACACATTAACTTTTAAAAAATATTTATTTATTTATTTATTTATTTTCTGATGGTAGTACTGGGGATTGAACCCAGGACCTCGTGCATGCTAAGCCCACACTCTACCACTGAGCTATGCCCTCCCCACTAAAATTTTTCAAAAATTTTTATCTTAATAGAGGTACTGGGGATTGAACCCAGGACCTCAGGCATGCTAAGCATGTGACCTACCACTGAGCTATATCTTCCCCAACTTTGAACTGGGGAATGAAGACCCCTGTATCCCTCAGTTCCTCACATCAAAGTTTTGCTTGGTTGTTTTTTTCCCTTCCTCCCAGTTAACGACAATCTTTCCCAACTTTTCTTTTCATTGCCAACTGTTCAAGACTCAGCAAAGCTATCTGTGGACTTTCACTCTGTGGTGTTTGTCTTATATTTTTCCCTCTACTCAAAGGATTGAATGTCCTAGTACTTCTGAATTCTCAGTTCCCAGCATCTGTCATCCCTGCATATTCCAGGTGTTCTGTGGCTGTCCATCGGGGCTGAGGTCCTGAACATCCTTCTGACATTGATGAGCGCTGTCCTCCTGGGCTCCAGAGTGAGTTATCACAGCTCGGGGCTCCACTGGCTCAAGGTGGACGCCTCTGTAGCCATCCTCATGGTGCTTGCAGGTACTTTCCAAGAACATCATCGGAAAGGCTAGATTCCCCCCACCCCGCCCCAGAGGGAATGGCGAAACTCCAGGCTGGCTCTTCCTGCCCGCGGCCGGTTCAGCGGGACCGCTGGGCTGCTGGAGAAGCTACTGAATTAATCCCATTGCCGGAGGCAATGGGTGACTGAAGAAAAGAAAGGGCACAGGCACAAATGGAGAATAAAATTCCTCAGCATGCCTTGATCACAACCCTGGGAAGGGAGTCCACAGGCTGTAAGAACAGAAATTGCCTGATTTAGTCCAGCGGTTAGGCACAAGTCTGTGGAGGAATCCTGCCTGTCTGGTCTCTACCACTTAATGGCTGTGTGATCCTGGGCGAGTAACTTAACTTCTCTAAACTAGCTATCTCAAAAGGCTACGGTGATGACTAAGAATGCACACAGTGTACAGTGAGCACTCAAAAACCGGTAGCTCGTTAAAAATTATTATCTGTGCTTGGGGTAAACATCCCATATGAATAAAGAATTTTCCTTTTTGATCTTCTGTATTCTCCCAGCAACTTAAAAAAAAATTGGGGGGGGTATTTATTTATTTATTTAATGGAGGTACTGGGGATTGAACCCAGGAACTTGTGCATGCTAAGCAGGCACTCTGCCATTGAGCTATACCCTCCCTCCTCCAAGCAACTTTCAGAACAGCTTAATTTGGTCTCCTAAGTGGGTTTCTCCACCACGGAAAGCACCCTGCACAAATAGCTTCCTCCATTTCTCCGGCTGGACGCACAAAGCTCTGTTGAGTTAACAGTGCACCGGTCTAGTTTGTAGATCCCTGGTGGGCTGGACAGGTGTGACGCATCCTTCCCAGGTCTTCTCTTCTTATCAGTGAATAAGATGATAAAATCCAATTTCCAGATCTGCATAGCAAGGAGTCTTGGAGACTCCTCCCCAGGCCTGGCCTCCCCCAGGGTCCCCCAGTCAAGAGTAGACCTCTTTCTGGATAGCTCTTTAGTTTCAACTGTGTGCGTGTGATCTCACGGGGAACGTTTAAGGATTTATAAGAGCAGGTGCAGCACAAGGACTTTAAACTTTCCCATTAATATTTAAATAATGGCCCCACCAGTTAAAACTAATTTCTATTTGGACTCCTGAAACCAATCCCCAGTTGGTCACTGCCTGTCGTTTATTAAATTAAAACGTAGGTGTAATGGGAGTCCCTGAAAAAAAGAAACACAAAACAATAAAACAACTTGTATTTAAAAGCAAAACTCAAGGAGACTTCCTTGAACGAAAGGCCCAAATCTATATATAGAAAACTCCGTCCGACCCGGAGGACCTGACGCAGTAACCCAAGTCCAGACACATCCCACTGAAACCACTTAAAAAAAAAAAAAAACCCTCTGGGTTTCCAGGCAAAAAGACCAATTCACTTACGAAGGACAGAAAATTGCACTGGCAACTGACTTATTGCCCTGTGAGTCTAGTGTGGCCGGAACACATGCAGATTTTTAGGCAAAGTTTCTGAGTGTTAGCAAACAATCCACAGTAAAAAGAATAACATGACAGAACACTGTGAAGTGTGGCTCAAACACCCCTCATCTGTTCTGGAAAAAAGAGTGTGTAACGAAGGGACACAGGGGCATGATAAAATGGAAAGAGGTGGTCATGGGAGGGATGATGTGCCAAGGGGCATATATCACTGCTCAGACTGGTGACTCTAAGAAATTAGTGTCCATGTAAAGCAAGAAGGCTGCTTGGAAGGGCTCAAGGAGGTGCCAGTGGGCTCCCAACCTCCAGCTCATGCAAGGTAGAGAAACCACGTTCTGCACCGTGGCTCACAAGCTTTCCCCATGCAGGGCTCCTAGCCATGGTGGCTCACATGATGTACACAACCATTTTTGAAATCACTGTGAACCTTGGACCAGAAGATTGGAAGCCTCAGACGTGGGACTATGGCTGGTCATACTGGTGAGTCGCTGACCATGGTGCTCAAGTCCTGACGGGCCAACAAGGATGCACACGGGTTTTGCAGGACCGCTGACCTTGGCCAGAGCTCCGCCATCTGCTACGCTTGTGACTTTGGATGAGTTCCCTAATCTTTCTGTAGCCCAGTTTCCTCATCTGTAAAATGATGATACCTGTCTCAGATGTTCTTATGGGAAGGTAAAGAGATTACGTTTATAAAATTCTTGGTGCAGAGTGAAGTGCTTGAGAAATGAAGAGAGTGTTATTATCTTTTTAAACACAGCTTACTTCAATGAGGGGGCGCCCAGCCCCTGATTGTAATGGAAAGACAGGCCACGACAGAAATCGTCTTTAACAGGAAGACGTGGCCACGTCACACAAGACCACAGGGGTTCTCTTTGATGTGGACGTCCAAGGCATGGCTGTGTCTTTAAAGTGTGTGGATATATACTTACAGTTTCATCCCGTGTAACTTCTTGTGTAACACGTTCAGGGCTCGCTCTCTCGCCCTGCTGTTCCAGGGTCTGGGGACTGTGCGTATGTCACGGCTGTCCATGAGCTTCATGATTTACTAGGCTTGAATCTTCTTCATCTCCCAAATCAGAGGAAGTTAATTTTCACAAATGTTTCTCTTAACACCGTTCCCTCCACCTGTTTGTCACTTTAGCCGCCTCCCTCTGAACAGGTGCCCTTGGTCCTGAGGTGACGTCACCGGCACTGCACACGGTTGAGAGGAGAGCTGCTCCAGGGCTCAGATGAATGTCAGCGGAGGGGCCAGCAAATGTGGCCAGTTTACACTGAGGTCCTGTTGCTGTGGATGGAAGCAAATCCCAAACACGACAGAAGTCGGAAGAATGGTCTGTTTCCAACTTCGTTTTGATTTTTGTTTCCTATCATTTTTAATTTCATAATTTTTAATAAAAGAAATATATACACGTAATTTTAAAAAATCAAATGGTACTAAACATAACAATCCCTCAGCCCCATCCCTCCCTATTCCACTCTTCCAACCCATCAAGCCCTCCACCTTCCTGCTCAGGTCTGGAATGGAGCTGTCGAGTGGAATCTCCTTCTGCGATTCCCTTGCTTCCTTCTGTCCCAGATTCCCCATCAGTATTCTGCTTAGTTTCCATCTACATTTTGTGGGAGCACATCCTCCAGTAGCTTCCAAAGCAAGGGTTCAACGAGAGGTAAATTATTTCACTCTTTGCATGTCTGGAAATTTATTTGTTCAATGCTCCATCTTGATTGATAGATTGGTGGAGCATAAAATTCTTTGTTGAAAATAATTTTCCCTTAGAATTTTGAAGACGTGGCTCTGTTTCCTTCTAGAATTGATTGTTTCCTTCAAGAGCCCAATACCATTCTGATTCATATTCCATTAGAGGTAATCTGCTGTCTTCTACCCTTTATTTCTGGTGTTCTGAAATGTCCTGATAATGGACCTTGAAGAGGATCTTCTTTACATTCACCTACTTCTTTCATGTGCTTGGTGAGTCCTTCGATCTGAATATTCATGTCCTGGAATTCTGAGAATTTTTCCCTGTATTATTTCTTCGATTATTCCCATTCCTCGGTCTTATGTTCTCTTTTCAGAGAACGCTTCTTAGGTAGACATTGGGTCTCTTGGGTTAATTACCTAGATGTGACTACATCCCCTACATCTTCTCTCTCTCTTTTTGGTATTCCTGAAAATTTTCTACTTGTCTTCTAAAGCCTTTCTATTGAATTCTTCTTTCGAATTGTATTTGAATTTCCAAGAGATCTTCCTTTTTTTTCTAGTTGTTCCTCTTTCCTATACCCTGATCCTGCTTTACTGAAGCAATATCTTCTCATTTGTCTCTGAAGATACTAATAAAAGAGTTTCGTTGCTGTTTTCTTCTGTTTCTTGTGTTATCTCTTTTGTTTAGATGCTTTTTTTCTTCCTTCTGTTTGTTGTTGGGCCTTTCTTCTAGATCTTGGTATCCTTGGTTGTCAAGTCATATTTAAGGATGACTGGGAACTGTGGAGCGGGGTTAGAGCTTACCTCCTGCACGGCTTTCTGGTAGAAGATTGCTGTGGAGCCATTTATTTCACCCGGGAATTCCGCTCCATGAAAACACACACAAATGCCAGTTTGTAGAGGTTCTTCTCGGCAACCACTCTTCTGGGTTCTGTGAAAGATGAAAAGTGGAGACTACCAACTCAGAATGCAACAGGCTTCCGGAGGATAGAAATGTAAAAAGAGCAATACCCCAGTGCCGGTGTCCTGGATTAGCGGCCACAACAATAAAAAGTAACACATATGTTAGCAGATACTATGCTGAGAGCGTCCCACACATTAACTCATTGAATTCCTCACAAACACCGAGGGTGCAGCACCACTGTTCCTGTTTTGCAGGTGAGGAAACTGATACAGAAAGGTGAGGTCACGGGCTCAAGGTCGCACAGCTAATGAGAGATGGTGCAAACCCACAGAGCAAACTCAGCGCAGTGACTCCAGGATCCAGCCTCTTAACTGTCAACACAACGCCTCCAACAACACATGGGCTGATCTCTGAGATTTGTAATCCAAAATCCGTGTTCAAATTGGGTAGAAACAGGAGCTGACTTTTCACCAGACTGACTCCCAGCAGGAAGCCCTGGAATCATAGCCCTGCACTGTCTCCTAATTGTGCCTTTTGTTGACAGCCTCGCGTGGTGTTCTTTCGCCCTCTGTATGGCTGTGTCAGTCATGGCCACGAGCAGATACACCACAGCCCGCCTGGAAATCGCAGAGAAGAAAAGTGTACAGAGGGGCAGTCAGCCCTCTCAGCGTAACTTCCAGGAACCTAAGTCTTCGAAAAGTGTTTGGGAAACAGAAGCTGCTCCCAGCCCCGCTGAGCATGCTGTCATCAGTGTATCTGAGCACCTGCCATCAGATGTCCCAGGCAAGGTGTCCATGTGCTAGCCAGTGCTCAAAGCTGCCAGACCTGCAGAAGCAGGCAAGCTAGGCACCACGTCCACAATGAATATCTCTGGGGTGAGCTTCACAAGGCTGTGGTCCAGGTAAATCTTCCACCTGCCATCTCATTCATCACTAAACACCTTTGGCTTCATCTTCTGATTCTTTTTAAATTGCCAGTACCTTTAAGTGAGATAGCATTTACAGAAGATATCAACCAATGACATTGTAGTATAAATGAGCATCTCAAGCTTTCCTGACACTTTAACAAGGGTGACAAAAAAAAAAGGGGGGGAGCATGTGAGTGCCAAGGATAAGAGAAACTGAAGAAAGAGGAAAATAAGGCTTTGACTACAAAGGATGTAAATTTGTTGCCCACATAGTTTTATTCATAAGAAGGTTCCAGACATTTTTTTTCCCCTTAATTGACACACACAAATTGATAGTATGTATAACTACCCCATATTTTCTTTTTTAAAATTTTCATCAAGAAGAAATGAATTTAAAAATTAGTTTTGCTTTATTTTTTAAATATACTTTCTTCTCAATTTCCTAATTTCTACCTATAGGAAAATCAATTTGGAAGGATAATCAAATAGTGAAATAAAATGAGAGCAGTAGAAATGGAATGACATCTTATCAGAGTGAAGTGGAACAAATGTTTGAATTGTTGTGCTTAAATGAAATTGCCAGGCACTTTTGCTTCTAAAAATAAACACTGCAAACCTGCAAGTCTTGTCTGAAGCAATGGGGCACTGCTTCTTTCCTCATGTGTTCTGTTATAATGTTATATCGATCATCTTGTATTTTAAATGAACATGTTACTGAGGTCACAGGTCGGTAGACACATAATTCGGGTTTTTGAAAAAAAAAAGAAATGGACTGACAAATTCTAACAACCCTAAATGCATTCTTGCTTAGATTCATTTAAAAAAATGTATTTATGTGTTTAGTGAACACAGTATTTCTGGAAAGGAAATCCTGAATGTTTCAAATAAAATTACTCAACCTGCTTATGCTGAACTGTAACACGTATACTGTCATAGAATAAGGGACAACCCAGCTAACTTCATATTCGGGGCTCCTGTTGAGTACCTGCCTAATGGAGGATAGTCCCATGGAATATCGTGTTTTATGGAACCAAGCATATTTGAAGTGATATTAGATGGATTGTTTTACCAGAAAAAACCCAACTCAGAGAAGGCAGGCTGAGATCCCCTGGACCATTTCCTCACTTGGAGCAGAAGGGTTTGTACCCAACGTCCTCTGCCTTCTACAGTCTGCATGTTCTTTTTTTTTTTAAATTGAAATATAGTCAGTTTACAATGTTGTGTTAATTTCTGATGGAAGCATAGTAATTCAGTTATACACACACACACACACACACACATATATATATTCCTTTTCATATTTTATTTCATTACAGACTCTGACAAGATATTGACTATAGTTCCCTGTGCTGTACAGTAGGACCTTGTTTATATATTTTGTATAGAGCAGTTTGTATCTGCTAATTCCCAATCTCCTCATTTATCCCTCCCCACCTTTCCCCTTTGGTAACCATAAGTTTGTTTTCTATCTGTGAGTCTGTTTCCGTTTTGAAATGAGTTCATTTGTGCCATTTTTTTAAATTCCACATACAAGTGCTGTCAGGCGGTGTTTGTCTTTCTCTGCCTGGCTGTCTTCAGTGCGTGTGCTCTTCCATGCGGTTCCTCACCCCCGTGCGTCTGTGTAGGTGGGCTCTGTGTCACCGTCACAGAGACAGACTCTGATCCTAGAGGAAAGGAAATCCACTAGGAAAGTTCCCACAGAGAACTCCATGTTCTCAGGAAAAATAAATCTTGTAAAGACTGTGGCTGAAGGTGCCATGGAAGAAATGAATTTTGTGGAGTCACGTGAGAGCAGCGGACATCGTCAGACAGCACAGGTGGCATCTGGGGAAAGCAGCCAGTGATCAGTTAGACACCGGGGCGGGGCAGAGGCCGGTGGGCTCCTGAGGTTCAAGGCAAAACTGATTTCTTGCTACGTCCTCTGACCTCCCGAGGCCTTTGCTTCCTTCTAAAATTTTTAAATGTTGATTTTATGTGAGTCTGACACACATGCAGAAAAGTACACAAACTCTAAGTGTAGAGCTTAATGAATTTTCAGACAAAGTACAGCCGTGTAACCAGCACCCCTCCCCAGATCAAGAAACAGAACCAAGGTGTCTCATTTCCATCTATCTTTATTATAAGACAGACTCAGGTGGATTTTCATTCCTTAGTGCATTGAAATGATCTCTTTATATCTATGGATTGTAAATATTTCTCTGTGGCAAGAACTGTTCTCTGTTCCCCCCAGCATCTAGAATAATGGTTAGCAAATAGAACCCCCCCGACATATACACATACGTATGTGTGTATTTGTATATACATGTGTGTGTGGAAAGAGAGAGTATCTATCTGTTATATGAGTGTATGTATGCCCCAACAATAGGCCTTTTTTTTTTTTTAAGCATTTTGTGGGAAGGAATATAGCTTACGATTAAGAGCATAGACCCTGGAGTCAGACAGCCTGAATATAAATCCGAGTTCTTCACCTGGACCTTGGGCAAGTCACGCGTGTCTCTCTGCCTCAGTTTTCTCATCTGTAAACTGGGAGAATAATCCCACCTATTTTAAAGGTTGTGAGGACTGGCTGGCATTAGCACACGTGAAGATCTTAGAACAATGCCCGGCACTTACTCAGCACAAGGAAGGATTAACTGCTAGCATCCGCCACCCACAAAGCACTGCGTCAGATCCCACGGGTACCCGGGGACACGGGAGTCAGCGCCCTTGCCGATGAGTTGGTGGAACAAGGGTGACATCTCAGTGACTGTGTCCCAGAGAAAGCCAGCATCAAATGAGTGCAAATCCACCAAACGTCTTTATCCTGGAAGCTGTCCCCCCTTACTTAACCATTCAGTGAATTTTATTAGGTGTCTACAGTGTTCCAGGTACCACCACTTGTCCTAGAAATAAGGAATCAACCTCCTTCCTTTTCTAGAATTAGCAAAATGCTTGTTTGGGGTCAGTTATCACAGAAACAGTCCATGGCCTCTGTCTATCTATTGCCCCAACAGGCAAGGCGGTTTCCAGGGTGTCAGCTGTTCTGAACAGCAAACCTCTTGTGTGAAGCAGCCTTCAGTGACCTTCCCCAACCAGGCTGGGGACAAGGGGTCCACGTCTCCTCTCACAAGGAGGGTGGATTTTTTTTTTTAAGTTGTCACATGAAGCAGGAGCGACATCTTCCACACCATGAAATTGTGGGAGGAGAGAAGACAGCAGTTTGAAGACGGGAGAATCAGGGCGGTCAGATGAGATCAAAAGGATGTCATTCAGGACCCACTGCTTCCCTTCCCCTCTCCGTGTGATCATTTTATTTTCCCTTTTCAATTAGGAAATACTTCAATATTATAAAATAGTGTAAGGGACATGCATGTATCCACTGGTCAGATTTACCCGAAGTAAATGCTTGGTCACGGTTGCCACTGATCTTTCTTATCAAAAAACAGAAAGAAAAGAAAAGAAATCTAAAAGATTCAACTAACGCCTCACACCCCCTCCCCATCCCTTCCTCCCTGCTTTCTTCCAACAAGTAACCACCATCGGAGCCACGCCTTGCATATCTGTGCACATTTACTGCACGCAGATGTGTCCACAAACTACACGTGAAAGTGTCTTGTACGGATTCACATTTTAGATGAAAGACATCATTTCATATTGAGATTGTCTTTTCAAAACAGGTAAATTTTTTTTCTAATTTTTTATGGTGATAAAATGCACAGAAAACTTACCATCTTAACTATTTTTAAGTGCACAGCTCAGTGAGCATGAAGGACCTTCACACTGTTGTGCAACCATCACCACCATCCACCCACAGAACTCTTTTCACCTCGACAAACGGAAGGTTTTTCATCAGGAAACAATAATTGCACATTCCCCCACTCCCCCCAGCCCCTGGCAACCATCATTCTACTTTCCGTCTCTGTTTGCTCTGGGTACGTCACAGAAGTGGAATCATTCAGTATCTGTCTTTCTGCAACTGGCTTATTTCATGCAGCCTGATGTCCTCATGATGCATCCATGTTGTAGCAAGTGTCAGAATCTCGTTTCTTTCTAAGGTTGAATATTCCAGATAATTTTTTAGCTGTCAGGCTGGCCCGACAACCCACCACCCTGCCCCATCCTTGCTTCCCCGTCCACAAGAGCCCTGCCGCCTGTGCATGAATGCCTCCGTGGACTAGAAACACTCGCCCTTTAAAGGAAGATCAGGAGTGAAGCAGCTTTATGCAGCAGAATGAGTGCGGCCCTGGCTAGAAAAGAAGGACCGAACTCTCAGGACCTGCGTTCCAGCCCAGAGAACATGCATGGGCTGGGGTTAGCGGGCCATGAATAGATGGTATTGACCCAACTGTTTACTGTTTCTCCAAATATGTGCACATCCATTCCCTGACTCAGCCCTGGCATCCTTCACCTCTGAACCCTGTCCAAGATCCTCAGGAATGGGTCCTGACATGCATTAAGGGAAGGCAACAAGGAAAACCAACCCAGACTAAGGGAACATTGCCAGAGAGAAGGGAGAAACCGAAACCATCAGGCACAGGAATGGACCGGAACCGTGCTGGGTGTTTGCGTGTGTACGTGTTTATTATACATAATTAAGAAGTGTTCATGGTCACCTTAACTTCCAAGGAAGAAATGCAGTTTCCCCATCCCCACCCCCAAGCACTGTTCCCTGCCCCGGCTCCTGGCCAACCCAATGATGCTCCCCACACAAATGAGGACATCCTTATGATCGGTCTTCTGCGTTTTGATGGGTTGAGTACTGGAACGGGACTTTAGCTGTGTATGTCTCTCTGTTTCTGATCCTACTGAGATTCCTTAAGTAGTTAAAATATTGAACATTTGGGATAAATTCCTAGCATTCTTAATTGGGCGGAGTCTGTTATTGATATGCAGTATCTTATTTTGTTCTCCCACAAGTCCTGCACGATCAGACTGTTCTGCCCATTTTACAGGTGAGGAGGCTAAGGCTCAGAGACGTGGAAGAACTTGATTAAAGAGAAACGCTCCCCAAACGACTCTTTCCAATAGCTCACGTCACACCTCCAAGTGGTTCATTCTGCAACAGGCTCTGTTCCGCTTAACAGATTTTCCGTGCTTTTCTCCCCCAGCCAGAAAGGGATGGCCCGGTGGCTCCCTGCCATGCCAGGTCTGAGCTACCTGGAAGCTACCTTATACGAGGGTTACAGGAAGGGAGGGCGAGGATGTTTGTGCTGAAATCCCAGGTCCCGATCCCTAACGCTCAGCCCCAAACTGCAATGGAAACCTCTTATAGTGAGGCACGCGGGAGAGCTTTAAATGGCTTGGCAGGGACTCTGAAATCAGACCCGGCCAGCATGTGTCCCTGGGTATCAGAATAGACACTATATTTACCCCAAAAGCCCTTTAGTGCTCTGAGAGCTATAAATAGTCATTAGGGCCCAAGCAAGTGGCCTTAACACAAGGACTTCTTTCCAAAAAATGCAGAACCATTTTAATTAGACTTGCAATCAACATTTGGGAGGGCAGGCCCCCGGATTCCGTTTGCGCTCAGAGACACGGTGAGTAACGTCCTCTTCACTGACCATTTGGGGATTAGCACGCGGGCCGGAGCAGCCCTCCGGGAGCTCCCTGGAGAGGAGGCTCGGGGCTTGGTGCATGAGTGCGCCTCCCCCTCCCGCCCCGGGTCCCGATCCCGTCTCTTTGCAAAGCCAACACCTTTCTTTTTTCTTTTTCTTTTTTTTTTTTTTGTCATTTCCCCCCAGAACAAGATGGGAGTCACAGCTATGCTCGCGCTGCCCCTGCTGCTCTTGGGAATCAGCGGCCTCCTCTTCATCTACCAGGAGGTGTCCAGGTTGTGGTCCAAGTCAGCCGTGCAGAACAAGGTGGTGGTGATCACCGATGCCATCTCAGGACTGGGCAAGGGTAAGCCAGCTTCGCCCCCACTTGTACGACTCCCGCCCCGAAGGACAAGCAGTGACAGGGTGGCGTCCGGGTGAGCCGGCTGGGCAGAGGTGGGGGGCGGGGGAAGGCGATCAAGGTTGTGTTTTCTCCTACCATCTGTCATTAAGCAGCAAGTGTCTTCTCCCCCAGAGGCTGCAGCTTCCTATCCTGAGAATTGAGGGGGTTGGAATATATGGGGTTGCAAACTTACAGCCTGCAGGGCCAAAATCAGTCTGCAGTTATGGTCTGTTTTGCTGTCACGGGGTTTCCAGAAATTCTGAAATGCAAAGCCCTCCGCAGGGGCAGGGAACTGGTTACAAGGCCAGACTCGGGAGCTGGGTTCTGGTCTGGGCTCCACCGCTTACTAGCTGGGGGCCGCCCTGCTCAGCCTTGGATTTCTCCTCTGAAGGCAAGGATACAGTCCTCTCTGCCTCATAATGTTGTTGTGATGAATAAATTAATTAATAGGTGGAGAACACTCAGAACAGTGCCTGGAGCTACAGTGGGCAGCACTCAGGTGTTAGTAAGGGTGATAAGGATGAACAGATCTAGGCAGGACATGCAGACACCAGTGTACCACACTCCCCACTAATCCCTTTTGTCTCACACTCTTCGGATTCTCTCAACCATATCATCACCTCCTGGTCTTGAAGGCATTTACCATTGCAACTCCTGAATTAGATGGTGTCAGAGGGCCCTTCCTCTGGTGGCATCTGTGACATAAGAGATAGTAACTGTCCTTAGGTTTGTAAGCTTCTGACTCTCTCAGTTCCCAACAATGGTAGTGCAGCCCCGTGCGTCATATAGTTGGGGTCCAATTCTTGCTGTTGTTTTTGTTATTTTTAATCAAATGCAGAACCCCCCAGCCAAACATTCACTAGGTCACTCAGCTGGTGTCCACTGGGTTCACTACATCCTGAGTACCAAGATGAGCACCAGCCCTTCCACAGAGGCCTGCGGGCAGGCTGGGCACCCGCCACCGTGCCGCGCCATCACGAGAACATTTGCAACCTCCCGTCTGGGAATTCTCTCAGCGCCTCCTTGGCAGCCCACCTTCAGTGAGTGGTCAGCTTGGGCTCACCACGTGAGATAGAAGACAAAGAGCCGGGCAGTTAAACTAGGTTCCCGGGTGGCCCCTACGTGGGCCCCAGAAGCAATTCACAAGAAGGATATCCTGCACCATTAGACTCAGTACTCAAAAGGGATGGCGATGGGGGACCACAAATTCCATCTCTACAGGGACCGGCCAGGGCACACGCATTTGCCAATCAAACCAGACACAAGACAACTGACAGTAGTGGGTGCCCTGGGGAAACGGACCAGAGACACCCACCCAGAGACACTCGGAGTCAGTGTTCACAGCAACCTGTTCTTTAAGTAGAACACGCCCTTCCAGCAACAGGCCAGCTGCCAACGTGAGACCCCTTCATCACCTTAATTCCCTGCCACCTTGATTGCTCCTCCCTCTTGGATGGCCCCCGAGGAGCTGGCTTCTGGGCTCCGTGGCTGCTCACAGAAAGACACTACCTTTAGTGGCGTGTCTGGGGGTTTCTCGATTGGTACCCAGGATACGGACTCTCTTGGTGACTGAACCACAGATGCAAGAAAGGCACGTGCATCCTGCTGCTGATGGGCGGGCGATCTCCACATGTCGATTCCATCCTGCTCAGAATCTTCAGAGGGCTGTTCAGAGCTTCTCTAACTGTCCTGACTTCCTGTTTTACTAGATGGGACTTAAGTTCTATCTATTGCTGAGAGATGTATATTTGGTTTTATAGTCTTATTTATTTTATGTAAGTCTCATTCTATTAGAGCTAAATATTGTGCAAATCAGGTATTTAGGAAATACATCTCAGAAGCAAAATGGCATTTTCAGAGAAATAAGGTCTAGTCTCTGTCATGTTACCACTGCTCTTTTTTTAAGTCTCTCATGGGCTCACTCTAGAAAGAAAGGCAAAGCAGAAAAAAATAAAGTCCGAGTATTTAAAAGTAACTTGAGAAGCTGGGCGGGTGTGACCTTAAATAAATGCTTGGCCAGAGCTCGCTGCTGACCGCAACAATTCCGAGTTCCAAGTGCTCCATTTCCCAAGTTTAAGGCAAGAAAAAAGTGAGGGGCGCCAACTCATGATCTTGAAGACCACGGTGGGGTCTTCAATAATCCAACCAACCCCCGGGGCAGCCTCAGCTCTCCCCGCTCTGCTCTGGGAGGGTTGGGGGCCCATGAGATGTCTCAGGGCGACTCAGACCTCGGTCCAGGCTCCCAGCGACAGGGAACTCCCAGCATGTGTTCAGATGCTTCTGGGGGCTTGCTGGGCAGGGTCCTTTTCCTGTCCAGTTTAAGGAAGTCCTAGTAAACAGAACTTTCCTATGGAGGAAGGGCTGTTTTATGCCACTATGAGCTGCCCTTCGCGGGAGGCCACCACATTAAGGCTGGAAACAAAAAGAAATTCCAGAGGAAGCTGAAAGAAATGAACTCTAAAGGAACTCATGGCTCCAAGACCTGAATTCTTGGAATTCTTGCACTTGGAAGAGAGAGGGGCTCACCCTCAGGGGTGTCATCCACACGGCGCGCCCTGTCTGCCCTCCTTCTCCCCCACAGAGTGTGCTCGGGTGTTCCACACCGGCGGGTCAAGGCTGGTGCTGTGTGGGAAGAGCTGGGAGAGGCTGCAGAGCCTGTATGATGCCCTGAGCAGCGTGGCGGACCCCAGCAAGGTAAGGCCTTCCGGCAGCCAGCGTGGCTAACTTCCGGCGTCCTTAGTCCTGCGTTGACTGTCAGCGAGCAGCTCCTTGGGTGAAATTTGGTGATTGCTTTGGGGGAATGTAAGGCAATGGCCTCATTCATCTTGACACAGGTACCTCGGCCAGTTTGGTAGGTTGACTCATTTTGACCACCCACCCTTCCAAAAATGTGTTCTCCAGCCCTCGGGCCTCCCCACCCCCCATCCTATTTAAGTCAGACTCAAAGAGGATCCAGAAGATAGAATTTGTTACAGATAGGGGGCTCTGGGTATAAACACTTATGGCTGATTCTTTAAAAATAATACTTCAAATAATATTTCCTTCCAAGAAATCAGGGAAACGTCTCCTTCCATGAAGTTATATAGGAGGTGAGCACAAGGCTGGTTTTTTCAAAGGATTTCCAGAGCATTGTTTAAGAAATTTTTTTTTTTTTAATCTTTGCCCCTGTTGTTGAATTTGGTTTGGGAAATAGCCCCAACTAATTTAGAACTAAGCCTGGTACTTGAGGAGGTAAACAGGACAGCAGGGCATTCTCCAAGTTGTGTTTCTTGGGGTCTTATTGGGTATTATTTATTGGTTATTAGGTAGTAAAAACAAGGTTCTGAGGTCAACTGTGTGGGACATATTGAGTTAGGCCAAGCTTGTCTGACTGTTTCTTTACTGCAGGACTTTTCAGAGCCTTTGATATGTAAATATGTGTATATTTATCCATGAAGAACATATAATAGTCTGCTTTCCAAATAAACTTGACCAGGGAGCCCTCTTTTGAAAGGCATATCTCAGGATTAGTGTTTGTCAAACACTGGGATTGCGTTTATCATCAATTTTCTCACCTATACCCCTTCTAAACCATGAGCATCTTGACAACAGAAAGTGTTAAAAGCCAAACACAATGCCCAGCACATAGATGGTGCTTCAAAGGTATTGTGTTGAGTGTATGATTTTGGTCAAAAACAAAATGTGGTTACAAAGTACTGGACAGATTATGTTGTGGCTTGGAAGCCAGCTTGAAAGCATTTTCCAAAAAAGAGCTCAGAATTGTTGTAAGTAATGACATCACCTCTGGAATCAGTGCACAGCCTCCATTTGGATTTCTTGGTTCTGGCCCCCTGACCCGAAGTTCAGACTTCTCACTGCACATTTGCATGTCTGGAATGTTGTTGCTCTGGTCCGCAAGAATGCATTTTCTCCATCAATTTCCTTCCTCCCAGAATCATCTCTGCTTCTTCCTCATCCTTTCTTTGTAGTCATTCCATGAGCTCTGAATTTCAAAAGGGGTATCTCTTAGATTGAAGCCCCCAGGTCTGCGGGGATGTTCTCACACGCACCTTGATTCTCTCATTGGTCCAGCAGACATTCACCCCGAAGCTGGTCCTCTTGGACCTCTCGGACATCAGCTGTGTCCAGGATGTGGCCAAAGAGGTCCTAGATTGCTACGGCTGTGTGGACATCCTTATCAACAACGCCAGCGTCAAGGTGAAGGGGCCTGCCCACAAGATTTCTCTGGAGCTCGATAAAAAGATCATGGACGCCAATTACTTTGGGCCCATCACACTGACCAAAGGTCTCGTGAGTTTGACCTTCCCGTGGGTTCTTGGGCCACTGGCTGCTGGAGAGGGCTCTGTTATGTCACCCAGCAGGCGTCCAATTCTGGATGGAGTCTCCAGACCCCTCAGAAAAATCCCTGCTTATTTGGTGAATGCTTTCAGCATCTGACTGTAAATGTTGATAAAAGCAAAGGGACTGTGAAAGTCTCTTACTGGCAAACTCCACCCTCCGTCCCTGTGAGGCCCCCTCCCCAAGCCCCGCCCTTTACTCCTCTTTGCTTCCTCATATCCGTGGCTCCCCTCCAGTCCCATTCCACATCTCTGGATCATTGTCTTCATCCTCCACAAATCTTAATACATCGACCTTGTGGTTGATCTGCCCCTAACCAGGACAGTTGGTCAAAGGTAGAAATTCTGTCCTCAGTAATGAAGAAGAGTTTATCCCCAACTACAAGAGACCCAGAGCCCTTTCAATTCCTTTGCAGAAACAGGGAAGGCAGGAGGGTATCTCCCTTTTAAGGGCCAGATGGTGGTTTCTGTATGGAGATTTCTAACTGCCAAGTTCAAGTGCAGGTCTGAAGCCTGGAGGGGTTGTGCCTAGAGATGACATGGAATTGAACTAAGAGTTTAAACCCTCCCCCCTCCCCACACCACTAATAAAGTTCATCAAAGCAGAACCACAAAAGGGAGACGATAAGCAGGGAGAACGTCTACACTGCGGGAGTGGGCGCCCTGGCAAAGGCTGAGGAAGCCTGGTTGTAGAGCTGCCCCTTCTCTGCAGCCAGAATCTCCCTGCTAATGGGCTTTTGAGACCTGCGGCAGAGGAAGGGAAAGAAGTATCTGGAGCAGAGAGATGACTTCCCAGAGCTTCTAAAATGGTGCCCATGCCCAGTCCCTGAGGGCACAGACGGCAGGCTGGCCCAGGTGTGTCAGTCACGCTGCCTCCGAGCGCCCAGGGTGCCCTGGCATCGAAGTGAGGATGCAAAACTGAGTCTTTGACTTTCTGCCACATCCCTATTCCACCTGGACCGTTTTTCACCTCACAGCTTTCCCTAAATCTCCTCATTTGTAAATGAATTCGGTTTAGGGGGAAATTTCACCATAAATTAAAAACCCCCTTCCCTCTCAATAAATAGAAGAAAATCTGAGATCAAAACAAAATAGTGAATTCTCCAAAGACAAAGTGCTGAGGTCTTTCTTCTCTTCTTAAAAAACTTTTTAAATTTATTTTTTACTGGAGGATAGGTGATTTCTAATGTTTCAGGGATACAGAAAAGTGACTTCATTTATACAGATATATATTCTTTCTCAGATTCTTTTCCATTATGTGTCATGACAAGATATTGCATATAGTTCCCTGTGCTATACAGTAGGTCCTTGTTGTTTCTGTATTTTATATATAGTAGTTCATACCTGTATTTCCTTTTTCAAAAAAGCTTAGCACATGCAGGAGAGGTGTTAAAGACCTACTGGAAGAGAGGTGAGGGTATAGCTCAGTGATAGATGGGAGTGCTTTGCATGCACCAGGTCCTGGGTTCAACCCCGAGTACCGCCATTAAAATAAATAAATAAATAAAATTAATTACTTCCTCCCACAAAAAATCCAAACAAATAAAAAACTGAAGACCTATTGGAATCACCCTGAGACTTCGTACTAGAAGCAATAGGAGAACTGAAGAGAGATTACCTTTCTCACTGTTGAAATCTGCGTCATTCCATTTCTGTGTCTCCTCGTGCACATGGATGGGTCATTTAAAATCAGCCAGCAATTCACCAGTTGGGCCCAGCCCACTCTTAGGAGACACTGGATAAATGATGGCCGGGGTCCATTCCGTCTGCATCTCACTGTGATCTAATTACCAGGAGGGCAGCGGGGCCCCAGGTGATGGAGGGGGTCTGGGGAAGGGGTCTGCATGCTGCTGCCTGCCTCGCTCTCAGATCTGTAACTGGGCCTCATTGCCCCGTGCTTTCCAGCCCTGCTTCCCAACATGATCTCCCGGAGGACAGGCCAAATCGTGCTAGTGAATAACCTCCAAGGGAAGCTGGGAATCCCGTTCCGCACCGCCTGTAAGTTGCTAAGGCAAAAATGTTTCGTCTTACGTTACTTGTCTTACAAGAGATGCTGTGTCTGGGACTAGGCGTATGGCCGCATCGGGAAGGAGGTCCAGGGATGGAGGCATCCGCGGGCTTTGCTTTCTTCCCTTCAGCTCCTATTTTTGAGCACCTACAGCACTCAGGTGACTGCGGGAGATAAAAAAGAAGCCTTCCTCCTGCACCCCCAGAAGCTGCGTCCCACAGGCGGCCAGGACGTGCCCTGGCTGAACGGGACCCGTGCCAGATCAAGGTCACACTCCTGACGTGGGTGCGCAGTCCCAGCTCAGATACCGCCTTCTCAGCAAAGATGCCCTTGAGGGACAGGAAAGATTACAACTGGGAAAGAAAGGAGGGGTGCGTGTCATATCCGGAAACGGGAGACGGATGAAGGGTTCTGAGGAGGGAGGAGGTAGAGAAGGAAAGGGGCAGAGTCCCAGGAGAGGCGCCAGAGAGAATTCTAAAGTGACAGTCCTCGAAAAGGTCCGAGGGCGAGTGGGGCTTCTCAGTGCATGTTCATGGGATCCAGCTGGGAAAATTGTGGAGCCACTCCCACCACCCATGAGGTGGGATGTGGGAGGGTGGGGAGCAAGCCTCATACGTTTCTTTACGGCCCACAGTACCACGCACGACACAGGAGCTGGGGATGTGTCTGCTGGGCAGAAGGGAGGGACGAACAAGGATTGGGTGGGGCCCCTGACTTAGTCTGCTGGGGCCGCTGTAAAGAAATACCACACGCTGGATGGCTCAGACAACAGAAACGGATTTTCTCACAGTTCCGGAGGCTGGAAGTCCAAGATCAAGGTGCAAGCAGGTTTGATTTTTCCTGAGGCCCCTCTCCTTGGCTTGCAGACGGCCGTCTTCTCCCTGTGCCCCCACATGGTCTCTCCGCCGTGTGCAGCCCTGCCGTCCCCTCCTCTTCTTATAAGGACACCAGTCAGGCTGGATTAGGGCCCGCCCTAACGGCCTCCCGGGAGCATCCGATCAAGCCAGAGGGAGACTCCTGTGGGGAGGGGGAGAAAGAGAAGCCCAAAGGACTCCCCTGGGGTCCTAGCCACATAGGGGCCACCAAACATTGCGTGACACAACGGGGCAGCCCATATGAGGACATGGTGACACTCAGGTTGGTAAAAGAATTTACCAGAGATAAAGTATGAGCACAGAAACGCGTTTATCAGGGGACACTGCCATAGGCAACTGCGGGCCACACAGGCGAGGGGGCTGGTTGTTGGGGTCTTTTATAAGGTCGGGTCACAAGGTGCCTGATCAGCTTGTGCACAAGTCTCTGATGGGCTGAGGTAAGGGAAGAGGTTTAGATCTGTGAAGGGCAGTGATAAGGTGGGCATTACCTGGGGCTGTCAGTCTGTTAGGGGAAACACGCCCAGTAAAGAATGTCAGATACCTGAGAGCCCAGGAAAGGGGGTTCAGAGAGCTTCTAGGTTGGTGAACACGCGGAGGTTTGGGGACAGCGGTACACTCCGCAGGGGCATGGAAGATCTGATCCCTTCCCCCATAACTTGCCCTGTTCATCTCTTCCATCTGGCTGTTCCTGAGTTATATCCTTTTATAATAAACCTATAACCTAGTAAGTATAAGGTTTCTCTGAGTTCCGTGAGCTACTCTCGCAAATTAACCGAACCCAAGGAGAGGACCATTGGAATCTCTAGTATACAGCCAGTTGGTCAGAAGTACAGGTGACAATGTGGACTTGTGATCAGCCTGAACAGGGTTGGGGGACAGTCTTGTAGGACTGAGCCCTGAACTCCTGCTCGCTGATGCTCTTACTCTGGGCCCCTGCTATGAACGGGAGTGACTGTGAAAGTACTGCCTATTTATCAGAGGGTCTCCCAGGTGGCCGCTGTGTGAGGAGTTTCACACATCTCTTCTTGTTCTAAACTCACAGCAGTAATATCTCCGCTCTATTTATGCCTCACCAGGTCCTCAGGTTACAGGTGAGGCACCCAGCACCCGCATCCTTAACCCCACTGACCTCAGGACCTTGGAGAAATCACTCTCCCTTGGGGAATCAGCCTTCCCGGGAAGGGATGAGAACTCACGCTAGTGCCAGGTGTTTCAGATACGTTTTCTCACTTGGCAAGCGTGATATTATGCCCATTTTAAAGATAAGAAAACTGAGCCTCGGAGGTAATAATTAGCCACTGACCCAAAGTCACGCTGTGGACAAGTGGTTAAATTGGACTCAGCCCCAGCTCTGCGTCTGCCCGGCTCTGTCCTCCCCTATGGCGTGAGGAGCAGGGCTGTAATTTTTGAGGCCTCTTTCAGCAGAGTCTGTAGGAACGTGTGTCTCCAGCGTCCCCCTGGGAAGCGTGGCCGGGATTTGCATTCACCTCCCGGCTGGTTTCTCTTCCAGATGCCGCCTCAAAGCACGCAGCACTAGGCTTCTTCGACTGCCTCCGGGCGGAGGTGGAGGAATACGACGTGGTCGTCAGCACCGTGAGCCCCGCTTTCATCCGGTCCCACCATGTTCTGCCCGGCCAAGGAAACTGGGAGGCCTCCGTCTGGAAATGTGAGCTTTCAGAGGGAAGCCGGAGGGACAGGGGCTGGGAGGGCTCCCCGGGGTGGGGGTGGAGGGTGTTCCCGAAGCATGAGACTGGGGGCCGTGGGACCCCTGCACCCAGCCAACGGCAGGGAGAGACCCCCCAACTTCAGCCGTGAGGCACCAGGTAGATGGAATCTTCACTCGCAACCAGCAGACTCTGCGCTCCATCACTCACAGGCTCTCTGCCTTCGGCCACATGACTGCAGGTCTCTGGGCTCAGTCTCCCACGTGGAAGAGCCAGGATTTGGTCTTTAAGAACCCCCGGCCCCTGTGCCCTAGGAAGCAGCACGGAGCCCAAGCTGACGGCCTGCATCTGCAGCTCATCTCTGTCACATACTCCCCGTCTGACCACAGGCAATTCCCTGCACCTGTGCCCCAGTTTCCCCTTTGGAAAATGAGGGCTGATGGTAATACCTACCACGTGTAGCCATTGGGAGGACCAAAAGTTCCAGCTCATAAAGGGTTTGGAGCTGCAACCAGCACATCGCGAGTGCTCTGTAAATTGTTCCTATTCTAGAATGCTCTGAACCGAGCAGCTCCACTCCGCCTGAGGCTCTGTCTTCATTAGGGAATCAGGATGAACCAAGATGTGGGCAAGTGGTTTCCGGGGGCTCCAGACAAGCCCAAATCTGCAACAGTTATAAACCACAGCCCCTTCAGACATCTGGCCCCTTCTTCTAAGCTCTTTCTCATCCCTTCCACGGCTCACAACCACCCTGCGAAGTTAATAGGGCAGGAAACTGAGCCCAGTTTACAGATGAGGAGGCTGAGGCACAGGGGTCAAGTGCCTCCCCAGGGCTCGGGGAGCCTGGGACTCCAGCACCGCACGCTCCTCACCCCGGGCGCAGGGCTCTGACCCCTCCGTGTCCTGCAGAGGCTAGAAGCTCCGCCCCCTCCTCGGGCTTTTCAGTCTTTTTCAGGAAGCTGACCTACGGGGTGCACCCGGTGGATGTGGCGGAGGAGGTGATGCGCACGGTGAGACGGAAGAAGCAAGAGGTCTTCATGGCCAACCCCATCCCCAAGGCTGCTGTGTACATCCGCACCTTCTTCCCGGAGTTCTTTTTTGCCGTGGTGGCCTGTGGGGTGAAGGAGAAACTCAGCGTCCCAGAGGAGGGTTAACTGCTGGGGGACAAACCGGTCACCTCGAGGGGAATAAAGGCTTTCCTGGCCGGTGCTGGCTCCTCTGTCCTCTCGGCGCTGCCTACCTCCACTCCCCCACATGAGAACATCTCCCAGCATGAGACATCTTCCAACCTTCGCTCCATCCAAGTGGGGTTGCTCGGAGGCCAGCCCGGTCCCATGGGGCCGCTGGGTGTCTGGGCCATGACATTCCTAGGACAGACTTCCAGAAGCTTCTCTATAGGGTGACAACCGAGCAGAAAGACAGGAACCATAACGGGTCCAACACACACACACACACACACACACACACACACTGTGGCCACCAGCCTGCCCAGGGACTCAGTCAGAAAACCCCTTCCATTTTACACAAGGGTGACCTGCCCGGTCAGCCCCAGCCACAGAAGCTGGATTTGGTGACCCGTTCGGGCAGGGCTGCCAAATGGAACTTCCTGCCGTGATGGAAATATTCTATCGCCTGCAGGGTCCAGGATGTTAGCCAGTAGCCACCAGTGGCCGTTGAGCCCTTGGAATGTGGCCTGTGGAACTGAGAAACTGAATTTTTCATTTTATTTTATTTGAATTAATTTGAATTGAAAGAGCTGCGTGGGGCTAACAGCTCCCAGGGTGGCCACACGGCGGAGCTGTAACGCCCCGGCCTGGCAGCTTATCAGAATCAGCCCTTTCCCCCGGATTTAATTGGTCCAAAGAGGAGCCCAGGCACAGCTGTTTAAAACTTCTTCCAGTTGCTTCCAAGGTGCAACAAATCCTGAGAACTCCTGCCCTGGGGCTTCCAGCTCATTCCAGCCTTTTCTCCCTTTCTCAAAGCAAAACTCTTAAAACCGCCATCCTTATTACTGGATGGGTGTTTCTCCTGGTTTGGTTTTTCTTTAATGATTCTTGGGATCTTGAAAAGTGGAGGGTACATTTTTTGCACTGATATTGTAACTACTGATGCAAATTTTTCTAATATTTATAGATGAAAGAGGGCTCAAATTTCCCCTGGAACCCACGCCATTTACCAAATTAACACATAGGTGGTACACATATGCACATATATATGCCTGGATTTAAAAAGCAAAGTGTCCAGGATCACGTGATCACCAGGGACTCCAGGTCACCCCAGGATAAAGCTGATGGTCAGGATGTGTAGCCAGAATTTAAGGGGGTCAGCTAAGGCAGAGCAGGTCTGGAGTCAGCAAGAAAACCTTCTATGTTATTGCTTTTGTTGGGGAGGTGGGTACTAGAGTGGTGCTTAGGATGAGGGACGAATGGATGGTGGGTAGGGGCTGAGGCATGAACAAATGCATCAGGAAAGTGACTGAAATGTGATTGGTGGTCAGAGACAGAGGTGGCAGCTTCGGGACAAGAAAGGCTGGAGCCAGGGCCGCAGGCAGCCGGTCCTGGGGTCACCCCAGTGCTGGGCTCCGGGCCAAGCTTGGCCACAACCCAGACCCGGATCCTGGGGGTCTCTTTAGGGCTGTGCCTCCTCTCAGGTTGGTGTGTCACAGTGGGGCGGGGCCGAGGGGACCATGTTTTGGAGGTGGGGGAGGGGCCATGCTTCTCCGGAGCAGCTTCTCAGAGTGACCTGGGAAGCAGGCTTCTGGGCTGGTCCTCGGTTTGGCTCAGATAGAACTCTTTCCTATTATGATTGATTGTTTATTGATTATTTATGTTGACATTACTTACAGAAGCTAGGAAGAGGCGAGGAAGGGTCGTCCCCTACAGGTTTCAGAGAGAGCAAGGCCCTGCTCTGCCCTGGATTTTGGACTTGTAGCCTCCAGAATCATGAAACAATACATTTCTGTTGTTTTAAGTCACCCCGTTTGTGGCAGTCGCCACCAGCATCTTTAGGAAACACACCCCGATTTGAATATATATGTTTCGGGCCTGCATCTTGACCAGTGCAGCCAATAGCCTGAAGTTTGTCAGACAAGAACCAGAAAAAACTGGGGGCTGTTCTCTCAAGGAGACACAAGCATCCTTTTCCGTGTGCTTACCGAGCCCAAAGAAGCAGTCTGGTTAAGGCTAATGTCATGAGAGAATGAAACAGCTCCTCATCCAAAGGCCCAGGCAAATCCACCGACCCAGTCTTCCCCACCCTCACCCCATTCACGGGATCAGGCACCCTCCTCCAGGAGTGAGAAGGGAACCTGTTACTTGTTTTTGCTCCCTCATGCTGCAGCACCAGCGCCAATAAAGCGTTGCCTGAATTCCTCGTCTGGCCTCTTATCGATTTCTATTGATTAAAGGGTCCAAGGACCCTGGTCAGTAACAAAGTGATGGTCCACAAAGACAGGCTCAGACTCTGGTCCTTGAAAATATGTGCCCTCCAGAGGGAGACCTGGGGAGATTTCTATTTACTTAGAGAACCGCAAGTCATTTTAATGAAAAGTCCTTTAAATTTTCAGACACAACTCAAATCAACGGCTTTCTGGTATCAACAGCAATGAGCCATGTTTACACAGCAGAAACACTACAAGATCATTTGTCTAACTTGAGTAACTCAGACAGCCATTTACACATTTCACTGATGAGCTTTTATTAAAATTGTACATAGAGCTTAGTTAATTTTTTTTTAAAAAAGAACTTCCTTTTTTCCTAGTATCAAAATAGTTCTCTTTTTTAAATACCTTGAAAAACTTTAATACAATTATTTGTTATATATTAAATACTCTCCTAAAATCTGAATCATTTCTCTCCCATCTCTTTTCTCCTAGAATCCTGCCTTTCCATCACTACCACTTTTTCTTTGGCATCTTTAATGCTTTATCCCAGAGAAACATTAAAAGGAAAAGATTTTCCTGTTAAGTCCACTATTTCAAAAAAAAAAAAAAATTTTAAATAGGAGAAGACAATTATATTTGATTTGATTTTGAAAATTCTCATTAACTAGGCTTCCCTACAGAGTTATGTTTGCCCACATCCAATCACTCTTTAGTACAAGTATTCAGACGCTGGAATTTAAATAAAGCAGCATTTCTTGTCCTGAAATGATTATGCTTACCCAACATCGCCCTCTAGTGGTCTGGAAGTATAAAAGCAGCCAACAACATGGAGTATTTTGGGGTATTAGGTGTTGGAAATCTAGATGCAGAGACGAAAAACTGTTTTATTTTCAAGACAACCAGCTTCCCCAAATCCCACTCTCAACACGAGCAATCTACAGGTGCTCAGTGCAGAGTCTCGAGAAAGCCAGCGTCACCCATCACTAGAATACACACCATCAGAGGCTGGACTCCGGTAACATTTTCTTCCGACCTAAGGAAAGAGTGTGGTATTTCACCTTCGGTAAGGTTCCGAAAGAAGCCTGCTCCCCGGGAACACTCATCTGTGACGTGCCGAGAGTACTGGCCCTCGGGGGCCTGCCAGCCTTGCGAGGGAGGCGCAGAGAGCTGGGCGCTGACCGGACGTCTCTCTCTGGGTGGCCATCCGGACCCCTGGTCAGGCTCTCTCGAATCCCGAGGGATGGGGACGAGCCTCGAGCCTGCTCGTCCACAGCCGGGCTCAGCCTGCCACTCACCAGGGAGCCTGGGGCCGCCTGGGGGGCCGCTTGGGGGGTTACCTCGGCCCTGTCACCCTTCCTGTTCTCCTTCCTCCAAAACACAGCCCTCAGAAGGGTGAGGGTCCCCTGTGGGAATCGGTCTGTCTCCGAGTCCCTGCCGTCCGCATTAGCCCTCATCTTGCCTAAGGTATTTCGGTGACTGTCTGCACTGTTTCTGGAAAACATGGCAACATTAGGAGCCTCCTTGGGGGAGGGCACTCTGCCCCTGCTCCCCACCGGGCCACTGCCCTTACAGCTTGTGGGCTTCTGGCCCTCCGGCCAGGCTCGTTTCTCATTCTCCATTGAGGACATCACCGTAAGGGGCAGGTCAAACTGTCTGGGCAGCCTGATATCTTGACTAGAGTTTTCCTTGAGCTTCCTTGCTGTGTTGGGGCCATCTGAGTCGCCAGGGTGGCCCGAGGGGCAGGGCGCCCCAGCCAGCACTGGCTCGCTGGCTCGCCCACTATCTTCACTTTCACCCTTAGCAGAAAGGGTGGCGTTTAACCCCGGTGCTGCGGACTTCTTATCCCCGCCGGCAGCGCCGGTCAGCAGCGGCACGATGGACTGGCTCGTGGAGCGAGGTCTCCGTCTGGACTCCAAGTACTCCACCAACCCGACAGATGCCCCCGGTGGTGGCTTCTCCCTGGGGCCAAAAGACCACCGGAGGGGCACAGTCTTGAAGGCCCCCTGCTTGGTTCGGGAAGGGCCGGGCCCCTTCATGCTGATGCTGCGGCCTTGGACGCCTCCTGCCAAAGGCCTGACCTCCAAACCTCCTGAAAGAGACACCAAGAGCATTAGCGCCCGAGCACCCCTCCAGCTGCGCTAAGAGTAATCCCAATGCCCGTCTAACAGGCACTGGTTGAGCACCTCTGACGTACCAGGCACCATCCTGGGCCCTGGGGGCACAGAAGTGGGCAAGACACTATGGCCCCTGCCCTCGGGGCATCAGAATTTACACCCGCTGTTCCATGGAACCCATTTACACATTTGACGCCAGCGTCAGTGAAGGCAGCCACACGCTCAGGCAGAGCGGACTCCCGATAGAGCTCAGCCTCTGAACCATCTGGCCGAAGATTTATCATCATCCTCATTCGTCTTTAAATACTGCCATGAAACAGAATGCTCAGCAAAAGTCCCTGCTTTTCTAGGTCAAATGCGGTCCTTGTGTCTTTCAAATGCAAGAATCTCAGCTATCCTACTTTGGGCTTAAAAAGAAAAAGTAAAAGAAGATGATTGTTTAATTTTATCAGAACTGCCAGATAGACCTCCATTGTGTTTTGCAACATTAGTATATAGTTAAAAAGATGGTTTTGATATATATTGTTAAGCAAGAAATAGTCTAGAAAAACAGAGTAATCCAGCCTGCAAAAAGATACACACATATATGTGTAGGTGTATGTGTGTGTATGATACGTATGTGTGAAAATATACAAAGACGTCTGGAAAAATAAATACTAAAATGACAAGGGAACTGTGTAGAGGGAACTGTGGGGGTGCTGCGTATTGATTTTTTTCTTAATTCTTTCCTAAATCTCAACATTTTTAAAGGGGACATACATATACTCAAGGTTGTACATATTTTCTTAAGAAACAGTCAATCAGTTACAAAAAAAAATTCCATTCATAACAGCATCAAAAGGAATAAAATACTTAGGAATGAACTTAACCAAGGAGGTGACTTTTACACTGAAAACTAGAAAACACTGCCAAAAGAAATGAAAGACAATATAAATAAATGGAAACACATCTCACGTTCATGGACTGGAAGATTTAATATGGTTAAAATGTCAGTATTACCCAAAGCAATCTACGGAGTCAATGCGACCCCTATCAAAATCCCAGTGAAGTTTTGAGCAGAAATAGGAAAACCCACCCCAAAGTTCCCATGGAATCTCAAGGAGCGCCAAACCGCCAGTCACAAAAAAACACATACTGTGTGAGTCCACTCTATGAGCTACTCTGGGTAGTCAAAAGTCAGAGAGACGGAAAGGATAAAGGTGGTTGCCAGGGGCTGGGGTGACGGGTAGGGGTGGGAAAAGGTATAGAGTTTCAGACTTACAAGATGAAAAGAGTTCTAGGGACGGATGCTGCTGGCAGCTGCACAAAAACGCGAATGTACTTAATACCCCTGAACTGTACACTTACAAATGGTTAAGGGAAGTATATTCAATATCTTATAATAACCTATAATGATAAAGAATATGTATAAATATGTGTAACTGAACACTGTGCTGTACACCAGAAACTAACACACTGTAAATCAACTATACTTCAACTAAAAAAATAAATGGTTAAGATGGTAAATTCCACTATGTGTCTTTGAACACAATAACAAAAGTAAAAAAAAGTCTGTTAAGGCACCTTGATTTACAAGACGCCTGTCATCCCTGAGAAAGAAATCTTCAGCTGAAACACACAGCCCACGTGGCACAGGGCCAGTCACACGATTCAGAGAAAGACCCGAGGTCAGGTGCACCAGCCTCTCCTCCACAGCTGTGCCCTCTCACCACGGAGCCCGGTCAGCCCCCCGTGATTAGCACAGACAACCCGGAGGAGCTGTACGGAGAGCAACTAAGGGTCCACAGAGGCACAGGCAGGGGCTCAGGGAGCTCAGAGGAACAGGGCAAGCCTGCAGATGTCACCAAGGGTGGAGGTGCCTGGACTGAGAGGCTGCAGACGCCCATCAGCCCCGCGAGGGAAGGACAGCATCTCAGAGGTTCCGCGGACCTTGCCTTTCGGATTTTTCACAGATCATCTTTAGGTTTTTTTGTTTGTTTTTTGTTTTCTTTAAAGCACTTCTTTAGATTAGCCAGCAGTACACACAATCTCACCCAAAATACTTTGTAATTCCAGTCCCGATTGACGTCGGCCCTCCACCACTAAATTCTCACACCTTGGAGGGGAAAAACAAAAACTCAAAACAAACAAACAAAAAAAACCAAACCAACCCTGTCCCGAGGACTGAGACGTGTGAGAAGCCACAGCCCCGGGAAGGGCAGAAAGGGAAGCTTTGTAGGAGGAGGACAAAGCGGCGACTTTCAGCCTTTCAAAACGGGACAATCGGCCTGCAGCCCTGGCAGGTGGCGGATGGCTTGGCAGCGGCCCTGGCACACTGTCCATCCTTCCCCCGAGGGTGGAAGGGCCCGGGCTGCCCGCAGCACCGCAGTGGCAGCTCATTGCACGTCCCTGGACCACAGGTGCCCACGCAGCGCCCGGCTCCTCCTACTCAAAACGCAGTGAGAAAGCACGTCGGCCACCCCCATTATTTTCTTTTATTCTCTTCATTGGATCAGAGAGGGAGCCAGAGCTTTAGACACGCGGAGAAATACGCGGAGAGATGCGCGGGAGCACGCCCACGCCGATGCAGCGCTTCCTGCTCAGCAAGCATCTCCCTTCCGGGGGCCAGGCCGGGCGGGGGAGGGGCGGCCCCGGCCCGGCCCCGGCCCCGCTGCTCCTCCCCTAGGGAGCTGGGCCTCCCGAGATGCTGGGAGCCAGAGGCAGCGGTGGTGTTCAGAGACCCCTTGGCGATGCTTCCTTCCCGCTGGAGAATCTGTGGTCCTGCTCACGCCCAGTCTGGCTTGAGAACCAGGTAGGGTCTAGACTCTGACGCCACACTGAGGACACCCACGGTTAAGTACTTCCAGAAATCTGTACAAGCCCCAGAGCATACAGAACAGCTTCCCAGGGCCCCAGGAGCCCTCCTCACCCAGATGGTGCCTGTGCGGCCCAGTGGGCACAGCCCGCACCACATAGCGACCCGGGAGCTGGCGGATGCTTCACTTGAGAAATGCCACGTCCGTTCCTCTGTGACTTTTTCTTCTGGGCTAGTGAAACAGGGCATCTGCCCAACCGGACGGTGTGTGCTGTGAGCAGGGGGCGGGGCCTCCTCTGGCCACCCTTATCCCACCTGCAACAGGACGGGGTGGAGGGAAGCCCCCATGGGAAGAAACTGAAAAATAACATACATACAGGGGTCTGGCAGTCAAAGAATAAGAAAAAACAGAACCGCTGGAAACGGAGCCATCAGAGAAAATAGACAAAAATCAAAGCTCTCAAGGAGATTTAAGTGCAGAACAACAGGGGACTGGAAAATGTGCTTTCAAGGTTTTAAAATTCAGTACCTGAATTGAAAGCATGCAGGGTCATGGCGAAGACTCAAACTGAAATTTTCAGTGGCCTGAAATTATCTTGAAATCTGTGAAATTCAGTAAATCCCACAGATTTCATAATTGTGAAAGCAACAAAGTGAGAAAGAGACAGAAATCACCGGGAAAAGCTAGGAGACTGGGAGGACAAAACTATGAGAACTAACAGGCAAATAACAGGAATTTGAAAAATAGGAGAGACAAGAATTAAACAGAAGAGTGTTTCCCTAAAGAAAAGCCTGCATCTTCAGAAGAAGAGGACTCCCCAAGTTCCAGGCAGGGCTGGTGAACAAACACAGACCCAGGCATATGCGAGTAGAATTTCTAAACTCTAAGGTCACGGCAGAATCGTAAAAGTTTCCAGCCAGAAAGAACAAGTGACTCTCACATGAAAAAGAAGAACGTCTCACCTGCGACCCTGGGGCCTGGAAGACCGTGGAAAACACCCACAGACGCCCGAGAGAAAAGGACTGCAACCCAAGAGCCCTGCCCCAGCCAAGCTGCACCCCCTCTGCAGGGGGGAAATATTTGCGGCCGCGCAAAGAGTCAGCATATCTGGCATATCTGAAAAGACCTTTGACCAAGCACCGAAGAACCAAGACCTCAAGTGCCAGGGTGACAAAAAGAAGGCAGACAGGGGTGTTCAGGGGACCCTGCAATCATGTTCCACCCCCTACACATGGTCTCAGAATGTGTTACAGAAAGTTAAAGGAGTGTGTTGGGGACGGGGAGAGGGACTGCAGAAGGAACTCTGACTACAGTCTGGAACAGAGTATGAAAACACCTCAGTGAAACCTAAGAGTTGAGGACTGATGTAGGGGAGTTCCTAGCACAGACTGAGGGAACGTGTGAAAGCATTTCAACACTCTCATTTTGGGGAGGCGGGGGATGGCGTGGAAGCGTTCTGCAGGTCTCCTCCTATCCGGGGAGAGAGAGCAGGCAGCGATGGAATAGATGACTCTAGGGAAATAGCAGGCTTCTCATATCCATATACTAATAGGAAACATAAATATACGTGGGGAATATTGGGAAATAAATATTGGGAAACATAAAGTAACCATGAACAAGATGGAAAAGAACAGAACTTTCCAAGTGAATGAGGGGAAAAAAGGGAACACACAGCAGCATGATCAAATCAGTAAAAATAAGAAAAAAGTAACAGTCATAGAAAAAATGTTTTAAATGAAATGAAATCAAGTGTTGTAGTTGTTACAGTAAGTATGAATGGACTGATAAGATAGGCTCTGAATTTTTGTCATTAAAAAACCCCCCAAACCAGTTTTTAGTTCCTTAAAAAACTAAAAATACAGTTATTGTATGACCCAGCAATCCCACTCCGGGCATATGTCCAGACATAACTCTAATTTGAAAAGACACCTGCACCCCAATGTTCACAGCTGCACTATTTACCACAGCCAAGACATGGAAGCAACCCAAATGTCCACTGACAGATGACTGGATAAAGATGTGGTGTATACACACACACACACACACACACACACACACACACACACACACACACACACACACACACACATGGAATACTACTCAGCCACAAAAAAGAATGAAATAATACCATTTGTAGCAACATGGATGGACCTAGAGATTATGATACTAAGTCAGTCAGACAAAGACAAATATCATATGATATCACTTATATGTGGAATCTAAAATATGATATGAATGAACTTATTTATAAAGCAGAAACAGATTCACAGACAGAAAACAAACATGGTTACTAAAGGGGAATGGCGTCAGGGAGGGATAAATCAGGAGTTTGGAATTAACAGATACAAACTACTATATATAAAATAGATAAACAACAAGGTCCTACTGTATACCACAGGGAACTATATTCAATATCTTGTAATAACCTATAATGGAAAAGAATATGAAAAAGTGTATACACACACACACACACACACATATATATATAAATAACTGAATCACTATGTTGTGCACCAAAAACTCACACATTATGAATCAAGTATACTTCAGTTAAAAAAGACATGGAGAAGTTAAATACAACAACTAATTCACCTAATTTAGTCGTTAAGATATAAAGCTCCCATCCCCCAAACAGACAATGTCCATTATTTTGTGTTCGCACACAACACTGACAAAATCATCACCATGTACTAACTTGATCACAAAAAGGGAATCATTTTTGAAAACCATATTCTTGAATCACAATCTGTAAAATTAGGTATAAAGAATAAAAACTGACCAAAAACTCTTAAATACTTGAAACACCCAGATAACCTTGAGATGAAAGAGGAAATCAAAACCTGAAATAACACACTCTCTGGAAAGCACTGAGAAAGAGAAAACAAAACCTTTGAGGCTCGATAAAAAGCCACAGAAGACATTTACTGTCAGGAGCACCAACACTGAAATGCTTTAGCCCCAGGCCTCCTCCTCTGTGAAGGACCTTTGCAATTTTTTCACACAGTCACATTTTCATACAATTGCAAAAGTAAGGTGTATCTATGTTCTTTCTCTTACAGAGCCTGTCCCAACACCCATCCCCAATGATATGAACTGCAGTCCCCACAAAACTTGGATCTGTTTGTTTTAGTTTAAAATGCCTTCACAACTGTGAAGTCCCTATAACCAGAGCTCGCAGAAGGTCAGTATTTCCCTACAGGGGACTGCTGGGATTTGGGAGGGACAAGTCTGTACTGACTGGTACCATTCCTGGACACTGCAAGCCACTTAGCATCCCCGCCCGCTGGGGACTAAATGCCAGTTGTCCCCTCTGCTCATTTGACATCCCCGTGGGGAGAGGATGTAGTACTAAACCTCTGTTGAAAACCTATATGCTGGATTTTGATCTAACAGGAAAATCAGGCCGGATTCTCAACCATCTCAGAGCCTCTCCAACAGATTTCAAAATCTATCGCCGTTTTATTCAAACCCCAAGAGGGGGAACGCTCCCTGTGGAAGCAAGGCTCTTGCAGTGTCTGAATGGCATAAACTTGAGTTTGGAGCCACGCCGCCAGGACTCCGGCTGCCAGAGGGAGCAGACCTATTTGCAGCCCGGCTACCTCCCAGGAGTTCCCGTGACTGGTTACTTCCTAAGATCAGCTTTCTCCTTTGCAAAAGGGCTAGAATTCCACCTCTCATCTGAGTCGATGAGGTAAGTAAAATGCCTGCAGGGGCCCGGGGGGACAGTTATCTGTCAATGTTACTTCTCCGCCGGCCCTCGCGGTCTCTCTGGGGAGTTTTCTGGAGCTGGGCCTCACCGCTGTCTGAGCACCCTGTGGAAAAGCTGGCCATCTTTTGAAGCTGTCTCCTACAGGGGGTGTGAAACACATTTCTCCCTGGGAGAACTGAGACATGGCCCAAGGTCCTAGGCCTCTGGACAGAACTGAGATGAACTTATGAGGCTGTCAGAGACTCATGCTGGTGGTGGATGGACAAGCTTGGGAAAGAACGCCTTTTGTGTTCACCAGACACTACCCTAAATGTGCAATCATAAAAATGTAAAGGAAAAAGAAATGTCAGAATATATATAATGCATCAAATAGTGGATGCTAAGGAAATCAGACCAACGTGATACACGTGGGAGAGGTGGTCCCATTCACATTCTAATGGTGAGATTTTGGGAGCCAAAATGCTGAACATCAAGGAATAATTAACCAAACTTTGATACATAGACTGTAATAATCAGAGGGCTGGATTCCATGATAATCGAAAACCACCTGCAGCTTTGAGATGCGACCATTATATATTTATTCCCAACAGCTCCTTGCCTGGAGCACATGCCCAGACTTTACGTGACTCACTCGCACTCACGTCTGTGTTCCAAATTCACTCCCTCGAAAGGGCCTTCCCCGCCACCCCCGTCCTCTCTGCACCCCTTCTCCCCCACCCCCAGCCTAGATACCTTCCTCCTCTGATGAGCTCCCTCTTCGCCCTTCTCCCTGCTTTACGGCACTGTCATCATATTCCTTTACTCGCTGATGCACTGTCTCCCCCCTTTAGATGGTCGGCTCCAGGGAGCAGAGGAAGAAGGTACCTGCGGCTGGAGGGCAGCGGACAGGGCGGGCTAGGTCCCGGGAGACCTGATCTGCGCAATGACCAAACCTCTCACTATGACGGACTCTTTATAGAAACACTCCAGGCCACGAAGTGCCAGCACTTCCGTAAAGATGAGGAGCCACGGTTGTCATGGAAAATGAAAGCAAGATCAGCAAATTTAACGAGCGTGATAAAACGTACCCTTTTCCTGCCGGGGGAGGCTGTTTGTGAAGAAGGCAGGCCCCGGCGCCCGGGGCCGGGCAGGAGCGGGGGCAGAGCTCCAGGACAGCAGGCTGCCCCGCGTGCTGCTGTTACTGCTCCCGAGCCGATGCAGCCAGTGGTCAGACAAGGAGGAGCTGGTGGAACCTGCGGAGGGAGCACAGACAGGGCAGGCTGGGCCCCACGCCATCCTTCAGGGCCCCCGGGGTGCGTCTCACGGCCGGGTTCACCTCCCGAGCCCCGACCAGGATTACTGATGACGGCTAGAGGAGAACCTGCGCTCGCGGGAAGGCGCCGGGGCACAGAAAGGACACTGTGTTGATGAATACCGAAATGCTTTTCACGAAACCACAGGTCGCCAACTCCAGTTTTCCAAATATGGCATATGTTTTACTCTTTCTACATCTATCTTCCAGTGAAAAGGCAGACTTGGCACATCGGCGGATTTAGACCTCCTGGCGCATGTTGGTTTTATTCGGCCATTTTCCAAGCGTTTGGGGGGAAAATACCTGAGGAATTTTTTTGAATGCTCTTTTACCCCCAAAGATAAGGATGGCTAGTTTGCAGAGTGAGGTAAGTCCCACAAAACGGTCGGTTTTGACCCTTCTTTTCCCTTCAGGCTGCCACGCAAGTCTGAGGCTGCCTAACAGACCTGGCCCTGGCATGTGGTTAAGTAGCTGTTTGCTGTTAAGGCCCCACGCCCCTTGTAACTGCCCTTTCCTTTCTAATGGGACGAATACAGGTTTATGTTGCACAAGCTTAATTAAAATCTGGCTTCACAGGAGTGAGACTGGGGATGAGGACTCCCACACTCCCAAGAGCCACCTGCCAGATGCAAAATGTGACTCCTTTTCCTCTTCCCACTCTTGGATTCCAGCATGTCCATCCCACATCCTCACAAGTGGGACACTAGTCTGCAGTCAGAGCTCCCTCGCTCAGGCCCCTGCCTACCTCTCCGGACCCTGGATGCTCGGTGGAGCATCTTCCCGGTCCCCGGCCCTCCTCTCGCCTGGAACCAGCAGCAGCACCTACCTCTCATGGAGCTGCTGGCCGACCAGGGAGGAATGCTGTTTCTCTTCTGATAAAACAGGATGTAAGCGCCTCGGGTATTCACCTCGTCTTCTAGAAGCGGTTCCACCGTGCTGTCATCATAACTGTACCACTGGCCGTCCAGAGAGTTCCGGCAGTAGGCTGCGAAGGTCCAAACCCCAAGGCCCCATTACTGCAGCCCCACAAAAGCAGGAAGACATTTCCCGCTGGTATAGCTGAAAAGCGGACGTTTGTAACAGAATGAGAAACACTGGTCCATTTTTAGCCAGAAATGATTTTTGTGGAATCAGAAAGGATCCATCAGTTACACTCCCAGATGCTCAGGGATAAAGGAAGCTGTGGCACCACGAACAAATCCTATGTTGCAGGGCTTGCTCAGGCAAAACCTCCAATAAAAGGGGAGTCCCCATTGGAATGAAAACGCGATTTGCATTTAAACTTTGTACGTGGTTTACTTGGACATCGTTGGTTTTAATCTTTAACCTTAACTGCAAATTGATTTTTGAATGCTTTTTTTTTTTCCCTAAGAGCTAATGTTGTGGTTTCATATAATATACTTCGGATAGATTGCATTGAAAAAATACAGTTATTTTTCCCTTCATGCCTACTGTGATGTTCTGGCAAACCTGAATGATGAAAGATAATTTAAAAAAAAAGATAATTTAAAAAGGGAGTCCCGAGTTATTTATGGGAGCCCCAGGCAACAATGCCAGTGTTCACGCAGTTCTTCTGAGAAGCTTCAGAACGCACCCCTCTGAGTCAGTGTGCAATGAAATCAGGCAGCTGGATTACGGCACACTTCTCTCCTGCCTAAGACCTGCAGTCAGACATCTAAGAAAACGTTCATAAGTAAGATTCTCACCCCCTTCCAAACAAGTACGAGAAATACTCCTCTCTTTCCTCCTGGACCCAGTAGACGGTGTCATAACACCCCAATCCGGGAGCCAGCCAACTTCTGTCTGTAATGTTTCAGGCTCTGCAGGTCACCAGTGGCCACACACAGTTTCTGCCATGTATTCTTCTTGCTAGTTTTTTGTTTTATTTTGTTTTGTTTTTACTACTTTTTAAAATGTAAAAACCATTTTAAACAGAGGCTGCAGCACATGGCAAGGGCCTGGCACAGAAGGGGGCCTTCATAAATATTTGTTCAACGAATAAATGAGTGATGATCTTGGATTTTTATACAGTCCAGTGTTTTCTAAACTGCAGGGACATTACTAGTACACTAGGAACAGCACACTTTTAAAAAAATGAGATATTTTCATTTTTTCCAAAGATGAAATAATTCATATGATTCTAGAACAGACCAAGGTATGTGATGAGGAACAACTGAATGAGGTGTCCAGCTCTCTGTTTCTGTCCTTCCATCCTTCACTCCTCTCAAGTTCCTCCAAGGGATTCACAATTAAATGTACCCCAGAGAAATAAAAAACACCAAATCTGTTAAGTAAGAGTCCTTGAATCGGATCACAGATGAGGATAAACGTCACTCCCTGGGTTCCAACAGCCACCCTCCCATATTTCGTACAGTCGAAAACTCAGGCTGTAAACTTTCTATCCCAACCACCAACCTGACTCCACTCTACACCTGGACCCGCCCTTCCCACCCCGGCAGGTGCTGGGACATGCGGCAGGTGAGGGGTCTGCTTGTGCCAATGCCCGGCAGCCCAGGGGTGCCTCTTCCCGGGGCGTCTGGAGGCCCGGGCCACAGCCACGGTCCGAGAGGCAGGCTCACCTGTGTAATGCCCACCTTGCAAACTGCCGTGGTGGTTGCAGACAGCGTACAAGTCGTAGAGGAAGTCGGGTGGGTAGCTGGTGGGCAGGCAGGCCGGCTGCTTCCAGGAAGGCCAGGGGCCGGGTGTGGCCTTGGGGCCGGCGCTCCTCTGGGCCACGTGGGGAGCCATGTCGAGGCCGGAGAGCGGGAACTTCACCAGCGTGGAGAGCTTGTTTCTCCTCTCCCCGACCTGGCAGAACCTCTTGAGGTGGATGATGAGGATGTCTGGCAGGGTCCACAGGCTCAGCTTCACCACGCCCTGCTGGAGGGCCTGGCAGTGGGGGCAGCGCCACGCATCGTCCTGGGCCAGCTGGAAAGGAAGCCACCGGGCCCGTGAGGCCCCCACCCCCAGGCTCACGGCCCACCCGCCGAGACCCCCCCCCCAGCCCCCTGCCCAGCCAGGACCTGCTCCTCCTTCGTGTAGAACTGGAAACATTCGTCCAGGGTGCAGCTGGGCTGCTGGTGCGCCTGCTGCTGCCGCCACACGCTGTCCGCGTCCTGCACCTGCTCCTCCCGGAGGTTCCCGAACAGGCTGCGCGGGGGCAGAGCAGACAGAGGGCGTGTGGGCGCCTGGCATCTGCCGGCGCGGCAGGGCCCCCTTCCTAGGGCTCCCGCTCGATTTTACTGGCATTCTCGGTCTCCCCTACCAGCTCCAGGAGGGACCAGGTCCTTGGCTACCCTGCTTTGTTTCATGCTGGGGTGCAGGGGCCTGGCATCAGTAGGAGACTTAGAAATACTGGGCCGAACAAGGTCCTTTCCCAAAGCAGAGCGAGTGCCCTCAGGGTTAGAGAAGCAGCCACGCTGGGTGGTTAAGAGCACGGGCTTGAGCCAGGCAGCCTGGGTTCAAACCCTGGCTCTGCCACACATGAGCTGTGTGACACTGAGCAGCCGTTTAACTTCTGTGTGCTTCGGTTTCCACACTCCTCATAGGATGTAATGCGTGAAATAAACTGCATGTCTGTAAAGCGCCGGAGCAGTGACCGGCGCAGGGGGAGGGTGAGCGTCACCTCACCGTTTACAAGCATGAGTGACACAACCAGTGCCACCACCCAGCGCCGTCATCATTGCTATTCCTGTCACTGTTGTTTATACACTGACAAGTGCCAGCGGGGCTTCTCGGAGGACTGGGTCACCCGGCGTCCAGGAGGCACGCCTACACCCGACAGTCACGCCGGGGGAACTGCCACAGAACAGGCCCCGTCTCCTCTGCGGGACTCACCGCTCCTTGGTGCCACTGTCCCACTCCACAGCCAGTTTGACGTGCGGGGGGCCCCCCGGCCTCCTGGGGTGCAGGGCCCTAGGGAGAGAGCACGGAGCCCGTCAGGTCTTGAACTCACAGAATGTACCCGACCCTGTGGATGGGCACCTCCAGGTCTGGGGCGGGGGGAAACGTGGCAGCACCCTGATGAACAAGGTGTGTCTGGGAGAAGCACCCCAGCTTGACCAGAGCCGAGGCAGGATCACCCAGGCATGGAGCACCGAGGGGGCATGCAGTGGGTCGGGGGGATGCTGCGGCCCCCGGACAGGGAGAGGAACACTTCAAGGAAACAAATCTTTCTAGAAGAAAGATAAAATGTGGTGCATCCATACAACAGAATATTATTCAGCCTTAAAAAGGAAAGAAATTCTGACACAGGCTCCAATGTGAATGAACCTGAAAACATGACGCTGCGTGAAACAAGCAAATCACAAAAGAACAAGTGTTGGACGATTGCACTTATAGCAGGTCCCTGGAGCGGCCACACACACAGCGATGGGAAACAGGGGGGTGGCCGCCCGCAGCTGAGGGGTGCAGGGGTGGAGAGCTACTGTCTAACAGGGACTGAGTTTTAGTTCCGCAAAATGAAGAGATCTGAAGATGGACAGCTGGCGATGGCTGTACTTAAGACTCTTGAACTGAACACTTAAAAATGGTTAAGATGGCATATTTATATTATGTGTATTTGCCACAGTTTAAAAGAAGGAAGAAATTTCTAGGAGAACAAAACGTGCTGGGATAGGGAGGCCAAGGGGCTGAACGCAGGGCTCTGCGAAGGAGGCGAGGCTGAGGCTACCAGATGCTGGGGGAGCTGTGGGAGGGAGGGAGGAGGTGGGGCCGGGCGGCGTGGAGGTGGCGGTGACTGGAAGGGCTGCGGCCTGCGGGAGGGCTTCCTTCAGCAGGTCTGCTTCTTGGACAACTAGACTCTTTTCCAGTGTCTTCAGCCACCTACCATGCAAGGCCTGTTAGTGGGTTGGTTTCTAAAACCAACAATATTTTTACTGTTTTTTAAATGATAGTTTACAGACCAATACTTTTGTAAAATAGAACAGAAATGTAATGGGGGGGGGGGACAGACAAAACACAAGCTCGAGAAAAAAAAATTATGATATCCATCATGCTGTAAATCGCTCTGTCAAGGGCTTTAAAGTTTCTCAGTGCTTCCTTCCAAGTTCTTGTCATGGACCGGTGACCACCAGCCTCCGGGGTGGCACCACGAGAGTGCAGCCCACTTGAGCGGCACAGCTCTCTTCTTCAACAAAGAGTGCGTGAGGGCACCCTTCTCAGGGACCCCTGCCCCGTGTTCTCTCTTCCTGTCGGACCCAAGCAGGTCCTGGCTGACACCCCTCCTGCCTCCTTAACTCTGTAAAGCAACCAGCCGAAGACGTGCCAATGGGGCGTATGGCCCAGAACCTTCTGGCTTGCCCCTACCCTGGTTCCTGTCTATTTTTAAAGGGAGGGGCCCTGCCCTAAAATGATTCTGACACCAAATCCAAAGTGTATTTCTTTTTTTTTTCCCCTCACATCACCAAGCAACTGACTCAATTCGGACACTGTCCACTGGAGGTGGCATCAGATCCCACGGGCTGAGGGCTCAGTCCTACAAGACGGCCCCCACTACCCTCACCCCCTTCGGGTGCCAGTCACAGGTCCAGGTTGTCACCAGTGCTTCTGACCGACTGGCTCTATGATTGGAGGTTCCCATGACCTCTTCTATGGGTTCCATTAATTTGCTAGGGTGGCTCACAAAACTCAGAGAAACTGTTTGCTTATGAGATTGGCCGTTTAGTATAAAAGGATATAACTCAGAGACAGCCAGATGGAAGAGAGGCTTAGGGCAAGGCGCGTGGGAAGGGGGGCAGAGCTTCCACGCGCTCCGAGCAGCCACTCCCCCAGAACCTCCTCGTGTTCACCAACCTGGGAGCTCTCCGAACAACGTCCTCTGGGGGTTTGATGATGGTTTCATCACATAGGCATGACTCATTAGGTCAACGGCAGTTGGCAGTCAACTCAACCTCCAGACCCTCTCCCCTCCTTCGCTCAGGGAAGTGGGACTGAAAGTTCCAACCTCTAATCACATGATTTGTTCTCCTGGCCACCAGCCCCAACCTTAGGTGCTTTCCAAAAGCCACCTCACTAACATCAGCTCTGGCGTGGTGGAAAGGGGTTTGTTACGAACGTCGATACATTTACCGCCCATCTCACTTGGGAAATTCCAAGGGTTGTAGGAGGTTCGGGCCAGAAGCAGAAGACCAAATATGGATTTCTTATTAGAAATCACAGGATCACGCCCACATCTGGATTCAGTCAGCTTTGGCTGGCCAAGCCAGGGAAACTGAGAGCCTCCCTGAGAACTTTACATCTGTGGGGAAATGAGCAAAAGTGCTAGACAATTTATGAGCAAAACCTCCTCTCAGATATCGTGCTTGCCCCTTGGATTGCTTCTCAAGAAGTCTGCAGTGGAAGGTGGGGAGAATCCGGGTCGGAACCACAGGAGACAAGGCCACGCTTGCCTCACCCCTCAGCCACAGTCCGCAATCTTCTTCAGTTGGGGCCAAGGATTCAGTGGTAATATTCTCCCTTACTCAAGAGCTGGCATTCAGGTTGAATTTGGTAACCCAGCCTCACTGAATGGGTTTTTTAAGTCAGAACCATCCTGGGTTCAAATTCACAAATTCAGGCTCAGCCACTAACTAGCCGAGTGAGTGTGATCACGTTAACTCATCTCCGGGAACCTCGGTGTCTCCTCATCTTTGAAGACACCATCAGGATCTCTCGAGACGTAAGGATTGAAGGCACGGAAGGAGTATAAGGACCTAACACCATCGCTGGTGCTGGAGATGTCAGGGACCAAGAGTAGCAAAGACTGTCATCTGTTGAACTGATGCACAGTCTTAAAGGCGTCTAGTCACGTAAGAACACATTCATTCTCTTACCAGGTCTGGACCATCTGCTTACCTGTCAACTGCCCAGTGACAGAGGGGCCGACTGTCCTGTGGGGACAAGTAGCTGCAGGCCAGGGAGAGCCCCACGACCCGGATGGCAAACAGGGATCCCGGGTTCTGCCGAGATAAGAACAGGAAGCAGGTCACCATGCACGTTGGTGTCAATCAGACTGTTAGGTGCAAAGAAGTTACTCCAAAGAGTAACCTTTCGTTCACGTTATATTTTGAATATTCCCTTAATATGACTATTCCAAACCTAGAGACAGAAAGCCTTCAATTTTTTAAGAGACAAGGGTGCACCTTTTAATAGTGATCTAACACCATTTAACACATTAAAATTTCCAAAACAATGATCACAGTATTTTAAAACAACACATGTTTAATTGGAGGAACTGTTGGCATAGTAAATGGGAAATCAAACCAATTGTGTTGTTTAATTATTAACAGGTAATTTAATTTACATTATGAAGATGGTTATGATCGTCACCAAATTACCAAAATGAGGCAATTATCTAAAAAGCAAGTTGGTGAATACTTTCCATACCAAAAGCTAAGTAAGTATTTATACATTTCAAAATGAGCCACGTAAAAAGAATACTATCTATGTTTTTATTCTAAGATGTACTTTTTTTCATATTCTAACTTTTCTGAAATTGAAGTCAGCCTTAAACAGCATGATTCACAATAGTCAACAGGTGGAAGCAACCCAAGTGTCTGTCAACAGATGAGTGGACAAACAAATGTGGTCTATACACACAATGGAGTATCACTCAGCCTTAAAAAGGGGGACAATGCTTACGCATGCTACAACAAGGATGGCCCTTGAAAATATTTTGCTGAGTGAAATAAGCCAGACACAGAAGGGCAAATATTGTATGATTCTGCTTATATGAGGTTCCTAGAATGGTCAGATTCACAGAGACAGAAAGTAGGATGGAGGTTCTCAAGGGCTAGAGGCTGGGGGAAGCGGGAGCTGTTTAATGGGTGTAGTGTTTATGGGGAGGATGAAAAATTGGGGGGGTAGGGTGGTGATGGCTCTGCAGCATTGTGACTATAATTAATTACACCTGTGAATGGCTAAAATAAATGTTGGGTACATTTTACTACAAGTAAAAAAAAAAAAAAAGTCAATGGACTCGTCAAGCAATGGAAATACAGTTCTTCCAATTGTCACTGATGACCTTGGCTGCAGCCAGGAAAAAATAAAAAAATTTCTTACCAACTCTGACAAAGATAAAAGGCAGAAATTCCTACTTAAAACACACTGGCGAAATACAGACTGACTTCAGACAGAAGAGGGGGAAAGGATTACAATTCGAAGAAAGAGGAACAAGGCATGGACAGACAGCGAGACCCAAAACATCCTCGGGGCTGTGAGCCGACTCCCGGGCTGCGGCAGCTGATGCGTGCCGTGGGCAGGGGGCCAGTGATGTCCGGGGAGCGGGTGCCTGGCTAGACTACAACCACACTGTAGCTGACCTGCAGCTTCAGCAAACACAAAACTGGTGGCTGGAAGCAAGTTGACTTCAGGGTCTTAGATTCAGGGCTGGTCATGTCAGGGTGTACTTCTTAAGGAGAAGTTAGTTAAATCTGGGACTGGGGGGGTCGGGTGGGGGTGCTTTTTTCCTGGACCCTGTCACTGAGCCTTGATGTTTGGATAGCGACATAATCAAGGCACCGACACAACGTGGAGACAGCTCACTCTGCTTCCACACGAGGAAACTTTACAAAGTGACCAGAAAGATGTCTTGGTAATGATGAATCTGTTTTTTTCATTATTCATGCAAATTCATCCCATCCAGCAAATTGGTCATTTTTGTAAGAGACATTTTCCTGTCCTCTATTCTTGGCTAGGGAAATTCACTTTGGGACCCTCGGTAGCTATTCACTTCTTTTCATCTCTCCCATTCCGTGTTGAGAAGATTGAATGTATTCTTTCCAGATTATTACCAATGACCAATTCTTTCCAAATTTTTTTCAAATTATTCAAAAGATAGTACTAGAAGCCTTAGGGCTGAGTGGGTGGGCTAGCCTGGGAGCCTCAGTACACATTATTCCTGCAGAAAACCATGCCCGTCCACACGTTCACCAACGCAATCGTGGAAAAGCATTCGTAGCTGAGTTGGACGTTGCCTGCGTTAGAGTTCTGCCGGCCCCATTGATTCCTTGATCAGTTTCTAAAATGGAAAAGACAGCAGAAGTGCGGAGGGGAAAGCACACGGGTGACCAGGGAGGATAAAAGTCCAGCTGAGTCCAACGCTCGCATGAAAGTGTTTTCATCCACTTTCAACAGTCAGGAGCACAGGGCTTGGGGAAGGCTAAAGCTATTACTAGATATTCTGACCTACTTAGAGGGAAGTTAGAGTTTCTAATTAGGGCACCGTGGCAGACCTGCTAGGCAGTAGATGGAGCAAAACCCTTCGGAGATAAAGATTCGGTACCGATGCAGAAAGTAAAATGTAAAACGACTTCAACAAAGTGATATTTGGTATAAATCCTGAATCAAATGTGTGGTTTTCCTTGAGCAGGAAGGAAAATGAATTATGAAGAATTCCCTCTGAAATATTTGGTACGTCTCCCAGGTGAAAAGTTCTTAGAGAATAGTTGAGGGGAATACAAAATTCTGAGGCTGCTGACCTGTCCCTAAAAATTCCAATGTCTTCTTGGCCAAAGAGCCATCAGAACAGTTTCTGATACTCTAGGGGCTAAAAGGAATGGTTTATAGAATTTGTTGTTTTCATTTGGAAACTATCAGTCTGAGAATAAATAAATGAGCAAGGCAAAAAGGTGTTTCCCCTTGAGTTTTTATCTGATTTTCAAAAACTGGACAAAATTATTTTACTACCTAGGTTTTCATATTTGGACATAAACATAAATGTTAATTTTCCACAGAAGTTAGACCCTAAGTCCCTTGAAATTTTTAATCCAAATGTTTAAGTTTGTTTGGGTTTTTTTTGGCAGGGGGGAGGTAATTAGGTTTACTAATTTATTTTTAGAGGAGGTACTGGGTGTTGAACCCAGAACCTTATGATTGCTAAGCATGTGCTCTACCACTGAGCTACACCCTCCCTGCTAAATCAGAGTTGTTTTATATGACAATGTAAACACTCTCAATTGACAGCGAATTCTTGTCATTCCTGAGCTACCCCTAGGTTCCTACCCCTTTTCCCCACCTCCCCTCAACCACACACACACACACGCACACACACTCTCACGGACCTGCACAGGGGCCTCACTCTTCATGAGATAGCGAACCTTGCCGAGAATGCACTGCTGGAGCTGGACCCAGGAGATGGCTCTGTCTTCCCTCATCAGGAAAGGTGGCCCAAACCTGGAAACCCAAGGGAACGAGGCGATTTCAGCAGAAGAAAAACCAACAGTGCCCAACAGTCAAAAGCATTCGCTCCACTCATTGGCTTCTCTCAACTGGAAAAGAGTGAAGCACCCAGCACAGCACACAGTTGCCCACTGCAGCCCCTCATTGCAAATGGAGACACTGCGGTGCAAACAGCAGCAAAGCCAGAGAGACACTGCGATGAAAGAGATGGTTCCACATGGTCGGCCGGCTGGGATGCCCTCCTCCCCAGAGAGAGAGGAGACTAAGAGAACAGGGGACCCAGAGGAAAGCCAGGCAGAGGTGAGCCCAGAGGGAAGCCAGTCCAGTGGACACGCTGATGACTTTGTGTATCAGGAATATTCTCGTGACCGGGACTGTTCCCACATCCTGGTTTCATGAACACACAGCAGTGAGCTGGTGGTCTGAGAGTGCCTGCTGTGGCCGCAGCTGTGGCTGTGGGTTCCAGCTCTGCCGTGGGTGCCCCCAGACAAATCACTGACCATTGACTGCTTGCTGGCCACCCCGTTCGAGGTTGCGTGCAGATCCAATGGAGAAAGAACATGCTACTGTTGAACGAACGTTGCTAAAATACAGCACAGATGTGAGCTGGTGCGTGTGGACTGGCAGGAGCACTGGGTGTCAACTGATACACACACAGATGGGTTTATATACCTTATCTATTATTGGGCGCTCAGGTGGTTTCCAGTTTTTTATTTAAGCAATGCTTACCTATGGCAGGAACTATACACATTCTTTTATATATACATTTGGGTGCCTGTGACTAACTGTTTCTCTGGGACAAAGTTCCAGAAGTGGAAATGAGAGACCAAAGCTATTCATTACCAAACTGCCCTCCAGAAAAGCCACACGAATTGACCAGTGAGGCAAGTGCCCCATTCCTTGGACACTTGCCCAGAATGAGTATTATCCATTTTTAAAAGTCCTTTAATAATCTGAAAGGTTAAGTCCAGCATCTTGCTAGTGCCATCAGAATTTCTTCGGCTACTAATGAAGCTGAATATTTTAATAATTTAATATTTTTAAATATTATTTAATTTAATCATATAATATAAAAATTTAATATTTAATAATATTATTCTTCTGTGAATTAATGTTAATTTATGGCAAGAGTAAAATAAATATTTAAAATAAAAAGAAAGTGAGAAATCAATTAGCCCAGTGTTACATATTGAATAATTCATTCACTCCTTAGTAACATGACATACGCCATTTTTATCACATAACAAAAACGTACTTGGCCTTTTCTGGGTCATTGATTTATATGTATATTCTTCTGCTTATATCACAATACTTTACTAATTAAAACTTTATTCTGTTTTAATAGAACTATCCTTCTTCCTTCTTTCTCCCTCTCCCAATATTTTCTTGCTTTTCTTATGAGTCTGTTATCCCTGATAAATTTTTACCAACATTTTATCCATCAAAAAATTTTTCACTGGAGTGATCTCTTTTAAACATTTCTATTTGCATTTTATAAGAAAACCATCTGTTTTGGTGTATTTGTTATGCAACCAGTCACTTCCTTGAACTCTTTCATTAGTTTTAATCACCTTCAAGTTCCTGGTTTTCTGGACAGACAATAAAATAATCTGCAAAAGAGTGGTGATTTTATCTTCTCTCTCCTACAGGCAGTTTCTTTTCTCTTGTCCTGCACTGCGTAGGCCTTACAATCCAGCATAAACAGTGGTGAGAGCAATAATAATCATTCCTGAAACCACAGGAAAACCTCTGATGCTTAACTTTTAATTAAGGACAATGTTTGCTATCTGCTTAAGGCAGTTATTTCTGATCATCTTGATCAGATTTCTTGATCAGAAATCCTTGTTGATTGACCTTGTGAATGGATATTTAATTTGATCAAATTAGAAGTTATTCTAGACTGAATTCTAAGTACATATCTACACATCCCAGACATCATATAAAAGAAGGATGCAGTGAAACATACCTGCTGGCCTGCTGGCCCGAGCCCACCAAGTTACAGAAGAGGATTAGCACCTTGGTCTCACTGTTGACGGGAAGGGCTAATCGCTGACCCTCACGGGCAGACAGGCGCAGGGATACTGGTAAAACAGATGGACGAGCTGAAGAGAGAGCATTATAATCTTACACACTTGTATTCTTAAAGGACCTGCTCTGCTGGGTCAGAACCCTGGCTTCTAGCCGCTCTTCTCTTTGAGGGTACCTGAGAGCATCTCCTGGCCAGGTGACAGGGGGGCTTGGAAGGCATACACATTATCTCCCTCTGCAATCGTGTTCAGGTCCTCTTCATCAAAGAAGGACCGCTGGAGTCCACTGGGATACAGTTCAACCAAGATCACCTGGAACAAGGAGGATCATTTTCCCTCTTGTTTCTGAAAGGGAGCTTAACAAATAAGAAGTCTAAAAATGACTGAGAGCCTTAAACCTCTCTTTTGCTCTTTCTTTCCTTTAAGTATTTTTAGTAATAAAACACAGCAGGTATAACAATTAGATTGCAACTCAACTGCAACAGCAGAGTATCTAAGGGCTGAAGGAAGAGCAGGAAGAAGAAAATCGGAAATCGAAAGTTTCATACCCAGCTAAACTATCGTGCAAGAAGGAGCCTAAGTTTGTTTTCTGTCTGTGAGTTTGTTTCTGTTTTGTAAATAAGTTCATTTGCCTTTTTCTTTTTTTAAACCAGGTGGGGAAGGGGATGGGAAGGGATAAATTGGGAGTTTGAGATTTGCAGATAATAATTAGTATATATAAAATAAACAGCAAGTTTATACTGTAGAGCACAGGGAATTATATTCAGTACCTTGTAGTCACCTATAATGAAAAGAAATGAAAACAAATACATGTATGTCTATGTATGACTGAAACATTATGCTGTACACCAGAAACTGACACATTGTAAACTGACTATACTTCAATTAAATAATTAATTAATTTTTTAAAAAGGAGCCTAAAATAAAGCCCACTTCAGGTAAAAAAAAAGTGAGGGGGTTTACCACTAACACAACTCTGCTGAAAAAACTTCTAAATAGTATTGCTGACTTTTTTTCCACATTATGTCATATATGGGAAATATCTGTATGGAACACAGAGGTGAGCAGAAGAAGCTGGTTTTATAGTGGAGGAGAGGGGTCACTGCCTTGAGGGTCTTGGCTATTCCCAGACCCAACTCTGTCCCCTGAAAGCCTGAAGGAACCAACAACTCAGCACTCATAACCCATTCAGGGCACAGTGGCTGAGAAATTCTCTTGTAAAAGATACATTTCAGGGTGAAACAGACAAACTGAACTCAGAAGGCAAACTTGAATTGTAAGAACCAAAGAAAATGGTACATATTCATATGCGTAAATGTGCACTGGCTATATAAACCTATAATGATAACAACCATTACCACTACTGTAACCTGTGAGAAAAGGGAGCAGGGATTCAAATATTGGATAATAATATCCACCTACAATAATATCTAAATCGAAAAGCTATATGGGAAATGAAAGCATAAATTGTGTTGTTTGGGAAAATTAACATAAGACCATGTTAGGCACGCATGTTGACATGTCAACAATAACCAGTGAGAGCATAGGAATATAATGTATATATCCCAAACTAGGAAAGATGAAATAAAGAAAAATTGCTCAACCCAAAAGAAGCAGTAGAGAAAAAAGAAACAAAAGAAAAGCAGAGTAAATAGAAAGCATAAAATAAAATGATGCAAATGAATCCAAATACATCCATGATCATAGCTGGAATAAACTTACCAGTCAAAACAAAATATCAAAATAGATGTTTAAGTTGCAATCAAAATGCCCACCCTGCACTTAGGCATCTCAAGTGACCACCTCCCTGCACAGACACATCACAGCTTTCCAATTCCTGACACTCCTTCTACTCTCTTAATGTTTCAAACTCCACCTCTCAGACTGCCCCCCTTTTGATCTTTTATTACTGCCTTTTTTTCCCCAGGACTCTTTCTCACCCACTGTCCTGCTCTCTTCTCTCAATAGATCCCCATATAGCACTTTGGGCTTACAAAGCAAGATACACACATTTTTTCCCCCTATTTGAGATTCTCGTTAAAATGGGGACCGAAGTCCGAGGGACTGACTGGGTAGGGCAGGAAGCAGCTTGAGTGATCGTGGTGGTTACACAGATGTACATGCATGTAAAAATTCAACAAGTTATAACATTAAGAGCTGTACATTTTATTGTATCTATGTTATTCCTCAACAAAAAAAAAGCTTAAAATATTTTTCACTTAGAAAAAAAAAAAATCCCAGGAGGTCACCAGGGAAGTGTAGAATTTTCATATTACAGTTAAAGACACAGAGGACCAATTACTCTGTCTAAGGTCAAAAAACTAGAAAGTGACCAAACCACAATTAGAACCCCGTTCTAAGCCCTTCCCATCATGTGACATTGCTTTTCACCACCATCACCTCTACCCTGTCCTCAGGGGGCAGGGCGGGGGATGCTGGTAGGAGTCTGCCCTCCAAAGTCACAGTGACAGGGGAGGGTACAGCTCAATTGGTAGACTGCATGCTTAGCATGCACAAGGTCCTGGGTTCAATCCCCAGTACATCCATTAAGTAAATAAATGAAAGAAAGAAAAAGAAGGAAAGGAAAAAAAGGAAGAAAGGAAGAAAGAAAAGAAAGATGGAAAGAAAAGAAAAAACCCCACAGTGAATCCAAACTCTTTACCAAGAATCTCAAAAAAAAATTTTTTTTTAATTGAGCACATCCATCCCCTCTCTCCCAGACTGCCTCTCTCATGAACACATCCCCAGTTCCTTCAGCAGTGCCTCGTATTTCATTTACTGTCCCTTCAGTATCCTGCCTTGTCTCAGGACTGAAAATATAGACTAGCAACTTCAGTTCTGAAATCAAACGATCTGCGTTCAAATACTGGCCCAGCCACTGCCCTGTGTGACCTTGGGCAAGTCACTTACCCTCTCTGGGCTCACTGGTAAAATGAAGATAATTGTAATATCTACCTCACAGGATGGCTGGGAGGGGTCAGTCAGCTATGAACATGAAGTTCATAGAATGGTGCCCAGCACTTAGCAAGCACTACTGAGCGTCAGCTATCGTTGAAACAATGATGATCGTAATCACCATCACCTTCTTGGAAGACGAAGGTGGTGTCCTTTTTTGGTTATTCTATGAAAATGCAGGGAGAGGTCAAAGCCAGTCATCACGGACACCACGGTCTACTAATCAAAGAGAAACTCATGAATCACCCTGGAGTCACCAGCAAGCCAGAAATTATCCTAAGCAGCCTAGACAGCTGGCCCAGTCAGCATTCATCGTCCGGTGACCAGGCCCCAGTGCAGTGCCACCACACCTCATCCGCAGAGACGCCACCTTCTTCTGCAACCATCTTCCTCAGGGCTGCCACCGTGCTGAGGATGGGCACGGCCAGGCCGACCCGCAGGAACCGCTGGCTCTTCGAGGGGAAGACCAAGGTGACGCTCAAGAATCTGGAAAATAGGAAGGAAGCCACATCCTTAAAGGACTGACATGAACTGTTGCCAACATCCCTGATACTGCATCAAGTTCGGCACTTGGGCAGGTCTCTGCTTCCCGGTGGGGTTACTGCACTTTAGGTATGCTGTCACCAGGTGGCAGTGGAGAGCCAAATCGCCAAGGGTCTCAGCTGAGTGTAGTTTCCCAGCAAGTTAAAAGTAAGATATGTTATTAAGAATGACAAGACAGATCTTCCACAATTTATGATGGGATTATGTCCCGTTAAACCCATTCATTGTACACTGAAAATATCTTAAATCGAAAAGGCATTAAATACACCTAACCTACTGAACATCATAGCTTAGCCTCGCCTACCTTAAAAGTGCCCAGAACACTTACATGAGCCTACAGTTGGGCAAAATCATCTCACACAAAGCCTATGTGAAAATAAAGTGTTGCCTTTCACACCATCATAAAGTCAAAAAATTGTAAATCGAACCATCGTGCGTCAGGGACATCTATAGAAATCTATGGTCTCAAGGTTCTGTATGCTAAATAGATAATCTTAAGCAAAAGGGAACTTCCCCCCTTGGTAACAGGACACAGCCTTTCTGTCCGATCTCTATGGATGCTCTCTCTGGCTCCACTTGTAATTAGCCAATTCACACAACTAGTTAGCAGAGCTGGGACTGGAGCCGAGGGAGTCGGGCCCCAGAGTCAGGGGTCCTAACCACCGTGCTAAGCTGCATCAGGCCAGGAACCACAGCTCACAGCAGACATCACTGGATGGTGTCACTGATGAGAGGCTAAACCAGTGTTATATTTGTGGCACAGAAAATCAACAGCACAGGAATTCAGAGCAGAAAGGGGGACTGAGTTGCCAGGAAAGGCTTTATGAAGCCATCCTGTCTTCACTGCATCCTAACGATGGATGGAGGATGTCAACAGATAGAGAGCAAGAGAAATGGCTTTTCTGGAGGTGCGGAATACAGGGAAGAAGTGCTGGTTCCAATGCCAGGGAAGGCGTCCCGTGTAGGAGCTCACTGACCTTCCACGAGGCTGACACTGGCCAGCTGCCGTAACGGTCACTGCAGAGCCCTGGGCTCCTGCGACGCCTGCCCTGCATGCTTCTTACTGTTACAGAGCTGAGCCTCACCACGCCTCCCCCCTCATCCCGCCTCCTCTTTTCTTTTTCTTCTCCTATCTCCCTACCACCCTTTTCCTTTTCCTTTGCTCCTTAAATAAACCTTTTCCTACACCTTCACCGAGAGGAAAAAGGATTTGGAAGTAAAGCAAGGGAAGGCAGATGGTGACAGATTTCTCCGGTTTGCCCCGTCTGACCGAGTGGTACCAACTGGCCTGTGCCGGCTCCTGAATGGGCCAAAGTCATCAGCCTGGCAACGGGGCCAATAAACAAAAGCATGTTTATATAATTCCTTCCTCTGCTAAGGAAGGGCACAGTAACCTTTCACGTTAATTGCCCCATTTAATAACTCAGTGCCCCCCAGGTACAAGGCTGGTTTCTAGAGAAATGCTTGGCTGAGAAGCAAAAGGTTGCCCACGAGGAGTAAGGATGGAAGTCAAGTTGGCAGGCGTGGCACTCACGTACCTCGTCTGGCGCAAGGGGATAGGCAGGGACACACACAGGAAAGGGTCAAAGGTGTTGCTCTGTTTCAGGCAGTGGGGACAGGTCAAGGAAGATCTGCAGGGCAAAGGAGACACATTACAGTTTCATCACAATTGAACCATTTGGCAGTTCCTCGAACAGTTAGTTACCACTGTAGTTCCACTCCTAGGTCTACACCATGAAGAACAGAAAACAGGTATTCAAATCCTTGCACACAAATGTTCATGGCAGCATCGTTCACAAGAGGCAAAGGGTGGGCACCACCCACGTGTCCGTCGATGGATAAACAGGTAAACAAAACATGTTATGTACACACAATGGATGATTATTCAGCCATGCAGTCCTGACATGCGCTACAACATGAATGAACCTGGAGAACAGCATGTGAGTAAAAGCAGCCAGACACAAAATGCCACGCATTTTATGATTCCATTTCTATGAACTGTCCAGAACGGGTAAAGCCACAGAGACAGAATGCAGACCAGTGGTTGCCAGGTGCTGAGAGGAGGGAGGAATGGGGAGTGACTGCTTAATGGGGAACAGGTTTTCTTTTGGGAGGATGAAAACGGTTAGGAACTGGAAGGAGATGGCAGCTGCAGAGCATCACGGATGTGTGCCCACTGAGCCGCACACCTTAAAATGGCTAATTTCATGCTATGTGACTTTCAAGTCTCGTCACATGTATTAATGCACTGAGTGTGGGAAGGGACGCTGTAACCCTTCCAAATAGAAATACAGCCTTCAAGCTCGAAGGTCTCAGACTCACTGTGCCCCTAAATCACACAGGAAGCTTTTTTTCAAATGCAGATGTGGAGGCCCTACTCCCAGAGATTCTGTTTCAGGGCACCCAGGGAGAGGGGACAGGCATCGGAATTTTAAAAGCTCCACAGGTGACTCTAGGGTTCAGCCAGGCAGAGAACCACTGATGCGGTGGCCCTCCTTACTGTGGGGATAGAGGAAATCAAGTTCAGAAAACAGCAGCTACTAACAACAGCTGACGTCAAAAGAGAAGTTACTATAGAACCGGGCATTGTGCCTCTCCTAACCCCTGTGCTACCTGTAACAACCAGGATTAGCCCCATTTCACAGAAGGAAAAACCGAGGAGTGGGAGGCGAGGGATAAATTAGGAGTTTGGGATTAGCAGATACAAACTGCCATGTACAGAACAGACAAACCACAAGGTCCTGCTGTATAACACAGGGAACTACATTCAATGGCTTGTAGTAACCTGTAATGAAAAAGAATATGAAAAAAGAATATATATGTATAACTGAATCACTATGTTGTACATCAGACACTAACACAACATTGTAAGTCAATTATACTGCAATTAAAAAAAAAAACTGAAGCACAGAGAGGGTAAGTCACTTGCCCAAGGACACACAGCTCTTAAGTGGTTGAGCTGGCTCAGGTTCCAGAGTCCATATCGATCATCATTTCTTCAGAGTCTTTAGTATAAGTAAATCTGCATAGTTTATTTATATTCTTTAAACTCTTTTAAATTTAACACTCCCTTATTTAGCACGTATCTCTAAAAGTGAAAGGCAACTTTTATATTCCACGCAGGTACTCCTATTTTATTTCTTTAATCATATAATGTGGCAGATTCTGCCAAGATGTGAGGAGTTTCCGGATGCTACGCTCCTTATCCTAAAATCTACACGAACTTCCTTGGGAAGAGGGAAGAATATCCCACTGGCAGGCCATGCTGTCCCCACCAGACGGCCCGAGGCCTTAAGTCAGCAAGGACACTGGAGCTGGGATCAGAAACAGCTTTCCTAAGTCTCTGCAGAAAGCACCAGTCCTGCTGGAATGGTTTTCCATCAAGCAGACAAAACTGAAAAAAACCAGGGCCAAGCAAGAGACCCTGAGGTTTTTGGGGTGCTGTCCCAGGCAACCCTAAGTGCTCTGCTCATAACAGGTTGGTTTTCCGGGATGCAAGTTAACACCAAGCATTGATTTTAGAAAACAGAGCAGAGTTCAATCACTCTCGCTGCTTCTGCTAAATCTCCCTTTGGGAAAACCGTGGTGATGCTTTGGTCAACAAGATGTCTCAGACATGGAGCCCCAGCCACCAAGAGGAGCTGACACTGGTGGGATCTCCCCTGGCACCCCAATTCTCTTCTAACCCTTCTCCCACCCTCACCCAACACGTACCACGACAGAACAGAGGCCTGAAAGATGTATTTTTGTCGTTGGGAAATTTCCAAATCTCTGTTTCACATTTAAGCAAACAAACGAGACGGGAGTATTTTTCCTTGACTTACTCAATTTTTGTTTAACCTACTAAAGCTAAGCGAGGCTGCGTTTTTCTTGTAGATGCATCCTATTCAACGGATGCAGGGACGTGGCTTTCTACTGAGCCAGGAATCTCTGTCAGGCGTAAGAGATGTGTAGTTTGGGAAAAACAGAGAAAGGTCTAATTTTGTCTTTAAAGAATGAAGGAAACATATTTTCATAATAAACCACAGACAGGATGTGAAATGCACCTGTTCCTCAAAGGAGGAGAAATGGGGACAGTGAGAGGGACCAACAGATCAGGGAGGGAGGGGCAGCGTCACTGTCACAGAAAACTCCAGGTATTACCAGGCTCCAGCTCTACCCCCAAATGTGGCCTGAGGGTCCTTTTGTCCTCGCCATGCCCTCCATTCACGGTCCTGTCCTGCTGTCCCCCACATGCTCACAGGGGAAAGGGACAGAAATCACCTGCTGCCCTTTAGTGTTCACACACCCTTCTCCCTCAGGTATTTATTCTCCCTGAAACAGCTTCTGCTGCAAAGCCAGCCTCTCACCTGCTGCTGGAACTCAGAACTGCTCTTTCTTCTCCATCAGTTACAAACGCCCAGAAATGACACTGCAGGTTCGCACTCCGGCCTCTCGCTGCTGCTGGACACACATCTTCCACCTCAGACCTGGCTGGCTTTACCTGCCTGCTGGCTGGGGAAACGCGTGTCCACACCCGCAATGGTAATTGTGACAACACACAAGTAAGATGTCTCCTCGCCAAGAGCTGTTCTGAGAAAGCCTTCTGAAACATACTCTGCTGAAAAGGGAATGTGCCTGTAACTGGGACCAGGTTAGGCTTGCTGTGAATAAAAGCTAGGAATGACATGACGAGATGAACACGTGCACACACGCACACACACGCGCGCATACACACACACGTGTGTGCGGGCAATCCCTCCTCTAGCCAGAACTAACATAGCAACAATCCTTGGCTATTAAATTTGCAGATGTTTTCAAGCTGATAATCATGTAGAATAAGGAATAATTTTTCCTCTGGTCTATAACCTCCAGCATCCTATTATTTCCCCTCCTCTCCTCCAGCCAAAGGCAAAAACTCAGCCCCCTAACGAGGGGGACCAGGGGAGACGGAGGAGGGAGAACCTCAGTGAGCGGGTCTCTCGGTTAACCCCTAATAACGCTCCCAGCTTGCAGTTCCATGAAGAAGGCTGATACCGGGGTGACCCTCCATCCCAGGCAAGCCTTCCCCAGGAGAAGAGGCCAAAGAGGGTCTAGAGCAGCAAGCACAGGCTCGGGCCCCGGCCTGGAGCAGGTGCCCACGGACCGCTGCAGGAAATCACTTCTCAGACCTCGAGAGCCCTAGCCCAGATGGACGTGCCTAACTATGTTTTTTTTACTGTGGACTATCAGGCAGAAAGCAGTTATTTTTAGCTGTCACCATCCCACCCACCCCCCTTTTTTTTAAGCATGAATATCTTGCTTCTTACTCATCCTGCTACAGTAATCTACCCAAAGGGAACCCACTGTCCTTCGTATCCGATCAGCTTAATTGTCACTTCTTCAGAAATCCTCCCGACTCCCCTGCCGCCTGGTGATACTGCCATTCAGAACAAGAAATACGCGTTTGGTCTTCTGGCCCAGAGCTCCTAAAACCCTTGCAATTTCCCAAGTGATATGGGCAAGAAGAAAGGTAAAAGGAGCATCTCTGCTATTCATAACAAGCGCCACCGACCACACCTGCTTTCTGCTAATGAGCAGACATTGGGAAAGCCCCCAGATAAAAGCACAGGGTGGGGGCTGGGTGCCAGTGGAACCAGCCAAGTTGGCTCAGCTCCACCCCCACCTCTTGGCAAAAGAAGGGGGCCAGAGGTTAAGTTCATCACAGCTGGCAGTGACTGGATCAGTGGCCCCTGCGTATGGTACCTCCAGAGAGACCCTAGCAGAGGGGGATGGGAGAGCTTCCAGGCTGGTGACCAGAGGGGCTGCTGGGAGGGTGGTGCACCCAGAGAGGGCATGAGAGCCCCAAGCCCCTTCCCACATGCCTTGCTCAATGCATCTCCCATTTTGCTGCTCCTCAGTCATATCCTTTCCAAATAAACTGCTAATTTAGTAAGTAAACTGCTTTCCTGAGTCCTGGGAGCCGCTCTAGCAAATTATTGAACCTGAGGAGGTGGTGGTGGAAACATCCAATGTATAGCCAGCCGGTCCGAAGCACAGGTGACGACCGGGGACTTGTGATGGGTGGTGGGGAGGCAGCCCTGGGGGCTGAGCGCTGACCCTGTGGGGTCTGTGCTCACTCTGAGGGGATGGTGTCAGAATGGAGTTAAGTCGTCAGATGCTCAGTGGGTGTCCGCAGAGAACTGCAGGAGTGTCTGTGGGGGCGAACATGCACACGTCTGGGGCCAGATGTGTGGTGAGTGTGGTGGTGGTCAAAAGCAATGTAAAGGGAGACAGGAGTTTCTTCCCCTTTCACATTCATAACATACACGTCAAAGCTCCCTCAGTTTTCCCTTCAAAGCACTCGCCAGCTCTATAAGGAGGTAAAAATCCAGGCATCTCCTTAGATTCTCATGGTCCTCTCCGTCCCTCCACCCCTCCCCTTAAATCCTGGCAAGTCCTACTGCCCCTACATCCCAAACACGGTCCCCACCCACCCACTTCTCTCCATCACCACCTCATGGTCCCAGCCGCCACCATTCTCCCACTGGGAGGCCAGTGCAACATCGTTGCTCCTGCTCCCGGTCCTGCCCTCTTCATCACCAAAACAACCAGCCAGTCTCTAAACTGGTAACTACACCACACCCTGCTTTAAACTCTGCAGTGGCTTCCTATGCCTTTGAGACTACAACCCACACTTGGACCGGACACCGGCACCACCAGGTCACCGTCCACCTCTCTGGCCTCACCTCCCATCCCTCACCACTCAGCAGCTCTCTGCTCCTCGAACTGGCCAAGACCATTCCAATCCCGAGCCCCGGGCTGTTTTTCCTACCTGGAACACCCTATCCCCAGGTATTTGAATGACTGGCTCCTTGTCACTCAGCTTGAGGCTCAAGTGTCCCCTCTGAAAAGAAGCCTCCTCCATCACCTCATCTAAGGTTGGCTGCCTCCCCCATCTCCCAGGTGACATGCATCGTTATCCGCAATGGCCTGTTGCGAGTGTGTCATCTGACACCTCCCCAACAGAACATGAGCTCCTTGAGAACAGGGGCTGGGTCTGATTTGCAGCCTAATTCCCAGCACCCAGAAGAGAAGCTGGCACGTAGTAGGCATGAGTTAAAAATCCAGAGAATACTGTAAGTCAGCTATACTCCAATAAGAACATTTTAATAAATAAATAAGTTATCCAGAGAATAAATGGATCTGTTTGGTTAGTAATTTTCTCTCTCGTGGGCAAGGAATTATGCTTCTCACTGTAGCCGCTGGACCAAGCCCAACCTCCGATGCTCAAGGATGTGAAAGAAGGAAAGGAAAAGAGTGTGTGTGGACAAGAGGGGAAGAGGGTGGAGAGCACCGAGTGAGCAAGGAAGTGAGTGGATGTATTGCATGGGGGCACCAGCAAGTGCTATGTGGAGGCAGTTATGGGGACCCTTCCCCGAGCTCTAACATACCCTCGCCTTTCATCTCCCCCTCCCTCCTTCTAGATGCTCTTCTCCCTCCTCCTCTATTCTTATCCTCTGTCTCCTTAGTTTGCTTTCAAGCTGCCTCTGCTCTGAGTACCTGGAGATAAGACAGAGGCCCTACAAGCAGCTTCCATGGCCAAAAAAAGCTTAGTAGACACAAAATCTAGGTTTCCTCTGTGCAAACCTCATAATATATCATCGCTTCTCTCAGGAAATCACGGGGCCTCTCTTCATGGACAACGAGAGTGGGGCTCATTTAGAAGAGATTTTAATTACCCCATATGCCAAGCGACCAAGGGCAGGAGGGAGAGCCCAGGGTCACTGTGGCTGTCACTCAAGGTCATGTGAGGTCCTCCATGGTCAGGGAGAGTGAGAGGACTTAATTGCTGTGGATTTTCTGTTCTAGTGGGAAAGCAGCTTTGGTATTCTTCCAAAGTGTGTCCAAAACTACTTGGTCTTCCTAAATAAACAGTCACCTCAAAGACACTGATCGTATCCAAAATATATTATGGGTGATCACTGAATATAATATAAATCCTAAATCAGAACAGTTTCTGGGCAATTTTAAGTCATCTGCTCCTTTCCAAATACAAAGAATACAAATCGCCCCAAAAGACAAAAGGAAATGGCCGTTAAGTCAATGAATTCTAGAAGGCTGAATAATTGCTACTTTGTTTGAAGTAAATAAGAGATAAAACCCAACAGGAGGCTTATGGAAAAGACGGCAGAGCAAAGGAAAAAGAAGAGTGTCCAGGAGAATCAGAGAAAAGCATACCTCGGAAAATGATTTAACGCAACATCCAGAAGAATATAAAAACCTGTCTTGGTGTCCATAATGGAGATCAGGAGGGCAGAGCTGCCGTGCATGAAGTAACAGCAGAGCATCACAAGAAAAGAGCGAGGTCAGATGAAGAATCACCCAAGAGGAAGAATCATAAAGAAAGCAGAAGCAGGACTTGTCCGTCAGAGATTTATCAAAGGTCAGTCCTGGTTCTGCCGTTTACAATGTATCCTCCCAAAATGCCCGACCTTCCAGATGGTAACCCATCTCCTAAGGCACTGGTAAGGATTAAATTTAAAAATATCTGGGCAAGCATCCATGTAGCCAGTGGCTCCCCCTAAATCCTGATCACTGTGCTCATTTCCACCTCGGATTGGGGTTCATGCTTATTTGAATCCATTTCCACCCTTTCAATCCTGTTCATCCTACAGAACTCATCAGAAGGCGCACCTCCTCCGCGAAGCCCGGGGTGGGTGAGGGGTTCTCCCCTTTCAGAGCTCTCCCTGCAGTCAGTGCTTGCACTAAAACACTGTCATACTGGAAAACAGTCTGCCTTAAGTCAGTCTCTGAACTACCGTATGTAAAAGCCCAAAGAGGACACAGACTTTCTGAAGTCAGAGTCTACAATCAGTAGTTATTTTTTTAAGAACTCCATTATGCTGGGAAATCTTGAACTAGAAATAACTTGTGAAACTGGGATATCTGGCGATAAAGAACAAAGAAGAAAGATCTCATCCACTCCTGAATGATGTCCTGCTGGGGGGATCTTGGCCTCCACAGTCATACTCTGTAGAACCACCCACCCATCACCCCATCACCCTTCCTTCAAGGAGGGACGGGAGGTCAGGAGCCAGCAAGAAAGGAAATAAGCACCGAAGGTCAGAGACAATAGGAGTGACTGGCTCACTGGGATTTATAATGGGAGAGAGAAGCATTTTATGGTTCTACAGTTTTGTAATCTCGGGGTAGACCTGGCAATGGGAGGCTGGTTACCAGCAACCAAGTTTTCTGAACCCCTCAGTAACAAATTCTAAACACCCCCCATTCTTACCTATATTGTGCTTGAAAGTGGCTTTGCACAAAACTTCGGCCTAAAGAAAGCGGAGCCGAGGGGGACAGGGCGTTCTCAGAGGTTTTCCTGGTTTCAGGCTGAAGCTGCAAAGAAATGAGGAGAGGAAGCAAGATTAGATGTGCCTCCCATCACTACGGAGCCTACGGCCTCCTCCTGGGTCCACAGCACCCCTTCCGGGGCCCAGACCTGCAGAAGCAGAACCTTCCATGTTGTCTTACCGTTAATTCAGCACCCCTTCGATGCCGGGGCCCCCAGACTCCCTGAGAGAGAGACCGTGCGTGTGCTGAAAGAGCGGGAGTGAAGCCTGAGCGCTGGCGAGCGATGGCAAGCGCTGACGCACACCCGCCTGGCCCCTCCCTCCCTCGGATCCCCCGGCCCCCTCCCTCCCTCCTGCTGGGCCCCTCCCTCCCTCCTGCAGGGCCCCTGTGTCTAGCTGCCTCCTGTACATCTCACTCCAAATACACCCACACCAAATCTGCCCATCTTCCACGTTCCAGTCCACACTTTCCGGGGGAGCCAGTCTTCACACGAGCATCATCTTTCTCAGACAAACCAGGTTTGCTCACGCCTTAGAACAATGCACCGGCCTCCTCCCTCCTCCACAGTCAGTCCTCTTGTGTCCTTTGCATTCCCGTATGTATTAATTTCCTGTTGCGGCTCCAGCAAACTACCACAAACGAGTTGCTTGAAACAACAGAACTGTACTCTTGCACAGGTCTCGGACCAGACATCCAAAATCAGTATCATGAGGCCAAAATCAAGGTGTCAGCAAGAGCGTATAAGTGTTTGTCGTTGTTCCAGGATGGGGCGTATCTGACGGGTTTTGAACCTAAGTGGTACCTATGTGCACAGAGACAGGCTGTAACCTGACAGCCAAGCACACGATTGAGGAAGGGGAGTCTGGAGCCAGGACACAGAATAGGAGGCTCAACGGTCTGCGTCCCCACAGGGTGCCTAGAGTAGGAGCTGTGAAAATAAAGAGGAGGAATGGACTCAGTCCAGTCACCCTGTGGACACAGCCTGTAACTGCGCACCGGAAGAGGGAGGATATATGCGGGGCCAACTCGCAGCTTCCAACCTGGTGGCTGGAGAACTCCTGTTCCATTAACAGAGGAGGGAAAGTCAAAAGGAGACAGTAGGTTGGGGAGGAGGGGTGGGCACGCTGAAGTCAAGGGTCATCGACCCCAGGGCAGGCACCTGACGGCGGGCAGAAGGCTCGGAGGAGTGACAGAGAACCTGGATGCAGAGCGGACATTAGCATTTTGGGGCTGCCCGGGACTGACTCCTCTTCTTTGGGAAGAGCCTCCCCTGCTTTGGGAACATAGAATCCAGTCCATGGGGAGGCGGGGAAGGCTTTTTAATCAGGCATCCTGCCCTCCCTTACCAAAGGGACAGGCACACGACCCAACCAGACAGAGCTGATGTTCCTGCCCCGTGTGTCAATCATGGGCAGAGAGACCAAAAGGCTGCAAAGAGTGACTCTAGCGGAAGCGTCCAGGCTGGAGGATTGAGCCGTTCCTGCCACCAAGATGCCCCCATCCCAGAGCTGTCTGGTTCTTGATGGTTCCAAGCCTTGCTTCAGCCTTCCCTTGGAGTCTACGACACACACCCTGCACTTCCTGTCTGAGTCAGCTGAAGCCGGCTGCTGCTCCTTGCAACCCAAGACCTCATGATGATACAGGGCTGCTTCTGTGTCAAGATGATGGCACAGCATGCTTTGGAAGGGGCTGGGATGGGATCATCTAAGGCTGGGTCTGGAAAGAGAAAATCCCGAACGAGGCTGGGGTAAGAGGCAGCAGAGGGTCATTCACAAAGCAGGGACCACGAGGTCAGACCAGGCTGGCTGACTCCACTAGACCAGTGACCCTGAATCTCTCCCTGAGCCTTGTTCTGCATCTAAAAGGAATAGGAATATCACATCCAGCTGGATGGAGCCATCATTTAAATCCAAAAGGGGGGGGGGGGAGCGGGTAGTAGAGCTCAGTGGCAGAATGTGTGCTTAGCATGCACGAGGTCCTGGGCTCAAGCCCCTGTACCTCCATTTAAAAAGGCAATCAATCCATCAAAAAAGATACAGGTATCCCGCCTGGCATACAGTAGGTGCTTAATAAATGTTAACTTCCTGGTCTTCCCCCAGCCCCATTCCTTTCTTAATTCTGCATGAGTGGTGTTTTCTGTAAGATCACCTGCCAAAATGGCTTCTTGTGTCACAGCATCTAAGGTGAGTAAAAAGACCCCATTTCCACCAGATGAACACATCTATCATTGCGTTAATAGAGAAGAAAGTGGTCCTTATGTTTTTTATTCCCAGTTTCAAATCAATCGAGCTACATGGCTTTCATATGTTTCGAAACAGAAATAACCTCAGAAAGAAAAATTGTTCAGAGTTACACAGAGGACAGTCCCTTTCCTTCTTGGAAACAGAAAACGAAGTTCGTGCCAAACAGTCCAACAGCTCTGCTCTTTTACCTTCAAGCGTTCACAGCCAGGCCTCCGCGGGCAGCCCGATTTTCTGAGAGCAAATTTCTAGAGCAGCTTTGACCCCGGACAGAGAAAAGGATCTTTTCTGGTTTCAATCAGGTCAAATGAAGAGCCAGAGGGAGGAGGTTGCCGGAGACTCAGATTAGAGTCTCCTTCAACCGGGCAGAAGTTGAGTGACCTGAACAACTTAAGCTCCGTTTCCCTCAGCCGGGACACACGAGCTACCCTCTCAAGCATTAAGACATGATAAATACCTGATTGTTTCAACCACTGCAGAGTTTGTGAGCGTCTCCTATGTGTCAGGAGTGAAGTTGGGCCTGAAAGCATCACGTCGGGTGCCTGGCACATGACACATCGCAGTACACAGTCTCTCTCTCTTTTTTTAATACATCGTTCTGATTTCAAAATGTGTTCACACTAAGATTGTGGATTATACTTTAGCAACATGTTTATCTGCTCAGCATTCCCTTCCTGGGAGAAGTAACCTGCCCTAACTCTACAGAAGCCGTCTTTGGCCCACGTGATTTCGGTGGCATTCATGCCACGGGCATGTGACCAATATGCCCAATCAGAATATTCCATCCTGGTGGCCATCTGCCCAGGGGTGGGCATGTGAGCCAAGCTATGACAACTGGGCTCCTTCCTGGGCTTTTTCTGGAATCCCAGGTGGAAAAGGCTATATGAGCATTGCAGGGGCCCATCTTGCCACTGTCTGCGCACAGCCAATCTGAGAATGGAGAGTCAAAGAGACAAAGAGCCAAAGACCTAGGGACATCATCTGCGTCCTTAGATCCAGCCTTACCTGAAGCCGGCTCAGCCCTTGCACTTACAAGTTCTAAAAGCCAATAAATGCCCTCTCCTTAAGTTTGACCAAGTTAAATTTCTGTCACTTGCAACTAAAAGGGTCTGAGTTAGATAAACAGAAAATCATAGTACGTGTATGAAAACTCACCCATAACCCCACAACCCAGAGAAAACACCATAACCTTTGAGGGTCTGGTCCTCCCAGGTTCTGTTTGATGATGCTTTTGCTTTGCTTCATTTGTGTCTTTTGGAGTGAATGAGGTGGTTCTTTCTAAAAATAAGAAAACCAGCTTTCCAGCCAGACCTCCTTCGACTTGAATCCTGATTCTGTCTCTTCTTAAGCTGTGCTGCTTTGGGAAGGTTATCCACCTCTCTGAATCTTGGGTTACCTATAAAATGGGGATAATAACTCTAGCCACACTCCACAAATGGCAGTAGTTACTCATACTGGGTACGACACTCCAAGATGTGATCTGAGGAGTACAGAATACTATACAATCATTATCTCCCCCGTCCCAGGCATTTGGCAACCTGCTATCTCAGACATGAGAACTGTTTTTGCAGCTCTGCCAGGCTCTTAGCTTCTACATTACATTGTTTTAGATAGGTCTATTCTTATTCAAGACATACATAGTTACATTCTCCTCTTCTTAAAGGTACAACTTGTCATTTTCAAAGAGAGAGAAAGACAGGTAACAGCTGGCTATACAGACAAGAAGAAGATGACTCAGCTTCCTGAGCCACTTTATTTTTAAATAAACATTGTATATATTTAAAGGGTGCCGCAGGATGACTTGATTTACGTCTACACAGTGAAATGATCACTTCCGGCGAGCTAACCAACACAGCCATCTCCTCACGTAGCTACCTCTTCTGTGTGGGGTGCGAGCACCTGAAATCTACTTTTAGCAAATTTCCGGCATTCAGCACAGTACTATTCGCGGTTGTCATCCTGCTGAACGCCAGGTGCCTGGACTTATCCCTCCCACACCACTGGGACTGCCGTTCAGTCTTCACTTCTCTAGAATGCTGGGCCCCAAGCAGGTAATGAAAGGATGAAGAAGTGACGGCTGAAAGATTTAAACACTTCCAAAGGGCTTTTTAATTGACTCACAGGAGGGATGGGAAAAAACGTCCAGACTTAACACAAACAAACTAGCAAAGCAGTTCTTGCAGCTGCACCTGGATCGGGTTTGAGACACGTCAAGAGGAACACGTGACGGATTAATGACCAAAGCTGGCGAAACACTTTTTTAAATTACAGCAGATTATTCGTGGATACTGTGGGAGTAACTTTGCTCTCTCATGGGATAATAACTTCTAAGCTTTTACATTTTTAAGTGAGAGATGAAAGGACAGCATTAGAGCAGAACTCATCACTGATCTTTATTTAGCAAAGCCCACAGAGAACACAGCTGATGTGACGATTAACCGTGGTTATTATGAGTGATCGTAGGGCTCTCTTATTCTCAAGGGCTTGAGGTTTCATCCAAATCTGGGAACGCTAAGTGCACACATGGAAAGATTATCCATCCTGTGTCTTGAGAAAAAGACTGGGAGTCGCTGCTCCGTAGGATGAGTGAGAAAGCAAGGGGAGAGTTAAAATGGTACCACCTGAAAATAACAAACTACGGCACGCATGGCCTCGGCTGACCATACTAAAGCCTAGGATATTGACAAAAAGGAGATTTTTCAAACTTTAAACCAAACAGAAACCCTCATTCATTGTCTCCCTGGGATTAAAGAGGATGAGGTGCTGCAATGGGAGGAAATGCCTGGTCTTAACACAAACGGGGTTCAGAGGAAGGAGCAAGGAATGGTGCTGTGTGTGCGGTGGCCAGAATACACACAAATCTAAGAATCTGGGTTTCCAGATTTAGTTTTGAGGAGCTGAGTAAACACGCAAGGGAGAAGAAAAGGAAATCCAACACTGTGTGTGGTTTCGAGGGTGACCGACCTGGTCGGACCCCGGCCCACAGGACGAGCCCTCCAGGTCCTCGTGCACGCGGTCCAGCAGCCAGAGCAGGAACTCCAGGGCGTCGTGCTGCGAGCTGCCTTGGAACTGAGAGCCGTACTTGGACACAGCATTCTGGAAGGAACAGAGGGAAATCAGATGGGCAGTTTGGCCTTTCCAACAACCAGCTAAGCACCAAGTCTACCCACGGTGGCGATTCAGCCCTGACGGGGAATGACAGCTCAGAAACCCTGCGCAGCAGGAAGCAGCCTCCCCCAGGGAAGCAGTGTGAGCGGGGTTGCGGACCCAGACCACCCTCACCACGGCTAGTGGAATCAAAGGGCCTGGGCTGTTTTCTTTTCCTTTCTTTTAGTCTTTCCTTGGGATTTACAGAAAACCTTAGGATGTGTCGACGCAAGATTCAAGGTTTAACTAAGATGCTGGTTCTGAGTCTCTGGAACACTCTAGCTTCGGTGCACAGGAGGGTCTAGTTTGGATTCTTCCCCCAGGCTTCTCTGCACTTTGACTCCCAAGCAGGGCTGTCAGATTAGCGAATAAAGTAAATAATAAATAGGCAATAAACAATGAACGGTGCTTGTGGTAGGAGTATGCCCTATGCAACTTGAGGGGTATATTTCTACTCACAAGTTATTGTTTATCTGAAATTTCAGTTTAACTGAGCATCATATCTTTTATCTGGTAACTCTACCCCCCAGTCTCCCTCAAACCTGTATCCTTAGTACCAACATTCTCTCCTGGTTGAGGCGGGGGAGGGGTCCCTCGATCCCGCCCTTCCAACTCGAAATCTCTAAAGCCAGCTCTTTCTCTTAGCATCAGTGTCCTCCTTCAGGTTCCCCCTCAAACACACATCAGTCAGCTTCGGATTCTGGCTTCCCAACTTTTCCCATCCTGCTCCTTCAGAGGAGTCCCAGTGCCATTGCTAAGTGCTAACTCCTGCTGATCCAGATGGCAATACCTACCCACAGAGGAGCCCAGCCCCCGGGACATCCCCCTGCCAACCCACCGCCGGCAGGAGAGCTCAGACCCATCTTCCAGAGCCCCGCTGGTGATGGTGCCCTTACTCCCAACCCCTCCTGACCCACTGACTCACCACCTAACAATCCAAACTCCTCCGGTCTGGTCCCATCCATCGCTCACCACTCCCTCACGTACTTCAAAGCTCCTGGTAAATGAGCCACTGTGGCAGGGAGGCAAACACACTTTCCCACGTCTATCGTCTCTACCTCGAATTATTCTTCCTTCCAAGAGAAATCCACTCCCCTCCTGCTAATCACCCTAATCCTTTAAAACTGACACTTACCTCATCTTAGTCTGGCTAGAGAGCCACACAACCTTTCCAGAAAGAATTTGACAATTTCAAGAAGACAGACAAGATAAGACCTTAATGATGTCCCTCTTTATAAATTCCACGCCGCGGGGTTTAGCCTAAGGTAATGAGAGATACAAGCAAAGATACCTCAATGTATTACAGCTATCAGGGGGAAACTTACTGCACACTTATATCAGATGGCCTTAAAAATTATGCTTGAGGAGATGCTCAAGAGAAAAGGAATGATCCTGTCATTTTTAATACAAAAATATATGAGATTATTTTATGTAGATTTATAGATAGATAAAAGACTAGAAAATATATGGTAAAATATTAACAAATGGTTTTAGAAAGGTGGGACCATAGGAGATTTTTTTTCATTTTCATTTGTATATTGCAAACTTTTTTTTTTTACAATGAACACTGTTCTTTATTGGTCTTTCTCCAATTATAACAGTATCTGGCAGGTGTTTTACAGAATATTTTTTATGACTTTACCTATTGATTCTACTATTGAAGTCCTTTGGAAGTCTCTTGAAATGTGACCAGAACCGCATCAGAGGTAAATGCTAACGCAGGAGGGATGAATAGCAACATTTGGTATTTCTACTCGGCAGTGTGGCACGGCTCCACCTGTGTGTGTGTGTGCAAGTGTGGGTTTCTCCCTCACAACACTGATCATTTATCTGATATCTGTTATAATAAATATTCCTAGTTATTTCATATTTCTGGTTTTTAGGGATGAAATCTCATTTTTATATGTTTCTAAATCGGTCTTGCTTTTGATCTTCTAGTTTGTACCTGACCCCATCAGTGACAGCAATAATTCTAAAACATGGATTTCGAGAACCATTTAGTAATTTTCTTTCTGTTCATTATTTTTTACTCCATTTCCATTGGGTGTCTTACTGTTTTGTCCAGAACTTCCAAAACACACAAATGATGAAGGTAAACTTTTTTTTAAAATGCCTCCTCATATATCCAGAGAAAACTCTAATTCAAAAAGTCGCATGCACCCCAATGTTTACAGCGGCACTATTTATAATAGCCAAGACATGGAAACAACCTAAATGTCCATCAACAGATGACTGGATAAAGAAGATATGGTATATATATATATATATATATATATATATATATATATATATATACAAAACAGAATACAACTCAGCCATAAAAAAAAAAATAGAATGAAATAATGCCATTTACAGCAAAATGGATGGACCTGGAGATCATCATTCTAAGTGAAATAAGCCAGAATCAGAAAGAAAAATATCATATGATATCCCTTATATGTGGAATATACAAAAAAAGACACAAAGGATCTTATTTATAAAACAGAAACAGACTCAGACACAGAGAACAAACTTCTGGTTACTGGTGGGGGAAAGGAGGTGGGAAGGGATAAATTGGGAGTTCGAGAGTTGCAGATACTAACTACTATGTATAAAATAGATAAACAACAAGTTTATACTGTATGACACAGGGAACTATATTCAATATCTTATATTAACCTATATGAAAAAGAATATATGTATGTATATGTATGACTTTAGTATTGTGCTATACACCAGAAATTGACACCACATTGTAAACTGACTATACTTCAATTTTAAAAGGTTAAAAAAAAAAAAGCAATGCCTCCAGCATATCACTTGAGGCATCCCACACGCCTAAAATTGTTGGTCTAAAATTGATCCTCAAGCACATAAGCTAAGATAAATTCCAGATGGTGGAAATCCTTAATATAACCATAGAAGAACTAGAAGTATATAAAATAGAATGCTTCTCAAAAGGTATGAAATAAGTAAAACTTTCAGCAGGGAGAAGGAGGAGAGAGTTTGCAGCAAATATGACAAGAGTTGAGGGACTTACAGAAACAAGAAAAAAGAACATTAAGACCAAGGCAGAATGGATAGACAGACAATATGAACAGACAACTCCAACAGCAGCTGGAATTCCTACGACTAGTAAAAAAGCATGCAAGAATCCAACACCTCACTGCTTATAAATAAAAACAAGACACTTACTTCTTTTTGTTCTATAAATTAATGACAGAACATCCTGTACATAGGAAAATACCCATCGCTGGTATATCTAAAATTTGATATAATTATTTCGAAAGAAATTTGTTGATAGGAGTACTAAAAATAGTCAAGCCCAATAAAGTCGATTTAAAAACTAAAAAAAACCAAAAAACAATAAATACTTAAAACTGGGATGGTGATTAACAGGTACACATGTCAAAACCTATCAGATTCTACACATAACATTTTTACTCAGCCACGAGGAAAGAAATTCTGCCATTTGCAGCAACATGGGAGGACCATGAGGACACTGTGCTGAGTGAAATAAGACAGGAACAGACAAACGGGGTATGATCTCTCTTATATGCAGAATCTAAAAAACCTGAAATCAGGAAAACAGAAAGTAAAACGGTGGCTATCAGGGGCTGAGGGTGGGGGAATGGGAGAGATGTGGTTTAAGGGAACAGATTTGCAACTAGTAGATAAATGAGTCCTGGAAACAAATACATGGTCCAGGTGGAGGTATTGTGGGTTCGGCCCCAGACCACCGTAATAAAGCAAATATCGCAAAGCGAGTTACACCAGTTTTTTGGTGTCCCAGGGCATATAAAAGTTACGCTTACACTATACTATAATCTCTTCAGTGTGCAACAGCATTATGTCTAAAAAAAAAAAACAATGTACACACCTTAATTAAAAAATAATTTATTGCTAAAAAATGCTAACCATCATCTGAGCCTTCAGCAAGTCTCATCTTGGTGACATGTCAGCCTTGATGCTGATGGCTGCTGAACGATCAGGGTGCTGGCTGCTGAAGTTTGGGGCGGTTGTGGCAATTTCTTAAAATAAGACCACAAAGATGTTTCCTGCATGGATTGACTTTTCCTTTCACTCAAACACTTAGAGGCCACTGTAGGGCTATTCACTGGCCTCACTTCAGTATTGTGTGTCTCAGGGAATAGGGAGGCCCGAGGAAAGAGAGAGAGATGGGGGAATGGCCAGTCGGCAGAGCAGTCAGAACACACACATTCATTGATTCAGTTCACCATCTTACACGGGTGCAGTTCATGACGCTCTGAAACAACTGCAGTAGTGACATTAAAGATCACTTTAACAAGGATAATAATCATGAAAAAGTTGGAAATACTGTGAGAATTACCAAAACGTGACACACAGACATGAAGTGAGCAAATGCTGCTGGAAAAAATGGCGCCGATAGACTTGCCCAACGCAGGCTGCCACAAAACCTCAGCTTGTAAAGGATGAAATGCCTGCACATTGCAATAAAAGGAGGTGCGCCTAGGCAGTGATTATAGACAACAAAACTGAACTATAGACATTAAACTTGCTAAGAGACTAGATCGTAATTGTTCCCAACACTAGAAAAATGATAATTATGCAACAGGTCGATGTTAACCAGCGCTACTGTCAGCAACCCTGCTGCAATACAAATGCAGGAAATCAGTACGCTGTGTACCCTGCACAGCGTTGTATCTCTAATATAACTCAATATTTTAAACTGGGTGCATTTCATTGTACATGATTTATACCTCAAAAAGTTGATTTAAAAAGCAAGAAATCTAAAAATAACAAAATAGCCATCTTTGCTTTAACCATGTAATTTCACTTCAAGGAATTAAGCTTACAGAAAGGATCAGAGCTAAGGACAATGATTTAAATATAAGAATTTTCAATGCAGCGTGATAACTGGAAAATTGTACAGCACATAAATGTATCCCGAGGGATTGACAAGCTCTCTTTATGAAATATTATACAATCATTAAAAATTAAGTCTTATAGAATATTTTAATGACCAGGAGAAAGTCTTATGATAATGCTTAAATTTAAAAAGCAGGATACAAAACTAGAACTTCCAATTGTTTGTATATGATCTGAAGCACATCAACATGCTTATTTGGTTCTCTCTAGAGGGTGGAGTTCCAGATTTTTTTTTCACAGTTTAGCACTTTCCAATTTTTTATAGTTACATACATTTAATTACATCATTAGAAAAGCAAAATATTATGAATAATACCATGGGCAGGATTTCAAAAGTGTATGTATTTACTTGCTGTTAAAACAAAAAGCAGTCCTACTGTCTGTGCAGGCCAGGTGACTTGGGGCTCAGGAAGGATGGGATACCACAAACCCATCCCATATGTGTGTCTGGGCCGGGGTAACTCACTCCAGCATGTTGGTCCCTTCTAACTTCCTCCCTTTCTGGGTTTGAACCTAACAATCCCTCTTAAAGACCAAACTCCTTTACACAATCTTAGGTGGCTTGTCCCCAGCCAATTCTCCAGCCCCTTCCCCCAGCCATATCAGCTTTCATGAATTCATCGTATCATTCATTCATTCTGCCCAGCCGTAAAGGCTTCTTGGCCCTACCCCCTCAGTGACTGACATTTTCAGTCTCAGGGTCTACAGTGAATCTGCCCACCCTCCCATGTCCTTCGTTGACCCTTCATCCTTCAAAACTCAACTCAGTGGTTACCTCTCCTGCCCTGCCTCCTCACGCCACCTCCCCTCCCGCTAGAAGTGCCCTGTATCTTCATGTTGTAGCACTTGTTATCAGTTCTAATCATACACCCCTGGGATTATTTCACTGACTTCCACCTCTCCTGCTGGACTGTAGGCTTCTGGAGAGGAGCCCCAGGATCAGGAGTTACGCCTATCACCCCACACGTATTCCATGCTCCCTGTACAGAGTCTGGACACTCCATATCCGTTGAATGAGTAAGTGTCTCCTCATCTATGAAATAAGAAGCGCCCACCTAGATTTCAACCAGCAAGGTTTAAAAGCCCAGATTCTGGAATCCTTCTCCACTCTCTCCAAGGCTGCCTTCCTGAAGTCGCAGGAAACCCTGGGACATATCACCTTTATCAATGTATTAACAACTTGATTATCCTTCAGTTCTCCAAGGCTCACAGGGAGCTTCTTGGCACTTTGAGAGCAGACAATAGATAGGAAATCCTGGTGAGTCAAGGAAAGTGATTACTAATTTGATAGACATTTCAACTCCTCTTGCCTCTCTCACTGCTGCAGTAACAGGATGAGAATGCATCAAGCAAGAGAAAAGGTACACAAAGATTACCTCCCTGCCTCCTCCAGGTCTCTGCAGGTGAGGACATATAATTAACTCATTTTATACTCACAACAACCCTATAATAAGGTAGGTACCACTAGAGTCCCATTTGACAGATGAGGAACGTTGAGGCACAGTTGAGCTTTTAGTAACTTGTTCAGGGTCACAAAGAACTTGCTCTTAACCACTGCTTCTCACATTTAAAAAGCAAATGATGCCAAAGGAGGTATTACTGACACCCATTTGACCCACTGACTCCTGCAGGAGAGGTCTTCACTGGTCGAAGCAGAGGAGAGGACGGTGAGTGTTGGCATCCTTTAGGGTCACATGGCAAGGATTGCTTTCTCAGGCTGAAACTCAAGAGCGGTGATGCTTGTGGAATGAACACTGACAAGTTCCCCCTCCCCCAAGAACAACAGTCCCTAGTCTGTGGGGAGCCTCAGCTCTCTGCCCAGAGCTGTGGTTTTTTAGCAGGAAGCCAGCCATGCGCATCAATTATCAGGACTCTTTAATCCAACCGGGACCCCAAACAAATACCCTGCTTTAATCCTGGGTGAAGTGATACACATAACTTCCAAAGCCTCATGATCCTGCAGCATCCCCGGTAAGTAGACCGTAACCGCGGGGACAATGGATACAAACCCACGCTAACGCATCCTAGACGATTTAATTCACACTGAACCAAAGGATAGCACCTCCGGTACGGCACACGCACTGTCTCCCCTCCGGCACTCAGCGCAGTACTTGGCGCGCAGGGTCTTAGCTTCCAGTGGGCTTAGAACAAAATGCTAACTCCTTACTATTGCCTCCGAGACCTTACATGGTCTGGCCAACCTCACATAGGCCCCTCTCTACTCTTGTGGGCAACAACCACCCTCGGTTTCTTTCATGCCTCCAGTTCTCAACTCCTTCAGGCCTCTGGCCTTTCTATGTGCTGTTCCCTCTCTCTGGATTATTCCTAGATCTTGGCTTAGCTGCGTCCTCATCTTTCGTCTCCTCCTCCGAGGTCTTGGCCTTCGAAGTCGGACTCCCCCCCCCACCCCCAACGCATGCCTCTAGACTGGTAACTCTATCCCTGACGTTAGAACCCTTCAACGAATGTTTGTTGAACGCAAAAGAAAAAAAGGGTTGAATACACTCCAATCTACCAGCTCCCTGCACTCACCCCCACCCCTCAAAAAATGCCTGTAAGTTAATTCAAAAAGAAAACATTCGCAAGCAATAACATACTAATCAACTCAAAACAAAAGCGACTATCCGGAGCTGAACTGGTAAATGCCATCTAAAGAAGTCCCCAGGAACACCCTTTCCTGATGGCGCAAGCACTTCTCCAGAAGGGCCGGGACTCGGCGGCCGCCGAGCGCTGCCTACCTTGAACTCCGCGGAAAGTTGAGGCGTGTATTCGCGGGTCCAGAGCGCGCGCACCAGCGCCGCCAGCTGCTCGGTGACCTCGGCGCGGCCCGGCGCCGCCCGGTAGCGCCCCAGCGCCAGGAACTCGGCCAGCAGGTCGGTGTTGCTGAGACACTGCACCACGGCGTTCATGAAACAGGTGTTGCCGTGGTTCTTCAAGCCCTGCGCTCCCGGGGGCCGCGCCCCGTCGCCGGCGGGGAGCTGGGGCTGGGGTCTGGGCGGGCGCTCCTCCCCGGGGCTTCCGGGCGCGGCTGGATCCGGACCCGGGACGCCGGCAAAGCCCCCCTCCCCGTCGCCATCGCCAGGTCCCAGCTGGGGCTGGGGCTGGGGCCGGGGCCGGGGCGGCGAGTCCCCGGGGCGGGAGCGGCTGCCCAGTGCCAGCAGGAAGCGGCTGAACAGGCGGCGCAGGGAGCGGCGGCGGCGGCGGGGTCGGGGCGCGGGCGGCCCCTCTCCGGCCGCAGCCCCCGCGCCCAGGTCCATGGCTCCCGCCGGCGCCCCTCCAGGAGCGGAGCCCCCAGACCCCGGACTCAGGGCCGACGAACCGCTAACAGGCTCTTCCAAGCTCGGAAAGGCACCCTGGCGCCGGCTACCTGCGGGCCAGGTGTGCCGGGACCGGGCGGAGGCGGAGCCAAGGGCGGAGCCGCCCCGCCCCGCGCGGGAATCCGGCCTTAGGGCCCGCCCCGGGCAGCGCCCCACCGCCCCCACCCCCGCCGGGTCCCGCCCCCGCGGCGCGGACCCGGAATAAAAGCGCTGGAGCGGGGCGTTCGGGCTCCCTTCCCGCTTCCTTACCTCTTATAAGCCTACCGACCTGAATTTAACCTTTGCTCCTATTCACCTCCCAACCTTCAAGCTGTGAAAATAATGGTAAATATGAACGCCCTGGAGTGAATTGCAAAGCCCTGGCGATTTCCAGGTTTCCCGTAATTACGTCCAGGTGAATGTGAAGAGAATGGAAAGGCAGACTCCCCAAGGGGTAGCCTCGGGCGCTGTGCACAGACGCGCACTGGGAGCCGCGAAGGGATGGGGAGCGCTTTTGTGCACGGCTGTTTCCTCCGCAGGCTCAGGTGTGTGTGGCGCCACCGCCTTCCAGCTCGTCTGCCCCGCAGGGGAGGTAGAGCCTTTCCCGGGACCCGCCGTACTGGGACCAGAACCGGGAGCCGCATGCTGCCCCGTGATGGTTGCGGTTTGCTTGCTTAAATTACAGGCTAGGTTGAAGAGTTTACCAAAACCTTCAAGTGAGACTTGATCGTCCTTCTTTTAGTTGGAGAAACGGGTTGAGAGGTTAACGCAATGGGCTGAGGTCACAGACCCGTAGGCAGAGAAACCGGAACTAGACCCGAGTCTGTAGGCTGCCAGCCGCATAGCCTGACTCTTTCCAAGCTCAGAATTTGCTTACCAGGAAGTTTTCCGGCTCCCGGGCGCGCCTCCTACGAGGTCCTGTGTTCACTTCTTAACGCAAAATCCTGGCTGAATTGTTGGCTGTGTAAGAATTGGCTTTGCCTTGTCCCGCCCGTGATTCCCTGGGTAATTCTGGGGGCCTTGCTAACTTTATCCTGTAACTGTCAGGTTTATAATTAATCAGGCAAAGACTTGCAAAGTGAATTTCTCAATTTCTAGCTCAACAAGAGATCAGCAGGATGCATTATTATATCAAAACCCTGAAATGTTTCTTATTATTTGATGAATAACTCATCATCATTTATTAAATATCCACCTTGATATGTTAAATAGGGCAGCAGCGAGTTACCTGAGTCAGAAAAGAAGCATTTATTAAAGGGTAAAGATTATGCTCAGAACAAATGACTGTACTGTGCAATTGAAGACTCAAAGTGTTTCTCGAAAACGCCATTATTTACCCTCTCTGGAAAAGGATACCTGGTTGGATGATAAACACACAAAGTCCATTCCTTCACCCTTCTAATGGTAAGCAGACGAGAAAGATTGTATGGCCAACTCCAGAAAAGCACCTGTGAAATTTCACCTGTGATAATTACCCCAAAGATCCCCAACACGCGTTTTCTTTGAGGAAAGCACCATCATTCGTGCTTAACTTTCTACTCTGTGTCCAGAATTCTGCTAATGGTTTAATACATTATTTCACTTAATTCTCACAAGAATTTTTTGAGCAGGTAGCCTTGCTTTACAGAAGAGAAAACAGAGTAACAGAAAGCTGACGCAAAACAAGACAAAAACCCTAACAGAGATCTGGATTCAAACCCAGGTCTCGCCCCAGGCAGCTTGACCAATGAAATGCTGATTAAGAAGGTAAATTCATCTTCCTTATTTTTAGAGAAAAACAGCAAAGCTTATTAGTGCACAAACTAGGAGGAAGGACTGTGGGTTTTGCAGAGTCATAGACTCGAGAGGATGACAGGGAATTTACTCATCATTAAAAAAAAAAGAACTTTAAATTACAGTCTGGACTAATTATTCTTGAACACATTTCAATTTTAATATATAATTTAAGAATGTAAAATGCATCCTATAAGGAAAGGAGAAACTTGTAGGTAAAATATTTTAACCAAAGAACAAAAACACAGATGTGAGATACCAAGACTAATCCTGGAGTCATTGAAGCTCAGCCCTCACTCAGCAGGACCGTGTGTGATTCTTGTGAATCCAGGTCTCCGCAGCTTCACGAGGGAAACGGATACTTCCATCTCAAAATGGCCCCATCGGCACTCACACTAACGATATACTGGTTTCCTGGACTTATCCGGACGCGGGTGATGTTGCCGCTGTGCCCCACCCCGACGTGGGTCACTTCACCCTCATTGTAATCCCAGACTTTGACCAGATGGTCATTTCCACCTGAAGAAGATAAACAGTTATATGGCATTGCTGTGATAGGACAGAGAGAAGCACTCCTGATTTTAAATAATTGGATCATTTCCAGTACATCCCCCGGGTGCCAACTTAAAGGAAAGAAAAACCTATCTTTATAATAACTCTGTTCCTTGATTATAAAAATCTAGGTCTGTTGTAGTAAATTTGGGGAAAAAAATACAAAGAGGTAACATCACCCTTGATCCCACCAGTTTAATTTCTTCCAGTGTTTAATTTCTTCCAGTCTCTTTTCTGTAAGTTACACAGACACATATCTGTATATGTGATTGGGATCATACTGTGTTTAATTTTATATCATGCTTTAAGTAAATATATTTGGGAAGCTTTAATTGATTTGGAACACTAATTTGTTAATGTCCTGAAGAGTCCAAGAGGCTGGCAAGAAATGAGACTGATGCTGTTCCAACAGGCGCGTTGTGTGGGAAATGCTGATTTAAGAGCCTGGCTTTCAAGGGTTTGGCACGAAACAGCAGGGCAAGGCAGGCCAGGCAGCCTAGACCATTCAAAGGTCCATTTCTCCCATCGCTGCCCACCACAAAAAAGTAAACAGTGGGAGCTTAGCTTTTGTTTGTGCCCCTAAGGCTTGCAGGCAAACATTTCCTCTCATTGAAACGTGACTTCTGGATTTTTCTTTCTGAGCCACGCCGGCTACGGTGGTGAATCTAACCTTTAGACTCTTCTGTGGTCACTTCCAGTTGCCTCCCGCCTGGGGGTTCCATGTTCCCATTGAGATAAGCTGGGCTTGGCTTTCTTTGCTAATCCCAGGACTAACCTGTGACAAAGTGTACTCCTTCCAATGTGATATCCATGCCATTGATTGACCCAGACAAGGAACCGTCCAGCTCTCTGATTACTGACCCATCAAATACTTCCCAGTAAGCAATCTGGAATTCAAGAAAGACGCATTAGGCAGGATTCAGCTCAGTGGAATCATCCACACACAGTGCTAACAAAAGAAGGTTCCACTTTATATAGCAGGCAGCAAAAATACACCCTGTGATGATATAGCTACTGAAATTATAAATAGGCTCAAGCAGGGGGGTGGAGAAACCATTCTAATATTTTTAGGAGTGGCTTTTAAATTTGCATTCTATTTAAAGAGATGTTGATGTGCTGGTGAACCTGGATTGAGACGGAAAGCGCTTTGGGTTCGACTGAGCAGACTGAGCCTGAAGCAAGCGGCCATAGAAAGCAGAAAAGGGCCACTGCAGGCACTTCCCCACTTGTGCCCTTGATGGAGGAGGGAGGGCGAAGCTGGAGGCCTGGCGGGAGGGGAAGGCACGTCCTTCCTTCCTTCAGCGTGGGGGATGAATGAGCAGGCCGGACAGTCCTGGAGCCTGGGCCTTACAAAGTCACCTCTCACTGGGGCTGGCCCTCCCTCTTCCTCACTCTGCCTTTATTTCCAACCTTCTCTTCTGCCTCAAAGCAAGAGAACATTCCGCAGGGCCTGGTTTAAACAGAAACTGGTAAGATCCCACCGCCGCCCACCCCAGGGAACTAGGTTAGGGTAGAAAGAAAACAGGGGCTCAAGGAAGGAAGATTTTTCTCTGAATATACTGCTTTGAACTTTGAACCTTGTAAATGTACAACCTAGTCAAAAACAACATTTCTTTCTTGCTTTCTAAACAAAGACCACTTAGCCAGGAATGGAGAGTGGGGATTTGCGTATACATTTCACCCAGAATGTTCTCTTTGTTTCATGTTGATGGACACTTGCTGGGGGGGGGGGGGGGAGAAGAATTTTGTTGTGTTGCAGTCATTATGCCAGGAATCTGCATTCCTTTGAATTTAGCTGGAAACTGTGTCTGCTACTTAAAATTTTTCTTTTAATTTTTTTTCTTTTTCTTTATAATTTCTATTGATGCTTGATCATAACTTTTACAATAAAGATCTGTTTTCACAGTCAAAACATAAAGGAGTATACGAGCATGCCAGAATCCTAGTTTCTCAGGAATCACATCTATGTAAGTCGTTGGTGCCTGACTACCAATTTGGCAGATTTATGATTTAGGGTTTGAATATTCTGGTCAAAATTCTAGGAAGAGGGAACTAGACTATTTCAAGTCTCATAAGCTGAAATCTATAATATGGTGGCTATCACCCTCATGTAGAAAGAATATGAAAGCTCTTACAGAGACGTTGTGATGAACTCCCTAACATGCACTCCACCCCAGTTCTAAGAGGAAGCCCGCTTAGACCACAAGTCAAACATGGGCTGAGGGATGGGCAGGCTTGGACCCACTCAGGAGGATTAGACACAAAGAAACTAACAACTGACAGAGACAAGGATGGAGGCGGATCTCCAGGCCCTCCCAGGACATTCTGTCTGCGGCAGGCAAATCCTGGTTGGACCAGGTAGCATTCCTTGGGTTTTTATGACAAAGTGTCTTCAGGCAGTAGTTCCTAATCACCTGGGAAGCTTACACAGGAAAAGCCCCACTCCTGGATTCTAATCTGGGGGTGGGGATGATGTAGGAGGTAGGGGGAAGGTAGGGGGGAGTCGCCTTTAGTATTTTTCCCGCAATATTTTTATAACTTTAACACCATTAACTTTTCTTGTAGCTGGCAAAAAACCTCTTAAGTTATCTCAAAGTCATCTCAATGTCTAAATGCGGAGAATCCAAATCCAGTAACGGATGTGCAGGTAACCAGGCCACGATCTGGGTGGAAGATACCCCAGCTTCTTTGCCCCTCCACGTACCTCTCTACTGAAGCCTCTGGCTTGCTCTGAGGGGGGAAGTGTTCCCCTAAAAGGAAAAACCAATTTCACCCTGGACTCCCCAGCTGAAGAGATTTTTTAATATATTGATAAAGTAGGGTGACGAGAGATGAGGAGCTCTACTGTCATTTGATTGGAATTCAAAGTGACAGCTTTGGGTTTGGGCACTGAGATTCTGTTCCAGCCTTAGAAATGTCCTCATAATCAAAACCAATACTTACTGAGTGTCCACTGTATGCTGGGCCCCCAGCTGTGAGCATTATATTCGAACGTGACTTTAATCCTCACAGCAACGCCAGGACACCAGCAATATCATCCCTTCCCTTTCACAGACGAGGAAGCAAAGGCACCCAAAGAAGTTACGCAGAGTTTCCAAACGGAGCGGTGGACCCACAGCAAAGCCATCAGTTGAAGTGGCGGGGCTGCACCCTTAGCCTCCACCTTTCACTGCTTTTCTCTTGTACCAGAAAGCTCTGGACTCTTTACCTTCCTGTCCGTCCCACTGGTGATGATCTGGAACTCTTCAGGGTGGTAACAAACACACTGGAATAAGGTGTTGGCCAGGATCATCTGATTCCTCCTCAGATGCCTGAAAAAGAGATTCCAGAGCTGTGAAACACGACTTTCTCTTCCTTAGAAAATTTGTTTATTATTCACACTGGACTTGGTAAAGCTTGGCTTTGGGTTGGTTGATTTATCCCCAAACTGACTTCCCGTTGCTCTGCCCACTCCACTCCACAACCTCCCATCCCGACCACGGGGAGCGGCAGCTGTCAGGAGTGCTGAGTGGAGCCCTTTTCTAAAGACACAGTGCAGAACTCAATGCAAAGCCTCAAGCCCTGGTGGGAAGGAAGTAAGAGGCTGAACTCAGGGTCACCATGCGGCCTTCCGCACACGGGACTTCATTCCCGAGGCCACCATTCTAAAGTGAAGGTCCCTAGAAGCTGGGCAGGAAAGCGTGGGGCAGGGCTTTTGAAAAGTAAGTGTTGCTGAGCCTCACCCTCTAGCGACTTGGATCTAGTAGGTGAGGATGAGGCCAACAGATCTGCATTTTTAATCAGCACCCCAGGTGATCCTCCTGTGCACGGCGGGTTAAGAACCACAGCTTTGGGGACCATACCAAGAAATCTGTAAATATTGCTTCTCCTTCCATTGACTGTGCGGCCCCATGGCCACCTCACAGGCCAGGCTGTACTGGCTAAAAAATGCACCTTCTGAACAGTCTTTTCTTGTGATGAAAGTTTTCAAACAGGGCCTCTGAGCTGAGCATTTTAAAAGACTTTGGCACAAATTAACCAAATGTTCCTACTAGGCAACGGGGAGGATTTACGGATTTGAGGTGGTCACAGACCATCCATAGAAACAAGTTCAGACCTACCCTTCTGGTTATATAATGTCCTGATGGAAAGTTCAAGTGTGGTCCGTGGACCAGCACGGTGGTGGGGGGGGGGGGCCTGGAAGCTTGTTAGAAATGCAGAATCTCAGGCAATGCTCTGACTGTAGAATCAAAATCTACATTTTTAATAAGATCTCCAAGTGATTCGTATGCATAGCAAAGTTAGGGCCAGAAGACAAAGGCTTGCTTTGGTTTTTGTTTTTTAATGTATTAAATAAAAAGCATTCTGCCTTTGCCTTTAATTCCATTATCTTCTCTCTAATCAAGAACGTTTCTTATTCTTCTGCAATATCACTATATAGCATACCTATTTATCTATCTGTCTGTCAGTCTATCTGTTCTCCCATCCCTGTACTTCGCCAAGTCTCTCTAATGCAGTTATATACAGAAGTGAGGCATCTGAGAGGGGTGCTCAGCTGGGAGAGGGGTTGGAAGAATAGGGTTTAATTCTAAATAAAAGACGCAGGGCAAACATGTGTGTAGTCAAAAAAAAAAAGCATCCTTGAAAACCCTGTGAATTATTCTAACAGTAAAGTTCACATGCTGTGGTCCAGTTGGCTTGGAGACAGTCACTGTATGGGGGTAACAATACATTCACAGGATACGAGGTCCCTGAGAATGTGGCACATTGTCGTCACTCCCACCCCCATGGCACACTCATTCTGAGCTTGACTGGACTCTGGGGAGAGACCAGAGGAACTCCTCGCGTTACCTACGTTGTTTCCTTTCTCCCCTTTTTGGAGAGTTTTTAGAGTTGCATTAGTGTAAGTTAAACCATGCTTCGCTCTGTGTATCTGGAAAGCTACTTCCCTATCTGTCCAGAAACTTCTAACATCCAGCTTTTCCTGGAAACTATACCCTTTCTGCCAGTATCTGTAAGTCCTGTACAATCTGGAGATGAATGGCTTCTAAACACCCCTTCACTGTTGCTCTGAGTAAGATGTCCACCATTTGTTTGAGTCTTCCCCCAGGTTCAACAAAACAGTGGAATTGTTGAGCTGCATCCTCCCCCATTGCCGGTACCTACACGAGGTCCCAGATGATGCAGGTCCCGTCCGTGCTGGCCGTGACGCACTCCTCGTTGCTCTTCTTCACCCTGATGCAGGACACAGAGGACTTGTGCTCCTTCAGCGCCTCTTCCAGCTTCTGGGTCTGGTAGCCGATCTGCCACACCCGCACCTGGAAGTCACAAAACACAGGCTCTCAATTCACACCTGGGGCTTTTGAAGGGGTGGGGGAAAAAAAGATTCCAAAGAGCTTTCTCACTGCTGCTGGGATGGACTTGTTTTTCCAATTCCCTGTTCTCATCTCCGTTGAATGGGCTGGGGGTGCCAAGTTGCAGGGCAGCAATCTTTTTCCATGGAGCCAGGAGAGCACCACCAGTGACCCTACCAGTGACCCTATGCCTACTTCTACTTTTAGGGCTGAGAAATTGATCAGACACCCGCTGCTAAGACTGATGACACAAAGGCTGCTGCTAAACCAAGTGAAATAATACGTCTACTCATTTCTGCTGAGAGTTGCTCTCAAATTTCTTGTGCCATCAGGGAATCTCTTGGGTACCCAGAGCCATATTTAAATTTTCACATCAGCCCGCTCACTTTTAACCATTTAAAATCAGTGGCTCTCAACCCCACCAAAGCCAATACCCACTTTCAGTAACAAATACTGTCTAACACCCCTTTGCTATCTTGAAATGAAGTCCCTAGCTGCCACAACTCCCTATGAACCAAATTTCAAAACAGTCAGTATGATGCCCTGTCATAAAAAGGGTAGGTAAAAGGAAAGCTATTTGGTCATTATGGTGTGTCCTGGAATGGATAAACGGGCTGTCACAGCTGTCCCGGAAAAACATAATAATGTAGTCAGATGCTTATGTCTTCTTAAAATGAATGTGCTGGACTTATGAAAAATAAAGAAGAGCAGAAATTATTGTGTGGAAGTGGTGTGAGACAACGGAAGAGCGTAGTCCAGGGAAACACTGCACTGAAAACCAGTGTTGGGATCAGTAATGACAGACAAAGTTATCTGTACCTGCCAGGAGGAAAATAACCTTCAACGGAGTAAGGAAAACATTCTGAGACAATTTCTTTGTCATGAAGATGAGGAAGCAGGCAGTTACCCCAAATGAGCTAGGTGGTCTTCATTTCTGTGGTGCCCAAATAATTCCCTATGTCTGGACATGGGGCAGGGTGATGACTATTGCCAAAGAAAACAAATCACCGATCCTGGAATCTCACCCTGGGTGCAGGCACGCATTTCCATTCATTAGCAAGGGTGATGTGCAAATGTTCTAACTAGTGGGGTGGATCCGTGGATGTGCCAGGCATGAGCCCTTTAGTTGTGGGATGGCAGGGGGATTCAGGTATAAAGTAGTGGGATTAGGGTCTTTGCAATGCAACTAATGGCCGTTTACTGATGAAAATGGAAGTAAGATACCTAAGAGTATTTTGGCAACTACTGAATTCAGACCAGTGCACACCTGCGGGCCAGCAGCCCTGGTCGCTAGTACTTACAGAGGCCTTGAAGACTGTCTCTTGCAAGGAAAGATCTGTAATAGCTGTGGGGAGCGGCAGGGGAAAAGACTGCTGTGCAGGGATGAGGGCAATGAACTTGTTACGTGTGATTTCCTCCCAGGCAGTGAGACTCCAGGACACAAACACTCCACTACTAATTGGCTTGGTCCAAACTCTGCCAAAGGCTACAGGAAGATGCCGTATCTTTCTTCCTAGTTATTCCTATGATAGAATGGAGAAAAGAAAGGAAAAGGAGACATCCTATGTCAAGAAAGGGAAGGCTTTGGGATAGGAAACAAGTGGGGGGTGGGGGAGGGGAGACTCTGAGATGAATGTGTGAAAGACGTTTTAGGCTCCTTGAAATGATAGAAAGAAAAGGTTGAGTGTAATAATTTTAAAATGATGGTCAAAGCATTGGGTAGATTAAAGAATTGACTCTAAAAATAGCATCTCCTTGCCTTAAAAAACTAAAAATAGAGTTACCATATGATCCAGCAATCTCACTCCTGGGCATACATCCAGAAGGAACTCTAATTCAAAAAGATACATGCACCCTAATATTTATAGCAGCCCTATATACAATAGCCAGGACATGGAAGCAACCTAAGTGTCCACTGACAGATAACTGGATAAAGAAGATGTGGATATATACATACACACAAGAGAATATTACTTAGCCATAAAAAAGAATGAAATAATGCCATTTGCGGCAACATGGATGGACCTAGAGATTATCATACTAAGTGAAGAAAGTCACACAGAGAGAGATAAATACCATATGATGTCACTTATATGTGGAATCTTAAAAAAAAAATGATACAAATGAACTTATTTACAAAACAGAAAGAGACCCACAGACATAGAAAACAAACTCATAGTTACCAAAGGGGAAAGGGTGGGAGGAGGGACAAATTAGGAGTTTGGGATTAGCAGATACAGACTACTATGTATAAAATAGATAAACAACAAGGTTGATAGCACAGGGAACTACATTTGCTATCTTGCAGTAACGTATAATGAAAAAGAATAAGAATATATATATATATATATAAAACTGAAACACTATGCTGTACACCAGAAACTAACACAACATTGTAAATCAACTAGACTTCAATTAAAAAAAAGAATAGCATCTCCTTCAAAAGATAAAGACAACTTATGTAACTATAGTTTTTGAAGGAAAAAATTATTCCAGAATTCTGGCAAAACATCAGCTTGGAGTCACAGCTTGATTCATATGGAACACTTTCATGTCTGTATCCTAAATGTCCTTTCTGGGAACAAGTATATTTAAAGGTGTATTTATAGTAGTAGAACTTTCATGTATGATGTGTTTTAGGGGTTCCTCACAATCTGAATTTGGTCCTACCTGACTTCAAGTACAGGTGAAAAGCATCAAATTAGTAGCCTGCTATGAGGTAGCTGCTCTGAATCAAGGGCTATTTTTAAAAGGCTCTGCCTTGGAGAACCATACCTCCCCTTCCCCACCGCCGCTGATGACCCTTTGACAGTCACTGGTGGTAGCAATAGCTGTCACTCCGATCCTGTGAGCATTGTTAATGACATAGATCAGCCGGCCTGTCTCTGGGGCGAAGGCTCGGATTTTACCGTCGTCCCATGCTGGCATGAAAGGGAGACAAAAGGCAAGCAGGATCAGTGTACTCATGCTCTCTGCGGACTGCAGCTCTCCTAAATCATAAGTGACGGACAGTACCTGGGGGCAGCAGGGGTGATGGCTGGAAGAGGCCAGGCTCCCACCAACTGCCGGGAATCATGCCCCCCTTTTCCCTGATTCCCCCAATTGGCACACCTGGCTGAGAGAAACGAGTGGCTTGCCTTCGTGGAACCTGCTTCCAGGTGCACCCCACTCCAGGAGAGAGAAAGTTGGGGAGGCCAGCTCCCACCTCTCCCGTGAGCTGCAAAACTTGCACATTCAACTAACTAGCTGATAGTGCATCTCGGATGTGTGACTCAGTATCATCGACAAATAAATGTTGGCTTCCCGCCCCTCGCCCTACGCTGAAACCTATGCTCCTTCTCCCACTCCCACCACCTGCCCCTTCTCAATAAAAGTTGCCACCATCCATCCTACAGCTGAATTAAAAATAAATTTCCTTTGAGATATAACTTAAAGTCAGGTTTTTAACCTCTTAAACAACAAAAGGAGTTCCCACACAAGTGCCCTGTACTCACTTAGGCCTCACATCCATTTTGTAAGTGAAGCACGGCGTTTCCTTGCTAGCGAGAAAGCAACGTGCCAAATGCAGCAATTGAGGGGAAGAGAAATTGCTATTTGGTAATTCCTAGCTCAGAAAGTATCCCGCTGGAAAGGAGTCCCCAAGAGAGGCCAGACCAGTAGTAAGTGGACAGTGGGAGGCTGTTCCGGGTCACCCCCACGCAGACATTAGTAGAATGAGAATGATGAGACCCAAAGCCACAGCCGGAGCCAGAGGCCAAGTCCCGGCACGGCACCGTTACCAGAAATGATGCTCTTGCCGTCTCTCATGAAGTCAATGCCGTGGCAGGTCATGTTGGGCACGGTGATCCGCAGCAGCTCCCTGTTGGACAGCGTGTGCCACACCCGGATGTCCTTCTTGGCACAGGTGGCAAACAGCTCAGCAGTGCCACTGCAAAGAAGCCACCGGGAGAGTAAGAGATGCAGCTATAAGACGCGCACAGTGTTTCCTAGGTGCGTGTTTGACACGGACAGGGGCTCCATGAGGATACAGGGGAGGGTGCCTTTTAGACCCCTATTATCTCGGGCTTGACACACTTACAGATTTCTCGTGTAAAATGGTCTTTGATGCCCGCAGATCATCTGTGGACAATCTTTTGTAGTCTTTCCTCTAAGGAAGGGTTGGGACAAAGGTGCCCAAAAGGAAAATGTCAAAAGTCTTTTGGGGGAGGGTATAGCTCAGTGGTAGACTGCATGCCTCGCATGCACAAGGTCCTGGGTTCAATCCCAGACCCTCTATTTAAATAAATAAATAAAACCTAATTACACTCCCCCACAAAAAAATTAAAAATAGAACTCTTTCAATGTCCTGCTGACCAAAGGATAGCATGCAACACGTGAGCTAAACTATATCTGCAGGATATCTATATTAAAAGAGGCTAAACAAACCATTTCTTGTAAAATAGACAATCCCGTTAAAATTTCAAAGACAAAAATGACAAGGGTGCCAGAAGTCATGCTTGCTGATAACCCAAAATACTTCTTCACTCAGTGATGAGGAAATATGAGATTGTGGACAAGGAAGAGAATCCCAGAGTAATTGCTCTGTTGGTTTGTTTGTTTTTTTTTCTCCAGAAAGGATAACTTGTAAATATAATGAAAAATACTGATAGGTCAAAAAAAAATACAGATGATTCTGATTTGGATGAGAACAATAAGCCCTACCAGGGTATAATAGAGACCACCTGCTCTGTGAATATGACCTAGCTACAGTCCCTGCGGAGACTGGGCTTTTAGATTTAAATACTTCTCAAGAAATTTCTACCTATCACAGCACAAGCACGTTCGTAAAAAGAGAGCCCCTCTTTCTTTTTTTAAGATCTACTCACCTTGGAATTAATGGAAAAATAAGTGGATCCTTCCCACCTATTTAGCTTTGGGGCTCAGAGATAACATTATGACGTGGAACTTGTTTCTTAGAAACAGCAAATGCTGGAACAGGAGAGCAGGAGCTCCTTGCCAGGCAGTCTTGATTAACAGAGATCAAATCCAGCCAGCATTAGAGTGTTTATATTTATTTGAAATAAGATGTTTTAGATCAGACGCTGCCTTCAGTGAATGAGCTCCTCCTTTGGGGAACATGAGCCCTTAGAGGCACATGGACTCCTATGAAAATCAAGTGTCATGTAATGAATGGCCCGAGAGAACTTTCCAAACTCTCCCTATCCTGATAGACAGGCTATTTCAGGAGTTAAGCCTAGTCCAAAAATGTCCTTAGGTTAGCATCGGAGAGATTAAGTTCCAAACTGATTGGATCGAGACGATGCACTGAGTACATGTGCTCCTTCCCTCTCATCTAAAATGTCCATCTACAGATGAATGGATAAAGAAGATGTGGTGTACATATACAATGGAATATTACTCAGCCATAAAAAAGAATGATATAATGCCATTTGCAGCAACATGGATGGACCTACAGATGATCATATTAAGTGAAGTAAGCCAGACAGAGAGAGACAAATATCATATGATGTTGCTTATAGTGGAATCTAAAAAAAAAAAGGTACAAATTTTATTTGCAAACCAGAAATAGACTCACATACATAGAAAACCAACTGTGGTTACCAGTGAGGAAAGGGGCGGGGGAGGGACAGTTTAGGAGTTTGGGATTAACAGATACACACTATGATATATAAAACAGATAAACAACAAGGACCTACTGTATAGCATAGGGAACTATAGTCAATGTTTTGTAATGAGCCATAATGGAAAAGAAACTGAAAATATATGAATGTATGTATATGTATAACTGAATCATTTTGCTGTACACCTGAAACTAACATTGTAAACTGACTATATTTCAATAACAAATAAGAACAAAAATAAATAAATAAAATCCTATGAAATAAAGATAGAGATAAGGGTGACAGAGGCACAGAGAGCCCTAGAGGTAAGGGCAGATGTAAATATAAATGTGTAGATACACATTTTGTTTCCTTAACAATACAGCAAAGCAGGAAGTATTATCATCAGACAGGCCAGAAACACTGAGGATAAACAGAAATCAGCCAGATTTGGCAAAACTAATCAAATCGGCCATCAAAAAATGGCAAACTATGACTGCAGCTCTTTTTGACATTAAAACTGAGGATGGTTATTTGTTCCATTGGTTTCACGAGCAATTTACCGAGATACACAGCAACTAGATCCAGAAGAACTCAAATCTTCTGCCTACTGCCAAATCTGGAAGACCCAAGAGGCACAAACAAATGACTCAAAACACCTTTGAAGAAAGGCACTACTGAGCTTTTCTCCAGACACCACTGAGAAAACAGAAAAGTTCTGCCAGTTTCTTACCTTATCCACGATAGACTTATTAGAAAAGCCAACATTCTAAAGAGGCCCAAATCTGAACTATAAAATGAATGTAGCTGCTTGGTAGAGGCAATAGAAAGTCTATTAAAATAATTCACTACCACAGACAAATTCAAGGAGAGAAAGACAATAATTCATTATGCTTTATCATGATGATGCTAATAGGCATTGGAAATGTATTAATTTCTACTTACAATGGAAAGACAATGTCCTCGACAGCTTCAAAGTGACAAGTTGTAATGAGAGTCTCTTTGAAATCTGTGAAATTGACACGATAAATGTGTGATTCTTCTGTTCCTACAAAGAACTGGTGTCCTTCCCCTCGAAGTGTGATGGAAGTGATGCCACCTTGTAACTGGATTTTCCTTTAAGGAGAAGCAAGAGGTGAAGTAGATTTACTCAATGAATGAGTGTATTAACCAGCTGAAGAATTACGGAGGATGTACATTAGGCACGTGACCCAGGACACGCCTTCAAGGAGGTGACCCAGTCGGGAAGACAAGAGTTACTCACAATATGAAGTGCCCACAGTGAGCCAAGGGTTGCAGGAGTCAGGGGAGCTTATCAGTGAGATTTGTCTGAAATGGGTAGGATTTGGATGGGGGAACATTCCAGGCAAGCAGATGGGTACACATGACCATGGCATTTAAACACTCTATTAATTCCATTTCTGGGAAATAACCCTAAAATCAGGGAGGGAAAAAAACCTTTATGCCAAAGGACGATATTATAACTTTATTTAACAGAATAAAAGTTTGGAAACCACCTAAATATCCAATTGTAATGGAATGGTTCCATGATCCATGGGGCAGCGACTTCAAAGAATATTTGCCTAGCCATTAAAACCATGTTTAAAAGATTATAGAGTATATATATTTTACCACCATAATTTGAAAAAGGTTGTGTGGTAATATCAAAAACATTCATGATGCATGCGTTAACTAAAAAACCACAATACCAAAATTTTGTATAAAAATAAGTATAATTATCTTAAAATGTATATAAGTAACACTAGCAAGAAGAAATAACAAAAGGTCAATAGTGGCCATCTTCGCCAGAATTTTCAGTAATTATTTTGTCTTCTTTCACGTTTCAGAGATTTCAGATGCCCCTGCTCCCTAAATGTTTAATGAGTATAAACTTCCTGAAAAATGAATATATAAATGAACGGGGCCCCTAGACACCAAGCCTTGCTCTGCAACTAACTTAGTTTTGACAACGAGAATTTGGTGGCGGTCCTTTTGCAGCGAACCTGCATGGAAAATGCAGTAGTTTACAAAGAGTCATTTGTTGGTGGGACACAGGACAGTTCATGAAGAAAAGGATGGACCCCACGTCACATCCCCCTCCTTCACTAACTGGAGCTCTGGGACTCTGGCTAAGCTGTCGGAAACCTCTGGGCCTTGGTTTACTCAACCACAGAATAATTCTCCTTTGTAGGGTTGCTGTCAAGATTAGAGACAGTGGAGGTCACCTACATGAGCCCGGAGAGGACATCTGGGCTGTGGAGAAGACAAGGTGCTTGGGGTCCCGGGCCTCCAGGGGCAAGGCCAGGACTCTCACCCTGGTTCCCTTTGGAGCCTCCGTGACATCTCACGTGAGCTGCTTCCTCGGTCTACTCAGACCCGAGGAGGAGGAGGTCACGGTATCCAATTTGAGCCTCGCTGCCAGTCACACAGGCTTATTTTGGAGACATTTATAGCACAAGCCTGGTAATAATTACTTTGAGTCCAATTACCTTCATCACAATGGGAACATTTGTGTATTAAAAACAAGGGGTTAAAAATTAAAGGGTTGTATATAAAATAGATAAACAATAAGGTCCTACTATATAGCATTGGGAACTATCTTCAATATCTTATAATAGCCTATAATGCAAAAAAATATGAAAATATATACGTATAACTGAATCACTATGCTGTACACCAGAAACACTTTATAAACTATACTTCAATTAAAAAAATATATATATAACTAAAGGGTTAATTTATTCTACTCACCTTATGTATCCAGAGTCTACCCAACATTGTTCTTAAGTTGCCCCCCACCTCTTATTCCCCTTCATACAAACATAAAACCGATCCCAATATATTCTCAGTAAGACCTATCCCGAGCATTGAATTTTAAGTTGCAACTTGTCTCTTACCTGCTTCAAATCCCAGCCCCTCTGACTCTACGTGCTACTCCATTCATCTCCATTGCACTCATCACTCTTTCATACTATGTACCTTACTTGTTCATTTTGTTTATTACTTATTGTCTCCTCCCTCCTGCTGGGATGTAAGCTCCATGAGGGCAGGGGTGGGTCTTTTCTTTTTTTTTTTTTTTTTTCTTTGCTTTATTCATTGATACCCCAAGCACCTAGAATAGTGCCTGGTACACAGTGAGTGCCCAATACAGATGTGTGTGCATGAAGACAACGGGTGCTCATTTCTCCAATGCATATGCGGGTACGCAGAGTTCAGAGGCCGGGGGAGCATGTCAAGGGGTGTCTGGCTTCTGTTGAAGCTAAGTTCAAGTTCTGCCCCTGCTCCTCTGAAAAGCGTCTTTCTCTGATTCTCTCTGAATGTCCATGATATATTTTACTTTATCTGGACTATGAGATTTGTATTTGTATATCACCTTATATTATAGTGACTTTCTCATGTGTCCCCACACCAGACTGTAAGTTCTGGGTGGGCAAATACATATCCTATTTTTCTTTATCTTTTTTGATAGCATCTAATACATAGGTTTGTATGGAGAAGTACTCAGTAAATACCTGTTAGTGACAATGTATAAGATTTTATTTTAATTAGATAAGCCATGAAAAGTACATAGCATAACAGCCGGCATATAGAAACAGCTGGGACATGCTGGCTATCTGTATGAAAACCTGTATTTGAACACATTAACTACTAGCATAGTACGTGGCACAAAGTAGGTACCCGTTGCATAATAAATTTCATTAAATAAATCAAATTTGAAAGTTTGAAATTTGGGGTTATTGTTTATAACAGCACATTTTCTCTGGCATAACTCACTGTATTAGTTAAATCATAACTTATGCATTTATTATGTGTAACAGTGGACTACTTGGACTTAATTCAGCATAAGCCACAGTCTTTTCATTGGCAAAACCCACCACCCATTGTGATACCAACTACTCGTTTTAATAGCAAGATGAGATTCTTTAACTAAACATCACTTTGCCAATATCCCATAGTTGCTGGCTTTAAGCTAACTTCCTGGAGGGTCTCTCCCCATCCAAACCCTGTGGGGCCTGGAACTTACTTGATGGCTTTGTAGCTGGGGCTTTTACAGAAGACCAGCAATCCAGCTCCAGAGCCCACCAGTAACTCCCCCATCTTCAGGCACTTGATGGCTGACACTCCCTAGGCGGAGACAGAGCGTTAAGAAAAAGGCAGAACGGTTTCATCATAAAGAATCTGTGTGTGACCTGATACAACGGCCAGGGCCGTGCTGATGCTGCCTGGCTGGAGCTAAGGAAGGTACTGCCTGTGATGTCCCCCGGGGCTGGCTACCGAGCTGGGGTGCCAGGAAGGAGCCCTCCTGCTCCTGCCAGGAGCAAACATACTTCACCAAGCTTCCTACCTTTAAAACCACCTGTGCATTTTGAATATACTAAAAATCACCACTTCATGCCCCCTCGAATGCAGTTCAAACAGAAGGCATGAGCGCAGCCACAGCAGTGGCAGCTCTTGAGTTGCGACTGTTTTCTTCAAAACTTAATTCTCATCATGCAAAGAGACCACATTTGAAATCCAAAGAAAGCACAGGCGACTCCTTATTGCTTAGAGACTGCATTTTCTGACTAAAGCATGCAGTACATAATGTCTCCAATAATAGGAAACAGATTTAAATTCAAAGCCATCTTCAAAGTTTGGGGACGTATGGCCGTTTAATGGCACCCACCATGAAGCCCTAATTTTATTTTATTAATTTGTTTTTTAGTGGAGGTGCTGGGGATTGAATTCAGGACCTCGTGCACGCTAAGCATGGCAGAAAATGGCAAGGCAGAGCAGACTTAGATGGTCTCTACTCACCAGACTGAATTTGTCCTTCACAGGCCCAGTGTCTGCCAACAGTTTAGTCCTGGGGTTCATCTTTAGAATATCTCCAGTGGTGGTGCCAAGGTAGAAGAAGCTATCGTCATTGGCCATCTGGGGAGCAGAGAGAAAAAGAAACGTGAGGACCTGGTTTTCCCCAGGGGTGCTCACAAACCCCTGATCAGGGACAGGGTGAGCTGCCTCTGAACCCCATGGAGACCTACGAAGGTACTCAGGGTGACTTCTGCATTTTTAGACTCAAAGATGGGTAAGAGCAGCTTTGAAGGGAGCAGAATCAGGGCCAACTCAGAACTGGAGGAAATATTAGACTCTACTCAGCCTGGGTGTTTCACTGGACGTGGCCTTGTGTCTGATGTTAGTGTGCACATCCCAAGACACCTCCCACGGGCTCCTAGGACGCAGGTGTGCTCCTCCAGAAAGAATATGCATTCGCTTTCTCTCATGTTTTCCAAAGTCTACATTCATAAAATGAGTCTATGCATTAAACAAGAGGAGTGAGTCAATGGAGGATGGGGTTACAGGCACGGATGTCTGAATCCACACTAGAAACATATGAATACTTCCTCTTTATGCAGAAGACTGCAGTTCAACAAATAGTTTCACTATTTCCAGCACAGAAAGAAAGTGACATAGAGATTGTGTGGGCTCAGGGCGCCTCCTGGCTACACTGCTTCCGTTCAGGTGAGGTAGGTTTCTGGGATCAAACCGCAGTCCAGGTCCCACTAAAACAGACCTACCAAGCTGTGTCTAGACAGCGCCACTCTAGCTTCCCACTGGAGCCCCCAAAGTGAGACTCTCCCTCTTCCAAACCTCACCTCTGCACCCCCAGCCCAAGGTGCACATATGTACACACACGTACACTCACACACACACACACACCCCTCCATCTGGTCAGTACCGTTAATAGGAACGTGTACTAACGTTACCTAAGATAACACTTTGAGTGATACTCACTGCAACACTCAAGACTATTCTTTTCGTCTGTCCTGTTTGGCACTCGGTGGGCCAGATCTTTCTATTTGGGAGATCCAGTTCCCACACTCGAATTGTCCCACTGCAGAAAAGGAACACAATCAAATGGAGACCCACTGAATAAACACTTCATCTCTTCTCTGTTTTCTGCGCTCTCTTGAAGGAGAAGCAGAAAGGAAGGGAACTAGGTATTTTTGAGGATTTGTTACCGTCTGGTGACCTATCTAAGATACAGTCATCACTTAGTATCCACAGGGAATAGGTTCCAAGACCCGTTGCGGACACGAAAATATACGCATGCTCAAGGCCAATAGGCGGCCCTCCTCCGTATCCACTGGTTCTGCACCCGCGATTCCGCACTCGAAGATTGTACCAACCGCGGATCTCACGCACAGTACGCGATGCGCGGTTGGGTGAATCTGCGGATGCGGAACCGGGGATCCTGCGGGCGGTTCGTATTCCATTCAATCCTCGAAACCACCCTGCGAGGTAGGTTTCCTGCTCCTCCAACCCTCCAAATGAGAAAACGCAGAGCCTCACACAGCAGGGCAAGGATTCCCACCCTGCGCTCTCTCCCTTTGAAGTGAATACTCTGTGCACTAGTGAAAACAAACATACAAACAAGTAAACCAATGAAGAGCAAATTGAAGTTCGTCAAGTATGTTTCTTTCAAGGGATGGCGTCTTGGGGACATTTTTTAAAGGGAAGGACTCCAGTGTGGAGAGTCCTGTCTTCAAGGAAGGAGAAATGAGACTAAGCAACTGAGAGTCAAACAAAATCATCATCTAACAGAAGACTTGGCACAGAGCTGCTTTTTAATCACTGTATGTTAAATTAATCTGTGTGATTGTAGAAAAATATCATGGTTAATTAACCTCACAAAGATTTCAGCTAATATCTTAAGGCAGAAAAGATTAATTTAAAAATATATTGATAAAGTTTGGTACATCCCCTCTTTTTTTTTTTTAGCCCCCAGAGTTATGCACAGAGTAAGTGCTCAAGGGTATTTTGCATATACTTTCCAAACTTAGAAAAAAAAATCAGCTTTTCCATGACCTCTCTGGGAGATGTCATTTGGATGCTCAGAAACTGGAATTTGTAGGACATCTCATGCGGGACAGTATGATGGAATGTCTGAAATTGGGAACATTTTGGAGAACCCAGCATACACGTGTACCATATCAGAAATCTTACTTCAAAGTGCTAACTTTTTCTCAGTTACCAATGCTACATGAAATTAAAGCAGACCTAAAATAAAGATTGTCCTAAAAAAAAATTTTTTTTGGCTTAAATTGAAGTTCTCACTCCTGGAGAAACATTGCCCATAGACATCAGAGGGGGCAGACATGAGAAGCAGACAGACTGCCATAAAACACGGCTTCAGTCCAACTACTCTGCAAACCTCAAGGTACTTGAGTTTTGTGTCCACCAGGAACTTCCAAAGTCAAGGTAGGATGTGGTCAGCTGCTTTAGGACCAGAGTACTGTCCTCGTACAGTTCTCTCCTTAGGGGCTGGCTGGCTTTCATGCTAACCAGTTAGTTTCACGGCCTCTGAATAAATCCTTCCTCGTAATTAGCCACAGAACAAATGCATGCTGAATGTCACAAGGTGGGGACAGGAAACAGCACAGATGGAGAACAGCACACATCTTTGGCTGGAAAAGTAACCAACAATGTGTGCCTTTCACAGAGGGGAGACCCACAGCTGGGCTGAAAAGATTAGTTCCACCCAACTTACGCTGCAGCCCTGCATTCACAGATTTCTGACCTTTCAACTGCTATGTGACATGAAAGAGGATGCTTTTATATTGGTTTAACCTTCACATCAAACTCCAAACAGGGCTCTGATCAGTGAATCTGTAAATTAATTTCTTCTGTTAGACAGAGGCTGGCCTCTGTTCAGACCTTCTGCTCGGTCCCCCTTAGCTGCTTGAAGCTGACCCTACCGGAAATTATGTCATATGGCTGATAGTTGAATACTGGAAACTTCCTGGCACAGTTCATTCGCAAACTATCATTTCATGAGACCTAAATCAAGAGCAGGTGTTAAGAAACATCAACCCATAAATGAACCAGAGCAGTTGTGCAAATTACCCTGTGAGCAGGGATCGTAGGTGACGTGTGATCAGTAACAGGCAGGCCAGAGCCTGACATGGGTTTAGCAGGTCAGCAGAACCTTCTCAGTAGGAAGCACAGAATATTCAAATAACCGTCTTTTAAAAGACTTTCAGCTAAAAGGATTTTTCTTGACTCCAAAATCATGAAAATTGCAATGGAAGGTCTTTTCTTCCAGGATGAAAACCACATTCTCCCTAATTGGAATGACCATGTTTTCTGCATAAGCAAATCAAGTGATTTACGAGTTCTGAAAACCTCGCCGGCGGACACGTACTTTCCAGCAGTCACAAACATCTCATCGCAGCACTTGGAGAAGATGACGGTGGTGGCGTTCCCGACGCTAAGGCCGGCCGCAGGACTACCGCAGACGGCATCTCTCTTGGCTATGCTCCACACCACCACGCTGCCGAGAGGGGAGGATAGAGAGAGTCAGGGGAAACCGGCTTTCAAAATAACAAACGGCTCTTTTAGCGGTTCTAGAAGGAAAAAAAAAAGTTACTTACAAAGGAACAAAAGGATGACACTGACCGTCCCCCTGCCCCCAACATCTCCTCAATCACATTGGATATTAGAAGACGAATGGGTGACACTTAAAAAGTTTATAAGGGAAATGATTACAAGGTTGAAAACCAATGAGCCTATCAATCAAGTCTGATGCTAAAATAAAGGAATTTTCAGACGTGCGGGGCATAAACGTTTACCATTCATTTATCTCTTACAAAAAATTTTCCTTGGGGAAGTACTCCAGCAAGATAATAATAATAATAATAATAATAATAATAATAATAATAATAATAATAATAATAATAATAATAATAATAATAATAATAATTGAAAGCAATAAAGAGGGTGGCATAGGAGTGGTCTCAAACTTGAATCTGTGTCTGAATCACCTGGAGGGCTGGCAAAACCAGAGGGTGCTGGGACCTACCCTCGACTTTCTAACTCAGTAGGTCTGGGGTGGGGCCTGAGAATTTGCTTTTCTAAAAAGTCTCAGGTGGTGCTGATGGGTAGAATGGACCCCACCCCCACCCCTACCCCCGGCCCACAGTCAGAGTTGACCCCTGATTGTCCAAATCCAATCGGCAGAACCCTGTGCTCCTCGCTACCGAGACTATTCAGGGACGGGCGTATTGCATTTTCCGAGTACAGCAAAGTTTGGCTTTCTTTCTTTCTCTAGAGAAGAAATTTTCTTTGGAATGTTTTTCTCAACATCTCCAGGTCTTCTACAAGCAAATTTTAGATAGCCTAGACTCAAGCTTAAAATTACAGGGGAGATGAGCTGTTTTGCAAATTAACCTTGATTAAGAGGCATTTGTTTCTCCCCCAAGGCCCACCCTTGGCATCTCTCTGGCAAGGGCTGGGGGTGGAGGTGGCCCAGTTGCCAAGCTCCAAGAAGCCCTGGGGCTGGGACCCAGGCATCGGTAGTTGCAAAATTTCCTCAGGTGATTCTAATGTGCATCCAAGATTGAGAACAACTGCAGTTAAATCGAGCTAAGAATGTTAATATGTGATCTCTAGTTGCATTTCTTATAAAAAAAAAAAAAAACAGTCAAATGGGCCAGGGAAGTGTGACTATTTACATGGCAAGGGAATGACTATATAAGGAGGAAATCGCATGAAAATTTTGTCGATTTGCTATATGTTAAGAGAGCTGTCAATATATAACTACACACAAATGTAAAATTCCATTGCAATTAACCTCAACCTTGTTTATGGAGCTCAAACAAGAAAATATCTGTAAAAGTGCCTCGAAGTATTAAATCCAACCCAAACCTCAGGTGTTAGTATTTCTCTTCTACAAATGATGTTCCTTTAGCATTTATAGACGAATAGGCACTGCATTGATTGTTCTTCATAATATAAAACTTTTCTCCCCCCAATTTCATTTATGCGTATTTGTCGCCTACAAAACTTGACTGTGAGATCCCTGAAGGCAAAGATCATGTCTTGGCAAGGCACGTTAAAAATGCCACGTCTGGAGTCACACTGCCAGGGTTTGTCCTCGAGCTCTGCTACTTAGCTGGTGACTTTAGTTCCTCATCCATCATACGACCCCAGTAGCTCCCATATCATGGAGCTGTCATGAGGCTTAAATGAGATAATGCAGTTAAAATGCCCAGCACACACCTGTCACATAGTAAGTGCTCAAAAAAAAAAAAAAAAAACTTAGCTGTTGTCAATGATAAGAATGTTGACGACAAGGGTGATGTCATCTTGCACAGCAATGGTTCTTGAGTTAGCTGCACATTAGAATCCTCTGGGAAGCCTTTATAATTCCTAAAGCCAAGGCCCGTCGATCAAACTCTCTGAAGGTGGAGCCAATTGTGAGTAATTTTCTGAAGCTCCCAGTTGATTCGGTGTGTTTCCAGGCTTGAGAACCACTGTCTATGCTATTTTCCTCAGAGGCTTTTCTCACCACACATACCCAACGACAGATGGGCAAACAGAGGATGTCAGAAAGGAGAGGGTACTTAACATGTCTAGAAATACGCCTAGTGGAAAATAAGTGAATATGCTTAGTTCATTACCTTCCATCATCTGGGCCTCCTAGAGATACCAAGTACAAATCATTTGGTGAAAAGGCCAGAGCTTCAATTTTGCCCTTGTGAAGTGACAGCCGAGCAATCAGCTCCCTTTTCTTATAATCCCACAAAATGATATCTGCCTGGGGGCAAGAATACACTGTCAGATCATAGACTGGCTTTAAAAGAATCGGAGGAGATGGCTACCCTTCTCGGTGAAAAATAATCATTTGTCACTTTTCTAGAAATTAGATCATGTCTTACAAACATGACAGCAAGAAACGGAAGCAGCTGTAAGCAGGGACTTTTTGTTTCTGAGCGTTACGGGTCACAAGCTGTGACATCAGATATAAAACCACCAGACTCCCTTCACTCTCAGCCTGGTAGGAGGAAAATGAGTTCCAAGAGAAGTCAAAATTAAGAAGAGGAAGGGTATAAACATGGCAGCATGGAGCTATTCTGAAGTGGGGCGGTTTTGCTTAGGAGGCACTTCTAAATCAATTCACAGTGAATGATTTTTGGTTTATTTACCTTGAAGCCCATGAAAGTGACTTGTCCAGAAGCAATGTAAGCTCCGCTCCTGGAGATGGTCACACAGGACACATTGTTGCCATGGCCGTGTAGGAAATTCTGTTCTTGAGTATTGATTGCTTGAATGAGGATGGTGCAACCCAGAGGATAAATCAGATGCTCCTGGTCTGGATGGCATTTTAGACCAGTGGGCACATGTCCTAAAAGAGAGAGATTAAAAGTAATAGTAATCAGGTGCAGAACTGGCTGGTAATTTTTTTTTGAATGGAGTACAAAAGAGAACACTTTTGAAATAAGCCTTAATTCAACTAAAATAAGTGTTGGGGCGGTAGGGGGGTGGTAATTTCTTCTTAGTTAAATAAAATAGGTAATTTTATTCCATTGACAAGAAGTTTAGTCTAATATATAAACTTCTCAAATTTGAATGTGCATGAAAATCTCCAGCGGCTCTGGTTAAAATGCAGATTCTGATTTTAGGTCTGGGGTGGGGCTGGGATTCTGCACTTCTGACAAGCTCCCAAGTGATGCTGATGCAGCCAATGCTGGTCCAGGAACCACACTTTAGGACCCAGGTCCAGTTTTTGTAATGCTAGGAAGGCATGAAGCAGGAGCTGCCTGTCTGGGTGAGTGCATAGGCATAGGGAGAAATTATGGCACAGAGTATATTTACTGCTAGGAAAAGATTTGCATGGCATACTAAATGGGAAAAAGTCTGATTATAAGAGAGTATGTACAGCATGAGCCCACTTTTATTAAAAAATTATATGTAAATGTATATTTGAAAGGATCATACCAAAAGTCTCATTTGGGAAATGTAATGATGCCTGTTTTTTTTCTTTTGGCGTCACTGTATTTTTCACTTTCTAAACTCTTGTTCTTAAGTACAGCTATGGACTTCTCCCTGTATTCTCCGTGCATAACATACTATTTGGCATAAAGTAGTTCTAGGTAAATGCATTGTGACTACATGAAAGAATATAAATTGTCACAAAACCAACAAGGTAAAAACAATGCAATGAATACTATTCAATTTTAAAAGGCCAAGAGAATTGCCAGGGGAGACACTGGGATGCACTTGACCATATCGTTACTCTTTGAGCTCTACAAAACAGCACGAATTCAGTAGCAGGGTTCTGTGTTTGAGGCCTTGTACTTGTCACCAGGGTGACCCTTTGCTCTCCCAGCAGGCCCATCACTTCCTTTACCAATGATCTGGTAACCAGCTCTAAGTGATTGATACCTCAGATGTATAGGTGCTCACTTTCTACCAGCAGCTGTTAAAGTAAAAGGAAGACTTCAGAGCCAAGTCCTAGAATGTGCTAAATCTTTAGTCACTGATTGTTCTGCATCTATATTATTAGAATTTTAAAGCTTTCAGGCATCAAACACACTTTTAAGTTTGCTTTTTCTAAAGTGTAACCCACTGCTTGTTTTCATCTTTCGCAAAAAACCAAACAGCATCCCCCCAACCCCCTACCCCGGCTTATTGTTCCAAATAATTAGCAGTGATAGGTCAGATTTGAGCAGAACAACCAGGCCTCCTCTGACCAAAGCACCCCTCTCCTCCAGCTCCCTGAGGTGTCCTCTCCGCCTTCCATCATGGTTTGAAATCCTCACCAGCAGAAGAACCCTTCCTTTGGATTAGAGGACAAATCACCCCCTAAACTGGTTGCTCAAACACGTTTCCCTTCCCCCCAGCCTCTTCTCATTACTACATCAGCTGGGATTTTAGAAGTTCCTTGTTCCCAGGGGCCTTACAAGGACTCTGTAATCTGGTGGTTACTAAGGGGCGGGCAGCTTTATGGGCTGTGTGGGGCTTAGAGCCAGTGGAGAGCTGATTTAGTGGGTGAAGGGTTTCAAACGACAGTTACTCATCCTTTCCACCTGGTGAAGAGGTTCCTTTTAGGTGCTGGCAAAACACATCCCATTCTTGGAGGCTTGGAGCGAGAACGGGACTCTAAGACCTTTGAGCAGGAGGGGCTGTCTGAGCCCCCAGTGCTCGGCCCTGGCGAAGGCTCATGCCAGTGTCGTAAGCTGCCTTCCCGGTGCCACCCAGTGGCTCCCTCTCCCTGTTTGCACTACACGTTCCCGGGGTTCCTAAACCACCCAGTCCGGACATGCTGGGGGTCTCACCATTGAATCCGATCACGGCCTCAAGCTCCAGCTCGGCCACCTCGGCCTTGGGCGAAATTTGGTTCTCCATCACCTGGAGTACTCGGCTCACTTTCCTTTCAGCCTCCGCAGGTGCAGCGTCTTCCGGTCGTTATGGTAACGGACGTGCGCATGCGCGCCAGATCCACGCCCGCCCCGAAAGCCGGCTGGTGGAGTTCGAGTTCTTAGACCTTCTTGAAATGGAGAGGGGGCTTCTTTTTTACTTTATGGTAAGTATTTCAATGGAAATTTAAGGGGCACTAAATGCACAGAACTAATTCCCTCTCCCCCATGTAAAGAGTCTGTGACCTTTTGGGTAACTATATGATCAAGCACCGAGTGGCATTTAAAAATTAAACATAAAGGATTGCCTCTGAAGGTAAAGCTGCTATAAGAAAATATATAATTGATACTTCTTTGGGTCCATTCTTTGAAGACGGATAAAAAAATTCTTTTAAAGGTTTATTGAGGTATAATTTACATATCAACATTTACTTAAAGAAAGTGAGTTTTAGTAAATTTATACAGGTGTGCAAATATCACCACAATCCAGCTTTTTGCTTGTCTGTTTTCGTTTTAAGCAGGATAAAATTTTAAGTAACTGCTAGAGGTCTTAAGGGGCTCCCACCTTTCCGGGAAAACGCTTAGATTTTGTTCAAAAACAATTTTAATTGCGCCCAGCTGTTCGCGTGTCTTAATGGGAACAGATGGCTCCAACCTCCAGTTTCCCCCGGGGAGCCCTTTCGTTTCTGCATCGTAGTTTCGAGGCCTTGGCGTATATTCACTTTGCAAGCGCCAGGTTCCGGTCGCGCACGGGTCGAGGCACGGGGTGTGAGCCGCGCGGGCCGCCGTAGTCAGCTGCTGCGAGCAGGAAGTGTCCGAGGAGCGGGCGGAGACTGCACCATGGCCCCGGACCCCTGGTGAGCGCCGGGTGAGGGCGGCCGCGCTTCCGGGGAGTGGGCGTCGCTAGGCCCTGGGGCTGAAGGCTTTTCGGGGTGAGGGGAGGGAGAGCGAGGACCCTTCGCTTGCTGTCGTGACGGGGTGGGGGGAGTTAAAGAGCTTTACCGCACCCTGCCACTCTAAGTCTTTACAAGGGTCGCCGGGGCTGGAAACCGGGTGGACCCTTGAGGAGCTGCGTTCCAGGGACGAAATCTCTGAGCATTCCTTTAAGCCCTTCTCGGCTGCATCTCCCAGATTTCCCGCCCATCCTCGTTGTGAAGCTGGCTGATGCAGGCTTCCCTGAACTGTGAAAATGACGTCGAAGTAACCTTTTTGTGGAATGCCAGTCTGTCTGGTGAACCTCCGTATTTCACAGGTGGAGAAACCGAGGTTCAGAATCCATGGTCACCAGCCAGTTAGTAACTAGCTGGCTCTAGAATCTAGGTCCTGTAGGCCCTTCAAAAAACTTACAGGAATCTGGGAGGGAAATTGTGCGTTAGTTGATAAGGCATTTTACTGTTACCTGAGTTAGTATCCTGAAGCCTGATTCTGTGGCAGCCACTTCCGCAGTAAAACAATGAAAAACCTATAAGGCTCTTTAATTTCGACAATTAAACCCCAAGGACTGAATGATGAAAGACACAGATTCTGATCCCAAGGAACGTATTGCAATAGAATATCGGACTTGAGCTTTTTGTTTGCTAATTAAAAACACTATAGCTCTATAAAATTCTTGTTGGCGAATATGTCTCATGTTAGTACTTCTAATATCGTTTATAATTGTTTAAGTTTCCGACAGTCTGGATACTGAGAGATTAACTTTGCAAGATGAAAGTTAGCACTGCTTGGGACCTAATTATCTGGGCCAATGGCGTATTTGATTTAACAGTGGTCGCCCCCACCCCTCCGCCACCAAACACCCCAATAGAAAGTTTAGAAAATACTGAATATTCGCAGAGAAAAAAAAAACTTTAACTCTGTCATTTGGAATAATTGCCATTACTGATTTTTAAAATGAATTTATTACTTTGTATAATATATGTGTATATATGTGTATACATACACACACCCCCATACATTTTTACAAAGCAACATTTCTCCATATCATTAAATATTCATTGAAAACACAGTTTTTATGGTGCTTAATAGTGCATCATATGAATGATTGTGATTTAATCACACCCCTTTTTGTACCTTTTTTAAAATATAAGGGTTTTTTTGGTTTTACTTTTTAATATTGCAAAGATTACCTCTTTGTTTCATTTCTTATTTCCTTGGCTCACTTCCTGGAAGTGAAACTACTGGATCCAAGGGTATGAACATTTTTAAGGCCCTTGATACATATGGTTAAGTTGCCCTCCACTTCCTGGAAGCTAACGCCCTCATTTTACACTTGAGGTAGGAAATAAAGCTCAAAGCCCACAGTTATCAATTTAGGTTAGTGAAAGCTATCAGTGAACCCCCGGCGTCTTCCACAGTTAGTGTTGAAAAGCTTAATTTTTCCTGTTACTCTTAAGTAGTTTGACTTAGCAGCTTTCTCATTTGTGGAAAGTGAAACAACAGGGGAAATTCTTCTGTGCTTAGATCAGCTTCCTTGCAAGGAAGGTTGCAGATCAGGAGAGCAGAAAGGAGTCTGAAGTAGGGTTTTGAAAAACTTATAAAAACAGACTTGACTACAGCTTTGCCCTCGTGCTGTTGAAAATCATGGGTTGATTCTTTGTTCCTGAGTAGCATTTTAAGGTTTGGAAATGGAATATAGCTGTTACTATTTTAATGGCATATCAAAGCAAGTGGTAAGCTCACTGTGTGATAGAAATAGCTAGTGATTACCATCTCTGAATGGCTTCTTTGCTGAAGTTAATCACTTTACCACTAGAGCAACTTATTTGTTGATGATACACCATTTCTGGAAAAATTATGGTTAAACCTTAATAGTTTTATACTCTGGTTAGACTTTTTTGGGGAGGGGTCTATTAAAAAATGTTATTATGGAAGGTAAAAAATAAAGAATAGTATAGTAAGTTTATACTCATCACCCAATTTCTGTAATTATCAATATTCTGCCATTCTTTTTTCCTTAGAGGTTAATTTATGCTTTTATTTGCCAGTATAACCTAATTACAATGGCTTGCAAACTTTTTTGACCTAAAAAATATATTTTATGTCACAGTCCAACAAGTACACACACTCACATATGTATACACATGTATATAACTAAAACAGAAGTTTTGCCAAAAATGTCCACCCTAACACTAAGTGTTCTTCTGCCACATGGGGAGTATAGATGGTAAGTGTGTAAATTTCCAGAGCTCCCAAGTGAGAGAAATTACTGTTGGCCGAAGAGCTCAGACCTGATAAAAGCTGGGCCAAGAGGTTCTAACCTGGACGGACCCACAAGGTCAAAGCAAGCCTCTCACTCGGACAAGAGGGAGGAGCACGATCTAGAGCTGGTGGAAAGTACAAGGAACAAGCCAAGGTGGAGGGAGGGAAATGAGCCTGGCATGTTCGGCCAAGTGGTGGCCTGGGTAGGAGGGTATAAGATGGTAGACACAAGTGGAAGCTAGTTCCTTCAGAGCCTGGAAGAGCAGAATAATAAGATTAGACTTTTAGAAGAGACTCTTAGAGCTACAGGGGATGCTTTTGCCCACATATGGCAAGAGGTGTATTGTACCTTATTACTCATTTTCATATGTATGGTCTGGGGCCGCAGAGCCAGACCTAATAGCCTCTTTTCATAGAGGACAGTATGGAGGGAAAAAGGGGAAATGTGGCAAAGCTGGGACCAGGCAGGACCCGATTTTCCTTATCAGCCTCCCTCCTATTTTCTTAATTGCGTATTGTCTTGTTATTGCCTGCTCTTTTTGGGTATACTTGAGTATATATATATACAGATATATGCATGTGTATATACATACGTATATATGAATGATGCCACTTTAAAGTGATGAGCTGTTAAGGATCCTAACTCATTGGATCTGTATGAAATTTAAAATGTAAAGCTCTTAGCATAGGACCTGGCCCAGATCAGTTACTCAAGTTGTTAGTCATAGCTACAATTACTGTGGTAAGATGCCTAAGGGAACCGATTGGAGATAGTTTTTTCCTTCATTCATAAAGACATTTGCCAAGTTCCCTCAGCACTCAAGTGATACGTGGGAGTTCAAAGATGTTAAGAAATGGATTGTTTATTTTTTCAAGCAAAAATTGCAATATTAGGTCAAACAGCAGCTTTTCCTATTTTTTACTGGGACAGCCCTGGAAAATACATTCTTTGTTTGCACAGTCCCTGCACTTGAGACATGAGATGCGTATACACACAAGTATTTTCTGTAAAACAGAAAGTAAAAAGACTGTAACCATAGGCAAAAATAAGGGACTCTTGAGGTTTCATTGTGAATCCTTCAAAGCCCCCAACACTGGAATAACAAATAGAAACTCGGGACGTGCTTTGAGAGAGTTCTGGAAAGCCCAGATGCTAGGTGGGTGTGTCGTGTGTCCGCAGAGCCTGGTGTTGTGGGGGAAACAAGCTGCCGCAGTGTGTAGCTCTTCCCGGGCGGCCGCCTGGCTGGCTTCCTCACCTGGCCCGCCACTCTCCGGCCCTCCGGCCTCCGGCCCGCTTTGCTTTTCCTTCTGAGCACGCCTCCACACCTGACACACCATGTTTTGGTTTGTTTTATGCCTTTCTCCCTCCACTAAACTCCTGGAAAGCAGGGCCTTTGTCCATTTTGCCCACTGCTTATTCTCCGGGGCCCGGGGCCCGGGGCCGTGCTCGGCCCGAGGAGGCCCCCCCCCCCCCCCCGGAGAGTCTGTGGGCTGTCTGGCGTCTCAGCGGCAGGAGGGCGCGGTGGTCAGGGCACGGGCTTAGGGCCAGGCAGCCTTGCCTAGCAGCTGGTGGTACCCATCGGGCAAGCCGCTCTGCCTCCTTGTGCCTGGTTTTCTCATGCGTACGAGGGGTTTGGTAACCCACCTCCCAGTGTTCTTGTGTGGGTTTAGTGAGTTATTAGAAACGACGCACTGAGAATCGAGCCTGGCTCATAGTAAGTGCCATTCAGCACGTGTGGCCATTACTGCTGCTACTACCATTCTCCCTTCCTGTTCCTGTTCTGCAGAAATTTCCTTTAAAGAACCTTCAGCATTTTTCCTCCCTTTATGATTTGATGCAGGTTCTCCACGTACGATTCCACTTGCCAAATTGCACAAGAGATAGCGGAGAAAATTCAACAACGAAATCAGTATGAAAGAAATGGTGAAAATACAACCAAGGTAAGACCAGGAGAGAATTAGTACGTCACGTGATTTGTTTGCGCTCTGAGGTCTGAAGACCCTCCCCTTCCTGAGGCTGTGTGTGTGTGTATGAGTGAATTATTGGCCTATGTGCTTACTAATGATGAATTGACATTACAACCAATCAGTTAATAGTTATTTAATCACTGACATTAAGTGAAGCATGATATCTATTTAATTTCTCCTGTTTTACCTTAAATTTTCTCTTAATTTTATTGTCTGGTTTCAGGGTTGGTATACATTCCCCCAGATGGTAAATCTTTTAGGCTTTGCAGGGTGAGAGGCCAAGTTCTCACCTCTTTGAGTATCCATTCTCGACAGAAGGATAATAGTTGTTTTTTTTTTCTTTTTTTTACATTTTAAAATGTACAAATCATCCTTAGCTTAGAGGCTGTTTTTTAAAAAAAACAAAAAAAAAAAACAGTGGTGGGATATGGCAAGGAAATAGGTTTTTTAGGAAATCAATGAGTCCATGCCAATATCTTTGATTCTAATCCAGCACCAGAGGGTTCTTTGTAACGTCCCCATTCCAAATTACTGTTTTCCTTTTCCTGCTTGAGAACCCAAGTTTCCAAAAGCATTGATAGATTTTTGCTCGTTTGGTCTCTCTTATAGTTTATAGAAAATAGTTTCAGAATTCATAGCACCACTACAAATACTAAGTAAAGTTTGAGTTTGTGTCTTTTTTTGTTTTTTGAGAGTGTCCCACTAAGGCTACTGAGGTTATTCTGTTTTAAAGTTGTTAGAATTGATGCTTTTTTTTTTCTGTGTCTTATTCTCTCCTTTGTCATTTTCAGGGTTTGCTTTTTTCCCTAACCTTGCCGATTTAATTTTAAATATCCAAACCATTTACATTGTTCATAATTCAAAATTTGCCCCCTTACAAAGTTATACTCAAAGTCTTCTTCCCATCCTACTCTTTTCCATGCCTTTTTCACCTACTTCTTAGAGGTCACCTCTTTAAATTAATTTCTCATTTATTCTTCTTGTGTTACTTTTTGCAGAAATAAGCCTGTGTGTGTGTGTGTGTGTGTGTGTGTGTGTGTATTCTCATTTCTCTTCCTCTAACACGAAAGTTACTACTTTGTATCTTGTCTTTTTCACTTAATATATCACAGAAATCCCTCCAATTCATTGAGATCTTCTTTGTTCTCCTTCAGGGCTGTATGCTACTCTGTTATGTGTACCCTAGTTCATTACTCTGTCTCCTAAGAACGGGCGTTTAGATTGTTTCCAGTCTGCTGCTGTTATAAATAATGCTGCAATAAATAGCTTTGTGATTTTTTTTTTGTATTTGTGGAGGTTCTTTTATTTATTTTTTCAGATTTAACTTTATCTCTTTTTTTGTATATATTTTTATTGAAGTATAGTCAGTCTATAATGTGTCAATTTCTGGTGTACAGCATAATGCTTCAGTCATACATGAATATGCATATATTCATTTTCACATTCTTTTTCACCATAAGTTACTACAAGATATTGAATATAGTTTCCTGTGCTATACAGTATGAACTTGTTGTTTATCTATTTTATGTATATTAGTATCTGCAAATCTCGAACTCTCAATTTATCCCTTCCCACCTCTTTCCCTGCTGGTAACCATAAGTTTGTTTCTATGTCTGTGAGTCTGTTTCTGTTTTCTTAATAAGTTCCTTTGTCCTTTTTTTTTTTTTTTTTTTTAGAGTCCACATGTGAGTGATATCATATGGTATTTTTCTTTCTCTTTCTGGCTTACTTCATTTAGAATGATGATCTCCAGGTCCATCCATGTTGCTGCAAATGGCATTATTTTATTATTTTTTATGGCTGAGTAGTATTTGTGGAGGTTCTTTTAAGGGTGAATTCTCAGAACCAGGACACGTGTGATTTTTTTTTTTTTTTTTCCCACTCATTGCCAAATTCCCCTCCAGAGGGGCTGTCACCTTTGGCACCCTGCCCACAGTGTTTCTTCACAGCCTGGCCAGTAGAGGGTGGTTGTTGTTCTTCTGGATTTTTGCCAGTCTGTTAAGTGATAGAAAATATTTTAATGTAGTTTCATTTCATTTATTTTTAATTGAAATGTAATTGATTTACAATATTATATTAGTTTCAGGTACACAACATAGTGGTTCGATACTTTTGTACATCACAAAATGATCACCAGGATAATTCTAGTTACCATTTGTCACTGTACAAAGTTATTACAGTATTATTGACTGTGTTCCCAATGCTGTACATTACATCTTCACGACTTATTTATTTTATAACTGGAAGTTTAAACTCCCTGACCTTCCAGTGTAGTTTTAAAGTTGCATTTTTCATATTATGAATCAAGTGAAGTATGTTTTCACTTACTTAAGCCCTATATATATGTATTCTGTGAACAAACTTCTTGTCTTTTGCCCATTTTTCTATTGGATTGTTTGTCTTTTTAATCTTTAAGAGCTCCTCATATATGAGGGAGATTAGCTCTTTGTGATATATTGTAATTATTTCCTCTCCTTTATCATTTGTTGTTTGACTTTGCCTTTGGTATCTCCTGTCATGTGAAAGTATTTTTCTTTTTTAATGAAGTTGACAATTTTTAATCGCCTCTGTGTTTTCACTCATAGCTTTTGCTGCTTATGGTTATAAAGGAATTTATTCCTGGTTTCTTCTAGCAAACGTATGGTTTCTTTTTTTACATTTAGATCTCTTGATCCATTTAACCAGAATCATCTTCTTGAATTGTTAGATCGTTAGATTATTTCTAATTATAAATGAGTTTTCAGTGTGACTGAAATATTGCCTAGATTAGAATAAATTCCTCAATGTAGGCTTTCTGGATTTAGGTTGTATAAAATTTTAAGCATTTTGGAAATGTCTCAGAATTACATTTCTATACGAGTTCTGATTATCCTTACAAAATCCTTCTCACTCAGGTGAAAGTATATAATAGTTTAATATGGATTTTTTGGATCACTTATGCCTTTGAACATCTTTTCGTGTATCTATTGGATATTTGTATTTCTTCCTTTATGAATTGCCTGTTACATATATATGTCATATATATATATATATGTCCTTAACCTAACTTATTTCTTAATTTCAAAGTGTTCTTTAAATATATGTTTAAGTGTATTAAGCTTTGATCTGGCATATTTGATACAAGCATTTTTTGTATTAATTTGGATTTTGACTTTGCAAATGACTTTTTAAAAAAACATATACTTGTTTTTAAATTTTATTTGAAATTATCAGTATTTTTATTTATGGCCTTTTCTTGTAGGAGAAGAGGAGATAATGCTTTAGAAGGGCCTTTCACACCCAGAGGGTATAGAAATATTTTGCCTAATTATCTAAATTTTCTTTAACTTTTCCTCCTGTTTTTAATTTTTTTAAAAACACATACATTTTTATAATATTTGAAATATATTTTGTGTACCCTAGGCATCTAATTTTTCCCATTTACTAAATTATTAATTCCCTTCCCCCCCAAGATATGAAATATTCCTTATTTCATTCACTGAATTTTTATACAACTACACTGTTTCTGAAACTTCTCTTCTGTTGCACCAGGGAAGCCACTGATAAGTACCAGCATTGTACTCCTATAGTTTTGTGTAAAGATTTAATATCTATTTGTTTAAGGCCCCCTTTGTTACACATATCCATGATCTTTCTATATTTCCTTTCATTTATCCTCCTTTAAGAGTAATTTGCGTAGCTTCATTAAAAGAATTTTGTACCTCAGTTATCACCTCCTCTCGTTTTGGAAAGCTCCAAATGGGATTTTGAATAAATGTATAGTGTATTTGTATATTTAATTGGGAAGCTGTTACATTTTTGCAATTTTGAGTGTTTCCTTTTACTCATTTCCTTCAGCAATATTTCCTGCAGTTACTATATGCCAGGCACTGTGCTAGATATTTTTAATATTTTATTGATATTGTTAATGATGTTTAAAAATAATTTAAAAAATTCTCCCTGGCTATTACTTGGATTTAGGAATGCCCTGGATTTTTTCATTTTGGGATTGATCACCATCCTGAAACCTTTACCTGTTTCTAGTCATCTTTCAGTTGATCCTCTTCACTGTCCCAAATAGACTATTATCAATCTGCAGATAATGAGAATTTCACCTCCTTTCCAGCCCTTGTGTATTTCTTTAACTTGTCTAATTGCATTGGTTAGAACTTCTAGAGCGCAGTTAAATAGTATTACAGTTAAGGCAGTACTGACCCATTCTTGGTTTTCTTTCTTTGTTTTTGTTTTTAATTAACTTCCCCCATGCTATATTAGTCGTATGTTTATTCTGTCTTTAGTAATTAACACCATTAGCTTTATTATTAGATTTTCTAACATCAAACTATTCTTAAATTACTTGGATAAATTCTACTTGGGGATGGTATGTTGTCTTTTTTTAAAAAATGTATTTCTTTTTTGGGGGCAGGGGGGAGGTAATTATGTTTGTTTATTTATTTATTTAAATAGAGGTACTGGGAAATGAACCCAGGACCTTGTGCATGCTAAGCGTGCGCTCTTCCACTGAGCTATACCCTGCCCCCCTTGTTGTCATTTTCAATGTAATTCTGAATTTGTGTCACTAATATTTTTAAAGACTTTTACATTTATAATCCTTAAGGGAGATGGACAAGTGGTTTCCTTTTTTTCTTATCTGTCAGTGCTTGTTACTAGGGTTGTGTTTGCTTAAAATATGAAGTAGGCTTTCCATCATTTTATGTGCTTTGGAAAACTTCTGATAAATTATTGTAATGGAAGTTCTTTCCTGATTATGAAAGTAATCGTTTTCCTATAACATACTAAGAAATCCCACTACTTAGAGATAACCACCCTTGACGTTTTGATGTGTTTAGTTCCCAGGTGACGTCTCTCTGTGTGAGTGTGACTTGGTTTCTTTTTCTTTTAATAGATTATGGTGGATGTCTTACTATGTTAACCACTTTAGATTTCAGTCGTACTTTTTAATGGCTGCATACTCTTTCACCTGTTGAATGCTTTTGGCCTTGAATTTTGTAGACTCTTCTTAGACCTGGTGTGTGTGTGTGTGTGTGTAAGTGTGTAAGAATATGTGTTGTGCCTTTTTTGTTTGTTTGTTTTACTCTTTACTTCTTGCATGAGGAGGGATCTGCCTTCCTTGGCGTTTTCCCATGAACGCTGTGGGTGGTTTTTCCGTGGTTCGTAGAGGTATTAGAATAGTTAGGGTTAGACTTTCCTTGGCTGCTGATACCTTGGAGGGTTGCTTGATGTGTGTAGCCCTTGGCCAGCCTCTGATGTTCTGCTGTATTTTCCTTATCGGGACCCTGCTAATCTAAGGAGAGAGCCCCTGCTTCTGCTGCCGTTGTGTAATTGCTCCTTTGAACAAGGTAGCAAATGAAACCTGGGATATTCTGCCTTTTTAAACATATCTCTGATTGTATTCATAGTTGACTATGTTTACTTGACATGGGTAATTTTATTTTTCATATTTTTAAATTCCTGGGAGGCTTTCTCCCCACCCCTCCACCGATCCTTTAAGGTGGCACTTAGAGTCATAAACAAAAATTTACTCAGGGTTTGTGAATTGGGGAAAACTGACACGCTCCTGGAAAGAGAGTCACATGAGGTTGAAACTGCTTTTTATACAAGAGGAGTGTTAACTGCTATGAAACTTGTAATGGGTTATAAGTACCCCAGTGTGTTTAGAGAATACTGGCCAGGATGGCAGTGGAACCTGACATCTTGTTCTTTGAAGCATGGCTGAGGGAACGGTCGGGTTTTTACTGGTGAACAAAGACTGGGGACATGCAGTTTCCTGCATGGCTCCCAGGTGGACAAATAGGATCAAAGGGTGGGTGCTCAGGGGACAGAATTCAGCTGATTGTGAGAGCAAAGTGAGTTTCCAGTCAGTGTCAGGATTCAGGTCTGGACTGGCTTACCACCTGGTCAGGTTGTAGAGTGGCTGGACCGGGTGACTGGTAAGAATCTATATGAAAAAAAAAAATTCCATACAAACCCAAGGTTGTTGTCGGGAGGCTCAGCGTCCCTTCCAGCCCACCCTTGGTGGAATCATAGTGTGAAAAGCGGCGTTTACATGCTATGTGGCGGCGATCTCACACCTCTGGACTGGCATACTTAGGCTGTGTTCTTTTCTTTTCAGCTTACCGTGACAATCAGAGCTTTGTTGCAGAAACTGAAGGAAAAGATCGCCCTTTTGAAGGACTTATTGCTAAGAGCTGTGTCAACACATCAGATGTATCCATGTAAACATTTCCACCTCTTTCTAGAGTGGGAGGAAAAGCAGTCTTATTTTAAGAAAGGAAGGAATCTGGGCCACCCAGATTTTTCCACAGCTTGAGGAAGACCTGATTTCCCAAATATTGCCTGTAATCTGGATTTCTATTTTAAGTGCCTGTTACATGTTTTACAGTGAATATGCTGGCGAAGCAAGACATGCTGCGGGAATTAACTTAGTTCGGTGTAGCTTTCACAGTGCAGGAAGCGCGTGCTTTCTGTCAACACCGTGTTTACGCAGAGCCCTGCACGGCTACCTGTCTGGCCTGCCTTGAAGGTGGTCCACAGTTGCCGCTCCAACGGGAGGACGTCCACGGTGCTTCTAAGCTGTGCTTCTGCGTCTGCAGTTCCCAGGGTTTTGAATGGTTCATTTTCTTTTTTTGAGAGGCCAGTACCCGTAGAAACCATGCATTCCCTCCCCCCACCCACCAGTTATACAGATTGTTGAAATGTGACTTCTTTGCCTAATTGTTCCAGAGGTCCAGACACTACCCTTGGTTTTGGAGTTTTGGGGGTGTGGGGGTGGGAGGCACTTGCATGAAGCAAGTTGTGCCATCACATCAACCTCCCACTGCCAATGTCAAGTATTAAAATCTTTTCTTTTAGGGGAAGGGTATAGCTCAGTGGTAGAGCTCATCCTTAGCATGCACGAGGTCCCAGGTTCTATCCCCAGTGCCTCCACTAAAATAAATAAATAAACCTAGTTACCTCCCCCAACCAATAAATAAATAGTAAGTAATCTTTAAAATATATTTTTCTTTAGAAATTCAGAATCTGATCAATTTAGGAAAATGCATGTGACCTGTTACATAAACTGATCCTTTAAATCCGAGGTTATATTGATTTGAAAACAGACCTCAGACTGGTCCCCTTTATCATTCCTTTTCATTGTCAGTAGTGTGTAGCAAAGACCCCTACTTTGATCTTCCAGGAAATAGTTGTTACTGCCCGATTTTAAACATGGGAAAATGTAGGAATATAGCTTTTCAGATAAAACAATAGAAGATGTTTTAAAAAAATATTTTTTTCTCCAAGAATAACCCCTTCATGTCACCAGGGAGGTTGGTTTAGATTAGTTGCATGATTTCCAATATTCAGTTATTAACTCACTAAGGTTTCAGGTAAAAGTTTAATTTCAGTGGACAATTGGGGCCTTATTTTTAACACAATTGGAATACTCTGATACATTTAGTTTGTAACTGCATAATCGGTGTAACCATCTACACAGATCTGGTATCTTTTGTTACTGCACAGTCTTAAAAATCCATTAAGTCTTACTATATAGACCTCAGGTGGTTTCATTTGGCAGGGCTGTTTTCTCCACTTTCAGTACTGAGTGCTTGGACGTCTCCACGTGGGATCAAGGTGTTAGTGTTCCCTAAATCATAGGTGTTAGAAATGTAGCTAAATATTGTTTCACAGTATAATACTAATAACTGTATTTGCTAACAGGTAACTGATATAGGCAAGAAAGAGATAAATTAATGGCTTTTACTTTTTCTCTGTTAACTTCTGCTAGTTCTTAATTACAGGGTGTATAATTGTAGTAAGTCAAGAGTAATAATGGACTTTGTTCTTCTAAATGTCTGCAGTCTGACCATCTTTTGAAATCTCATAGACTCTGGTCTTTCGGTGATCTATGAACTTGCTGAATTAAGCACCAAGCGTTTAAAAACACCAAACAGAGCTGTTAATTTAAATACATTATGAAAATATTTAAGGACCTTAATGTGAATAATTTAGAATTTCCTAAGAGAACTCAAAAACTCAAGTGGAATATAACCACTTTCTTAAAATTCTATTTTTCTCCCCCAAATAATTCGGTCTGTTTCTACCAGAACTGCAACCAATACTAGGAATGGTGTTCAGATAACCCACCACACGGGGGCGCTTGCAAACTTCTGTATTTTCAGGGAGACCATTTCTTTTGATCAAATGAAAAGGTGGAGGTAGCATCTATATTACAAAGGCCTCTATTTAATTCTCCTCTTCCTCACATCTTCCTTTTCCCTGACCTACCTCTTCCTAAACACCGAAAGTAATTCTGTGACAGTTATCCTCCAGATTTAAGATGTATCAGATAGCAACTCATCAGGCCCAGTAACCTCGTATTATTAATTTGTTTTGGTGGTTCTCATCCTCCTTTACAAAAAAGGAATTGAGGCCAGGTTGAAATTGCTCCTCAGGTCACAGATGGACTTGAAAAGAGAGTACAGCATTCAAGCAGAGGAATTTTTTTTTCTTTTTTTTTTTTTTAACCCTGAGAAGAATCTTTAAGAGCTTAAGTAACTTGCCCAGAACCCCACAGCTGAGAAACAGAAAGCCAGGATTCCAGTGCGGGGCTGTCTGGACCCAACACCAGTTGTTTAAAAGCTGAATTCTCCTCTAGTAGATAGAATACAGTCCACTCTGACCCGGCATGTCTTCAGCTAGAATTCCCTATTACTTGGCACGTTGCTGTAATTCCAGGACAAATCCTGTTTATAATGCAAATCCTCAAGACCCTTCTTAATCATCAGAAAGATTAAACAGTGTTCACTGTGGTTTATTAGGTATACTTTATGATGTTGTAATTCTTAGAAAAATTTTTGTCCATAAATCGCCAGTAGAGTGACTTTTTAATCCTTTTTCTGGAGGCATAATTAATGTTGGGTGACTTTTTTAATGTGGGTATTTGAATAACACATTTCCTAACCGTGTTGGGTAGTTGAGAGTTTATGGTACTTTATTGAATAAATTTATGCCTCTCTGCATTTGTGAAGTTTTCCAGAGAACACTAGGAGTTGCCAGGAAGATAAGTCCTATGAAAATGCCTTCCAAACAATTAAATTCAGGGAGGTGAAGCATAAGATGTTAGTGCTCTTTACTGAAAAAGGATTTTTCTTTGGCAGGAATAAATGTGAAATTAAAATGGAAGCGGCGTGCTTTTGAACCGGTTAGCTTGCAGTTCGTAATTCAGAGTCCCGCAGCCAGAGAGTTTAAAATTGCTAGAAAACATTAAGTTCTGTTCACAGTGCTTCTTGGAGATGGAGATTATAATGGCCTCACCATCTGAGAAAAGGTGTGTGCTGCCGGGGGCTGCCTGTGAAGTTTAGGTCTTCACTAACGTTATTCACAGCGTTGGCTTCATATGAAGCTTCTTGTCTTACTGGGTTTTTCAAAGGCAGCTCTTGTAGTACATTAAAGAGAACTCAGAAAATCTCCTTAAAAGGGGTTCAGCATCAAAAGGTATTTTGGTCTTTGGAGAAGTCCGGTAGAAATAAATTTTTAAAATCTATAAATAACTCTGCACCCTTTTGTATTTTGGGGGGAAAAGAGACGGCTAGACAGGTAAATGGCTGGAGAGATGCTGCAGTCACCGTGTAACAAACCCGGAGGAACGTAGGTGTGGAGAGGCCAGCTGGATAGGTTTTCAGGATAGCTGAAAGTGAAGTGGTTCTCAAACCCTGTGGGTGTCCAGGACAGTTTCCCTGGTGGCTGCTAGGAGGAGAAAGATGTCGAGGACAAGACCATCTTTGTGTCAGAAATTTTCTCACTTACAGTCCATGACATGGTTCTCTCTAGTCTGGGGTGTTAAAATTAAAATCTCTCTGCTTTTCACCCCGATAGTAAAATTAGATGGTAGTTTTTGTCTATTGTGGTTTTACAAATGTCCACACATGGCAAAATGTATAGCTGGTATACAGAAACCCCCCTCCCGGTTTGTTGGAAATAGTTCTGCTCTGTGATATCCAGGAGTCTGGGCACCGTTGATGTGCTGAGAACAACGTGGGCTTCGGCGCCAGACAGAACTGAGGCTGAAGACCAGCTCCGCTGCTTCCCCAAGGCCAGAGAGCTGTTTAGCCTTGCTTGACCTTAGTTTCGCTACCTGCAAAGTAGGAGTAATTGTACTTGCTTTCAGGTTGTTGTGAAGGCTGAAGAAAATATAAAGCCTCTCTCCAGACTAGCCCCCCCCCAGAATTGTGGGTGTTGAATGAAAGGTATTTATCGACACTTACTAACTGTGTAACCGTGGGCAAGTTATTTAACTTCTTTGTGCCTTGTTTTCTTGTTTGTGAAATAGGGCTAAAATTATACCTGGTCTGTAGGATTGTCGGGAGGATTAAATTATGTGTCTAGAAGGCACAAGCGTTCCTCGAGGATTAGCTGCTACTTATTATTTTATCATTGCTAAAATGACAGCTGTCACTGAGAATTTACAGGTACTCCTTTTGTGGAGTTTATGGTCACATAAGGAGGTTATATCAAAGCGCACAGATAATGATGTTATTCAAATACGACTTGCAAAATGTGATCAGTGCTTTGAGGAAGGTAAGGACCTGGCCTGGTACATAACAGATACTCAGTAGAGTTTGTTAATTTAAAGTAAAATAAAATAAGAGTTGAAGTGCTGTGTGAGCCAGAAAAATCTTGTGGTCTCTAGGACCTTAAGCTTCCTTGGTTATTCACCAGGCTGGTGGAAGAGGAGGTCCCAGCCCCGTCCACTGACTGTGTGCCCAGTTATCTGCTCGTCCTCTTACCCTGTCCTCGCTTCCCCTCACTGTCTTGAGTCCACGTCCATGCAATGTGATCACTCCCTAGACGATTCTTTGACCTCTTGTTAACGATGTCTGTAGAGTACGCAGTGCAGAGGGCTGTTCAGGTCCTTCTCTACACACCCCTCGTCCTGCTTCTCTCTATGCTCTGTTCTCTCCATAGATTAAAATAAAAACAAGGAGGTAGACGGAGTGCTCCTAACTGGTTAGTTTTCCAGTTTTCCTGGATTTACAGGGAGTCTCTGGGAATAGTCTGAATTAATATTACCAGTTTTGTTACCATTTTTAACCGGATGCTAAGAAGTGGCAGAGTGAAGCGAGCAGTACTGGGGGCCTCAGGGTGGAGGCGCCCCCCGAACGTGTGGTGGTCAAGCCCAGCACCAGGTGGTGGGAGAGCCCTGACCTCGAGCGGAGAGGGCTAGAATCTAGCCCATTAATACCGTGACCAGTATGCCCTGGCCACGTGGGGCCCTGGTTTCCTGGGCAGAACAAGAGAATCGGGTTAGGGGTCTCAGACCAGCTCTACCATCAGCCGTTTGTGGTTCTGTTCTCCAGTCACCAGTCTTCTGAACATGATCACCAAGTGTTACTGCTCTTGAAACTGATGTTCTCTGTTAGTTTATTCTTAACCAGTTTAAATCTAGTGTCTGGTCAATTAAAAAACTTGCCTTTATAGTTTCTATTATAAAAAGTACCTATACACTTTATTTTACATTATTTTTATTTTATGTATATTTTATTTATTTATTCTACCTCCACACTTCTTATTTTTGCCAGTGGCTCCTCTCTCTCCCTCATCCCTGTCCTGGTCCATCCTGTTCATAATGAACAGTGCTGGTGGTTGGCACCTGTCATCACAGACTTTCCTAGGCACTGAACGAATATACCTGTAAATGTAAAATGCTTCTGATTTCAGAGGGTCATACTATACATGTGGTTCTGAAACTTTTTGTTAATTAGCGTATTACAGAGTCAAAGAGTCCAAAGCAATATTCGATGGAAAGCCAGTCCCCCTCACACCCTGAATCCCCAGTTCCGTCTCTTTAGGGGCAGTTGTTTGTATCCCTCCAGAAATTTTCTCTGTATATACAAACATAAATGTCTCTGGTTTTTTAAAAATTCTTTTTTGTAGGGTTTTTTTTGTGGGGAGGGAGAGGTAATAAGATTTATTTATTATTAAAAATTTTAAAACATTAAAAAAATTTTTTAATTTTAATTTTTAATGGAGGTATGGGGAATTGAACCCAGGTCCTCATGCGTGCTAATAAGCATGTGCTCTACCACTGAGCTATACCTTCTTTCCCCCGATTTTTTTTTTTTAAATGCATGCAGTGGGAGTGTCCTTATTCACTGTTTAGCTCTTTGCATGCTTTTTGTTTGTTCAACAGTATTTTGGAGATTATTCCACATCAATTTATGTATCACTTAGTAAGTGCTCAGAAATGTTAATTATCATTTCATTATCATCAGTACATAAAAGGTTTCCAATTCTTTTTTTTTTTTTTCTCCCCAAGGCTGCAAAACATTCCGTTGCTGCGTTGGTCCCTTATTGACGGACCTTAGAATATTTCCGGTATTTGGCTATTATAAATAATGCTTCAGTGAACATCTTTGTTCCTACATCTTTGCATAGACATGTGAATATGTCTGCAGGAGAGACTCCTCTGGAAAGAATGTGCCTTTTAAATTTTGTTAGGCATATAGAAGGCAGTCTGGCAATTGGTTGAACCCATTCCTGCCAAGGATGTCTGAGAGTGCCTGGTTCCTCGGCCCTTTCTGGAACTGCTCTGTCCTGGTTTCCTATCTGATGGGTGAAAATGATATGTTTCCATTTGCATTTTTTCACTAGTAACAAAACTGCATGTTTTTTCTTATTTGATTAGCATCATAAGAGTCTCTTTTCTGGGCTGTGATACGTCTTTTGCCTTTTAAAAATTTGCCACTGTTGTCACTTGTAACTTTGTTTTGCAGATACTTAAAATTTTTATACAGTCAGATTTATCTTTTTCTTCATGGCTTTTGGGTTTTCATTCTCGACTGGAAAGATTTTTCCTACTCTAAGATGATTAGAAAGTTCTCCGAAGTCACCTTCTAATGGTATTTTTGTAATGTTACTTCTTACGTTTAAATCCCTGAGAGCCAGTCAAATCTGTGCTTAATTGTAATATTGGATTATCATTCAGCTTATGTTTGCTTGGGTGGTTCGATACTGAAATTCCAACAAAACCACAGGTCGCCAGAGTAGGCTGAGCATAGAATGGAAGACAGGGCTACTCAGCATTGTGATGTAATTAATAGTGTCCACAATTCAAAATTCCCGTTTTGTCCTGTATAATTCACATCATAGCTTCCAACTCCCCATAGGAACTTCTTTTAGATAGAAGAGCCTTCTGCTTTATTGACAATTTACCACTGATTTGAAACACATTGATATTTATTCTTGGGTTGCATTGATTAGAAGGCTAATATTTGGCCCTTTTATTAATACAGAGGAAGGACTTAAGCTCACTGTTTCTTAGTTACAGTTGCTACTGCACAGTTTCCAAGGTGGGTTCTTAGTGACTGCAGTCTAGTAGGAAACAGAAAAGCAATGGTAGTAATTTTTCTCCGGAAAGTGTGGCATCTGGAATATTGAGAGGATTTATCCACTATTATTTTTCAAATATCCAAAGTCACTGACACTGCCTATTTATGATTTTTCTAACTAATATCTGTTACTGGGGAAAAAATTTTAAAGGTTTTATTTGCTTTTTTTGCTAGCTCGCCAGCTCTTTCTATTCAAAATGACCAACAAAAGTAGATTCACTGGGCCGTGGTTTTCCCACCCAGGGAAACTACTTGATTCTGCCAATTTCTCAGAAACTTCTTGGGTCTAAATGCAGTGTTTAATATTCCTCTTAAAAGGAAGAGTATCTATACTTTCAAAGCAGTAGTCTCACTCTCTTACTGGAACCAGGAAAATTGTGGCCATGAATTGTGCTAGGAAAGGTATGAGAGATGATCTGGTGCTCCATCTAAAGAAACAGAGATTCAGAAGGAAGTAACTGGTTCAAGACCAGAGAGGATGGCCAGACAAGGACTAGTAGGCCTTTGGACTCCTGGTCTAGCCCAGTTAGTAGACCAACACATTAAAATACGATGGTTTCTTTGTAATTTTGCTAGAACTAAAGATCATGCAGTATATTGAATAGTTGATAAGTTTTAGAGCAAATCTGTTGCATGAAGTAGCATTTTGCAAAATATATTCCAGATGTGTTAGTAGGTTGTATCGTGGAAGAAAGGGCAACATAGAAGACTTGTTTTCCCCCTTTTTTCCTTTTTTAACAGAGTATCTTAGGGTATTAATGTCTAGGAAGACACCCTTGACCACTGCGACCTACAACTCAAAACCGAAGGAATCCCTGAGTCACACTGCCCTGTTTAGAGGAAGAACATTTCAGGGTTGGTCACTGGGGGGGAAATCGTATTTACCAACTGTGTTTCTCAATCAGTGAAAGATCTCGTGCGGTACATCTGTGTCAGTGGTAAGTCCCTCTGCGATGGTTGTGTCCAGGTCCTCGAAGGATCCGTGAGACCTGAGGTTAGAGCAGGAGACGGAAGAGGCTGGCTCAGGTCCCTTCTGGGTAGGATTGACTAGAGTCTGTAATGGTCACCAGTGACTTGGAGAGCTCACTTAATGACGAAATAGGTCAAATGAGGTAATTCACCCACTGTTGGACCTTAACGAGATGCCTGCAGAACACAGCTCGAAGGAGACCGAAGACAGAACCTATTGGATGACCTTGTAACTCGCGAGAGACTACTTCTGGCATCCTTTAAGAACGAGGGTGCAGAGCCAGAGCTCATCAGGTATGATGTTTTCACTTCCAGGGATTAGGGTGGTGGGTGAAGATTGGTTTGCAGAGATTATAGCTGTTTCCCAAATGGCTTACTTTCTTGAACTAGTAAACTATAGCCTGTTCATTATAGTGTTTGACTCTCACTTTCTATTCAGTTTAGTTTTCATTACATTCCTAGATTTAGTAAACCAGGTACGTTCAGCTGAATCCCATCTTCCAGGAAGACCGTTCAGGTGGAACAGATATGAAGTCAGAAAATGTCTTTTCATCCTTTGGTTGAGCTTTCTGCTGTGCTCGCTGCCTTTTAAACTCCTGAAGTCATGTACTTATCTGTGTTAGAAAATGATTTTTTTTTAATGGGCTTGTTATAAAAATGTGTCCTGAAGACTGCAATCCATGGCTCATGGAATTAGAGGAGGAGGGCGGTGGGTTTCTTTTCCTTGTTCTTTGCCAAGGAGGGGTTCCCACTTTACAGAACTGGCAGCTGCTGTGGCCCTGGCTCTGTCGAAGACCCAGAGACGTGGTCCAGCTTTCCAAGCTGAGGTTAATGAACTGTAAATTGTGGCATGTTTAGAATTGGCCTCCCCCTCTGCCTCTGGAACTCTCTTAACCTCATTGTGGGAATCATCACAGAGGAGATCTGGCTAAACCCTGCCTTCACCGTGGAGGGGCAGCTTGTTCCTGCTTAGCTCTTGGTTGGGAATGAAAGGGCTTCCCAAGGGCGATGGTTTTTGACCCAGGCTCTGCCTCAGATAATTAAACCCGGGGGCGGGGTTGCGGGGGCGGTCCTAGAGGGCTCCCAGGTGGTTCTGCGCAGCCAGTATTAGACCCCTGCGTTACAGGCGGCCGGAGAGGATGCTGCAGGTTCCTGTTGGTCCCAGTCTTCTCGGGAGCCTGTGACCCAAGGTTTGTAGAAAGGGTGAAATTCAGGAAGCTAGATGAACGCTTAAGTTGTTTCTATGGGGAAATGAAAGCAAGGAGTCCGTGAGGGAGGAGCTGTGTCCTCGCAGGGTTTGTAAGTGGACGCGGAAGCCGGTGGCCCATCCGCGTGGTGCCCGCCTCTTCTCTGGCGGATGCAGGAGTGAAGTCGTGGGGTGAAGGCGGCGACCCAAGGGCTGGAGGAACTGAACAGGTGAGCAGGGGAGCCAAGGTGAGGAGAGAGTTCCGTGGGTCAGGGAGGGGCCTTACGTTGAAGCCCAGAAATGAAATAAAGGCATCCTCAGGGCGAGAGCAAGTTTCGCTGGGGAGTAGGGGCCACGGAGAGAGCGCACGGTCGGAGGAGAAAACATGGAAATCCGCCTACTCTTTCCTGGTGGAGGTGGCCGTTCTGATGGGTAGTGACAGTCACTGTGTCCATTCTGCTTCTCTCCGTTGTCATTTAATGATGTCGAGGGGGCCAACTTCTGGATTAAGTCTTTGTAGGGGGTTTTGTTGCTTTTTCGGTTCCTCTCGCTTGTCACCCCTGTCCTTTTTTTTTCTTCTTGTCACCCCTCTTCTCTCCTGTGACGATGTGTTTCTTTGCTGTTTAAAGCATGACCTGTACATGTGCAGGGTCCACTCCACCTGGGAGCCGGTTAGAAATGCAGTCTCGGACCCCACCCCCACCCTACGGAATCGAATTCTCATTTTAGCAAGACCCTCAGGTGATTTGAATGCACCTTAGAGCTTGAGAAACACTGCTTTCTAGCTCTTGTTCTTAATTGTGGCAGGCTGCGTCGGAGTCACCCAAGAGGCTTTTAATTAAAAAAAATAAATAAATAGAAGGAAAATACAAGTTCCCGGACCATATATTGCAGAGTCTGAACGAGTAAACTGGGAGAGGCCTGGGGGGCACTGCTGGGGTGGGTCTCCCAGGTGGTAGGGTTAGAACCACTGCTCTGTCACGGGGTCCGAGTGATGAGCGCTAATAGCTTCCATCTGCCCCGTGTTTTCTGGGTGCCCGACGCTACGCGAAGCTCACGTGCCTGCGCGCAGGAGATCTTCATAACGTCCCACCTTGCAGAAGAGAAACTTAGGCTCGGAGGGGTTCGGTAACCTGCCCGAGAGTCTAAGGCTCATCAGTCCCAGAGTTTGGATTTCCTCTAGCTCTGTGCGTCTTCAGATGTGAAGTCTTAACTGCTGCACCACAGGAAGAGCGGGACCAGGAGCTAGGACTCCACCCTGCTGCTTCCCGGTCCTCAGGGCTTCAGAAATCACTGACCTTAAAATGGGGTATGCGTTCTGCCTCTTTTTCATTGTTTGGACTAGGTGAGGTGGTGGTTTTGTGCTTTGTAAACTCTAGAGCCTTTACGAATACACGGTGTTGTTTAGGCCGGGAGGGAGCTCAGGTTGCCTGGAGACCCCTGTCCCTCCCCTGAGTGCCCAAGGGGGACCCATGTTCTGCACCTGGTCCTCTGCCCTCCCATGCTCGCCTCCCCAGGCTCATTCTGTGTCCCTTTCCTCAGTGACCAGCTTGCTGCTTGTTGTCCAAATGGTAACCAGTGGCACGTTCAGTCCAGCAGTGGCACCGTGGCTGGCAGTGACTTATCTTCTGGAGGTGTTTTAGCGGAAGCCTGCTGGAGCCCAGAGTAAAGTCAGTGGTGGGAGAATCTTAGGGAATTGGGCAGAGTAGCGGCAGAGGTGTTTTGGATGGAGGCCTGCTGAGCCCCATCACTAGAATGCCGCCTACTGCTCCTGTGTTTAATTTAAGGCTGAGCCCCGTGGTGGGCCTCAGGTGTTACTTGTTGGTGAATGATTGGGGTGGCTGGGGCCGGAGAGATGGTGAAGCAGGGAAAGCTGAAGTCCTGAGGGTCTGAAATAATGCAGGTAAGCGGCCAGGCCTTTTGCCTTTTTTGGGGTTATTTTTGCCCCGCCCCCCCCTTTTTAACAGCTAATCCCCACACTTGAGGCCTCCCCCTCCATCCCTGACTTCCCATACCCTAATAATTGCTGTGCACGGACCTAGCCTTCCGAGGCTCTGAATTCAGTGGTTAGACATGACTAGTTTGGGTTCATAGTGCGACCTGGCCCTCCTGCCTTTTGATGGGCAGGCTGCCCAGTCACTTCTGATGCACCTATCAGCGACCTTGCTGCTCTGTCTTTGGAGAAACCTCATTCCTTCCCCTGCCATCAGTTTCTCAGATGTCTCCAGCGATTCAGAGATTTCTTCAGTCCTCCTGTCGGTCAGTTCTAGTTCTGGGCTCCTCAACAGATTTGTTTGCTTCTTTAGTCTCTGGAGTCCTCCAGTGTTTTTTGTTTGCTTCTGTAACTCTTGATGTCAATGTAGGTTACCTTGTCACTCGGGGCACAGTGGCCGGGTAGGGGTCGCACGTCTTTCCAGTAGTTCCACAGCCTACAGAGACATGTTGGCCAGAAAGCCTTCGCAGAACTTTAAAAGGTTACAGACCTGCTCTCCCTGGCACTTTTGTCATCAATGCCGGACTGTCACCACACATCACCTGTTGGGGGATGGGGGTTAATGTGCTAATCAGTATTTCGAAGCCCTGCGTTAACTGGCAGCAATACTGCAGGATCAGTTGACCCACCCAGGACCCCCTGGGACCCTGTCGGGCCTCTCTGCCCTCCTGGGCCCCTCCCTCTTCCTCTCCCATTGCCTCCTCTCTCACCCCAAGTCTTGGCTTTCTGTCCCCGATCCCTCACTCCCTGGAGTCCTTCCACCCCTCCCTTTCCTCCTCTTTTCTCTTCCTCCTCATATGTGGCCTTATTAGGGAGACTAGAGTATTGTCAGACTTCGGTTTGGATTAGCATTTCCTTTAAACAGACATGAGTGTAGCCACCATGTAATTGAATGTGTAACTGTCATGTGACAGAATCTGAGTTTTACCTTACGGATTACTGATCATTATTCTAAAGCAGTAAGCCTTGATGTGAGACTTTGGTCTAGATAAGCAATGGTTGACTAATTGAGGGCATTTGGAAACTTGTTAAAGAAGTCTCTGTGTAACGACGTCTCTTGGAAGAAGATAAGCTGTAACTTCGAAAGCAGTGACACAGCTTCTGATTTAAAACCCGACTGCCCTTTATATTTGAGAGCATTGCTGAGTCTCACAATTAGTTAAATCTTTGTCTGCAAAGAAGGAAAAAAAAAATTGCATACTCCACTGCTCTGTGACCATCTCAAAGATTATGTGATTAACTCGGCTGTAGTGGGTGGCTAATTGGCTAAGCTTTAATCTTCACACCACCAACTATATTGAGGATTACAGGAAATAGGAAGTTATTTAGAGGTTGAGATGGGAGTTATGTGTCAGGAATGGTATATTAACAAGCAGAACAATTGCTAAAATCAAAAGACTAAAAGATAATAATGAAATGCCACATTTTTTTAGAGTGGGAAGTTTACATTTAATTTCAGGTATTTACTTTCTCTTTGAGTTGCTTAAAAAAAAAGTGATACTTCCAATTTATATTTCATATCACTGTATTGATAGCCAGGGTAGGTAAAAGGAAAATTTGCATTAAATATTCAAAGTATTCCTCCTGTAGATCATTGAATGTTTTCTTTCAATTTAAACCCTGGTTTATAAGGATGATTTCTATCTGATAGTACTGAGATTTCCTAAAAAATAATTATGTATTACCTAAATATTATATTTGTATAATATATATTATATTTATATTTCCCGAATAAGAATTATTAACGTCGCTTTAAGTTATTGACCCATGGCCAGCCTGCTCTTTCAGAAGTGGGAAATTGCTAAGGAATACACACCTGCATCATTAGCCTGCTCACGTGGGACAACACAGGAGCCATAGTTATTTATCCCTTCCACGTATGCCCCAGAAATAGACTCGCTTTTAGGTCATATGACACGTAAAGGATGTGCTGAACTCAGTAAAGATACCCTTTCCTGTTTCAGTGAGCCCAACAATAGTTTAACCAAAGTGGCATTAAGTTCAGCTCAAGAATATTTAATTTCTCAGATAATTTAATGAAAAGTTGTTAAGAAATCAAAAATGTGGTAAATAGAAACCTTCTTTCTTTTGAGTGCCTACTGTGTGCCAAGCCCTGGTAATGGGAATGTGGTGGCAGCAACCCCAGAACAACAAAAAACAACATTTGCATTTGAGCTCCTTATAGTTCAGCGAGTGAGGCAGGCAGGAATTAAAGATTCACACGGATCAGTTTAGTAGAAAAATATATATTGTGCTTCCAGAGAATATCGGTGGGGAGCTGATTTAGCGAGGGAGGCCATGTAGTTTAATGCTTAATTATTTTGCAAGTGTATATTTTGTTTCTTCATCTAAAATTTAAATGCCGGGAGGACAGGGATCACAACTCAGATGTTTGCTCACTGAATGAAAACTTTTAAGTTTTTTTCTGTATCTTTTAGAAACACCTAGCAGAGTTTGGGCTATAGCAGGCACTCAAATTTTTGTTGATGGAAAGGTTGACTGAGTCAGGATGTGATATGCTGGGTTCTGGTAACTAAACAAACCTGGGACCCTCGGGTTACCATGCGAAAGCTTTCTTTTTAGCCTGTCTCCTGTAAAGTCTGGTGGTTCTCTGGGAGAGCTCCCTTCAAGCAGTGATTCAGACTTTCCCATCTTACGGCTGTGCTGTCCTGACACAAGCCCTCCGTGTTCACGATAACAGGAGAGGAGAGGGAGTGTGGAGATCTCGCACTGCTTTTATATGCTGTTGCCCAGAAGTTTGACAGAACAGCCTGTTGGCCGTAACCAGTCACGTGGCTCCAGCCTAACTGCAGGGGAGGCTGGGAAATGTAGTCTTTGTCCGTGCTCCCAAAGAGGAAAATGAAACGGGACATGGTGCAACACGTAGCTCTGTCTCTGCCTCCCTGATTACTTTGGGTGGTTTGATGGAAAGCTAAGTAACTTTGGCATGCAGTCGGCCTATTTTCCTAATCAGCAGAGATTAGAATCAGAAGTTAATAGAGGCACGTGAGGTGGGTTGAGAGGTGACCCTAGTGGGGGTTGTTCATTTATTATGCACATTCTCAAAGAGTTCAGGCAGGCAGGGGAAACAAACAAACAAATGAATTCATGATGGAAACATGAAGTGCAAATGAGTACATACAATGCAGACGAGGAGAGGTTGTGTCTGCAGCAGTCAGAGGAGGGAGGGCCATGTAAAGCAACTAAAAAGTCTAGAAAAGAAGGCAGTGTCTATTCTCACTCTCACCAAGGGGCGCCTGGTCTAGCTCGTGCACTAGTATAGCAGTCCCGGTGCCCTGAGCTGGGGCAGCAGGTAACCCTACTTGAAACTGCTGAAAGAAGGAAAAATACCTCCACGTAGTAAGCTAGGGAATTGAGAGGGATGGTTAATTCTACAGCCAGTGATGCCACAGATCCAGGATATTGCCATGTCTTTGTTTTGTCTTTATCTTCAGACCAGCTCCTTGTGGTCGAGGATACCTGTAGAAAGTGCCCAGATACACTCCAAGCAGCATCAGGGGAGGAAGGAGGGTGTGTTTTGCAGAAGTAGTACATTCACATGGCTGAGACATTTTAAAAGCGTTTAACAGTGTTGAGTAAAAAGCCTCCCTCCCTCTGTGTCCCCCACTCCTCAACACGAATATCGATGTTAACAATTTTTGGCCTATTGTTCAAAGATTCTCTCAAATATATGCCAGCAAAGAGGAATATATCTTCTTATTTTTTTCCATCCTTTACACAAATGGTAGCATATTATACAAATCATTCTATGACATTCTCTCGTCATCTAATTAAATATCTTGGAGATCTTCCCAAATCAGCGCATGAGGTTTTGTCATTAGCTTTTTATAGCCTTGTAATATTTCGTTGTATGCACTACCATAATTTAACTAGTCTCCTATTAATGTGTGTATTATTTCCGCTCTATTACATGTGTGTGTATATATGTATTTAATGCATATATTTTTCCTATTGGAGAAATATGGTGGTGTTTAACCTTACACATAAGTGATTTTGTATATGTGAAAGTCCTTCTCTAGATAGGTTCTTAGAAGAAGGATGGCTGGGTCAAAGGGTATATGCATTTATAATTTTCATAGAACCAGTTGAGACTTGTGCTTGCAATTTATGTGAATGCCTATTTCCATATAATCTTCCCCAAAGAGAGTGTTAGTAATACTTTCATATCCTATTCCAGTCTGGTATATGAAGATAGTTTTAATATTTGTTAAATTTTTAATATTAAATATTTGATCCATTGGGAATTTAGTGAATTGGTTTTTTCCTGCTTGACTCTTTTTGTGACTGACTACTTTTTTTTTTTAACTGAGTCATTTATCTTTTCACAAAGTTTGAGATGTTGAGATTTATCATATACATTCCCACATGTATATGGATCTGTTTCTGGACTTTGTAATGCATTCCATTGTGGCTGTCTACTCGTGTGCTGTGACCATTAATTTTGAGGCTTTATTACAAGTTTCAGTACATCATAGGGCTAGTCGGCTAGTCTTCTGTCATACTTTTTTTTTTTTTTTTTAACGATTTTGCTTTTTTAAAAAACGAACTCTAAAATCACATAATCTAATTCTAAAAAAGGGAGAAACAATTGTGTGTTTTAAATTGGGGTTACATAAAATCTTAAAATCCTTTAAAATGTTGAATTTTCTTGTCGAAGAACGTGGGACTTTTTCCGTTTGTTCAAGCCATCTTTCAGGCCGTTCAGAATGTTTTCTTCAAATACACATTTCTGGTTCCATTTTGAGGTATTTTATGGTTTCGGTGGTTGTTTTAAATTCAGTTTTTCACTTCATCATGCTTTTTGATTGTTGTTTATGTGAAAGCTGATCTGATGTCTGCTATTGTATGTGAGCGTTTCCTTAATTCTGATTGTTTTTAGTAGTTTTGCTATTGATACTCTTGTATTTTCCAGTTACTTGTTTTCTAAGAGGGAAGAAACACCTCCTAGATGCTTCACAGTAGAATTTGGCTCAAAATAGAAATAGGCTAGGGTTGTATCACGTGCCAGAAACTGTGGGAAAGTGGAGTTGCCGTGGTCGGCTTGGTTTATTCAGGATAAACACATCCCTGAACTGAAACTGAAGGTGGGCCTCTGTTCCCTGAGCAATGGAGCCTTGAACAAAATTGAGTTCTAACAAGGGAGAAGAAGGTGTCAGTGTTGGGCAGGATGGGTGCGTCAGCCCTTCTCTGCGTCCCCTTAGCAACCGTAAGTCTCTTCATCTTGAAGCTTCTTCTGGCATCAGAGACTCAAGGTTCTTCACACTCTGACCTCAGCCAGTTCTTGAAATCCCAGAGAAGCTGTAGGTAGCTCTCTGACATTCTGGGTTATTTTATTAAAGTTCAAGTGGAACTTAGTTAATGGCTTTATGTCTCTATTTGCCTTGGTAAGGAAGCTGGGGTATTGACACCTGCCTGTCTTCCTGAAGAGGTATAGGAGGTGATTTTGAAGTACAACCCAGTTTTAATAGCAACACATTTATACAGTTTCATACAACTGGTTTCTTCTGCAGACAGATGATCTGCATTTTATGTTAATTATTGTTTAATTCCATTTCAGGAGGTAATAGCTTCCGACTTTGTCTCCATGTTCTGGAGAAATAGGGTCGGTTAATTTGATGCCTGGACTGATACTTAGCATGACAGGAGGGAATATTTGAAACATGGACTGACCTGGGAAATCTGGAATGTATGTTGCCTTGGCACATTTTTTCCCCTCTGTGTTAATTACTGGTCTGATACTAGCCATGCAGAGTGTATGGTGACCGTGTTTCCTTGGGGAGAAAAGCTGGCTATGTCATATGACAGGTGAGACATTTTGTCTCGGAGTCTTTATGGCTTCTTTTCTGGAAGAGACAGTTTGACAGTGTTAGGCTAAGATGTTGACACTTGGGGACATCCCACTGGTTTGGGGGAACGAATAGAATACTTGGCTTTCGAAAAAAAAGTTAGAGTCTAAATTTAATTTTACAGGGATGTATCACGACATAAGCACCTAGCTGTGCAAGAGAGGAATCGATGAAAATGGGAGCAGCCCTCCCACTGGCAGGCAGTTTCCCCTTTCCTCCCAGAGGCAGCCACTGTTGGCGGTTTATGTATCCTTGCAGAGAGAGACACACACATCTCCAGTCTCTCTGTCACCCTTTCAATTTTTAACGTGAATTAGAGTGTCATATGCCCTCTTTACTGTGCATCATCATTCTTGCCTAACAGTATGCCTTGGAGATTCTGAAGTAGAGTGTTTAAACCAGTCCTCTTAAATATCTTGAAACTGTCTCACACTTGACAAAGTAGCTCTTAGAAGTTTTTCGCTTACGTACTCATGAGATGATTATCACTTGAAGGGATCTGTGTAGTCACTTAGTCCAGATTTTTTTTCTCCATAGACTAGCAGAGGAAGCTCTGTTAGCAGCCTGACTTCCAAATAGATGCTAATGGTAAAGAAGGATTGTCTGTGTGGATGACTGATCAAGCAAGTGAAATCGGAAACCTTGAGACCTAAGTAAATATGAGTCGTTGCAATCCCGTGTCATTGCACAAGTCAGCGAGGGTACCAGTTATTACCGTGTGGATGTAAAAAAAAGCACAGTCTGCCCACAGACAGATAAAGATGCTACTACAATGGCAGCAACCTGGTGGTTTCTCTTCTCGGAAGGCCTTGAATGCTGGACAACAAAGAAATAGCAAATGAAAAAGTATTTTAAAAGATGCTATTGTAATAGCATCTTAAAAATGAGGTATGTAGGAATGAGTCAAACGAAGGAAGTGCGAAACCTCTACACTCAAACTGTAAAAAGTTATTTAGAGAATTAAAGGAAAACCTAATAGGGGTATGACCACGTTCACAGATTACAGAGACTCAATACTGTAAAGATGTCAGTTCTCAAAAAATCGGTCTGTCGGTCAGAGCAAACCCATTTAGATTCCTTGGCTGGTTTTGTTTTTGTCACTTAAGCTGATTCTGTGGTTTGTACTGTGATTCAAAGAGCCAAGGCGGTTTTGAAGAACAAAAGGTTTGAACCCTCACGTGATTGGTTATCAGGACTTACCATAAAGCTGCAGTGTGGTTAGGCAAGGATAGGCAGATAAACCAGTAGAACAAGATAGAGCTCCGATACAGTTCCCCAAACATGTTGTCACTTGACTTATGACAAAGGTGACGCTGCAGTGCAGTGGAGAAAAGATGATCTTTTTAATAAATAGCGTTAGGTCAGCTGAATGCCTGAGTGGAAAAAAACAAACCTTAGCCTCTGCTGTCAACCCTCCATGAAAATCCATTCCAGAAGGACCGCAGACCTAAATGTGAAATGTAAAGGAAGAAGGCTTTTAAGAAGAAAACATAGGAAGGTATCTTGATGACCTTGGGATAGGCAAGTACTTTGTAAACAGGACACAAAAAGGCCAAATGTGAAGGAAACACATGGTAAGCTGGATTTCATTAAAATAAGAAATTCTGTGTATCAGAAGATACTGCAGAGAAAGTGAATCTGTATTTGCAGTGAATGTATCTGACAAGTAAGTTGTAATCCAGAATATATAAAGAACCCCCATAAATCAAGAAAAAGGCAGACAATTCCTTAGAAAGAAATAGGCAGACGACTTGAGGTTGTACTTCACAAGAGAGCATATCCAGTGGCTGTTGAAATGGTGTTCAGCTTCACTGGTCATCAGGAAATTGAGAACTAAAACTATGAAGTCATACCGTTACCCCTGCCAGAATGGCTGGAATTAAAACGGCAGACATGTGAGGAGCTGCTAGGGTGTGGAGCTACTGGAGTGCTCGTGTACCCCAGGTGGGGCTGTCAGCTGTACACCCAGTCTGGGAAGCTGTTTGACTGTGTCTCCTAAAACTGAATTGGACAAAAGACGTGTGTAAGACTGTATGGAGCATCCTTCTAAATAGTCCCACCCAGAAACACCCCACTGGGTGTCAGCACTGCAGTGGGTAAATACACGGCGGCACGTTTATACAGTGATATTACACAGCTGATGAGAGGGAACCAGCCACAGCCACACACCACACAGTGTCAGTGCAGCTCACAAGCATAACAGTGAGCGAAATAAGCCAGACAGAAGTGTACAGAGTACACGATTTCATTCCTGAGAAGGCAAGCCTTTATAGACGGTGGTGCAAATCACGAAAGTGATTCCCTGAGGGGAGTGGTGACTTGAAGGGGGTCACGGGAGGTCCTGGGGCTCTGCTGACGCTCTGTTTCTTGCCCTGGGTAGTGATTAACTGAGGTTGTTCACTTTGTGAATTATCTTTGAGCCGTACACTGATTTTTTTTGTTTATATGTTCTACTTGAATTTAAAAATATAGAGGGGGTGGGTATAGCTCAGTGGCAAGGCGCATGCTTAGCAGGCACGAGGTCCTGGGTTCCATCCCGAGTACCTCCATTAAAACAATAAACCTAATTACTTCCCCCCTGAAAAAAAATAGAAATTTTAAAAAAAGTTCTAAAAATATGTAAGTACACACATATATTTTTATATAATACATATGTATATATATGTACACGTGAGTGTACACATATATACACATGTATACTTGTATATATGTGCAGTATGTAAGTACAGCAAGTAATGTATATATATTACATATGTATATAATAGATGTATCTGCATATAACCATGTGTACTTAAGTATAAGTGTACATATGTGTATATACTTAGACACATATCCATGCATCCATATGTACATGTATGTGTACATGTATGTGCGCGCACACACACATGGCTATGTCCCGAACAGACCACCAGATGGAGATGTAAGCCAGTAGAAGGGGAGACTTCCTCAGACCTTCTCAATGTCCAGATTTTGACAGGTTAGGGTTTTTCTCCTCCGAGAGTGAGGAGAGAATGTTGAGATAGCTTGCACTGCCCAACCTTGGAAGAGGAGTCGCTCTCTGTCCATTCCTCTCTTTACTCTTCACCCTCTCCCTCCGGGTCCCTGCAACCTGCCTGTCACTGTAAACCTCCTTGGTGCCTCTCCGTAGACCTTTGCCCCACCCGCAAGCTGTGTATTCTTGTTTCTTTCTCCTCCTTTCGTCTTCCTTCCTTGCCTTTTTCTGCCACATTTTTCTCTTCCATTGCTCTTTTCCCCTGGAAAAAGATGTTTGATTTTGGCATTTCTTTTTTCTTTATTTTTTTTTAAACTGACGTAGAGTCGGTTTACAATGTTGTGTCAATTTCTGGTGTACAGCATAATGTTTCAGTCATCCATACACCTACGTATATTCCTTTTTATATTCTTTTTCATTATAGGTTACTGCAAGATATTGAATAGAGTACCCTGTGTTGCACAGCAGGACCTTGTTTATTTTACATATAGTAGTTTGTATCTGAAAATCTCTAAATCCCAGTTTATCCCTCGCCACCCCCTTCCCCTCTGGTAACCATAAGTTTTTTCTATGTCTGTGAGTCTGTTTCTGTTTTGTAAATAAGTTCATTTGTGTCTTTTTTTTTGTTTTTTGTGTTTTTTTAGATTCCACATATGAGTGATATCATATGGTATTTTTCTTCCTCTTTCTGGCTTACTTCACTTAGAATGACGATCTCCAGGGCCATCCACGTTGCTGCAAATGGCGTTATTTTATTCTTTCTTGATTTCGGCCTTTCTTTCCTTTGGATTTTCCTTCCTATGTTTAACTTTGGAAGAAGGGATATGTTTTCAGTGCCTCTAATCGTCTCCACGTAAGTTGTCTTTGCATTTGTGGGTCTTTGCTGCCGTACTGTCTGCCCTCCACTAATTCCACACCCCTCCCTCCCTGGGGAAAAGACTCATCTTTAATGGGATTTAAAACAAGTTATCAACAAGGTACCTGCTCATTAGAACAAGTCAGACCATCCTGTGGTATAACCCCCAAGTTAATACCCTCTCCCCCTTTCTTTCCCTCCAGTCCCGTTCTCCTGAAGTAACCCGTGTTAACTTGCCCGCATTTGTCTGTGCTCACACAAATATTTATAAATACAGTTACACAGAGATGAGGTTTCCTTTCCTTTTTTTTTTTTTAATGAAAACAGGATTTTACTATACATATGACTCTAATTTACTTTTTTTCATCTTATACTTGGGCATCCCTCCAAATCAATAGATCTAACTAAATTCTTTTCTATAGCTATGTTATTCCACACTATAAATAGGCGGTTATTTTTCCATCCACCGCCCACTTGATGGATATGGGGACATTTAGTTTTCTGCCATTACAAACAAGGCTGCAGTAAATATCCATAAAGAAAGTGGCTTCTATTTCTATAGGACATAGTCCCCTAAGTGGGGTTACTGGGGCAAAAGCACGGGTGTTCAAAGTGTAACAGCTCCAGCCGTGTCTGTTTCGTGGGTTGTAGCGTTTGATGTTTCCTCTGACAACGTACGGGAGAGCTGATTGCCCTGCCGCGTAGCTGTCAGTGGGTATCGCAGAACTGGTTGGGTTTTGCTGATGTGATGGGTGAAAAGTGGTATCTTGTTTTGAATTGCAGTCCTTGGCTCCTGGGATAGTTGTGACTTTTGATGGAGAAAATAAACAGATTTCTGCATGCATTAGTTTTAAGTTATACAGCTCCTTTGGGAATTGAAAAAGGAAAAAAAAAAAAAATCCAGGCTGTGAATAAGCCTGGAAGAAAGAGGAGTTACCGATACACACTGTATTGTAAGTTAGTTGATTTTTTTTAAGGCCTCTGTAATACTTCCCACCTTGTGCTTTTTAGAAGTAAAAATTGTAAAGAAACTGGAAAAAATATTTTCTGGTTGATGAAAAAGAGAAGATTTTCTATTCCTCCCCCTCTTCTCTGTTTACCAAGTACTTTTCAAAGACATTATTTTTTTTTGACCCTCATAATAATCTTCAAGGTTGGCAGAGAAGGGGTTACTTTTTAGGTTTGTAGGTGAGACTGTCGCCATGTCAGCGATGGATTAGTGCCAGAAAAAGAAGCAGAGCGTGTCTTCCCCTCCTTGGCCATGGGTTGGGTTTCTCAGGCGTTCCTCTGAATTTTGGTTCCTTGAGGACCCTCATCTGTTCTTCCTCACGGGCTTTGAGTACTTTGCCCTCCTCCTGTTCCTCACACCCAGTCGATGGCATTACCCACTTCCATTCAGTCCAGGTGAGGAGTGCGAACATTGCACGGGTAATTCTGTGGAAGGAACGAAGGCTTTAGGGTTAGAAAACCTGGGTTTGAATTTTGACTTCATTTCGTTTTCTGTAAAATGCAGACAATCATGACTCCTCAAAATGATGTGATGTTCAAAATGCTATGATGAATATGATCCTAATTTTGTAGTAAACTTCTATCATATCTTTCTATAGACACTCTGTATACAGCATATATATTAGAACAAACATTAATAGTGGCTTAGATGGTTAGGCTTCAGGACTTCGGGGAGTGCGAGTTCCCTCCTTTAAACTTGTATTTATTTTCCATATTCTCAGGAAGAAAGTCACTTTCTTAGAAAATAATTTTCTACATGTAGGGGTGTCCACATCCAGTGACATACTTGGTTGTTTAGTAACTGCCTCTTTCCCTAGCTTATACATTCTGTGTGTGCAGGAGTGAGAATTCTGTCTCGTTCTCTGCTGTCCCCTCACTCTTCCCAGCACCTGGAACAATATGTAGAACAAAGTGGATGCTTATCAAATATTTGTTCCAAAGTGCTGTTGAGCAAATGAATATAGCTATTAAAAAAGCATGTGAAGTTCAGATGAGATAATACATGTGAAGGGGCATATCCATGCCTTTGTAAAGTGCTTTATAAACATTCCAGAACACTTGCTGTCACTGATCTTAGCAGAGGGGAGTCCAGGAGTGGTGTGTCTTTCTATCCTGCGCAAAACAACGAGAGATCGGCACATGATGGCTTATAAGTAAGTGCCGAATTCTGTGGCACGGGCCGTGAGTGGTCTAGGAGATCGGGAAAGGGAGATCCGTGGGAGGGGGAGGAAGTTGAGAAGACCCTGCAGCAAATAAGACTTGAGATCGCCCTTGTGGAGTGAGTGGAATTTGTCCCCCCATGGTTTCCCTCTTTCTTTAACCCTCCACTTTCTAGACCTGTGTTTTCCATACCAGTCTGCATTTTGGTTCCCAGCTGGTTGCATAAAAATCACCCAAGGGAGCCTACAGATTCCTGGGCCCTGCCCTCACAGGGAGAGGACGCCATGGTTAAAAGCATGGGTGCCCATATCATTGAGTTTTTAGATATGAATTTGATGAATTGGTAAGAAGCAAGGTTACTGAGGTGGAAATGATGACTGTACGGGCGGTCGTTGGCCTTTGTGCGTCTTGAGTGTGTGTACATTATTCATTGACACCCTTCAGCAGTCTTTTAATGCCAAATTTGGATTTTTGTACATCAGTTGACAAATATAAAATTCTGCTCCCATAGAATTTTTAACACTGTAGAGCTTAAACATTGTGGTGTTTAATTTTCCCTGCCAGCCAATAATTTCATTTTAGTAGACTTGCATCAGATGTCCAGAGAACAGTGTTAATTTGCACAATTAGTTGAATATCTTAGTGCATCTTATCTTTATTTTATGATGAGCGAGAATGGAAACCAATACAATAAAGGGGAAAACAGTAAGAGTTGAGACAGAGATGGAAATCACGGGGCATGCCTGATGCCTAAATGCAAATTGTCAGCCTCAGGTGGGCTCTCATTGGATTTGTCATCTAAGTGTGTTGTGAAGAACAAAGTGAAAGGAGATGTCGAGCATTTGTTACTGCAAATGGTCCAAAAGGCACTGCAGAAACTCCCTCATAATATGTAAGCATCTTGTTGACTTTCACTCTTTCTGTTTCTAAACGTGTTTTGAAGACTGCATTGTGTAATAAAGGAGCTGCTTGCAGTAAATGATAATGATTGGATTGCTTGATGTTTATTTTTGTAGTTGAACTTTAATTGCTAGCCAGCAGATGGCGCTCAGTCACCATAAACGTGGCAGAGTGGCTAACTCATCTTTCACTTAGAATCTTTAGGTTTTTGTATATTACCTCTTCCTGCCCTCCTACTTTTCAGGCACCATGACAGTCCCACTTGAGGTAAAGAATTGTTCCTTTTGGCTTTATTTGCTTGATTTTAGATTGCCTGGTTGACTCAAGAATAGCACACAGAGATTTACCAAATTCAGGTCAGAGGCCAAAATAGTGACTTCTTATGGCCTTTTCCACCCTGCATTTCTGTTCTTCTGTGAGCTGCTTTGTTAAGTTTTAAATTTAACATTAAAGCTTTTTGTTGGTACATCTGGCCATCAATGAATAGGGGAAAAAATGAGATTGGTTGAAAATTAGGAAATTACTTGATTGTGATAGATTTTATTTTATTTTTTAGAATTTATTTGTTTTATTTATTTTTTGAAGGAGGGAAATAATTAGGTTTATTAATTTATTTACTTAATTTTTTTAATGGAGGTACTGGGGATTGAACCCAGGACCTTGTGCATGCTAAGCATGTGCTCTACCACTGAGCTATACCATCCCCCCTGATTGTGGTAGATTTTAAAGATGCTATGGCAAGACTTTTCTTGGATGATATGTAAGAGATTTTCCTTGTTTGAGTTCTTAGTGTTCTAGACTGAAACACAATAAAGACTATTGATTCAATTTAACAGCAACAACAGAATTATTTTGAGTATTTACTTTGCAAAAGGCACAGTGTTAGGCATTTTTGTCCCTGGAGTACCAGCTCCCCGAGCTCAGATATTTGTCTCTTGTTGATTTTCAAGCCCCTGGATTAGGGCTGTCACAGAGAAGGCACTCAGTAAGTATTTGCAGGAAGGATGGATCAAATAGGTGGATGGAATACAGAAAAAGAATTAGACAGAGTACTAGACTTAAAGAAGTGAGCTGTCTGTAAATATGCACGAAATAGCCATAGGTCCACAGATTGTGACCTTGAAGGAGCAGTTTTACCTTGGGGTTGTTATTGGGAGCTATGTTGAAACTGGAGAAAATCCCGAAAGGAAATGAAAGATTTCCCGAAGTTGTGTCAGTTCTCCGAGTCACCCAGTTTGGAAATCTTTGTGCACTATATCCGTTCTGTTCCCCAGCACTGTGGAGCTTTCCTTTGACTTGCCCTTCCTCACTGTTCTGTCTCGTCACTTCCCTCACCCAGACTCCCATCACCTTCTGCCTGAAGCGCACTAGCCTTCTGGTCTACCTCCCTGACTGCGGCATCTCCCCAGTGTAATCCAGTCTGGATGGATATTGTTGCCAGATTTTTGCCTCTAAAGAATTTATGTCAAAGAAACTATTTCTGATTGAAGTTTGAGCCTCTGTGCATGTTTTTATTCATGGAAAGAAACTACCCAAAAAAGTTTTGAGGAAGGAATTACCCTTTCATACCATGGCAGCCTTTTCACATCTACAGGCAAGTCTAGTTACAAAGCTTTGCAGACTCAATTCAGTTCACTGACACCCCAGAAATGTCTCTAGTCCTAACTGCAAACCTCTGTGTGGTCTGTGAATACTCAAACACGGATGTTTTTTCAGACAAAACAAACATTTTACATAGTCACTTTGACATCTTTTTAAAATGCTAAGAAAAGCTACTTCTTGGAATTCGTTGCTTTTCCAATTCTGTACTCAGTTGATGAGAATTCAGTTCACTTTCCCTCTGGTTAACTCTAACCAGCTTCAGCCACATTTGTCAGCAGACAAACATGGATTATCTTCCTCTTCCCGGTATTATAACTCAATAATGCGCATCATTTGTTTTGGGGAATGAAAATGAAATATTTTTATCTTGTCAGAAGTGACTATGAAACTTTTTGGAAAAATCTTGGTAAATCCAACCTGTTTAGTAACATGGCATTTGTTTGATAAGTTCCATTTATTAGATAAGTTCCATCTTGAAAGAATATGGATAAAATGATGATTTATTTTTTTAAAACATTGCAAGCTGACCCTCACCTCTGAAGCAGAATATTTAGCTTTTAGCAGAGTATTTAGTATTTAGCATTTCCTTTCTTTCACTTACTTTTCAAAGGAGAAACACTCCTTCATTGTCTTTCCAAAAGCGGGCTTGAGCTGCAAGGTGTTCTAGGGAGGGAATTCCCCTTCAAGTAAGATTCTCTCCACCTGCTTGACAACATCAGCCTTTGCTGTAAACTGTTTGAAGGCAGGTAGCAGTTGATTAAGTTTTCTTCCACCTTTTAAATAAAGAAAAAACAAGTCAAATGTTCCTCTCATTTCGTCTCTCTTGCTGCGAAAGCCTGGTGGTTTTCCTAGCTCTGTTTCAGAAGCACGTACTGAAGGCTTACTCGCCAGCATACCCCGAGGAACTGTTTTTCTGGTGCTTGGGATATAAACATGACTGTCCTGTGGCCTCTTCCCGTACAGGGCTCATAACTTAGGAAGGGAGACAGATGAGTAAATAACTAACTACAACCCTGCTTGATCAATGCCACATTGGAGGTTTTGAACAAAGTGCCCTGGGAGCACCAGGGAGTGATTGATGCAAGGGAAGGGGGGTGGGGATGGGAATCAGGAAAGACTAAACAGCAGAAGTGACATCTGACTTGAGCCTTAGGGGATGAAGAGAATTTTGCCAGATGGACAAAGGGGTGGGGGTGGGGACCCTCCAGACTCATACAAAAACATGAGAGTGTGAAAGTTTGTGCCTTTGTCTGAGAAGTGGTGAGCTGTCCGTAGGGCTGAAGGAAGAGTGGGGTATGGAAGAGGGTACTGGGAGGTGACGTTGCAGAGATCACTGGGGCCGTGTTGTAAAGCTTCAGCTTGATCCGGAGCTTCTGGGGAGTCATAGAAGTTTTAAAGTAGGGGGGATGTCTGTTTTAGAAAGATAATTCTGGCCCCTGAGGATCAGATGATCTGAATGGGCACAAGGGGCCTGGTCAGAGGCGGGGACCATCTTCTGCACGAGAGATGACAAGGTTCTGAGCTGAGGCAGCACCAGCATGGAATGGAAGTGGGTCCTGGGCTTGAGAACCACCTCTGAGGGAGGCCTTGGCGATGGATGAGACATGGCGAAGGGTCATTGGGGTGAGGGGAGGAAGCTTGGAAGAAAGGTTTGGACGACTTGGGAAACAGGGGTGCTGCTAACCGAAATAGAGAGGAGAGGAGAAGCAACACTTACGGGGTGAAAGCAGTGAATTCGATTTTGGATGTGTCGGGTTTGGAATGGAGTTCGCAGCTGAAGTTCCCAGAGGGAAAAGCCTTAAATGCAGACGGGGAGCCTGAATGATGGGTAGAGAGAAATTTGACAGTCAGTGATTTTCCAAATCAGGGTGAGGTGGGAAGGTGGGGGACGTGCCCTGCCTGGATTTTGTTGTGTTTTTTGAATAAATGAGTCTTTTATTTAACCCCCAGCAGCCCTCGGCGGCAGAAACTGCTCTCTGTGTGTTGCTGGTAGGTGGAAGAGCCAGGATTTGGGCTTCTGCCCACAGCTACTCACTCCATGTTGGCGAGCAGAGTCTGGTCCAGTCCAGGGTGGTTTCAGTTCCTGCCTCTGTGTAGTAGACACGAGGGTTATCTTTATAAAAGGTTAAGCAGTTGGGTAGTGGTCATTTCTGGACAACACGAGAAATGTGAAAAGGGCTCTCCAAGAATTACCAAAAAAATGGAGCCATGAGCGAATACGTGTAAATCGCCTGGAGCCATGCTTGTACGTAGGGGTGCTGACCGCCCGTTAAGTAGTGTTGTTCCTGCTGCTGCTGTCACGTCACCATCGTCCTTACCGTCACTTTAAAATGAGTCCTGTGAACCATGCTGTAAAGTGAGTGACTGTTCACATCTGAGTGGAAGTGGTCAGAGATGGTTTCCTCAAGGTGATCCCTGCAGCTTGGACAGAAAGTGGGCAGGTGGAGACCCAAGAGGAGATACTCGAGATGAGAATTGTTCTGTAATCACGGAACTGGGGCTGGAAATGTGTGTCCCCTGTCCCTCAGCCAGCAAGGAGTCCAATGTGTCTGGTGCAGAAGGGGCATGTGTGTTGCAAGAGGGAGTAAAGATTAAGATTGATAATTCAGAATTTATCTTATAAATGTTACGTTACATTCATAAAATTGGTTTTGAAACCCTGCATGGGTTTCTATGTGCAAGCAGCCATACCCTTTAATAAGAAATTAAATGCTCATTTTTTTCAATGCCGTAACCTGTAGTTATAACATTGCATCTTCTTGAGAATTAATATTTGTGCCTTTGGTGCCACGTAGCCTGTGACAGGCTGGAATTCTCCCGGGGGCCAGCCTTATGCATCCTTGCGTCTCTTCCAGCACTGAACGCAGCTGCTGGCATCCACGAAGGATGCAATAAATTGTGGTCGAATTGAATTTTCAAAGCCTGCGAAGCCGGCCACCTCCGCACTTGTGGGAATGATTTGCAGCAGAGCTGTATTTTTTGAGCTATGTAACGCATTTAATCTTGTTCATAGGTCCAGCCTGATGACTGGAGGGGCTAAGCGAGGAGTCCCCAACCCTTGGCTTTTCGAGGAGCCTGAGGAGACCAGAGGCTTGGGTTTTGATGAAATCCGGCAACAGCAGCAGCAAATTATCCAAGGTACCGAATACACCAAGAGTGCGGGCTGAGAAACCGTGTCAGAGAGGACCACAGTCTTACATGTTCCTTCTACCCACTGAAAATGGGAGGGAACCCTGGTGGTCCTTTAGAGCTCTTGGTGATTTGTGCCTCAGGGTGCCTGAGACAGACAGGTGCTGTCATCCATCGAGGTCGCTCGTGGAAGTAGGGATTCTCCACTGGGAGAGGGAGAAAGCTGGCAGCTCTGAGTCCCATCACCCCGGTGACTCTGAGGCATGTGCCCCCTTACTTTTCTCCACGATTGGGAATCATTCTCCAAAGAAAAGCCTCCATCTTTCTCTTGTGTAGAATAAGTCAGTTTGGCTCTTACCTTCAAGTTCATCTTGCCCAGTGGCTTTTAAACCTGCTGATTTCTTCTATTTTTAATTTCAGAAGTAATGCATGATTGTTACATAAAGTTTAAACAATATCAGGATATATAAAAGGAAAGCTGTCTGTATTGTTTCTCCAATCTCAAACCATAGACAGATTAATAATATGTATTTCCTCAGGCTTTTGTCTCTGCATGTACATACATTACTGTACATTCAGTATAAGTACATATATATTTTACGTAAGTAGGATCATGATACAGATAATTCCACAAGGTTTTTTTTTTTAAACTTGTGTCATAGACGTTTTTTGATGTCAGTGTTACAGACGTTATTCTTTCTAATTCTGCTTTTTGAAAAAGCCTTGTGGAGGTATAGTTGACATCGTAAGTAGCACACATGTCAAGTGTGTGATTCAGTGAGCTTTGACGTACGTACACGCCCGTGAAACCATCACTGCAATCATAATAATAAACAAAACCATTACTCCCAACAGTGTTCTTCATGTCCCTTTGTAGATCTTACAGTGGTCTCTCCCACATCCCCAGATAGCTGCTGACCTGCTTTCTGTTGCTATAAATTAGTTTCTGTTTTCTATAATTCTGTATAAATGGGATGGTGCAGTTTGGAGGGGGAGGAAGTCTGTAGTTATTTAAATGCAGTTATTTAAATATTTATCCATGGTGTTCCATGGGCCAGTATTTCCTTCTCTTACATTATGGTATCCCTTGTATAAATTGACCACAATGTGTATATCCGTTCACCTGTTGATGCATATTTTGCTATTATGTATAGAACTGCTGTGAGCATTCATGTGCAAGTCTTTGTATGGACATATGTTTTCATTTTTCTTAGGTAAATACTTACCAGTGGAATGACTGCATCATCTAATAGTTACACATTTAACTTTTTTTTTCTTTAATATAATTCTGTTTCTTTCTTTTTTTTTTTTTTACTGTATCACATTGGCGGGGGAGGATAATTAGGTTTATTTAATGGAGGCACTAGGGATTGAACCCAGGACCTTGTGCATGCTAAGCACGTGCTCTACTGCGGAGCTATACCCTCCCCACCATGTTTAACTTCTAAAGAAACTGGCAAACTAGTTTCAAAGGTGACTGTACAATTTTAACGTCACCGCCGGAAGAACTTCTGTGTTCTAATTGCTTCAGATCTTCACCAAAGCTTATTATAGAAAGTCTTGTTAATTTTAGGCAGGTGGGTAGTTGCATTTCATTGTGGTTTTAATATGTATCTCCCTCATGACCAGTGAGCCTGGGCATGTACTTACTTGTCATCAGCATGTCTTCTTCGATGAAGTGTTTACTCAAATTGTTGGTCTGTTTTTAATTCGGTTGTTTGTCTTTTATTACTGAGTTATAAGAATTTTAAAAAGTAAATCCTTTTATATGTCATTTTTCAGAGAGATATATATATGTCTTACAAATGTTTCCTCCCCATCTATGGCTTGTATTTTTCATTCTTTTAACGATATCCTTTAAAGAGCAGAAGTCCTTAATTTTAATGAACTCCAATTAGAGATCTTTGATTACCTAAACCCACAAAGATTTGCTGCTTTATTTTTTTCTCGAACTTTTATAGTTTTAGGTTTTACATTAGATCTATGATCTACTTTGAATTGGTTTTTTACATAGCAAGGTATAAATAGAAATTCAAAAAAATCTTTCTTTTTTTTTTTTTTTTTGCATTTGAATATCTGTTTGTTCCTACACCGTTTGGCGGTGAGGGGTAAGTCTCTACTGACTTACTCTGCTATTGTCAGAAATCCATTGACCATATATGTTGTGGGCCTACTTCTGGTCTCCCCCTCAGTTCCATTTGTCCATTTTTTTATCTTTACATCAATGACATACTGTCTCCATTATTGTACCTTTGCCGTAAGTCTTTACATCAGGTAGTCTAGGTCTTCCAACTTTGTTCTTTTTCAAAAATGTTACTGGCCATTCTAGATCTTTTGCATCTCCATATGAATTTTGGAATCTGCTTTTAATTTCTACAAAAAAGCCTTCTGGAATTTTGATTGAGATTACAGTGCACCTTTAGATTAATTTGAGGAGAATTGACATCTTAACAATATTGAGTCTCCTGATCCATGAATATGGTATATCTCTCCATTTATTTAGGTCATCTTAAATTTTTCTTAACAATGTTTTGTGGTTTCTCCTGTGCACATCTCTACATCTTTTGTCATATTCATTCCTAAGTATTTCATATTTTTAAATTCTCTTATTAATAGCATTTAAAAATTTCTATTTCTGATTGTGGCTACTATATAAAAATATAATTGGTTTTCATATATTGATCTGGGACCATGCAGCCTTGCTAAATTCACTAATTTATTAACAGCTTTCTTGTAGAATCTGTAGGGTTTTCAATACAAATGGTCATGCCATCTATGGATAAAGATAGTTTTACTTTTTAAAAAACGATTTCATTTTTCAGAGCAGTTTTAAGTCAACAGCAAAATTTAGGGGAAGGTCCAGAGAGTTCCCATATAACCCCTTTCCCCACACATGCATAGTCTTCCCCCATTATGAACATCTCCCACCAGAATGGTATACTTGTTAGGATTAATTAACCTACATTGATATCATAATCACACAAAGTCTGTAGTTTATTTTAGGGTTTACTCTTGGTGTTGTGCATTCTGTGGTTTGGACAAATATATAATGACATATATCCATCATTAGAGTATTATACAGAGTATTTCCGCTTCCCTAAAAATCTGTGCCCTGCCTGTTTATCCCTTCCTCATCTCTCAACTCTTGGCAATCTCTGATCTTTTTACCATCTCCATAGTTTTGCTTTTTCCAGAGTGTCATGTGATTGGAATCATACAGTATGTAGACTTTTCAGATTGGGTTCTTTCACTTAGTAATATGCATTTAAGTTTCCTTCATGCTTTTTCAAGGCCTGATAGTTCATTTCATCTTAGCACTGAAGAATTTTTGATTATCTGAATGTACCAGGTTTATCCATTCACCTTCTGAAAGGCATCTGGGTTGCTTCTGTGTTTTGGCAGTTGTGAAAAAGCTGCTGTAAATATCTGTGTGCAGGTTTTTCTGTGCATGTAAGTTTCCAACTCTTTGGGTAAACACCAAGGAGTGTAGTTGCTGGATCGTATGGTAAGAATATGTTTAGTTTTGTAAGAAATCACCAAACTATCTTCCAGAGTGGCTGTACCATTAGGCATTCCTACCAGCAAAGAATGAGAGTTCCTGTTGCTCTGTGTTCTTGTCAGCATTTGATGTCAGTTTCCAGGTTTTGGCTACTCTAATAGATGTGTAGTGGTATCTTGCTGTTTTGATTTGCATGTCTCTCATAGCATATGATGCGGAGCATCTTTTCAAATGCTTATTTGCCATCTGTATGCCTTCTTTGGTGAGGTCTGTTAAGATCTTTGGTCCATTAAGACTTTTTTTTGTTTATTTTAGATGACACTCCTTTATTAGATATATTTTTTGCAAGTCTATATAGCATGTTTTCTCATTTTCTTGACAGTGTCTTTCACAGAACAGAAGTTTTAAATTTTAATGAAATCCAGCTTATCAATTATTTCTTTCATGGATTGTGCCTTTGGTGTTGTACCTAAAAAGTCCTTGCTAGACTTCTAGTTCCTTGTTTTGTGTGTAAGGACCTTGGAAGTCACCACTCCATCCTAACAATCAGTAATAATCTGCACTCAGCCACCTTCATGATTTATCAAGTTATTTACAGATCAATACATATTTAATTTTAAAAATTTTTTAATTGAAGTATAATTGATTTACAATGTTGTGTTAGTTTCAGGTATACATCAAAGTGATTCAGATATGTATAGATATTTATTTACTCCTTTTCAGATTCTTTTCCGTTGTATGTTATTACAAGAAATTGAATATAGTTCCCTGTGCTATACAGTAGGTCTTTGCTGTTTATTTTATATATAGTAAAATGTCTTTTTTTTTTTTAAGTTTAGTGTATCTTTTTAAAATTCTTTTTTGAGGGGGAGGTAATTGGGTTGGTTTATTTATTTTTGGAGGAAGTACTGGGGATTGAACACAGGACGCTGTGCATGCTAAGTGTGTGCTCTACCCCTGGAGCTATACCCTCCCCCATAAAATGTGTCTGTTAATGCCCACCCCCTAACTTATCCCTCCCCGCTCTTTCCCCTCTGGTAACCATAGTTTGTTTTCTATGTCTGTGAGTCTGTTTTTGGTTTGTAAATAAAATTTGTATCTTTTTTTTTTTTTTTTTTAGATTCCACATATAAGTGATATCATATGCTTTGTCTTTCTGACTGACTTCCCTCAATACGATAATCTCTAGGTCCATCCATGTTGCTCCTAATTGAATTTCTTTAATACAGTCTTACTCAGATTATCTGTTCCTTCTTGTGTGAATTTTGGCAACTTGCTGTCTTTGAAGGAATTGGTCCGTTTAAGAACTGGTTATCTAAAGTTATCAAATTTGTGGGCATAAAGTTGTTCATAACATTTCTTTTATTACCATTTTAATGTCCATGAGATCTGAGGGATGCCCACTTTTTCATTCTGATACTAGTCATTTGTGTCCTCTCTCTCTCTCTCTCTTTTTTTTTTTTCTTTTTTTTTGGTAGTTAGCCTGGTTAGAGGCTCATCAGTTTTACTGATCTTTTCAAAGAACCAGTTTTAGTTTCATTGATTTTTCTCTTTTAATTTCCTGTTTTCAGTGTCATTGATTTCTCCTCTAATTCTGCTTATTTTGGATTTAATTTGCTCTTCTTCTCATTTCCTGAGGTGGAAACTTAGACTATTGATCTTAGATCTTTGTTCTTTTCTAATATAAGCATTTGATTCTATAAACTCCCCCTCTATGCACTGCTTTTGCTATGTCTCATAAATTTTGGTAACTTGCGTTTTCATTTTCATTTAGTTCAGAATATTTTTAAAGTTCTCTTGAGATTTCTTCTTTGATCATGTGTTATGTAGATATTAAACAAATAAATATTTTGGGATTTTCCATCTGTCTTTATGTTACTGATTTCTCATTCAATTCCATTGTATTCTGAAAGCAGACGTATGATTTCTGTTCTTTTAAATTTATTAAGGTATGTTTTATGTCTCAGAATGTGGTCTGTCTTGGCGAATGTCCCTGTGTGCTTGAAAAATATGTGTATTATGCTGCTGTTGGATAAAATAGTCTATAGATGTCCATTATTTCTGGTTGATCATAATGGTGTTGAGTTGAACTGTGCCTGCTGGATCTGTCCATTTCGGATAGAGGGATGCCCAGGTCTCCAGCTGTGACAGTGGACTTACATATTTCTCCTTGCAGTTCCATCAGTTTGTTTTGCCTCATGTAGTTTGAGGCTCTCCTGTTAGGTACATACTTGTCAGAGATTGTTGTCGTCTTGGAGAACTGACCCACTTATCATTATGCAATGCATGTCTTTACCCTTGATAAGTTTACTTCCTTTGAGGTCGGCTCTGTCTGAAATTAGCTTTCTTTTGATGACAGTGTGGTCTATGTTTGTCCATCCATTTATTTCTAATATCTGTGTTTGTTTATATTTAAAGTGAGGTTCTTGTAGACAATATGTAGTTTAGTCTTTGCCTTTTCATTGGTATGGTTTTACTTCTTCATTTCAATCTGGATGCCTTTTATTTCTCTTTCTTGCCTTATTACGCTTGCCACAACCTCTGGTACAGTGTAGAGATGTTGACAGCAGACATCTTGCCTTGTTTCTACTCTTATGGAGGAAATACTCATCTGAAAACCAGATGTGAGTGTTTTTCTTTGTTCAGTACTAGGTACTTTTGTCTTTCTAAAAATATTCTTGAGTTTTTTTTCCTAGGGTGTAGTTATTTGGGTCTTGCATTGACCAGAGCAGTGTTTATTTTAGAGCAGGTCTCAGCAAACCATGACCTATGGACCACATCTGGACCACCACCTGTTTTTGTATGGTCTGCAAGCTAAAAATGGTGTTTCTATTTTTAAATGGTTGAAAAATGGTCAGAAAAAGAATACTTGAAAAAAAAAAGAATATTTGGGGACTTGTAAAAATGGTATAATGTTCAGAGTTTAGTGTCCATGAGTGAAGTTTTATGGGAACACGACCGTGCTCATTCATTTGTGTGTTAGTTACGGATGCTTTCCTGTGACAACGGCAGGGCTGGATAGCTGCGCCAGAGACCATGCGAACCACGAAACCTAAGATATTTGCTCTCTGGCTCTTTATAAAAAATGCTTGCTGACCCCGGTCTAGAGGTGATTTCCTTCACTTCTGTGCCAGAACCATTCTGAATACTCTGTCTGATGCCCCGTGAACTATGAGGAGACCTGGTTCGTGGGAATGGGAACTATGACCAACCCCTCTGAGCTCAGAGGGTCATTCCCTCAAACCCTTTCAGGTGGTTCTTTACTGAGCCTTGTTTAGTTTCCGCACACCCTTGCCCTGATCAGCACTCAGCTGGGGTCTCCAGGTGGACCCCGTGCAGATCTCCTGGGCTGCTCTCTCCTCTCCGGCACTGTGTGCTGCCTACTCTGGCTACCTGGACCTACTTGGATTCTTCTCAGCTCAGGGAGGCTGCTGGGCCCTACCTGGGGTCCGCCTTCCCCACTGTGGCCCGGGAACCCTTTCAGGGGGACGATCTGGGGCAGTCAGAGAGCTCGTGTCCTTAGTTACCCAGCTCTCAGGGACCGCTGACCTTCGTTTCCTGATGTCCGCATCTTGAAATTGGTGTTCTGTATATTTTGCCTGTAGTTCTATGTTGTGTTTTGTTGTCCAGTTGTTTCAGACTGGAAGCAAACCTGGTCCCTGTCAGTTCATCTTGCCCAGAGGTGGAAGTCTAACTCCATCTTAAACTCCCTTTCCACGTGAAATTGTGGATGAAATGAAACACTGAGCCGCCCGTGTCTAATTCTGCGGACTCGGCCCCATGTCGTGTCTGAAGCAAAGTGAAGAAGTTAAGAGCAGTGTCGCTTCGCACGCAGCCCAGCCTTTCACTCGCAGTGCTTTATTCTGCAGGATTCATGGCTCCTGAAAGGAATGTCTGGCTAGCTAGCACTTAGGAATTTTCTGGCATTGTTGCTTTTTGCCCAGAAAAGCTGTTTTCAGTCAGGGAAAGTCTCCCTGTCCCTGAGAAGGGGCTTCGTTTGGAGAGACACCTTCTGGAGTGGGGAGATGCCAGCCTCTGGGGGTGCGGGCGGGTGGGGAGGGCGGCGGCACGTACTGCAGGTCAGTATGTTTCTCTGCTCTCACCTTTGTGTTTCCAAAGGCGCTGTCCCTGCCGCCTCCCTAGCAGGAGGGTTTATCCTGGTTTTCAGGGATAAACTCAGAAATGAAAGTCATCTTTACACGAAACCCCGACGGACCTTTTCTCTGTTCAGGGGCCTTGGTGCCGTGCGGAGGTTGACACAGCTCTGCTTCGTTGGCAGGTCCTGCGCTAGAAAAAAAATACAGAGCCCTGAAGGGTCATTTCTCACTGCCTTTTGCCCGTGGAGTCTGTTAGCCTTTCTGTACTTCGGTTGACCCTTAGAGAACACTTTGAAAATCATCCTCAGGTAATGGCTCACCCGCAGAGCTTAGACTCGAGGCAGTGAATGCCTTCCTTTCCCGACCTGGAAGTCAGCCCTGGTCGCAGCCCGTTTGTCGGTCTCAGCTTCTGGGCCGCTTAAGCCGTACTTTGAGGCACAAATGGACATTCAGCTGAAGATGGGTGAGGTGATGACAGTAACTGGATCACCTCAAACAGCCCTGAGATAAAAGGAAGGAAGGTGGGTTTGTGGTGAGCGCGGACCCTTGTCTCAGTCAGACGGCGAGCCTTGGAGAAGGTGTGAGTGTCACTCTGAGCTTCCTCGGGACATCTCTTGTTGCCGGGGCTTCTTACTTAGCTCCGTCTTTTCTTACCATAGTCTGCAGACATCCTTTGCAGTAGCGGAAGGTGGTGCCTTAGTTCTGGGTTTCTGCTTCCTCAGGTCTCTGAAACGGCTGTGGGGCGGGTGGCCGGCCAGGCTGCACCTTATGCTGGCCCTTCTTTGCAGCTCGTCATTGGACCCGTGCAGTCATAACTTCACAGACGACTCTCTCTGAAGGTACGCCTTCCTGTAGCTGTCACCTCATCTGGGGTTCCTTCCCCCAAAATCTAAAAACAAAAACACCTGTTCTTAGAACTTGCTCGAAGAGTCTTTCCAAGGTAATGATTAACTTCCTCCCTCTTGACCTCATCTTACCTCGTCCGTTCCTTACTTCCCCGTATCCAGGGAGAGCCCCTTCTGTGTGTCAGATGGGAGAGTTTCCATTGCTTCTCTCCGGCACCGAACACCGCGGCATCAGCTGCTCTTCCTACTGCCTGAACTCAGAGGCCATCTGGTGTTGACCGGAGGCCCTTCCGTGTATGTGTCGCAGGGACTGCATTTCTTTCTTCTGCAAACCTAGAGTCTGCAGTCATTCCGTGGTGTGAACACATTTTTTAAGTGCTTGCTCTGTCCCACCAGGTGGGCTCAGAACCGGGACGAGAACCTAAGAAAAGAAGACACAGCCCCAGCCCTTGGGGCTCTGGTCCCGTGCTCAGTCAAGGGTCTGAGGTGGCAGCTCTTAGCAATGTCCCTTGGTTTTATTGTTAAAATGTTGGTAACTTTCTGCTGCTGACAATTTCAAGCACATGACAGTGGAGAAAGTACAATAATGATTGCACCTCACCCATCAGTTGCTTCAGCAGTCGTCATCTCAGAGCCAGTCTGGTTTCATCTCTGTGTCGGCCCATCTCCCCATCCCTGGATTATTTTTTGAAGCAAATCCTAGACATGATATCCTTTCCCTGGTGAATATTCGAGAATGTATCTCTAAAGTATGTTTGTAAAAGATAAGGACTGTTTAAAAAAAAAACAAACCAAAACCACAAGGCCATAAGCACCAAGTTGACAGTAATTCCTTAATATAATCGAGTATCTAATGAGTGTTCAGGTTCCCCTGCTTGTCCCATGGTGGGTTTTTATTAGGTTGTTCAGTTCTGGATCTGAATATGGTGTGTACGTTACAACTAATCGATGTGTCCCTGAAGTTTCTTTGATAGATAAGTGCCTTTGCCAGCTCCTTTTTCTTTGCAGTGTTCTCTTTGGAGGAAACAAGATCATTTTCCCTGTAGTTTCCAACCATCTGGACCTTCTGTTTGTAGCCTCATGTATGGTTTAACGTATTCCTCTGTCCCGTGAATTTTCTGTAAATTGGTAGTTAGATTTAGTGGCTTGATCAGAGTCAAGTTTGTTATCTGTGGCAAGAATACATTATGATGACTGTCCTGTTGTGTTTAACCTACAGCCACCGGGTCGTCCTCCTACAGTTATGTAATATTTAGTTAGAAGGTGGTTTTACTGAAGGTCTTAAGATAGGAAACATTTAAACACCTAACTGTTCCACAGGGGTTTTCCAAAAATTATTCTTTTTCTATTGCTGCTAGAATAAATTAGCATAGACTTAGTGACTTAAAATACGAATTTAGTGTCTTACAGCTCTGTAGGTCAGAAGTTCAATACAGATTTTATTGGGCAATACAATTACAATAATAAATATTATAATAATAAGTGTATTGTAATGTTACAATACAGATCAAGGTACTGGCAGGGCTAGGTTCTCTTTTGGAGGCTCTGGGGAACAATTCATTCCCTTGCCTTTTCCAGCGTGTAGAGGCTGCCCACATCCCTTGGCTCATGGACCCGTTCTTCAGTCTTTGATGCTAGCAAGTGGCCTCTCTCTGACCCTTCTTCCTAGCTCCCTCTGATCACAGCTGGGAAAGAGTCTCTGTTTTAAAGACGCATGTGATTACATGGGGCCCACTTGGATAATCCAGAATAATCTCCCATCTCAAATTCCTTAACCTTAATCATATCTGCAAAGTTTCTTTCGCCATGAAAGGTCATGTTTTCACAGATTGCTGGGATGAGGATGTGGACGTGTTCGGGGGGCCATTATTCTGTGTAGCACAATGGTCATCCATTTTTTTTTTAAAGTTAACAGCATCATAAAATTGAAGAATGATTAATAGAGTGTGGTATATTGCAGATGATCTATTGTGATACCATAATGCCTTGGGCTACAGAAAAGGTAGAGGAGAAATAATAATGAGCTGCCATTATGACATCATAGTAGTTTTACATGGTTCTGGATCACTGTTGCACAGGTCTTGATAATCATTTATATTTTTGCAAGTAGCTGCATTCTATTTTGTTCATTGCCTCTAAGATGACCATACTGCCTCCCCTTAGAAGTGCTACCTTAAGACTTGTAGCAGTTCAAGTCATCAATATGTTTACTATTAAATCCACAGCATCTCTGTTATCTGGACCTTCTGTAGTTTTGAACTATGGGATGAAAATTTATTGTGGCACCTAAACATAGTGAAGAGGTGCCAAGTTCTTATGGAAATGGTTTAAGTAGAGCAGAATTTTTCGTCTACTTTCTGTTTTGCATTAGCAAGATAACCTTTGGGTAGTTAAGTCAGATAACGAGTCATCATTAAGAGGAAAGAGTGTAACGTAGGTATTTTTCACTCATAATTCATGTCTGTATTAGGTGAATCAGCGTCAGGACTTGAATGATTTTTCTTCCTAGTTGAAAACCATAAAGGAATTTCCTTTTCTGTTTTTATATTGTTTTACCTTTTAATTCACATTGATACTTGACCCTCAGTCCTATATATAGATTATTTTGGGGATGCATTTGGAATTTTACTGGAACATTGGTCATCCTGTAGCAGCACTAGGTTGATGATAGATTTCTCTTGGAGGCCCTCCAAGAAGTTGTTACTAAAGACCAAAAGGACCTCATTATAAAGTGATTTTGCTATAAAATGGTCCCTTGGAATGATCCCTAGAGACACCAGGTAATTTGTATAGTTAAAAAAAGTATGGAGTGTCAAAAAATGTTACTAAGAGGTCCTTACCTCACACCATTAGTCTAAATAAATTCCAGATGAATTAACAAGTTAAGTGTGATGGCTTAATTCCATAAAAAGACGAGGAAAAAATGTATAAGGAAATGTTAATATGATCTTGGGCAAGAAGACCTTTGTGATTTCTGCTTTTGTAGATATGCCTTCATGTGAAACAGTCATTTAAAAAACCCCATCAACAAGTGAAGCCACAAATGTCATGTTACCCTCATCTGGCAGAATGCTTGGTGGAAAGAGTTATGGACTCAGCCTCAGAGTGTTCTTTCCAGTGCACCTGAAAGCAAAGGAAAAAAGTAGTTACAAAGAGATTGAGACTGCCCAATTCAAAAAAAAAAAAATCAAATTTTAAAGAGAAGATCTTGAGTAACTTGAGTTCTTTTCTCTTTAAAGTTTTAAAATCTAGGAAAGTGACACATTTTTGAAAACAAAAATGCTGTTTTACTATACATTGTTTTGTATTCTGCTTTTTTTACTTAATAGCACATCAGATTTCTTTTGAAATCAAAGTATACACATGCAGTATCATTTTTCATGGCCAATATAGTGTTTTACTGTGAGGCTATACTCTGTTTTTAAACAAATCTGAGTTTGGGCATTATTACATTGTTTCCAATTCTTCACTATTATAAATGTGTCAGCCTGGGTCCAATCCGGAGAAAAAAATTTGAAGTTGGAAAATTTAATATACAGAATTACTAACTATAATAGGTCGTTAGAGTAATGAGGGATTAGCTAGCAAGAAGTAAAGAGACAGAAGTAGCAGGTAGCAGGTGCAGTCACTAACTCTTGTGCTGAGATGGGGCACCCAAGGCAGCGTCTCATGCCCCCAGGGCTGAGGTCCAGATCACAGCTGGGAGTCCAGTGGATTTCAGAGAAGTCACTGGGGCACCCCGCTGGTGGATCTTCCTGGAGATCTGTCCTTAGGGGACCAGGGAATACTGTTCACAGAAAAGTGTCTAACTGCAGGCACTCTGTAGTAAAACTGCCCAAGGAGGGGGTGTGTTGGGAGAAGTGGCTGGCTTGGGTTGTCGCTGGGCGCTGGACACTGGAGAAACTATAAGCCTGCACGAGCCTGTCACAAGGACAGGCTGGAGCCAGGAAGCAAAAACTGTTTCCTCCTTCAGTGTCTCTGCAGTACCTTCTGCTGACAAAGCTGGTAAAGGGAAAAATATTTCTAGGACCCAGATGCATTTTCACAGAGCAGCCAAAGAAGGGTGAACTTGGATCTAAGAGGCAGTAAATTGATCAGCAGCATAGGAAGCAATATCCTTGTATGTACATCACTGTATACTATATGAGTGTTTTCTTGCATATGTACCTAGAATTGATAGATAAAAAGGTAGGCACAGTTTGCTCTCTAAAAAGATATATTAACTGTTGTCCCATGACAGTTCCCTTCGGACCGTTTCACACTTTACTTAACCCTGGGTGTTAGCATTCTTTTTAATCCTTACAAATCTTATAAGTCAAAAAACCCCCAAAAACCCTCATTATTGTTTGTTGATGTTTTTAAAAAATTAATAGTGATGTCAGAGCTTTTATTTATTTTCCTTTATAACTCTTTTGTGCTTTTTCTGTCTATATCTTTTGCCCATTTAAAAAGTTGAAATATTAAGTCTTTCTTACTGATTTGTACGTGCTCTTTACATATGAAGTATCAGAAAGTTCAAACATTTACATAATCAAATCTCATAATACTTCATTATTAATATTTAAAATTTAATTCATCTGGAAATCATTGTAGTTTAAGGTCCGAGGTGTCAGTATTTAACTTTTTTCTCTATTTTGTTCCAATAATGTTAGCTATTTTCTCTCCCTTTTCCTGACTGATTTAAAATGCTACTTTGATCATATATTGAATTGTGTTACATGCCTGGATCTATTTCTGGACTTTAAATTGTTTTCCTTTGGTTTCTAGTTAGTTGATTGTCTCACTTTTTCTTTCAGAACAGGACGCAGGCCTTGACGCCCTTTCCTCGATCATAAGTCGCCAGAAACAAATGGGGCAGGAAATTGGGAATGAGCTGGACGAACAAAACGGTAAGAATACGTCCGAGATTGACCGGATTTGCCAGTTACTATAAATGCTAACGGCTTGTATATTTCTTAAGTGACTTTAATATTACAAAACACATGAAGTAGTTTAACATTGATGGATTATTACAGGTTAATGCAATTGAGGACGATTTGTGGGATATGTAGATTGTGGTTATTAAACACGATGCAAAGAAATTTAGTAAAAAAAATTTCCAATTTTCTGGAGCTGCTTTTAAAAATACTTTGTTTTGCGATCCATTTATCCTGTGAGCTCTCCCATGGCCTCGCAGTGAAGTGGCTCAGTGAAGCAGGCTGCTGCGGGGTGGGGCAGCATCTACACACTGGGTGGAGTTGGCTCCTCCTTCGTCATAAACACCGGGCTTCAGGGCAAAACAGTACTTAAAGATTTTTATTCAGTGCTTGGTGTGGCGAATCTGGTTGGAGGAAGATTCGTTTGCAAACCATGAGCAGGACGGCTTGGGAGAGACAGAGTTTAAAGTTGAGAGCCTTCCTGAAAGGCTCTTGTGCTCCAGGTGCGTGGTCTGAGGGGACGGGGAGCCTGAATGAGGGCTGCAGCAGCAGGGGTGGAGGAGAGAGGATGGAGGCAGGGGACTGATGGTGCTTGGACTGTGATGGGACCTGGTCAGGGGAATTGGGTGGGGGAGCCACTGGTTTGTGAGCAGAGAGCCTAAGTCCACTTTGAATGTGTCCAGTTAGAGATGTCAGGGAGAGATCCGAGTCACAGTGTCGAGTGGACAGCGGGAGACGAGGTCCCAGAGCTTGGTGAGAGGACAGGACCACAGAGTAGGGATGTGGGACGCTTCAGCATAGAGCTGATGTGTGGCAGCGTTTCAGTGAGGCTAACATTTATCGAAGACCCCTGCTATGTCCTAAATATTTTTATCTATGTCATTTCATTCGATGCACGGCACAGCATCACCAAGACAGTGTTCTCTCTGTTTGTTGGAGATAAAGCCCAGAGTGCCTGAGGGTCCCGCTAATGTCACCTCACTTAGAAGGGACAGAACTGAAATTCAGACTCAGGCCTTCTGATTCTCTTGTGACTGCTTTTTTCTGCTACAGTAGCTTCCTCTTTAAGGAAGACAAGGTAGGGAGAGAAGAGTAATAAATAAATGGTTCCAAGGTCTTGGCTCTTGGTCTTAGTATCCCAGAGGCTCGGGGTGGAATGACTTTCAAGAAAAGTTACGTCTGTGGGAGCGTCGGAGCCCTGGGGGTGGGCGGCTGCTCACGCTGGGGGCGGGGCTGCACCTGTCAAACTGTGCCCGTGCCACTTCTCCTGATCTCTACAGAGAATGAGTTCATCTGTTCCCACAGCACTGTTCCCTTCATCTATCGTAAATGAGTGAGTAAATAAATTAGTTCCATCTATCTACCACCATCATAGGTGAATAGATTCCCAAAGAAAGTGGAGAAACCGTCTATCTTTACAATCCCAATAGTGGTTTTTGATGATTCAAGCACAGAGAGGAGGGCAGTTCAGTCCTTTCCTGATGGTGCTAATGTGAATGTGCTAATTGTTGTGTTTGCCTCCAGCTTGCTCATTGGCCAGCTCCTTCCTCGGAAGGCAGTGTTTGTAAGAAAATGAGCTCTATGGGAAATCTGCCTGTCGTGCGTGTTACTGTGCATTAGCCCAAGGAAGTTTAGCCTGTGCAGTGGGTCCGACTCGAAAGCTCACTGGCCACCATGCTGGTGAGGCACGCCCATCCTGTGATGTGCTTAGTCCAGCCATGTCTAGTAACCTGTGGTCCAGGGCTGAGAACTGATGGTGCCTACTTTGGTGCGGCGGCTTGCTGACTTTCCAGGTGAAATCAAGCATTTTTCTTGTGTAATCAAGCACACGAGCATGTCCTTGTCTTTTCCCTTGTTCAGGGTCTCCTGCTTTGCAGTGTATTGGAATCACCCGAGGATCTTGTAAGCCTCCAAAGCCCAGGCCGTGCCCGAGCTGGTTTTCTGTTGTCGGCTGTAACACACTGCCACAGCCCCAGCGGCTACAAACAACGCGAACTCCTTACCTTACAGCTCTGGAGGTCAGAAGTCTGACGTGGGCATCCCTGGGCTAAAACCGGGTGTCGGCAGAGCTGCGTTCCTTCCTGGAGGTTCTGGGGGAGTATGACTTTCCTTGCCTTTTCCGGCTTCTGCAGGCTGCCTGCGTCCCTTGGCTTGCGGCCCCTTCTCCATGTTAAGAGCCAGCAGCAGTAGATGGAGTCCTCCTCACTGTGTCACTCTGACCTCTGACTTCTGCCTGCCACTTCCACCTTGAAGGACCTCTGGGATTACATTGGGCCCAGTGAGATAGCGCAGAGTAGTTTTCCTATTTAAGGTCAACTGACTGAGCACGCTTACTCCATCTGCAACCTTAAGGCCCCTTGGCCGCGAAACCTGGCATGTCCTCAGGTTCCAGGATGGAGACGTCTTTGGGGGGCACTGCTCTGGCTGCCGCAGCTCTTTATGCCAGTTAAGTCAGGATCTCAAGGGTGAGGCCCAAGCGCCAGTATTTTTTAAAGCCCCCCGGGTGATTTCGGTGTCCTGCCAAGTGTGAGAACCAGGGCCCTTGTTGGACACGCTGAGAGGGTCTATTTAGTGCTGTACTTTTACCTTGCCTCTCACACGCTCACGTGGCAAATTCTGGAACATTCACCTGGTTACATACATACACGTCTGCCATCCGGGGCACAGAGACTCTTTCTTCCCATCACATGTTTTACCCCCATCCTGGTGCTGCCTCTTCCACGCCTCCCCGGTCCTCATCTCCATTCCAGACCCGGATGCGTGCATGTGTACATAGACAAACGAGGTATTTTTCCATTCGTTGCCAAAATAAGCTGGGTTTTCTCTGCGGTGGCCCCCCAGAGAGGTGGCAGTTACGCCGGTGGTTTTCCAGTGTGCACATTTGCTCCTCAGAAATAGGGCAGAATCAGCCATTTCTTTCACAGGGACAGAGAGACTCTCTGAGGGTAAAAAATTATATCCCTGCCAGGACTGTCATCAGCCTTTATTCCTTTTGTCAAAACCACTAAGGCCATTATATCTCTAGGTGTTGAGGACAGGGTTGCAGCCCCATGTGGATTTTTCCTGTGACCCGAGTGTGTAATGAGGCCCCTGGGACCCTGGAGTAGTTTACCCCTTGTGGTGTCAGTATGTCTGTTTGGTTTATTGACCAAATAATTATTAAATTGTTGTTTTGGTTTTCATTAGAGGAGAGAAACAACAGGCTAGGTCATGGTGAGTCAGGCCATTTTGGAATCAAGTATCGAAACCTTCCTAACAAAATACATGCCACTGAGAACATAACCACAAAGCTGAAGGGACAAATGACCATCAGTTTCCAGCCTTTCCAGAGAGAGTTAAAAAGGGCCTGACCGGCACATGTCTTTCCCTGTTCATGTGCCAGTGGCCAGGCCCTGCGAGGAAGAGGGTCGACAGTTCAGTGGAAATGCCTGGGCGTCTAGTGGGTGTGGAGTTGGGAGCTGGGGTAAGTGAGGGGTGACGGGAGAGGGACTGAGCCAAGGAGACCACCTCACTGGGATCACAGTTCACAGTGAACGGGATGGCTGGGCACAGGGAGCTTGGGCCAGCCTGGCTGCCCAGGTGCTGTTCCCGAATGAAGTTGTGGTACAGTTTTACTGAAAAATTCCCCGAAGTTCTTGCTCAGGAGGACAGGGTCTTTCGAAAGGAATGAATGCTAAAACGAGAAAATGAGTGGGTCTGGCTTGACTGGCTTGACTGAAGTAGATGTTTCTGAGACCTAATTTGGGCATCGGCCAAACCTTAGAGTCAGCACCAAGGAGGACCACAGAGTCCTGGTTCTGATGGATGAATAACACCAAGAACGGGCTGTTTCACAAATCCCTGTCGGTATGTGCCGGTCCTCATCACCCTTCCGATGTTCAAATATCCCAATCTAGGCCAAGCCTTTTGATGTTTCTCTGTCAATCTCTGAGCCTCACCTGGCTTTTTGGAAGAAACCACGATGATGAAGAATGCCACTTGTCTTGACAACGTCAGTACCGGGATTGAGGGGACCAGGGTGTCCTTTGAAAGAGCGAGACAATGTGACTGTGCTCCTTGAAGGACACAAAATCATCAGATTTCATACACACATCAGTGAATTACCACTGTAAGGGTCCGTTAGAGCTCCTGGCTGAATTGTTTAAAAAACATTTCTTTATATATCTTTATTTTTGTGTCTCTCCATGAGGGCAAGGACATTCTTGATCACCTTCGGTGTTGAACAGGTTGTGCACTGCACAATTATCAGAGGAACATTCATATTGTATTATTATAGATTTGTGGATTTATTACAACCACGTTCCAGCAGTTCATAAAGTATCTTGAGGAAGGTTATTGGGTACATACATATACAGAATTACTTAATTTTATTTTGATAGTTCTGTCTTTTTTTTTTTAATCACTGTGGAAATATGTATATCTCTGATGCTTTTCACCTTTAGGTCTATTGATCTGATTTTAACATCACAGTCTGTGCTTTCACTTGGTTAGTGTTTACCTGGCTTAGTGATTCTCAAACTTTGTGGTTTAGGGCTGCTTTATATTCTTAAAAATTGTTGAGAACTCCTAAGAGCTTTTGTTTATATAGATTGTAGCCATCAATACTAACTGCATTAGAAGTTAAAAGCAGACAGTTAAAATATTTATTTACTCATTGCTTTAAACATAACAATAATAAACCATTACATACTAACACAAATAAATTAACTTTTATGAAAAATAACCCCCCAAATAATAAGTAGCTTAAACTAGCAAACGCTGGTTGTATTTTTTTATCTTTCAGAACGTGTCCATTGTGGGTCAGTGGCGGACATAGACTTAAGATTCCCTGACTGATAGAGTAGCCACCGTTTCAGACACTGCTGGTCACTGTGCCAGAGTAAGGGAGCTCTCGAGGGTCTTGTTCCTGCAGTTAAATGCTGTGGCCCAGCAGTGACCTGTCAGTTTCACTCAGCGCTCATTGGTCTGAGCTAATCCTGTGTCCCACCCGGCCACCGGGAGGTGTAATCCTCCCGGCTTGTCTGGTTGAGGGGGAGGAGGTTGAATGATACAAATGACCATCATAGAGGCAATATTTAATAGAAACCAAACTGCCTCTGATACTTACTGGCTTTGGGACCTTCCTCTTTCTCTGTCCTAACTTTCTTGTCTAGAAAATGGGGGTTTTCATGCCCCTTGTAGAGTGTTGTTACGAAGATGAGAATAGCCCCTCATACATTCTAAGCTGTCTAGAAGTGTTTTCTGCCATTTACTGTGTTTATTCACAGTACAGACTTTTAGTCAAAGCGGTAGACCGAGCTGATAAGGGAGTCCATTCGCTCCCTTTTCCAAACATATGGGGACATGAGATGAAAGATTTTTTAAAAATGGATATATACTTGTTAGCTGAGCTGGAAAGCAAGAAAGAGAGTTCTCCAGGTGTCAGAAGTGAAGGCACCGACCCATCGCGGTGAGTGGAGTTGAAGCCTCGTGGCCCTGGGGTTTACCCGAACAGCTCCATACCACAGGGGCTAGCATTCAAACACCCACGCCGAGGCGGGAGTTGAGACTGTGGTCCCTGTGCGCTGTGCGGGGCTGAAAGCGGGCTCTCCATATAAAGCCAGGAGCCGAGAAAGGACAGTTTTATGGGAAAACGAGTTTCCCCCATCCCCACCCAAGAACAAGATGCTCAACGAGGCCACCCACCTTGGGCCACAGCCGCACTTACATTTTTAACGTGTACACTTAAGTTTACATTTTTCTAACAAAGTCTAAAGCAAATAAATCTCTCCGAATAAATCAAGTTTAAAATTCTTAAACTTTCCTCCAAACTCCTCCCCTTTGATGTTGTTTTAAACTGAAGCTCTCTCTCTTTTTTTTTTCTACAGTCAGTATTTTATTTAGATTTACCAACATGTTTTTACTGGATTCTGTTACAATTGTTGTATTCATGCTATTACTCAGCTCTTCTAATTTACTTCTTTTGATTTGGAGAACTACACTTTTAAACACCAGGAAGCTTTCATGCTTACAGCCCCCTCCCCCAGCAGAAGTATGTTTTTAAGATTGTAAAATCTTTTAAACCTTTGAAAGGTACTGGTCAGAACTTTACATTTTCCTTCTGCTCCTTGCAGTATTTCTGTGTCCTCCAGGTGAGTTTTGGTTTGTTCATCTCAGTCTTTTCTCTTTCATGCTGTTTTGGGCTGAGTTATGTCCCCTTCAAAATCCATAGGTTGAAGTCCTAACTCCCAGAACCTCAGACTTTGATTTGGAAATAGGGTCTTTACAGAGGTGACTTAGTTAAAGTGAGGTCGTTAGGGTGGGCCCTAATCCAGGATGACCAGTGTTCTCATAAGAAGAGGCGCTCAGGACACAGACACACACACAGGGAAGACACAGAGAGAAGACGGCCGTCTGCAAGCTCAGGAGAGAGGCCTCAGAAGAAACCAGTTCTGCTGGCACCCTGATCTCATACTTCAAGCCTCTAGAATGGTGAGGAAATAGATGTCTGTGGTTTAAGCGCCCCAGCCCTGGTACTTTGTTAAGCAGCCCGAGCAGACGCCTGCGCGTGCTGTGGGCTTCTCCTTGTGCATCTGCTGATTCTTCACTGGCTTCGTGTTTATGAGCCAGGAACCACGTTGATGAGTGTAGTTGGCCGACAGGCTTTCTCAGCATTTCAGTTGGTTTACTTACTCTGGGATCTTCTTTCTTGAATGTCCTCCGTATAGATGGTCTGTGTAGACCAGCAGGTAGCTCTTCCTTTAGGGCAGAAGAGGACACAGCAGATTCAGAACTCTTTGCTGTAAGCCTTACCCCAAAATCACTAAGGGAAGGAGAACTTTAACCTTGGGGTGCCATCTTCTTTGTATTTTATTTCTTTTCGCCTCTGTGTCTCTCTTAGAGACTCTTCTTTGACTCCTGTGCTAGCCTGGCCACCAACCCCAGGGGCACTCCCCAGGCAGAGAGAGCTGCTCTGGGGCTCCAGCTGGGGGCCAGCACTGCAGACCCGCCTCCGCTGGACGGGGGTGAGGGCCGGCCGGCTCAGCTGCTCTCTAGACAGCTCTCCCCTCAGATGCCCTGACTCCTGCCTCACAGCCTCTTCTCTGTAGGCCATTCTTTGGCTCCCAATAGCCATTGACTCCAAGCTTGGAGCTTCTCCAGGGTTCTATCAGGGAGAAAGAGCTCCTGTCTGTAGCACTGATCATGTATTTCAAGTTGCTTTTTTTTTTTTTTTTTTTTAAGTTTTGGTCTATTTGCCAATATAGTCCTAGCTATCTTTTTTTTTTTTTTTTTAAAGAAAGCCTTTAAAATGACTTATTCACTGATAGCACTCCTTCATGTTTTCTGAGCCACCATGGATTTATTCTTTCAGAAAATATTTTTACTGGCAATTAATGGTGCTCTTGGGAAGGAAGGGGGCAGCTCTACTGTCTTGAGCTCAAAGTCTCTTTTATACTTTTTTACAAGATCCCAGTATCTATAGAAATCATTTTGATGAAATAGCTAGTGTTCTGGAAGCTTCAACGAAGCAAGTTTTTAAGACAGTCTGTGAAAGCTGTTTTCTAGGGCTTCTGTGATGTGAGTTCTACCTCCACGTTCTCATCTGATGTGTTTATAGATGCATTTGCCTGAAGATAAGACAGTTAGAGATATGGAACGAGGTGATTATTTTCCATGCACTTTGGGTATTAAGTACTCGGTGATGTAAAATCAGTTCTTTATCAGAACATTCATTATTCATCTCTAGGAAGGGGCTAGTTTATAGTAACAGGCTAGTGGGAGAGAGAGAGAGCCAATGAGAGCAAGTTTGTCATTCCAACACCAACTGGGTGTCCAATAGTTTAATTCCATTTTGACACTGTTTACTTGGAGTTAATGTCAGATGTGAATGCTCACCCCCCAAGACTGCCCTCACTTCGGATTCCAGCCACCAGTCCCGAGGATCCCTAAGCACTTCTGCCCCACTGGCCACAAATACAGGGTTCCCACGACCCCCTTCGGGAGTCCATAATTTGCTGGACTGACTCACAGAGCTCAGGAAGATGTTATACTTACAATTACAGTTGTGTTATAAAGGATACAACTCAGGAAAGCCAATGGAAGAGGTACAGAGGGCAAGGTCTTAGGGTCGGGGTGCCCACTGAGCTTCCATGCCCTCTCCAGGCACATCAACGTGTTTACCAATCCAGAAGCTCCCCAAACCTCATTGTTCAAGAGTTTTTATCCAGGCTTCATTGTACAGGCATGATTGAGTAAATCTTTATAGTCACGTGAGGAACCCAGATTCTTTAAATTTGTTGGCTCTGCAGAAATGATACTCAGACACATGTCTGATGTTCGTCTGGCTTTGCCAATGGCTTTAACTCTGATGATGACCTGGGTTGGGCCCACTTTGGGTCACAAGGACTTATTTTGCCCTCTGGTCTAGTGCCTCCTTTGCCCCTTTCTTCTCGGCCAATATCTTGGTCTTTTCTCTGGCCGTGTAGCTGGTCTGAGAGGTCATCTAATGAGAGAGAGGCAAGGATTTTCCAAAGGAAAATCTGTGGACACAGTTGTCAAGGAAAAGGTCATTTATCCTCAGGCCCTGGGACAGCTGGCCTAGGTGATTCATCACGCTTCCTCTCCCGTGGGCTTGACCGCAGTTCCTAGCTGACTTCCAAGAGGGAGGCTGTCAGGCCAACTGTAGCAGCTGAAGTGGAGAATGGAGGACAAGAAAGCCAAAACGAGAGACCAGAGGGAAGCCAGAGTAATCACAGATGCGAGGGCGGGTTGCGCTGGGAGCTCTGCCTCTTGCTGCTTTGACCCAGTGATAATGCTGTTCTTTTGCTGACGCCCTTGCAGGCTGGGGTGGACTTGGAGCTCTCTGTGGAGGCCATGTCGGGGGTCCCCAGGGCCACCCCCAGGTTTGGTGCTTTGCTAGAAGGACTCACAGGACTCAGCATATACTTGTCAGCTCACTAACATTTACGTGTAACCCCTAAGTCAGTACTCTGAGTGCCTCCGCCGTTGCTCACAGACATGCATGAAGAGGTGAGCATTTCGAGTTATCCGATGAGCACGTTCCCAGCCAAAGTCAGACCAGGCGGCGCTCTGCCTTTTCATTTCTGCTCCAGAGGTGACCAAAGAGGGGAGGCTCAGGCTCCGGGGCCAGTTGGATGTTGTTTGAAGCTCGGCTCTGGCTCCAGTTAGTGGGGCAGCCTCAGGCAAGTCAGTTAGCACTTCTGAACCCCATGCTCTCTTCTGAAAAATGGAGAGTATAGAATCTACCAGGATGAGCTGTTTTCAGGATTTCAGGTACACATGTACGCATACCTGTTTCCTTCAGGAGTGGAGGCTCCGTATTTGCGAATTCAGTGTTCACGGTGGCTTTGTAGGCTGCCATTCCCATGAATAACAAGAATCGGCTCTAGTTAGACTCGTGGTTATTATGAGGATTTGTTACAGTGAAAGACCACAGAGCAAAATCAGCAAAGAGGAAAGGCGCACGGGGCGAAGTCCAGGGAAACCCAGGCGCGAGCTTCCCACGGGCCTCTTCCAGTGGGTGGAGCCGCAGGATGCGCTCAGACCCCCGGCAGCGCATCGTGACACCTGCGAGATGTTGCCAGCCGGGGCATCTCACAAGAGACTCAGAGCCCAGGGTTTTTTTTGATGGGATTGGTCACGGAGGCACACGCCCCCTGGCACAGTCCCAAATTCGAGAAGGAAAGCAGACATTCAGCATAAACTATACTGTTTATACAGTTTAGGAACAGCGACCACACTTATCAGTTAGCGGTGGGAACCCTCCCCAAATCCAAGTTCCCAAACACCAACCAAGGACCAGTTTTGGAAGAAAAGCAGTCAGGCCGGCTGTGTTAACTCTTTTCTGTCCGTGGGCCCTCACTCAACATGGTTCGTTTATCCTGTGCCTACATCTCTCTGTGCTGGGAGGATCTGTGAGGGGCTGAGAATGTGTGATTCCCGAGACAAGGAAGGGAAGGGGATCCGGTGGGGGGCGGGTGGAAGCTGCCGGGGACCCATCCTCACTCCTCCGTTTCGTGTGGACTCTGTGAAGGTCATGTCCCTTAGGGAAGACCTTCCGCTAAGCTTGGCCTCTCGCTATGAGTCACAGAGAATGTGCTTTACTGAGTGGAAGTTGTTTAGCATCTGGGGTGGTGAAAAGGATTGAAGAGCGCTGGTAATAAAAACCAAAGCAGCAGGAAGGAAGTGGTCTGATTAGAACCAAGTGCTTCGGCCGGGAGAGACCGCGCTGGAGAGGAACCCAGGTTGGTTCAGAACCATTAAAGTGGCTGGAGCACAGAGGTAGCCCGGCCTGGCCCGGGTACTTTGGGGAGGAACACGGGGTTCTCCTCCATCTGGACGGTCCCGTCAGGAGAGAGGAGTCAGCAAAAACACCCTGAATGCAATGATGGAGACCTTTTATTTTTTATTATTACTGCAGTTGTTTCATACTGCATTTTAAGTAGTCACTTAGGAACTGGGTTGACATCAAAGGTAAAATAGTTCTGTCGGCCAGTTTGGTTAGTTTGAAATCCATAAACACAACTTTAAAAAAGTTTCTGTTGTGTACTGAGGAATTAACAACCAGCCTTTGAGCGTGTTTCAGTGGTAAGCGTTATGTACCCATGAATACATGAACTTGAGACCCCGGTGTGTTTCTGACCTTGGGGTCACCTGGGTAGGGTTATTTGAGGCCCTGTACTCGGAAGCGACCCTCACCTCGCTTCCTGGAGTCAGTCCTGACTCCTGTAGGACTTGTACCACCAGACTCCTCCTCCGCTCGGCCTGGCCTGGCGGTGGGAGTGAGGTGAATACTCCTTTACTGTTTTGTCCCCAGTCAAAGAGCATTGGAGTAGCTATTTTTGTTTTGTTTTAAAAACAATACTTTCTCTTGTACTTTTTGCCAGAAATGGGCAGAGTCTGGGAAGCAGTAAGTAGCTGGAATTAGGAGAGCCGTGTCTCAGGCGGGCTCACGGAGAGAAGGCTTGTGGTGGCGGTTTAGGGTGTGAGTTGGTAAGGCGATTGTATTTGTTTTTTATCTTAAATCACTTATGTACATGTAACCTGACTAACACCATTGGAGTCAGGCCTCAGTTTTCCATGTGAAGGAGGAGAAGGAGACACGGAGCATCTGTGTGAGTGTGTGTGTGGATACACAAGGGAGACACTCAGACTTGAACAGGAGTAGGTCGGATGGTCTAGTTCACAGTCCGTCGTGCCCCAGGTGGCAGAACTCCTCCCCCTGCTCGGAAGTCTGCGGGCGGACCGGGTGCCTCACGTGGCCACACCGCGAATTCCCTTGTGCTCCTTTGACTGGAATAATGCTGAGCCACTCAGTCTTTTTCTAGGTTGAGTTTGAAAGCCGCGTGGAGTGTAGGTTAAAGGAAGGAGAAAAAGTACCAAGATAATTAGGAGAGCTTTTGTCCAGCCTCCTTTCTTAACTTGTGCCACTGACCTTGGAAATTGAGTACCTTTTTGCTACCCATAGAAGCACGGAGTCCCAGGTTGGGCTCTCTTGGGAGCAGACTCAGGAGGGAGTTCAGTATGCGGGATGTTTACTGGGGAGTCCCTGTGGGAACCACACCTGCAGGAGGGAGGCCACAGAAGCAGGATGGGCAGAGGGAGAGGCTGAGCTGGGAGACAGCTTTAGCCAGCCCCTCGGGAAGCTTTGGAGCCAAAGTGGCTTCATGTGCCTGGGTCTTTAGACCTCATTTCAGTCAGTCATTGGATGTGGGATGCCCTGGGGAGAAAGAGCATGTCCTTGGGCAGGACAGCTCTGTGCCCTTGAGGCAATCCCTAAGGAGGCTGATGGCCAACGGCCAACTGCTGAAAGCACTCCTGGTAACTGGGGTCCCGAGTCCTTCCTTGAAGGAGGAACTTGGTGCCTCTCTGTTGGGTCCACCACACGTTGGATCAGTTTCAAGCATTTGGAAATTGTTCAGTCTATAGAGTAAGAAATCAACAGGTCAGATGGGATGTGAGTCACCTGGAACGCACGTCTCTGGAAATGATTGACCCATACCAGACATTCTCAAAAGACGTTTATAAATCTTTGGAATTAAACCCGTATATTGCTTCTAACCTACTTGTAACCATAGCTTTGTTTGCAGTTAGGATAAAAATAAGGAACATTGTGTCTTTTCACCTTTTATAGTTAAATGTGTATTATTATGGGAGCTATATATTTTAGGGCCTTCTGCCTTTAAAAACTGTTACTCAGTTATAGCTTGTTTAAAAATAACTGGAATCTGTAAGCAGATATAAAGGGTTCTCTTCAGGAACTTGAGAAATAAGAAAAAACCCAAACGCAGTAGGAATGATTATTTGCTTTGTTTCACGTGCACCAATGTTCTGCTCACCGCATCATACCTCTTTTACTTTAAAGAAAGAAAAACTGGTTCCAGACTTTCTGGTTTTATTGTTTAAAAAATTTCACACTTTATGAGTAATTCTTACTATTAACTAATTAACTAAGGGAAGGATGAAATGGCAGATTTTTAATTGGAGATGGAAACCACTTCAAGCACCCAGCTCTCTCAGTTCCGTGGGAAGTAAGACGGGTTTCCTTGGAAATTAGTTTGCATGCTCTCTCTACCTCTTAACATAGAATAAAATAGTAACTCCTCCACAAGAAGGGTTCTCCTGTGTCTCCCATCAACTCGAGCTCCATTCTGAATTAACGTTTGTTAGAAGCGCGAGGGGCAGTGGCAGCTGTGCAGGATGAACGGCCTCCACCTGCCTGGAACAGCTGGGGGAGGGGGCAGAGCAGGTGGCCCCTAGGCTCCGAGGCCCGGAGCAGCTTCCTGGAGTTTTCCCAGGCTCTGAGACCCTCTGGAGAGTGGGGCGAGCACCCCAGCTTTTCCCCTTCTCAGGGGAGGGGTGACCTGTGTTTCAGGGCAGCAGAAGGTGGCAGAACCTCTATCTCGGTCTTCGCTGGATGGTGGGATCTGGAAGCGTGGGTGCTGTGTTTCATCCTGCGGAGCCTCAGGGACTGACGGAGCCTGAGACTCGGGCAGGTTTCTAACTCCCCTGCACCCCTCAGTCATCTCGTTTCTCGAGCAGGAAGGTAACAGTACCCAGCCCCCGGGGGCCCCGTGAGGGTTAGGTGGGATGGAACGTCTGGCGGGCACGCCGCCTGGCGCGCAGCGGCTGGTGGCTGTGACGGTCATCCCGATGCCCGTGCTTTGTGGGTGGCTGTGCAGGTTTGTTGAGTGGGGGCTCTGCTGGTTCTCACGGAGCCACTGGGCCACACCACTGCCCCCGTTACCCCGTCGGGCTGAGGGAGCTGAGGCGCGGGTGCGTTGCACACGGGTCAGTTGGCCACAAGTGTGGAGATTTAATCATGATACCTTTTTAGGAGGAAACTGGCTGGGAACCTGTAATACACTTTTTTGAGTTTTTGTGGTTTTACTTAGAATTTGAAGGGCTAGCAAACGTCTCTCCATTGCTTATTTCCACACTCGATGTTGAAACGTCAAAGCGTTAGGCCTGCCCAGCAGCCAGGTGTCTTCTGTCTTGGAGGCCATACTTAATTTATTGCCCAAGGTGATTAATGTGTTGAGTCCATCCTTTGGAAATAGGTGTTCCCCACATATTTTCCAAGACCATCTTGTGCAAACTCTGCCTATCTGTTTTGATATTTCCTCCATCTAGTTTTCCCAGGTGCCCTCCCCCCCACCCCATTCCCTTTTCTATGAACATCAGGGCATGAGAAACAGGGGAAGACTATTGAAGAGTCCAGTGGTTAAGAACAAAGGCTTTGGACTTGGAGAGCCCCCATCACCCTCCCACTCCCATTCTCTAGCTCTGGGACCAAGAGCAATTTTCTTAATCTTTCCAAGCTTTGTTCCCCATGTGTAGAGCAGGGATGATAACACCTACCTTATGGGCTGTGAGGATTAAACTAAATAGGACCCCACATGGGCGATGCTCAGCACAGCCCCGGCCCCAAGCCAGGCCCTGGACGTCCTCCGTAAATGGCAGCCTTGTTGTCCCTGCAGCGCCCGGAGACCTCGGAGTGCCGTTCGGTTTTTCATCCTCCGTGATGACAGGCGTGCCTCTCGAAGAAATGTTTGAACTCGCCTTTTTGAAAGTTCAGCCTCTCCAGGTGACCCTGCACACCTGTGATGTGGCTGATCTCAGGGTATAAATTTCTCCAGCGCACAGAATTTCCTTTTCACCACGCACAACTCATTCTTGATATTAGGCACTGGCCTCGGAGCCTTCTGGTTTTGATTGGCCAGTCAGGGTTCACCGAGGCAAATTCTTTCCCGAGATCGCTCCATATGTTCAGGAAAGGGAGTGCTGGGGAGCCGCGCAGGCCAGGCCGGAGACGCGAAGCCAGGAGACGGCGTGTGTTGCCATTTTCAGCGACTCCCGGTGGACAGCCGGGCAGGATGATTAATATTTTAGCATCTTTGTTCTTTCGGTTTAGTTCTAAGGCTAGCGCTGTTTAAATCACTCTGAAAATAACATGCCTGACGTTTCTACAGTTAAAGAAAAAGAAAAAAAAAAAGCAACCTGAAGAATTAATCCTCTGCCTATTACTGCGGAAACCTTTTTGGTGAGAAAGAGAAAATTGGATGACTTCGGGGAGAAGACTGATTCTGAACAGCTTCGTGGTGGAGAATACATTAAAACCTAGGAAGCTCAAAGGCGTGACCAATCGTGTGTATTTAAGAGGCTGAGATTGGCATCACAGGGCACTTGGGTTCCATCGCTGGTCCCTATGTCTGACCACCGTGCTGGTTTTAGACATTTATTATGTACCCCCTTCTGACTCTTCACTTAAGACATGCACTTGAGATTTTTCAGCACATAGAGCCCTCCAGGAACCTCAATATTGTACTGAGGAAGTACTGGAGACCAGAGGCCAGGGTTTCATTTCATATTTAAGTACTTTTCTTTGCTTCCTGTGCTGTTCTATAAACCGAAAGGGAAAGTTGTTCAGGGACCTCTTATTCAGCCTACCCCGTGTAAGGCACACGGCTAAGTTTGAGATTCAATTTAAGGATTACACTGAGCGGTGGACTTACAGGTATAAACAGTTGCCTTGGGTCGTAGCTCTGTTCCTAAAATAATCACATGTCGTAATTGAAAGATCGTAATTGCGGATCATAATTTAAATCCCTCAGCATGCTGCTCTATTTATAGGAATGCCTTAGTTGCTTCAGAAAAAGCTTTTCTACTCTTTTCGATAATTGCCTCTTGCAGCTGCTGATTTTTAAGCATCAGACTTAAGAAAGCTGTAGAGCACACCTCTCCAAGTAGAATCTTTCAGTCCTATGATAAATAGAATATTTGATTAAAGAGTTAAAATTGATTTGATTTGGAGGCTAGAACTTAATGCAAGAAAATGTCTTTTAATGAAATAGATTCCAGTGTTATCTTTTATTATCCGTAATTCTGCAGCAGGGAAAAAAACATGTAATTTTTCCTGTGTATTGGGTGCCTCCTCTGTTCCAGGAACTGCTTGTGCTGGTTTATGTATTGTATTTTAGTGCTATTCTCATTTTACAGACGAGAAAACTGACCCTGAGGGAAATGAATACTCCCCTAAGATCCCATAGCAATAACATGACGGCGCCCTCTCCGGCTTTGTACCCGTGGACGAGTAGGCATGGGGCATGTCCTGCAACGGGGATTCTTCCACATTACTGCTGGAGACTCTCTCCCCCTTTGTAGACGACCGGGGAGATCTAGCTTCACTCCCTTTAGGGCCCAGGTGGAATGGCTGGTTCTTCCTTGGACTTTATAGGTCCTGGGTCCGCATCTCCTGGCACCTGGGGAGGATGGCTCCTCTGCTGAAACTCCTCTCCAGCTAGTTCCCTGACTCTCCTCCTAAGCTCGTGAGGCCCCCATGTAAGGACTCAAGACGGTGCCCCAAACAGTCTCTCCTGGTTGCAGACTCACTTTATCAGAAGGAACAGTGTTGGAAGACGATTGCTATTTAGGGTTTCGTTGTATGTTTTATCATTCCACATCTTTGTTTTTTCCTTCCCTGATAGAAATCCTTGAGAGGCAAAAGAACTCAGGGTTGAAAAGAGGTTTTGTTGTCAGTTCAGTCACAACGATCTCTGCTTTGGTTTGCTTAAGACTGTTATTAAGCTGCTGGGGTAGGTGTCTTCCTGAAGCCCTTCCAGGGCTCCCCAGCTGCTTCCTCTCATGACTTCGGGCCTCCTCCTGTGAAGGCCGAGGCTCCGGCTCTCTCTAGGTGACACTGGTGCCCCTTCTCCACCAGAACTGGCCACGTGGTCTCGTTCCTCCCGACTGCGTAAATCCACCTTCCCCCCTTGCATTTGGGTCTGGGTACCAGACTGTCCTTGGGGCTTACTGTGAATCTGTTCTAACTGGGAAAGTAAGGCTTTCTCTTCCTTACCATCTACTGATTTCTGTCTCTGTTTTATCTCCCAAAGGAATGATGTATTAATAGTTTCCTAAGGGGGCTGAGCCAGAGTCTAAGGTGGTGGCAGGTAGAGGGTGTGTGCCCTTGGGAAAAGTTCCAGGTGATTCTGATACAAAACCCTTCACCATCCTACCCCCTCTCCAAGTCACCCCCTCCACGTGGACCTTGTGCGTTGCCTCCGTCCCCTCCCAGGGTGGGATTCTGTGGATAAGCTATATCTTGGATTGGTCCATTGTTCAGATCTGTCAGAGAGGAGAACATTTTTTTTTTCAGGAGCTGTGTGCATGGTGAAAAATATGCAATTTTTAAGGACCTCTCATTGTAATTGGCAGGGTGGTTAATTATTAAAAAAAATAATGGTAGTATATAGAGATCAGAGCTGTCAGAGAGGTAGGAATGTGGTAGTCATATTAGTATGACAATTATCCCTTTAAAAGAGGTACTAAATTCACCGTAACTTATTTTTGTCACTGTGTCATACTGACATGACTCGCTTTTTGTCTACCTCTTACCCCCAAAAAGGAACGGCAGTGATGACAACATCCAGGAGCCAGTGTAGTCATGACTGTTGTGATGTGCTTGCAGGGGGAGGGGACAGCGGCAGTTCAGAAAACTAGATTAGCAGCTCCGGAATGTGAAAGCTTCTTTAAACAAACAAACAACTCCCCACCAAAACCCCATCATTTCTACAAGCCTGTAGATACATCTCCTGTATCTTTCCCGAAGTTGTACTGCTCAGCCACAGAAGCAGAGGCGTTGCCACTGGCATCACACGGTGCTTACTTGCCGTGCTCTTGGTTAAGCCATTGTCCCTGAGCTCCAAACACGTCCTCCTGTGCGCCCCTCTGCAATGCTGGGGCTGGCACCCTGCCAGCCCCCTCTGCCTTGCCAGCGGGCTTCCTGGGGAGCTGTGCCGGCAGGGGATGCTGGAAGGATGCTGTGAGGTTGCAGGACAGAAAGGGAAGGCACTTCCTGTTTACTTCCTGTCTGCTTGCATCGCACCAGCCGGCAGTTCCCCTTGTCAAAAGTTGGGTTGATGATGGGCAGGTGACGTGTCTTCGACAGTTAAATGTGAAGGAGGAGCCCTTCTAGGGCCGCTGGCAGAGGCTATCTCTCTCTTCTAAGAAAGAGACGACCCATCCTTTCCTTCTTCCGGAAGGCATGTCTGGATGTGACACCTGAACTGCTCTAGTGACCACCCTGTGACTGTGAGAGGAACCAGCTTGAGGCCAAAGCCCTCACTGAGGCCAGCGGAGCAGAGACTGGCAGGCTGGGTAATGGCCCCAGAGGTCCACGTCCGGGTCCTGGGAACCTATGTGACGTTACGCACCAGAGGGGACTTGGAGATGTCACTAAGGATACAGGCTTTGAGAGAAGGAGATGATTTTGGATGGTCTGGATGGGTCCAGTGTCATTACAAGTGTCCTTAAAAGTGGAAGAGGGAGGCGAGAGAGCCAGTGTCAGAGTGGCATGATGTGTAAAGGACTCGGCCAGCCATTGGTGGATTTGGAGATGGAAGGGGCCACGAGCTAGGGAGCGCAGGCAGCCCCTGAAGCTGGCAATGCAAGGAAATGGACTCTTCCCTGGATCCTCCAGAAAGGAATGCAGCCCTGCCAACACACTGCTTTTAACCCAGCAAGACCAGGTCAGACTTCTGACCCCCAGATCTATCTGATAATAAGTTTGTGTCATTTTCAGTCACTAAGTATGTGGTCATTTGTTACAGCAGAGGTAGGAAACTGATACAGAGTTGGAAGGAGCCCGGTGACTTAATGCCTCTGTTGAACCTCTCATCTGCTGACCCTGGAGCTCCTCTTGAATTTCTCATCACACAAGATAAGTTGTTGAATCCAGTTTGAGTTGAATTTCTGCTGCTTGCAGCCTAAGCTGTCCTAATCGACACATACATGTTTCGCAGAATACTGTATACAAGGTAGACGCCTAAATGAGCATTTGCTGTATTGTGGAAAAATGTTGGAGAAAACCCCCAGAATCCACATCTAAAGAAGCAGGGCTGTTTTCTGATTCATACTAAGTGTAATAACTTAGAACTCTCTTTTTTTTTTTTTAATAAAAGACACAAAAGATGTTTGGAAGGAGGGATAAATTATTTGAATACTGAGATGGCCTGGAACTTCAGCAGGTGCACTTTCAAATTGCCAGATTCATTTCCTATTGTGACCTCCAGGCATCCAAATTCTCTTTTCCGAAATAACATTTCAGCAGACTCGGTGAACATGCCAAGAAGTGATTATTTTTACAAATCCAGATGACTTCCTAATTGAGGATCGCTCCAGCAGAGGTAGAAATGAAGGGAAACATAGACTCTCTTTCCATCTCCGCAGATTGGGAACAGCCCCAGTCCTGGCTTTAACCAAATGCTGCTGACAGCTCTGAGAGTGGTTATCATCGGACAGCTGTTCGGTGGCCTCAGTGAACTCAGCTGGAGGCTCAGCCCAGTGTAAGATCAGAGAGGCCAAAGATCAAATGCTAGTTCGATTGGTTTCCAAGCCTTTTCCCTACCACTTCTGGGTTTCAAATCAGTGTGTGTAATTTCGGCTCCAAAGACCATCCTGAGACCCACAACCCTCTGCACTCGCTTCACCCCCCGCATGCTCAGTACGCACGCTCAGGCTCTCTGCCTCCTCTTCCTCCCTTCACCAGCGAGCTGTTTCCTAAAGTGGGTAAATCTCACGTCCACAGGAAAACGGCGTAGCACGGCGTCCAGCCCTGCGTGTCTAGCAGAGGCCTCCTGGAAAGGTTGCATATTTAATACACTTCACGTCCTTCGTCAGGACGGTCCTTCCAGGGTCTGGATCCTGTGTGAACCACTGCTGTGTTGTTAGGGTAGTGGGGAGTGTGTGTTGGAGGTAGGAAAGCAGACCCCCCAATCCCAAAAGGGGAATGGAGCTGTATACCACAGAGGGTTCTGGGGACAGTTTTTCATATGAGAACTGGTCAGAACCACAGTTAGACTTACTGGTTGCAGACTTTCCCTTACAGTTGCAAGCTGTCAAGTTTTCTGAATGACTTTAAGAAAGTCACAGATGAAAGGCTGTGTGTGTGCGCACGCTGCCCACTGTGTAACGGTGTTGTAACGAACGTTCCATCCGTCTGCAGAGCACGCGGACCGCGTTACTGCAGTGTCCGTGCTCTCGTCCATGTGGGATCCCCCTTTCCTTCCCTTCCCTTCCTCCTGCCATAGTCAAGATCGCCCTATTTTTTCTTCATCTGTTTTTAATTACTTAGTACATTGTAATCTTTTCTTTTGTGCTTCTTTTCCCACCGACAGGCCTAAATATTTCCTTGCTGTCCCCCTCTGGTGTCCCCCAAAGCCTTTGCTGTTATTTCTCTTCTTTTGTAAAAATGCGTCCCTGAATACAAGGCAGTTCCCGTATTTCCAAAGACAAGGCCCCCACGCCCCCCGCTGAATTTCTAGCCGACTTACAATATATATACTTTCAGGGCTGTAGTTGAAATAATTAGTTGTCCACTTATGATATTAAATTTATTATTTAAATATATCTATTTAAAATAACTTGGAAAAATATTTAGAAACATAGCCTTTCCACTTTCATTTTATGAAGTAGTCTTACTCAAACTCCTCTGTTGCGTCTATGATATCGATGTTTTTGTCCCCAAAAACCACATTAGAGCAGCGTCCCACAGCCGACCCATCCCTCATCTTCAGTTACAATTCACACTTTCCTGTTGGACCAGAGGGTCTTAACAATAAGTCCTTTCACGAGAGCAAGAGACTCGTAGCATGTTTTACTTCTTGATTCAGCAGACACGTATCCAACATCTAGTTGTGCTGTGTAAGTGCTGGGGACAAAGATATAGGGGAATTTGTTTTTCTGGCCTTCTTCCCCCAGCTGCCTCCAAGGAATTTACACTCTCGTGGCAAAGGTAATATTGGGAACAGAGACTGACAATGCTTTGTAAGAAAGATGAGTAATAGGAGTTGTAAAGTGCTGTTTGAAGGTTCTGCACGGTGCCTGCCTTCCTATCTGATTCAGATCTGAACATGCATATTTTTCCACGACCTCTGTGACCATTAAGAGCATTAATAGCAATAGTAACAATAATTTCTCCACAGAATAAACATGTCTTTTACCATAGCTGTGGCAGCTAAGCTGATCTAGAGTTATCTTTCTTGATACGCCCCGAGTTTTCCATGGAGTGGGTGAACCCTACACTGTGAAGCAGAAATCAGTGAGTTTCAGGGCTTAGGAAAGTAACCTTTTGGATCCCCACCCCAATTTCTAGCCACATTGGGCTCTGGAAATGACGTTCAGCCCACCCTACTGGGGTGCTTGGTGATCTGAGAGTTCCCAAGTGAATTTCAACCTTGAACTCATTGATGGCTGCATGGTACATGAGTCTATTACATTGGGAACACTTGTCAGGGAACTGGACCTCGCACAAGCACATCTATCAGGTGCTCACTTACCTCCAAGAGCCCTGGTTGTATGTTGTCATCATCTACAAGCCAGTGTCCTCTGAGAAGGCCATCTGCCCCGTGTGTCCGTTTCCTTGTTGGCACGCCATCGAGCTCAGCACCAGCCCCCAAAGCCGGGTGCTGTCCTGCCACCCTCTCCACCTTTCACAGCTACAGTGTGTTTCAAAGGACTAATTCCCTCTCCTAGAAAGCATTATATCTGAGGAACTAAGAACCAGTGCTTAGAAATAGAAGCTTTTTTTTTTTAATTGAAGTATGATCAGTTATAATGTGTCAACTTCTGGTGTACAGCACAGTGTCCCCAGTCATGCATATACACACGTATATTCGTTTTCATTTTCTTTTTCATTAAAGGTTATTACAAGATACTGAATATAGTTCCCTGTGCTGTACAGGAGAAATTTTTTAATCTATTTTTATATAGAGCAATTATCATTTGCAAATCTCAAACTCCTGAATTCATCCCTTCCCACCCCCTTCCCCCCGGGTAACCATTAAGATTGTTTACTATGTCTGCGAGTCTATTTCTGAGAAACATTTATATATATCTTCTAGTTGAGCAAAGACTTTTTTTTTTTTTTTTTCCCGTATTTGGTATCTAAATTCCATTCAGGATTGAAGAGAGTTTTTTTCCCCTCTTCTCCCACCTTTCTCCAGCATCAGTTTTCTTCCCCACAAGCACTCTTGTGTTTGAAGGAAGGGAAAATAGAGCTAATCGTTTCAGGTATTTCTAGGCAAGACAAAGGCTCTACCAAGAAGCTCTCAGGTACAGGAATGTCTAGGGTAAAAATGAATTAAGGTACTTAGAATAAAACATCAAAGAAGATACCAGATTCCGCCATAGTTGCCGCTGAGTAAGTAGGAGTTGAGCCACATACCAGCCCGGTCATGATGACGATGAAATCGGCATTGGGACATACATTATAGTCACTCATTATTACTGATCCCAGTAGAACAATTCATGTTATAACTTATGCTGAGAGATGGCAGGAAGCGCTTCTGTATTTTAAAGGTAAATCATCAGGTTAACTTAATTGGGTTAAGGGAAAAGCATACATCAGAACAGCTTGAATTAAACCAATTCACAAAAAGAAGCCAACTCTCAAACTCAGGTTTTCTAAGCCGTCAAACTTTTGTTCAGTTTCTCTAAGAATCCAGGGACTGTGTGTGTCTGTGTCTGTGAGTGTATGTGTGTATACATGTATTTAAATTATGCGTTGTTTCTTATGAAGTCATCAAAATTCAGTGATCATTTGGGGGAAAACCCAACACCTTGGATATTTTTTCTGTTCTTCCTTAAATACTCATTTATTGTTGAAAATGTAGAGATGGGCTTGTTTATAGAATTAGAGAAATAATCTGAATGTATGTATTGTGGGAACTAAATTACAACTCTTAGAATAGGATTCTAATTAGTGTAACTGAACATAAACTATATAATATTTTAAGTTCTACAAGCCGCTAGAGACCATGAACTCTAGCAGGGGCCAGATCTATGTCAGAGGCACCATTTTATTTAGAAAAATTATGAAAACCATTGTAACCAGCAGGAATTTGTGCTTAGTTTGGAAGATGACATCAAACACTGAAATGGTGCCGTGTGTAGGTTCTCAGACGGGGACTGTCTCTCTCCACAGAGAGCACACTTAGTGACAGAGTGCGCGATGAAAAGATGAAATGACATTGACTTGTGACCCTGTTTTTTCTCCACAAGGATATGAATTTAAGCAGAATTAGCTTGGACCACTCTTAGAGTCAAACTTTAAGAAGTTAATGGGATTACAGTGAGAATCAGGTCTGGGAAAAGTGAGTAATTCAGATGGTAAATGCTGGGAGAGATAGTGTAAACCAAGGGGAGAATTCTAGAATCTAACTCTTGCCAGAAGTTCTGAGGGACACAGGTTACCGTTGCTTTCGGACAGAGGGAGGAAGTGAGGAAGGCAGGCCGTCCACTCCGTTTCTGTGTCCCCAGTGCTGAGCGCCGGGCCTGGTCCACAGCCTCTGCCTCGCAAAAGTTTGTCGTGTTGTTGGAAGCGGGGAGAAGGTTCCTGCCCTAGAGGAAGGCCACTAGGAGGCCTTGCTTTAGGAGGTCGGTTGGATTCCTCTGTTGGCTGATAAGAGCAGGTGCGTGTGCAGGGTACTGAGAAGCCCACCAGGAGATGAAACTGCTTCGTGAGAAGTGCCGCTGAGTGAGCTTAAAAAACATGCTGATTTGGGGAGGAGGGTATAGCCCAGTGGGAGAGCACGTGCTTAGCATGCACGAGGTGCTGGGTTCAATCCCTAGTCCCTCCATTAAATAAACTTAATTACCCCCTCCCCCCAAAATAAATAAAAATTTAAAAAATTTTTAAAAAGCACCCATCCTTGGAGGCTTTCTAAAAGTACCCCCCCCCCCCAAAGAAAAGTATGAACACACACACAAAATGCTGATTTGAAGCTGTTTAATGGTTCTTACTTTGCCAGATCTTCATGCTGGTCTTTGCTGGAGTGGTAAAATGCATCCGATTAAAAAAAAAAAAAAGTCCATTTATCTGATGCTAGAATACAGTGTGTTTGTGAACATAGGTAAAAATCAGAGGAATGTCTCATGTTAAGTCATCATTGTCCTTTGTTACCTTTTGGTGTGTGTGTTTGGTTTATTGGGTTATAATTTACATAGGGTACATTTTGTCCTTTCAGGGGATCAGTTCTGTGAGTTTTGATAAACAAGTACCGTCACAACATGGAACGTGCCCATCACCCCAGAACGTTTGCTTATGCCCCTTTGTGATCAGCTCCTCCCTCCATCTGAGCCACTAGGCATCACTGATGTGTTTTCTGTCCTTACAGTGTTGCCCTTTCCAAACTGAAACGTAAATGGAGTGGTGCAGTACGTAGCTTCTATCTCTGGCTACTTTCACCGAGTATAAAGACGTTCAAGCTTCATCCATTCTGTTGCTTGTATCAGTAGTTTGTTCCATGGCATCCCATCGTATGGCTGCACCGCAGTTTGTTTCTTCCTTCACCAGTTGAAAGACATTGGGTTGTTGCCAATTTTTGGCAACTTGGAATCAAGCCGCCTAACATTTGCATTTAGGTTTTTGTGTGAATAAAATGTCTTTACTTCTCTTGGGTAAATACCTAGAAGTAAGTACCTTTACTTCTCTTGAGTAGGATTTCGGGTTTATATGGTCAGCATCTGTTTAAGTTTTCAAAGAAACTGACCAACTGTTTTCCCAAGCTGTGGAGGCACCGCATGTAACACGTGCATTCCTGTCCTCAGTGTATGAGAATTTCAGTTGCACGTCATTTTTGCCAGCACTTGGTATTAAATTTTAGCCATTTTTAATATCTCTTTCAAAGTTGATTTTGTTAATGCTTTTTATAATGTAGAGCACTTACCCTTCAAAAGCAAAATCTTTCTCCAAAGAGTGAGAATTTTGTATTCAGGTCATTTAAAAAAATAGAGTCATTTCTCATTGTTTATGGTGCTTATGGTCTACAGAGTCACCGTGACCACGGAATTTTGAGTGTGGAACTGTTGCTCCCAAGGGAAAATACCAGGTTAGGTTCCCAGGAGGCTCTGCTCACAACGTTTTTGTGTATTTTTCACTCTGCACATGTCCAGGGATGACCAGAAAAGAGCCCTGAATGTTATTTGTGGAGGTTACAAGTAAACTTGAGCAAGTGGGCAGATTCCCCTAGAAAGTACTTAAATTTAGTTCAGTTTAAATAATAATTTGTAGTAATTTGGTTCAGTCCCAAACATAATTAAATCTTAATTGAATAATTTAATAAATTGATGAGAAAATTGATTTGCCAGACCAGGACCATTCCGCATGAAGGTTGCTTTGAAAACACCTCAAGACCATCCTAGGATTTGACCCCCAGCACGAAGACATGCTATTAACTTAGGCAAGAAGATTTTGTGCCCCATTCAAACATACTGAGCACACACCTCATTCCTAAAAAGGAATGTAAAATGTTCAACTCTGAATTTGATCATAGTAACGGCTACAAGGTATGTGTTTAAATTCACAGAGACAGATTAATGCACTTACCAAACCCCCGTTGCCTAAAAGCAATTATAAGTTTTCTAGATTGACTGCCAATATGATATAGGCCCCAAAGAAACCACCCCTCTTTACTGAGACAGAACAATAAATTGGTTTTCCTGAATACAGTGGGTAAAGAATCCAAGTTCCTGACCTTGAATATTTCACTGGTAGTGTTCTGTGCAGTAGGGAACAGTCAGGGTGACATTTGCTGAAATGTTGGAGATTTATAACATAATAGCTTGAGCATATGTGCCAAAAAATAAAAATCTTAAATCCTATCAAATCAAGATTAATTACCTATTAAAATGCTAACAAATAGTTTAGTACAGGTGGTGTAATAGGCTGTCTCTCTTCATATATTGTTACAAAACAAACTATTTGGCGGTGACATGAAACATCATGTATCTTCTCTCTCACTCTCAGTGGGAAAACGGAAAAAAACTGCTAGTCGGTCATTCTCGGTGTGGATTTTGGCATTTCATTAGGAAGTGCTATCACAAACCTTTTCACCGAAAAGCATATGCAACTCTCTGGAAACGGCTCAATTTCCTGCCTTTGTACTGCTGCCAAAACGCTGTTGCTTCTCCCCATCACTAACTACTACATATTTATTCCTTTCTATCTTTGTGGAGAGTAAACGCGGACAGCACTCCCAGGAAAAGGAAAACAGTAGTTGCTTCCTCCCTCTCACTGGCTTTGCAGAAATTAATACCGTGGGCGAAATGTCTTCTTCATGTTCAGCTTTAGTTTAATGGCTTGAGCTGTGGACCAAGGGGTAGTAGCAGAAATGATACACTCACGTGATGGGGTTTGTTCATTGAGATGCTTTTTGAAATTTGCATGAAAATGGCTCGTGAAATTTTGTCAGTGAACCTTCTATTAGTAAGTAATGGCGTTGCTAGGACGGCTCCCGATGAATAGTCAGCAAATGTTTACTGAGGACATGCTGCATGCCAGGCATTCCCTGCGCTTCAGTGATGCTGTGGGGAGCAACCTCGACCCGACCCCCTTGTGCCAGTTGTCTCCGGTGAAAATGTCTCATTACTGGAAGACGATGGAACACAAGTGCAGGCAACAGCTATGGAAATAGTACCCAAAACATCATCGTGGCTTAAAAAGCAGTAGGTGGGAAGCACATTACAGGTTTGAAAAGGTGCAAAATATTGGAAACCACAGTAATTGAGACTTAAATAAAACCCATCAGCAGGCTTATCTATTTTTCCAATTTGTCACCTAGGTGCCAGTTTTCTTAAACAAGTAAATATGCCTTTCCTGCTCGCATGGTGTTGTAAAGCCCTTCCTGTGGGAGTTTCACTCCCCTCCTCATCCCGAAAGAATCCCAGCAACGTGCAGTGCTGTTCTGTTTCCGAGACCCTGGACTATCTCCCTCCGAAGGGTGTAACGAGCTGTACTTCATTTGTTTTTGCAAAACAAACTCTTCAGCAGTGACATGAAATATCATGTCTCTTCTTTCTCACTCACAGTGGGAAAAGGGAAAAAAAAGCACCCCTTGGTCATTTCTTTTTGTGGATTTTGGCATTTCGTTGGAAAGTGCCAATAGTTAGTCATTTTTTATGCTGCTCTGGAAAGCTGTAAGCAGCCTTCCAAGTCACAAAGCAAACTCAGTCCCTAATGGTTCTCGAAACCCAGGTCAGAAAGGTGGGAAACTTGTATTTTTCCAGGCAGGGAGTGCATGAAAAATACACTTGCAACCTGCTCAGCTGCCCCAAGTTCTCCTCTGTAGCCAGCTTCTCTGCTCAAAGGACTGCACATCAATCTGTCGCTGATGGTCAGCAGAGCAGCAAAGAGCCAATGTTTTTGTGAACCTACAGCAGAATGACTTGCTTCCCAGCTGGTGATCAATCTGTGTTGGACGGCAGCATGTTTGCCTCTACAAATGAGCTGGACCCCTCTGCCACGTATCTCTGCCAACTTTTGAAAGAAAGAGTCTGTTGCAATTCTTTTTGGGGGTAAAGACAAAAAGTCTGTCTCCCTTTACACAACCAGCTACTGAAAAAAATCCATGCAAATATCCACAGCCAGTATCCCAAGGAAATCGTTTTGAGAGGTCAGGAAGTTGTCCTAAAAGAAAAAGAATCCATGTATGTCTTTAAACACATACACACACCACACACTAAATATCTCTGTTTCTCTTTTGTAAAAATGAGGTGCCCGTGGTAATTGTAGCATCTCTGGACACTTCTCACTTCAATCTAGAAAAATCCTAGGCTTTAGGATATTGATTGATTTCTCCAAGCTCCACGTGAAGCCAACATTGAGATAATGCTGTGAAAATTGCTGCAGAACTTTTAATTGATTTTGATTATTATTGACGAAAGTGGACTGACCAGGTTTAGCCTGGAAGTAATGCCACCAAATCAGTGCTAATGGAAACGCACAGTGTGTTTTGGCAGTTGTGAACTTTTAAGAGACCTTTCTTAAAGTTCACCAGGGCAGAGAGGTGCCAGTGTAGCCCAGAAACCCACGGCACGGCAGAAGGACTTTGAGTTGGCAGAGGTGAAGAAGTAGCTAAGAGTGTGTGAAAAGTTATGTGAATGAGGACGAGAGTAAGGAGCCGTGATGGGGAGCAGAAGGGTAAGGAAGATTTCTGGGGTTGAGCTCGCTCTGGGGTTGATGCAGCGCTCTGGTGGATTTGGGGTAGGTGTGAGTGAATGAACGAAAATGGGGATGAGGAGGTATTTGTGGATGGGGACAGTGAAGTGGAAAACTTTAAAGAAAGCTGTATACCGTTGCAGGGGCATTTAGTAACACAAATTACTGTTCTTTGCTGTCTGTGACCACGTTAGCCCCCTGGATAAACAGGTTCTGTTGACATTTAGGACAGAAGTGTAAGGGGGCAATGGAATTTTTTGCGTCTTGGTCAGGGTAGGTGGGGCGCCTCATTTCTCCACAGAGCGTAGGGGTCTCCAGACCCATGGAAGAGCTTGTAGAAATAAAGTAGACGAGTTAGAAAGAAGGGAACTCTGGAAAGAGAGAGTGGAGATCACTTTGGCCTCAAATTGTGGCTCAGCTGGGCCATTCTTGAGCCATGGAAAGGCTTTCTGGTTTAGTAAGCCGTTATGTTAGATGCACTTCATGGTAGCTTCCAGCGTCATATTCAACATGAAACCGAAGCAGACTGCATAACTCTGCCAGAGTTCCGGTTCCTTTAGGGTAAAGACTGTGTGTGATCCATCTTTGTGCTCTTACGTACACATAGTTGGTACCCAGACCAGACAGCTGCTTTCAGTGGTTGATTTCACTGTTCATCCCCAAACACGAATATTCCCCACTCATAAGAATAGTGGTGTTGCCTTCTTGGGTTGGATATATGACCCTCCAGCCCCCAAGCCTGCCTGAGAAGGTGATGTGCACAGAGGACGTATTACAGCAGGGCATGATTATCTCCTTCAGGATTAACCGCTATGATTATTAGTATCTTCCCGAACATCTTAGCAACTCTCTGTAGCCCCCTTGGCTTTTTCATTAGTGGAATTATCTAACTAGTTACCAGTTTATAGCCAGAAAGTCTCCCAGTTTCACCAGCTTTTGAGTATAAATGAATTTACATTAACATGAATGCCCACTGAGGCCATATTAACATTAATGTCGAAATCTCACTGACTCCCCTCTTTAAATAGCTCGGTGAATCCCAAGGGAGTGTCTTATACGTCCTCGGGAATCTGAGCTGCTAATATGCCACCACTGCTGGTTGCCACTACCGCTTGGAGACAATGCCTCCCTCCCACCACCATGACCTCCTGTCCCCTCTGTTGCTCCAAGATGACCAGTTAAATTTGCATACAGGAAGGATGCCTTTGGGGTAGCATGGATGATGGGCAGCAGGGAGGTCAGGATCCAATGAAGGGAAACCTGTTAGGAGATGGCTTGATACAGTTTAATCATGAGATGATGTTGGGCTAGCCTGGAATGACCAGGGTGGGGAGAAGATACCGAGAGAAGCGGACGGATTTGAAAGGAGATAAAATCAGGAAGATTTCGCGATTAAGTGGCTTCTGGCTTGCGCAGCTGCATAGAAGCCAGTAGCACTTACTCTGGGCCAGGGCACACAGGGAGAGGGAGTTCCGCTGCGGCAGAGTGCGGAGACCTTGAGTCCCTTGAGTTATTCTCAAGTTAGGTTATGTTGGGAAGAGTTGGCTTCTTTTGAGTTTGGAGCTCAGGGGAGAACTCTGAACTTGAAATTTACATCTGGGGGTCACTGTACTCACGGTGATCGAAGTCATGGTCCTGAACATAGAGGAGAGCTGAGGGCCTAGAGCAGGGCTCCCTGCTCCCTCCTGGAAGAGGGGGGTGCGGAACAGCAGCCAGAGAGGTTTGAGGAAAAGCATGAGAACAAGGTCAAATGATGGTTTAATTAAATTTCTCATGTCTTTTCTCATTTTAATCTATTCTGTTGTACCCCTCTTAGCATATGCCTTCCATAGTCAGGGTTGTTAATTATTAGAACATATCTTTTTGCCTCCTGTTTGGCCTGAGGTGGAAATACTGAGCCCAGCTTGGGGGTGAGGGAAGCAAGTGGGAAGGGCGGAGGCACAGGAGTGGAATCCACCCCTGGGTGCTAGGACCGAGAGACAGCCAGTCACAGTGAAGCGGAAGAGGAGGGCAATGGCCTTGGGAGACTTGAGAGCACCTAGGATGTGGGACTCGTGGTTTTTGTTTTTGTTTTGTTTTTTTCATTTTTCAGTTTTATTAGGAGACTCATGTTTTAAGTATTGGGAAACTCCTGAAGATTTTTTAGAATGACAGTGACAGTGGGGGAAAAAGAGGGGGTTAGGGTGAAGGTTATTGTGGATTTAATTGGGCAGTGATATGAAAACACTGCAGATGCCAGTGTTCAGTTGGAGACTACTGCAGTGAGTTTGGGGTGAATCATTGACCAGGCTGGTGACGGTAAGAATGGAAAGAAGAGTATGTTTGAGAGAGAAAAAAAGACTTCACAAGCTCTGATGATGGGTCCAAAGGGAAGTCTAAGGGCAGCAGATGAATAAGAAATGACTCCCAGCCTCTGAGCCTGGTACAAATCTCCACATTTCAGAGCTAGAAAATAGCTTTAAAGTCATCTAATTTGGGGGGAGGGTATAGCTCAGTGGTAGAGGCGTGTGCTGAGCATGCACAAGGTCCTGGGTTCAATCCCCAGTACCTCCGTTTAAAAAATTTTTGAAGTTATCTTATTCAGTGTTTCCACATGCAGAATCTAATGGAGAAACTCAGGTTGGAAGCCATTAGATTGTGAAAGTAATTCTCAAGTCTCTTTCTGAGGTCCTTTCTTTCCTTTCCTAGTGAGATTTTCCAGAAATGGGCTAGTTTATGTCACTATCATACTCAGCCTCCAGATTTCCCTTATCCACCCTGACCAAGGTTCAGGAAAATCCCAGGCGCAGTGGATCTTAGTAACAGGATACCCTTTGCCATGTATCTTTTATATTTCATGGACACTTGGGGACATTTTGGTGAGAATTTTTAAAATGAGACTGTATGGCATGACGTTCCAGCTCCACACCTACCTCTCACCCCAGCAGGAAGGAATATAAGCAGTGCTTTCCTGATAAAAATTATGGAATTTACATGGAAGACAGTATAGTAGTGGTAGGAACCATCAGTTATTGTATTATGGCTGTTGAAGATAAAGTTCAGTTTTGCAAAATGATGAAAACGTTTATCATCCATCCAGCTGTGTTGTACACTGCTATGTTAAAATATTGGGTTAAGCATTGGTCTGCATTAAAAGAAATACTGTGTTAGAATCAAAAGAAATACTGTGTTAGAATCAAAAGAAATAACGTTCTTGGTCTACTCTATTGTTGAAAAGTCATTCGTTGTATTTGATTCAGTTACACATGCCATAGGAACGGAAATGTATTACCTAGAGTTGGGGACCAATCCCCAGTAGAACCGGCGAATCATGTCACGTGAAGCACCAGATTACAGAGAAGGACTCAGCAAACCAGGGCCCGCGGCCTGTTTTCATACAATACACAAGCTAAGAATGTAGGTTTTAATATTTTTTTCTTTTTTTAATTTAAGTATAGTTGATTTACAGTGTTGTGTTAGTTTCAGGTGTACAGCACAGTGATTCAGTTATACGTATATACTTTTTTAGATTCTTTTCCATTATAAGTTATTATAAGATACTGAATATAGTTCCCTGTGCTATATAGTAGGTCTTTGTTGTTTATTATTTTGTATACAATGGTGTGTATCTGTTAATCCCAAACTCCTAATTTATCCTTCTCCTCTCTCCCCTTTGGTTACCATAGTTTGTCTTCTATGTCTGTGAGTCTGTTTCTGGTTTTTAAATAAGTTCATTTGTATCTTTTTTCTTTTTAGATTCCACATGTAAGTGAATATATATATGTTTGTCTTTGTCTGACTTTACTTAATATGAAAATCTCTAGGTCCTCCCATGTTGCAAACGGTATTATTTCATTCTTTTTTATGGTATATATATACCATGGACTACTACTGTACTATATATATGTATGTATATATGCGTGTATTTTTATACACACACACACACACACCCCCCACATCTTTATCCAGTCATCTGTCCATGGACATTTAGTACCTTTTCTTTTGTAAATGGAGGTACTCCGGGTTGAACCCAGGACCTCCTGCATGCTAAGCGCTCTCTCTACCACTGAGCTATTACCCTCCCCTCTGATGGACATTTAGGTTGCTTCCATGTCTTGGCTACTGTAAATAGTGCTGCTACGAGCATTGGGGTGCATGTATCTTTTTGAATTAGAGTTTTCTCCGGGTATACGCCCAGGAGTGGGATTGGTGGATCATAGGTTTTTATATTTTTAAATGGTTGTAAAGACCCCAAAGCAGAGTACTGTTTCGTGACATGTGAAAATTATGTGAAATTCAAACTTCGGTGTCTATCAAGTTTTCTTATTTTTAATACAGCCTTTCTTGTTTGATTACATACTATCTATGGTTGCTTTTGCGCTGAAACAGCAGAGTTGAGTAGTTATGACAGAGACATATGGCCTGCAGAACCTAAAATATTTACCATCTGGCCCATTGCAGAAAATGTTTACCAAACCCTGAGCTAAGGCAGTGTTTCCCAAACCTTAATGTGCATATGAGTTACCTGGGACTCTTGTTAAAATTCAGATTCTGAGTCAGGAGGTCCAGGGTGGGACCTGAGAGTCTGCGTCTCTGACAAGCTTCCAAACGATGCCAATACTACTGGTCTTTGGATCACATTTTGATTTGCAAGGGCCTGGGTATTCAAGCCAAAAAAAAAAAAAAAAAAAAAAGTGTGTTGTAAAGGAGAGATGATTAACTTTTAAAGTAGAAATAGACCTGTTTCATTTTACTTCAGAAGCCAGAACTGGGACCTGTGGGTACCAGCTTTGGTGGTTGCCTTAGGAAGCACTTTCTACCGATTAAAGGTAACCGCAGAGCCACTGCAGTGGTGGCAGAGGAAGCTGGGAGCGTTTGAGAGAAGATTCCTAGGCTGGACGTTCCCCAAGTGGAGAGCGGTGACTGAAGGCTCTGCCAGATTCGTTTCTCTGATGGACGGTGAAAAGGCGAGGAGAGAATAGCGAGCCGGGAAGACAGACCTGGTCACTCCTGGCCGCGGCCGAGGCACACAGGAGTGGCCGGAATTGGATTCATCTCTTGTAAAGGGCACAGCGGCTAATTTACCTGTGCAACGGGAGTAACACATGATCGAGGCCTAGCAGTCAGTACACGCATGAAGAGTAAAGGCTTAGCTGCGATTTTTGTGTCTCAGTTTGTACATGGTGTTACCGGAGTCCGCCCTCGTGTGCCCTGCAAAGGCCACAGTTGTCAGAATGACACTTTCACTCATTCACTTACGAAGCAGTTAAAAGGCAATCCCTGCCCTTCTTACTCTGCGCTTGGGTCTGTTTCTCCCCACAGCCCTTCCCTGAAGTCTTTCATGCCTTATGAATGAATCCCTGCCTGTCACTGGATCTCGCAGCTGCAAGTCATTTGAGGCCCTGATGAGTGAATCCTCTTGTTAAAAGGCTCCTCTAAGAAGTACTTTAAAAACACACACACACCCCCACAAAAAAACCAGGATAGAAACTAGCCATTTTGAGCAAGCCGATAAATATTGGAGACTAGCAGTTTCAGACCGATGAGTGAGTCATGGAGTATTTAAGCAGCCTGGTATCTAGCTATTGATGAATACCCTCAAACCCATAAAACTCACGAAGTTAATAGCAGAACTCTGCACAAAACCCAGTGCGCGGCCATAGCCGTGGTCTCAGTGTAGCGCTCAGCTTCGAACGCTTTTCATTTCAGCTTGTCACGGGCCTTTAAAGACATGATTTATGCTTCCTAATACCCCAGGGAGGTTAAGTGTTTTCATATTTATTGCATGGAAGAGGGTTCTGTGCTTGCTTGCCTGTCCTGAAATCAGTTTGGCTGGAAAAGGACACAAGAATTCTGACCTCAGCCCTGTATTCAAACCAGGAGTCAGCACTTGAAAAATGGGAATCAATATCTTGCCCAGAGAGCGCGTTTCATCCTGCAAACCTGGGGGAGGAACAGATGGTGGGAGGCCACATGCACACAATGCTGCTTTTTCTTTCACAAATCCGCCTGTATCCCCCCATCCCAGAGCTCGGCTGCGGTGATACAGGCCAAACATCTTTCAGCTCTCAGACTTCTCAGACAGTTCTTCATCACCCCCATGTTGGGTTCATCGCCACCACGATTGTGATCCTGATTATTAAAACCTGTGTAGCACAAAGAGTCTAGATTCTGTCCCAAGCACGTTGGTCATCTTCTTCTCAACAGATTGTGTGTGTGTGTGTTGATATTTTTCAAAATCATAATCACTTCAGTTGCCCATCCCCTGTTCCTGTTACCCATGGAAATCAGTCTCTTGCCACCTTTACAACTAAACAGACATGCTGGCGTACATTTCCTGTTCCACGTGCCCACTTCTTGTTCACCTTCCTTGCAGTCCTTGGGTTTATTATGGTTACCTCTTTTTTGGCAGGTAAGAGGTGGGGTATGTTTTTAAGAAACACATGTGGGGACCCGTGCATGTTGTTGCACTCAGTTAACTGGATGGGTTTTTTCCCTTTTGGCTCCAGCTTGCTCCCAGGACCAGTGGGGCTCAGTTCCCACGGTTAATTCCTGATGGGTTCCTTTGCTGCAGAATCTCTGTTTTTCTTCCGTCCTACTTACCACTCCCTCATAAATCTTTCACAGATAAAATTTTTGTCGCATGGCTTCAGGACTCAAAAAATTTTCATTGTTTTCTTACTGTCTAACAGATGACACTAAAATTTCTTCGGTCAATATCTAAGGCCCTTTTGAATCCAACCCTGATTTTCTTCTACTCTGTGTAAGTTTCTTCCATTTCAATTCTACATGTGTCTGGTACGTACCTATTACTTTTCCAGGTGCTCTTTAGGCAGTGGGTACAAAGCATTGTTTTTAATCTACTCGGGGAGTCGGTATGCTTTCATAAGGCCAATAAATAATGATAAAAGGCAGTATGTAATTTATGAGTGCAAACTGGCTCCTACAGGTAAGCCTCACTTAAATCCGGGGCTCTTTAGGGGCCTGTCTTTGGTTTTCTCTTACTCTGCACGCTCTTAGCAAGGTCCTCCCCTATTCCGATCAGCTTGTCCATATCCTGATCCATCCTGTGGCTTCAGCCTTGTCTGGGTGCTGAGCATGGTTCGGTCGTGTTTCTCCACAATCCCAGATCCATATTTCTAACCTGACCCAGCAGCTTCACCGAGAGAGGTGCCTCCGATGCAGTGTGTCTGAAATTCAATTCATTTTCTTCCCCACAGACCTGTTCCAACGCCTTACTGTCTTTCTCCGCTGTTGGTGTCACCATTCAGCTTACCTTCAGGGTAGGACATCTGCAGCCTGTCACTAAATTCAGTTGATCGCACCTCTGAAACTGTCACTCATGTCTCTTTTCCGCACCTCTCCTGCTGTTTGTCTAAGGCCCCTCCTCTCCCTTAGAGAACGACTCCTGGAGCCCAGCAGCTTTTCCCACCCCGACTTTTTTTTTTGTATATATATATGTATTTTTATTGAGGTATAGTCAGTCTACAATGTTTTGTCAATTTCTGCTGTGCAGCATAATGCTTCAGTCATACATGAACATACATATATTCATTTTCATATTCTTTTTCACCATAAGTTACTACAAGGTATTGAATATAGTTCCCTGTGCTGTACAGTATGAACTTGTTTATCTATTTTATATATAGTAGTTAGTATCTGCAAATCTCAAACTCCCAATTTATCCCTCCCCACCCCCTCCCCAACCCATAAGTTTGTTTTCTATGTCTGAGTCTATTTCTGTTTTGTAAATAAGTTCATTTGTCTTTTTTTTTCAGATTCCACATATAAGTGATATCATATGGTATTTTTCTTTCTCTTTCTGGCTTACTTAGAGTGACGATCTCCAGGTCCATCCATGTTGCTGCAAATGGCATTATTTTATTTTTTATGGCTGAGTAGTATTCCACTGTATAAATATACCTCAACTTCCCCCGACTCTTTCAGGGCTCCTGTCTGCCTTCCCCTTGCTGACAGAATTAGCTTCTTCAGAACAAATCCTCCCCTGTTATTTTCGTGCTGAAAGTCTCAAGCGGCGCCTCAGCACATTTAGGATAAAATAGTGACTTGAAGAGGCAGGGGTACTAAAGCCAACCCCAGGCCTGGGCAGCCTCCGGTGTGGGGATTCACACTGACTACCGCCATCCATTTTGCACCTCTGCTTCCTGACACACTGTTCTCTCCACGTGTGATGCTCTTCCTGCCTCTCTTACCCAAAGGACACGGTTGTAGTTCAGATGTCATCTTCTCCATAAACTCTTCCCCGTTGGCAGCCTTCTCTGGGCCCCACGATTTTTCCTGCCGCGGTGGAAGCACTGACTGTCTTAGGTTTACTCGTCATTTTAATATCTGCACCCCTGGAAGTACTTTGTGTGACCCTTTGGAGAAGGGGCTGTACAGGATTTGTCTTTTCATCTCCAGTAGGGCCAGTAGATTGTTTTTGGTTGCGTGAATGGATGAACGTGTCGTTCGCGACGTTGTGGGAAGGGTTTTGTGATGGCAGACCTTTAATTCCATGTAAAACCACTTACTGAGCCCCTGTTCAGTGCACATGCTCAACATACAGTCATAAGGCAGGAATAATGTCCCAAAATTATTTCCATTTTTTTTGCAAAGCTAGAACCTAAGACTCCAGTTAAGTGGTTTGGTTAAGACTATGTTGCTAATGAGCAAAGGAGTCAGAATTTGAACCCAGATTGGTCTGGGGTCCGAGCTTACACCTTGTCTTCCAACATGAAGATGCTGGTGTCAAAGAGTAAATCTTAGGAGCGCGTTTCGAGGCCCTCCGTGAAGATAGTGACTCGGCAGATATAAATCCCTTGGGAGCTCTCGAAGCACGCCTGTGGTTTTGCAGAGGACTCGAGCTATTTTTACAACTGGTCTCCCTGTCTGTATCTTTGCGGCCCAGATATTGTTTGAGTCACAAAGGAAAATTGTTGATCCAGAGTGAACCAGTTCAACTTTTCTCCTCCTCAGTCTCAAGAGTATTCCATGGAGGAAAATGTTTTAAACCGCACCTGAGCTATAAACAATTTATCCTGAAGGTAACGGTGTTAGTATTGCAGTATGTAAACCTTCAGCTAATAAAAATCAAAGTGGCCTAATTTGGAAAGTACACAGAAGGTTAGAGGGAAAAGCTTGTAAATGTTTTCAAAGAGTCTCTATTTAATTCTATCACCAGCTAGCAAAATAAATAGTCCAGCTGCTAGCTCTGAAACAGACACGTGTTGGAAATGAAATGTTAATCGTTTAAATGCATTGGTCATTAGGAATCAAAAGGGACATGAGGTACACTTGCTGGTTTATGAGAAACAAGGTGAAAGTTCCCAAAACACATTTGTGGTAACTAGGTTTAAAATTGCTTCCTCATCTTGTATTTCAGTGGCTAATACTTAGTCTGGTGCGTGTGTGACGGGGGGGGGGGGGCGGCATTTGTCACCCTACTTAGATGCAGAGGTTTGGAAATAAATGGAGAGTGGAAATCAGGAGATGTTAAATTCCACTTTTCCATGTGTCCACACCGTTTGCCGTAGATTACAAGCTTCATGCCAGACTCTTCTGAGGAACAGGAGGTTACTGTCAATAATGTGCTAAGATTGACCCGAAATGTTTAGCCAGCACATCTGCTTGTAAGCGCTGGCCTGGTGTGAGGAGGTTATACTGGAATTAATTCACTCCGTTTTGGTACTCTGAAAGGTTTTCTCCACATCTTGTTTTACCGTAGTGAAACTTATAAAAATCAATTGGAATTTCTTTATTTTTCCTTGAAACTTAAAAAAGGATTGGCAGAAAAAAAGAATCTGCCAAGCAGTGTGTTCTCAAGACAAGCATTTGAATTAGAATTTCATGTCTTCACGTCTTTGTTTTTACCTTCAGATAAGGGTGGAGCTGTATGTCTTCCACCCTGAAAACGTTTGATTTTCTTGTTGAAAACCCAGTAGACTGAGTGGAGGGGAGCAGACAGTGTACCGAGGTGCTCACAGCCGGCAAAACATTTTGTGAAACTGGATGTTATCCTAGGAACTTTCCGACGTCAGAAAAAGGAAAGAAAGGGAGGTTTCTGGGAAATTTCTGCAAGCACAGCACAGCCCTCCAGGTCCTGACACCATGTTAATGCCGGGATGTTTGGCGTCAGTTCATCCTGAGCAAGGCGACCCTGCCTTAGTACTTTTCTCAGTCAGATTGAGAGGGGGCCTGCCTTCCAGCAGCAGGTGGCTAGAGTTTCTGTTGGAGGTGGTAGAAAGGTTTTGGAAACAGATAGTGGTGAGGGTTGTGCCACATTGTGAATGTAATTAATGCCACTGAATTCTACACTTAACAGTGGTTAAAATGGCAAGTTTTACATGACATGTATTTTACCACAGTTTAAAAAAATTTAATAATATTCCAAAATCCATTGAATTGTACGCATTAAATAGGTGAATTTACGGTATATAAATTATATCCCGGTAAGGCTATTTAAAACAGAAACAGAAACAAAACCTGAGTGTAGGGAGTTGGATGTACTGTTAACTGAATGTTCTAGATAGTTAAGGACTAGTACTTTTGTGCTGAAACTTCTCAGGTAAAAGGCACTCTTTTGTGGGATATAAGAATATGAACTTGAAAAGCATGTTCTGGGGCTTCCTTGGGTTGTGCCTCCTTAGAAATATGACACTTTACTGTCAACACAGCATCTGAATAGAACTGCGTTGTCCAGTACAGTGGCCACTGGCCACATGTGGCTACCGAGCACTTGAAACGTGGCTCGTTTGAATTGAGATGTGCTGTATGTGCAAAATAACACCGAATTTTGAAGATTTGGTACAAAGAAAAGAATGCACACTGTCCTGTGAATAACTTTTATTTTGATTACATGTTGAAATGACAATATTTTTGATGTATTAGGCTATATAAAATATACTGTTAAATCTATTTCTTTTTACTTTTTTAATGTGGCTACTAACAATTTTTGAATTGCCCATGCGGCTCATACTACATTTCGATGAGACTGGTCTAGAATTCAGACCCAACCACCCAGGATTCACATGCTTTGAGGTGAAGAGTCACTTCTGATGGCTATGTAGGATTTCCAAAGAATTCCCTGAACTGGCATGGATGTCGAGGGAGTTTATCTCCCAAAGGATGCCTGCCTCTTTGTCTCCAATTCAAAGGTTCTGAAGTGGCAGACAGTAGGAAAGATCCTTCTCCAACCAGGAGGAGAGCTCTGGGGAGTCAAAGAGTCCCTGGTACGGAGCCCGTCGATCTGCCCCTAATGTGCTTCCGTAACACACGTTCACTCAGTTGAAGAGTACGTCGCCCACAGACCCATGGAGGATGGGTGGGGTCGGAGGTGGCTTTCCTCTGGCCCGAGGAGCAGGAGTAGAGTCAGCCTGGGGCGAGAAGAGGGCAGGCTCTCACAGGCGGCATGCGCCTCGCAACTCAATTTCAAGAAAATGAGAAGTGAGCCCCTGCACCCAGGGCCCCTCACTAGGGAAGGCACCTTGGGCCTTGGAGGACCCAGGGCTCCTGGGGGGATGCTCCCTCCGCGCCCATCTTACCGGCGGCCCTCTGGCTCCAACCTGCGCTGTGTCTGCGAGCCCGCCTTGCCCTGCCTCCTCCTGTGCGTGTTTCGCATCCCCTGAGACAGCCACGCCTGAGTGGCTCGCCTGGCTGTCTGAGTCACCTCCCCGGGTATTAATTATTCTCGTGGTTAGTGCTCTGGTTACAAAGTTACGTAGGTTTCAGGGGGTCAGCTCCAGTGCTGTTTTCCACCATTATTTTTGGAGTGTAATTTAGTAGGATGTGAGGTGTTTCAGGGATGCATGTATCACATGATAACAGAAACACCCACGTGAACCCTGTCCTGTCTCTTCGGTAGACGAGTCTCAGGATACCAAGGTGACCGCCGCCGCCACACCGGGCAGGTGTGTTCCTGGCGTTTCACAGCAGACACAGGTTGACACCGTGGTGTATGGCAATCAGGTATGGCCGGATGAGAACCGTCACTCTTAAGATGTGGTGCATGATGTGCATCTGTGGGCCGCCTGAGAACCAGTCTGCCAAACATAACAGCATTATTTCTATGGGGAAGTGTATTCCAGCATCCTTGAGTTCTAAGCAACCAACTCACTAATACACTTTTGGAACCCATGCCCTTTGCAAACTGGCAAGTGGCTGTAAGCCTCTAAAAAACAACTCTCACCTCCACCACCACTTCCTAAGGAGAAAATAGGAAATGTGAACTTTGGCAAGCTGACAGGAGTTGTGAAAATCATAGAAAATAGAAGGTAATTAGCGATGAAATAGGAATTTCATTACTACCTTTCCACCTCTTAACTAATAAATACACAGAGACAGAACTTGACAGTGAATTCTTTTGTTTTCTCAGGTCAGAACCTTTGAAAATCTCTGGAGAATAGATTTTCCACTCTCATTCTTTATTAACGTAGGAGAAATCCTTCAGAATGTCAAAATCCAGGATTTGGGATACTCGGACACTTTATCGACCTAAACGACAACTTGTCTGGGTTCTGCTTAGTAGGGTGCAGTTTAGCGGTTAGTGGATCCTACCTGAGAGGAATGGAAACAAATATCACGGGATAGAGGTGTGACCCTGAAGCCATGTTTCAGCTGTATGTGCATACGTGTGCGCGCATGTGTGTGTGAGAGAGAGCGGGGCAGAGACTGAGGCTGTCTCGTCTGCAGAGATGCAGTCCTTGGGGGCCTCAGGGCTGACCTCCATCACCCAGTGAACGCTGGGCCTGTGAGATGACGACGTTCACACTGTCTCAGAGAGTCCTCTGTGCTTGGTAGAGCTCATGAAGCTGCACCATTTACCTGTCACTGAACCAGAAGGAAAAATGAAACCCTGCACTGCAGTTATTTTGCAAGTGTTACCGAAGGTAACATCTTAATAAATTAAAACTTTGATCGTAATGGATTATAATGACAGTTAAAAAAAAAAAGGGTTACTTTTCACCATGAGAACCGTCAGGGGGTGATGTTTGAAGTCCATGCGGTGCTTAATAGCTGGTAGCTAGTACCACTATTAAGTGTGGTTATTAAGTGTAGAGCACCCCCCCCCCCAGCACCAATTTCAGGCACACATCTTTGTTTTAATGACGGGAATCATGCCATTTATCATACAGATATTAATAGTGCACATAATTTAAAAGTACTGTGGGTATATGAAATATGGTTAATGAGGCTATTGAAAAGAAAGAACCTGGACCGGGGAGTGTGTGATAAATTAAGTTTTCGAGGTTTCGTAAAGGGTTGAATGATGACTCCCTAAAAGATACTTTCTCTCTGCCCAGCTGTGGATGACACAGTGTAGTGTTTCAGACAAAAAGCCAGCTGATTAGAAAGAACATATTGACAAGAGGCCAGATTTGCTCATTACTTATACACAGGATTTGAAAAATAGACTTTCTCCCAGTCTATTTTTCATGGTTCCGTAGTCAGAGACGGCGGCCTGTGTCCCGCCCCGTGGAGATCCTGATCGTTCATCAGTTTCAACCGCAGATGCCGCCTCATTCATGAATCTTTTTCTGTTCTTTCCCAGCCCGACGTGCTCGCTACATCCTCCACACTCCACAGCCCTGTGCACCTCTCTTGTGTCCTGGAACATCCTTTATGTTGGCTTATTTATAGTTATTTCTGAATTTGTTTTTTTCTTGACTGAATTTCCAACTCCGCCAGGGAAGAAGACGGTCGTATCTTACCCTCCTTGGAAGAGATACGAAGTACCTTGTACGTAGGCAGCGTCAAGAAAGATGTTTTGTTTGGGGGGTTGGCTCTTCAGTCAGTTTTACTTGTAACTTTGAAGAAGGTACACCGCAGATTCCCCAGTGACCTGCCCGGATGCTCCTGTGAGCAAGCAGATACTGTCATGAGGGCTCGGTCCACAGTAGGGCAGGCTTGACCCAGAGGGAGGAGGAGTCAGGGTCCAGAAAGCAGAGTTTCATGGTGGGAGAAGAAGGGATCAAGGGGAGAAGGGAGCTCCTATGTAGGCTGGGGGAAGAGAACCAGCCATTCTCCTCGAGGCAGGTCTAACAGGAGGCCCCGGGCACACAGAGATCCCAGGGGCTGGGGAGTGTGTTGTGGGTCCATCTGGGCATCTCTAGTGGGTTGATAGTTGGCAGGGGGCTTCAGCAACAAGCTCTGGGGACCTGACCAAAGGGAGCAGACTGGTTGCGACACCAAGCCAAGCCCCCATCTTACCGGGACCCAGAGCAAAGCAGAAGCTTAAATCCCAGGGAACAGGGATCAGGCAGGCTCCTAACACTGGGGCACGAACAGCAAGGGCTTGGCGGGTGGAAAGGTGCCCTGCTGCTGAGTGCTGCTAATTGTCCCCTTGTCCAGGCTCAGGACTGGTACTCAGCTGGCTTCAAAACTTAGAGGACTACCTAGCCCGGGAGCCCGGGGGGTTGCTGCGGTTGAGGGATGAGGAAAAATACAGTCCTGGAGCAGTTCTTTCACAGGCTGTGGTAGGTGGCAGTCTTAGTTGATCAACACATCTGGAAAATGTTTAGGGACCATCAGCATACACAGATGAACCCTGCCAACCCACCTGTCGTGGCTGCCTCATATGCTGAAGCCCCAGTCACCACTGTACCGTGCTCTGTGGAGGTGGAAGATTTGCAGCGACCTGTGTCTGACACGTACCGTATGCTTTTCGGTAATAATCAGTGGAAAACTAGGATCAAATCCAGTCCATGACTGACATGGATGGCATCTGAAAAGATCATCTGGTGCAGTGTTCAGCTTTCTGGCTGATAGAAACCCAACCTGTGGTCGGAAGGTCTCTTTTTTTTCTTTGTAGGGTCACTGACCTGCGAGGGAATGTTAAAAAAGTGAAATCTCATTGAAAAATAAAATAGACTTTCTCCCAGTCTATTTTTCATGGTTCTGTAGTCAGAACTCATCGGTTTTAAGACAGCATTTTTGTTTGTTTTTATTGAAGTATAGTCGATTTACAATGCTTTAATTTCTGGTATATAGAATGGTGATTCATTTTTACATACATAGTGTTTTGTTTTGATTTTTAAAGTTTTTCCTCTTTAAAAGCATAATATTTATTTGATTGCTTTTTCTTTTTAAAATTTTTAAAAGTTTTTTGAGGGGGGTAATTAGGGTTTTTAAAAATTTATTTGTCTTTTTAGTGGAGGTACTGGGGATTGAACCCAGGACCTCATGCCTGCGAGGCATGCATTCTACCACTAAGCTGTACCCTCCCCCTGATTGCTTTTTCATTATCATAGGTAAATACAGAGATTTATAAAGAATAAAAATAATTTCTTCATTTAGTTAACATCTTTTGACAGTGATAATAAATGCCTATAAAAGGCTAGAAACTTCAGACAGTACAGGAAGGTACAATATTTAATTAAGTGAAAGTTTTTTGTGATTCTCAGGGAAGTTTTAGGCAGATATGTGTGTATGTACTTATTTATGGGTTATTCTTTAGGAAAAAGGGAGTATGTACTACACGTATTATAATCCTTTGCCTTTTTAACCTAATCAGACCTGGAGATCTTCTGTATCAGCATTTACCTGATTCTTCTGTGAGGAGGTGCATAGTATTATACAGTATGGATTTACTGTAATTACACCAGTCCTCTAATGATAGACATTTTGTTTCTAGCATTTTTCTGTTCTAAACAGTGCTGCAGTGAGCATTAACAAGCTGATTGTCAAAACCACTGCTTCAGAAATTCAGGGCATGTCTAATCCAGGGGTTGGCAAATTTTTTCAGCAAAGAGCCAAATAATAAATATTTTCAACTTTATGTCAGGCCATGCAGTCTCTGTTGCAACTCCTCACCTCTGCAGTCATACTGCAAAAGCAGTCCTAGTTGGATAAACAGATTGTGGTATGTATGTTGGAATATTACTTTGCCCTGAAAAAGAGTAAAGTACTGATACATGCTATCACATGACTGAACCTCAAAAACGTTATGTCAAGTGAAAGAAGCCAGACACAATGGTCACATATTGTATGATTCCCTTTATATGAAATGCCTAGAATAGGCAAATATATGTAGAGCCAGGACTCAGATTGATGGTTGCCAGGGGCTGGGGAAGGGGGCTCAGTTGTAAGCAGGGTTTCCTTTTGGGGTAATGGAAGTGCTTTGGCACTAGGAGGGGGTGGTTGCTCAATTGTGAATGTACTAAATACACTGAGTTGTTCACTTGAAAATGATTAATTTTCTGTTATGTGACTTTCACCTCAATTTAAAAAAAAAGTTCACACATCTGGGGGAAAAAAATGTCAGCATATTCAGTATGTGAGTGAGTGAGCATGGCTGTACTCTAGTCCATTATATTGTAAACTATATAGTAAGAGCAGGTGGACCAGATTTGCCACCCCTGATGTAATCTGAAAAATAATTTCAATAGTAACATGAAGGTTGGATTAGGTCGGGATTAGGTAGGTTGTAGGGGTTTGGGTAGGTGTGAGGACGTGAGATGGAGAAGCTAGTAAGGAGGCTTTACCGTGGTCCAACAGTGTTTCTTCACTTTGGGGGAGGTCAGAGACTCTGAGGGGCTAGTGACCCTATAGACCCTTCATCCCCCCAAATTTATGTGCACACACATATGTTTTGCCTATAAAAATACCTGTTCAGAGATGAGTGGATAAAGAAGATGTGTATGTACACACAATGGAATACTACTCAGCCATAAAAAGGAATGAAATAATGTCATTGGCAGCAACATGGATGGACCTAGAGATTATCATACTAAATGAATTAAGTCAGTCTGAGAAAGACAAATGTCATGTGATACCATTTATATGTGGAATCCCAAAAAATGACACAAATGAACTTATTCACAAAATAGGAGCAGACTCACAGACATAGAAAATAAACTTAAGGTTATGAGGGTGGGCTGAGGGGAGGGAAGGATAAATTGAGAGTTTGGGATTGGCAGATACAAATTACTATGTACAGAATAGATAAACAACAAGGTCCTTCTGTATAGCACAGGGAACTATATTCAATGGCTTGTAGTAACCTGTAATGAAAAAGAGTGTGTGTGTGTGTGTGTATAACTGGATCACTATGCTGCACACCAGAAACTAACACAACATTGTAAGTCAACTAGACTTCAGTTGCTAAAAGATGGGGAAGGCATGCCTGTTCGCAATCCCATGCCCTGGTTGGAGAGGACGAAGAGCTCAGACTCTCAGAGAGTGGCAATGAGGATGCGGGAGGTCCAGGGTTCTGAGAAGGTCAGGTTCTGTAGAAGAGTCAGTAGGATGAAGACTGGGAAGAAGCCACTGGGATTCTCAGCTCCTTGGTTTATCTCAGCGTCCCTGGAGTAACGGGACTGCAAGCCTGGTTGTGATGGGGTGAGAGGAAGTGAAGATTCCGGTGAGTGAAGGTGGGCAGCAGCCCTGTAGACCAACTTCTCAAGAGAGTTGGCATTAAAGGAAGGAAAGAAGCTTCAAAAGCGTGAGTCTGAGGACTAACCTTTCATACAAAGTGAAAGATGGGAGCATGTCTGCCGGCTGAGGAGGGAGCCGTCTTCATCTCGAAGGTGCAGGAGAGTAAGCTATGGGTGGAGCAGCGTCCAAAGAAGGGGGATATATTGGGGTCAGCAGACAGGGGGCAGACCCTCCTTAGAGGAGAGAGGACGTGTGGGCACGTATAGGTAAGCTCAGCCGTAGAGGTGGGAGCGCTCAGCAGAGCGTTTTCCTGAAGGACATCTCTCTTCTCTGAAATCACTGCCAAGAGCACCTGCTGAGGGTCAGAAAGGAGGTGGACATGGGTTCAGGGGCTTAAGAGAACTGCAGAAGTCTGGGGCAGCCGCTGCGGGCAGGGGTTGCTGAGAGGACAGTTGATGGGTTCCCAGGACTCAGTCAGCCAACAGATGGCTGCACGTGTGCCGCGGGGTTACCCATCCGAGAACACTCAATGCCTGTTCTTAGATGCTTTTCTAACTTCTCGTCAAGAAGGTTGTGAGAGAGAACATGAAAATTGTTACTAATTCCTCATCCACGCACCCCAACAGTCTTATTCCAGCCGGGGGTTCGGCGGGTTGGTTCATACTGGTTTAATTTCCCTACACAGGACCACGAGGGGTTAGTCAGTGGACAGCAGGGCAGCCTTCACGCAACTGTGGAGAAGTTAATCTGCTCTCAAACAAAAGATGATTCCTAATCCACACACAGGTCATTCCTGTCCGTCTGGAGTCTTTGTGAATCCTGCGAGGTTTAGCAGCTAGAGTGGACGTGTGTTCCTCTTACCTCTCTCCCTCCCCCAGTTTTGTTTTTGTTTTAGCAAAAACCAGGTTCTGTAAGAGTGACAGAGAGGTCTGCGAGCTCAGAAAACGCAGTCTTCCCAGTGGGGGTGTGAGTGGCCCTTTCAGTTCGGGGTGAGACCTGAGGCCGTGGCCTGTTTACAGCCCAGCGACCAACTCTCTGGCAGCAGAACGGTTTCTGGTACCCAGCGTGCGCAGCCCTGGCGTTCTTGGACAGAGCGTCCTGATCCTGGAACCTGTTTGTTATCCCTGTTGCTGCTGGAATTCAACTTTCTACTTTCCTCCTGTGAATGATCTCGGCTAATGCCACATATTTCCTGGAATCCGTGGTGCACCCCCCTTATTAAAAAGGTGATCAATTATGAATAAGCTTTTGGAAAGTAAGACAGACCCTGTTAGCACTCAAGACAATTCTCAGTGAAAACATTTCCCCATTTTCCAGAAAACTGAGAAGAACTTGGTAAAAGAGCCAGCTCCTAGGAGAAAATAGTTTGTTGTGTTTTATTTCTTAAATAAATCCTCTTGGCTTTGTCTTGTCTGGTACAGCTCTAGAACCGTCTCCTGATGGAGATTTGTCCTATGCTTTTTTTTTTTTAGTACCTCATTTTCTTTAGAATAATTTTTAGTATTGACTCAATTCTTAGAACTCGCTGAAAAAGTTTTTGCTACTTCATGGAGGAATGGTCAGTTTGGTCCACTATGCTGTGAAAACTATTTTTCCTTTTCCAAATAAATACTTTTAAAAGGTAGATTTTTCTCTCTGGGGGAAAAAAAAAGTATCTCCATTCAGATTCTAGATTCTGCAGCCATAGCTAATAAACCTTGATTTAGTGTAAAAAAAAAAAAATGCAAAGAGCCACGATAGCTGTCACAGGAGGTGAAAAGAAGTGTCTGATGCCGTTATTTCTATCAAGAAACCTTAGTGCAGCAAGGGATTTGGGGTTAGATTGAGGGCTCCTACCTGAAAAGGAACGTGTAATCAGCCGTACATGCTGAGTTCCTGCTATGTGCCTCACGGTGTAGTTGACAGAGGGGGGTGTTGGAAGAGAATTACCAGTCAGGGTCTGAAGCTTCCAAAAGGAAGCATTACGGTCAGGGAGGGAGGACTAGTACACACATTTAAAAAAGCAGCACATGATACAGGACTGTATGATTAAGCACGAAATCGCATTGGTACCTTAAGTTAAAACAAGGTCGCTGTGGCTGGGCAGTCAAGATCGTGGATTAGAGCGAAGACATTACTCGGAGTGAAAGGTGGATGCATAGGTACCCACGTTATCCGGGGCCATGATTCTCAACTTTTGCTGCATACTAGCATCTCCTGGGGAGCTTTTAGAATCCTGGTGTCCAGGCTGCACCCAATACCAACAAGAGGTTTTTCCTTCTGACACCAAATATGCGGAGTTCTCAAATTCTCTAACCCGACACCCACTGGCTGTCCTCCACAGTTCACTTCTAACGCTCATGAACATCAGACCCCACGGGTTTAAGGGATCAGTCCCACAAGACTCCTCACTTAAGACATTAATTACAAGTATCAGGTCCCCAGGTTACCAGCACTCCTGTCCAGCTTGACTTCCAATTTGGGGGTCCCTGTAATGCCTACCCACTCACGTTTGATGATTTGCTAGAAGAATGCACAGAACTCAGGAAAATGCTGCTGTTGCTATTAGAGTTTATTGTCAGGATGCAGGTGGAGAGCCAGATGAAGTGGTTCACAAGGTGAGGTTTGGTGGGGTCCCGAGCATAGGAGCCTCTGTCCCCATGGAGTTGGGGGTACATCTCCCTCCTGGCGTGTGGCTGTATCTGCCAATCTGGAATCTCTCTGAACCCCGCTGTTCAGGGGTTTTTATGGAGGCTCCGTTATGTAAGCTTGATTGACGAAATCATTGGTGATTCAGCTTAATCTCCTGCCCCGCCTCCCACTTCCTAGAGTAGGACTGAAAGTTCCAGTCCTCTAATCACAAGGTTCCTGCTGGCGACCAGCCCCCATCCTGAAGCTGTCCAGGGGCCACCCAGAGTCACCGCCTTCGCAGAAACTCGACATGTGGTTGAAAGGAGCTTGTTATGAGTAACAGAAGACACTCCTATCACTAAGGAAATCCCAAGGGTTTTAGGAACTCTGTGCCAGAAACCGGGGACAGAAACCAAATGTATTCTTTATTATACTACAGCTAATTCAGTCAGGATTTATGGAGTAGGCACCAGGCATCTTTATTTTTAAAGCTCCCCCAGGTGACTCCAGTGTGTGCAGCCAAGTTTGAGCAGCATTGTTCTCGGGCAGTGGTTTTAAATGCTGAGTGTCAAAGACAAAAAAGCCTTAGCCCTGCCTCCAGTCCAATAAAATCAGCCTCTGAGCGTGAGGCCCGGGGACGGGGTACCTTCAAAGAGCCCCGGGTGCTTCTGCTGTGCACCCCGGCCTGGGAAGCCCATCTGAGGCAGTGGTGACACTGGATGTGGCTCCAGAGAGACTGGGAGATAGGGAACCAGATTCCTAGGGAGAGGACCGCTGAGAGTTGTGGGTCATAGTCAAGTGGTCAGTAAATCCAGGAGGGTCATTACTGTTGCCAACAAGAGGGGCCCAGGACAAGGACTGGGCAAACCCCAAGGGAAGAAGAGGGGCTGGCGTGGGAGTTAGAGGTCTAAGGCAGAGAGGCGGGCAGTAGGTTATCATGAGATTCACAGGGGAGAGGTGGGCGACGTGCTTGAGAAGCCGTGGAGAGACGTGGACGGTGAGGAGGAAGAGATGCCACTGCTCTTGGAATGACTGTGTCTCAAGGTGGTTGACGAGGGACCTGTTTCATGACAGTATGTTGAGGTAGAAGCCAGGTTTGGCTCCTTACCTGAAGAGGCCACTGATGCCCCAGGGGTGGATCCGGGGTGCCAGGAAGTCAGTGAAAGGAAGGTGCCGATGGGACAGGGTTGAACTCAAGTGAAGGGTCCTGAGGTTTCGTTTATCATGAGATTCAGACAGAAGGCGAGGAACCCAGACGGGTGAGTGTCTAAAGGCAGCAGGCGAGGTGCCTGGAGAGAGAGAAAGGAGGAGAAGGAAGATGGAGCTAGAGGCTGTGCCCCACCAGCCTCGCCACAGGTCTGTGTGGAGGCCTCCGGTCCTTCCTCAGGCTGTGGGCCTGGGCAGGTGCAGAATCCAGGCATCAGGAGCTGTGTGCTGTGACGGCGAGGCCCGAACACGACTGAACAGATTTGCACCTCGCTGGTTGTCACGGCCGACCCTGGTTAGAGCTGTGACGCGCTGGGTGCGAGCTGTAGTTCGGATCAAGCACTTCAGAAGCACCGATAGCATGTCTGCTGCGTAAACCCGGCTTCAAGCCGGCCACCTCACCCGAACTGTGGCTGCGGGACCAGAGCCTGCCCTTGAACCCTGTTACCCGTGCACCGAGAGGCAAGTACGGCCATCGATGTGGGAACATGGCATTTTGGCATGGCCACAACATCAAATGCTCTACTAGTGGGCTTGCATTTTGTGGATTTAAAAAAAAAATGTCATCTTACTTGTAATTCATTTTCTGTTGTATTTGTAAAAGCATCGGTCCGTGACACACTGGAAATTAGAACATTTTTAAAAATCCTACACCACAGGGAGTGTGAGAGGCAGAGTCCTGTCCCCTCGCCTCCAACCCCACTGATGCTGTCATGTCTCTTCTGTGGAAACGCTGTAGCTGCCACTTCATCTCTAGGAATCTGTGCTGGATTTTCATCACTTCTTGGGTGTTGGCATTTGCTTCCATGGATGGATGGATGGAAAGGATAGGAGGAAAGAGGGAATGGATGGAAAGGATAGGAGGAAGGAGGGAGGAGAGGAAGGAAGCACGTCCTTGCAGTCCCTGCAGGCTCCTGCTGTCGGGGTTAACACAGCCACGGCCCTCTGTCCCCGCGGGCAGCCCGGTCCCCACAGCCGCCCCCAGCCCCGCCTTCACGCAGGTGCTCTTGTCCTTGGGTGCTTTGTATTCATCTATTTCATTTCATTCAGCAAGTACTCCCTGGAGAGACGCGGTGCTGGGCTAGTTTGAAACACTGGAACTTGGTGGTGGTTCCCGTAGGACTGAGGCTTGTGTTTTGGGGCCTGGGGAGTGCCGTGGCCAAGGCAGATGAGAACAGAAAAGAAGACAGTGGAGAGACAAAGGTTGTCTTTCGAAACCCACACCTCAGGCCCGTGGGATTACAGTTTGATGTTCAGGAAGCCCCATTCTGGGTGCTCGGATGCGAGGAACTTCCAGGTCTCCAGGAGCAGGTCCCCAGCCCAGGCCAGGCACAGCTGTACTCCCGAGATCACAGCTCCGCACCTCACCGGCCTCCTGACCCACCCTGACCTTTGGACGGTGCTCATGAGTTTATGCACAGAAACAGCAGAGGGGTTTGCGCTGCCATTCTGCATCTCCAGGGAGCAGATCCACGAAGCCCTGGTCAGTCTGCCTGTGAGCAGAGAGCTTCGCACTGTGCCACGTGGGGTGAGTTCCATTCCCCACGGTCCCTCCTCCCTGAGCTTACGCCCCTGGCCCAGTTCAGAGCCCATTCCTTCCTGGAACTCCTGCACAGCCTTCTGTCTGCTCTGCTTTGTCTGGGCTAGACCGGACGCTTCCTGAGGGCAGGGGTTGTGTCTGCCCTGTCACTCGGGTATTCCTGGACCTCCGTCCATGTCTGACGCATAGTGGGTGTTCAGCACTGTTTGTCCTGTTGTCATTTTCTCTTCCTAAAGCAAATGTCTGATCATGCCCGAAGCCCTCCACCTCGTCCATACCCGAGTCGGCGGGTCAGCTGCTCTCAGGTGGCTTCTGCCAGCTTCTGTCGAGTCATGTTGCATGCAGAGAGCTCTCTGAACAAATGTATATTTTGACAAAGGCTCTCAAAATGCTGCAGGAAAGTGGAGCTCTGAGATAACACCTCATTGCCCCCGTGAAGCATGCATCGGTTACAGTGGTCAGCGCCATAGAGGAGAGAGCCTGGGTGTTAGGTGATGCGAGTAAGTGTGCCATTTCAGGGCTAACCTCCACTCTGCTTGATTTAAAATAATTTGTGGGTGGGAAGTGGGTATAGCTCAGTGGTAGAGCACGTGCTTAGCATGCATGAGGTCTTGGGTTCAACTCCCAGGACCTCCAATAAAAAATAAATAAAATGAAATAATTTGCAGATTCTGGTGCTGTGATTAGTTACAGATCACTTTTTTTTTTTTAATCTTGGGGTTTTTTGTTTGCAAAGGGAGGTAATTAGGTTGGTTTGTTTGGTTTCGAATGGAGGTACTAGGGATCAAATCCAGGACCTTGTGCATGATGCTAAGCATGGACTCTACCACTGAGCTATATACCCTTCCCCGTGGTTACAGATCACTTTTTTTTTTTAATGGAAGTATTGTCAGTTTACAGTGTGTTAATTTCTGGTGCACAGCATAATGTTTGTCATACATATACACATATATATTCCTTTTCATATTCATTATGATTATAGGTTACTACAAGATATTGGATATAGTTCCCTGTGCTATAAGGAAGAAATTTGTTTATCTATTTTATATATGGTAGTTAGTGTTCACAAATCTTGAATTCCCAATTTATCCCTTCCCACCCCTTCCCCTCCGGGGACCATGAGTTTGTTTACTATGTCTGTGAGTCTGTTTCTGTTTTGTAGATAAGTTCATATGTGTCTTCCCTTTTTTTCTTATCTCCAGAATCCACATATGAGTGATATCATATGGTATTTTTCTATTTCTTTCTGGCTTACTTCACTTAGAATGGCAGCAAGTCACTTTTATTTTAAGTGTTTTATTTTCGACTAATTTTCACTTTATAGAGTAGTTGTAAAAATAATACAATTTCCTTATATGCCTCACTCCATTTTCTCTAATATAACATCTTACCACTTTTTTCCTTAGACTGTATTTGTGCGATTTTTAACTCAGTCCTTAACTGAGGACTGAATCCTCAGTTATTACTGTTTGAACTTATTTAATGTTTTCTTGAATAAGACAAAGATGTTTTGCTTTTAGACTCTTGGGTTGCATATACTTGTGTTCTTTTATAGATCATCCTCGCCACTCTTAACACAGTGGCCGCCAGCATTTTTAAATCATGCATCATATTACTAACAATTATGAGCATCTCTCTAGAATTTTTTTAATACTCACATTTATAAAATTATATGTACTTCTGTTCCCCATATGGCTCCAAAATATTAGAAATTAGAAAAAGTTGAGATTAAAAAAATAAATGCAGCATATTAATAGAAGTTTTAATGTTTCCTTTCTACATTCTGATGAATCTTGTTCACCCCCAATTTGTAGATTATTGGCTTAAGTTACTGTCCTGGCTTAAATGTCTCCCTCCTTCCCCGACAGAAATTGGACCCAGTGAGGAAGCGATGCTGTTGTGTATATTGTTTTAACGTTGATTATCTGGGACTGTGTAACGAAGGAATTTTCTTATGTGTGATTTGGAAACGGCTGAACTGTTTCACTTGAACAAGCTAAACCGAGTTCACTTGAGAACTTTGTGATTAATAAGGTAGAACTATTTTTCTTAAAGCAAAGCTACGGATTAAGCTTTTCTTAGGGTTAAGAGAACATTCATCTTACACCCAGGGATTTCAGTGTCTTTATCCTGGAACAAATGCTTTTTTCAGCTCTAGACACAGTATGAAAAATAAGACTCTTTGCAAGGTGCTTGGGAAAGTTCTAAGTAGCTCCCAAGTGGGGAGGCCTTTGTTCTGGAGGAAGAGGCCTAACTTCAGGGGTTAATCGGAGAGACATTGGGACCATCATTCACTGCTGGTGTGGGTCAGTGAGAAGAGTTCACATCTGGGTGTCACTGACCACCAAGCCCTTTCTTGTGGTCCTTTCAGAAGTGATATATTGTTAAGCATCCCAAGAGCAAAACCTCTAGTGTGGATTTATTGGGGGGAAATGCTCCTTGTCCATATGAAAAAGTTATATATTTATTTTCTTTGAAATTCAGGTAGGTAACAATTAAAGGCTTTGTGGTCAATATTTGAAGAAATAACACTAGCAAGTAATGCTAGCTTAAAAGTGTTTAAATTTGCACATAACACAGTGCCTGGCATATTATTTGCTGGCTGCCTGGTTGAGTGAATGAGCTTAGATTTTTACAAGGTTGAGTGGTATAGTATTGTAATACTGAGTTGGCCAAGCACGTGAACATCACACAGCTTTTGCTTTGTGTTTATTAAACTGTGCATATGAGTCAATTGCTTTTCTCTTCATGTGTTGCATTTCATGATAAAAATGTTTTTAAATGTTTGAGGGAAAAAATGTAATGAAGTAAATACCCTACATGGACTTTGTTTCCTTTAGAGGTTTCTGGTAATATGCTTAAATTTCCCTTGTCAAGTTGAAGCATAAACATTAAAGTGTTTGCTTGTCAACACAAGGAATTTGGTAATTAATTTATATTTAGAAAACCCTTTCCAATTTCAAACGTTTTAGGGAACAAGGTTTCCAAGTGTATCTTGCTAACAGCCAGGAACAGCTGCATTTATGCATAGTTTTCAAACGGTTTCTCTGTGACATCTGTAAAAATAGACAACCTCAGTAACTAAGCATGCCGTGATTGCAGGGCACGTAACAGCATTTTATGATGCGTGGGAACCAGAGCCCCCCCTGTCGCTGGACAGTGTGCCGATTTGTGCAGAAATCCTTTCTTGACTCACACCTGAATTCTAACTTGACATTTGTTAAATCAACGGTAAGGGTGGAAACTTCCATTTTAGCAAGAAGTGTAAAATATGTTATTTGATTTTTGTGTCCACATGCTTCAGCTAGACAATAAAGATGATTTCTTATCAGTAGACCTGATAGTTAACAAATCGGTAATAAACAGCGATGGCTTAGCTGGCAGTGTTGTTGTGACCATTAGTAGTCAGAAATAAAAGAGAAGTTCAGAGCCTGTGCCGTCCGTGCAAGCGTGGACCAGAATCGGAGGTATTTGGGTGGGATGGGGGGGCGGGGAGCAACACCTGCACACCAACCGCTTGGGTCTGTTCTCTTGCCAAAGGGTTTTTGGATTTCTTTCACTCCAGTTCCGTTTCTCCCTCCCCCTGCCCCAATCCTTTTCGTGTTTACGATTCACAGGAAAAGACAAGATCAGCCCTTTAAAAGTCAGCTAGTTAATTAGGAGTGATCACGGAACAGTTTCTCAGATGTTCTGATTAAATGTGGCAAAGGAGATTTTCTTTGACTCTTACGCAGACTTTCTTAGTTTTTGCTAATAAAAAGCATTCACTGGAGAGAAACCACGGACCTGAGTCCCTCCCCTCGCCCCAGTACTTCCAATTAGGGAATCTATTATCTCATTCTAGATAATTGGAAAAGGATATTCAAAATACTGCTTCGTGTAAATACGGCTTTTGCCTGCATTCTATTACGAGGAGTTTCGAACACATCTGGAGGGGAGGCGGCCCCAGGGACATTGAAGTGCGCTGTTTGGGTTGGCACGGTGACATTATAGTATATGCCAATTTGTAATGGCTTTTGGAAACAGGCAGTTTTAAACTCTCCCTGAACTATTCCCCCGAGAAATTATTCAATTAAGTACAACTAAAATTAATGTTTAGCATTTTTTGTTTAAATAAAAGAGGCAGCTATAAAGGGAAATCTGTGGTTCATGCTTGCGCTCTTGTCTGAGTCTGAAGTCAAGCTCCTAAGAAGTAACTGAATGTCCTGGATTCAGTGCGTTTTCTGGAAAAGACGTAGTTGCCGGCTCCTCCTTACCTCTTTCGCACCGTGCACTTGTCTCTGTGGCTGCCTTGGCGGTTTTAGAGCCCAGGGTGGTTGTCTGGCCTCCACCCTTTCCAGCACCAGCTGGGGAGCCACGGGGAACACACAGCGGAAAGGACTCCTTTCTCCATCTTCTTAGTCACTGCTTCTCCAGCTCTAAGTGGGCATAAGTATCACCTGGGGGGGTTTGAGTCATTAGTTGTGAGGTGGGGCCTGAGATTCTGCATGTCTAACAAGCTCCCAGGGGACGCCCTGGCTGCTGGCCCGAGGACCACACTTGGAGTGGCAGGTTCTGAGCGGGCGTGGGGCGTGTACTGGGGGTGGGGCTCCTGGACTTGACTCTGGTTTCTGATCTGTGGCTTGGCCCTGCGTGCCTCCGGGTAGGTGTGACTCTTTTCTTCGTGGTGTGTTTCTCGGAATCCCTGATTCTCGTGGACCTTCCTCGGGCCCCACCGTCTACTGTTCTGGGAGCTAGGACACACTTCCCGTTGTCTCATCACAGGGGTTAAGGGTTTCCGTTGTTTTGTCACGTGTCTCCCTGAACTCCAGGCACATTGTCTACCTTGTTTTCTCCGGCCCGTCTTTCTGCAGCCATGTTAAGAAGAAGAGGAAAAAGTTAACCTCATGTTCTTTAGTCTCTATTCTTAAACATGCAGGCCAGAGCCCTGGTGAGTGAAGGGAGGTATGAGTGAGTAAGTGTGGCTTTGTGGGTTTTAACCAAGTGTCATTACTTTCAGGGTTTGGCCCCTCAGCTCGGAGGTCCAAGACTTTGATGGTCAGCTTTCAAGGGTGGTCTGATTGGGACATGGTTAAAATCCATACCAGGTGAAATCTCCTGAAAGACTGTTTCATAAGCCGGGGTGGTTCTGTATCCACACAAGAGGCTGTTCCAGAAGGACTACAGTATTTACGTCTCCTGGACGGGCTGTTCCCTCCCTGGTACTGAGCACACATTTATAGTGTGACCTGTGAGGTAGATACGGACTGTGACATCCTGGGAGTGGCCACCACTTCTATACCCTCCTGCTAGCCCTACCGCAGATGGAGTCTGGAGCGCCGTTTCCTCCGCTCTGTATGGTGTCCACGAGAAATTTCTCACTCTTTTTTAACCTTAAAGCTCTCCCTCTTTCAGTCCATCCTTTGTTGTTTCTATCTCAATAACTCTCTTTGTAGAACACAGCTCTGATCCTGTCCCTTGCCTGCTGAGACCATTAGGTGGTCCTTTATCGCCTAAGCCGTGTTTCTAAGACCTCCACACATTTTGTCATATTCACCTGTAGTGTTTTTCACTTCAGGGTCTTCTTTGGACTTATCTTTTAAATTAAGTTTTTATTTTTATCAAAATAATACATTTTGATTAAAAAATCAGACAGAATGAGAAGACTTAGAAGAAGCAGGAGTTTTCCGCATCAGCCCTCCTCGCCGCAGTCCTGCGCCCCAGGACCAGTGCTTCTAATTCTCTTAGCGGTTTGTGTGTCGCTATCTCTGGTACAGCGTCTGTATTTCAGAATAACACGCTCCTCTTTCTTAATGTTTTCAATCTTAGGCCCTGTGGGCTTCCTCCTAAGGACGCTATTAATTTAACCCACAGCAATCCTGTGCGCACGCTCCCCTGCTCCCCTACTGCACACGCATTTTAGTTAAGTCAGCGTTTATGGGATTATGACCACGTCAGTGTTGTTCATGGTCAAGCCACAGTGTGTGCTCGAATTAGATTTTATTTCGTTACACTCTTTTCCTCCAAAGTCAGCAATAGGCTCTTTCTTATTTGTCAATTTGCTGAGTCATCCGTATTGATACTTTCTCACCTCCCCCTCCCCCCCGCCCCCACCCCGTACCTCTAACAGAACTGTGAAATTCCTTTTAATACAGGCAAACTCTGTCAGTAGCTTTCTGAGTCTGTTCCAGCTGCAGTAACAAAACAGCACAGACGGGGAGGCTTATAAACAACAGAAATGTGCTTCTCAGCGTTCTGGAGGCTGGAAGTCTGGGGTCAGGGTACCAGCCGCAGATTGCAGGCTTCTTGTCGTGTGCTCCTGTGCGGAAGGGCCTAGGGAGCTCTATGGGGTCTGTTTTATGAGGCACTGATCCCTTCGTGTGAGGTTCCACCCTCACGGCTTGAACGTCTCCCGAAGGCCCCACCTCCCAACACCATCCCCTTGGGGGTTAGGATTTCAGCCTGTGAATGTTGGGGGGGACACGGCCGTTCAGACCTGAGCAGTGGCCTGCCTGCTGCGTCCTTGGATCCGAGTCCTGCGTCTCCCTGCTCTGACGCGGCTGGCTGCGCTCAGGAACTCGGTGCCCTTTCCTCTCTTTGACGTGTGTTCCGTGTTCCCAGGTCTTCCTCTTTCACTCCCTGCCCGCCGCTTTCTGTTGGAGCCCTTTCTCCAGGAACTTCCGAGAAAGGGTACACAAGGGGTTAAAAAAAATTAAGACCTTCTACATTTGAAAATCACTTTATTCTCCCTTCATGTTTGATTGAAAGAATGACTTCATCCTCCGTTGGAGTTTGTTCTCACAGAATTTTGAAGGCCTCCCTCCCGCAGCTTCCAGCCTTCAGCGTTGCTGTGGAAAGATCTGCCTGAGTTCCATTGTCTGTGAACTATTATTTCCTTCTCCCATCTGTCTGAAAGCTTTTAGAATCTTTTTATCTATAGTGTTCTGAATTTTTTTTCCCCAGTCATTACTCTGAGCACTTGGTACTGACTTTTCATCTGGGAACTTGTCCTTCAACTCTGGGAAACTTCCTTGTTTTGTTTTATCGTTTTTTTCCTCCACATGAGTTTTCTTCTCTCTGTCTGTTGTTTCTCTTGTTGGTGTTGGGCCTCCAGAATTAATCCTCCATTTAATTAAAATGTTTTCTCTCTTATTTTTCATTGCTTTATCTTCCTGCTTGATTCCTTAAGTGATGTCCTCAGCCCTGTATTCCTTCCAACTTTACCCCTCTTTCTCTCTCTCACTGTCCTATCATTTTTTAAAAAGTTTTTTTAACTTTTCATTTTGAAATAATTACCAATTCACAGGAAGTTGTAATAACAGTACAGAGGTCCCATGTCCCCTTCACCCAGTTTCTCTCAACAGTTACAGCTTATGTGATTATGGGGCAATCACCAGTGTAATTCGTGTAACCATTATCACAACCAAGAATCAAAACTACTATTGCTGTCCTAATTTCTGACAATCCTTTCTTGTTCTCTGAAAGTTCCGATTTTACCTTGTTTGCTACAGTTTTGTGGGTGTACTGTCTTCTCTTATCCCTCTAGGGTGTGTGTATGTGTGTGTTTCTTTTTCTCCAAAAAAGACTTGTTTTAGAATCTTTTTTTCAAATGTCACTTCATTCTAAATGCTCATATTTAAAAGTGAGGCACCCAGAGTTGATCGGAAAGACTTTCTGTTGTCTGAAGTTTCACTGGTGGGCCTCACACTAGAGCTGTGGCAGAGGGACCCAACCATTTCATTATCATCAAATAGCAGAGTATTTCCATCTTTTCTCTTGGGCTGGCCTGTTTCTAGAAAATGACCCTCCAGGCTCCTCTTAGGGGGCATCTGCAGCCAGAGCTCTGGATGCTGCCTGGGAAGAGATTCAGGGAGGAGGGGCGTGAGCTGGGGCTCACATCTTAGTAGGCACACTTTTATTTAGTACTCTCTTTACTGCACCACACCTACTTCCTCAGCAGTGCCCCGCGTCCTGGGCACAGAGCTCTCCAAATGGGATTCCAACCTCCCTGGAGAAGGTGAGGGCTTCTCCACAGCCTGCTGGATGCAGAGAGAGCCCGCTGGTTGCAGGAGCTGGTCCACAGAAAACACTGCTCTCGGGGCCAGTAGACCGAGGAACCACAATGAAGCTTGGGGAGCAGGAAACACCCCTTGGGCTGAAGGCCGACCGAGATTGGTGGGTGGACATTCGGGGGGAGTCTGGGCATTGGGAGTGGCTTGCTGGCAGGATCGTGTGTGGTGTCCACGTCAGGAGGGCCAAGGCAAGGCGGTCACCAGGCTGGGGCTCTGAGCTCACTGAGGGGTCGTTGGCCCTGGGCCCACAGCTGGGACCCAGCATCACTGGATGTGGTCCGTATCCATAGTCATGGGGACAGGTGCAGCAGGAGGAAGAAAAATCACTAGCACACAGGATCCTAGAGTGGCCCTTTCCTCTGGCTTTGTCCCTCCAGCACCCTCTACCTATAAGGCTTAACCTCAAGCTCACTGCAAAGGAGAGATGCTTAGAGTTCAGCCCGCCAGCGTGGAGTCCAGTGACTCTGGAACTGAGAGTCAGTGAATTGGTAACTGGCATAGAGGGATAAAATATAATGCAAAGTATCAATCTGTTGATACGCTTTATAAAATTGGGATGCTTTCAAGTCAACAGTTCTTTAATTAATGGGACCCTCCCCACCCCACCCCCATTCTTATTATACTGTGCTTCATGTAGTGCTTTGCATTTGGATTTCTTTTCTATACTTGGAGAGTTTAAAAATCCATATACTCAGATAGCCTTTGCTCCATAGCAAAGATACATGCGTGGACTGTGGCTCCAGGAGACCTGTCTGTAGATACCTGCCTTGGGCCTCTGCGCCCCCTTTTAAGACTGGAGAAGCACCCCTCAGATATGTCTGAAGTGTGAAAGCTGCTTGGAATAAAGGAAGGTAGCTTTTCTGCAGAGGAAGAATGCTCTCTTCTGAAATGGAGAAATGTTTCTTCTCCAAGTATTTGGGCTTTTTGTTTTTTTGTTTTTGTGCAAGAGTGCATGGTTAGCGTCAACTTTCTGACTGATAGATGTCATGGTGCTGACTCTCTCAGAACCTGTGTCTCAACCGGCTCTCTGGGCTTCATCAGACGTCTTCTATAAGGAGGGGAAATCCCGAGAAATCAAGGTGATGTTCCTCTGGAATGGGAAAAATGCAGACTATGTTTAGTCTGGATGTCTACGTAGACCTGAAATTCGAGACATCAGAGGCACGGGCTACCAAGTAAAGCCTTGGAACTGAAATCCAGAGACCCATCTTTGTGCCCTAGTACTTACTCGTGGGGTAACTTGGACAAGTTACATAATCTGTGTGGGCCTGCTTTGACATCTGTTAAATACTCTGGAGTTCCCCTGTCTACCTTGCAGGATTGTCAGGAGGGCCAGATGAGATAGTAGACAGTTATTAACGTGCTTTGAGACTGTATTACCACAGTTGTAAGTATTTTTAAAGCTCTTCATTTGTATGAAATCAGATTGAAACACGGAATGTAAACCCTGACTTAGAAATAATGCCATTTTACGGATTTCATAAAAAGCTAATCTGTTTGGTTGAGTTCTTAGAGTCAGAACTCAGAAATAATGTCCGAGACGTTCTCCATTCTGAATGTTTTCTCTTTGGATTTATATATTAATGTTTTGTTTTAACTATGTTATAAGAATTTGAAGATGCTCTAAATATTCAGTGGCTGGGGCAGATACGGAAATGCAAGGCTGTGTTCTGTTAGCATTTTTGAGCCCCAGAGGAAAAGTAATTCCTCAGGCAGATCCTGTTGGATTTGAGATGGAGGCTGTTTCTCAAATGGAGCAAAAATCTAATCATTTGAGTCCAGATATTTCATGCAAGACTGTCTAGAAGCTTAGGTGATAAAATGGAGGTCTATGAAAATTGTCCAGGATTTTCTGTGATCACTTGTAAGAGGGGCAGTGTTGACAGTGACCTTGGCTCACAGTGGGAGGTGATATTCTTGACCAGAGTCGTAGAGTCGTGGCATTTGATGATCATGATTATGAACAAGATACAGCATCACCACAAGTAACACCTGTGCGTTTCTGTAACAATTACAAATAAGATTACATTTTTAGTTTTATGGCATTTAAATAATGTCACTGACTATGCCAAAAGCCGTATTACTACAACGTCCAGTACACAGCATATAAATTGAAGCACTCAGCTGGATCATGGATTCAGCGTAATAAGCTAGTATGTTCATTGTACTGAATAATAAGCATTGACTTCATAATTTAGAAGATACTTTTAGGGGATACTTGAATGATCTCATCTTCAAAGAAAGCAAAACAGAACAGATACGGCAGTCTTGGAATGTTGGGTCTGACATCCCCCTCTGCCTTTCTGAATGTTATGATGGAAAAGCCTCTGGAATCGGACGGATTGCAGTTCAGACCAGCTTTGCCGCTTACCAGCTGTGTAGCTTTGAACAAACCACTTAACCTCTTTGAGCTTTGCCTCTAGGAACACTTGCCTCACGGGGTTGTCCTACGGATTTACAGAAATAGTACCTTGTTCTCAGGAGCCACTCGAGAATTCGTACCTTCCCTTAATGTGTTCTCACTCTTGCATGTAAGTAAGGATCCTACGAAAATGGAAAAGGAAAAAAAAAAGACCTGCTGACACTCTTATGGGACCTGAGGTCCGTGTGGATATCCTTGGTGGAGACTCAGTTGGCCACATGTGTGCATCTCTTTCTGGACTCTCTTCTGTTCCATTGTTCTTGTGTCCATGCCAGACTCTCTTGATTGCTTGAAATCAGATCTCCTGACTTTTCCAACTCTGGATTCCCCCTACCCTAAACACTGATTAAACGTGGTGGGACTAATGACATGTCTGCCTTGTTCCTGATCTTAGGGGAAAGTATTTAATGTATCCTCTTTAAATATGATGCTAGCTGTTGGTTTTGTTTTGTTTTTAATTTTTTTGCCCCCTCTCTTTTTTTTTTTTAACGGAGGTGCTGGGGATTGAACCCAGGACCTCGTGCATGCTAAGCATGTGCTCTACTGCTGAGCTGTACCCTCCCCACCACTGGTTTTTTTTTTTTAATGCTAGACTTTAGAACAGTTTCAGATTTACCGGAAGATGAAAAAGGAGGGTTCCCATATACCCCACACCTAGTTTCCCCTACATCTTACATTAGCATGTTGTATTTTTTTACATTTAATAAACCTGTATTAATATGTATTTGAGTCCACAGTTTATTCCGATTTCTTAGTTTTTGCGTGACGTCCTTTCTCTGTTCTAGGATATCACCCAGGATACGCCGTTACATTTAACTGTCCTGTCTCCAGGCTCCTCTCGGCTGTGGCAGTCCCTCAGACTCCTTGCTTTTGATGATGATGGCAGTTCGGAGGGATATTGTCCAGGTGTTTTGTAAGATACTACACAGCTAGATCTTGTCTGATGCTTTTCTCGCGATAAGACTAGAATTACAAGTTATTAGGAGGAAGAACACAGAGGAAAAGTGCCATTTTCATCATTTCATATCAAAAGTACATTCTGTACATGTGATTTCTGACCATTAGTATTAACCTTGATCAACTGGCAAAGGTGGTGTCTGTCGGGCTTCTCCCCTGGGAAGTTACTCCTTCCCCTTCCTTTATTTCCCCAGTCTCCTCCTCGGAAAGGGGTCAGTACATGCTGCCCACACCTGAGGAGCGGGAGGTTCTAGTCTCCCCCCGCCTCCGGCTTTGAAGACAGAGTATCTACATGAACTATTTGGAATTTCTCGTGGGAGACTGGCTCTTCCCCCTCATTTAGGAACTCACTCCGTCTTCTATTCAGTGTTTATATCAGTCTAAACTGATGCTTACACGCGATGTTGCAAAGCACGTGATTTACCATGGGTATTGTTTCACACTTTTGGCTACTTTATTTCTTCTGTTGCTCAAATTTCTCCAACTTTGGCCTCAGGACTTCAGTCGGCTGGCTCCTGCTCTCCCTTGGCGTGGCCCCACCGATGAGGTTTTTGTTATTTGTTTGTTTCAAGAACTTCCTTAGTTTCTGGTACTGCCAGGTACTTCAGATACACAAGATGAGTATTTCCTGCCCTATTCTGAGAGTCATCTGTTTCTTTTTACTGGAGAGCAGTGTTAAAACCAAGATCCGGGTGCTAAGTGTGCTTGTTGCTACCGGGGTATTGCTTTTTTTTTTTTTTTTTTTTAACGCCTTCTCAGTTGACAGTATGTAAATGCATGTGTGTTTGCTGATCTGTGTATATACACGTGCCTGTGTGTAACCGTTTTTATCTGTATTAAGGCAAACATGCGTTCACACTGACGTCTCTCACTCTCACTCGTTATCACATGGATTGTCCCAGCCTCTCCTTCTAGCTTGTCTGTAAGTGTCCACTCCCACAGTGAGAATCTGGCTCTCTCCATCTGTCATCCATGCCCTTAGTTGTTCGGGTCTGTGTATATGTAGAAGCAATGGTGGAATTAACTTGTACCTCCATGGAAAACCTCTTTATCAACTAGAATTCAATAGAATTTGCCTTTGATCTTCCACTCATTTCCAGGGTAACTCAGGTCAGCACCTTGTCTTTCCGCCCCTTTCAGTGGTGGGGTTTTACACATTGACGTCCAGCTGGGTGCTCACATCACAGTCTGCGCTCCTTCCTGGAATCCCCAGCTTCCTAAATGATTTTTTTTTTTAACATTTACATTCATTAAGATTCACTCTTTGTGCTGTAAAATTCCATGGATTTTGACAAAGCGTAATGTCACATATCTGCCAGTACAGCATCATGCAGAATTTTTTTACTGCCCACTCCCCCCAAAATCGCCTGTGCTTCACCTGATTCTGGGTTATCATCCCTCCCCTCTTCCTCCCAAACTCCTGGTAAACACTGATTAATGTATTCTCTCCGTAGTTTTGCCTTTTCCAGAATTTCATATAATTGGATTCGTACAGTACGTGGCCTTTGTGTGCAGTGCGAGGTGCTAAGTAACATGTTGATTATCTTTAAATCACTCAGTCAGAGCGGAGCACATCATCCCAGGGCTCCAGCTTTCTAAAACAACGGGCATCTTTGTCGTCACCTTGTTTAGCTGAGGGCTCTGATGTGGCTTACTTTTTTTTTTTAAGTCAGCTTTTCATTGAAGGGCTAGGAAAGCCGATGAGGTGAGTGTTTTTGCACCTGTCGTAGGTTTGTTTCATGCATAAATTAAGGTGAAATATGTTATCCTTCTAGCGTTGTGTCTCCAGATCAGGGCTGATGGTGGCTGTTCTGTGTCCCTACGCTGATGATGATATTTAAAAATTAAAAGAATGTTCTGGATTATCAGGGTGACCTCTGTATTGTGTCTTGCCCTGCGATTCCAGCCCACATTTGTACTTGCGTATGTCATTGTCTCAGATCCCAGTGGTCCTCGGCTGATGAGAAAAGAAGGTGTACTTAATATGTAGTGATGTATTTGCTTCCAAGAGAAGGCCAAAGGCTGTCACTGTGCGCTGTATAAAGGATGTCTCACCGCTGGAATAAAGAATAGCAGGCCAGCCCCAGAGGGCCGATACTTCAGGCTGTATCACATTCATGTTTGAAGCAGCAATTTACTGTTCACAAAACGAGCTTTATCTGTCAGTGTGAAATTATTGTTGTTAAATAGGATTTTAGTTTTTATTTTAATATGAATGTGTATTTGTAGGACTGTGGAATAAAGAGCTATAAACATAAAGAATATATACCTACTTTTTTGTTTATGTTTAAATAATTTAAGTGGAAAAATGTATTAATACTGAGGGGTGTAGAAGGATTTTTTTTGAATTCCTACCTATGTGCAACTCAAGATTAGAAAACAATGAGTTAGCAGATGGCAGGTTTTCAGTAGATACTAGTAACTGTTGTTTGGGTTTTGCATCCTATGAGCTGTCAGGAATACACTGGTGTAGTCTGGCCGTCTTCCCTTCCCCACACTTTGGGGTGCATTCGGGCCCGCGGCTTCCTCCCCTAGCCTCCCACGGCCAAAGCAGCTCTTGGCACAGGCCACACGCCTGGCGCGATTGCCAGCCCGCAGACACCGTGTGTGCTGCCCTGGTTCTGCAAGCGCTGCCCTCTGGGGCACCGTTCTCTTCGGGGTTTGGGGTTTTTCCCCTCCTCCGTGGCTTTTAGTTTTTGCTCTTATTCTTCTTTAAATGCTACTGTTCTCTGACCTTCTCCCTTCACCCTTCACCCATGCCTCTCTTTGTTCGTTATATCTTTTTTAACTTGAATTTTTATGTTAACACAGCAAAACTGACTGCGTGTGTGTGCAATGCTGTGAATTTTAACACATGTATGGATTTGTGTAACCACTGTCACAAACGACACAGGGCAGCTCCATCACCCCAAAGAGCTCCCTTGTGTGGTCCTTTGTCCTTGTACCCTTCCCCCCTCTGTAACCCTTGGTGACCACACACTGATCTTTTCTCCATCAGCATGGTTTTGTCTTTTGCAGACTATCACATAAATGGAATCATACGTATGAACTTGTATAGTATTCCATTTTAACTTTTCTGTTGTGTTTTCTGCTGTGTATCTTTGTACAAATTGTATTTGTGGTTACTAGGGATGGCAGTGTCTATCATAACGGACTGCAGTCTACTTAGAATCAATATTTCATCATGTCAAATGGGGTATAGAAACTTCACCACTCGACAGACCCCTTTGCCCTTCCCTCACGTAAGTGTGATATGTTATACTTCTGTGCATTGAAAACCAGAGATTAAATGCTTGCTTTTAACTGTCAAACAAATAATTAAAGAACTTAATGGGAGGAGAATCTGTTGTTTTTACCCAAATATTTACCATTCTGCTGCTCTGCCTTCATTTCTGATGTTCCAGACTTTCTGCTGGTATGATTTCGATTCTGCCTGAAAAATCTCCTCAGTTTTTCGGTCTGCTGACTTCCAGTTCTCCTAGTGCTTCTTTGTCTGAGAATGTCTTTCTGTCACCTTCATTCCTGAAGGATAGTTTTGCTGGATATAAAGTTCTGTGTTGGCATTGTTTCGCCAGCACGTTAAAAACATTGTTGCCTTTCTTCTGGTGTCCATGGTTTCTGATGGGAAGTCCACAGTCTCCCAAATCTTTGTTCCCCTAGAGGTAACGTGTCACATGGGGGGATTATTTTCAAGATGCTTTTTCTTTCTTTATAATGTTCAGCATTTGGGTATGATGTGTTCAGGCATGGATTTCTCTGTGTTTATCTTTTGGGGGTGTTTCTGAGCTTCTTGAATATATAGGTTTATGTTTTGTGCCAAAGTTACTTCAAATGTTTTTTGCTGGCCCCACACTCTTTTTCCTCTCCTTCTGGGTGTCTGATGACATGAGTATTTAATCTTGAGCCATTGTCCCATAGGTCCCTGAGGCCATGGTCATCCCCCTTCCTTTTCTCCTTATTCAGATTTGACCATTTCAATCGACCTGTCTTCCAGTTTGTTTCCTCTTTCCTCTGTCATCTCCATATTGCTATTGAGCCCATCTGGTGAGTCTTTCTAATTTGGTTTTTGTATTTTTCAGTTCCACAGTTCACACTTGGTTCTTCTCTATATTTTCTGTTTCTTTGCTGAAACATTCAGTCTTTTCCTTTGTTTCAAGGGTGTTCACCTTTACTTGTTGGGCTTTTTTATTATAGCTGCTTCAAAGTCTTGCTCAGAATTCCACCCCCTGTGTCATCTCAGTATTGGCATCTGTTGACTGTTTTTTCTCATATTTCTTGAGATTTTCTGGTTCTTCATATGCTGAGTAATTTTGGATGAGATTTCGGATTTTTTTAAACATTTTTTTATTGAGTTATAGTCATTTTACAATTTTGTGTCAAATTCCATTGTAGAACACAATTTTTCAGTTATACATGAACATACATGTATTCATTGTCACAATTTTTTTTTCACTGTGAGCTACCACAAGATCTTGTATATATTTCCCCAGATTTTTTTTTTTAAATTGAAGTACGGTCAGTTACAATGTGTCAATCTCTGGCATATGGCACAATGTCCGAGTCATGCATATACATGCATAGATTCGTTTTCATATTTTTCAGATGTTTTGATTACTATGTTATGAGACTCTGGTTCTTGTTTAAGAGGAAAACTTTTTATTTGGTTACTATTTCTCCTTCTGTTTTCCTAGATCTTTATCCGTGCCTCCTATTTTTTTTCACTCCCACATTTTGTCCTCTTTAACCTTTTTTTGTGACTTCTGGGAGGTTATTCCAGCTTGTTTTCTCACTAAGTCTTATGTTTAGATTACAATCTGTTGTTTAGATTACAAAGTGCCTTCCCTGTGGCTTTTAATTTGACAAGTGTGTTTTTATCTGATGCACTGTTTCCCGTGACGTAGGTTAGTCCTTCATTGCAGCTCTGTCCTGTTGTATTGGTTTAGTGTCCTCTTGAATCTTGTTTTCAAAAAAGAAACCAATTTCTCAGGTTTCTCCCTTTCTGGAAGGAGTTGTATTTCCTAGGGCAGAAGGGGCAGGAGGAGAGGATGTCCCCTTAAATACTCTTCAGATGCTCCCTCTTTATATACACCTGTTGGCTCATCTTCTCACACGCAGGTCAGTATCTGTCTGAAGTTGGGAAGGGTTCTAACTCAGCGTACGCCTCTGTTGCTCATGTTTTGGCCCAGATGAAGGAAGACTGGAAGGCCATGGGGTTGATCGTGGGGAGGAAGAAGGAGAGGAGCCTGTGCTTTCTGCCCAGCCTGGTCCACCTCTCCTTTCTTAGATGTGAGCAGGTGTGGTCAAGGGGCTTTCTCCTAGGCCTTCAAAGTGGGAGTGCTTCCCAGAGGCTCTGCTTGGGTGTACAGCTGCCTGGCTATAGGGTGCCGTGGCTGAGGTGCGACTTTTCCTTTGCTGAGTCACCGACTGGCCTTTCCTTCTGTTCCTAGTTTCTGTAATATTTGACATCCTTTCCTAGAGTACAGGAAAGTTTATTATTAGAGGTTACCACCCACGCCATGTATAATTTCCATTGCAGAGAATAAAGGGAGTTAAACTAATGCCCTCAGGAAAAGCTCTTTAGTCACTCTTTGTGTTTTTTAACATGTCTTCAAATGTTATTAGCGATATAAGCAAAAGGCATAATAACATAATGACTTTGCAAGTGCCAGCATCCATTATGAGTACAAAAAGGCATCAAACTTACCTGAAAATACACAGCACACTCTCTGCCTTTATGTGAAATTTACTGAGACTGTGAGTGAGCATGGAAAAAAGAATTAAACATAATTGGATTCGGATATGTTGGTACCATACGATATTTCTTCCTGCTTTTGATCCTTTCAGTTTTGCGTCATCCTTCAGTGTCCATTTTTCCCATTCTGTGTTGGAATGGCCTTTGGTATCCAAATTAACACGTGACAGAAACATAAGCTCCTTCTCAAAACCAAATGCAAATACTTAGCAGGAAGCAAAGTATCAGTTGCTCTTTGGAGGGTGTACTGTCAGGAAGGGGTCTGAAAGGGTCAGCTGGTCGTTTCTCAACCTGTTCTCTGAAACCTGTGTTTCATTTGCTCGTAATAGACTGCGGTCAGGGGGATTCCCACGGTAGAAACTGCTAGGCTGCAGGGTGGGAATCCCCGCAGGGTCCCTGCCCTTGAAAATGGCCTTCTGAGGTCATAGTGACAAGTGGAGCGAGTTCTATCAAACCAGCCAGCAGTGGCAGAGCGAACCTTTGAATCACTGATTTGGCAACATGTTTCAAAGTCCATTCGGCAGTCATAACCACACTTTGTTAACTTCAGGAAATGATACAAAAGAAGGAAGATGATAATGGAGGAAAGAGTTCATTGACTCATTAGGTGGCAATAGAAGGTTCTAAGGATCCCACAATGGGCTATTTTTAATGAATGTTTATTTAATGGAATGAATATTTTGTAACCTTTAGAAATTATAACTGTGAAGACTGTGCAACAACATGAAAGAGGACAAATGATATGTTAACGGGGGCAGAAGGCGCATATATTGCAATTACATAAAAATACATATGTTTATGTCAGATCTTAGGAGGAAACCCACAGAAGTGCTTACTGGGGTGTTCAGATAATCTTGTACTCTCCTCCCCCTCTCATTTATAAGCTGCTGTTAAATGATTTTTATCACTTAAAAATAGAGTTTTTTGTTTCTTGTATTTTGTTTTAGCAAACAAACTAGTAATCAGATGAGGTTTACCAATCAAGATGAAAAACTTTGGTCTGAGATTAAAACATTAACCCCTTCAGTGTTGACTACTGATTTTGCTTGGTTAATCTGCTACAATTTTTAAATTTAACCTCTAAGTTATGAATATTTACAAATGTAATGAGAACTTTGTCTAGAAACCCAGTTAACGTATAACAGCTGACATATTTTATTTAATATCAGACAAGGAATATTTTGCACTTGACTTTCTTACAGTGATACAAGCTTATCATATTGAATTTTGTATTACATGTGTGGCATTAAAAAATACCATGGAGTCCTGCTGTAATCATTTGCATGAGAACCATGTACCAAGCAACTCCAGGAAGCATAACCCTTACTGTGGAATATCGGAGCACGACATGAGGAATGGAACATAATACTCACTTTTATATCTGCTGCTCTATATAAACTAGGCGTGCTGTGTGCTGACTAGACAAAACCAGAACCGTTGGATTCAAATCTTTGCATCACACTGTAGGATGAATACTGTGTCCAGCGAATCAAGATGTCACAAGATCTAGAAATCACTTCCTCTAAGCATCATTTAACATTTGGAGCTAATTGTCTTTAGCTGGGAAGAGAAGACTGAGGAGTTACGTGAGGAGAATTGTCTTGTGGGAGGAAGAACGCTAGAACTGTGTGCTGTTTTAGAAATGTAAGATGGAATTTAAAAGTGGGCAGAGTTTCGGCTCAAAATACTGAAGCTTCTAATAATCAGAGTCACGCTCCAGCTCAGCCCTGGAACTGATTTTCCCCTGAGTTTCCCTCTGACTGCGAGTATTCAGCAAAAGGTTAAGCGTCCCACTGTCGGGGGAGTGTTAAGGGAAGGGAGCTAGCCAATGATCTCCTAACTTCTTGCAGCTTGAAAATTTTTTCTCTTAGTTGGTTATTTTGTCTTTCCAACACGCACAAATGTAGGCCTCCCTGCTCGCCCTCTTTTCCTTCTTTCCTTGAAGATGCTATTCGCTCTGCTGATTTCTGTCTTTTAAGCTGTACCTCGAGGTGCTGGTGGTTGTGGTGCTGGGTGTGTGTTTTGGTTTTCTTTATTTTTTAAAAAAGTGATGGCCTTAGAATTATGTTGTTTAATATAGTCACTAGTCACATACGGCTGTTTGAATTTAAATTAACTGGAATATGAAAAAATACTGTTCCTTGCTTCCTGGCCACAGTGTGGGGAACAGATTGAAAGGGTTCAGGAATAGAAACACGAAGTTAAGGTAGGACACTGCTGACAAACACGGGAAAATTTTTGTAAGATATTAGTAACACAGTTTGAGAGAGAGGGTAGGATTGAGAGAGATACTGGGGAGACTGAATCAACTTAGAGTGACTGACAAATGGCAAGTCCAGTGAGGGAGAAGGGAGAGGGTGTGGGCGTGTGAGGCTTCTGTCTCAGGCGAGCAGGTGATGGTGGTGCCAGCGACTGAGGCAGGGAAGACAGGAGGGCAGTCAAATCTGGGGGAAGATGAAGCATTCAGTTTCAGAGACTTTGAGAGTCAATGTCCGTAGAAATTTCAAGGTAGAGTTAAGTAGTAAGCCGTTGGCTGTATGATTCAGCTATGTAGAGCAGAAAACATTCAGGTATCTTAATTTAAATATTGGTGAACTAAAAGGCATACAAAATAGAGAAAATATACAGAACTCTGGGAATTGCCAACATTTAAGAGGAGGAGGAGACTAGACAGGTGAAAGGAAAACCTGGAGAGAGTGTCCCTGAGTACAAGGAAACGGAGGCTTATGAGTGGATTGTTAAATAATAGTGAAAGATTTTCTAGGCAGGTGCTACATAGATAATATTTGACCAATCTGGCTTAGATCCACTTTTCTAGGAAGCAGCAAATTATTCGGTGCTTTGAAATTAACTCAGTGCTTTTATCTTTTACGCTCCATTCATTCACTGCCTTTCTCTTTTAAGTATTTATCTTGCTGTGTATTAGGCACTCTCCTAGGAGTGGGAGATATACAAAGATGAATACAAGTTAGTTTCTGTCATATTTTTTCTGCAAAAGAAAGACATATAAATAGGTAATTGGAATACAAAAATAAGGATCTCTAAGTAAAAAGAGGTGGTTGGAAGTACTGTAGGAGCTGGAGGAGAGCTCCCCCCACCCCCAACCCCTCCGTGCCGGTTACATGCTGTGCTGTTTCACGAGTTGCCCTATTCCTGCTTCTTCACCCGCATGGCCTTCAGAACTCAGCTCAGACATCATTCTGAAAGCTTTATTTACCTTCCTCGTTTGTTCTATTTAATTCTTTAAGAAAAGTGGTAACGTATGGGACAATGTATCTCTAAAGCAATCACTGCAAAAAGAGGAAGACAGGGAAGGAGGGAGGAAAGAGAACCAAAATTTTTAAAAAAGAGTATATAGAGTCCTTGTATTACAAGAAATTATAAGAAATTCAAACAACACAGAAAATACAAGGATGATCACCCAGGATCCTACCACGCAGAAATAATCATTATTGACATTAGGCTAACATTGCCTGGATATATCCTTATAGATTTGTGCATATAAAAGGAGGGCTAGAAATTACTTCGCATAATTAGAATCATACTATATATGCTGTTTTAATGTTAAGTGCTCAATTTCACTTTTAAAAGATTAGCATGAAAAATGTAAACTTCACATAAAGGATTTTTTTAAGAAGAGATCGTAATTCCTAAAGAGCCATCTAAGGTTAACAAAAAAATTACATAAAACTCTGAAGCTTTGGTGATTTTTATACAGCTGTAATTTCTCTGTATGTTCTACTTCTCAGCAGCTTGATAGGACTTGGCTGTGAGTGATGAAGAAATTAACAGCTCAGCTTCCTTTCACCTTCCCCCCACCTCCCAACTCCCTTCTGATTTTCACTTATAATTACATTGTCACTGTTTATCGCATCTGTCCGCTCCTCTGTAACCTAATCCATATATTTGTTTATTCTCAGCTCCCTATTTAAATGGATTCAGTTTTCACCATCATCTCTTACGTCATGGCCCCTGGCTTCTCCGTCCCAGGGTTCTGTATTTTTATTCACCTCTTGGTCGGCTCGATTTCATCATCAAATAGTTTTCTTTAGAAAGACCCCAGTGGTCCCTGAAGTCCTCTATACTGTCTGTCTGTCACCTTTACACTCAAGGGACAGCTTGGCCGGGCATAAATTTGCCAGGTCATGCTTTCTTTCCCCTGAACTTTCGACATTTCTCCTCTGTCTCCTGGAATTGATGTTGAACTAGTTTTTTTCTTTACTGCTTCTCCCACCCTCAACCGCCAACCTTTAAGGAATCACAGTTTTCAAAGAATATACATGAGTTCTCTAAAACTTTTCACTCACTGCAGTTGAGAGAATTATTACTAGGAAGGACCACCACAGCTGCGATCCTCCAGTGTGAGCTGGGGTATTTTTGGAGTATTAACCATGCATCTTTGTTTTCCTTTCCAGAGATAATTGATGACCTTGCCAACCTGGTGGAGAATACCGATGAGAAACTTCGCACTGAAACCAGGCGTGTGAATCTGGTGGACAGAAAGTCCACATCTTGTGGTAAGAGATCGCCTCTCTAATCGCTTGCGGATCTAAGTTTCCCACGTTGGTCTAATTTTAACCTCAAGGATTTGGTTGCTCTTCAAATACGGGCAGTTTCATTTGATGAAGCATTGGAATTGCTCGAAGATCCCTAAATCTTGTTACGATGAAATGAATCATTAGGAGTGCATGGGAGGTATATGCATTGTTAGGAAATGTAAAAATCAGAATCCTTTCTGTGTGCTTACAAGGAATGATTGTTTGGAGAATTGTATGACCTTATGCAGTTGGGTGGTGGTAGATTGCATGGGTTTTAAAGGCAGTCTTCCTTATTTTGTGCCTTTTTTTAGCCACAAGCGTACTTGTGGAAGCGTGAGCTGTAGAGCAGTTTTGAGCTCAGAATCTAAGGTCCAGCCAAGTTCAAATCCTATATTGAGTGATGTTATCTCTGGCGGTCACTGTACGTCTTAATACCTTGTACCTAATACGGGGATACACAGGCCACGCTAAGAATCACTTAGAGTAAGTCTTAAAATGCTGATTCCTTGGCCCTGCCCTAGAGATTCTGATTGACTGGGGCTAGGGTGGAGTTCAGCGGTGTTCATTATTTAACAAACACACCAGGCAGTCCTGATCTGGGCCCTTGCGATTCTGCAGAAGGTCTGATGTAGCTGTTGGTGAGGTTTCAGTGACCTGTGGCCTGTGCACAGTGCCTTGCCTGCAGGTCAGGGATGGACAGTGGTGGTGACTGTAGTCATCACAGTGATGGTTGTTTGGTGCTTCCTCCCGCAAAGGTGCACCAAGTTTATAAAGCTAATACTTCTATTATAAATAGAAATGCATTAGTGCTAAAAAAAAAAAAAAAAAAAAAACAAAAAAAAAAAACCTGGTGATCTCAGCATGTGCTTTGCTTGACTTTGAGCCCTTTCGATATGAAAAAATATAATGGATCCCTCTGATTATCTGGTTTTACGAGGACCGCTGTGCAAAGGTTACCTGGGGGACACAGCTTGAGAAGTGTTGCCTTCCTCGCCTGAGTTTGCAGTTAAACAGAAGTCTAGAACAGCAGGGTGACGGAGGACCAGGCAAGTTAGGGCTATGGAATCTCAGAGGAAGAGGAACTCGGGCGCCCATCTCCTCCCCCTCCATCACTGCCTGCTCCCCCAGCCCGGCCCATTCTCCCCTGCCGGATGCCGCACCGCGCCCTGCGCCGCAGGCGTGTGCCTCTCTCTGCTTCCTGCCCCAGAGCAAAGCCTCCCTGATTTCGCTTGACTAGCCTTCTCATAACTGCTGACCACAGAGACTTCGTCCTTTGCGCTAGATCCTCAGACTCTGGCAATAGAGACAGATGGCTTCACTCCCACCTCCCTTACTGTCTTCAGTTCTTGTGTAAACCTTATCTTTCTGAGCCGTAGTTTTTCAGCTGTTAAAAAAAAGAAGATAACCTGGTTATCAAAGTGAACTTGTATAAAACATGTGATGTGTCCGACATCGTCTGTCTGCCCTGAACTTCCATATTTTAGGCAGAAAGGCTCTAAGGTGTAGCAGTTAAGGGTGTGGGTGGGCTCTAGAACCTAGACTCACGTCCCAGCCCCACCATTCACCGGCTGTGTGACCTTGGGAAAACCCACTGCCCTTTGCCTTGATTTCCCCATCTCTGAAATGGGAATCACAATATCACCTACCTGAGAGGGTTGTTGTAAGGAATAAAGGAGTTAAAATAGATAAAGATATGAATATATAGATGATACAGAGACAGACAGACAGACAGGTAGGTGGGGGTAGAGATATATGGCACTTAGTGTGTAACACATAGTAAGCAGTGAGTATCTTTATGTCTAAAGTAGGAAGAATCTTCCCACTTACGTGACAGCTTTCTTGAGGTCATTTTGATGTGCTGAGCAATCATGTTATTAATTTGGAACGACCATATTCATAGACATGTTGGTAAGATTTTGTATCTGCAATATTGCAGCCCTCAGCACATGCCGTTCATGAAGTCGTAATGAAGAATATTGGTCGTACTGTTACCAATTTTTTGTTTTATAGTTTGACCTGGTGTTGGTATTTATATCTAGAAATGTCCATAAAATCGTCCTAGCTGAGCTGTGTAATATTTTTTTTGAAAATAAGAGAAATGTAGAGAATCCTAGGATTACTAAAATGCATGCTTTTTTAAATGTCTCTTGGTATCTTAAAATGTGTTAAGTGTAAATTTATCTCATGTCCTATTTATATTTACTTATATATATATATATAAAATAGAGTTATTCAGAAGGGAGAAAAAACAACAGTATTAAATAGATGCTGAAAGAAGAAATTTCTTGAGATTTTTCAGTGGAAATACTTGAGAAAGAATTCCTTCTGCTAGCCTTTCATTTTTTCCCTGGTATTTCTTAAGCAGTTCATCAATAGTATATCTCCACCAAACAACTATCCTTCTATGATTTCTGGTGCCTGGTAACTTTAAAGGAAAAGGTTTTGCGTTTATATTTTTTAAGCGGACCTTTGCAGTTACATTGTGTTTGTTGACAAGCAGTGCTGGTTTTGCATGTTGACCTGCAAAACTCTAGTGAGGTTACACTTGTGTTTGTGGCACCCAGCAATTAACTTCTAGGTCTTTCACTGATCAATATTCAGTCTTCGAGGGGGTGAGGGGTATAGCACAGTGGTGGGGCACATGCTTAGCATGCCCGAGATCCTGGGTTCAATCCCCAGTACTTCCATTAACTAATGATGATGATGATGATAATAAATTTAAAAATATTAAGCCTTCAAACACAAGGTGTATTGTGCAATTACTGATTAGGTCTAGGCAGCCCTTGGCAAAATTAACCTGACCCTTTTTGTAAAAATGTGTTTTTATTTTGGTCAAGCATACCCAACATAAAATGTACCATTGTAACAGTTTTTAAGCATGCAGTTCAGTGGCATTAAGTACATCTACACTGCTGTGCAGCCATCACCACCATCCATCTCCAGAACTTTTTCATCTTTCTAAACTGAAATTCTGTCCCTGTTAAAGACCAGCTTCCCATTCCTCGCCCACCAGCCCTGGTCAGCCACCACTCTGCTTCCTGTGTCTACACACATGACTACTCTGGGTACCTCATAAAATTGGAACCATACAGCACTTGTCCTTTTGTACCTGGCTCATTTCATGTAGCACAATGCCTTCAGTATTGCTCTAGGTTGTACCATGTGTCAGGAATTCCTTCCTTTTTTAGACGAATATTCCATTGTATGTATAGACCACTTTTTGTTTATCCATTTATCTGTCAGTGGACTCGGGTTGTTTCCCTGTGAACAGGAGTGTGTAAGTATCAGTTCAGGTCTTTGTTTTTTTGTGTATATACTCAGAAGTGGATTGCTGAATCAAATTATAACCCAGTGTTAAATTTTGGAGGGGAACCACCACACCAACCTGACCTTCTGTCTTGCTTGTTGCCTTTAGACTCTTAGGTACTGCCTCGTAGATTTTGTTTGTTTCGTTTTTAATCTGATCAAGCCCATTTGCAGGCAGGAGTTGGGCTTCTGCAGCCTGAGAGGGCAGGCAAGTAGGGTGAAAGGTAAGGTCCTGGGCCCTCCCCGGTTGGGAGGTGTAATAGGAGATCCTAGTAAAGTGAGGCCCCAAAGAGCTGTGACCTTAGGGTAAAAGTGGACCAGAACTGAACTTGCCCTGGGGGATTGTGGGGAAGGCAGCCTCGGCACTGAACAGAACAGGAGAAGGAGGAAAAAAGAGGAAAAGCTATCATTCCTGACCCGTTGTGGTCACAGAAAGGCCCTCCGGTGCGAATGTACCCTGGGTAGCCTGTTCTACTCACCTGTTCTAGCACCAGGCGCCTGGCGAAAAAAAAGAACAGCGAACTGCCTCTTTGAAGGAGAGCATATTTATTCTTGGTCTCTGGGAACCAACCACAAATAAAATTTTCAGGGCAATGACCAGCACGCACTCAAAGATAACCTAGCATATCTGGAAACAGCACACCATGGGCAAGGACCAGCCACAGACCCCAGAATCCAGTCTGCACAGACTTGCAGTATTAGAATTATCAGATGTAGATTACAAAATCAATTATTTTCACATTTAAAGAAGGACATGACAATCTTGCAGGTATCTTCAGAGAATAGGAAACTGTAAAGAGTAACATAGAAAATTTGAAAAAGGGGTAAAATAGAACTTCTAGAAATAAAAAATAACTGAAATTCAAGACTCAGTGGACATACTTGATACCAGCAGAAGAAAGACTCAACCAGAGGACAGATTAGGAAAAATTAAACCATATTCCCTTTCCGTAAATGCTAGTGTTTACAAAAAGATGTCCAAATGGCATGGAAGTTAAATTGTGGGTCTTAAGGAAGGCACCTCGGGGGCAACAGCTTGGTGCGAGAGCCTCCAGACGTAGCAAAGAGTTAATCCCTTGCTCTTCTTAAATGCAAGGCCAAGCTGATCATTGATTTGTAAACACACACACACATAGTACATAAAACTGCAAGCAAAGTATGTTTTAACTATGTGGGGGGTGGGAATTAAGCAACTCCGGCGACTCAGGCGCTGTTCACACCGCAGTTGATGACTGTTTAACCGAGAGGACGTGAGTGAGCTGAGAATAGCAGTGGGCACAGCATCACTGTACTTAAGGGAGCGCAGAAATAGGCTGTGAACCGTGAAACGGTCTTTTGTTTTCCTACCATCAGCACATCTTCCTTGCTGATCCGGTGTATCAGTCATAGACGCTTTCGCAATGAGGAAGTGTCCAGTTGTAAGTGCAGATCCATTTGCCAGGGGGCCACACAGAAGGGCTGACGATGAATTTGTTCAGTTGCTAACAAAGGATTCAAGCACCTCTTTGTGAACCTTTCGCTCGGGAGCCTGGGCTTTAAAGTTTTTACTGGGATCTTTGCGTGGTTTTTCCTCCCTTTTTCTTGACCCACCCCCACCCCAGTAACAGCGTCAAGCAGAAAACAGTATTGTCTTTCTCCAGCTTCTGAACGCAAATTAGGCTGATACTTCCCATCGGTACCTCTACGTATGTTCAGATCTGTTATTTGTACTAAGGGCATCTACATAAAAGCGGGATCTTTGTAATTGCAGTTTAAATATTCATTGTGCCTTGTCCTCATTAGAATTCAAAATAGAGCCTCGTCTGAGTCTGACGGACGGAGCCAATTGTGAAGGCCAGACTGAGCGTTCTGAATGACTCGGGGTGAGGGACAGTGTTGCCTCTCAGCATATTGACTATTACGTAATGTTGTCTAAGCACATGTATTGTGATTTTGCGCAGCGATTCAGTGATGTGGTTAGAAATTAGCCCAGCTGGCATTGCATTAACAGGATCTCAATCTGGAACCACTGGATTTGCCTTCCACTGCCTCGGAATGTGGTGTCTTAAGGAGACAGAGCAATTTGGTGGTTGAGATGGTCCAGCACAGCCTGGGCGCGGAGCCAGGCAAACCTGGGTCAGTTTGGGCTCTGCCACTTACAACCTGGGTGAACCTAGGCTCAAAATGAGGGTAACGTGGTTATTCCGCAGAGTAAACGAGAGCAAGTTGGGTGGCGTAGTGACTGGTTCTAGTGAGTTCTCAGTCCGTGGCAACTATGTGAAAACGTGGGTTGAAATCGGTCGTTGAGAGCCGCCTCCATAAATGGGACTCAGAGGCTCTTACCTCTCTTTAAAGCCAGCCTAGAAAAGTCTTTAAGGAGAGTAGTGATGATCTCAGTGAGTTATGCAGGGATGTTGTGGAGCTGGGAAGTTTGCATCCTCATTCAGTCAGAAATGGAGTGGATTGTTTTGGGGGTTTTTTTTCCCCCAAATAAACTGAAATTTACAATTTTGTGGCCGCGCTATTACCAGTCATAAAATTAGTAAAAGCTACCTCTAGTGCTTATGCAGATGGAGGTGGGCCGTCTTACGTTTGTATAGCACAAAACTCGCTTTTCCTTCTATTAGCTCTTTTGAATCTAACCAACATAGATAAGAAACTGAATTCTACGTTGTCTGGTTTATTTAATGACCTGAGAGGCAAGTTAATCTTTCAAGGAGTTTTTAAAACCCTACCGCAAACACAAGCAGCTAACCTGGAGCAAAAGAATCACTATACGGATCCTTTTATTTATCTTAACGGTTTATCAAGAATATCCTTTGCTCTTGTTTCCTTACGTCTTTCTCTTACGCTCCTTCGCTGAGATGAGCTCCCCTGTCCTGTACATATGTGTGTGCCTGTCTCTAACCCACTGTCACCTTTCCTCCAGTCTCTGTGGAGAGATGCCCCGTCTCCCACTAATGCTTGTCTGCCTCCAGAGCCATCTTGTCCTGAGCGCTGCCTTTCCCATTCATTCATTCATTCAGTCATTCATTCATTTCTCCTTCCGCACCAACACAGTTACTGGGCATCCTCTGTGTGCCGGGCACTGGGCTTGGTGCTGGAGCTGAAAGGTACCGACGCCCAGTTCCTGCCCTCGGGGAACCCAGAGTGGAGCAGAGGGACACTGGGTTCATCGGTCACTTCAGACGTGTGCCTGGGCCAGGCTGGGAGCTGGGCAACGGCAGCTTATCAGTGCTTTCTTTATATACCATTAAAATTGTATGATAAGCCTATGCTACTTTTGTAATTTAAAAATTAAAATTTTAAAGAAGATGTGCTTCTACGCTTAGTATTTTGATATTTCTAGTCATTTTTTCTATAAATAGTATTTTGACAAGACGATGATAATACTGTATTTTTAGCCCTTCTTTTTAACGTTTTATTATAAACCTATTTTTCTTTGAGAACCTTGAATACCATCCTATCAAATAGATGTACCATCATTTACTTAAGCACTCATGTTTGGGGGCTTTTAAATCATTTTCTCATCCTGCTATGTCAGTGACTCTGTCTTCTGTGCATAAAACTTTTCTCTGTATTCAGGACTTCTGTTAGGTAGGGCATTGGTGAGGGTGCTTCCAGGGTCAGGATCAGAGACTGCCTCTGGCTGTCTTACATTGACAGGACCCTGGTTGGAAGGTTGTTTGAGGCCCAGAGAAGTGACAGGGAGCTGGAGGGCCGTCCCTGCACAAGGGGAGTGAGGACAGGATGCCCCAAGCAGGGTTGCTGCATGACGCCACTGCTTCTGACCGTCTCCGCCTCTCTCGGTCAGCAGAGGAGCGTCGAGCTGGCCGGCCTGGCTGCCAAGGGTGGGCAGATGAAGAGTCTGGCCGAGTTAGACTTCACATGATGGGTCTTCCGTCAGGATGGAAATGGTGGTTGGATCTGAGCAACCAGCGGGGGGGGTGGGGAGGTGGAACAACGGAACAAAACATGTTGTCCATTACAGATGTATTTCCCCAGTAGACTTACTCAGGCCCAGGGTGGGAGCGGTGCTCACTCATTATACAAGCATACGTCAATTTATTGCAATTTGCTTTTATAGTACTTAACAGATACTGCACTTTTTATTTTTGTTTGGTTTACAAATTGAAAGTTTGCGGCAACCCTGCATTGTCAGATAATTGTTATTAGCATTTTTTAGCAATAGAGAATTTTAAAATTGTGGTATGTACATTGTTTTTTTAGACATAATGCTTTTGCACCCTTACTAGACTACAGTACAGTGTAAACATAACGTATATGCTTGTGTGGCTTGCTTTCTTGTGATATTTGCTAGAAGAGAGAGACCGGCAGGCTGGGACCCGCTCGTGCAGAGTGGTTGTGCTAATTCAGTCTCCCTTTGTCTGTCTTTTTTTCCTCTGCCGTCTTCTATTGCAGACCTACCGGGGCTCAGTCCTTTGCTCTTTTTTTTTTTCTTGGCACTTTCTTCTTTAAGCTACTTCATCAGCTCTTGGATGGGCTTGTGGGCCACTCACAGCTCTGCATCTCAGACCCGGATGTCACCTGAATCTCAAGGTCTCTGTCTCCATCTGCCACCCGGTTTCTCCTGACTGCACCCCACCTCCTCTCAGTCTGTACATGTCCTTTATGGACTTGTTATCTTTAGCCCCGATAAGCTTCCTCTCCCATTGCTTCCCATTTCCTCAGGCTGAAAACTTCCTTCTCCCTTGCACATGCCTTCAGGGGCCAGACGGAACCCTTCACGAGTGCAGCGGGCCACTGTGCTTACCTCCAGGGCAAATGAGAGAGTGGACCACAGAGTTTTGCCAAGTGGGAATGCGACGCCAGATCACCTGTGTGTTTATTTTTACAAGAAGCCTGAAATCTGGATCTTTAAGTGAATCTCCCAATATCTTAGTGTTGACAGCAAATGAACATCTTAAAAATTCCACGTGGGCCAAACAAAATGAGCAGTGCTGTTCTGCACTTGGGGCCTCTCTCTCACCTCTCTGTAGTCAAGCCCTGGGCCTGTCTGAGGATGACTCTGAAATCTCTCCCCGCCACCCCTATCATCGCTTTCTCTTCTCACCACTCTGTTTCTGGCTCTAGCCACAGTGATGTAGCCATTAAAAATAATAACGAAGAAGTCTGTTTATTGGTACAGAAAAAGGTGCATGATTGTAACTTTGATCTTACTTGCATACACTGTGGCCCCCATGCTGTGGATTTGGTATCTGAACACCGCAAACGTCTGCCCGGTTACCAGTGTGACCAAGACAAATGAGATGAGTCCCGCTGATTAATAAGGCTCCCTTATTTTTTAAACATACCTTTTTCAGTTGACTTAGAACTGTCTCCTTCCCTCGCCATAATCTGCTGTATATTTTAAAGACATGACCTTTCTCCATTGTGGAGATAATAGATACGAGTCAGTGAAACCATAAAAGCGTAAAATTCTTAGGAGACCTGCTTCTGAAATCCTAGAGAGTGCTGCAGTGCTCTGATGAATACGCTGGAATTGCTCGATTCTCATTTTAGGAGCGAAAATGTGCAACGTGCACACCCACCCTTCTCTTGGCACTTGTAAATACTCCCCTCAGGGGCCCGTGGGTGCTCGTGACGTTTGTGTAATGCACGTGTGACGCGTTTGTGGTCAGATGTCTTTTACATGTGACCACATCACTGTCATCCGCGTTGGTTTTGGGTTCCTGCTGTGGAAAAGCCTGTTTTTCTGCTAACAGCATTTGTTTGGGGATTGAGAGGAGGAGCAGTAGGTTACAGTGTTGATGCTTTGGCTTAATCCAGGCAAAATGAAGCCTCTGCGAGACGCACAAAATTGGAAAACCTGTATTTAATGGAAGGTGATTGATAAGGGCTGACAGCCTCAGAGGCCGCCACGCTTTTATAATCTGTTACGAGGCAGTGACTTTTGCTGTCATCGAGGGGCCAGAAATGATCACAAAGGAGAATCATCTTTTGATTATTGTTTTTGCTCGGTGTGGTTTGGAAAGATAAGGTGTGATTTCCAAGAGCAACTTCTGTTGTTATGGGGTAATAATTACACTGTGCAGGCTTGGCTGGTGCTGCTCCCCGGGGACGTGTTTGTGCGTGTTTTCTGGCCCTGTTTGCTCACTGGTGAGTCCGTCTGCTTTCAGCCAGCACCCCAGGACCAGCAGGTACTGGCTGAGGTTAGAAGGACATCGGTGGGCCTGGGAGGGAGCATGTTTTATGTGCTCAAAGTGTTCTTTACCTCGATTATTTGTCTACTACTTAGAGGAGGAAAAGCACCCCAAATCCTGCTCAGTGTCTTGCCAGCCCAACCTAATTTTTCAAGAGTTCAGCATTACGCTCTCCCTCATGCATCGATTTTATTTTATATTTGTAAATTGAAATGAAGAATTGGATTCTAGTTGTGACCGAAATTACTGAAACTGGGTGAGTCAAGGAAGGAAGTCACCTGATGTCATTTTTACACGTAAGATCAACAGCAGAGACTAAACAGTCTTTGAGGTTGCATCCGACTCTGCCACCCACTTTCGTACCCCTTTGAAGAGGGTTAGCGCCTTCCCTCCACCCGGCGTGCGCGCACATACACAGGTAAATCAGATATGAGCCAGGGTGATGGGCCGGAACTTTGCTCATTTCCTTTCATACAGGGAGGTTGGCCCTTGCAGAGTCAGGTCTTTCCTGAATGGGGACTTTCACCTTCAGTGTTATATATTCCTGTATCTATTGAAAAAAATTGTTATCAAACATGTATTTTTTCTCATCACAACAAAACAAAGAAGATAGGGAAATTTTTTAATGGAAGATATAGAGAAAGTTTGTTGGGTTTTAATGTATTTGTGTAGGAAAATAAAGGAATGGGGTTACTGAGCATAACTTCTGGGTTCAATGTTCATAAGTGACTGGTAGAGATTCCTCACACTTTTCTCTCAAGTTGGCGTTAACAGCTCTAGGGCTATTTTTAGTTGAATTTTTAAAAAGTTAGCTGTGTTTTTTTGAAAAACTTTCCTAAAATTTAAGTTCTTGGTACATGTTTTCATGCCTCTCTCGCCTCTTAAAAATTGTCATTGTAAACTGGATTAAATGGACATGTGGCCGATTTCAGGGTTATTCAAGTCACAGTTGTTCACAAGTGGATTATCTTCTTTGTGTATTATTGAAACGGAAATTCAGATAGGATGGCCTTCCTGACTTCTAGTGCCTGCCGCCCTGTTGTAGAGGCTCCCTCGCCCCAGCCAGTTACTGGTGTGTGCCCAGAGAATGAGATAGTTTTACTTCAACAAGAGTCGTGACCCCCAGTGTTGCTTATGAGAAACAGTAACCACTGATAAATAAAGCTGAGTAGAAACAAAGTGAAAGGAGTTGTTGTATCTTCAGGAATTATAATAATTAATATCTGGCAACTGTAATTTCTCACTGTTCAGAACACCTCTGCCGCCCTGTCCACGAGTAAGTCCCTGTGCCGACTTATGCTCACTGAGCATCGTGGTTCACGGCAGTGCCCATGTGAAAAGCGGCTCAGCCGCAGGGCAGTGCGTCCAGTCCAGGGCCCTGATATTAATGTTTAAAGACCTTGATCCTAGGCCTGGTTGCATTAATGACAGGTTCTCTCAGCTCTAGGGATCTGTCCATCGGCTCCAGCAGAGCCTCACCAGCGACGCACTTTTTCTTCGCTGGCTCTCCTTTTCTTTCCATCTCAGAGCCAAGCAGTAATGTCAATTTCCAGTCACTGAACCAGCATTAAATTCCTTAGAAAGATTGATTTGGGGCTCATTTTAAGTCACTGTGAGGTTTTCTCTATCTATGAGTGTGAACACTGAGATCAATTTCTCCGGATTAGCAGCAAAATGGTCTTCGTATTGGACTTGGGCGTCAGCGGTCCGTGTCGCGGGCCTCCGCCCACCGAGGGCATGCCTGCAGCTCACGCCCCGCTGCCCGGGCCACCGGAGCCTGCGGGGGTTTCCGGTGGGGCATGCGTCTGCTGAGCAGCCTCCAGTGTTCTTCCACGAGTTGATTTATGGTGATAAGAGCCCTCCTTTCTGTTTTGGCCCACAAAGCAGGTAATTCCTTTCAAAATGACATTTGGATTTTTAAACATAAGAGAGGTCTTATTTCTTTAAAAAATTTTTCCACAAAGATGGATCTGAGATTTTTTTCATCATCGTATTGACATTTGTCTGGTATGACTTCTTACCTATAAACACATGGAGAAATGGAAAGAAAATTGAAAGGGGTCCCTTTTGAAGATGAATAAATACGGTGGTGACTGTAGCACGACAGTGTGAATGTGCTTAGTGCCACTGAATCACTTAGAAACAGTTCAGGCGGTAAATTTTGTTACGTGTATTTACCACAATAAAGATTTTTTTTCCTATTTACAAAATGAGTGAATACTTGGTGTGCCCCAGTCTGTGAGATTATGGCAAAGTTAGAATGATACAAGGTCTAAAATTCCTTGGCATCTTTGTATGAAAGTTCCATACGACCATTTTTCATGTGATGTGGTAACAGAATCCTAATTATATCTGTATAGCTTTGCCTTAGCCAAATAGGAACAGGAGCAAAAATGGTCTCAAAAAGTAAAGGACATCTGAAAAATAAGTAAAAGTGGGTTAAGCATTATAGTGGCTTGATCTTGTTCTTGCCATTCCTATTAATATTACTAAAGCACGGTTAGCTGATCCTTGATATATTCCTCCGTACAAAATATTGGCAACTTATTTCTGAAACCTGGAAGGCAAGGTTTATGCCTGGGCTGTTTGGTTTGTAGAGACCTCTCCATTCTTAGTTTGACAGCAGGCACGTCTTCCCCTGACTTTGGATTTGTTTTACACTTTTCATTCCTTAGAAGAAGCTGGACTCCCAACCCTCCCAATAGGCAGTCATCCCCTTCGTGATCCACATGTGCATCTCTTTTGCCTCTTTTTTCGACTCGGCTTTTCATTCTTGTTTTTTTAAAGTATGATCTAGAACTGCTTCCTGTGATTTTTCTTCCTACATTAGTACTTCTTAAGGCCCTTCTTGTATTTTTGGTGGCATCTGATGGCTCCAATCAATTCAATACTCAGAATGTGCCAGTGGCATAAGTTCAAGACCTTGGGCACATTTTTAAGAACAAAAGCCCTCTTAGCCTGTAAGTACTGAAGAAATGTATTTCTAAGCACTTTACAAAGTAGAGACAATGATCGTGACATAAGTTTATATGTAAAGGGAGGGGAAAAGGAGAACCAACTGGAAGGAGCTTCTCTAATCCTTACCAAGCTGAACATAATGTAACTTGCCTTTGGCAAACTGGAGAAGATTCATCTGCTTAAAGGCATATATGGATTTTGTGGGAAAAGAGAAAATTACTACTTTTCCAATAGTAACCCTCAAAATGAGCCCAGTGGTTTTGTATCCAAGTCTTTCTGTCCAAGGTGACACACACACTTGTTTATCTATACCACTCAATCTGGGGACTCTGGAATGCCTGGGAAGCTGTTCAGTTTGTAGGTGATGAAAGGTCATGAGGAGCCCTTGGGAGAATTTCTGCTCAGGGATTTGAGGCTCTCTAGTTCAGCCTTTCCTCCCAGGGCTGACGTGTTTATTTGGAGGGTAGCAACTCCCTCAGATAGTAATATCTCTTTTCCACCATATTAACGTTCACAGTTGGGATCAAGCTCCTTAGCGCCAGAGAGAGGATGCTGTACATAATCCTAAGTAGGTTTCTCTGAGCAAACAGCCCAGTAGCATTAGCGGCCCCCGAGGGGCTCACTTGGACGGGCTGTGGACCATGACGTCAGCCCATCAGGTGGAGCCTCAGCTCGCCCATCTTGAAGCGGCGTCTCCGGCTCTGGGGTCCTGTGCTCTTCCCTCTCCCCTCCCTCCTCTCTCTCTTTCTAGTGTTTTTTCCTTCCTCTTTCCTGTTTCCTCTCAGTCAGTTCCAGTCTTCTCTCCCCACCACTCTTCTCTATTCATCATCTCAGTCAAGAATCTGCCTTTTACCGGCCTTACTCCTCAGCCTCACCCCACCCTGTCAGCCAGCATCCATAACGCCCTGCCATCCCCTGGCTTGTTTTGTCTGCCCCAGCCAGTTACTGTCTCTCCTTGATGCGTCACAGAGCATGGAACCATCTGGGAGTGTGTTACAGAATATAACACAAAGCATTTCTGTGATGCCAGAAATGAGGGAGAGAGGTAAAGGGGATTCCCTGAATGACAGTAGTGAGAAGACCCAGGATATCTTGGTCTGTGCAACAGACTGAGAGAAGCACCATTCCAGAACAGAGCTAGTGGTTAGGAGAGAAGATAGAATGATGTGTTTTCCTGCATGAATAACTGCACTGAGAGGCTGCTGGAGAGCATGAGATTTAGTTGAAGGGAATCTAAGCAATGGAAAAAGTAAGGCGATTATTAACTCCAGGAAAACTAAAAGTAATACAAAGAAAGGAAGCATAATTATAATGCGTTACTGAATGTGTACATAACCATAATAATGTAGATATTGGTTGTTAATGTAAACAAACTGTATGATTTATCTATAAGGAAGATGGGAGAGGGAGGAGGTGGAATGTAAGAGGTAAATCCCCCTATAATGGAAGAGGAAATAACTATGTATCTAAAATTGATGGAATTTAGAAACTATAGTATGAGCAAGTCATTTTAAAATGTGGAGGTTAATGATGGAGTATCAGAATGGAAAGGCAGAGTTGCTGTTTTTTTATTATAAACTTTTTTAGAATTATTTGAATTTTTAAATTTGTGCATGAATCATCTTGATGCAACAATTTTGTTTAATTTTTAGGTTTGTAGGTTGTATTGTAACTTGAGGGGTGTTTCTAAATAGTAAACAGAAATCTGTTAATTAGAATCACAGGGTTTATTCAGTAAAAAAAGAATTCAGCTAACTTTATAAATAGAGTTCTTTGTCTACCCTTAGTTGGATGTGTTCCCAAGATGATGAACTGCAGAAATCTCAAATGCTTCCTGTGTTGGTTTGTCTTTGGGAGTGTTATTAGTAGAGTAATTCTGAATCTGTTGTGCGTGTTAGTAAGAGAGACTGAGTAAATTTATTGACTGCTCTTATGAACCAAGGAGATACAGACAGCAAATGCGAAAAGTAAGGACAAACTTGATGGTGTTAGATTTGAATTAGAAGTATCACTGTAGACTCGTGATTTAAAAATAATGACTTTCTTGCTTTTAACCAGTGAAAGAGCCTAGAAGCTGTGATACGCCAGTATTTGAGCACAACTTAGCACCCAGATCTCAGTTTCTAAATATTGTTCATCACAAACAGGAACCAGGATTCCTCACGGGAACAGCTAATTCCAGGTTTAGGGCAGAGAAATAGAAGGCAAGTCTAGAACGTCTTGTGTCGGAAGTCAAGGGAATGTGCAAACGATGAGGGCTGGCTCAGAGGGACTCTCGCTGTCAAATCTAGGGTAAGCGGAAGCAATTAGAGTGATGATGCTGTTGTATTAGACACTGGATTTTTTAAGTGCATTTGTGAGTCCACATCAATAGTCAAAAAAGGCAGAAGCGAGGCAGAGAAGGGGGTATCTTGCCAATAAATGTAGAAGAACGATAGAATTATGAAGTCATCACTTTGCAGCCACCTTATAATCATTTCAGAGTCATCAATGGATGCTAAACTCGTGGGTGAAAGGTTGTGGGGAGTAGGATATTCACAGTCTCAACTTACCAAATTATTGATTACAAAGGAAGGAAAAATACTTGAGCGAAGTGATCACACTTAGCATCACCAGTGTGGGTGACGACCTAGCACCGCACGGCTCCAAACGTGAAGTAACTCATCACCCCAGATCTAACAGAGAGAAGCCATCAGAGTATTTCAGATTGATGGGCAGTCTGTAAGACAGCGTCCTAGGCCTTCTGGAAGTGTCATGGAAGAAAGAAAAGGATGGGAGAACTGTTGTAGGTTAAAGGAGGCTGAAGAGACGTGACAGCTAAATGCAGTTTGTGGTTTCGAGTGGATTCTTGATCAGAACACACACAGCTCTAAGGATGGTTTCAGGATGATGAGGGGGATTTTTTTTTTTCCTGCTTTTCTGTAGGTTTTAAATCTTTCAAAATGGAAAGTTGGTGTGGGGGACACTACAGGGAAAATGCAAACAGTGACGTTTCCCCTGGATGAGTGTCTTAGTTCACATTTTAGTGTGTTGTCTAAGGAGCGACTGCAAACCTGGTGAAATGTCTAGGTGTGCCCCCTGGTAAGCCCTTCCCAATCTGGTATGAAACCATAGGAAGATCTTGAAAGCTGAAGACATCTTACTTGTGCAAGATGTGGTGCATCAGGCAGACGTGAGATTCGCTGCACAGACAGGGTCGTGGGGCTCCGGCCGCTCAGGAAAGCAACACTGTTCCCATGGTGGCTTTTCTCTGGAGACCTAGGCCGTCAAGAAGACAACAAGCAAAACCAAGCATTGCCCACCCACATACTACACTGTGTGCTTCCTCAGCTGGAATACTTTGCGAGCTTCACAAACATCACAGTTTAGATTTCCACCCTGAAAATCGTCGTGCTGTGGTGAAACTGTTTGGATGTTTGTCTTTGCACTAGACCTTGGGCTTCCTGAGGTCTTTCGACTGTGTCTTTCGATTCTGATTCCCAGCAGCTACCAAAGTGGTGGACTTTGAATTGGATTTATTTGAAAGGCAAGTGTAGTCACTTGGCTGAGGGTGTTCTGAGTCCTCAAACTTTTTTTTAAAGGACTTGTCAGTCTGGAAAGATGAAATCTGAGTAAAGATAGAACGTTTATTCGATTGTGAAGGGCAGACATAGGGTTCACTTGGACTTGCTCCTCATGGTCTACAACATTCAAATGTCTAGGAACATTAAAAAGAAATGCTGTCCATCACATAGCTGAATTCCTTAAGGTGAGTAGCTCGCCGGCCACGTGCTACTGAGTCACCATCATTCATTTTGCAGAATCTCTCCCATACCCTGTACAATGGAATATTATTCAGCCAGAAACAGGAGTGAGGTACTGAGACATAGTGCGGATGAACCTTGAAACATTAAGTCAAAGGAAAGAAGCCAGACCCCAAAGACCATTTGTATGAAATGTCTAGAAGAGGCAAATCTGTACAGACAGACAACAGATGAGTGGTTGCCAGGGATTAGGGTTTTGGGAGGAAGGGGGAGAGACTGCTTAACGGGGGGGAGGTTTCCTTCCGGGTGGCAAGAAAGTTCTGGAGTTCGCTAGCAGCAGTGGTTGTGGAACATTGTGCACGCGATTAATGCCAATGAGTTTACATGGTAAAATGGTAAATGTTATGTTACGTGTATTTTACTACAATTTTTTTAAAAAAGAAAAACCATTAAAAATAGGGGGTAATTTCTCTCGGATCCTGTGATTTTAAGCAGCACAGGCAATTTGGGAAGGCTAGGGGGTTCCTGGTTTTATGTAGAATGACAGTAGGTTAATAACTCAGGTAAGTTGGGACACATCTGACTTTTGAAGCTGCTAGTGAGGAGAGACATTTCTTTCTGAGTCTGTCCCTCCTTGTCCGTCATAAAGCTGGCAAGGATAGGACACTGGGTCCCACTCAGTGTGGCCATTCCTGCAGTGCCACCATTGCCGGGTAGCAAGTGAGAAGCTCTGGGGAGCCTGTTCACTTCCTGGCCTTCCTGGTTTCTGAGTTTGTTTTCTTTTTCCTGAAATACTTGATTTGGATGTGTGTGAAATCAACCCTTAGACCTGCAGCGCCTGGGAGGCCCCCCACTGAGCATGTGCTGAGAGTTTTGTAAAAAGAGCAGTGAGCGAGCGTGGCCAGTGTTCGTGGTTTGTGGTCATCGCTCGCTGAATTTGTTGCTTCCGTGGTACCTCTCAAGAGTTCTTCATTTTCCATGACACGCCATAGTGCTGGGGCCGAGGTTCAGTGGGATGGGTGGGCAGGGAGCTGGACGGTCTGTGCTCCCGCGGTCACACGTGCTCCAGCAAGGAGAGACAGAGCAGGGGAGGGCGAAAGAAAGGAAATGGAAGTGATGAGAGAGGAGCAGGGAGGGCGGTGCTGAAGGGCAAAGAAGAGAGGCTTCCTGGCTCCGACTCCTCATGGTGGCGGAATCAGCAGTGCCGTTTCCAGAGCTCCTGAACCAGTTATAAGCGTGGAAAGCAGGGATGCTTGGATTAGGCATTGCAGGCGGCCAGGTGGTGGCAGAAAGCTGGGGAAAAGCCACGCCTCAGAATGCTCCTTTCCCCACCTCTGTGAAGCCCTTGACTTAGTGATTCCATCATTGACAGAGCCGTGCAGGCCAGGAGTCACAAATCCGAACCCCTGTCAGGTGAAGTGAGGGCTGCAGCCCAGGCATGGAGCAGCTGGAAGTGACGGGGGCCCTGGGAGCCGGCACACGTGTGCCCGTCCGGACAGCGTGCCCGCCCCTCAGCCCCCTGAGCCTTGGGCTGTGGCTGCCTCCTTATTGCTTGATTTTTTTTTTTTTTAAAGAAAAAGAGAAATACGATTTTTTGTGCAATTTGCCAACTTTTAAAAACTCTTCCTGGGTCAAAACATAACTGCAGGCTGGACCTGGCTCCCTGACTGCTAAGTTATGACCAGTGATTTATGTCAACAAATTACTAATATTATCAGGTGCAGAGGCTGGGTATGGTGTTGGTGGGGCAAGGCGAGGTCAAAGAGTTTGTTTTACTCACCTTTCAGAATAACATAATAATATATTCACCAGGAAGTTATCCTTATTAGGGAAATTAGAGCGTTGATGGGGAAATAATTTTATACCCTGGGTGGGGGAGGGCACTGGGACAGGCAGGCCTGGATGAGGTGTGACGCTGTGGACCTTGGCAGGCCAGGGGTGCTGGCGTGGGCTCTCAGGGCCCCTGGGTGCTGGGCAGAGGAGGACCCGGTGGTGGGAATGGAGCATCCGAAGGAGAGGAGGGAGGGAGGGAAGGAGGAAGGAAGGAAGTTTGGTATCAAAGACAGACTGTTTGACTTCCACATTTTACCTGGAACCCCTTGTCATCCAGCCCCCTGCTCCCCGAAATCAAATGCAGAACACCCCCCTTTGCTTAAAGGTGAAACCTCCGTGCAAGTGCGAGAGCGCTGTGTCTGTGCAGCACAAACCTCGGGGCGTGAGCAGGTGGGCTAACTTCGCCTCACGTGATCAGTTTTATGTTTTGTAACTTATTTCACTGAACCACTCATCGATTCTCATGCTTGGGCCTCATCGTTTGTTGCTTATGTACATTTACCTGCTCCTTAAAAAAAAGAAAAATTTTAAAAGTTAAGGGAACCCGGGTGAACATTAACTTTTGGGGGGGATTAGGTTTATTTATTTATTCATTATTTTTTATTTATCAGAGTACTGGGAATCAAACCCTGATTGCGTGCTTGCTAAGCGTGCGCTCCACCACTGAGCTATACCCTCCCCCCAACTTTATTTTTTAATCGGGTAGAATTGATTGTGATGCTGTTCAAAAAATAACCCAAACCAAGATGAAACATGAGCACAAGCATCGTTCCCCCAGTGCAGGAGTGAGCAGAGCCTGAATTCAGTAGCAGAAGAGGGGCCGGGAGTGGCAGATAGGGAGGCCTGGGGAGCAGGGGGGCGGGCCGCTGGGCGAGTGTAGCTGGAGTGGTCTGTGACAGTCGAAGTGTGAGCACTTATCCGTTCCCAGTTGGGAACCACACTTCTCCCTCCCCTTCCTGGTCTGACATCCTGATCTGATGGCAGAATTTATGTTAAGTTCTGGAAAAGTGGAAAGGGGGTAATGTGTGGGAACCTGTGAAATGATAAATCAGGACCTCTTTAAGGTCTAGGATTATTTTGGCTTCTTTCACTTTTGGGTTCTTTACAGGAGAGGCTTTGAGAGGCAGGAATATGGCTTAAAATGTGTGGAGTTTTGTTCTAGTTTGTTTTTTTCCCTAAAGTAAAAACCAGTTACCGTGATCAGTTTGGCTGTTTAAATAGCCTCAGCTTCATGGTGGCTTCATCGTGGCTGTCTTGCACCTAGCAGGAGAGGGAACAGCTGTAATTAACCCCTCTCCTCTGATTTTACTGTTTCTGGGTAAACTGAGCCCCATCCATCATGCCAAAGGCGCAATAAAAACTTCGAGTTGTTGGGAGTATCCAAGCCAACAGTTTGGTTGGGTTTCTAAGGCTTCGTGTGGAAGAATCAAATCTCCACTGTTCCTTGAAAATGGAGACAGTTCATGTCTGGTGGTGCCGGTCATCCTCAGACCTCTGCTCTCCTTTCTCAGAAATCATCTCCGTCCCCCAGCTCCAGTGACCCCTGCCACTCAGTGCGTCCTGCGCATGCGCCCCTTATCTGCACGTGTCCTTCTTGACCACCCCGTCATTTCCTGGCACTTAACATGTCTCAGGCCACAGTCATCATTGCACCCCACTCCCTTAAACACGCACACCACAGGCACATGCCTAGATTCACCTGAAACCGACACGAACGGCTGGGCTCTCTGCAGTGTCTGTGTTTGGCTCTGCTGTTCTTCAGCGGCTCCCGTGGACGACTGCGTTCATACTTGAGGCCTTCCTCTTCCTCCCACGCCGTCTGATGCCCAGGCCACAGCCTTTCTCACTCACTCGGTCTCTCCCTCATGTGTTCTCACCGTCACCAGCCACAGTGCAGGCCCACCTGCTGCCATGGTACTTTGCTGAGCAGGCTTCCCAGTGTCCCCATCTCTGCCTGTCTCTGGTCTCACTTCTCTCCTGTGCAGCTAAGATTCGGCCACCCGTTGACCACTCTGAAACACCAACTGCATTTTGCCAGGCCCTTGGCAGGAAGCCTTCCAGCGCTCCAGTCTGCGCCCAGGACACAGCCCACCGTCCTTGGCTCTGGACCTCGGGCCCTCCGCAGTCTGTCTGCCCTCCACGTCATCTGCCGCCTTCTTCCTGTTCCCCCGCGGAAACCTCCCTCTCCAGCCCGACCAGGTGTCTCCACTTCTCTGAGCATCACTTGTCCATTTCCGCTTCTGAGCACCAGCTCACCTGGCGGCCTTCCTCCTGCGGCTGCTCTCCTTCCAGTCTCCCTCCAGCTCTGCCTGAGGGTTGGGTCTTGTAGCTAATACTCTGTTTTTCCTCTGTGCCCCATGTGTACTTTCACTGCAGTTTATTAACATACGTGAACATAGATGTCTTTGGGGAAGGACCCACACTTTCCTATGTGTGGTCCCCACACAGCGTGGAATGAGGCCGGTGCAGAAACGAGTGAGCCTGGACTGGAGGGGTGTTAAGTTAGAACCCGCTCTCTGGAAGGGGTCAGCCCTGGGTGATGTTGCCAAGTAGCTAGGTGAGCCCACCTTGATTTTTCAGGGAAAGCCAGAAGCCTTAATTTCATGTGAAATTGCTTAATTAAAATCTTTTCACATCATAGTTCTAAGGCGGTCCCTACCAGGGGAACGTAGTCCCTGAAAGTTAAAACTTAAAGACCATCTCATGTGCAACGTGGGCATGAAACAGTAACACGTTCTGTGCACAAATACAAGACAGAGTTAACAGTTCTGCTTTTCAGGATGGGTTTGGGATCTGTAAAGGTGGAGCTTCTCTGGAAAACCAGGAATTGAATGTTCCTCCAGTGAACTTGGGATTTAAATGACAGTCCGATGGCAGTGGCTGTCACTCTTTCCTTTTACAGGTGAATTGGATACCGTGACACCCCTGTTCATTCACGTGACCAGATGCCTTTAACAGCATCTTGTTATTTTCACTTTATGAAAATATTCTTATAAAACAAATTCTTAAATGGAACTTTTCCAGATTGACATTAAAGGGGGCAGTTCTGTTTAGTGGGGTTGTTCAGTGCCGAGAGTGTCTGTATGTTGGGGGGAAATCACAGCCCTTTCCAGGTTAGATGAATGAGAAGGTCACTGGCAAGGATGACACAGCCGCCCTCTTTAAGAGGCTGAGAGAACAGGAGTAGCCGGCCTCGGCAGGTGTTGGGAGAATTCCCACACACGTGCAGATCCCAAGTGAGCTATTATTTATTACCTTTGGGCTTCTGCGACATTGTCATCTTTCATCTGTCCGTCACAGTTTTGTCGAGTCCCTCCGGCGATGTGGCGCTACAGGGAGGATCCCAAGATGCATTGACCATAGTCCCGCCCTCATGTGGCTTGAAGTCCAGAGGGAGAGAGAAACATCCTAAGCACAGAAGTAAAGGAGAGAGTGCCACGAGTGTCCCTTAGTCCCTAGATGACCAATTTAAAAAGTTCATGGTGGTTAGAGGAAGAAGTTTCCCCAGTGCTTCCAAAGATACGCAGTATCTCGTGCATGCTTAACATCACCTCCGCAGGCAAGTTTGACTCCAGTCTTGTCTCTCTTCTACCCATGATACGAGAAACCAGACACGTTCCTGGGCTTTTAGAGGAAAAGCCCTTTCTGAGCATTGACCAACAGACTGAGCACAAATCAGGAAGAGCGAGTGCTTTCCTCCTGTGTTTAATGACGTTCCTGCAAGTTTTCCTGGTGTGTTCATGGAAGCACCGTGACTTGTTACTTGGTGGTGGAGGGGCAGAGAGAGGACCTGAAGACGCGTCATTTACTCGTCTGCCTGAGCCGGGGCGAGCCGGGGCTGTGTGCAGAGGTGCGGTGTCGGGGGCTGGCGTTCACGAGACGGACCCAGAGCTCCGGACCCAAAGCTGGTTCTCCTGCTTCGGTGCTCACCTGCAGTGCTTTGTAAATGCAGACACCTGAGCCTCACACACACCTCCCCCCCAATTCAGGGCGTCTTGGGCCTTGTTGTCTAACAAGCACCCCCGATGTCCTGAAATTGGTGATCCTTGGGGACTGTCCCTCCAAAAGCTCTGGTCTGCAAGTGGGAGAGAGAAAATAGCAGACAAAACAGAACTGCAGAAATAGAGCGGCTGTGATCAGGGCCATCTGGGGGTCCATCCAAAGTGCTGCGGAGGTCAAGGGTACCAAGGGAGCCCCTTTCCAGCCTCAGTGCCTGGAAGGCATTTGAGTTGGTGGAGAAAAGATGGGTGAGATTTTGATGGTTTGAAACGAGTAAGGAACTTCAGGCTAAGGGAGTGGAATGGACGAAGCGCTGAGTTGGGGAGGGCAGTGGGTTTTTGGAGGATCTCATCAAGTTTCTCTCCAACTTCCAAAACTTCGTTGTCACCTCGCCTTCAGGGTAAAGTCTGGACTGCAGAGCATGGTTTCTGTAGCCTAACAGATCTAATTCCAGGCCCTCGACCATGCTGTCCACCAAAATGCACGTGTGTGCCATCGCTCTCACACACACACGCGCGCGTGTGCCCTTTCTCCCCCGCGGACTGAGATAGCCATCTCGAGCTAGCTGCCAGCCCATTTAGGCTGTCCTTTATTTTGGTGGCTTTGCACTTATCACTCCCCCCACCCAGAATACCTGTTCCTCATTTCCCCTTGCTGACTTTTCGGACCTTCAGCGTCTAGCGTAGAACGCACATCCGCCAGAGCAGTGCAGGGTGGCTCCCGGGGAGTCTCCTTAGACTGCAGAGTCTGATGCAGGGGGTCTGGAGTAGGGCTTGAGATTCTGCGTGTCCAACTCGCTCCCAGGAGACGTGGAGGCTGCTGCTCCAAGGACCTCACACTGAGCAGGAAGGATGGAGAACAGCAGTTTCCTACTCCACTACACATCTGAATCCCCTGGAGAGTTTCTAAAATTCCCAGTGCCTGGATTCCTCTTTTCCTATAAATCCTGATTTAATGGCTCTGGGTTATAGTACACTGGGATTTTTCAGAGGGATTCTGATGTTCAAGTGGAAAACCACTGCAACTAGAAAGTCCTCCCTGCCTCGGCAGGTCCAGGTCGTGATGGAGACCGCCAGCGTGCTCGTCTGCGGGCAGGCACCACCATTTGCCTGCGTTTCTCTCTGCACTCTAAACTGCCTGAGAGCAGGTGCTGTGTCATTTGTTCATTCATTTGTCCGTTCATTCAGGAAGGGCTTACAGAGCATCTTTTCTGTGCTCTGCACTGTGCAAAGTACCAAAGATGCCAACCAGACCTGGTCCCTGGGCTCAGAGAATCTACAGCACAGAAAGGGAAGCATCATTCAGCACAGTGCCAGGCATGGTGGGCTCTTAGTGTTTACTGAATGAATGAAGGAGATGAAGGAGGAGGGGAGGGAAGGAAGAATGGAAGAAAGATGGCAGGGGCATGCCCAATAGAAATAGGCATTTCATTGCTCTGGACTTCATCTCCCCCCCACGCCATCCCATTTCTAGCCATGGCCTTGTAGGAATGAGTAGAAATGAACAAACAAGTGATGTTAATGTGGAGAAACCTTGACGAATAAATACTGTCGAATATCCGTTTCACCCTAACACTCTTTGCACCGGCTCTGGTTACTACCCCTCTAAGTGCCCAATTAAACATTTAGAGCAGCGTCCTCCCTACTTCCTGTTGGACTGTAGGTCTGGTTACCACTCCCTAACCAAAAGGGTTATCACCCGGGTTTGCACTCAGCCTTTGCTTTTCTGCAAGGTGCTGTTTCTTGGTACTGGAAAGGTTAGAAGAGTTTTTTTTTGAAATGCTCCTGTGCAGCTGTTTACAGGTATGACCACCTATCAGCCTGAAATGTCACCCCTATTCAAAGCAATTGAGTATCCTTCAGTATAATCTCCTTTAAAGACCAGAAATGTGGCACCAGGCTGCTTCAAGCTGAGAGAGAAAGCTTCCTCCAGGCTCTTATTTTGTCTCAATAAACTTGAAAATAAATAGCCGAGGACCCCACCCCTCCAGCAGTATTTCTGTATAGCTTTACACATGTGTATCTAGGGAGCGTGTGTGTGTATGTGTGTGTGTGTAGGATACACCACTGGAGTGCCTGCTGTATTTATATTTTTCGAAACTCTTGAGTCAGATTTAGCTCATTTACAAATATATTTCCTTTCTCAAAAAAAAAAAAAGCTTATTGAAGGGTTTTTCCTGATTTTAAATAGATTTACTGCAACAAAATGGTGAAATAGGGAACAGTAAACAAAATAAAAATCCATCGCCGACAATCATTCGTAACATTTTGGGTGTGTCTTTCCAGTCTTTTTTCTGTGTATACATATAATATGTCTAGATGTATAACTTTTTAATGCCATGTGGGATTCTATATTACATACCATGTAACTTGCTTTTTGCAGTTCCTGGAGTCTGAAAAATTATAATGTTTTCACACAGTTTCCAAAACAATGACCGTAATGACTGTATAAGTTTTTGAAAAAGTGTATGTATTGTATCTTTTTATATGGCCTCCTGCTTTAAGTATGAGTAAGAATTTCTAGCATTTTTATTATAATATATTTATATTTATCATAAGATAAATTTTATTTTGGGATTTGGGAACCACAGGAAACAAACTCTTATTTCCAGTGGAGAAATACTGCACCTTACGAAATTTTGCGTCTCGTTCCTTTTGGGAGTGGCAGCTGAAGGCCTTTAAAGATACGGTGTATTTTCCCTGAGGCAGGGAAAGAGAAAAACCACCCCTTTCAGCAGGAGCGTCCTGGGCCCTGGCTGCTGTGCTCGGTCAGACAGGATGGGACAGTAGTCCTTGCCTCAGAGCTTATGTTGCAATGGGGGTTGGGGGGGCAGTAAACAGTAAACCGACCCATAAATGTAATAACTACCAGTTGTGACAGTCTAGACAGCCCGAAGGCCCTCTGGGTCGAAGGGCTCTGAAGAAGGATCCAGTTCTGCGTTACTTATTTTATTAACATCATTAAGATGATCACCAGAGAGTGGTTTGGATAACATAAGCGCGTCTCGGTAATTATGACAGATGAATGAAATCCAATCCCATTAGCTCCATTTGAACCTGTTATAAAATAGCCTCCAGTTACTCATAAACGTTGGCTAAGTGAAACTTCACTGAGGGTCTTGATCTCTCGCGGAAGAAAGCTGCGGTTCTCGCCCTCCGCTTTTTTGTGTGAGCCTTCCCGTGCTCCCTCCGCGGGCGGTGCTGGTTAAGGCCACCAGAGGCAGCACCTGGAGTGGGTGATGCGTGAAAGCGGCCCTCGTGGTCCGTGGCTGCTTTGGATGAAGGGGAATCGATGAGGTCTCTGATTCTCAGTCCTTCTCCCCGACTCCAACCCAAACCTCACCCCAGTGCCCTCCGTTCCCATGATGAAGCAGCAAAGACTGCTTACGGCCCGCTTATTTACCTAATAAACTGGCTCTTGTATCGCCTGGGAAATGCTAAAATTTTTTTGCCAAGAAATCCTAGTAACAAGCAAACAGAGGTCCAGCAGTCAGGTCTGAAGGAACAAGGAACTGAAGGTCAGCTAATATGGCCATTCTTCTCCTCCCTGGTGGCCATGACAGCGCAGGGGTTTATTTGAGGATCCCAGACTTCGAATCGTTGCCTGCATTGTTAGCTGCCCCAGTATTTTAGGCTGTGCCAACAGTTTCAGATATTAATGTATTCGAGAGATCAGTGAATGAAGAATTCCTCTGCACTTTTTTTCCCCTTTTTAATTTTTTCCCCCTTTCCATACACTTTGTTTGTAGTGTCTTTGTCTGCCAGACGTTGCTGGGCATTTCTAATGAGAAAGCAAAGAATTGCAGAAGGAAAAAGGCGAGGGGCGGGGGGCGGTGTAGGGAGAAGAAAACAGGCGAGGAAACACAGGGCGTGTTTAGCACTTTAACAGTAAGGTGACATTTTTACAAGCTAGTCAGGTGCACGGGACTCACTGGGGGAGAACGGCGTTGGCGATGCAAATGCGGAGCGGAACACGCCGTTTGGGAAATGGCTAACTCACTGATTAGCTTCTCGTCACAGGAACGCACTTGCATTTCTGAGCATCATTTTCCCTGCAGGACACCCAGCCTCAGTGCCGCTTTAAGTATTCAATCCAGCTTCATTATGGCAGCCACCTCACTAACCCACTGTGGGCAGCTACTAAAAGGGAGGAAAAATTAAAGCAATTCATACTCCCGGTGACTTACTGCTGCAGAATAATTGGTTTCTGTTTGCAAAGAACATTATCCCAGCAAAGCCCAGCAAACAGAAAAGTCCGTCTGAGAGAGGGTTACGGGGACTAGGGTAGAAAGTGGGGAGGCGAAGGAGGGCTGGGGAGATGACATGTTTGCAAAGGCAGTTAGCTGATAATTAATTTTTTATATCATTCCATACTGGGATGTGTCCTTCCGTGATGTATGGACATGCGCTGGGTTTGTAGCACGTCCTATGATACCTCATGGAAATGTTAATGAGACGAAACCAGTTAAAGAGTTCTTTAGACTGCGCGGGGCTTTGGGGAAGGCCAGAATGAAATGCAGACCCTCCGAGGGCTCCTCCGACACACAAGAAGTCCCTTTGTTTCCTGTCTTATGAACCAGAGGCAGGTCTGAAATTGCAGGGAAAGTGAGAGGGGGCTGAAGAGTTGGCGCCGGAGGCTTGGCTTTCTATATTTAAAAAGAGGGGGAAAAAATCGCTCGCCAGTTATTCGCACCCGGGTTTGATAGGCAGTGCAGGGTGTTTTTGAAGTTCCAAAGGAAGGTTCTCTGAAGATGGAAGCGGGATCTGTCTTTCACTTAGACTTAATTAAGAAACTTGCTGGCTTTGTCTGTAGGGGGCCCATTACGCGCAAGCTGCAGCCCCCTCTGAATAGGGGCTCAGCCTGGAAAGTGTATACATGCCACACCGCCTTTGTGCTGTGTTACCAAACTGGAGGCAGGAGCAAGTGCGGACGGGGCTCTGCCAGAGGTCACCCCTTGTTGTCGCCCATGGCCCAAACAGAGCGGCCTCGCCAGCGCACGGTGTTCCTTAGGGACTCGGGACCGATGAACCGTCTATAAAAGGAATGTGGTTAACAAAGCAGGGGGGCGGGTAGAAGAGAGTCTGTCTGCTCTCCCGGTCCTGGTCCCAAGCTGCAAGGATGAACAAGGTGAACAGTGTCCTGGCCGCAAGGACACCTCACTCGGTGTGGGAACCAGAGGTGGTGAGCGCCTGGCTTCAGGGCACAATCTCTCCCCTAGCCCGCTTCCACCCAGCCCGGGGAGAAAGTTTGCCTGGTCACTGTTCTCATAACCTTGAGAATAATTTCCCCCTGGTGGGCTCCTGTGGCCTGCCCTATTTAGGACCAAGTTGCTGAATGCTAGAGGATAAAGAACAGTTGGAAAGCTGTGAGCAGTGGTTAATCAGCTAATTCGCATTTCAAAAGACGCTAATAAGAGGTGATCAATTCAAAGAAAACCCTGGGTATGAGTCCTTTACTCACCCCTCGAGTGAGCAGGCGGCGCTCCCTCCGGTTTCTCGCTCCCCGCCCGTCGCCTCCCTTCCCTCCGGGACCTCCCAGGGTACCTGCACCTCTGCCCCCCCACCCGCCTGCTCCCAGCGGGGCCCTGCAGCCCTCTGCCTTCCTCCCAGCTGCGGCCAGCTGCACCCCAGCCTTGGCCTTTTGTGCCTGACCCTCCTCGCCCACTCGCTCTCCTGCACCTCAGTGTCTTCTCTCCTTACTCATTCCTCCTGATCTGTGACCTCTGGCCAACCCTGTCCGGTTGCCATTTGCTTGGCTGTGACGGGAGGGACCCTCCTCGTTACTTTGCCGTTACGCGTCCTGCCTGGAGACCCATGTTGTGACTGCCCGAGTGTCTCCTGGGACCCGAAGTGGCTCTGCATCTTCCCTACCGTGTCTGTCGCTGCAGCCTCTCTGCCCAGCTTCCCGTACCTGCTGTTCAGACAGAGGTGGGGGGCTGCCTCTCGGGCTTTCTAGCGAGGTGCTTCGTAATTGGGTCTTCCTGCTGTTACAGGCTAATGGCCCTGTCCTGGAACCAGTGTCACCCACCCAGTGACTGGAAAGTCAGCCAGCCCACCAAGTGACACTGTCCAAATAGAGCCATAATGCCAACAATCAAGAGATTTTGTTTCCGCCAAGAGTACAGTTCACGTGTTGGGAAGTGAGCTTGTCAGGGCTTTCTTTCCGCCTCCTCTCCCAACCCTTGGCAAAACGTAGAATATCGTCGCCTTTGATAGAAGGTGCAGTGAAGGGGGCCGGGGGAGATCGTGGAGCATCCTTGACCTGGATGCCAGAAGGAGTAGCACCATGTTTGATGCTTCTGGTTTTCTCTGTGGCTGTAATACCTGTGTGGGGTCTTTTGAACATGGTCCTTGGTTTTCAGAATCCCGGAGTGCTTTAGCCCCATCGTGCTTCAGAAATCCGTTAGGAACTCAGCTGCCCTCTTTCTTACAGACTCTGAACAAATGACATTTCATCTTCTGGCCATGAGTGACAGGAAATTTTCCTAAACTCCAGCCCTGACAATCAGGTGACAGTTAGGGATAGCCTTGCAAGCCCTAAGATGATTGTTGGTCTGGAGAGGTGTCACTGGGAGGTGGCCAGCCTCATGGTTTGTCACCCACGATAAAGGCTTTCTGCTTAGCGTACCCTCCAGTTATCAGGAACATCTTTCGTTGAACCTTGTTTTGACCCTGAGCTATTCTGGAAGGGTTCCTACTTTCAGAAGGAATGTGGACCACATGACCTCCAGGGTCCCTTCCACACGGGCATGCACCAGCACTCATGTCATCACCAGGGGCAGTGGCCCACCAGGCTCTGCCCCAGGACACAGGACTCAGCTGCTGTCTGTCATCTGCGGGAGTGTCAGGGTAGACTCTGAAACAGAGTCCAGCTTTAGATCAGAAAAAGTTCTTAGCCCTAAACAACAGAAACCGTCTCTGATTACTGAAGTACAAAAGGAATTTATTAAGAGGCTCTCTAAGGGGGAGGATACAGCTCAGTGATAGAGCACGTGCTTAGCATGCACAAGGTCCTGGGTTCAATCCCCAGTACCTCCATTAAAAATAAATAAATAAACCTAATTACCCCCCCAAAAAAGGAATCTAGTAGTTTGAAACATCAATCATCAAGAAGGCTGGAGAATCGGGCTCGAACATGGGGAGAAACCAGAGGTGGCTAGAACCATGACCACAGCTCCACCACAGAACCGTCTAGCAGAGGACTCACTGCCACGACTGCCGGCACCCCCAGCAGCCAGCACCGCCAGCGGTGGGCACCAGGGGCTGAAGCTGGAAGGGCTGCCACTGACGTTCCTGGAGAGTCAGTGTTGCTGCTGCCACCACTGAAACGAGTTCTCCATGCTCCCTTGTGTGCACTTGGTGCTGCTGGGGAGGCAGGGCGGTGCCAGCATTTGGCCCTTCTGGTCCTGCCTCCTACCAAGACTCCTCTCTTGTAAGAAATGGGTTCAGATGCTGAGCTGCTGAGAAACTAACTAGTGTCCACTGCAAGCTTCCAGCTCCACTGGGGGTTACTTGCCAAAGGTGGACCTCTTCTCCTGGACTCCTGAGATCGGAGCACGTCTCTGTACCTGAGACGTGCTGTGGGATCTGTGGGGCCCAATGAAAGATGAAAATACAGGGCCTCTTGTTTAGAAATGATTAAGAATATCAAGATGGTGACAGCGTGGGGCCCACTAGGCCTGGGACCCTGTGTCACTGCTCAGGTCACTTGCCCATGAAGCCAGCCCTGGCTTTCCCTTAACAGGGCCGTAGGTCCCCTGCGGGGTCTTGGGGCCTCTATAAGGCCGTACAGATGGATCCTGATTGGTCAGTGTTACTTCCTTTTGTTTCCCACCCACAACTTGAGGTGAGATTATGATTATTCCCATTTTACAGCTAGAACAGATGAGGCTGGATACCAGTGGAGCTGTGATTCCAGCCCAGGTCTTCGGACTGGAGTTCCCCTTTCCCTCCACCATGTCACCCTGTGACCAGGAGCTCACTGTGCCGAGAGCTGTGTGTTCCCGGAAACGTGCACAGCTCTCTTGGGGCATCATCTCCAGACTTGTTAATGTTGTGGGGAAAAGACTGCTCACTCAGTGTAAAGTAAGATTTGGTTGTTCACTTTCAAGAACTGCATTACAGGAAGGAAGGAGAACAGTGCCCACCAGCCAGTAGCCGGGCCCCCACCATGCTCTGCTGACTTAATTCAAAACACACACACACACACACACACACTTACTTTGTTTTACCTACAAGTACATTGTGTGTGTGTGTGTGAGAGAGTGAGTGAGATGCCATGTAACCTTGAGCAAGTCATTTTCTCAGCTTTCCAGGGCTTCAGTTTTCTCATCTCTGAAAATCTTTGATCTTCTTTCACAATATAGATTGTTGAAAGTTTTTTATTTTATTTTATTTTAATTTGGGGTGTGGTAATTAGGTTATTCATTTATTTTAATGGAGGTGCTGGGGATTGAACCCAGGACCCTGCACAAGCTAAGCACGCTCTCTCCCCTCCCTGCTCGTCGCACAGGGTTGATGCCTCTCTGCCCTGCTCACCCAGCAGGCACGTCTCAGTCTTGGGCACAGAGCTCGCCTCAGTGCCCACGTGCATTCCCACTCTTCCAGCACCCTTTCTGCCCCTCGCTCTAGCCCTCAGTGTCTGCCTTGGGTCTGACCCCTTGAATGCCCAGCCTGTACTACCTGCCTGCTCGTACCAGAGCCGCCCCAGCATCTCTGCCATCAGCAAAATGCTCAGTACAGGCTCCCCCTGCTCACAGTGCTGGTCTGCGCATCTTAGAGTAACTGGCCTCTGCCTCTTGTATCCTCTCTCTCCCTTTCTCCCCAGCGCTGTGCCAGTGTCCTTCACCTTCTCTGGGTCCCCGGGAGCCTGCGCGGTGCCTTCTCCAGAGGGGCGCTCACAAATCCTACCTTTCTTGAAGTCTTCTCCACTGTCTGTCTTTCTCCTTTTCTCCCCCTCCCCCTTTCTCAATTCCCTTCCCTTGACAGGACACAATATGAAATGAAGGTGTTTTTTAAAGAGTATTTATGATGTTTATAAAACATAAAGTTATTTGACATGTTTTTAATTTGAAAATCATAGCTCTCAAACAAAATACAGCTCTCTTTAAAAAGCTGTTATGAATGTAATTGTTTTTTATTTCTAGGTAGTCTTTAATTGATTTTTCCCCCTAAAGGTTTTTTTTCTTTCTTATTTTAAACCCAAGGAAGGAGAAATTTCCAAGGGTTATTAGTTCATTTGCTGTTAGAAGGAATAATTGATCTGTCAACTCAAAGGATTTATAAGGATTTGGCTCACAGAATTCATGAAAGCAGTAGCATACGTTTAAGTTCTGCCTCAAAAGAAAACATTTCAGAAGGGGCTTCCCCTTACTTTTTGCAAGATAAAAATTAGCATCTCTCGAGTGATGAAAAGGCCCCCTGTTTTTTAAGATCTTCCCAATCTTAAGGGGCCCCAGCTGCACCATTTACACCTATACTTGATATAATTGGATAAATATTTCAACCAAAAGAATGGATTATAAATAAATATCATAAACTTTGGAGTTTCTTCCAGTGGTCCCCCACCCCCACCCCCACCCCGCCCCGCCCCAGTATAGAGGAGTGGAACACAGTTAACATTTCTTCAACCTTAAATGGGGTTTAGCTTTTTTTTTTTCCTTTAAGCAAATGCACCCAAATTGGGTTTGATTCACAAAGGAAAGACTGACTGCAGAGCTAACAGACCCATCATTAGCCATCCCTGCCCTCTCAAATGGCCTGTCCATTCCACTGCTCACAATATAGGACGGAGGCCGTAAACAAGGGATCCAAGGGAACTCTGGACAAGAAACATACAATGGAGTGGGATAAATTTCTTTAGCATAAATAGCAGTCTCCAAGGGTGACTGGTGTGAATGGACTCCTGCTGTGAGGGTCTCTGTGCCTACAGAGGAGATCTGTGGCTTTAAGAGCTGTGGTCCCACCCCCTAGGCTGTGGAAGTGCTCAGTCTCCCCTGCTGGGCACTGTCCGAAGGCCCCCTGTGGGCCTCCTCTTTCCTTTCAAGCTGTGAGTCCTCAGGAACTTGGTGACAGCTCCTCTTTCATTCTGCTGTGCAAATCCTTGAGCTGTTCCTAGTGCTTTCAAAAGGAAAATATAAGACATTTTGCTTATTCTGTCCAGCAGGAGCATTTGAAGTCTGGTAAGACCCAGGGTTATTCTGGCAGTAAACCTGGGGGAGATCTTCCTTTTTGTAGTGACTCAAAACTCCCTGAGATGACCGGCAACCCACAGTTTATACTTCCTACATCCTTTACATCATGCCCTGTGGGGTGCCATCTACGTTCTGTTCCCTGGAGAACCTGTGTCCTGCTGGCTGGTGACTGGATAACCTAGTACACGTCAATGGATAATTTCTTAGCAGCCTTGAGCCAAAATGTTCAGGTTCCAGAGTAAATAATGACTTTTAAAAGAATTAAATAGCGATATACACTTTTTTTTTTAATTCAGCCAGTGCTCTGCCTGGTCCATCCTTATCTCCTGTTCTGATCCCAGAGTCAGTCACTCTCAACCATCTTTGCTTGTCTTTCTCCAGGTGATTATGTGCATATTACTAAATGATACACACCATTTTTTATTTCTCAATTTTAGATATTACCTATTAATTTCATGACCTGACATACAGGTTTTCACTCACTCTATACATACCTCTTCTGTTTCTAATATCATTGTTTTTATTCCTCTACATATTACTATTGTAACTTTCAGTAATATACTTAAATCTCTATTTTCCGTTCCATTGATTATAGACAGTATGTTTTTGCCTCACCTTTTTTTGACCTCTTCTCATCGCATGGCCATCTGCTTTGGTCAGGTGTTGATAATTTGCGTTCCATTTTGACCACAATTAAGATTTCTATACTGTGGTTTTAGGTTGTTTCCAAGTTAAAAGCCAGAAAATAGCTTTCATATCGTTATGTGAATACTGTGCACTGAAAAACCAAGAAGTGCACTGTGGTTGATTATATTTCCATCTCTAATTCCTAACTCATAATCCCTGTGTTAGTCAAAGGAGAATGTGCAAATCGATTCTCTTTTCTTACATTCCGTCATTGGTTTAAAACCATGCCACATTTCAGTTTGCTAACATTTTTTTCACATTTTTTGTTTTGGTTATTTTTGTAATTTCTCTGTTTTTTTTTCTTTTCTTCTTCTTGGGGGAAGAAGCATGTCTTTTTAACCATACCCCTGATATCTTTTGAAGCCATTCCATTTTTCAATAAGCCCACCAACTTCCTATTTTAATATGCTTATTCTAAATTACTTCTTAATGTATACCAAAGAAATTTATACTGCCTTCTATATTTCTTGGAGTTTCTAATTGCCTTTCTTTTTCCCTTACATTTTTTTCCCCTTTATTTTGCCTTGAAGTTTTTCTAAACGGAATCTCCCTTTTTTCCTGGAAACCTACATCCTCAAACCCCCAGGCTTCCTGTTCAGTTCGAATGGCGTTATGACTCTGTAAGTAGTGTCTACTCCTGGATCAAGAGGGATGCTATTGCTCTATTTTCTATTTTCTGTAACTTCTTGATTTCCCAGGTAGTTGGCAATTCTCTTTTTTCTTTTGTTCAGTTTTCAATGCACTTGTGGACAATTCTTCCCAGGATATCAACATCTCTTTAAAATGCCTCAGAGTAGTAATGTCCACATGGGAAAATTCATAAGATAATGTCTCAATGATTTTATTTATTTTGGTTTGTTTGTTATGTACTTTTTGTTTGTTGGTTTCCCTGGAGGTTTTCCTTCTAGACCCCCTTTCTGCCTCAATAAGCTGGGTTATATGTATTTTTTTCCTGTACTTTTTGCACTGTTTGTCATCGTGGTATTTCTGTTTGTTGTTATTCTGTGTGCTTATACTGTTTCCCTCACCTCTTTCTCAAAAATTTCAGCCTTCATTTTGCTGAACAATATCTTTAACTTTCTAGGAAAGGGGGCAAAAGTGGTATGCCTTATGAATTCTCATGTGTGAAAATGCCTTATTCCATCTTTATGCTCAATTGGTAGCATGACTGGGTATGGAATTCTAAATTACAAATTACTTTCCTTCAGAATTTGCATTAATGTCTAATAAATGTGTAGTATCAATGTTGCTGATGAAAAATCCACCCCATTCTGATTCTTGTTCCTTTGTTTGTGACCTGTTTTTATTTATCTTGTCATTGACATAGTGTTTGTTTCTTACTCAGGAAGCTTTTAGGGTCTTTTATTGTTGCTGTCAGAACAACAGAACAATATATTTGGTTGTGGGTCTTTTAATTTGTAAAAACTCTTCCTTATTCTTAAGTTTTCCTTTTTTGTTGTTGTTGCTAGATTCTCTTCTTGTTTTGATGGGTACAATATTTCCCCAAAGTCTCTTCAAGAATACTAACTAGAGTCTTTTGTCATATTGTTTTATGAGGGGGAGGTAAGTAGGTTTATTCATTGATTTCCACTTGGAGGAGGAACTGGGGATTGAACCCAGGGCCTCTTGGGTGCTGAGCATGCACTCTACTGCTTGAGCTATACCCTTACCCCAAGTCTTTTGTCATATCGTGTTTGGTTCTTAAGTTCTCTTCTTTTATCAGAATTATCTCTGTATCCTCTAGGGTCAGTTTTTCTGTTGATTCATCTGTGCTTTTTATGTCATGCTACGAGCTTTGCTTAAATGCTTGATGAATCTTGGGGATGAATTCGCATGGCCTGTTTTCGGTTCTGTTTCTCACTCTTGCTTGCTGGCTCTCCGTCTGGAGCCTCTCAGGAGCTGTGCTCAGGGCTGGCCCCTCCGTGCATGTTTTCCAAGCCCCAGCCTCTCCTCTGTTTGGGTAGTTGACCCCACCTGATTTGTGGAAGCCTCTCTTTCACCCGTGGTCCCTCTCCAGTCCTCATCATTGTTACAGTTCCTCTCCCCAAATACATCATGCAGAGATCTTGTAGGTAGACATCCTTAGTAAGATAGAGGGGCCCTGAAAGCGCGCCTCCACGTCTGGGACTCAGGCCAGCAAGTATTCTTTGAGCGTGTCCCACAATAGGCATTGCAGGATAAATACAGGCGTAAAGATGTATTCCCAACCTCATAATCTAGTGGGAGGCCCGTAGTTTTAGGCAGAGCAAGGTCCAGGGTTATGGGCATTTTCAGATGTTTTGCATTTTGGTGGGAACAAGCCTCAGAGGCTTAACAAGCCTGGCAATCCTTTGCCTCCTTGGGAATCATCAGATGATAGAGTGAAGGGCGTATGATAACTCGCTCATTTTTTCATTCATCAAAGATGTTTTAGAGTGTAAGGGACTGTCCTAGAAGCTGAGAAGAACACAGAGCAGGTGCATACTCTGCCTCAGGGAGAGATAAGACATGTATCTAAGTAACTCTTCAATACAAGGCCAAGTAAGATAAATGGAGTAAGAGGAATACAGGTAAAACGTTATAGGAATTCAAAGTAAAGTGAGGGGGGAGGGCATAGCTCAGTGGTAGAGCGAGTGCTTGGCATGCACGAGGTCCTGGGTTCAATCCCCAGTACCTCCATCAAATTAAATAAATAAATAAATAAATAAATAAATAAATAAATAAATAAATAAATTTAAAAGATAAAAGGAGAGATTACTTCTTACAACTATGTGCATGTAATGAAATAAATTAAAATAGGCTCATTGAAAAATGTCTCACCGAAAGACAAAACAGACTTAGATGAGTGGAGGTAAACAGGAGGAGAGGGAGTTACTTGGGTGAGCCTGGAGTACAAGGAGAAATTCATCTTGACTGGAGCCAGGATTTTGGAGCTGCTCTTAATAAACAAGTCATTGTGAAGTAATACTGCCCTTTCCTGGAGCACGGCTTCTAGCAGTGGCTTAATTGAAGCATACATTTCCTCTGGCAACACCTTGTTCAGTTGAGGTGCTTAATTCAGTTCCACGAGCTTAATATCTCAGAACCATTGAAATACAGCACCCCCCCACCCGCCCCTAATTCTCTCATTCCACACAGGGAAACCCACACCAGGTCACGTCAGCGTCTCGCTTCCAGCCTCCCCACTGCCGTCTCTGACAGATAGTTTCAATTGGCCTCCTCACCACCCGCTTCAGCCCCCTCCTCACTCTCCTCCCTGAATTGCAGAGGTTGGCGAGTTAAGAAGCGCATTTCTCAGACTCCTTGCCATGGAGATTCCACACGTGGCCTGGCTTCTGCTTTCAAAGACTCGGGTCTAGAATTGACCAGTGTGAGGTGTTAGCGAAGCACAGGGGCGTGAGATCGTCTGCTGGGGGTGGGCGTTGGGAGGGTTTGGCTGTTTTGAGGAGCTCAGCAAAGACTCGAGTGCCTAGTTCCTGTTGTCACTGTCCTGTGTGACACGTGGCAAGCAGCCACGGCAGTGGTGCTGAACTGCCCTCTTGTATGGGCGGCTCTGTCAGTCCTGGTTGTGTATCCTCCACATCCAGGTCTCTGTGCTGAAGATTTTGTAAGCTCCCAATACCCTTTGGGGGGAAAAAATATCCTCTTTTGCCTAAACTGGCAACAGTGGATGTCATCATCAACAGCGGAAACCCCACTGATGAGAGGGGTTTGGACTTCCCAGTCACCCGCCCATGTTCCTCGAGGACTTGGACACTCGATTCCCAGCTGTCTCTCACTCTTCTTCCTGCCACCCGGCCAGTGTGAAAGCTCCTGCCGACATTCCAGCTCCACCTTTTCTCCATCTCTGTGGCCACAGCCCGAAGTTCACATATCTGGAACTGAATCACATCTAAAGTTCCTCTGACTCCATCCTCCTCTCACCCTACTTTCCCACTGCGCTCAGACCCACTTTCGAAATTCAGAGAGACCTTCAGTCTCATCCTCCTCCTCTGGTCTAACAACTGTCCTCCCCTGGAAGCCTCACCCCAGTGGGGATTCGTTTCAACTACACTCCTGCCAGTGCTCAGTCTTCTCACCCTTTGGACCTACCTGCGCATTTATTGTCTCTTATGATAACCTTTAAAGTATGCTGTGCTGGTCTAGACCCCCCACTGCATATTTAGTAATAAAAGCATGCTGATTAATGCTTATAAAGTGCTTACCGTGTTCCAGGCACTGTGCCAAACACTTTAATATATCAGCTCTTGGAATCCGCACATCAATCCAATGAGATGGGGATGTTTCACATCCACATGTACAGATGAAGAAACTGAAGCACAGAAAGGTTAAGTGATTTGCACAAGGCCACACAGCGAGTAAATGGTTGAGCTGGGATTCAAACTGTCCGTGTTCACAAGAACCTTACTCTGTATTCCCTTAGTTCTATTTTAAGGATGCAAGGATATCCATGCATCTCTGCATGGATATTAAAACATTTTTTCTATTTAACCACAGATGTGATTAATATCTCAATGTTACTATCACAAACTGTGGTTTCTAAAAGCTGCACTTCATCAATATATCTGCCAGGTTTTTTTTTTTTTTTATGAAAACATTTCCGTTTTCTCTCCCATGTTATTTCCTTGCTTTGCATTCTGGGTCTCGATTCTGTTGTGAAATACAGTGTCCTACTGTTGCAGATAAGTATTTCGGGAAGCTGTTGAATAGCTCGGGTGATGGATGTTTATACTGCCCTCCTGTCTCCCTTTTTTTCAAAATGGCAGTTCTGTTACATCCAGTAATGTGTACGCTTACAACTGAAGCACAGCAGTTTGAGATACCAACTTCCCTCTGCTGTCTTCCAAGATAAGTCTGGTGTAGTATGATTAGTCTTTGGGCTCCAAAATCAGTGGAAATTTGAATCCCAGCTCAAGTGCTGAGACCTTGGGCAGGTTACTTAGCCTCTCCAAGCCCCAGGTGTTTTGTCTGTAAAAACAGAGGCAGCCGTACAGTACACTGCATGTGAACAGACGGCCGTGGTACACCACCCCTTTAACATGCCCCGTCGAGTCCACGCAGTTAATCCCAGCACATCATATCCCACTCTCCCCCCAAAACAAGCACATACCCACTGCACATGCACGTAACAGCTCCACGAAGTTTGATAAACTATGGCATTCACTGAGGGTTTCATCCTGAGACAGAGAAATAGGTTACATTGTATTCTGCAAAGAAATCTTCCCTTAAAAAAGAAAAAAAGGAGGCACTGCTTTGTCATCCACTGCTCTTTCCCCAGAAGCCCCCTTTGGCTCGTCGGTCCTCGCCCTCCTGGCCCACCCCGGCTCAGGCAGAATCTCTACAGTTCTTCTGCTCCATCTGACAGGTGGCAGGAAACCTAAATTTCTGGGAGCCAGTGACTATTCATTTAGCAGAGAAGCAGCAGTATTTCATATGATTACATTATTTCACTCTAAGCTTGACTTAGAGAGTTAACAGTTCCTCGACTGTTTCCAAGAGGAGAGGTGGGGGAGCGCGCTGCCGTGTGTTGGAACGCCTCCGGTGGCCGCGGTGCTCCTCAAAGGGAAATGTCACTCTTGTTTATCCCGGCTGTTCGCAGTTCAGTTGCTGGAAGCAGCAAGTCAACATTGATACTAACAGCCTCGAAGTTCTCTTATTTAGACTTTGATTATCATTGGTTGGTTGGTTGGTTTTTCTCTTCTGCCAGAAAATAAGGGCTCATTTTCTGTCTCCGGCTCACGGTTACATTTATTTACATCACTTTCCTAGGCATTTTTTCTGAAACATCATTTCAGGCTATTGGTCGATTTGACTTAATCATAGTCAACTTGACTATTGACTAATGTGTGCTGTAAGGAATACTTCCAATGGGGAAGATATTTTGTCTCGATAGACTTGAATGTGGCTATTCATGGTTACTAATTGAATATGAAATAAATTCTATTGATATGGAGTTTATGAAGTTACTGCAAAGAGGTCAGGGAGGCCGTATTTTCCTAGAGTAACCATTTTATTGGCTTTAGTGTTTGCACCTCTCCTATTTTGGAAGTTTGTGAAAATCTTACACGTCCGATAACCTACCCCCGAATTCCTTTCATTTGCCTCATATATGGCGAAGCTCATCCATCAAAACTAAAGAACTCACTGTTTGGCAGGTTAAATGAAAATCCAGTGGAATAGGAGTGTTTATTGCTTCCACAGAAGGTTCTTCATTGTAGATTATCCAGGAGCCAGTAATGAATGTGTACTATCAGGGGCCAGGGATTTCGGGGGATGAATTTCCCAGGGTTTAATCATTTCATAAGGCCTCTGAGTGTGACTTTTTCCCCAATAATCTACTTATCTCAGTAATTTACCCCTCCTACTGCATTGCGAGGAAAATGAGTCTCCCAGGTTGTTTGCATGATAAGTAGCTGGGAATTGTGTGAGCCTTTCAAGCAGCAGCCCTGAGTTAATTGTAGCAGCCTGAGCTAATGGTTTCCCATGTTAGCTGGCAGGTTAAGTGAAGAAGCGGGCTTGAAAACACCCTTTATCACAAGTACCATGCATTTGAAAAGCTGAAATCTTAAAAATGTTTCTTTATGGAAGACATTTTCCCTTGCATTACAAAGGTGTGAGAAAAATGTCCTTCCAGAGATAGGACTAGCAGTTTTGCAAAGAACTCTGGATGCTGGCTACTCAGAGGGGCTTGGGAGGTTTATGTTTTTGTTTTTGTTTTTCCAGTGGATCACGCTAATTTGCCCCCACCCCTTCCTTTTTAGTTAAGTCAGAACTAGAGAATAAACTGCTCGTTGCAAGCAAACAATTAGAAAAATCTCTTGGGGAAAAAAATAAAATATGCTTCCTAATGTTTTCTGATTGTATTGTTTTAGGTTTATTTCACATTTAACCCTTAAAGTTTTAATTACTGTAACATGTCAACTACCAAGTATGAAACGGATTTTCTATTTAGGAAAAAGGTTAGAATACAGTTTGCTTCGAAAGGAGACTAGGCTGTTCTGCACGGTATCCTTAGGGGACCGGGAAGGTTGCATGCAATCTCTCCGAAGGTCTGGAAGTATGCTGAGGTTGAATCAAAGGTGGATCAGAACAAAGATACTGTTTCCCACATTACATAATTACGAAAACTACACACCTACAGGAAGTTTAGACGGAGGAGAGCAGGTTCCTGCTGGCGCAAGGCTGCGGAAAAGGGAAGAACCAGGAACCCCCACTGTGATTTCTCTGCGCGCCCTCTATGCTCGGTCAGCGCCCTCCCATCCTTAGACCTCTGCTCAGACGTCCCTTCCTCAGGAAGCCCTTTCTAATCCCCAGACTAGGGAGTCTTGTGCACTCTGCGTCTTCCCTTTATAGCATTGTCACAGTTGTAATTGCGCGTTGTTTGCATGGTCCAACTATTATCTCTTTTGCTCTGCCAAGTTTAGCCTCCCGTGAGTACATAAGGGCCTTGTCTGGTTTGTACATACCATGATAATCTCAGAATCTGAATTCTCAGAAAATATTTGCTGAATGAATGGCTGGATGAATGAGAGTGTATTTGTTAGAAGTATTTCAGTGAAGGAGATCGGGGTGAGTTCGTGGGTTAACTGAGGACTGTGCAGGGAGAATTTAAGAGGCTTGTTAGAAGGAAGAGAGAAAGAGGAAGAAAAGAATCACAAACCTCAGAAGTATAAAGACGCTTGGGAGCAAACGTGTGTGTGCCACGTATTCCATGAATAAACTGGCCTTGGGATGTAAAAGTGAGAAAAGAATGAATTTGGAGTGGTGTTTCTAAGAAACAGGTGACTGAATATATCAGCCAGGTTTCCAGGATGAAATAGATGGCATGCTCACCTGGGTGACTTACGGAGCTGGAGGCAGGGATGAGGGAGCCGACAGGAGATGTCGGGGCACCAGGGCTCAGCAGTAGTGGGAAACTATTACCCCACACCAGCCACTCCCATGCCACAGGAGCAAGGGGAGAAGACTCTTTCTGAAGCTTAGTGAGAGCTGGAGCCAGGGAAGAGGACAGCAGACGGGACGCGTGGTTGTCAGGGGGCATGGCCATTGCCAGAACCGCAGTGCTGCAGCAAGGAGGAGACAGAGGAGGGCTGCCGGCCTCTCTGGCTCCCGACCTCTGATCCAGCCAGCGCCCCCGGTGGCCAAAGCCAACCAGAAACTGGAGGCAGGAAGGCCCAGTGTTGTCGTGCCTGGATGGCAGCCGCCCCCCCCATCCCAGGTGTGGGGAGGAGGGGGAGGATCCAGAGAGGCAAACGGAAAGTAACCAGCTCAGTGAGAGATTTAGATCCATGGGTTTTTATTTTGTTGGCAGTGGTAGAGATCTTTGTTAAGTACGTAAATTATGTATTGTAGTGACAATTGACATGGTATTTAGGACCCTGGTGAATGTGTTGTTTTTTTAAAGGTAATTTTCCCCCCAAATACCTACCTGCTGTTTTACTTTCTGACTCTTCTATTTACTTTTTATTTTGAATATATATTTTAGCCAACAATATAACAAAGGTACACCCTGAGAAATTTCACTTCTCTCCCTAATCTGCTTCACTCCCCCTTCCCCACAAAGGTAACCGTTTTTACCAGCTTTTTGTGTGACTTCCTCGTGTGTCTTTGCAGATACAAGCAAATATGAAAAAATATGTGTGTCATATCCCTGTCTCCCCATATGTCTTCTGCACCTGGCGCATACGTTATTTCACATGTGCATAGGTATGTCTGTAGGACAGACTCCCACATGTGGCAGTTTGGATCAGTTTTGCCAGCTTGCCCTCTGTAGGGATGTGTGGTTTGGTACTTCCAGCAGTGTCGTGTGAGAGCGTCTCCCACAGCCTTGCTGAAAGTGTGTCGCTCAGCTTTTGGAATTTTGCCAGTCTGGTGGATGGAAAACATTTCATTGTGTTAGGTTGAACCACATGAAATTGCAGCTTGTGTGGGTCAGAGATGGTAGTCTATCGGTAATTTGTATGGTTCAACCCAACAGCTTTATTTTGTAGTTTTCTCATGACTGAAACACTACCTTTTGATATATTTATTTAAACAATCATTTGTGTTTCTTTTTTGTTCTGAACAGTCTGTTGATGATCTCGGTGCATTTTTTTCTTTTGCTGGTCTTTTTCTTACCAATTTAAGGAGCCCTTTATGCATTAGGGAGAAGACTCTTTTGTGATAATGAGTTTCAAATTTTTTTTCTAGTTTATGTGTCTTCTGACTTTGCTTATGGTTTTTTTCTTTACCACTGAAAGTTTCTAATTTTTTTTTTTTTTTTTTTTTTGGTAATTGTAATGATCCGTCTTTTGAGATATTTAGAGTTTGAGTCTTGGTAAGGTCATCTTCACTCCAAGGACATAAGAGAATTCTTCTGTGGATTTTTTTCATCGAACTGTAACGGTTTTGTTCATTGCATTTAAATTTTTGATCCATTTAGAGTTTATCCTGTTCTGAGGTATAGATTTAACTTTTCCTTTTTCCAGTTGGCTACCCAGTTGTTTCAGCACCATTTATTTCATAAATCTGTCTTTATTTCTACTGATTATGGAAGTAACCATGATCATACACTAATTTGGAAGATTAATTTTAAATCCTAGCAATTTACTTTTAACTTTTTGGTTGGAAATATTTTAAGGAATGTCACATAATTTATATATCTTCTTTTACATGTACAATGAATATGTGTTTGAAAAAAAGGATACGTATTTACTGAATAAGATGAATAAAACTTGGGAAACGAAAAAACCCTAATTCTGTTATTTACCTATGTTAATATTTTTATTTGTACATGACATAGAAGTACACACACAGGTGCATGCACACACACATTAGGTGAAGAATAAGCTGTTAAAACAACCATGTTGGAGCAGCACAGTGGCTTATACAACATAGAACTGTATTTCTGTTTCATGAAAAAGCCCCTAGGTGAGCAGTCTGAGTTAGAAAGGGAGGTCTTCTCTCCACTGGGTCATTCATTTTTTTTTTTAAGTCTAGTATATTGAGGCTTAACTTACATACATTAAAATTAAACAGTTCTATGAGTGTTGACAAACATAATATAGTTGTGTAAACAGCATCACAGTCAAAATATTAAATATCCCCACCACCCTCATACTCCTGAGTGGTCAGTCCCGTCCCCTACTCCCCACGCCCAGTCCCTGGCAATCACTGATCTGAAATCTGTCCCAATGGTTTTGCCTTTTCACGGGGTCATTCTTGGCCCACTCTCTCTCTCTGTCTTTTCCCTCCACTATGCTGTATGGCTCCTCACCGCATAGTCAAAACAAGGTCACAGGCACACATCACTTCAGGAAAAAGGAAGGAACATTAACACGCACTGCTAATGTTTTCAGACCTGGAATGAGGCACATCACTTCTGCTCGTTTTCCATTAGTGAGAACCTAGCCGATGCCCACCAAACCGGGAAAGGTGCTCCACTGCTGCCGAAGGAGGGGAAAGTGGGTTCTTATGGGCTAACCTAGCAGTTGCCCCTGCAGCCTGGCCACCCACGTAGCCACAGCTGTCTGTTGTCCACACAGAGAACACATCCTCTCCCTGAGGGAGACAACCCCAAACCCCACCCAGTTACTACATCCAACTCAAAGGCCAGAGTTTCTGAGCGATGGAAAGTCTTCCCCAGTAGGTTCTGAGGTGTCTCCCTGTGGTCCAGTGACCTCAAAATTCAAACACGAGAAATTTGTCTCTTCCCCTCCCATCTTTCCCAGGATTATGGTTTCTTTAAAAACTAATGGGACTCTCGTCCAGTGTGCCAGGAACCACATCCAAGTTCCATTTCTGTACATAGTTCTGGCTGATTTTCTGGCTTCCAGCTAGACTCGTGTGGTCTTCTTCTTTTTAAAAGCAGCTACTTTGGGGTGACCTGAAATGATGGATTTAGAAGGCATGGCAGTGAACCTCATCTCTGCCATGGGGCTGAACCTCTTTCTTTGGCTTCATGGAAATGAAAGACTCCGAACCCTCACAGTCTCATCTCCTGCTGTTCAAGCTACAGCAGTACCTTCCCAGCCAGTTTTCTAGACTTTATCCTTCCATCTCTGCTCATAAACTGGCCAGTTCTTGTATGAGCTCATCTCTTTCTTGCAACGGCTTGCTAAAAATCAACAAATTATGTATATAAGCCTTCATCTCTTTAACTACATTGCATTGCCTTGAAATACAGAAATAGATATTGTCATAGCTATTTTAATAGAAAACTATTAAGCCGTCATCTACCTCCCTGACTTAAGGATAAGTCGGGCGGGTGGGAATAAATTCCTTAAAGAGCAGGGCTATACAATCAAACATATAAGGAAGTGTAACAGCACGGAAAGCACCATTGCTAGGACCATTGATATGGGCGGGAGGGGGGTAGATAGGGTGTTGACAGAGGGGTGTAAATGTGCTCTAGAAATGGGTGAGGACACAGAGGATCCAGTATTTACTAGGTCTTTTTGTTTAGAGATTAGTATTAGAATAGGTCAGATGAGACATAACAACACGGAGAGTGTAAATGGTCCTCACTCAGAAAGGCTGTAACAGATAGCTTTTAAGGATGACCATTCTGTGTATTAGAGAACATGTAAGTAGTAAGTTTATTAATAAATAGCAAAGCAGTCTATTTGAAAAGACCAGTTAAATAGATAAAAGTATGTCACGTGTAATGGCAGAAAAGAGGGGAAGGTGGGGACAGCTCAGTGGTAGAGTGTGTGCTTAGCATGCACGAGGTCCTGGGTTCAGTCCCCTCTACTTCAATAAATAAATGAATAAGTCAATCAATCAAATCATTGCCCTCCCCCCCAGAAAAACCCACATTAAAGAAAATCTCCCAGAAGACACTGGGCAGTTTTGTAAGCAAATTCTTTCAGATTTCCCAGGAAAAATAATTGTCATGGTGTATATAACCTGTTTCAGAGTACAGAAAAGGAGGAAAGCTTCCTGTTTCACTTTATGAAGTTAGACTAACTCTGATATCAAAACCCAACAAAGATAACATATGCTCACAACTCTGTAGGTCAGTCTCGCTTGTGAATGTAATTATCCTAAAAAGAAAAATCCTAAGTAAAACATTAGCAAATTGAATCCAGCTTTCTATTAAAAGAGAAAAGCGCTGTGGCCAAGCCAAATCTCAAGAATGCAAAGAGAGGTTAGTATTAGGAAATACATTAGCATGATTCATCACATTAATAAATGGAGAAAAGCCAAATGATTACCTTAGTAGACACTGAAGAGGCATTTGCTAGAACTCAGTGTCTGTTCTTCAATTTTTCAAAAAGCCACTCTTCAAACTGTGAATTAAGGAGTACTTTATTAGCCTCCTAAAATAGTAACTATTACACACTAAATGCTACCATTTTGCTTGAGGGTAAAAAAATTAGAAGATCAGATCACGGATAAAATCAGAATGTCGCCTCTCCCTGCTGACAACGTGTCATTAATTTTGAAGATCTAACCTCTGCAGTATGCAAATTAATTAAGAAGGATAAATTAAAATTGCCATCATGTTTGTAAATATTTACAGTCTTCTACCTGGAAGATTCAAGAGAATGAGCTGAAACACTAAAAAGAACGCCTTTGCCCATTATAAAATAAATATACAAAAGTTGTTTTCTCAGCCAGCACCCATAACCACTTAGAAAATTTTACAGAGAATAGAGAAAGTCATATTAACAATAGCTCCAGAAAAAAAAAAAAAGTAGCTCCAGAAACTCAACAGGAAGTCGGACCTCTGAAGAAAACCATAAAACATTACTAAGGTTCGAAACCCAGCTCTAGCTGAAGCAGAAGCCAGGTGGGCATTGTAATTGTCATTGTAGAAGGTCACAACTCAAAGGAGGAACTGCAGGAGTCAGGGCAGCTCTGAGACCTTAGGCAGAAGCACAGGATTCTCAAAGCTCTCAGGACTCTTTCCATTCAGGCTGCAGGGTTCAGTTGTTCAGAGCGTGCACTGAGCAAGTCTAAACCTCAGGGCTTGCCATTTATAGCCACGGTCGTCGTAGATTTAGATATTTAGGGCATCAGACTTTATGTCACCATTGTCACAGGAAGGAGCACTTGTTTCTATTGCACACAACAGTCACTATTTGGGTTAGTGGTCGGATTGATCCCACCCTGCCTTTATTTCTACTTTGATTTCACCTTTCCCTGCCACAGACTGGCTTTCTCCTTGTGGTGGAGAACGAGTAGTAGGGAAGGTTTCTTTTTGATCTGGCTGGGGTCTTGTATCTATTCCGGAAACGTGGGCTGTTGTGTTCAGCTTATGAGCCTGTGGTCTAGGGCACAGGCAGGCTATTTTATCAGAAGGGTGTGCAGGTTGGTTGGGGCAATAATTGCCAGGCAGGAAAAGTTACTGCTCCGGAGAGATCTGAATAAATGTAGGTATATGCTGTATTCCCAGGTAGGTTGGCTTAAATTGTAAAGATGCAGATCCCCCCCGACAAGTTAATGTATAAATTGCACACAGTCTGATTCGGAGTTCCAGAGAGAGTTTTGGGCCCACTGGACATCACGATTCTAAATTCATCTGGAAGAAGAGACATGCATGGTGAGGATAGTAGGAAAATGCTACCCAGTGGAAGAGAATTGCCTTAATCCGTGGTATTTCGTCAGTGTTATTTTGTCATCTATTCCAGGCCTAAAATATGATCCAGCGTTGATACCGAATTTTTTAAGCCTTTCTTCCAGAATGATCTTTATATAACTCAAGGAATTATGAATTAGGTGGCCAGAGATCTAGTATCTGATCGCCTTTACATCACTCAGGTAATTTAGAATGTCTGTTGTGTACGAGATGCTGTGGAAGGCATACGCCCCTCCCACCTGTCACTACTTCTGTTAGTCTTTTCCAGCCAAAGATGGGCATTAGACATTTTAAATTTGTTGTTCTTACATAGGACTCGGGGAGGAAATTTGCCAAGATGAAAAGACCAGAAAGAAGACGTAAAAGATCTGATCTGAAATTATAAGGGTGCAAACGAATTCAGGGGTTGGTGGGTGAGGAGCTCTAGCTGCTGCCACACCGCTGAGGGTGACATGGGGTTGAATGCAGGGATACTTGTGAGATAGTCGTAAGGACCTGACACAACAAATTTTCAAAGATGAGCAAGACGACGTATACTAACTACCCTTGCCAAAGGAAGAATGAAGGGATGGAGAGGAAACGTCCATTCAAAGAGTGTTTGTCTGGGGAATAAATGCCGGTCAGAAAAACGGACGTTGGGATTTTGTTTCGTGTTTGCGAATGGCGCCCTTCTCAGGAAAGTAAACCCATGGTTGAAAAGGAAAGCGGATGTGTGATGCATGAAAATGCCTTCGTAAACACGTCATGTCTCGTTTCTTTGGCTCCTGAGACAATCGGGGACCCTTCAGCTCCGGAAATTCGTGAAAACAGGCAGGATAGATGTTTGTGTTCTGTGATTTGTGTTCATACTGTGCGTAGGTCCAGTGATCGCGCCTGCGTAACCCCTGAAGGTCTCTTTACTGCCAGGTGTTGGGGAGGTAAGATGATGGAGGCAAACCGGAACTAAAAGGAGAGGAGTTTGCCTGACTTTCAGAGTAACAAAGAACTTGAAAGGAGGCTTCGGGAAAGAGAAGCAGCCTGGCTGCACTGACGGAAAGCAGTAGTGCCATCAGTGTTCAGGAGCATCAGGAAGAATTCAGAAACGGGCGCCCCCTCCCTGCAAAGTCATGGGGGTTTCAGAACTAAAGCTCAGTTCCTCAGTTTGCTTCGTAAAGGAAGTGCAGATACGGTAAGATTCTGCATTTCTGTGGAGCATATGTTTGGAATTAATCATGTAACCACGGTTGCACCAGCTGAAGTCAGAACGCAGAAACACGTGGACAACCATGGTGAGCTCTGAATCCAGGGGTAAAGTTCCCAGTGCCGGTGCCCGGTGCACAGGGGAGAAAGCTTTACCTGCCACCATGCCATCCAAGGGCCAAGAGCGTATGTGAGTCCTCGATGGCCTCAGACAGTGAGCCCCCAGGCCTAAGGGAAGTGACCTTCATCAGCTGATGGAGAGGGAGTGAAAGCGAGCGGGGATGCGAGACACTGACCAGAGAAGACCCAGGCGGCGACGTCAGCCCATCTGGCTGATTGGTCACAGGCTGTAAATTCCCCACAAGCATCTTTCTTTTAAGCCCCATCTGCCCTCGCTCCTTAGAAGGACCTGGGCCTCTTGAGGAGCAGAAGAGGGGCGTTGGCAGGGACGGGTGCCACTCAGGTTTGGGATACTTTTCAGTTTTTTAAAGTTGGTCTACGAAAATGGGTTTATTCACCGAGAGTCACTTAGAAGATGGGAGAAAAACAGGGCAGGAGTGGGGCAGGGTGAGGCACTTAGGAAAAGCCAGACAACTTGCTCCCTCAGCCTTTCTGTGGCCAGATGGTCTCCTGTGACCGGGTTCCAGGGATGGCCAGGCTGTCAGAGGCAGGCAGCCCCCTCCTGCATCCAGCCTCGCCTGCACCTCCCGCTCCGCTGGCTCCCACGCTCCCCCACAGCCCTTCAGTGGTCGGTGCCGGAGCTGTCCCCCCTCGAGAGCAGAGGACTCCCCTGAATTCATTCATGCTCTGATCTTGGGGAGGGAAACTGCTGTCCCCGTTCAAATGGGAGCAGAGTAAGAGAATGGCCGTGGCATACACAGGAACCTGTGGCAGAGGAATTTCACTGGAGGCCAAGGTGCCCACAGGGCTGGTTTCTGGTGAGAGCTCTCTCCTTGAGCTGCGGGCAGCTGCCTTCTGGCTGTGTCCTCATGTGGCCTTTCCTCTGTGAATGCACTGAGAGAGAAGGTCCTCTTCTTCTGAGGACATCAGCCCCACCAGATTGGGACCCCACCCTATGACATCATTTAACCTTAATTTCCTTCTTAATTTGGCCTGATCTCCAAATACAGCCCTTCGGGGGTTAGGGTTTCGACATATGAGCAGGAGTGGGGGACATAATTCAGTGCATAGCACCAGTACTCAGACATTGCCTGGTCCCTGCCAATTCCACGTTCCCCCTCTCTGTGCTTTTTTAGGAGTTCTTTTCCATGCATCCTGCCTGTCCCGAGAAGTCTTTAAGTGGCAATTCAGCATTTCCAGTCTGCTCCCTCATGTCTGTTCTAAAGAGTGTGAAATTGCCGAAGCATTGATTGATTGATTGATTGCTCTGGGGATTGAACACAGGACCTCACGCATGCTAAGCACGTGCTCTACCACTGAGCTGTACCCCCGCCCCCTAAAATTCTTATTTATAAAACACTGGGCTTCAGATGTTCCATCATCATTCGAAGCTGATCATGATGGAGAAGCAGCAGTTGCCTTCCACCCAAGAATCTTCCTTTCAGGGATTCTGTTGTTCTATTTCTAGCTCTCCCGAGTTAAACGGCCTAGTGGAAAGTTTGCACATAGCAGAAAACTCTGAGCTCTCCTCCTGTCTCCTCCAGTGGGAGATCCTGTCCCTCGTATCTCGTGTCACACCACCCCTCTCGCTAAGGGTCCTTCGCTGGCCCTGGGGTCAGTGGGCGAGACGTCCTGGCCAGCAGTGCTGCAGCGTGTCATGGGACCAGACCCTGTTCCCCGGGGGCTCAGCCATGTGATCTTTGTCAGCTGCTTCACCTGTCAGATGGAGAAAGTAAGACTGGCGACAGCAAATGGTGGCAAATTAAATAAACACAACACCCTAGAGTGACTGCCAAGCTCAGAATGGATAATATAGGTGACGTACAAAGTGTAGTGTTTGTTTCAAAATCAATCCTAATGTTTTATCTTTATGAGAACATTTTCGGGGTGGGTCATCTGACCTTCTCATCTTCCGTCTCACTGCGGTGACATCCCCGAAGCTCCCTCAGAAACCTAGAACATCCTTCCCCCAGATTTTCATGCTCTCTTCTTTCAAAGCAGTCCCTAAAACCCCAGGCCTCCTGTGACGCCCTCCTGCACTGAGCGGTGGCCGCTGTTCTGGGTGAGGGTCCCGTGGTCTCTCCCTGGGTTTGAGCTCAGCTCCGGGACTCACCAGCTCTGGGACCTTAGGTGCCCTGTATTCCGTTTCCTGCCTGGAAACCGGGGAGATGAATGATACCTACCCAACGGTGGGATTCCTGTGGGGATTGAATGAGTTGAAATATGCAGAGCCGGTGGAAGCGCGCCTGTCACTCAGCAGGGGCTCACTGGTCCTTGTTACCTTTCCTCTTCTGTCCTGTAGACCTGGAGGCCCGTGGCTACCGTCCCCCAGCAGTTATTATTGATTTGACTCAACTCAGTAACGTTGGCGAATTGAATTTAAATTCGCTTAGCCCACCAGTTCCCACCATGAAAGCTGTCAGACATACATCTTGGGTTCCATTTTCTGTCGGATTACTTTAATCTGTATTGAAAATCGTCTCCAAAGAGTCTGCTTGCTGGCCAGGTGTAAGGCCAGGGACTTGGGGAGAGGGCCAGGGGCATGACCTCCGAATACCACTGTATCCGCGGGTTTGGGGACTAGGAATGAAGGAGCAAATTCTCGAAAAAGAGCCAGAGGACGGCCGGTGTAGGGAAGCTTTGTTGTCTCAGGAGGAAATTCTGTCTTTTCCAGACCAGCTTAAGGGAGTGAAGGGGAGGGTTTTGCCAGCCCTGGGCTGAAGCCAACAGTGAAAGCTGGGCTCCGAAGCGGTTCAGGGCCCCCAGTTGAGAAGGGGGAGGCTTTTTAGTCAGAGGTGGGAGGAGGAAGCTTCCTCCTGGAGGCCCCAGAATAAAGTGTGCAGGGGATTAGCCCTTCGCAGGTAGCTGGAGAAATATATGAGTGCTCGCTCTCTGTTCTATTGGCTATGTGATTAGCCTTCTGAAGTCTGTGTTGTGTTACGAGAGAGACAAGTTTAATAAACAGATTCTATTTTCGTCCGGAGCCAGGCTTGGACAGCCTTCTAAACCTCTGCACCAGGAAGCCTCTTGGTCCCATGTGCCTTCTCACTCTCTCTTCCACCACACGGCGGCGACACACCTAAGCCGCAGGGATGGGTCTCCAGAGCCACCGAGCACCGAAGGCCCACCGACTGGCACCACGGTTGAGAGTGTGGCACTGACTCTCAAGATGCCTGTGCTCATGCCGTTATAGGAGCCATATTCCGTGTCCATGTATTTGTGTGTTGTTTTCCTTTGACCGCGTAAAGGAGTTGCCCAGTGGTCAGGGACAGCATCCAACTGCCGCTGGCCTGGTCCTGGACCTCTTGGACTCACACTGCCTCTGCCCCAAATTCTGATGGCTCATTCCCGAATCCTGGTTCCGGTCTGGTTAGCTGGCAGCATCCAATGCTCAGGAACCCAGAAACCTACAAGAAAAACAACCTGCTTCCCTAGTTCAACCAAGGCAAGGCTGGAGGAGTTCAGAAAGAACTTTTCCTTGGAAACAATAGCAAAATATACACAGCAGCATAAGTAGATGGACAAGTTCAAGGAGACCAGCCTGCAGACCAGGACGGAAGGATACTGCAGAAAACAGCCAGCCGTGAAGACTGGCTGCAGACTCTCCAAAGCCTGGTTTCTTCCGCAGCTTGGAATCTAAGAATCACGCAGAGCAAACCTGAGCAAAGAAAGCCCAACTTCTCTCCCACGGATAGATTTTATCTGCAACTTGTAACGTCTGTATTCCAAAGAAGAAGTGGGGTAGCTTACAATAAAATGGGCTGTGTGTGTGTAAAATCTCAAAGCTGCTAAAGAAGAAATAAAAACTGTTTGAATGTGGACGAGAACGTAAATAGAGTATATCAGATGGATAAACTAATGTGATGTTGGAGCCTCAAGTTTAGCACCAAGGAGAGAATTCTGGGAAACCAACACAGAAAGGGACATGGGATGGGAGACACAAAGGTACTCTCTAACAGAAGAGAAACATATGTTTTCCAAGAAAGGCAAGCTTTCTCCTGGTACTGAATATTTTATCACAGTAACCGAAGCATCTAATTCAACAGTGATTTTGTAAAACGCACAGAAACTCTGCCACTTGGTTGATACCAACGTTTGTTTGGGTTGGTACCACATTTAGATCTGACAAAATCCTCCTGCTTCCCGGAATTTGTTGCCATGCACACCACGTTTTGCCACATCTCCTTCTGGAAGCTGACCTTAGGAACAGTGGGGAACCCCTCCCAGTCCTCCCCAGCAGCAGACACCAGAGAGGAGTAAGCCTCCTGGGGACCAGTCAGCACAGACTGGTAAGAAGGGTACATCCTCTGAACTGGCCCCCGTCTCCACTTTCCCAAATGGGAGCTCTTGGTAGCATGATCAAGGCCTTTACCCACAAGTATATGTTGGACAGATGGGAGGTGATTAATTTGAGTTGAAATATGGAGAACTATATCTATATCTATATTTATATTTATATCTGTATCTGTGGCCTGGATTGTGAAGAGTGCCCATCAGCCAGAGATCCAGGATCCTAGAACAGAGGTTCCATGACAGTTCCTCCGGGTACAGTGGCAAGATGCGATTTGAGATTTTTCTCCCTTTGGGAAGGAGGTGAATGCAGTTGTGGCTGCACTTGGGGGAGTTGCATTAGGACACGTGCATTGTTAGATTAGTGCAGTTTTTCACCTGCGTGTGGACCTGCGTGCACAGGCTCACGTGTGCTGGCTGGGCAGCTGGGGGAGGTACTCATGGACTTGTGTTTCTCTTCTCTCTCTTGAACCCAATACCTGCTTATTCCCTGTGGTTCAGACGCAGGGGACTTACACCCCCATCCTGCCCTCGATCCCCAGGCCAAGCCACCGTAGCAGGCACTTAACACAGAGTCCGGCCTGGTGATGAGTCAGAATGACCCCTAGGCATAGTTCACAGGGACGAATAGTAGCGCAGGATCCATTTCAAAGCAGGAAACAGAAAACAAGTTACCTGCTCTGCCTGCTTCCAGCTCTTCAGAGAAAGGTAGCTTTGAGCTCTCTCATCCATGTCTTTGGGGTTTTATTTCTTATTTCTAAATAATATGCTCCTACTAATATGACTCGATTTGATTGCAGTTTTGAATGCTATCTGTTCACTTCCTGCTGCGGAAGGCAGTGCACTTACACCTCTCCCTCTCTGCTACCAATAGAAGTTAAATCACAGTTGTTAAATAATTATTCAGCATTATCACTTAAACTGTATCAGTATTTTGAGCTGAGCCATGTAGCTTACTACAATTAGATTTCCTTTCTTATACACTATTTTGTTTTTCCTAAACTTATTGTCATTTTCCCCCCTTTGCTTATCATAATTCTTGCCCTGAATGACTTCAGAGCTAAGAAATTCCCATGGATGTGGTGGAAAGCACATCAAATGGTCTCTTTAATATTTCCCTCTGTTCCAACCCAGATGGGCAGCTTCTCCAAGCCTCTAGGTGCCTCGGCTGCCCGGGGCTTCCCTTCACTGTCTTGAGACTTTTCATCACCTCTCTCTTCCGTTGGAGCCCCCTTTCCTGGGACTCACGCCTTCTTTCTCGATTTGCCTCCTCACTGTGACGGAACACGTCCTCCCTGGCTTTCTGAGAAAGAGTAACTGAGAAGTGAACATCTTGAGATGAGATATTGCATGTCTGGACATACCTTCCCCCCCTCGCAGTGGAGTGATGGGCAGCACGTAGACAACCTGAGGCTGGAAACAACCCAGAGTTTTGAAGGCATTTTTCATCGTCTCCTAGCTTTCCGTGTTGATGCTGGGAAGTCTGGGCCATTTTGGTTCCTGAACTTTGTTATATGTCTTATTTTGCTTTTGAGAGCTTCCCTTTGGCCTCAGTCATCTGGATTTCACACAGAAGGCCTTCTAGTAACTTCTCTCCTCGCCCTTTACTATTGTGTTGGGTACTCGGTGGGCCTTTCAGTCCTGGGCATCTTCCCTTAAACCTTTGACAATTACCCCTGGTTTCTCTTTTTGTTCCTTCAGGTTTATGCACTGGACATTGGGCTTTCTGGTTTAGTCCTCGTGTCCTTGTTATTTTTCTCTCCTGTTTTTCCTGTTTTGGCTTTTTGTTCATTTGGAGGACATTTCTTCCATTGCAACTTCAAATCCTGTTGTATTTCTTTATTGCTGCTGTCTCATTTTTAGACTCTCAAGTTTTTTGGTTTTTTGACTGTTACTTCTGTTCTGGTTTCACAGCTACAAAACATTTTCTCTCCCTGAGCATGTTAATCATTGTTTCTTTGAACCTTTCTCCTGTTCCTTGCATTATATCTTTTTAGTGAATTCTTTTTTTTGCTTTTTTTTGGAGAGGGGATGGTAGGGATGAATTGGGCATTTTTCTTCTTTTTTCTCTGGTCATACTAACGTTGAAGAATGAAGCACTTAAGGGACGTCTGGAAGTTGTGTAGGTGGGGGCGGGGGGTGTTGCGTTGTAGGTTTTCTGGGTGGTTATCAGATAGGGAAGGACTTAGTCATTTTATTGGGGACCCAAAATGTTAGTGTCTGTAGGTCTTTTTGCTTAGTCCCTTTCTGCTGAGAGGGGCCGTGCGGCCTCCTGCCTGGTGAATAGAGGCTTGGCGGTTAGCGTCTGGGCACCCATTATGGGGAGGGGGCAGCGAACTCACTGTTCCATATGAAAATTTGTATTTAATCTCCTATTTTCACACTAATGAACTCATCTACAAAACAGAAACAGACTCACAGACATAGTAAACAATATTACGGTTACTGGAGGAAAAGTGGTGGGATGTGATAAATTTGGGAGTTTGAGATTTGCAAATGATAACCACTATATATATAAATAGATAAAAAACACATTTCTTCTGTATAGCGCAGGGAACTATATTCAGTATCTTATAACAACCTTTAATGAAAAAGAATATGAAAACAAAGATATGTATGTATGTGCATGACTGGGACATTTATGCTGCACACCAGGAATTGACACACTGTAACTGACTATACTTCAATTTTTTTTTTTAATCTATTTTCAGCCTCTCGCCTTATCTGTTTCTTTTTCTGCACCTGTTGCCCCCTTCGTCAGAACTCCTCTGGTCCAGTTCCTCTGTTGAACCTCTTTCCTGAGAGGATAGGACAGAGGTAGTTGGGCTGGGTGTGTGCGGTGATGGAGGAGATCTGTAACTGGTCCTCATAAAGTGTCTAACCAGTCCCCCAGTCTTAGCTCTGCCTCTGAAAGTACCTGGTGCCTCCCATCCCGGAGCCTTGCCTGGGACCTAGCGTAACAGCCAGCATCCTCCTTTGAATCCCACCCCCTCAACCCCTACTCAGTGGTTTGTCTCCTCTCCTACTCTGAGCCATTTATCACTCGTCCACATGCTTTCTGGCTTCCAACACTGTATTGAACATGTCCGACTGGATATCATTCTGTCCCGTATGCTTTTGGTTTATGTGTTAATACCATTTCTCCCCTTCGAGGTGGAGTTGGGGAGCGGGGCAGAGATAACCAAGGGTGCTCAGTCCGCTGTGTTTGACGGAACCAGTGTGTGACATACATCCCCCCTCCAGCCTTCATCACACGGGGTAGGTGGTGGTATTCCCGTACTGCAGATAAGGAATGCCGCCTCCCCCAGGCAAAGGGCCTTTGTCAAGGTCAGGTAGCTGATCAACAGCAGAGCCAAGATTTGAACCCAGATGTATCTCTGAAACTCACACTCTTTTACCCAGATCACACTTCTCCTGATGCTGTGGGATCGCTCAGGGATTCCTTCTCACCACACTGAACAGTATTAATCAGGAAGGAGCACACACCACACACCATCCCAAGGCGCCGTATAGTTCGACTAACAGGGTTTTTTTTGTTTTGTTTTGTTTTTTTATCTTTCCTTTGTTTCCTGAAGCAGTTATTTCTCTATTTCATCTAACGACTCAGCCTCTGCAGCTGCTGTGGACAGCTTAGAGTTGTCTGAAGGCTGAAGACGAGAACCAAGCCGTGGGCTTACAAGCCATCAAACTTGAAAGATGTACTGAGGTGAAACACCGCTGCAGAGCCTCCCCGCCAAACCTTTTTTTAAGTGCTTTCTTCTTTCCAAAATGAAAAAGAACCACTTGTACTATACAGGCATAAAAAAAAATCTCCAGCTCACACACATAAAAATCTCCAGCTCTGGCGGTGTTGAAGATTTTTTGGTAACTGCCCACCCCACCCCAGCGTAGCAGACAGTGTATTCTTCCGAAGCCAAAATAATTGTGTGTTGTGCGTTGAGATTTAGAGTCAAGAGATCAGTGCATGTGTGTGGGCCGGCACATGTTGCCTTTTCCCCCCTCTCTTTTGGATAAGAATCCTGTCCTAACAGTTAAATAACTTTGTTTTCATACCGAATATTTAAGTTGCAAACTGGAGCCATGTGAGCAGAGGTTTGAAATCAAGACAGCTGAACTGCCCGGGTCCTTTTGAAGTTCAACCGTTTGGATGAAACGTAGACTGACTTCACGGGGAGGCGTTCAAGTGGAGTTTTTCATCCCCTGCATGATCTTGCCCGATTTCTTTTTTCCTAGCCTGACCAAGCCTGGTATTTCCCTTGGCATTCTCAGAGAGGTCCGTGTAGTTCTTGGCAAGTGTGAGGCGCAGTAATATGGGGCTTCCAGAAGAAGTCCATTGCGACTTCTCAGTATTGAGTAAATTAGTCACTTTCAAAGGGAAAATGTGAAGGTATTGTTTGGGTTTAAATTATTTGTTTTTCTCAGCACAAATGCCCTAGCAACTGAACGTGAAGACAGGTTTATTTCAACAGAATTTGTAGTAAACAGTGTGTTCGTTTATGACCCGGCGATGATACATGTAATAGTCTCATTCATGATTTTCGGGCATGATATAACCAGGCCACGACCTTTCCAAGACATGTTTTGCCACTTTGTCTGTTTCCCTAGGGTGACTGCTGTTCTAGGTGGCCAGGGCTGCGCCAGCGGGCATCCTAGACCCGTCCTGTATAGAGACAGGCGGGCACTTTGTCGTCCGTAGGGCTTTGGGCTGAGCCCTGGCTCCTGGAGGCAGGGCTTTGAGAAGGGCTCCATCCCGGGCAGATTGGGAGCTGCAGGAAGCAATCCGGGCTTGGGTGGACCGAGATGTCCCTGATGCTCCTCTTTGAATCACAACTTTGGCTTCTCCTGATTCTGGTTGCTTTATGTCTAACATTTGCAGAGTCGATGTGTGGACCAGATCTTTCCTGAGGCACGCGTTAAAAATGCAGATTGCCAAGTCCAACCCTAGGCTCTACTGAACCTGGCTGTTCAGACCCTGGGGCCCCGGAATCCTGCTTTTCCCTCCACCCATTCGTAGGCAAATCTCCAGGGCCATGAGTTCCAAATTTAAGGATCAGTTATAAGGATCACGTGATGTTCTTACTAAAAGCACAAATTCCTGGGAACCACTGAATCAGGGTCTCAAGGGGGCAGGGCCTGGGACATGGGGAGAGTGGGACCTTGTATTCCAGAAAACTTTGGCTCCTAAGGCCAAGGTTGCCTACTGGAAACCATCAGAGGAGAGAAACCAAACCCCATCCGTGCCTCTGAAAGACTTAGCACCTGTTAATTAGAACAGAAAACTAGCGAGAGGCTGGGGGGGCACCGGGGTCTCTGGGCCCCAAGGCTGGTCACAGCAGAGATTTTCCTAAGTTACTTTTTCCCATTTACCTGGTCCATTTCTCAAAAGTTTTGAAGCTTTCTGATCCTGCTAAGTTGAAGTCAAGATATAAACTCAGTCCTTATTCTGCTGCTTAAAAGATTAGAGCCAACTTTAAATTCATTTTCTTCCCCCTAATTGTTTCATAAAGCACACGTCACTTGCCTTGACTTTCCAAAAGCAGGTCGCTTTGCGTGCTTTTAAAGAAGAAAGATTTTACAGTATTGTTTCTGTGGCCCCCGGGTGCAGGTCGGTGCCTGGCATGTGAAATGAGTGCTGTATGGATGGGAAGAATATGTTCTATTTTCCTAAGTTTCTTTTCTTTAGTTAAGACTGTCACTGTTAAACATAACCTATTTGGCGGGGGATGGGGAGGTTTGGCCTTACATGTGGTTGATTATTTGGTTTATTAATTTGAAGATTTATGGAAGGCAAAAGGCTGAATTTTCTTTAAAAAAAAAAAAAAGTAAAACTGAGAGACAAAACATACAATTGTACATACCTGTAAAGAGATGTCCAGATCCCCTGTATCCTGCGCAGGAAATTTCATTGCATAAATGGGTTACTATTAGTTGATGGAAAAATTAAGTTAGCTGGAATCCCCAACTCACCAATCATGCCAGTTAACCGAGGTATTAGTGTCCTGTTTAAACTCTCAGGCCTATTAAATTAAATGGCCGTGACGTGAAACCTCAGAAAAGTCTTATTGTTGTCCAGAAAGATTGTGTACAGGTGTTGGCTAGCCTGCTTTAGAATAAGAAAAGGCTCCAGTATTCTCAAAAAATCATTTCCTCTCCTGAGGAAATGACCTGTAGTAAAACAGCCTTTCCAGGACGGCGATCGCTGGCTTTGAGCTTCAAAGAAAAATCCTTGAGTATTCTTCAAGTTATAGTTTCCATCAGACTTTCTGACTGGATGATGATAATGCTGTGTTTGATTAATAAAGTAATCCCAGAAAATAAAAGGAGCTGTAATCCCTGCAGACAGAAGTTGTGGGAAACATTTAGTTGCTCAAGAGCATTATTTTTCATGGGAAAAGATGCAAAAGTTTCAGCTTAGGAAATGAAAAACGTACCTTCTGTCCACTGTGAAAGTTCTGCACTCCACGCTGGCCTGAGGAGTACTTTTCTTGAGTTGACATTTTGACCCCATGCAATGAAAACACTGAGAATTCCATTTCAAACACAGAAGGTTAATTATTTATAGAAAGGGGAAAAAAGAAAAAAAAAAAAACTTCCTTTGTTGAAGAAAAATAATTCCTAATTATCCACAACTTTTTGTCAGAGTAAGATACCATTTGACTGCAAAGGGTTCGGAAGGTCCTATGGGCTGTTGTGTGAGCTTCTTAAAATACATTCTCTCATTTGCTGATCCCCTGGAGTCACGTTCAGCCTGGGGCTCTGTGAACCCCATTTGTCTGATGGAGGAGACCTGTCCGACTCCCTGGACTGCCTCACCCGCTGGCGCCCCGACCAGGTTCTGCACCAAGCACGTGAGCTGTCTTGCTTCGGCCTCTGCCGGGTGGGGCCTTGGGTACCCGTTACGTACAGGCGGTTCTTCCGTCTGGGTCAAGGCAGAAAACTTCACCCCCGAGAAGCTACTCTCTCATGTCATGTTTTCACATCGCAGGTCAGGGCCATGTGGCAAAGGGTTTGAAGTTAAGAGAACAGACACCTGGAGACACCATCTCATTAGTAAAAAGGAGAGCTGCCCGTGACATGCCTTCCCTTTGGAAATGTCCTTATTAGACTTTAAGACAGTATAACGTCTGAAGGAGGAGGCTGAGTGCCCTGTGCCCTGTAGGATGTCAAAGGGGAGGGATCAGAGTAAGAAAGTATAGAGTGCCAAGCAGAATATCCTCAAATGTACAAAAGCACAAAATGAGTGGCTGGGAGTCTCGGGTCAGAGGGGAGAGGGTGGGGAGGTGCGGGGGCACTTCCCTTCTGACGGGGGTGCGGGGGGAGAGCCCAGGGCCCCCCCCCCCCACTGGTGCTAGACCCGCACCTGAGCCTTTGAGCACTTTTACAGTCGCTCCAACAGATGGGATCTGCTTCATATTTAGGATACTTGAAGTCGATGTAGGTCTGCTTCCAAGCCCTCCACCAAAATAGGAAAATTTCCCCAATGGCTTGCCAGCCCAACAGCATGTTTTCTGTAATCCCAGTGGAAGAAAAGCAAATCTGGTGCTGTCAAAACTTGCTCGAAATCCTACCCAAGATGTCCCAAACCCGGCTCATCTTCTCCAGCCCGTCTCTCCCTTCCCTAGTTTGTTTTGATGAGCGAGACCACCAACCACTCCGTTTTTCAGAGCCAAACGCTCTGGAGTTGGTCCTGGCTCCTCCTGTCTTGCTCAGCCCCCACCTCCACGTGATGGGGGTCCCTGTGGACCCTCCCTCTTCGGCGTCTATGGAGAAGCCGTCCGCGGTGCCTCCGGATGCCTGCTGTCTTCTGGATGACTCCCTAACCCACCTCCTCGTCTCCGGTCCTGCTCCCTCTCAGCCCATCTTCCACACTGATGCCGGGGTGAACTTTGAGAAGACGTGGATTTACTTCCATCACCCGTTCCTTCCCATCCTCCACCTCGTTTCTCCACCGAGACCTCTCAGAGACCCACATTGCCCGGGTTCCTGGTGACAGGGCTCAGGGCAGCTGGGACCCCCCTGTCCTCCTCGCCTCCTGCCTACACCCGCAGGCAGCCAGCTCTGCCGCAGCAGGTGTCCTGTGACGATTGCCGATTGGCGCCGCCGCGTTAATTTCCTTAAGCAGAGTTCATTCGCTTCACTTCTCTAAGCCCTGATTTCCTTACCTGCAAAGTAGGGGTAGTCCTGGGTGCCTCACAGTAATTTGGCAGGTGTTCCCAAAACATCTGTTGCTACTTCCATTATAACTGAATTTAGTGTTTGTATTGATTTGGAGAGACTGGACATACAAACAGGATAGGAATCTTCCCATCCAGGAATCTTTTAACTCAAATTTTCCTTTATGACCCTCAATATTGTGGAATTTCCAAAATAGCAATCCTGTCCATTATTTTTAGTTACTTTGTTCTCTGTTTATTACTTTCGTTATTAATCAGGCTTTTTTTCAGTGTGTTTTCTGATGGATTTTGACTGGTTGATAAGAAAGGGTTCGTATCCATGTATCTGTTAACTGGCCTCTTTAGTTCAGATAGGTTTTCTGTCGACTTGTTACTGGCAGGGTAGGCATTCTCATTATCCGCAGGTAACATTTTTGTCTCCTTTAGTTCTTGAAGGGAAACCAAGGAATAGATGCGGTTAGGCTTTGAAATCACAGTTAAGAAGGGGGCCGACTTGGGCAGCAGAGGGAGACTGGACACCAGGCCGATCTGCAGTGGGGAGGACTGGGCGGCCGACGGCAGGAAGCCGAGCAGGTGGTTTGCGAGCTGTGTTGCCGATGTCCTCAGGTCTGCCTGTACTTCTCTCCGGTCTTAACATGACTGAAAACGTCTGACTCTGACCGTTAGAGTTAGTCAGGCCTGGGTCCACATCCAAAGCCCAACACCGAAGGGCTCTGAAACCTTAGACAAATTGCTTCACTTCTCGGAGCTTCGGGTTCTGTTGTCGTCACGGTAGCGGTATCAGGTTGCAGGGCTGTCACGGGGGTGAGAGGTGACCTACAGGAGACGGGGCACACAGTGCCTGGCACACCGCAGAGCCCCGGCAGGTGCTCTCGGAGTTGCTGCTGCCGCTCCGTCCTCATCAGACAGCAGTCCAGCCGGAGACCTCCCTCCCAGTCCCCCTGCACCAGCCCCATCCTGCACCTCCCACATCTGTCCTCTCAGCTCCCCTCTGGCCTTTCAGCCTGCAGCCATCACTGCCACCCCCACCAGCTCCTGTCCTTGAGCTCTGGCTTCATAAGGAGCATCTTGTTTCCTGTCTCCACTCACATCCCTCCACGGCTTATCCAGAACCCCCAAGTTTTCTCCGTTTCAGAAAATGGCACCGTTGACCCAGTTACTCAGGTAGAAATCTTATTTCCTCTCCTCCTGTCACCACAGCCCCTTTCTTACCCAGAAGGAAGCCCTGGTGATTCTGTTCTGAAATCTCTCTCAGATTCCTCCATCTCTGTTGCCACCACCCCTGCACCTCACCCTCTTGCCCGGATGCCGTCGTAATTCTCTCAAAAGGGACATGTTGGCTTTACTTGTCCTTGGGGACTGTTCCCTCTAGTCCAGTCTGCACAAGGTGGCATAAGTGACTGACGTTAAGTGAGATATGGCTACTCTCTGCTTAAATCCATTGATGGTGTTCCTGTAAAATCCAGCTCCTTGCCGCGGCCTCCACGGCCCTACAGAACTTAGCCCTTGGCTCTGTCACCAAACTCATCTTTATTTCTTTCCTTCTTGTTGGCCGTTCTAGCCACAGTGGCTCTCTTCCCACTCCATGAAATCCCCAAGGACTCTGGGCTCACTGCTTCCTCCAGCTGGAGTGGCCTTTGCCCAGCTTTCCTTGTGACTGAATCTGTAACCTTTAGGCCCCGACTTACTACCTCCTCAGAAGGAGGCACTCCATTCAAGTAATTCTTACAGAGCACCTTATTTGTTTCTCTAGCACTTATCCGTGATTTGTAATGATCTCTGTGTGATTATTTGGATCTGTCTGCCCCATTGGCATGTAAATTCCTTGGGGCGAGGTGTCTGGTCCATCTTGACCATCGTTGTATTCCCAGCACCTGACGTGGTACCCAGTCCAGAGTAGGTTAGTGATGGATGGAGGACAATTGGCTTCTCCTCTCTACACAGCCTCAATCCCATCATGAGCCATTCAAGTCCTGCCCTCCCTGCCTTCCACCAGCTCTCGTTTTCAGTTGTTCCTTCTCTGACAGTCCCACCTTCGCCCTGTGCTCCGGGAAGCTCCAGGAGTTCTCATTCGAGAGACAGTGGTTAGGAACATTCTCCGAGTGACAAGGGAGTTAACTGGAAAAGAGTTGCTCTTTACTCACCTTCAGTCGTGAAGACTTGCACCCTGATTATACGTACAGACACTGAGAGCCGGGACTTGAAATGGGGGTGGATGGTCCAAGGCGACCAACTAAAACCAGTTTTGTTCATGCCTCAGAAGTCTCATCGATGGCCTGAAAAGTCCAGTGTCAGAAGCGACAGGAAGCCTTCCAACCGTCTTGCTGATGACCCCAGATTTTGCAACTAGAAATGTATTCCTTTAGTCAAACTGTCTTGTGTTTACAGTGCTCGTGTCTGTAGCATGCGATATGTATAGTAATTACACTTCTGTTCTTGGGGAGAGCTTTTGGTTGAGGGGGTGGGTGGGAATCACATAATCACAATGAACCCAGGTGGTTTGTCCTAAGGACATGGGTCACTGTTGTTGGGAAGCCAGGAGGACCGGGCGAGCCTGCACTGCTCCTTGTTTCCTAGTTCAACTCCCGAGAAAAGAACCTGTTGGCCCATCTCAGCTGGCCGCCGTGGCCCGCGGGCTGTGGCCAGCGGTGGGTTGGCTGACCTCTCTGCATCCCCGTCTCACGGGGACTTGAGGGCTGCGATTGGGGGGTATAAACCGCAGCTGCCTTGGCTCACCCCTCCCCCAGAGCTCCGATCTAAACAGATCCCACTTGAAGGGGCTGTAGGCACCCCAGGAAGCACGGCTGGTAGAGCCTTCGTAATGAGAAAAGCGAATGTTCAGTGGTGCCCTTACCGTGTTACCGACACTACCCCCAGCGCACCGTATGCACTACTGTTAACCCCACTTCACGGGCGAGGCCCGGACAGGTTAAGTGGCTGGCTCATAATCACTCAGACGGGAAGTGGAGGGGCCAGGATTCCAACCTAAGAGGTGGGCTTAACCATTCCTTACATGTCGCTGCCCCCGGTGGGGAAAGACAAGAAGATAGGGGTCATAAATGGGGAAAGGTGGGGAAGGCAGAATGACCGGGGAGAGGGCCCGAAAGGAAGAGGCGGAGGGCAGTGGCGGCCCCAGCGTCCGTGGGGCCAGGTCTCTGTTTGGGAGTGAGGGGGGCAGCTGTGCGGGTGGGAAGTTCAGCCTGGAAAGTAACAGCTAAGAGAAAGAAGTCCCCAGGGATGCTTGCAGTTCGAGCACCAAGGCAGAGACCGAGGAGGTCTGGGTGGGCCACTGGAGTAAAGAGGATGCCTGTGTCGTTGGAGCTAAAGAAGTGGACGTCATAAACAGACCACTGACTGTAATAGCCAAGTCGTGAAGGTCTGGGGCTTCGTGACCTAGGGATGCTATAAATAAATGGTACTTTAGAAGACGTGATTTAAACAAATGGGGATCTCATCCGTAAATTAGTGGAGCTTTTTGGACACGGGTAGAAGCGACGGACAAAGCAAAGGTGGTGTCCGATCCCTTCTAGAACGCTGGTCAAGACCTTACTGCCACCCAGTCCAGCAAGCAGGGGGCGGGTCTGAACAGGAAGGCAGGTCTGTCCTGGAACAAAACCCAGACAGGTTGAAATGCAAGAGGGTGGAGTGGTGATGCTAGGTCAGTTGGCAAGTTTGGTAACTTTAATAAGAAAAGTTACTCTCTTGCCTAACTGACTTGTAGGAAAGTCTCACAAGCAACTGCTTACATTTCCCTGGAACCGACTTGAGACCATGGTGATGAAAGGCGTGGGATTCAGTTACCCTAATCTTGTGTTCAGTACCTGAATTCTGCGAAAATGGAAGAACAACACCTCGTATCCAGAGAGCCATCCAGAGGGACCACTTAGAGCGGATCGCAGAGCCTGCCAGACGATACGCCACCTGGAGCTGCTGCCTTGAGGTCGAGCCGCGAGAGCGCGCACCGCCCCGGTGGCAAGGCTGAGCCACTCGGGCGTCCAGCGTGAGATACAGGCCGAGCGGGGAATCGCCAAAGCAGGAAGGCTGCAGGCCAGTTACGCAATTAGCCAAGAGCCTCTGCGGGCCTCCGCGTTTGTTTAGATAAAATTTGAAGTCATCAGCGAGCTCTTGAACCAGAGCCTGTCTTTGGAAGGAGAAGTCAGGCTGACTAAACCTGCCCAGCGCCATGCAATGTGGCCCTGGGGCTCCCCCCCACCCCACAGGAGCAGCCTCGTTTGTAGGGAGAATGCTGACTGTGTGTGGCCTGACACGGTCCTCACTGGCCGGGGGAAGGTCGCCCTGGCCCTGCATCAGGACTCCCCTCCGCCACTTTTGAACCTGTAGAGGGGATGCTAATTGGCAGAGACCAGAGCCCAGGAGAGGAGGAGGGCTGTTAGCCTCTCTATTCCAAGAAGATGACCTTTTGGACCCAGAAAGGAGAACTGTGCTCCGCTTGCCTTTCTTTGAGGCCCTCAGTGTTTCCCACGTATCTCGCTTATCCGCCCGACACCCCTGAGAGGCCCGTTTGTTTGAGATTTCTACAAAGTTATGATTACGCCTATGGATTTCAGTCCCTGACTCGATGTCATTCTAAACCTGGAGTCTCATCCCCAGCTCACTTTTCCTAACAGAACTAAACCCTTTGGGGAATGAAATGTCTCAGGCTTGAGCCTCGCCAAAGGGTGATTTCCTCCCCCCTTCCTTTTTTTTTTTTGTTGTTGTTAAGTTTGATTTATTGCTCAGCATTCTAGCCAGGCTCGATGGATGTTCAGAATATTATAAATAATGTGGATTGAAAAGATTGTGCTGAAATGTTTATTGCATTCTTAGAAAGAGAACAGGGACCGGCTCAGAGAGCACAGCCACGGGGAGGGCGGGGCGAGGAGGGAGGGGAGGCAGATCTCGCTCCCAGGCTCTATTAGGGCATCGATAAAAGACGACGCCGCTCTGAAGGGAAGGCGCGCATCGTGCAGTCCTGCTGTCCCGGATGCAGAAGTGTTCCAGCGGGTGGAAAGAATATCCTCCAAGAATGCGAGGACCATAAGGAACTAATCACTGGGCCCTCCCCCTCTCACTTCCTCACCCACGGCGCTCGAAGGAGGCTGTTAACGGAGTGGCCGCCACGCTTTATAACTAGCTCCCTGGCGTGCTGGCTTTGGGGCACCCTCGGGGACGGTGGCAGCCGGGGCTGGCTGTGTGCGCCTGAGAAAGAGCCTCCTTTGGACTGACTTCCACCCAGTGCATTAGCACCCCGAGTCTCCCTCCTCCCGGTGCACTCGAAACACAAATGTTAGACGAGATCAGGACCCCCGGTGCGGGAAATAGATGTCCCGTTTGCACTCAGTGATGATGTGTGAAGCTGAAATCACACCAGGCTCTTCCTCTGCTCTTGGGCCTTTCCTTGGGCTTCTGTGAGAAAGAGGAAGGGTCGAAGTTCCTTAACAGCTCAGGCCACCTGGGCCAGCCTGATGCCAGACAGAAAAGTCTGGCAGTCCGGTGGAGACGGGTCTTTGAGTCCCTCTTTCTTGTATGCAGGGGCCGTCTTTGGGCCACTCCAGCTGCTGCTCTGGTCCCACAGATCCCCGCAGAACCAGCTGTCTCTGTCAAGAGGGAATGAGGCTGCAGTGATATTGGTGTGGGACTGAGGGTGAAGTGTGACAGCAGATGAGTTTTGTCCTCTGCATCCCAGGCTTCTCCCCTTCCTCACGAGGCTGTGTGTCATCAGCAGGGACAGTGGCCTTCCTCTCGGCTGGGGACCCAGGCCCACAATCTCCGTGGTAACCAGAGGAAGCCGCAGCTCTTCCCATCAGGGTAACAGATGATGTTTGATTTCCTGTTGCGGAGAACTTCCAGCGAGCGTTTAATCCTGACCTCTAACCCAGTGGTTCTCAAATGTGAGCACCAGAGGAGTCATGTTGGGGGGATTGTCAGCACCCAGCTTCCCAGGCCCCCACCCCCAGGCCAGTCGGCATGAGGTGAGGGCCTTGAAGTCAGCCTCTCTAACCGGCTCACAGGTGACGCTCCTGAGATCATGCTGTGAACAGCACTGCCCTAGACACAAAATAGCATCTCTAGTGTCGGATCATTTTTGATAATAACCTTCTCAGGAATATCTACAAATAGAGGCTGAATAAAAGAAATGTGAACTGGGACCGTTCAGTTTGATACAAAAAGGGTCCACTTGACTGAAAATTCTGAGTCTAAATCATCTGTTAGAAAGAAACCCGTGAGCATCTGGTAAAATCCCGACATTTCATGAACACATAACTCTGTTCATTTATTTGAAAGATACATGTAGACTGTCTTCTCCCAGAATTTTACGTCCAGATCACTCATGGGCAGTATATTGGCTTGGAGTTTGGCAGTGCCAAGGGCACTTGCTTTCCTTGTACCCCTTAGAGTTCTTTAGAACCGATGTGCTGTAATAACCTGTTGTATTGATAGATTATACTTGTTCACGTATTCGTTCTCTCCTTCCTTCATTTTTTTTGAACACATATTTATTGAGCACTTAGTGTGTGCCGAGGACTGGTCTAGCTGCCAGAATCCCTCCACGTTAACTACCACCAAGTGAAAAACGCATCCAAAATCCGTACCACTGAGTCCTAATATCCCAAGCAGCATTTGAGTCTAAGCAATGAGCTGCTATCCAGTCAACCAAAACAAAAGTACGTGCACGGGGAGCACATATTAAATGACACACGTGCTGGGTGTCTGTGGATGACGTGCTGGGGACACAGGCATGGAAACATAGGCTCTGTCCTCTCAGAGGACTTTCAGACTTCCAGGGAGGTAAACCATGAGGCCAGGCAATTGTTAATTTCCCCAAGTAGTAAGTTAATTTCTGTGATGTTCATGCTCTTCCTGCAGCAGCAGCCCAGGAGAAGTGGTCCTCAACCACCTCGGGGAGAGGGGTCCCTGGGGGAAGGGGATGTTTTTGAGCTGAGTCCCAACGCCAGTGTCGGTGTAGAAGCCAGCAGAGGGCTCTGAAGCAGTGCGAACGGCCCCTGCCAAGGCGCCGAGGTGTGAGAGAGCTCGGCACGTTGAGTGAGGCCAGGGTGGGAAAGCTGGATCGTTTCTTGGGGGATGTGTCGTAACTCAAGGTTTTTTATTTTGCCTTGAAATGATTTCTGAAACCTGACAGACCGTGTTGTGTGTAAGCCAACAAATATTTCAAAGCCAAATCTGACGTTTTAAATTGTCTCTTCCACCCTTTTTCAGAAGAGTGGAGGAGAGGTTGACGGTATGATTTCATATTATCCTGAGACACTTTTGGTTCTGTGCGCTCACAGCACACACCTGGAAGTGTGCTCGTGCCCAGGGTGTGAGAGGCAGATACCCGGCGGTGGCTGCCATAGGCTCCTAATGTGCGACCCACGACGCTCTGTGGTCATCAGTGCGCCTTTCCGTGACTGTATTTTTACGGTCTCTTGAAGCCCTGCACACACGGACCACCTTCAGAGGGAGGGAGAGGGGAGAACTTCTACCTGGGTTGCCTTATCCTTGAAATACCTCAAGCCGCGTCCTGGGCTAGCGCTCCAGGCCACTTCCTTCAGATGCAGCTGGTTCCCAGTCTTCCAGCTCTGCTATGGTGAATCCTTGGGCTGCAGATATTTCCATTCATCCTTCTGTTCATCCTTCTTGCCAAAAGAATCCTTGCTCAAGTTTTCGGGCTGACCGTATTCTAGAACATACGGTTAGGAATTTGCCTGATTGTGTTTTTTTCAGTTGGCTCATTGGTGATGTCTTGGACCCCGGGCACACGTCAGAGCTGCATAAGGGCTTGGAGGGTACCCGTGTTCACCCCAGGTTTTCACGTGGGAACCCCTAGTTTGCTGCCACACTGACAGTTGGCACTACTGAGAGTGACACCTTCCCTCTGTGAAGGTCGAGTTTCATGGGCCCGCGGGTGATACGCTGTTCATAGAAAGCTGTCTTGGCGGGCGGTGAGGAGTGTCAGAGTAGTCCCAGGTGGAGGGGGCATCGCTGCGGAAGTCCCCGTGATGACGGAGAGGCACCTTCGCTCCACGGCGTACATGCCCCTGGAGTGAGACCATGCCCTGGGTGTGAGCTCAGCAGCCCGCCTGTTGCTTGCGTTCCTGGGTGGGACTGTAAGCCTGCCGCTGCTTTGGCGAAGAGGCCCTTTTCCGTGACCCAGTGCGGAGCAGCTTCCAAGTCTCTTTGTCGTCCTCACTCTCCCAGTCTTGGTGCTGCCCACGGCTCACACCTCTTCCTGCTCCCAGTGGAGAGCCAGCAGCTGACCAGCGTGCTGGACAGCTCTCACTCCATCCCTGCAGCCGTGCGTCTCACTGCAGCCATGTCACTGACTTAGTCTCCCGAAGCCAGAAGAGGAGGCCGTCGGGGCACTCTGGGTCAAAAGCGCACATCCCTTCTGATGGAGCCAGTGTGAAATGCAGTTTGTCAAAGTGCTCCTCATTTGTTATATATAATAAGTGTATTTTTATTTTGCTACATATAGGCATACAGGCTGTTGAAGAATTTTGCATGAGCATGAATGTCAAAACCTGTTTTCCTGATAGTCTTTGAAGAGTGGCACAGAGAAGATTTTCACAAAAAGGGTGGCAGCCCTACCTGGTTGCACTGAGTGGTCAGGCCTTAGGGCAGGTGGCCGGTCAGACGCTCCTCGGAGGCCCTTCTCTCCTGTGATGTTGCTGCTGTGGAGTCGGGGTGGGGAGGGGTGGATATGGGCAGCATTGAAGGCTTAGGGTGACCCTGGATGGGAGCAGATCAGAGTGTATCTATCCGAAGATTGGTGACTGTGAATGCCACATTTGTAGCAAAAACCAATTTCCAGTAGGTCATGTGAATGAAAAATATCAAGAGCCATATCTGTAAACAAAGGATGCTGCGGACATCAAGTCATCAGCTGCTGTCCCCGCCCCGACAGTGAGCGGAGGGGACTCAGGAAGTGGAAGCAGACTGGCCTGGATAGCTAGGCGCAGGTCAGAGGAGCAACTTCAGTCAGCCTAGGCTCTTGCACCTCCCCACACAAACAATAGCACTAAATCCCTTAACTTGTAGTACCTGGCTTTCTTTGATTAACAGTCGTCTTTCGATGTTCCGACTACTGAGTCTTTGTTGCAAAAACTCATATATATCCTGGCTCCTCCCTTACCTCTTCGGAGCAGTTTCTTAGAGCGATCTGAGAGGCTGCCTTCCAGGCTCGAATCCTCAGAAAGTTCGCCCAATAAAACATAGAACTCAACTTCTAGGCTGTGCAGTTTTTCGTCGACAGTAACCATAGCTGTGCACATCCATGGAGAACGTACTGTGTGCCGGGAGTGTGTTCAGCTCCCAGCATCCTACCTTGTCCCGTCTCCATGGCAACTTTGGGAGCTGAGGGTTAGTGTTCTCCTGATTTTAGGCTCAGAGGATTGGGTTCCTTACCCAGACAGAGCTGTGATTTGACTGCCAGCCATCTGGCTTCTCAGCCCATGGTGCTGCTCGAGCTGTCACGCTCCACGGCCTCGCCGAGAGGGAAAGTGCGCATTCACACACACGCGTGTACACTCACGCCCTCTGTCCGCTTGCTGCGCAAGCGGTGCTGGAAGCTAGTGGACAGAGAGCTGACCATCACTTAATGCTGATCACCTGACAGCAGGGGTGACCCCTTTTTAAAAATATGTATTTTTTTTAATTTCAGCTTCGCCAAGGTTTACAATATTTACATTTGATTTTATGACTCTAATTTCTGAGTTTAATCAGCCGAGCTTCTACATCTAAATTCAGCCCTTTATCACCTGCCCTTTACTGAATTTTCACTTTACTTTCCTGAATTCTTTGCTTTGATTTTTATTTTGTTTACTAAATTTTGTCTTTTAATTGGGGTTTTCAGCAAAGACTTATGGATATTGAATTCTTTTCATTTTTTTGTTTTTTGCATGTGATAATGTTTATTTTGCAATTATACTTTTTTCTTTTTATTTTTTATTAAAGTATACTTAGTTTACAATGTTGTGTTGATTTCTGGTGTACAGCATGATGTTTCAGTTGTACATGTACATTCATATGTTTTCATCTTCTTTTCCATTCTAGGCCATTACAAGGCATTGAATATAGTTCCCTGTGCTGTACAGTAGGACCTTGTTGTTTATCTATTTTATATATAGTAGTATGTATCTACAAATCTCGAACTCCCAGTTTATCCAGGGGTGACCTTTTGATCACAGTAGAGCTAATTTTTCTGCCTCAACGGTGGGGACATCCATCAGAGCCAGACTGAGTCGTCACAACGTGTGTTCTGGTCATTCGGTAGAAGACTCTGCTCTCCGAGTGAAAGGACCGCATCTGGCTGGGCTCCCCGGTCCTTATTTTTCTTTTCTCCCACAGCTCTTAACAGTCATCTTTCTTCTGCCCTCCCCATCGAGGCTCTTGGTTATATATAGTCCCTGTCACCTTGGAGGCCAAAGGAGTGCTGAGATGAGGTGGGGGCAGATACCACCTCCAGGGTGACGGTGTGACTCTCCACCCAAAGTGCCAGAAACAGCCCTGGTGACCCCCACTTCAACAAGATGCACTTACCCAGGTTCTTCGAAACTTTCGGTGACATCTCGTGTCTGCTGTTTCCTTGGACTTCGGCCACCAGCTGGTGGCCAGCCCTTTGCAACTCTGAGCCGGCAGGCACTCTGTAAAGGGAAACAGCCCCTGATCAAGGCAGGAGCCGTCGGTTTAAGAAGCCCCCTCTTCATTCAGGCGTGGAGCTGTCAGAACAGGCCGTCGGAGGGCCGGCTGCAGCCCAGCGAGCAGTTGGCGCTGCTTCCCGTGAGACCACGCGGCCCCGCAGGCCCCGTGGGGACCGAGTTTGCAGCCGGGGTCCCCCGGCCCTGCAACGGGCTGGGGTCCGTTGGCAGGTTCTTCCTCTCCCGCTCGCCTTTTTCGACACTCATAATAAGTCCCCTTTCTGTTTCCACTTGTCATTACATCACCCTTCATTCCAGCAAACTTTCGTCATGTGTTATTTCTAAGCTTTCATACTATTAACGTTCAAGGATGGCAGTTTCCCGAAGCTGTGGAGGAAGGCACCCAAATCTTACCCGCAGTGTTTCCCGATCCCACCATGGGATGGCCGGTTTCTGGAAAGTATTATTGCCCCTCCCACACGTGCTCCCAGAGCCTGAGGGAGCCGCCACCGAGCACGCTGATAGGAAGAGGCCCGCTGTGTCTCTCTGCAGCACTCACCGCTTTCCAGCACACGCAGTTGACTTACTTTGGTTTTTGTCTTTACTCACTGCACCCCCGCCCCCCAGTACCCACATGAATAGCAGCTCAGTGAGGGCAGGGACTTCCGTCTGTTTTATTCATTGCTCTATCCCTGTGCGCGTTCAATCATTGTTCGTTAAAAAAAAATCAAGAGCAATAGAGACAGAATCCAGAGGGTGTGAGCATTGCTTCTGCTTTCCTACCCACATTGGGGGTGCAGACCTTCTGTCTCATCTGCTGATTAAACATGGAGCAGCTCCATGTGTAACGTGTAGAAAGTCTGTAAAGCGCCGAGCAGTGCTAACGGTGGTACACGAAGGACTGTGGCCGCAGGAACCACGTGCATTTGCCTGGGACCTGCTTGATCCAGACACCCGATGGGCCCTACACGTTGTGCCCTGGGGAGGAGGAGAGGAGGAGCGTTCCCCAAGGAGGGGGCCCTGAACAAGGTGTTCTTGTGAGCCTGGTTGACAGTGGGGGACTCTCCTGCCCTGACCTTTGCTCTAGATATCTCTTGCCCGAGAACTTGAGTGCATCATTTCTTCACTATGACTCTTCGGGACAGCCTAACACATCACAGAATACTCATAAAGTATCAGGATCTGTGATTGTGAAGGAGGAGAGTTTGGTCTCTGAGAAGGCCTCTAGGTGGTGACCTCTGTTACAGGTGGGACTCGGGCCCCTTCAGAGTGAGGTGCTGGGTGAGCAGGAGACTGCGCGCTCCCAGAGCTGTGCCTTCGAGCTGCCCTTTCAACACTAATCAGTTTGAAAAATGGAAGTGTTCTCACGTGACCCTGATATTTGTCCAAATAATTAGAGACAAATAGTTATTTTTGCTGATGGTGTCTTTACTGAGATCATTACAAGTAAGAGGAAATGACTCTGGCTTATTTAGGTCAATGAACATGTGATTTATTTGAATGATGTTGGGTTACTTGGGAATCTAAGGGGTCACTGAGCAGGCCAGTTCTCAGAAAAAGTCAGAACACAGGCCGGCCTGGGGCCTTCTGGCCCGAGCTGTGGATTACCCCTCTGGAGTGTCACCTTAACTGCGCTGGGCCCAACTCCGTCAATCCAAAATCCAAAGCTCCTGGAGCAGAAAGCCCGACTGGCTTCCCTTGGGCTCCACTGCCCGCTGGACACACCAGCTACGTCTGTAGGGCCAGGGCAGGCTGTGTAGACATGGCCACTGCCTCCTCCCCACCAGTGGCGGAGTCTTTTGAGGTGTGGAATTCAGAGACCTGGTTCAGATCTGCCACCCAGTAGCCTTTTGCATCTTGGTCAAATAATTTCCCTTCAACAAAACAGAACAGAACAGATGGCTAAGCATATGATGCCCTGAGAAAGCAGTCCCTTGGCAGCCGAGCCTCCTGCCTCTCTGTACCTGGGTGAGGACTTTGGCAACAGCACCATCCTGTCCCCTTGCCCTCTATCCCTAATTGATGCCTGGTGATTTTTCCCGGTGCACACGGCACAAATGAAGGGGTCTGCCACGGTGACTCCATAGTGTGACTGGAGCCATCCAGAAATCTTCTGACACTTCGTCAGGAGGGAATTGTCAAAACAAGATATTCATAACCCAGTTCCCGACTGTCTGTTCGGAGACACTTGAACTTCTGCCAGACTCCAGACAGATCCGCATTCCCAGGGGTCACACACAGCACGACCAGGGGATATTTCTCAGCAAATATTGACATGCCAGAGAATTGGCCTTAAATTATTGACCTGACAACTCATAATAAGCTGCTTCTGATTGCTGAGATGAAGGATTATCTGTTTACAATTGAATCCTGTTGTTAAATTGTGGGGGTGGCTGGGCTGAGCGTGTTTCAGGGAAGGAAAATGAATAACACTTTAAGAACACAGGTGGGGCCTCGAAACCAGTCAGCACTTTCTGTGCCGGAAGCAACAGGAATGGCAGAGTTTACACACTCCCTCTGAGGAATGGTGTCATCTGCAGGGTTTTTGGTTTGGTTTGGGGGAGGCGGGGATGGGTTGGTTTCCTGCCTCTCTCATGAAACTGGGAGGCCCCTAAAGAGACACCGTGCCTCCTCGCCCTGTTGGGCCTGCCCCCCGGTAGGCACGCAGGAGAACTCTGCAGTTTGGCTCTGGTGTGGGTAAATCTAACTCTCTCGGGCAAGTTGGTCAGGGTGCTCACCCAGCCTTGGGCCAGTGCAATGAGCTCTCAGGTCCCCATGGCTAGCCTTTGTGGACCAAGCACCAGCCTCACCACGCTGGGGGCTGTGGCAAAGGGGCTCTGACGCCCTGCACGCCCCTCGTTCCTGGAGCCCAGGCCTCGGGAGCCTGCCTTTCGCTAGGCCTCCATCCAGTTCCCCTGCCCCGTCCCTTGCAGTTTTAATTCCTTTTAATTTCCTGTTTCTAGGCAAGTTCTTTTTTCCCTCATCCCACCTCCACTCTGCTTGGGTCACCCTCCCCCCGATCCCTGCTTCCTGCCCAGAAATTGCTCACGCTCACTCTCTCTGGCCCCCAGATGTCTCTCCCCTGCCCCACTCTCCTCTCCCCCCACAGCCGGCTTCCTATTCGGTAGATTGGATTCTTTGCACGTTTTTCTGTGTACCTGGAGCGTGAGCTCTGGTCCACATGGAAGTGGGGTGTCACTGGGGGCTGGGGAGATGAATGCCCCCCTGCGGGGCCCAGGCCTTCAGAGCTGAGCTGCCAGCATGAGGTAGGTGCCCTTCTCGTCCCCACGTCACCTCCACACAAATCCAGCCCAGACACACTTGGGGGCCCCAGGCTCGTCACTCCAAAGGGTCCCTTCAGAGAAGACCAAGTTCTCACCTTCAGGAAGCTTGGACTTGTCAGAACAGAGGCCGTGGTTAGTCAGTACCGGTGAGCGGCAGGCCGTGGCTGGTGAGCATCACGGCCCCCGCCCTGGGCCCTGGGAGATGTGTGTCCCCTCATCGGCCCTGCAGACACGGGTGCAGAGGCCTGGGGTTGCCTGCTTACGCGGGCCGGCAGGGGGCCAGGCTGGGGTTGGCAAGTCGGCGCAAAAACGCGGTCCCTGACATGTTCATGCAGCGTGACAGGAGGCCGAGGCAGAGTGCAGACTCGAGAGGGCAACATGGGGCGGCTCAGCTCTGAGGCCCCGCTTCTCACCTGTCAGTTGGGGGAAATGGGTGCTCTGCCAGCCTGATGGTGAAAACGATCCTGAGGTCAGAGCTTCTGAGACTCTCAGGGCGCGTGCGCCCCGCGGCGTGACAGCAGCTCTGGCTTTCTGACGTCTTGTTACCCTGTGGTTTTCATTGTCCTTACCCACGCTGCCCGGGCACCGCAGCCCCAGTCCCGCTCTGCCCAGCCTCCACATGGCAGAACGCGTCACGACGCTGGGCACCCCTTCGTGGCTCCCTCGGGGCCCCGGCCCATCTGCTAGGTCCCCCGCTGGGTTTGCTTTGACTGTCTCCTCCCCTCGCCTGCAGCCGGGCCCTCAGCGTGTGTCCCCGCCCTGACCCCCCTTCCTCAAAGGCCTTTCACTCTGCGGTCTTTCACGGCTTCTCTCGCCTGGTGCCCACTTGGCTGGGCTCTCCGTGCCTTCTGACTTCAGCCAGCGCCTGCCCTTCCTGTGGCTCGTAACTGAAACGGATGCTGCCAGATGTTCCGCTCAGAATGGCCAGCCTTTCCTGGACGCCCGTCCTTACCGCCAGGCCTCGGCTGCGATCGGGCTGTTTCTCAGCTAAATGCCACCCAGGTGTCCCTCTGTTTTTGCTCCTCTTCCTTCTCTCTTGGAATGAGTGACATTTTATTTCTGTCATTAAGCCAAGAGACCAGAGCTCTCATCTGCCATCCACAAGGCACCGTTCCTGGACAGGGGTTATACAAGGAGTGAGAGTGACTGTCCGCATTTACAGAGTGCCAGTTAAGATGCAGGAGTTTTATATACTTCATTTTATGGAATCCTCACAGCAAGCCTGCGAAGTCAGTATTTTTAGGCTTGTTTTGCAGGTGGTGGAACTGAACTCAAGGGTTAAAGAACCTTCCCGACGTGTCACAGGTGGAAAGTGGGCATGTTTTGAGGTCAGCTCTTCCTGCCTCCCCAACCCAGGGCCCTCCAACCATGTCAGACCTTGTTTCCAGAGGTCCTGTGCCCTAAGGGAAGAAATGTTAATAAGTAATATAAGAATGTAAAGATGGAGGCCAGTCGTTGAGCGCGTCTCTGACTCCAGGGACGGCGACGTCTTCATGGAGGAAGCGGGATCCGAGCTGGGTGGGCAACACCTTGCCCTGGGGTAGCTGAGAAAGGGCTGAGGGAGCAAGGGGATGGGGCCGGGGGTGTAAGGCCTGTTGAGGTGGCGGGGAGCCGGCTGGAGCTGCTGAGGAAGGATTACCCCCCAACAGAGAAAGGGAAGCCTGGAGGGCTGGCTTGAATGCAGAGAAAGAACAAAACCAGAGTCAGCAGATAAGGAATGACTTGTGCACCGTATTTTGATGGAAGCACAATTGGGGGATAATGAAAATGTGGAACTGTGGTGTGAAATCCATTCAAGAGCGAGGAGAACAGAGGCAGGAGATGCCTGTCCTTCCCCTGCCACCACCACCAGAGTCGGGGCAAACCCAGGCCCCCAGGGCGGGCCCCCCGCACCCAGAGGAGCTGCCAGGCGGGTTGGAGGAAGACGGCTGGTGCTCAGGCCCCGTGGTCCGACCAGCACAGCGAACCCAGCTCCCAGGGGCAGGTCCAGGCCGAGGGGTGATCTCAGGGGTGACTGCAATTCTTCAAACCTTCAATCTGAAAATCAAAATGTAAATATGCTCACCTTCTCTGCCCGGCTGTCTACTCTTTTCTTAGCTTATTTACCCAGGAATGGGATTAAAGGGAACATTTACATGAACTTTGGAAAACAAATATTCCGGTTTTGGCTTTTCTCCTGCTGATTCCCCACCTCAGCTCAGAAGTCTGCTGCAAAAAGTCTGTTTGATCAGTGAGAACCCTCTGGTTAATACACAAGCAAATGTCACCTATTGATGGGCACAACTGAGGAACAAACAGCTGCAGGAGTCCCGCGTAAATGCCCTCTGTGGCTCCTGAGAGGCGACGTGAGAGCTGTTTGTTGGCCGTGACCCTTCCAGTGTGAAGAACAAAGCTGACGATGGGAGAATAGACATTGTGGTTCCGACAGCCAACCCCCGCAGGCAGCCTGTGTGGCTCTCCTTGTGATAAGCAAAACCAGATAAAAAGGCTTCCAGAGAAAACTGGCCTGCCGGGGGTACTACAGCTCAGTGCTTAGCATGCACGAGGTCCTGGGCTCAATCCCCTGTACCTCCATTTAAAATTAAAAAATTGGCCTTCACATCCTCCTGCCGCCTGGCCCCTCCAGCCCCCTCCTCGCCCACCATGCTTATCGTCGCCCAAGTTTTCCTCATTTCTTAAGGGGAGAACTGGCCACTACAGAGGCCGGCTCTCATGCTCTCAAGAAAAGCTAGGCTCCATATCCTCCCTTCCTCCCCTGAGCAGGAAGCACTGGGAGCCGTTACCTACGCTGGGGCTGGAGTAAAGCCTGCCATCATTTGCAGGTTTCCAGTGTCTCACTGGAAAAAAGTATGGACCACTCATCCAGATGAACAGTCTTCAGCAAGCACACCGCGGTTCCCGAGAGACTGGGTTTCATGCCCTTTCCCCATTTGCAAAGCAGTTTGTTTTCTTACATCTTTTTGTAATTGCCATGAGCGAGACTTGTAAATATTGTGAGTGGTTGAGTAATACTCATCTGGTAAACTGACCAGAGGAAACGGACATCTTTTTCCACTCTTGTAACTCTGGCCTCCTCCCCTGCCGGCCCCTGAAAGGGGTGCCGGGGGATTGGAAGGGAAAGCCTGCCTCGCCAGGTGCCAGCGGGCCAGCACAGGGCAGAGTGACGTGTGCATGAAAGGTCCCCGTGGCCGCAGCCCTGCCAGGTGTTTGTGGGCCAGGGTCGGGGGCAGAGAGCGCCCATTGTTTAAGAAGTTGGCAGGTGCCCAGAAGTTCAACTGTCTTTCCTCGTTCTGAAATGTCAAACATTTCCTTAGCGGGAAGGATGGATGACTAGACCCCCTGAGGTCTAAGCCCTACTCTGAGGCAAGAGAAAGAAATTCTGCCTGTCACACGTGGCCAAGCACCGTTCACGTCCTGCCCGTGGCCATCAGTGGCTCGGTCTCCAGCGTCCTCTAGGCAGAAGCCACTTTCCGATGTCTGAAATGTCAGGGGCTCTTCCCTGCCTCTGTCTTAAAGAAACGGCAGCTCCTCTGTGTCACATGTCGGGGCACGGATGGATTTTCTTTCTTTTTTAAAAATTTACTTATCAACGTGTAGTCAGTTTACAATGTTGTGTCAATTTCTGGTGTGCAGCATAATGTTTCAGCCACACATACCTGTACGTGTTTTCATATTCTTTTTCTTTATAGGTTATGACAAGATACTGAATACAGTCCCCTGTGCTACAGAGTAGAACATTGTTGTTTACTTTATGTATATAGTAGTTAGTATTTGCAAATCCTGAATTCCCGATTTATCCCTCCCCTCTCCCCATAACCATAACAGACGGGTTTTCCCATGATGCCTTCTGGTGATGCTTACTGAAGTATTTGTTGGTGAAATCTGTCTGGGATTTGTTTCAAAATCATACACCGGGGGCGGGGAGCAGGTGAGGGTGTAGACGAAACCAGATCCACCACGAACTGCTACTAGTTAAAGCCGGGTGCTGAGTTCTTCACAGTCCCGTAGGCTTTTTGTCTACTTTTGTGTTTGTTTCAGTTTCCCACCTTAAAAAGCTGTTGGAAGGAAGAAGAAAGAAAAGGAAAGAGTTAAAAAAAAAAAAAAAAACCCTCTTTATTTTAGTGTTTCAGCCCAAAGATGTCCGTCTGAGCCTCTGTGCCTGGTGAACCCCACACCGTGTCGGGAACCAGGCTCCCCCAGCTGGGCCCCCCTGGTGCAGAGTGTGGCTGGAGGGTCAGCCCCACCTGGATCCCAGTTCCAGCTCTCCCTCTGTCCAGCTGCGGGGCCTTAGGGAAAAGAGTTTGCCTCCCGGAACCTCAGCTTCCTCAGTGAAACAGGGACAAGCGTTATCTGTTGCCAAGGTTGAGCACCAGGCAAGCGGGGCCTTGCGAAGGGTCCACGCCCGCCGCAACATGGCCCCCCGGCTTTAGAAAGATCCTTGGTCACTCTTTCCAAAACCTCCCGCAGAGAGAGACTCCATTCAAGGAAGGTGCCAGAGCTGTGCTCACATTCCAAAACAGCCAGAGTCCTTAGAGGATCGCCATGATAAGGTGTGTCAACATCTCCTCTTTGCCCCTTAGGAATCCGAAAGGCTGCCCTGGCTCAGCCTGTCACCTGCATCTTAGAACGACTTCCTCACTTGGCCCTCGGGCTCCCCAGTTTACTTAAACCCGCCGAGAGCCTCCTTCCCAAAGGAGCCCTGTTTGCTCTGAGAGGGTTTGAAGTGGACAAGCCTTATTTGTCACTGCTGTCAAAGTCCGCCTTTTCATCTCCGGACAAGAACCCGGTTTATCATGTATTATCAAGTTAACTATCGAAGGTGTCAGCCGGAGAGGTGCGTTTTCATTTCTCACAGCTGTTGTGAACCCTGTCATACCTTTCCTGGGGCACAAGTTTCTGTGACAGAAGAATCAGCAGCTGTAAGAGGAGTCGCTGTGTTAACAATGGTTCTGATGGGCCCGGCCAGCCTCGCCTTCATGCTGCGCTGTGAACCGTCTCCAGAGCCCGGGGGCTTTTCCCTGCCCTCCTGGTGTCCCTTCAGGGTCTGAGGGTTGGGAGTGGCCTTTTTCTGAATTTTCTTTCTTCTCGGCCTCCTTGGCACATCTTCCCCACTTATCTCTCCCTGTCGCCTGTCCCTTCTGTGTCCTGCTCACTGGCTTTTCTTCAAGACATTCAGTGCATTCATTCATTTATAGAGAAAAGAATGCCTTGGCCCCTCATGTGCGCTGGGCTCTGTTCTGGATACTGGGGACGTGGTGGTGAACCCAGCGGGCCGTCCCCGTCGCAGGCGCTCCCGTGCCGGTGGCGGAGGCAGGAGGGCATGCAGCGTGTTGGAGGCACCTAAGGCCAGGGAGGCCCAAACAAAGGGACAGCTTCAGGAGCACAGGGCCTTCAGACACCATGAAGACTTTGGATTTTAAGCCATTGGAGAGTTTTGAGCCAGCCAGTAACCTGATCCGAGTCCCATTCCAGCTCAGTGGTGGGGAGAGGATTGTGTCCGGAGAGCGGCAGGTCAGCCCCCTGCCGTGGCCCTACTGGGAGATGGTCGTGGCCATGGCGGCCCTGGGGCCTCTCCCCTTGGATAGTAGGCTTCATGCGTATAAACTCAGACCAGGCGTGGGGTTTCTCCTCCCCAACCAGTTACTGTTCTTGATTTCTTTGTCCTCATCACTCATTCTGCTTTCATCATAATCACCCTGACTGGAAGATTCAGGGCCACTTGTAAGGCCTCTCCTTTGGACCATCGCAGCCTCGGTCCAGAGCCCTCGCCACACAGCTCCAGCTCCGATCCCAACTGAGAGCCAGTTCTGAGCCACCCCACACCCTGCCTTCTCCTCTCTCTTCCTCTTCGGGGCAGCCTGGGCTCTGAGGGCCAGCAGGTCCCTGGATGCCTCGCCTCGGCCTGTCTGCTTCCCGGTTTCCACTCTTTTTTAAGGAAATAGATTGCACGATAGAAACCTTTCCCCCAGCCAAGAAGTAGTGGGATTCCTCCCCAGGTGGGGCTTTTGTTCAACCTGAAGATGTTTCTAGAGGCAGAAATGAATGGAAAGATGTGCTCCTGGTGCTGCAAGGGAATAGACTAAGATCATATTCACATCCCCCCTTACTGCAAGCGTCCTGAAATGCTAGGTAAAATGTTACAACACCCCCTGCAATGCTACTGCATGGTTGAATTCACAAGGAAGAAAGGAAATCCCCAGAGGAAGGAAATGGAGAGAGAACTGGGGACAGAACCAAGTGAGGAAGTGATGCCACAGCCACCAGTCACCAGCCACTGTGACGCGGAGCAGCGACCACAAATTCCGTCAAAGGCTGGATAGTAAATTCGTTAGGCTGTGCAGACCCCAGATGGCGTGTCCCCTCTTTTAATTTTTTGACAATCCTTTAAAAATATAAGAACCATTCTGAACTCATGGGTTGTAGGAAAACAGACCACAAGGCAGATATAGCCCCTGGGCCTCAGTTTGTAGACCCCCGATGTAGAGGCTTGGGTTTACATTTATGAAGACGGGAGAAAAAGAAAAACCTTAGGTCCCCAAGAGGCGGCGTTCTCATGCGATTGGCTCATCAGAGAAAGAAGGTGTATTGGAAAAAACTCACCCACCATCACAGGGAGATGACTCGGAAGCTTGCCGTAAATTTTTAAGTTCTTCCTTGGTATTTAAAACCATGGGCGTGCTGTGCTCACATGGGTTGAGTTTAAAATTGACCTGGCCTGAGCTATCCTGAAGCCCGAGGGTCTGTGGGTAGAACTCAGCGTCTGTGAACTTGGGTGAGAGAGCTAATGGCCTCCTTGTTTTCACAAACTTCCAATTGAGATTTAGCATTTTCTTCAAATAAGAAGGTAGGTCACAAGCCACGGGAGTCCTAATACTGCTTATGACTTTGTCACAATAGGAACCACAGACGATTGTCATGTCAAAATACAGTACATGCAGTATTCTCCCAGAATTTAAAAAACACCTGTTTTGATAAGCACGTTTCAATATAATTGGAAATCTTAAAACGTCACTTTCAAATAATTGTTGGGCCAAAGAAGACACTGTTGATCATTTAAAAATATTTACAGTTTAGAAACTAGCAATAATGAAATTATGTTCTATCAAACCGTGCAGGGTGTAGGTTTAGAGGGGTAATATTTAGAAGAAAGTGGGAAGTGAATGAATTAACTTTCAAGTCAAGAAGTGAGAGAAAAAAACGAGTAAATCCAAAGTCTGAATGGTAGGATTAATAAAAATTAGTGCAGAAATTAATATAAATAAATGAGAGGTGATCAACAAAGTCAAAAGATTAATAAAAAGAGGTCACTTGTGTCATGGCTAGAGAAGTGAACACGCAAACAAGGGGCGTTAGAGATGAGGACAGAGATGCAGCCAGGTGTTTAAATTATAGGAGAATAAAGCAAACAGTTTTATGGCAAGACTTCTGAATACTCAACAAAAATGGGCCATTTCCCAGAAAAATACAATTTAACAAAACCAATTCAAGAAGAGGGGAAGGTAATTCCCCATGGGGAGGCTCTCCCAAGTGCAGAGTGAGGACTGAAAACACACTGCACGTGTGCCACTCGTAGTCAACGACCGTGGGTCGCGTCTGCACCCCCGGCGGCGCTGAAGAAGCTGGGGTGCAGCAGGAAGTGAAAGGACCCCAGCCGCGCGCTCGCTGCCCGTTCTGTCCGGCAGGACTTCTGCGATGATGGACGCGTCCTTCCTTGTCCTTGTCCGGTGTGGCAGCCATTGGCCATGCCAGCCGCTGTCTTAAGCTCTTGAAGCCAGATGTGGCCAGTGAGTATCTAGCTAATAAGGTCAATCATGTGTTAGTGACTTCCTGTAAGAGAATAAGTTGCTGAACTCTTGGGACCCTGACCTTCTAGAAGCAGCTTCTCAGTCTGAGGTGGGCAGTCCTGGTGGCCAGACAACCCCGCGATCCTGACTCGCCTGTTACTTCACAGACAGAGGATGCCTGGTAGGACGTGCGACGCCCTTCTGTCGTGACTCCTTACAGGGCGTCCTGTCTGCTTCTGTTTTTCAGGGCTGATAATGGTGATCTTCCTGCTGCTCGTGGCTATCGTGGTCGTCGCAGTCTGGCCTACCAACTAGTGGCAGTCAGGGGGCCACCTGCTGTGACCCCTGCCAGGGAGGGGGACACGCTCAGCATTCTCCTGGTTCGCGAAAGCCGCCCTCAATAAACACCCCCAAAGCTCTGAACTCTTGACGTGCGTTGCTTCAGCAAAGGTGAACCACATGGTGGCTTCGGAGAGCCGCCTGGATATCAGGCGGTGTGGCCCTTTGGGTCCTGCCTTGGCCATCTGGGTGCTAGCCCGAGGTCCCTCGGCAGTCACCGTCCCCATGGCCACCCTGCAGCATGCTGGGCACCCTGGGGGGTGATGCTGAATTAATAGGTAGCTTGTAGCCTCGAACGTCCGGTCTGCTTGGGGAAGTTCTGTGCCCACGTGGGGCACAAGTGAACAGCCAAGGCCACGTGTGTCCAGGCAGGGAGGAAGGGGTGACAGGAGCGCTGTTACACAGACACGTGTCTTGGTGTAACTGCCGCTCCGCCCAGGCCCCTCCCACCCCGAGCCTCAGCACCCCTAGAGGTGAGATATCTCTGGACTCACCTTCAGACCTAGGAGCGCGTTCTTTTTTCTTTCCTCAGGTAGTAAACCCTCTTTCAAGACTGAAACATCTTTATAAGCAGCCGGCATCAAGTCTGTCGTATCGGTGGGTGGGATGGGAAATGATCAGGAGGGAGCATGTTTAGGCTTCAAAGAAAGTGTGGTTATGATGTCAGGACAGTGCCTCTGGCTCCTTATCCAGCCCTGATGTGTATCCTTACACACGTGTGAGTGTTCATTGCACACATGTGTGCTTGCATGGATGGTGAGAGCAGACAGATGGCCAGGCCTGCAAAGGGTGCCCGGCCCGAGGGAGTGGCAGTGAGTCCGGGCTGGAAGGGGCAGAGGGCCACGCTTCACACATGCCCTCCCAGCTGGACGGAAGGCAGGCTGGGCTGGCGGGCCTCGCCCTCCACAGCTCAGGGGGAAAAATGAGGGCTGGTGCCGGGCGGTTTCCAACCATAAGATCTTACTGAGGAAGAGGAGAGAACGGGCGTGGGGCGGGGGTCCTGGGGGGGTTCCCCTTGGATTTCCTAGAGACCTCCAGTGACTGCTCTCCAGAGGGTGCAACCTGGCCACTCCCGCCACCACCACCCCAACCCCTGGGGCCAAGACAGGCACAGGAGGACCACGGTGCAGCCTGGCACAGCATTATTTCCTGGGACCCTGAGACCTGAGACTCCGGTGCACTGGGAAGAGCTGGGTCCAGACCCCAGCCCTCCATCAGAAGAGAGTCACGGCTCCGTGCTTGGTCAGTTGTGAGTCGCTGCAGAGGGTGGGTGACCTCTCTGGGCAGCTTTTCCCTGGAGGGGCCGGGTCCCTTCCAGGCCCTGCCTGGCCCCGCTTCCACCTGGTGTGTGTGCCTGTGTCTGGCGACGACCCACGGCCCTTGCCCGGGAGGCAGGCTGGCCCTAGACCTGGCCTGCCCGCGTTCACGCTTGGACTCCGCCCTGTATCAGCCAGGACAGAGCTGCAGCCACAGCCACCAGATCCGAACAGTGTGGCTGGGTCCCAAGCGTCAGTGCCTCAGTCCTGCTGCACATCCATGCAGCTCTGCCAGGGCTCCAACCTGGCCGTGCCCACGGGCTCCGGAGAAGAAAGGGGACCCTGGGAACCCTCACACCAGCAGCGGAACGCTCTGCCCAGATGTGACCCCATCACCGCTGCTCACAGCTCCCTGGGCCTGGACTGGGTGCTGGGCAGCCCCAGTGATCACCACGCCAGTCTCCGGCTACGTGACCACGAACACAATCCCCTTCTGTGCCTCCGTTTCCTCCTCTAGGAACTGGAAAGAAGATGGTCTCCTGGTCCGCGGGTTGCCGCGAGGGTCAGGTGAGTCAGCGCGTGTGAGCGCAGCGCCCCCTGCGTGGCTCAGCTGAGGTTCTTCCGCGTACTGGAGTCGACACTCGCTGGGCCACATGGTCTCCACATGGGCTCGGGGGTCCTCATACAACCCAGGGCACCAGAGCAGACGCTGTGAGGACGTGAGGGCAGCAGGGCAGGGCAGCTCTCCCGTCAGGACCCAGTGCCTGCCGATCTCCGGGGCTGCCCGCACCTGCAGACCTGGGCGAGGCCCTGACGGGGGGGGGGGGGGGGCCCGGGAGGAGACGGAGCAGGATGCCCGGGCCCGTGCTCGGACGGGCGATGGCCCAGGGATGGGAGCCGGGCAGGCGTGAGCGTGAGGCGGGCTGGCAGGGACTGGGATGGGGAAGCAAAGGATTGGCTCGCTTCAAGGCGGGTGTGCTCCCAAAGGAGAGGGGCCGGGCTGGACGGGGTCCACGGGCTCTCGGGTGGCAAGGCGCCCTGGGAGGCGCCTTCCTGGAGGGGTGGGGGGACGGTTGCTACTGGACCCCCCGATGGAAGGTCAGGCATCCGCAGAGTGCATCTTTCAGTCTTGTGCAAAACCCCAAGTCTGTGTAAACAGCGTCTCCCTGGAGCTCCCCACTTTGGGGCTCGTGGGAGGTGGCATTGAAGGTCTGTTTGACTTTCTCACCTCCTCTTGACTTGCTCAGCATGGAGCCCCAGCAACTCACGGGGTGGCTTTGAACCAGAGCCACAGCGTCCTGGCTCAGCCACGAGGACAGGCCTGTTCGAGCCAAACGCTGAGCTGATGTCTGCACGCAGTGGCCTCTGTTCCTTTGAGTGGGCTCTAGGCCCGGTCCGGCACCGCTAGCTGGGTGACCCGGACCAGTGACTTCACTTCTGTGGGCCTGCAGGCAGGGGAGGGGGTGAGACGCTGGTCAGGCTGGGCCGGGAGGACCTGCTGTCCTGGCCTGGGCAGTGCCGGGCCCAGGGGCGGGTTGGTGCCTAGCAGGGGCCTCCCCTTTTCTCCGCTTCCTTGGGGTGGGCCTCTCATGTGAGACCCCCCACCCCACTCTGAACTGAAGGGCAGCCCCAAATTGGCAAAGCGTCACAGTGGCTGGGGCGAGCCGCTTCAGGGGTCAGTTGTATTGGGGCCCATCCTGGAGTCAGGGCATTTTCCAGCTGCGTTTGGCCAGGCCTGGTTTTCCCCCTCAAAGGCGTCAGGCCCACGGTCCCTGGTGAGCACAGGGCTCCAAATCGGTGACGTGGGCAATGCGACCGCAGCCTAAGTGTAGAGGAGAGAGGGCAAGACCCCTCACCTCGGCTGCGTTTTCAATGAAAGTAGGCTTTATTCAGATAACAGTATGAGTATTGTTTAACTTCTCTGATTATTAATTATAAGCTTTTAAAGTCTGGATGCCATATAAAGAAATCCAGATACCTGGTTACAACTGGTACTTTTGTTCCCTTGAAGCTTCATCATTAATAACTAACTAAACCTGCCTTCACTGGCCCGAGGATGGCCTGCTCCTTTCAGGACCCCCCCGGGCCTGGCAGGGCCCTGGCCCCTCCTTCCATGCGGCTGCTGATGGGTCCCTGCTGGCCCTCTGCTTCCAGAGCTGTTGGGCTCCCTCCTGACGGGTCGGTCCTCTGAGCCCTGCTGGCCGGCCTGTCGCTGCGTTTTCCCTCCCAGTCAGCAGAGCTGCCTCAGCATCCTTAGAGCCCCTCCGCCTGCCTGCTCAGCTCCAGGTTACGCCGAGAGCTCTTTGCATAGACTAAAGATCATCCTTCACCTTGTTGGGTTTCTCACCCAGCCCTGCGGAAGTTGAAGTGGGGTTATTCCTCCTTTATTTCAAAAAGCAGGCCAAGACTCTTCTAATTGCTTCTTAGGGCTTCGGAGTTCCCTCAGCCACACGCCAGGAGCAGCAAGCATCCCCCTCCTTCCAGAAGTGACCTTCCGTCCCGCTGAGTCTCCGGTTTGATACAGTGCAGGATACGGACGGATGAACTCACTGCTTTATTTCTCACCGGCTCTGTTCGTCCTTTCACTGCTCGTTTTTCTTGGCATATTTCTTACACGTCTTTATTTAGTCTTAAAAGAGCACAGACACAGCTGTCTGTTCAACAGAACCTGACGCCTGGGCGCGTCTCTGCCACTAGGGCGGTCCCTGTCCCACAGGGCGGGTCACGAATGCGTCAGCCTCCCTGAGAGCTGGCCAGACTCTGGGGGGCTTGCTCACCCTCACCCAGCGGGGTCTGGGCTTTTGACTAGACCACGCTAGATCTTGAGTCCCTGATGGGCTCACTGACTTCCCTGTGCCTCGGCATTCCAGTCCCTAAAATGGACTTTTCCAACCACCTTGGCTCAGTACTTTGCAGCCAGCCTGCTGACTTCCTGCATGGAGTTGGGCCGACATCCATGCCTTCTCTCCTTAGCTGGAGCGTAAGGCCCGGGGAGGCGGTGGAGCTGCTGATGACCCATGTTCTGATGTCTCTGATCAACAGTGTGCTCGCTCGCTTCAGGCCTCGGGCCGGGGGCTGCGGCTGCCAGCACAGGGCCTGGCGGTGGTGGAGTCCCGAGGGAGACGGCACCCTTGAGCACAGACTTTTTATGAAGGACAGAAAAAAGCCACATCATGAAGGTCCTTGACAACTGGGACCTGGACCTAAAATGACTAAGCCAAGAATCCAACTTCCAAGCACCGCCCAGAGCACTTACCCAGGTGCCCGTCAGTGTGCCACCAGTCCAGCCGGGTCTGAACTGGCTTTGAAGAGAGCCTGAGAAGGCAGAAGAGGCTTGCTTTCTCCCCGGCCCATCCGGCCAACTGAGACCTGTATCCTGTCCCTGCCCACCCAGTGGCAGGCGCTGCTGTTCTGGCAGGGACCTCCATGGGGCCCACCCCCGCGTCTGCCCCCCTACCCTGGCTTTGACCCCTGGTTCCGAGCGCCCAGCTCCCGCTCCTAGAGCCGGGCCCTGGAGGAGGCTGGGCGGGCCTGGTGAGCTCTCCCCGCAGCAGGCAAGGGCTCTCCATGCCGTCCAGGGGCTGGCTGAGTCTGCGTGGTGAGACTTGTCTTCGAAACAGCTGGGCGCAGAAGTTTACAGCTTCCAGCCGACCATTGGCTCCACTTCGCGTGGCAACGCAACGTGTTCCTAATGACTGGGTTGTTTATTTAATAGAGAAATCGCAACCATTTGGAGGTTTAAATACAGCTTCACAGAAACCCAGTGAGCGCAGCGCCTGGTGGCTGCGTGGCGCTGGCACCGGCCCAGTCCCTGCACCGACCGCACAAAGCCCTAGCGATGGTTTGAGAAAAATTCTGGAGGATCACTAACCCTATTGTCTTTGCTGGTGAGTCTCTTCTTGGCTTTGAATAGAAGAAACTGGTTCTGTGAAAGGTAAAACCTCTACTTGCATGTTCTGAGTCAGATAGGTTCAAAGGTGAGCTCTACCCTGTCCCCTGGGGTCCCCCGACTTGGAGCCCCAGGGAGTGGCAAGGACAGAGCCCACGGATGGGTTCTCAGGGGCTGAAAAAAATTGTCCCATGTGAGAGCCTTTTAGCTCAAAATCGCATTCAGAGCCAGCAAGCCCCTAGGACCTTCCAAGGAACTTTTCCTGTTTTTTTTAGGGGATAGTTGGGAGTTGTGTCTCAGGCTTTATGAAAAACTAGGGGCTCTGTTGTGCTGGGGAGTTTAGACCAGAAGCCATATTCCTTAAATGGCCTGGAGACTCTCCCCACATGCCGACCACCCATAGCTCGGGCCACCAATAAAGACTAGGAGACAGAGAACAGTGTACAAGAGTTTATTTAATTGATATCTGAATTTAGTTCTAGCATGTGGGGCCCACGTTACAAGTTCCATCTGGGTCCATTACAACTCTAACCAAAACAAAAAAAAACTTAAAAAAAAATCCACAACTTTTTCCATGTCATTAAATATATTCATATATAATAACCATAATATATTAGTATGCATTGGAAAGGAACACTGACCCAAACAGTATGTCATGGTCACAACTAAACATTTACAATTCTGAGTGAACAGAACTCCGAAACGCAGCAGGGGGTCGGGGGGGAGGGGAGGTGCCTTGGGGAGCAGGGGAAGGGGGGTGATGTCTGATGACCTAGGGAGTGGGGCTGGCCTGGCTTTGGCAGGGGTGCGGCCCCACGAGGACACAGTTCGGCACCCCTAGGCTATGGCACGGCTGTGGCCGTGAACCGTGGCCCAGTAACCACATCAGTGAGTCTAGTTGGTCCACTCTCCAGTCTTCCCTTGAGCATTGAGGCCCTGACATTTTTAAATCTCCTACAGGGACCATTTCTTGACCCCTCAGGGTCTCCTGGATTTCAGTCTCATTCCAACCTGGGCCAAACCGAAGACAGTCTGCACCCGTCTCCTGCGGCTACTGCAGAGGCAGGGCACCAGGTGGTCACAACGGGCCCCGGGGCAGCGCCCAGCCTCCCTGGCTTGGACGGCAAGTCTCCCTCCCTCCCGTCTGTGGGGACCTGAGGCTGCTACCTCCTACCTTGCTTGCTCCAGACAGAAGCCACCTCCTGCAGGTGAGTCCAAGGGGCAGTCCCCCATCGATCCCCCCTTCCTTCCACTCCAGTCTTCAGTGTTACTGTGTCAGAGAGGCAGGGACTCTGCTGTCAGGGCCTCCAGACCACCCAGCAGGTAAGAAAAAGGACAACTGGGGACTCTTTCAAAAAAAAAAAAAAACTAATCGGGTATGTTTTTCTTCAAACACCTACATATCACAACTCTGATTAATACACTCTTCAAAATCTAGTTCCATTTTACATCCTTTCCTAACTGTACAAACCAGAACACTTCACTGCCTGTTTCCATCTCCTCGCAAGGGAAAGGGGGGCAGGGGAGGAAGAGGGGTGCTTTCCCACCGATGGGTCCTCACTGCTGAAGTGGTGGTTGGATTTGGAGGCAGGTGGGCTGGGTTTGGGCTGGGCCCATGCAGTGGGGAAGGCAGCCTGTGAGAACTAAAATCCCAATAGTGTCCTCACCGCAGCCTGGCTGATCTGGTCACCCGGACACTCCCCAGAAGCCAGGCTATCTTGCCCTCAGGGTGCTGAGCAGGAGGGCAAGGGTGGAGGGTGGCCGAATTTAAAGCAAGATGCATTGCTGCTTTGCAGGCTGCTGGCTCCAGACCAGAGGGGCCCAGAGACCATCAGTGCAAGCTCTCCGTGGACCTGGGGGGAGACTCAGGCCCAGGGTGGGAGGTGGCGGGACCACTACGGCCCTTCTGGGCAGGGCAGAGAAGCCAGTCTGGTGTGAACAGAAACGAGACCACCGCCCTAGCCGGGCAGTGCTTCTCAAGGACTGTGGGCCGACAATAGGTACTCAGACCACGCTGGGCGTTGGGGGAGGGCTGACTGCCGTCTCAGGGTTGTGAAGATGACGGGAGCTTACAGGGGTGCCTGGCACAGAGCAGGTGCTTGGGTGATGGCGGCCGGCTGCAGGCCCAAGTTGGGGAGGCCAAACCGCTCAGGCCCGAGCTTCATACTTGGTATGACCCTTGTGATTAGCCAAACTCCAGCAGGGAAAAATGAAACCAATTTCCTGACTGAGTGAGGAGCCCGGCCTCGAATTCATTGTGCAGGCTGTGAGGAAGTGGACCAAGGACCCCTGGGCGGTGCTGGGGGTGGGGGGCACATGGCCCCAGGGCTGGCCCTGTGTGAAGCCATCAGACACCAAGGCCTGGGGCATGGTATCTCCAGGAAGCTTTGGAAAGGGGGCAGCCAGAAAGGAGTGGGCGAGGTGCGGCCCAGGCTGTTCATGACAGCCACGGGTGGGGGGGGGGGGGGTGAGGGCCGCCACAGGAAGCGGTCATGGCTTTCTTGGTACCCGAGAACCTAGTGGTTCCTGCCCCTGCCCGTTCCTGGCGTGGGTCCTCCAGCAGCTCACTGAGCCAGCGAAGTGGTCCTGACTCCAGCAACCCCTTCCCCTAGCCGGGCCCAGATGCCTTCACAGCCTGCGTTCCAGGCCCTTCCCAGCTGTTGACACTGCTGAGAGGCCTTGTGGGAGCTGATGTCATTACACAAATAGTGTCACTGCCATAAACCCAGCCAGTGCCCCTTCCCCCTCCCCTGGAAAATGTCATAAAGGAGCTGCTTCCAACTTTCCAGAAAGGAAACTCTCTGGGAGGTTTTTGCGTTCGCAATGCCTCCTCCAACAGGCAGCTCCAGCATGAGCAGTGACCGACCACCCGGCTTGGGCTTCTCAGGGGTGTCCTTGGGCCCACTGCCCTCTGCCCGGGCCAGCACCCCCCCACCCCTCAGCTGGGCGGGGGCAGGACCAGCAGGGGCTTGATGGTTCTGGCTACACAGGCTAAACCCCACCCAGGAGGGCCTTTGTGGCAGGTCATGGTGGCCCACCTGGGTAAGGCTGGCTGGACAGGCTACTTCCACCTCCCCTGCAGACGGGGCCCAAGTTGTCACAGCCAGGGTTTCTGTGGGAATTCCCAAAGAAAAGTCGGGGGAACAGGAAAGGATTTTGGGTCTTATGTTAAGGGTGGTGGTTTGGCCGGGCTGGCTCAGCCCCCGCCCGGACTGCAGGCCTGAGTTCACAGTTCTCACGTGCCCTTCTCTACCCCTCACGTGTGGCCCGCCTGCCCCGACACCCTCCCGCCCCGGGGGGAAGGAGCCCGTGAGGTAGCTTAAGTCTCGCCCTCATTTCTCTGGGGCCTGGCCGCCCAGGGGCGCGTGGGGCGGGGCTGGGGGCGGGGGCCACCGAGGGCCCCGCCCTCGTCGCGTCCCCGCCCCCACCCTCCCCCCAGCTGGGAAAGCCCTCGCGGGCCAAGTCCATGCCGCGGTGGCGGGCCGCCCGCTCCTGCTCTCGCCGGCCCCGCACCCCGCCCGCCTGCCCGCCCGGCGCGCCGCAGCCTCCGCACTAGGCCTTCTTGCACTTGCCCTTCTTCTCACGCTGCTGGAACTTGCGCAGCCGCCGCGCCCACGTGTCCCGCCACTGGATCACCAGGCTGCTCTTGTCCGCCACGATGCCGCTCTGGTCGGGCGAGTCCTCCGCGTTGCCCAGCAGCAGGTACTTCTTGAGGGACTTGATTTTGGGGCACTTGCAGGCTATGTCCCGTGAGCGAATCCACAGGTTCTGGTCACCGCGGCGGATGCGGCTTGTGCCCTGCTTGTACACGGAGATGATGTTCACTGTGAACTTCCACCAGTCCCCTGCCTTGTCTGCCTTCAGGATGTGGATCTGAACGGCTGCAAGGAAGCACAGGCAGGCGGGTGGGCCACAGGTGCCTCCTGGGTCCCCAGCTCCTGCAGCCAGATCCATCCTGCCTGCCCCTACCCTCTCCGAGGGCCAGGGATGGAGGAGGAGGTGACTGCCCAAGGTACTCCACTGGGGAATGGATGTGCAGTGGCAAAACTGATCCTGGAATCCTGCCTTCTCATACCAGGGCCAAAGTCACTGCTCCAAGAAGGCTTATCTCCTGCCTGTGTGGAAGGTGCCACCCAGTACTGTCACCACCTGCCCACTTAGCTCTGGGCACTGGGCCCACCCAGAGCATGTTCTGGCCTCCCCTGCTGGCCAGCCTCTCTCAAGGCATCTGGGGGCCATTCTGCTGTCTTCACTCCCAGGGCCCTCCTTGTCCCCCTCCTGTGCCCACGCTTGGCCCAGGATGATAAGAGGCAGAGATGGCTGGACCCTCCAGCAAATACCACCTGACATCTTTCTGGGGTGAAGGAAGTGGTGGATTTTCCCGTATTTTCATTTCAGCTGTTCCTGGGCATCCTGAACTTTGCACTCCAGTCTGAGGGCTCCAAAGAATGGCTGCCATGGCAACCGTTTCCATGTTTTTGTCACCAAGGGACTCAACAGTCTGAACTCTGAGCTGGGGGCGGTGGGGAGCCCTCCAGCCCCGAGCAGCAGCTAAGCTGTGTGTTTGACAGTGCAGACGGAGGTCACCGTGGCAACTGAATGCCCCTCAGTGAAGCAAAGGGGGAGCCACCTTCAGCATCCCTGAGGGCCCCGGTTTCCTCTCCTCAGGACTGAGCTGAATACAGAATGAGCCTCCCCCAGGATGCAGCTGTTTCCCTGCGTGAGACCTCAGACCTCTGGCCCAGCCACAGAGCCCCCCAGCCAGAGTGGGCAGGAGTGGCCCCAGAAGGCTGCTGCAGGAGGCCTCTCCGCCTAGGGCCCCTGAAGAATGTGGCTTTGATCAGCGGTGGTAGCTAAACTGTTTATCCCTACCCCGACCCCTGCACATTCATATGTGAAGTCCTGATCCCCAGAACAGCGTCTTTAAGGGATAGTTACAATGAAGTTATTGGGGTGGGCCCTAATCCGATAGGGCTGATGTCCTCACAAGAAGAAACTGTAACACAGACATGTGGAGGGAAGACTGTGTGAAGACACAGCAAGAAGACAGCCATCTCCAGGCCAAGGAGAGAGGCCAGAGTGGCCACAAGCCTGAGGGCACCCTGACCGAGGACTGCCAACCCCCGAGACCAGGAAGAAAGAAACTCCCGTTGTCTGGGCCCCTCAGACTGTGTACTTGGTTCCGGCAGCGTGAACAAACTCATGCAACTGGACTCGCAGACTCCAGACCTTGGGCCTCAGCTCAGGGCCAGCTGGGCAGACAGACCTGGGTGGGGGGGGTCCTTCCCAGCTGTGCTAACAAGAGGGCAGAAAGAGCGGGCTGGAGCAGGTCTGGCTCTCCAGGCCCCCAAGGGGACTTTCTTACTCCCTGGACCTGCAGGAATGTGGCCCTTCACAGCAGGAGGACTGGAGACCTCTGTCCCCCCTTTCCTGGAGCTCCCCCACCACCCAAAATGCCCTGGAACACCAGGCAGGGCATCCATGGCTGCCCCCACCTCCTCTTCCCTGGCCAGCACCAGCCTGAAGGGGACCCCCTTCACACCAAGGATGCAACCCGGAGGAGCTGCAACCCGGCTCTGGGATACCTTGCCATCCTCAAGGATCCAGCGGCCAGAGCAGAGGACACAGGCCCGTCAGGACAAAGCACTGGCCCTTGTCCTCCTTCCAGCCCAGCAGCTCCCTGGCCACCAGGTGGGACGGCACAGGACTGGGGGCAGTGCTGGGTGGTGGTAGTTCATGTGATCATGCTGGAAAAAATCCACGTTCCCGCTGCCCTTGGCAACGCCTCTGCATATTACACAGCCCACCAAGTATGAGCTGCACACGCGGTGCACACACAGCTGAAAACAGTCAAAATACACATTGAAACAGTGACCTCAGAGAGACCCACTCTGCACACTTGGGAAGCATGCTTGGCTCAGCACAGTGCAGGGGCTGCTGCCACCTCTGATGCCCCACTGGCTGGGAGCCAGGACTGGGGGCTTCTGGGGGCTCGTGGCACTGCCTGACAGGAGGCCCATCCTAGGACCACGGGCCCAGAGGATGTGGCCCTTATACCCACATGACGCTCCTTCCAGGCCAACGAGCCTAAGCCCCACATCCCTGAACCGACGTCCTAAACTGGCCTCAATGAGGCTCCCCCATCCCATATTCAGACATGAGACAGAGATGACCCTCAGAAAGGTGGTCAGTGAGATCAGACCGGGGCGATAAGAGGCATGCTGAGACCCCTTAAATCAGAGACTCGTCTGCAGGAAAAGAGTCCCAGCACAAAGCCAGCAGGGAGAAGCGTCCCCAGCTCAGTCTGAGGTGCTCTCAGACAAGCAGGGGTGGGACTGGCACCCCAGAGATAGCATGAGTGAAGCTGGCTCCAGAAGCACCCCCTACCCCAGGAAGCACCTCTGCAGGATGGAGCGGGTGCCCACAGAAATGAGTTGGCCTCCAGGTCCCAGGGGCCAGGCTGCACTTCATCTCCTGCCCCATATCTATCTACAGGAAAACCTTTCCTGCAGGCCAGAGCAGCCGCCCCTGTCAGCAGTTCTGGGGCTTTCATGCCAGGAACCCTCCTCCTCAAGCCTGCTGCACCGGCCCAGGGCAGCGGGGAGGAGACAGCTGTCGCTCGCTCATCTGCTGGCCCAGCCTACGGAGCATGGCCTGCTGGGCGGGGCCTGGGGCAGCGGCCGGGGCACCAGCCCTGGGGCTGGGCGAGGGGCAGGGGGCTGCCGTCCTCTCCCGGCAAGCTTGGGACACCTCTGCACCGAGGCTTCCCGCCTCCCGGAGGTCTCCAAGATTTATAGGCTGCTCAGAGCAGGTCCTCAGAGGCTTCCCAGCAGCTGCCTCTCCCAGGGAGGCTTGGGTGGTCGGCCCCGGCCTCCCCTGTCCAGCCTTACCTTCCTGTTGGGCCAGTCCAGCCAGAGAAGACTTGTCACCCATCTGCCTCAGAGACAGCGGGGAGGACACTAACCGCACAGAAACCATTAAAACCACACAGCCCCATAAATCTCCCCATTCAGAAAGCGTGTCATGAGTTGCAGCTGCTTTCATAAAATGCAGCCCTGACCACGTGTTTCCCAACCCCCCACTAAGGTCAGAAACGGTGGAGCAGGGCCAAGCCTTGTTCTCAGGGATGCTCACCTGCGGCGGGGGGGGGGGGGGGGGGTGAGCAGGTGGGGTGAGAGGGAGTGCAGGCAGGGTGGCACAGGAGCCCCGCCCAGTCTGCCTCAAGTGAGGCAGAGGGCTGGAGGCTCACTGTGGTCAGACCCCTCAAATCAGGCTCCTCAGGAATCCGGGCTGCCACCTCCTGCCACACCCACCAAGGCCCACCTCAGACCTTGAATAAAGTGGGGACAGCCAACTTGGGGCTGGTGAAGGCTTCCCTCATTTCCCTCCTCAGCCAAAGAAGTAATGGTGCATCCCCTCTGAGACCAACAGCAAAATGGAGGTAGCCTCAGTGTCCCCTGCCAGGTCCCACTGCTCAGGCTCTGTTCTTGGGAGGGGAAAGGGGAGGCATGAGGTGCCTGGGACCATCTGATTGCCAAGGGCTCCCAGGAGGAGAAGACATCAGGAAATCTGGAAATCAGAAAGCCAGGAAGGACACCAGCCTTGTTCCCAGAGAAACAGTCATGGTCTGGCCTGGCCCCCTGCATTCCCAGCCCACAGGTAGAACTCAGGGGACGGCCACCCTGCTTTGCAAGAGAGTGGACCTGGGGCCCAGCCCTGCCCTGCTGAGCTGGGCGCCCTCGTCACAGAGGCTGGTCTCTCCTGTGATCAGCCCAGGGTGGCTGCTGCCCAGGAAGGAAGCCCAGCCTGCCAGCCTGCCGCCTGCCACATACACAGGGGGCAACAGGGTTTGTAAAAGCCGGTGCAGGAAGAGTGAGGGTGCTGGGGTCCTCATCCGAAGGCACTCACACCAGGGGACAGGAGTGTCAGGACCCATGAGATCCACCCCACTGGGGGAAGATGCCCACCTGAGTCCCGCGTGGGTGAAGTACTCTGTGATCCTGGAAACAGGTCGCTGGTGAGCAGGGAGAAGGCAAGTGTCTCCTGTCTGCAGGGGAAGCAGGCTGGTGTCCCCAGGCAGCTTGGACAGATCCCTGCCTCCCCCGATCCCCACATGAGTCTCAGTCTCCTCATTCGTGAAATGGGAGATACCTTTCACTGGACAGCCTCCACTACCCACACCTCCTTCCTAAAACCGGGAGGTTCAGAGGAGAGGAAGCTCAGGGAGGGGCACGGATGGGGCCTGGGGTTGCCCAGCCCGCAGGGCAGGCCCCCCACAGCCCAGCACCCTACAGCCGCTGGGGTGGCAGAGGTGGGAGGCCCCGGCTCGGGCTCCCCTGTCTGTGGGGACAGGGCCTCGCTGTGTGGGGAAGGCCTGTAGCCCACCACCCCTACTAGTGGCAGGAGACCCCACTCAGTGCAGTGACCTGCAGGCTCGGGCTTTTTTGGAGCTGTGGCTGGGGCCCACTGGCCCTCCCTGCCCAACCTGGTGATCACCCACCTTCTTCGACCTCAGGCTGACTCATGCTGACCCAGCTCCACATCTGGCCTCCATATGGGACTGGCACTCTAAGGGGGGAGGTCACATCTGGCTGGGGAAATCGAAGGATCCCCAGGGGGCCGGTGACCCCTGGGGAAGGGTCACTGAGTCGCTGAAACACCATGCCACGTGCTGCTGGCTGGTCTATGTCCTGCTCCCCAGAGCTGGGGACATTGCGGAGGCAGGGGCAGAGGCAGCCGGCCTCTACCCAGCCATCATCACCAGCTGCCTCCAGGCCTCAGCCAGGACCCTAACTGTCTGGCTCCCCAGGCAGCCCTCCCTGAAGGGGACAGCCCCCAGGACGCTCCTCTAACATATGTACCCACCCCAAGGCCCAAAGTCACAGCAGGCTGTAGACGCAGGAACCTGGTCCCCAGAATGGAGTTGATAACATGTCTGTCTGCTGTTCCGCTCTTGAAGAGATTGACCCCGATCAGGAATAGCTATTGACCCCGAGGTCAAGAAAAGAGGAAGGTTAGGGCATAAAAAGGAAGAGAGGCCATCATTTGCTAAGAGGCCCCACGCCCCTGACGAGGTCTGAGTTGTTGACTCTCCCCGTCACCACTGCTCATCCATCCCTGGCCTGAGCAGCTAGACCAGAGCCAGCAAGGGGCATCCCCACGGCCGCGGACCCCTCTGGTCTCCACCAGCCCCAGAGGAAGCTGCGGTCACTCCACCACCAGCATCATCTCCCCGCCCTCTATCATGGACCTGCCCAGGACCTTCCTCTAGCACATGGCCAAGCCCATCACACATCAGTCATGCCAACCCTGCCTCCGCCACCATCACCAGCATCCTGCCACTGTGCCCATCAGGTTGGCTCCATCATCTCTGACAGCCACACCACCATGACAGTCCCCCCAACACCACGGCCACCCGTCCTGCTGCCCACCCATGTCTTTGTGGCTTATCTGAGGTGGGAGAACCCGTTCCTGCACTTTGTGAGGGAGGCCACGCCCGCTCTGCTGCGGAGGGCCCAGCCTCCCGGCGTTGGGTGGGGGGTCCTCAGCCTCGGAGGGCCTGGTCTTGGGCACGTTGTTTACCTTGTTGAGTCTCCGCATCCCATCGGCAGGAATAAAAGTGCCCCCCTCCACAGGTGTTTCTGAGGCTTCACTAAGGGTGGCAATGAAGGCTGCAGGGTGCCTCTCCTGGGCCCACAGGAGCGGGAGCAGTCCTCGGCCCAGCCAGGGCTCTTTTCTGAGGTGTCCATTCCCCCAGAAGATGCAAGGCACGCGAGGGGGGCTGTTGCTAGAAAGCAGAATCCCGCTCAGGTCCCCAAGCCCACCTCTGCCAGGGGCCCCCAAGAAAGCACACACGTGTACACACACGTGCGCACACACAGCCTCACGAGCCCAGCCCCTCCCCACAGAAGCCAACAGAACTGCCACCTCGAGTTGAATCCTCAGAAACCGTCCTCGAGTGCTCTCAGGAGGAACACAAGACAGATCATCCTATGTAACGCATTTTGATTTTTCCATCTGACAGTGCCAAAATGTCTTTCAACAAAAGGGGTGACTAATAACATTTCTGGGAACAAATACATTTTCCAAGAACTGGCAGAAGTGAGATGAGCTCACCTTTCAGAATGGGAGCTGGCTGTCCTCTCCCCGCCACTTCTGAACCCAGGGAGGAAGGAAGAGGCGGGCAGCAGCGCCCTGTGCGCCAGCCCGAGCTGGACTGGCTCTCGGCGGCGTCAGAGGGGCTTCTGCACCGAGACATGGACGTGGCTGCGGGGCACACGCCAGCCTCCCTGGCCTCCAGTCCTGCACCCAGCACCCCCACACTCCCTCTCCTCTCCCTCCCCAGCCTGTTTCTACCTCTGTGCGGAAACACTTCTCTCCCTCAGCTTGGGAGCCCTGCCTTGCCCAGTGGGCACTGGATACCTAGGCCCCCTCCTCCAGGTAGCCCTCCCTCCACGCCCCCTCTGGAGGACGGGCCACGCCCCATTCACGCCCACCTCAGGCTGGACCCTGGCCCCACGTCCACTTTCTGTGCTCTCATCTGTGTGTCCGTCTCCCCTCAGAGACCAAAGCTGGAGGGCTAAGCCCTGCCTCCTCCACATCTGTCAGCCCGGCACCCAGAACAGGTTGCGCACATGGCAGGCACTCCATGAGTGAATAAAAATCGGCTCGGGGTGGGGACCGTGTAAGGGGACAGGACTCGCTGGGATGTGCCCACTGGGGCTGTGGGTGCGGTGCCCATGTGCAGTGACCGTGTGACATGAGGGAGGTTGTGCAGACACCAGGAGGTGAGCGAGGACCAGGCGTGAAGCCTCCCAAGGAGCACGGAGACCAGTGCCGAGGAAGGGGGTGGGGAGGGGAAGAGACGGCCCAGAGGCTGAGCAGAGGGGTGAGGCCGAGTGGGAAGGAGCCGGCAGGCTGGCCCCTCTTACACGCAGGTTGTGGGGGCTAGAGCCAAGGGATGTCCTGGGCCTGAAGCCACTGCCAGGCGTCAGAAATGCTCTGGGCACAGTGTTATCCTGTCATCCTGTCATCCCCATTGCCTGACTCTACAGGCCAAGGTTCTGGAGCCCGGGCGGCGCGGAGCCGGCGCCTCCAGCAGGGGTGAGTGGGCTCTGCCTGCCTGGGAGCCGCCTACCGGACACTCCCCCCACCACACACACAGAGGTGCACTGCAACACACATGCACACAATCCCACTGCACACACCTACACACATGTGCACACACTCTCACACACACACTGGGAGCATTTTCACAAAGGAAGGGCCCCTATGAGGCTAGGTTTTCCTGAGAAGTTGGCAGAAGTGCTAATACATTTGAAAATAATAGAAGCCATCTTCCGCGCACAGCCGTCCCACACTTAGCCTTCCCACTGGTGCTGTTTCAGCATTTGCAAGGTGAGCTGAAGTCCCCTAGAGGGCAACAGAGGACTGAGGTGGCCCCAGAGAGGTGGGCCAGCAATGACAGCATCACCAGGGACCCCTGCCCCTTGGAGATAGGGTGGTGGGGCCACCATCCTTGTCACATCCAGAAGGACATCACATCCCGTTGATCGCACCACCACTGGACAGACCAGGAAACTGAGGCCCAGCCTGGTTCAAAGTCACACAGCAAATATGGAATCTGCCTCCAGATTCTGGGGCCAGTGCCTCTTTCCCTATGGCTGGGAATGGAATGGCCACCCTTCCTTGTCCTGGAGTCTCTCCAGAAGACAGAGGCATGGCAGGCTTGGCCCTGAGGCCTCCCCCACCCTAATTCCTCCCTGCCTTGCTTGGTAGCCACCCCCACCTGCTGGGCACCCCCTCACTGGGAACACGCGAGGAACACGGGCAGGACCTGCACACCCCAAGCCAGCCCAGGTCTTTCTCCTCTCCCCCTCCTGCACCCCATGGCCTCCCCCCCCCGTTCACAGCCCAGTTCAGCGGAGAACCAAGTGTGTGTTCTCCAGCCACACAAGGTCAAGACTCTCCCGAGCAGGCCGTGGAGGAGGAAGGGGGTCTGGGGCCTGCTCTTCACCCAGCAGCGGCAGGAGACCTGAGGTTCTAATTAGCAGCTTCTGGAACATCCAAGTGCCCTGGGTGTAAAGTGAAGGCAACGTGTTTCCTAATTGGCTCCCTGCTGGGGTGTCAGTCAGAGAGCCAGGATTATGCAGCCCCTCCTAGCCGAGCCGCCCTCCTCGGCTGGCCTGCTCTGGCCGGCCTCACCTCCTCCCCGATCCCCAGGCTGGCCGGCTCCCTTCTTGCCCTCCTTCTGCTCATCTGCCCTGGGCTGGCCCAGGTCTTCCCTGGTGTGGAAGGAACACCTCCACACACACCTCATCCAGGGGACCATCAGGATGCAGGGAAGACTCTCCACCGAGCCCAGTGGGAGTCCTGGCTCCCCGCCTCACAGCAAGGTCTGCAGCTGCCGGTGGGCTGACCTTTTGCTGCCCCCGTGGGCCCCGGCCCAGCCCCTGTGGGTGACACTCACTCCTTCCTTAATAAGCCTCTCTCTGCCTGACACCAGCAGGGTCTTCCAAGCTCTTCCCAGAAGCCCCTGCAATCCCCTTCCCAGACGCTTCTCTGTCCTGCCTCCTGCCTGAACACACAGGCCTAGATGCCAGGCTGCAGAGGGATGCTCCCCAACACTTAGGTGACCCCAAGAGTATCGTGGCCCATCCTGGGGGCCAGAAACCCCCTCCAAGAGTCTCTGGGGAGTGGGCAGAGGCAGTGTCAATGGGCTGGGGGGACGGACCAGAGGACATTAAACCTGATGCCACAATAGCTCCAGACCTTGCTGGTGCCCTGAAGGCCCCCCGCTTCTCTCCTGCAGCTGCTGCTCCTCAAATCTTGCCCTGTGGCAGAAATGTGGGTGCCGGGGCCAGGCACCTGGCAGTGGTGCGGGGCCAGGGGCTGGGGTGGCCATGATGAAGTCTGGGAAGGTGGGCACACCAGGCGGTCTCTTGCCCTCTGGGTTTTGGGCCAGGTGGGGCCTTGGGGCAAATGTGATCGTAGGGGGCAGGCTGGGCCTCTGCTGGGCAAGTCACCTCAGCCAGCGGGGGCAGGGCCCCCACCTGTGACACGAGGGAACTGAAGCCCCGCCTCTGACAGCAGCTTCCAGGGATAATACATGAGGAAGTCAGGTGCGGAGAAGGCAGGGCTGAGTCAGGAGGCCGAGTCCTGCCGCACCCACTACCCCTTGTTGCCCGGGGGCCTACGGTGGTGGCAGAGCTCAGGGAGGACCCCTTACAGCAGGAGGGAGCCAGGCCCCCATCCGCTGAGAGGGGGACCTGCCTGCTGCTGGGGGGCGGGAGAGCTCAGAGGAAGCCAAAGTGCCAGCTGCACTGTCAGGGTGGGGAAGGCAACTTCCATGGGGGAAAAGCAGCCAGAAGGGAACGAGTCCCACAGAACCAGGTGGAAAATGGATCTGTTTGGGTAACTTAAAAGTCCAATTTTCCCTTTTTTTTTTTTTCTGGAAGAAAAGAACAGGGGCTGCAGTCAACACCTCACAGAAAAGCAAATCTGCGTGGCTCCCCCTCCTCCCAAGCCCCTGCCGCAGAATCTGCTTAGAGGACGCTTTGAGACCAAAATCAAAACCGTCCTTCCTCTGCTCTGGGCAGGGAAGGAAGAGAGGGTGGCACAGGGATGGGCCTCAGGCCCTCCTCTGTGACCCTGGCTCTCTGGGCCTTGACAGCCATGCTCAGTCACCACGCCTTAAGCCTGCGACAAGGCAGAACCCTGAGTCCTTGTCGCACAAGAGTCCCACCTCGCTGTCCCCAGTTGATGCTGGGACCAGGAGGACAGGGCTACATAAGCCTTATCCAAAACCACACCTGAGGCCTCTGGTGGCTGTTGTCACTCTGGGTCAGAGACAGAATGTCCTTTATCTTTAAACCACCTCAAAGTTTGCTTTCAAAAATCAAGGTTTGTTTTCCTGTGAAAGTCTGAAGTTTCTGCGCTGCCCTGGGATGCAAGCACTTTAAAGGGGCCCTTCAGGAATTCACTGTGGACACAGAGGGGTCTGGGACAGGGACATCTGTGGCCTGGCCACTTCGAAACTGACACTTGAAACCCACCATCTACGCTGGCCTCATCCTCCAGGGAGCGCAGCTGGATCATGGGATCACGTCCTGGGCTTCCTGGGGTGTGCGTGTGTGCACGCGTGTCCCTGTGTGTACACATGCACCTGTGTACACACACACTCACATGCAGTAAAATGAGCAAGCTTTAGGCGTTCTTAACATTCCTTTGGGTTCCATCTTTCACTTCATTATGCTAAAAGGTCCTGACCATTGTCCTTACTAAAGAACAACCCCTCACATTTGGTTCAAACAGCTGGCCCAGAGAGGCCCTATGGAACTCGGTGTCCCAGGCCGGGCTGCCGGAGCCCGCTGGGTCGGGGGGATGTCACGAGGGATCCAGATGAGGCCTCTGCACCAAGTGATCTTTCCCTTCCCACCCCTGGTCCTTCCTTCGTCCCGCTCCCACCCAGCTTCCAGGGGACCACCTGAAGTCACTTTTCACCAGGAGACTATGAGGCACCTGGCCCCGTGGTCGGGGCTTCCATACGACACAGTAAGGACATCACCCCCTTGTTACAGACAAGGAAACTGTGGCTCAGAGAAACCACCAGGTTCCACAGGAGTTGCAAGATCAGGGCCAACTTCGAAAGCTGGGCAGGAGACAGAGGCTGCTGAGGCCTTCCCAGAGGTGGCGGGCGGTGGTGGAAGGGGTGGGGCGGCCGAGGCCTTGATGGGGAAACCTGCCTCCAGGGACCAGATGGAGAAGAAATGGGCAACACCAGACAACATCCAGCTGGAGCGGAGGGGCAGACACAGGGAGATGGGCGGAGTGGATTTTTGGGGTCCGGGAAAAGTGAGGCCCTGCCTCAGCCTGACCAGCCAGGCCCACTGGATCAGGAGGAAGGCCCTGGGGTGCAAAGAGCCAGGCCTGGGTTCAGGACCCTTGGGCGGGCATCCAGGTGGTGGCTACTTCCTGGCTGGGTGACGGACACCCTGGTCTCCACACCCTGGCCTTCCCCAGCTCTGCCAGCAGACGGCTGGACAATCTTGTCAGGACTTCTGTTCGTTTCTCCCACTCAGAAGTGCCCCCTCAGCTATCTGCACACACCTGCTCATGGGCTGCAAGGGGCTCCCACCCGTCATGACTGCAATCAGGCAATGACCTCACGTCATGTAGTGTCTGGCCAGCCCAGGCCTCCAGCCAGTTTGGACACTCCTGGGGACCAGAAACCACAAATCCGGCTCCTCACCTCCCATGGGGCAGGGCTGGCACGAGCGATTCCAGCAAGTGCTGACAGAAGGCAGCAAAAGAGAGCCCAAAAGAGAAGGTGTGCAGGGCCCTGTCCCCAGTGCTGGGGTGAAAGGTGCAGAGACACTGGGGGGTGGAGGGGACACCCTCTTCCAAGGAAGTGAGCCTTAGGCCTCCAGGTACAGGGCATCTGTGAAACCCCACAGCTCCCGGCTGGAAGAGGCCCTCTGAGATCCTCTGCGGCTGTGTTCAAACTTCAGGTGCATCAGAATTACCAGTGAGCTATTTACAATGCAGATTCTCCATCTAGCCTGGTGGAGTCAACCCCTCAGAAGGAGCTGGCTTCTGGAATCAGCATTCTAAACACACCAGTCCCTCCCTTTTTCTGATGCCTGAGGACTTCTCTTTGAGCTACAGAGCCTCAGGCTAAATGCCCAAGGGCACAGATGAGGATCAGAGAGGTAAAGTGACTGGTCTATGGCCACACAGCCCCTTGAGGGGCAGAGCAAAGCCTGAGCATCCCAGGCCTGTCAGGCCCCAATGACCAGGATACCTCCCTGCGGGGCCAAAGGGAGAACCCAGCCCCCGAGCTTGGGGCCCCTCACACCCCTTGCCTCCCAGGACCAAGGAGGAAAGAGCTGAGGAATGCCGAGGCGTGGGATGCATCCCACTCGGCTCCTGTCGGGTCACAGGGACTCTGTGACCAACAACTACACAGGGCCACCTGCACCCCAACCCCAGTCCCTCGCTGGTCATGGGGCTCCCTCCCCTCCTCCCCAGACAAGGGGGCTCTCACTCACCATAGTCCTTCTTGCAGTATTTTTTCATGTTAATCTTCAGCTTCCCTTTGGAGGCCTTGCAGTAGGAATCACAGTCTGCAGGGGAGGGGACAGCACAGACAAAACCTAATTAGGCTGGCGAAGAATAGGCCTGCGGGCCAGGCAGGAAGCCACCTCCCTAAGTATCCAGAGGCCTGTGATACCCCTAGGCCAGGCCATGCTGTCGGCCATTCAGGGAGGCCCGGCCTTCTCAAGAGGCGCTTGGGACAAAGGGCCCCCTCCCCACCCACCCCCTTTCAGCCCCCTTGGCCTCTGAGAGGGACTCCGGGGGCTCCCATATTGTGCCACCCAGGGCTTCTGAGCACCACACAAATTCCCCCTCTTCTTAAGACGCAACTGGAGCCTGATTAAAGCCGATAGAGGCCTCATTGTCACCCCGTGGCCTGGGTCTGTGTCAGGCGCTGGCTTCCATGGCGAGCAGCCTCTGGCTGGGGTCAGGCCCCAACAAAAGAGGTCACGGAGGAAATTAGCAGCCCATGAAGCATTAGAAAACCCCTTTGGTGTCCACTCTACTGAAGTGTGCAAATAAAATGCCCCACGAAGAAGAGTTCAGTTCTAATGGGCCCTACTGCTGAGAGGCAGGGCCGCTGAGCCCGCGTCCGCCGGGTATCACTTCGAGAATGTCCCAGAGCCCGAGTGCAAGCCAGGGAGGGTGTTTGGGGCCCTGGGGCCTGCCTGTGACTGGGGTGGCCCGCGTTGACCTACCAGACGCATGCCTCCAACACCAGCCCAAGCATACCCTCTTCCTGCAGGCAATCCCTGCTCTTCTTTTTTTTCAACTGTTTGTTTTTTGTGGGGGAGGAGGTAATTACGTTTATTTACTTATTTCTTAATGGAGGTACTAGGGATTGAATCCAAGATGTTGTGCATGCTAAGCAGGCACTCCACCCCTCAGCTATTCCCCCCTCCCCCTTCAGATGAGGTGATGCAATTCCTTTGCTAGATCCGTGTGTGACACTCTAGGGTGATGGCCAGCCCACCACAGAGGCCCAGTAAATCACTCTAGCCAGCCCTGCACCACCACTCAACATGCTGGATCTCACTGAACTCTCACAAACATCCTTTGATCTGTGGGTGTGATTCCCATTCTACAGATAAGGAAACAGAGGCCACCTGCCCACCTGCATCCTAGACAGCTAGCTAGTGGCAAAGCTGGGCCTTAACCTTGGGTCTGAAATGCTGGGATCACTGTATTCTTGGTTACATGATATTGTGTCTCGGTAAACACCAACGGATTCTCCCTTGACGTGGGCAGGGTGTTCAGCTCAGAGCCAGGGATGTGGAACGCTTGGTGATGGCTGGCAGGGAAGACCAGCCAGGCCAGTCAGGGAGCTGCAGAGAGCCCAGCCTGTCCTAGGAGTAGTGACAGCGGAAACAGGCTGGGTGTGTGTCCTGGTGAGACTAGAAAGGTGCAGGGAAAACACACACACACACACACGACTCTCACATATACACAGGCACACACACACACGACTGTCCCAGGAGCAGGTGCCAGCCCTTCATCCTGCAAAGAGAAAAACCAAGGCCAGGCTAGGGGTAAGGAGTAATTTGTGTGGGAGCCCAGGACAAAGCTAGGACAGGAGGCCAGGCCTCCTAGTGTGACCTGCCCCCCAAACCACTGCTTAGATCTGCAGGGAATATTCGGAGATCACCCCGGAATCAGCCTCTGGCCCCATGGGAGGTGGCTGCCTCTTTCAAGGTCCTAATTAAAGTTGAAACAGCTCTACCCTGTTGCCCTGGGAACCATGGGCCTGGCAGCCCCCTGCTACCCCCTGAGCCAGCTTCCTGGGGCTCCCGTTAGGAACTAGTCTCAGGAAATGGGAAAAAACAACTCCTCCTTCCTGATACCTGGGGCCCAAGTCCCTGGACCCACACCAGGATGCCCTGCCCAGGGGCACCGGAGGCCACAGTGCCAGTCTCTCTTGGAGTCGGGATCTCCCGGAAGGCAGGGCCTGGGGCGCCCAGAGAGACTGGCCTGTATTCCACTGGGTCCAAGCCCGAGAGGTCAAGACGCAAGCTCACGGCAGCCCAAACACACAGTCCATGTGTTTGGCACCCCCAAGCACTGGCACCCCCTCCGCCATGGCACTGTACTTCACCGCTGGGAACAGCCACTCTTGGCCGCATCTCTGCCAGCTCAGGGACAGTCAAGCCACTGCTGGGGCTGAACTCAGGCTGTGCGTAAGTCTTTGCGTCCCCAGCGAGCTGGCCAGCATCCCTGCCTGTCCTCTCCACTCAGGAAAGAGAGCTGGAACGCCAGTGGTGCCGGTGATGTCACTGCCCGGACAGCCCTGAACCCACTCTCATCACTTTCTTGTTATTTTTTTGGCCCACATCAGTACTTGCATTCCGATCAATCACCTGCCCTGCCTCCTCTGCAGGATTGAGACTCATTCCCCGTCTCAGCACTGCAGGCAGCCCCTGACAGCACACCAGCTCCTCCGAGCCTCAAGGCAGCCCCAGTGAGGGAGGGACACCCTACAGACAGGACCACAGAGCTCAGAAAGGTGCCAGGGTGCCTGCGCCAAGTGTGGCCTGTCCTGCGGGCAGGAAGGAAGGCAGTCCCTGGGATGACCTGACCCCGCATCTTCAGCACCCCCACCTTCCTCTCCATCACTCCTCCCTACAAGCATGTACAGCTCTTCTTGTCAGAGCCAAGTATCCATCTGGGACAGAAATTGTCCTCCAATGTGTGGCATCCATCACTGCCTAGTGAGATCCAGCTCCAGACCCTGCTTGATAAATCACAGCCGCCCCCATGAATGTCAAGAGCCTGCACCTCAATCACAAGAGCCACTCACAGGGCACTAGCAAGGCATGTGGCCCTGCACTCAGCCCTGCCCAGCAGCCCTCTTTTACGGATGAGATGGTCCTGGCTGCAGAGCCCATGTTCCTGACCCCCTGGTTCCCCACCAGAGCCATATGGAGAAATGATCCAAATGCTTTAGGAAAACACTGATGCCTGGGTCCAACCCCAAGATATTCTGATTTCACTGGTTTAGGGGGCAGCCTGCATGTCCAGGTTTTCAAAGTCCCCCAGGTGATTCTAACATGCAGCCAGGGTTAGAACCACTGTCTGAACCAGCCATAGCTGAGGGAGGTGGGGATGGGGTCTCTGCACCCCAGACTTGCACAGAGGAGCCAGGCTGGCAAAGGAAAGGCCCAGAGGGGACGCTGTAAGCTCCAAATGGAGTCACAGGGCAACCTCAAGCCACCTGCGCTTACATGTGTACCGTGGGGCCAGCCTCATCGTGTGCACATTCAGACTGTATTTGGTTTTTTGCTGGTTTTATGTGGGTCCTAGGTCTTTCTGGCAGCCAGAAAATCTCGTCAGGTCAGTGTGCTTGTCGTCGTAAAATGTCCCCTCCTCCCCTCTGATTTGCTGATTCTAATTTAGTTGTGAGCCAGGAAAACAGAAAGACCACGCTTGTCAGAAGCATCTGTAAAGCAGGGGTCAGCAGGCTCGGACTGAGGGCTGAAGTGCCCTCCCTGGGGTGCAGTGAACCGCCTTCACGGACACGGACACGGACACGGACACGGACACTGTGGTAGCTCCCTGGCTGTGTGCGGACTCTCTGCTCGGCTGTATTCCAGAGAACTGAGGTCACTGGACAAGTGGTCTCTGCGTAAGGAAGATGCTCTGCATTTTCTCCTTTTATCAAATACACACAAAGCTGCAGAGACTGCTTTAAGATGGACAAAACGCAGCTTTAAAACACGTCTCTGGCTCCTTCAAAATGGCATCCACCTGGCAGCCACCCGTGCGGCCTCCCCTTGTTTTGTTCCAAAATAGCTATAAAGACAATGAAAAAAAAAAAAAAAAAGAAAAGAAAAGAAAATTCACACTAATGCCAAAAAACTAAACTGATAGATGACCCAAGCTTGGAATCTGGGAGCAATCTCCATTAATTAAAGGCAGATGGTGGTGGAACAAGCAAAACCTGTCCAGGTTTTACCTCAGGACACAGCTCTTTGCTGATAAACAAATTCAGAAAAAAGGAAGGTGACAGGGAGACAATCACCAGAGAACAGACGGGCAGGAAGTGGGTGGGGGCACCGGTGGTGGAAGTACCAACAGTGGTGCCCCTGTCCAGGGAGGGGAAGGACGCTCAAGGCTGGGTACAGGTGGGGAGGACAACGTTTGCGGTGGGCAGGTGTACTTGTGTTGTTGTCTACACTGGTGATGCAGAGAATGAGAAAAGCAGGCAGTGGAGGCAGAAGGACACCACCTCCGCAGAGCAGAAGAGAACTGAGGGGAAAGGCCAGCAGGAATCGGGAACTGGAGGATCCATTACCTTGCCGTGCAGCTTGGATTTGGAAGGGAATCCAGCTCTCATGTTAGTACAGTGATCTGTAAAGTTTTTTGTTTTTTTTTTTTGCCAAGTGCCAAACAGTAAATCTTTCAGGCTTTGCAGGCCACACAGTCTCTGTCACAACTACTCACACTGTTACTGTAGCTCAAAAAACAGCCACAGATAATATGTAACTGAATGGACATGTCAGACTAAAAAGATCTAAAAAGACACGGCCTCTATGAAGTAGAAGAAAAAAGCCAAAAGGGAAGATGAGGCTGAGCTGAAAAGGCCACATGATGATACAGAAAGGATGGCACAGGAGAGAAAGAAGAGCTGGAAAACCTAAAACCCCAACCTAAAAACCCAGGAGCACAATTAAAATCACCTTTGGAAGCCATAAAAAGGAATGATACAGCAGAAAACCAATTCAGAAACACAGAGGATAAACTGGAGGAATTCTCACAAAATTCAGAGGGAAAGGATAAAATCATGGCAACTATGAAAGAGAAAATGATAGGGATTTAAGAGAGAAAGTTGGAAAGATGGCAGATGACTGGGAGGAAACTGTAGCAGAGACCAAATGGAATAAAGACAAAAACCAAAGATAGGACTCCTGAACTAAAGGCCAACCTACATAAGCACAAGGAAAGGACACACTGGATTTTTTTTTTTTTTTAATCAAGGAAAAGAGACCAACACCCACATACATCTTTGTAAAACATATACAATACCAGGATGAGGAAAGCATACATATGGATTAAAAAGCAATAAGAAGCTGGCCAGATGACCATGGAACACTGTCTACAGGCTGTGAGGAGGGAAAAGTTTGAAACCTAAGATTTTTATACCTAGCTAGGCAGTCTTCTATGTATGCAGGGCAAAATAAAACAAAGACATTCTCTAGTGTGCAAGGTTCAAACCATGTAACCTGTTTTTGCCCCTTAATTGAAGTATAGTTGATTTACAATGCTGTGTAGTTTCTGGCATACAGCAAAGTGATTCAATTATATATTATGTAATACACACACACACGTTATAGTACATACATATATGTACATATACACATATGCACATTATTTTTCATATTTTTTCCATTATAATTTATTATAGGATACTGAATATAATTCCCTGTCCTATACAGGGGAACCTTGTTGTTTGTCTATTTTATATATAGTAGTTTGTATCTGCTAATCCCAATCCCAAACTGCTAATTTATCCCTCCCTCACTCTTTCCCTTTCAGTAACCATAAGTTTGTTTTCTATGTCTATGAGTCTTCCTGTGTTGTAAATAAGTTCATTTGTGTTATATTTTAAACTCCATATATAAGTGATATCATATAGTATTTGTTTTCCTGTCTGACTTACTTCACTTAGTATGATAATCTCTAGGTCCATTCCATGTTGCTGCAAATGGCATTATTCCACTCCTTTTTATGGCTGAGTAGTATTCCATTGTATATATGCACCACATCTTCTTTATCCAGTCATCTGTCAATGGACATTTAGGTTGTTTCCATGCCTTGGTTATTGTAAATAGTACTGCTATGAACAGTGGGGTGCATGTATTTTTTCAAATTAAGAGTTTTCTCTGGATAAATACCCAGGAGTGGGATTGCTGGATCATATGGTAACTACTTTTAGTTTTTAAATGAACCTCCATACTGTTTTCCATAGTTCCTGCACCAATTTATATTCCCACCAATAATGTAGAAGGGTTCTCTTTTCCCCACACTCTCTCCAGCATTTGTTATTTGTAGACTTTTTTACCATGTGTCCTTTTTGAGAGAAATACTTGAGAGTGTTTTTTAACCAACTATGTAATGAATCAAAAATAAGAGTTAAACAGGGGCAAGTCATGGAATGAATACACTGGTGATGAGTATGGAAACCAACAAACATAGAGGTTTCCAATTTGGTTCTAAAACTGAAGGCAAAGATAAAAATAATTTTTAAATGTTCAAAAGGGAGAATCAGATGATGTATATTTAGGTATAAAAACTATAAAAATTTAGTCTGAATCTAATTTAGTCTGAATCTTTAGATCATATTAACAAAAACTAAGAATGAGATGGGAAATACGACTCTCTGTCTGAAGTAGAACCCAAAACATGCTAGTTCATGCTTGATTCAGATAAGAGCTGTTAGATTAGTGTTTTTGAAAAATCCAAAGATAAGCACAAAACACCAGAGAAGAAACAGGTTATAGCTGACATGCCAAGAGAAACCAAAAAGTGGAAAATACAAAAGGCAACTGTGATAAATTAAGATCACAGAAAAGCAACTGCCTAAAACAAAATAATGAATGTAAATGGATTCAAATCCTCTATTAAAAAACTGATTTTAAGATAATGACTCTTTAAGAGGGATGTAACTAAATAAAGCAATTTTTAAAAAGCTTACAACTTTTTAAAATGTTGTAAGTCTGTCAGTAGGTAACAAAAAGTTCACCTAGTAATAAAAAATATTGTGTGGAATAATACCTTATTGAAACATATTACACAAAAACCATGAGAAATACAAAAAGGAACAGACAGAAGCACGTAACTAGTAAAAACGCTGAATTCCAAGGATCCGAAATTGCACAGGCCACAGTTCCTGACCACAATGTAATAAATATCATTTATTGTTAAACAAAAAAGAATGAAAACAATGAAACAGATTCAATTCTAAAACTTAGAAAATAAGGAAAACAAAACCTGAAGAAAGCAAGAGGAAAGAATTAATAATAGAAGTAGAAATTAATAAAGCAGAATACAGAAAATACTCAAAAGTTATAAATGCACCCAAGAACTGATTCTCAGTAAAGCCCTCAAACCATTAAACTAAAAAAAGAAAGAAAAAGAAAACAGAAACCCACATGCAAACAAACAAATACAAAACACTGTCATGTCTAATTATGAATGAAGGAGAGAAAACAGACCCATTAGGAAGTATGAGAAAGGGGAAGAACCACAATGTAAAGAACATTTGGTAAATTACAAGGCTATTGGATACAGCTTAGGCTAAAATCTCAGACATCTGAATGAAATGTATTACTTGTCAGGGAAACACAAGTGACTCAAGTGAACTAAAGAAGAGATATTAAATCTGGATACATCAAGAATCTTAAGAAATCTTTGGATCCAGATGGTTTCAGAGGCTGGGTCCATGGAAACATTTAAAGGACACATCCTTTTCTTGCTATCTGATCTGGTCAGAAACGGAAAAAGAGGGAACACTAGTAGGATGAACCACATGAAAGTGCCTAAAATCGGTAATTCTTCAACTTTAAAAGAAAAAAAGCAGTTTAATATGGTTTGACTTTGAAGAGCTGCCGTGAGCTTAGACACACCCAGACCCTGCAGACCAGGTGGTCAGCCTCACTGACAATCAGGTCCCGATATTTTATGCCCCGCAGGTCTGCATCCTCCAGGGACCCTGTCCCCGAGGAAGGGGTGGGTGAGCAGGAAGTGCCACAGTCCCCATTCCCTCTGGGGGCCCTTCGGGGCTCATAGTGAGGGTGCAGGCAAATAGTGGAACATCTGCCGGGGCCCCTGCACCAAGATTGCCCCATCCCACACTCCTCTCCAATGAGACAGGAGCTGTCAGGGATGGACACTGGCACCGCCTGGCTCCCCAGCCGAACATGCTCTGTCCCGGGGAGGGCACCGAAACCTGAGGCCACCATCTGCAGCTCACAGCAGGCCCATCCTGGCTGGCTGGCATCCTGGCTCCTCCTGGGAGCAGCCAACCCTCCCTTTATTCCCCCCACCTGCTCCCCTGATCAACCCACAGCCAAGAGTCAAGAGGGGGCCCCACAGGCCCAATCCCACTGGCCGAGGCCCTCCCTCCTCTTCCTCCACCTTCGGTAGCTCGCCCCTCTGCTCTGCCTCCTATGCCCCAGGTGCCAAAGATCCTGCTGGGCAGGCCTGCTCTCCGGATCGAGGCTCGGCTCAGAGCATATGGCAGGCGGGGCCCAGCGTCCCCTGGTTGGAGCCAGGGGCGCTGCATCTGGCACCTCCCTTGGAGCAGGGCGGGGAGCTGGCCAGGGTCTTGCTCCCAGCAGCACCCGGCCTCTCTGCTTCTGGGCTGTCGCCTCAGGAAGGTGGGGAGGTGGGAGTAAACAGCGAAGGACACCAGCCACCAAGGTCCGTCCCAGGGCAGAGACATGGAAGCAAGGGGAGTTTCAGGCTCCACTGGCTGGGCACAGGGGAGGGGCTCCTGGTACCTCAATCATCCTCCCCTCAACCCCAGCCAGGGTGAAGAGCTCAAAGGGACAGAGCTAGGAAGGACACCCAACTGGCTGGACCACTCTGCCAACCTGCAGGAGACACAAGACAGGTGAGGCCAGTCTGCCCAGAGAAGTGTTTTGGCTCCACCTGACCCAGGTCCACAAAGCCACTCGGAACTCCTCAGGTCAGAGAGATTGGTTTCATTGTGTGCCATTTTCACACATGGTGGGTATCTGTGGGTTTCATAATGGCCATGGTGAGGATGCAGGAGGCACTCCCCACAAAGCCAACTCTCACCTTTTGGTCCTAGGCTGCAGGTGGCTTACTCAGTCCCCCTGGGGCAATCACCTTCTTAACCAGAAGCACTTCGCTCAGGGGAGAGCGGGGTCCACAGGCAGCTCCTGAGCATCCACACAACTCTCTAGGCATGTGCTGGTCTTGCCCACCCACTCTATCACCTCCTAGCCCTACCTGCCTCCACAGCATGATGCCCAGTGAACTCTGGGCTCTGGGGCAGAAAGGCAAAGGACCCCTCAAATGAGACAGCCCAGAGCAGTAGACTGGCAGAGAAGCCAGGGGTGAGGTGCTTTGTAAGCTTTGGAAGCAGAGCCAAAAGTGTTTTCAACATGGAGAGCAAAGCGTGGGTGTCATTAATATATAAAGAGTTCTTCTGAATCAATAAGAAAAGATAAGCAACCTAACATTCAAAGGAGAGGAACAGGCAATTCACAAGGGAGGGGGAAAAAGTGGGCAAGGAGATGTAACAATGGTTCAATCTCAAATAATCAAAAAAACACAACTTAAATCAACAGGAATACAGAACTTTTGCCTGGCAAAGTAGCAAAGCAAACACACACACACACTGACAATGTGGTTGGGGTGCAAATCAATACTAACTTTTCTGAGTGCAACTGGCTCAGAAGGTCAAAACCCTGGAAAATGCATACCCTTTGAGGCAGCACCCCCACTTCGGGGAACTTATCAGCTCTTCATCCAGTTAAAAGTGTTCCTAAGAGATTCCCACGTGGCCGGCTCCGGGAGACGCTGGGTGCACTGGGGCTTGTGGAACAGTCAGGGTGGCTTTAGGGAAGGAGGGGACAGGTCCACAATACAAGTGTAACTACACTCCTCAAAGAGTGACACTCACAAAACAGTGTGTGTTGGTAAAGGATGGGGACAGGGTGGGAGGCAGCTGGAGACCTGCATGGATATGAAAGCCAGTGTGAGGAGGTGACACTGAGGAGGACAAGGAGGGAGCAAGGGCAGGAAATGGCCAGGCAGGTGTGAGGAACCAACAAAAGGGAGCCTGGAGTCCGGGGAGGGGGAGGGGCACTCAGCAATGAGGCTGCCTGGTCCCAGCAGGGCTCCCTGGGGGGGCTTGTCAGCCATGGCAGGAGTTTGAATTTCATTCTAGAAAAATATACTGCACACCAAAACGTGGGGTGGAGGGACAGTGGCTGGTCTTTATACTTTTGTTTTGTCTTGTCTGTAAATTTAATTTTATTAGAACGAATATACCCTTCTTGTATCAAAAGAAGAAAAACACTAAAAGAATTCTGAGGCGAGTCTCAGCCTCAGTGAGGATGCAGACCACTAATGGGGGGCATCCCATAATGACATGCTATCTCTGTCCAGTAAGGTGTGTGTGTGTGTGTGTGTGTGAGAAGTTCCATCTCTTCCAATTCCACAAATAATAATACCAAGGAAAAAGAAGAAGTGAGTGGTCAGCGAACTGTGCACATGGTGACGTGGCTGGGAGTGAGGTTGCCACTCTCAAGCAGGTGGTCCAGGAAAGCTCCCTGAGGAGGTAACAAAGCACTGAGAACTAAACAGTGCGAGGGAGGCAGGCACAAGAAGGTCTGAGGGAAGAGAATTCCTCAGCAGGAAGATCAGCCTGTGCAAAGGCCCTGAGGCAAGATTGAGCCTGGCAGAGTCCAGGGATGAATGAAGAGACAGTGAGCGGAGGCACAGAGATGAAAAATCACACAGGCTGGGTGGGGCTGGATAAGGTTTGGATTCTGTTTGGATGTAATGCAAAGCCACCAGAGGGTTCTAGCCAGGCCTGGGTCCCCTGGGCTGCCCAGCCCCACCTCACACCTGAGTGGGATCTCTACTCTGTACTGTCCTCACAAGAAGCCAGTCTCCAAGTTCTTGGAAACCTAAATTGTCCTTTTGCTGTGCACAAGCCTCATTCTTCCCCAGGGACTACAAGTCCATATTCTGGTGAAGCGGTCTGGATAGGCATGCTTAATACCAGTGACCTAGGCACCGGCTGGGGGCTGGGGCTCAGATGCTTAGAGCTGGGAAGGGGGCTCCCCAGGGAAGCCCTTTCTTCCTGCTCCTTCCCCAGCGCCACGCCTTCACTCAGAGCTTCTGAGATGGTTTGCATTGCCACACCAGCAGGGGTTGCTCCCAGAGGTGGGCACACTGTACAAGGCACACCAAGGGCCCTCCTTCCCCACTCCCCTCCTGTGTCCTAAAGAGCCCCCCACCGTGACGGCTTGACCGTCAAGCCTGGATCTGACAGATCTGCTGGAGCCTCCCCAGTATCCATTCTCCTTCTTCCCCAAATAGCAAACCCCAATGTTTCCAACTTCAAATACTCTTCTTCAGAGACTCTCATGCAGCTCAGCAAGGCCAGGTCCCACTTCTGGCTCCCAGGGTGTTAGTGGAAGTCGCCTGAGAAGGGCTCCAGGGAAAGCAGTCATGTCCTATAAAAAGGGATCATATCACCAGCCCTACGACCTGAGGCCCTGAACCACTGTAAGCCTCAGTCTCCCCATCTGTAAGATGGGGTAATCATGCTTGTAATGACTGTCCCACCCATTCCCAGGATGAAGGAGGAAATGACTAGGGTGCAGAGAGAAAGGTAAGGGAGTTTGGAGGTGGTCTCTTGAGAAGATGACCCTTCATCTAGAGAATAAAGCATGAGGGGTGCTGCCAGCTGAGTGATGGGCTCCAGGTGGCCTCAGGGGTCCCCGGCTGAGTGACAGAAAATGGAAGGCGAATGACAGCAGAGCAGCAGGAAAGGTGGGGCCTCACGAGGTGAAGGGGAGAGCTCAGGTCAGAGATGGAGGGACCTGGTCCTGGTCCTTGGCAGAATCTATAAAACTGACCCAAACCAGGGAGCTGGATGGTGGAGTGAGATCTGGGCAATGCAGCCCTGTCTCCCAACAGGAGCACATCTGCCTCCAAGATCCCTTCCTGGGCTACGCTGTGGATCCAGATCCAGACAGCCGGCCCAGGGAGAAGGTGCTCAGGTGCCCGGATGGAAAGGCCCAAAACTAGGACCTTATTTTCGCCATGTCTTCTTCATGTGAGTGAACGTGGGTGGATCCCATTATGTGCAGAGTAGCTGAAGAGAAGGAGCCCTCCCCCCGTGGATGCTAGAGAAGCCTGAGACTGGTGGGCCGCTCACAGGTCAGCCGCCACGCCCTGGCCTTGAGAACCAGCCCCCTTGGCGAACATCCTTGGACGCCATTCCTGGGTCATCTCCCTGGGCTGCCTTCCTCTCCACCCTAAGCACAGTCAAGCACCCTCTTTGCTCTCAGCACCCATGATGCAGTGGTTCAGAATTACCTGTGTGCCTGCTCTCCCAGTGCGGAATCGGACCTCGGTCCCAGCACGTGGTGCAGTGCAGGTCACCACTGAATGCTTACAGAACACACTGGAACATAAACTCTGGGTACCCGCCGTGGCCACAAACGCGGAGTAAAACAAGCTGAATGCAGTTGCCGCCGTGAGATACCAAGACCGCTCAGACAAACAAACCCACAAATCAGTCTTCCCAACCAGAAGATACAGTCGGCATCTTTCATGATTATTCCGTGACACCCATGGAGAGCCGGGGTAAAGTGCTCGGGCATCTTTTAAATCCGCTCAGCTCTCTGACAAATGAAGAGGGCGTGATTTTGGGCTGGAGAGGGCTTGAGTGGCACCAGAAACCAGGAGGCCCTGATGCCTCTGCTGGGATGTGCAGATGATACCTGGAAGCCGCACCCCGAGCTCCGGATATGCCGGCTTCCCTGCAGGTCTCAGCCTGCTCTCTCCTGGGTGGGGAGCGTCCAGAGGCCAGACCACCTCCAACCGGACCTTGGAATAGAAGCTGGTGCGCAGGGGAAAGGGACTATCTCAGAACACAGCTGGGCTTCAGGGCTGTGGGGCGGGGGGAGCAGTGAGCAGGCAGGCTATACAGGAACTCCAAATGCTGCCTTCTCTGCTTTCAAGCTGTGTGTCCTTGGGCTTGTGGCTGCACGTCTCTGAACCTCAGATGCCTCATCTATTAAATGGGGTAAAAACATGTAATCCTTTCAAGTTCTAGTGAGATGAAGGCTGACAAGCTGTAAAAAACGTTTGCGGTCATTATTTTTACTATAATTCAGGAACCACTACAAGAAAACCAATGTCACTGCCATCCTGGCATACCTAATTTAAATTTTTTAAAAATTTCTTACTCAATGTCTTGCATGTCCTGCCTGACGGTTGGCTGTTCCTAAAAACAAACCTACTCTCTGGGGATCTGGGTCCTTTCTAGCACTCGCCACAGTGCAGTTTTACTTTGTGCATTTTGGTTTGGTTACTGTCTGCCTCCCTCCCTGAAGCCAGGAGCCACTGGCCTCCATTCTCTGTTCTCCCCAGGGACCAGGACACTCATAAGATCTCAATAAATATTTGCTGAATAAAATGGGGACTCATCTGCCCTCACCACATGCACAGTGACCCATGACCCTAGCAATTCCTGCACTCCCCAAGTCCAAGGGCAGAGACACCAGGCCTGTGGGGGAACCCGCCCAGAAGAGCAGATCTGTGTCAACAGTAGGAAAGCAGAGGCTCGAGGCAGGATTCTGAAGGGCAGAAAAAGACAATTTTGGAAAATGCTGTGAAACACACAAGGCTGCAGCCTGGTGAGAGCTGCACCTTGCCTGGGGAGGAGAGTGTGGGCCAGCGAACCTTCCCTCTCTGGGGACATCGGAAGGGCTCTCTTGTTTTGTTTGGACTTTAGTAACAGAGAGTCTAAATTCGCTGCCTTATTATGTAAATATATTTGCAGACTGGACATACTGGGCCTGGGACTCTGAAGGCAGCTATTGTAGGAGGGGCCAGGGAGGCTCCGAGCCATGGTGGCCCCCTCCCTGGTCGCCTGCCTCAGAAGCCTGTCCTGTTTCAGTCCTGCCTGGAGTGCCCTGGAGGGCACAGGGGGTGGAACAGGCAGGCTGGGCTAGGCTTTCGGGAGGGGGACCAGACACCTGGGCTGTTTTTCCCTCCTCTAGCTGGTGAAAGCGGCTGACCAGCCCCAGCCCCAGCCCCCCCTCCCTATGGGGCCCAGCGGCCTACAGCCTGGTTGGGGGTGGGGTGGCCGGGCTGGGTGAGGTCGGGGGGCTGCACTGGCCACGTGAGGCACAGAGCAGCTCCTCTTCCCCACTTGGAACAAGAGGGTGCCAGGAGTCCCCAGCATGCTCTTTCTTCTTGCTGAACAAGATGGATTGGAAAACAAATTGGCTCAAATAAAGCATGTAATTAGATTAAAGCCTCTTGCCCAGAGCCCTGGGGACTGCAAAAGCCCTCCTGACTGGAAGCAGGAGACCTCAGCGGGCTCCACCAGTTCCGGGACATCCAGAGTTTCCTCTCGACCCTCAGCTGCCCATCCCTAGTTCTTCCCAGCTGGGGCAAACTATGCAGAGAGGATTAAGTCTACCCTGGAGATGGTCCCAGACCCTGCTCTGCCACCAGCCCCTCAGGCCCCGGGGTCCCCCTCCTCCCTGCCTGCTGATTCCGCCTCAGCCTCAGAGGGCAGCCGTGTCTGATCCACAGGCCCCCAACCGGAGCCCAGCGTGAACACCCGGGACAGTGATGAGTCTACACGTGGGCAGCTCTGGCCAAAGCACTTCACACCCACAGTCCCATGTGAGCTGCACAGTGTTCTATGAGGAAACCAGCAGGCAGCCTTCAGGACTGCCATTTCTTCACACAAGAAAACAGGCTGGCACAGGTCAGTGTCCCCGGTCACAGCCACTGGGGACACTTTCCCTATCATCAGCTGCCCCTCACTGCAGGTCAGGGTCACCCAAAGGGGTCTTTGTCCCCAAGGCCATGGGTAACCTGACAACTGAGGAGTGACCCTTAACCTCTGCCCACCCCAAAGGACAGCACACCCCTTCTTAAGGGACCATCCTCTCGGCTTCCCAGCGTCAGGCAGAACTTCTGTGTAACTGCCCCACCCCAGCCACCCCCCCATCACACCCCTTCCCAAAGAGTCTGCTTCCATCATGATGCCCCCATCATTCCTCCCCCAGCCAAGCCCCTGGGAAGTGTGGCTGTGACCACAGGGCTGCCAGAGAAAGGAAGGGGCAGGCAGACCCCAGTCAAGAAGCTGCTGCACCCAGGGAGGAGGTTTCTCTTCCCCATCAAAGTGGCAGATGAGCTTCTGGCCAGTAGATGCAAATGAGAGCCTAGGCAAAGAGGAGAAAAAAGGGAAACAGGCATGACACTGGGAGTCCTGGTCTGAATGGCTTAATGATGAGCAACTTATCTCCAGAAAAAGCATGAGAGCTGCAGAGGAGGTGCTGTCCGCTGCTCAGGAGCAAGCATGGAGGCAGGAAAAGCAAACAAGCCGCACATACGCTTCCAGTTTCCCTGCCCAGGCTCCTGGCAGGCATCACTGATCAACCTCCACACCCAAGGGGCCCAGAGCTCGATAAGGTGCTTCCAGGTGCTCAGTGGGAAAGCACCTGTCATCCTTGGTTTACTCTGTCACTTGCCACTGACTGACAGACTTGACACAGGCCATGAAATCCACCTTCTGGGAGCTAAAAGGGACCTTAAAAGCAGGTTCACCCTAGTACCTCCTTTGGTGCCCTCCCGCCCCCGGCCATCTGAATCAGCCTCACCAGCCGCCCTGGAGCTGGCCAGGGTGTCCATCAGTGGAGCCTTACCTGTTTCTGTAACTCCCCTCAGATGTCCTTAGTTTCACCTTCTGGAACGGCCCAGCACAAGCCCGCCTCCCATCTGTTTACCCAGCAGGGCAGCCCTCAAGACCTTCCAGGAAAGCCCTGCCCTCTCAAGCTTCTTGGTCCCTTCAGACTCTGAGGACATGGCTTCCCCCATCACACTGGTCCCACTTCTTAATCTCTCTGTTCCTCAGTTCTCGGACATGAGAACTGAGGAGGCTAATCCTGCCTCCTCCTTACAGACATCCGTGCTGAGTGTGGAGATGCTTCCTGACGGACAAGTCCTGCCCACGTGGAGGCCACCTTGTCTGCTGAACTCTGTTCTCTGGGGTACAGGTGAGAACCAGGAAAGAGGCTGAAGCAGCCAAATTAGCCTCACAAAGGAAATCCCTTCAGGTCTTCATTCACAGCTTAATTACCCTTTTTTCTTTCTTTCTTTCTTTTTCTTTTTTTCCCAAACACTGATAATAAATGTAATTACTGCCATTCCTAGAACACAGTACATCAGGATCCATGTATTCAAAGGGTTGGGGGGGTCCTTCTGGAGATCCACCCACTGGCAGGAAAAAGGAATGGCTAGCAAACAGAGGGCAAAGAGGCAAAAATCTACAGAACTAGCAAAAGCAGATGCAGAATACCTACGGGCCATTTTGAACAGAGGCCAATAGTCCTAAAAGCGTCTTCACAGTACAATTCCCTTTTTGCAACGGCTGTATCATCCCGAGAGGTTAAATCACGTTCCATGTGCATTGTTTAACAAGGAAGGGAAGTTGGCAACACACTGGGGAAAGATTTCCATCCAAGATGGTTTTAAAAAAAAGCGACATGGCATTGCAATAAATTATACCTTAGGTGCCTAAAAACCGTACTCATAGGGGCTGCTCATTCCACAAAAATGCAAGAACCACGGCAGATCCCGAAATCCTCCCTGTCAAGACCAGACTCCGCCACCTTCTCAAGTGGAGAATGACGGTACTGCATTTGCCCTGGGGACAGGGAAAAAAGAACCCTGGATATACCCCAGGTCACCGCAAACCCCATGTCCCCTGTGGAAGGTGCTAGAAGTCTTCACGCTGCCCTCTCCAAGAGCCACTGCAGGACCTAGTTGGTGAAGGTCACCAAGAAGCCAGTGGACTTCACCCCTGCCCTGTCCTCCCCACCGGGACACATCTAGATTTTAATGAGATGGACAAGGTCATCTTTTACACTGAGTTTCTGCTTCTTACCCATCCCTTCTGTCTCCAGGAGCCCCCAGACACAGGACTCCCAGCCAGAGCTCCACATTTGTCTTCCAGTTTTAGAGGGCACCCTCAGAGTCAGTGCTTCCTGCAATCCTACCCACCATCCACAGGTCAAAGGGAACTGGAATGAGAGAATGGAATGCCTCTGGGGCCCACAGATCCCCCAAGGGCTGCCCTGACTCACCCCTGGGAAGTTCACACTGAGGGACGCTTCTAGTACAATTCCAGTGGCCAATGAACCAACCAGCTTTCACCCAAAGGCAAGCCATCCGTTTGGCAGCTACCACTTGGCTCCGTTTCTGGCACCCACAAGGACCAGCTCCTGTTAGAAACTGGGCCCCTGGGACAAGTTAACTCACAGCCCTCTGATTTTGTGTGCCTTTGCCCTTGGATGTCAGGCTTGGATGTGGCCTGGAGGCCCCATCACCCTCCTCATGTCCTTCCTGACCATATCACGTGCATTGAAACCTTGAGCTACAGAACAAATTTGAACATCTTTTGTCAAAGGTCAAAACTCTTGCACGAGGCGAGCCCTGGAAAGCCTGGTGGGGAGCACAGATGGAGAGGTCTGCTTGCTGGAGACGAGTTGTCCCAGCTGGGTGAGGGGTGTCTCACAGGGGCAGATGGCGAGGGCGAGGGCGAGGCGGGGGTGGGGGGGCGTCGCCATCTCTATGAGGGAAAAACGTGAAAACCTAAAAAGCCTCCTGGGTTTTCTCCAAGATGCAAATTTGGCCATATAAGATGGACTTCCTAGAGGCTGTGTCTGAAAACTCCGAACTTCTAGCTAGACCACTGTTTCCTCTTGTTGCCACTGCTGCTATCAGGGAACAGCAGCCCACCTGGAGGGATGACGAGCCCCCTAGGACTCGCGGCTTTCAGTGCAGAGCAGAGCCAGAAGGCTCTGGGCAAAGCCTGATGTTGGTAGGACGCAGAGGGCCACGTGGGTATCTGCTAACACGTGAACAATTGGTTCTGCTCTAACAGCTGACAGTCTGACTTAGAATCATCTATTTGTACGTCTTTCTCACACAGTAAACCACAGTCCCTCAGACTCAGAACTCCACACCTCATCATCCCTTTAACCCAGTCCCCAGCACAGACCCTCAGTCAATGTGCATTTGGTGAGTGAATGAAGACAAAATGAACAAACGGACAAGTGCGAAAATCCTTGGATCAGAATTCCTGTGGAATGCTGGGAGACGGGGAGGGGGAGAGAATAAGATACGCAAAACCACTCCCAGCCTGGCTGAACAAGAAATCCCCATTTTCAGGCTGTAGCCCAGAAGAGGCCAAGGGAAGGATTTATAGAGCGCAGGATCAGTATTTCATAAACCCTTCCAAATTGCAGAAAAGGCTGCACCTGCCTCCGTCAGTCTGTGGCCGCTAATCCGCTGTAACAGCTCTGTGCCCTCCTTTCTGTCTCCTGCTCGGAGGGCAGGGTTAGCCTGTGTATTCGCCTTTAATAAGCTGAAGCCATTGGGGCGCTGTATTCACTGCTATCTGCTCCCACAGGGCCAGCCCCACGGGGTCGCCTTGTCGGCTCTCCGAGTGAACAGGGGATTTTGTGTTCGGCAGGGGAAACAAAGCTGTCCCAACGGGGGTCCAGTTGGCTGTCGATACGCTTCTCCAGTGAGAGCCAGCGGTGGACACAGCCTGGAGCTGCTGTCGGCACTGAAGGGTGATTCAGCGGAGCAGGGGAGGGAGGCTAAGCCGGGCTCCCTGGGAGGGTCATGAAAGAGGGAAGCCTGTGGCCCTGCAGCATCCACTCCGCTGGCTGGTTGGCTGGCAAGCCCAGCTGGTTAGGCCAGTGCCAGTGAGGTCACGCCTTTGCTTAGTTTCCTGGGTGAGCTGCCACCCCAACCTGGGCAGCTGTCGGGCAGGATGTACACCCCTTGGCCAAGACTGGGCAAACTGCTTCTTACACTGAGAAGAGGCCCTCAAAGCTCACCACCACTATCTGATGCCAGTAACTGCGGCACCACGATGACAGGTGGCCACAGATGCCCTGAAGTCAGCAGAGGGAACAAAAAGGTCTACGGCAAAGACTGTATATAGTTACACACCCAGTGTTAGCTTCCTCCTGGGCTTAGGGACTGTACTACCCGGCACCCCTTGTGGTTAGGTGTGGTCCTGGGACCAAGTCTGGTCAGGGGATGGGTGGGTAAAGGCGAGGCAGATAATTTCAGGCCTACTGGGAAAAGTCTCCCACATGCTCTCTTTCCAAACCACTGACTCTAAGGCTCTAGGGGATGGCAGAACCACACATTTCAAGGAGCCTGGGCCCCCGAATCACTGCTTGGAAGGGAGCCGCCCAGCCAGGAACAGTGGCGATGGACAGTCGGGGCTGCCTGTTACAGCACAGAGCCTGCCCTGACTGGGACAGTGTTGGTAAGAAGTAAAGGGAATCTGAGTTAGGGCAGCAGCAGCAGTGTGTGTGCGCGGCAGGTAAGAGAGCTATGAGAAAGCACAGGACTGTCTCTATTGAGCGAGGGGTTGGCTATCAGAGAGGACATGGAGACTCGGAGAAAAACCACCAGGTCTTTCCACAGCGCAGGGCTAGGGAATAAACAAAACACAAATCCCCAGGTGGTCCCCAAATCCCAATAAACCTCGCCTTCCCCTCAAAGAACTTACCAAGTATGGCAGACATGGTGGGTGCCCTGCCCTGAGCCCCTGTGCTGGGCCAGCGCACCACCTCTGGCCGCTGCAGGTCCTGGCAGCTACCGGCTCACATTGGCACTGTCTCTGAAGGCTTGCCCTTGGCCAACGGAAACTGCTCTGCTTGGAAATATCCACACCCTCCATCCAGAGAGCAGTCCAGAGCCAAGGCCAGCTTCAAGGGCAGGTACGACTACCCAGCCCTTTTGTCTTTAAAGCAGGACCACTTCTTTGGGGCGATTCCCCGTGCTGAGCTCCAGTGGGAACAGGCTGAGGCCAGACTTCTCCTGAACCTACATGTTTTCCTAGCTTCTTCCCCTGCCCTGTCCTGCTCCCCTCACTCCCCTACTGGTTTCTCCTGAGCACATCCCCTCAATAAATAGCCTGCACAACCCAAATGAATGGCTGGCCCTGCACCTCTTCCCCTAGCCTCAGCAGCACATTTGCCACAAAGAGGAAGGAGGATGGGGATTAACAGAGCCAGAACAATCCCTGACTGTCAGGTCTGAAAAGATGACGACCTTCTCAAAGACTTCTCCAGCTGGTGACAGTGGAGGCTGCTGTGAAGACATCCTCGTCTGCAGAGGGGGTTCAGATGCTGACCCGAGACTAAAGGAGGTAGCCTCACAGGACAGAAGGAATGCTGCTGGGGAAGGGAGAGGGATGGCACTGTGAGGAAATCGAACCCAGCCTGGCTTGAAGGAAATTTTAAAGCCATTTTCACTAAATCTGCTGCCCCAAACACTTTGGAATTTCTCACCTCTCTTCAGCAAGAGGAATCTTTTCCAAGTCCCCATGTCTGATTTCTCTCCACAGCTTACTGCTTGAAAGGATGCTGGCTTGAGAAACTAAACGCAAAGCTGGAAGACCTGGGTCCTCACCTCAACTTCTGCAATCAACCCACTGGGTTGGCCTCTGGGTAGCTGGCCTCTGGGCCTCAGTCTTCCCACCTGCCAAATGTGGAGGTCAGGTCAGATGATCTCTCTCTAGGTTTCCTACCGGTATCAAGAGGCAAAATTCCACTCCCAGGATGCATTTTGGGAGAATTGTTGAGAAATGTGTAACCACCAGCTCTCTGGGAGGAAAAAGCCTTGATTTGTAGCATGTGCCAATTTCCAAGGTGTAAATATTCCCACCATGGCCAATTTCAAACTACCAGTATAATGCCCTGAACGGAGGATTGGGAAGAGATGCTGACAGTCAGCTACCATGAGTAGGTCTGTGCTGGCTCCAGTGTGCCACCGCTTTTCAGACACCTCTTTGTGCAAAATAAGTTCATTTCTGACTCCAGTTCATTTCTAACCTCTGCAAACAAAACAGCTCTCTCCCTTCCTCAACTCTACAACACATGTGACTCTTGAGCAGAGCCCACAAAACAGTGCAAATCCCCCCAGGCCACGGTCCTCCCCGGAGAGAAGCTGGCCTCTCCTGTGGAAGGGACAGGAAGAAGGCAGTGCCCGTGGTGCCTCCCACAATGCAGATTCACTGCTCTCACTGAGCTAAAGCCCCGCCCTGGGGAGAAGAGACACAAGGCCCAGGATCTGTGTGGTCACGCCTCGAGGCAGAGCAGGGGCTGGTTCCACGGGCCACACCCACAGCTGTAGGAGCAGTGAGCCAAGCAGCAGAGACTGAGTCCCGCTAGAGAGGAGGTGGGCTGGGGTGGGGGACAGTCTGTGCAGCTAGGAGGCAGCCAGCAGCCTCCCCCACCTCAAGGCCATGTTGCTCCTTACAACACTGAAGATCTAGGTCCACACCCAGCCGGTGGGCAGACAATGTCCCCAGTCCATTCTCCTCTTTGCCTTCTCTCCCCTGGGTCTGGGTACCCTTCCTGGTCCAAATGCCCTGGGGTCCCCTCAACAAAACCCTGAAAGATCCCACAAGGCAACTGCCCGGGTTCTGTGACCATCAGGCATGGAGATCATAGTCTCTCCACCAGGCAGGATCCAGAAATACTGAGCAGGAGGGGGCCAAATAGATCATGAGCCCAATTCCTTCATTTCATTGAGAAGACCGCACCCAGAGCTATCAACTGGCCTGCAGGACACTTTAACTGGGGTAGGGGTAGGGTCAGGAAACACAAAATCCACGCCAGTAAGTAAACGACAGCATTTAGGATCGTTGCTGTTACTGCCTGCCATGGACGGAACCTGTCCCACCGACATGCCCACGGGGAAGCCCTAACCCTCAATGTGATGGTACTTGGAGGCAGGGCCTTTGGGAGGTGATTAGGGTCAGAGGAGGTCATGGGGAAGGGGCCGTGAGGATGGAATTAGGGCCCTCATAGGAAGACACCAGAGAGCTCTCTCCCCGCAGGTGAGGGCACAGTGAGAAGCCAGCAGTCTGCAAGCCAGTAAGAGCTTGCCAAAACCCGACAGAGCTGGCACCCTGATCTTGGACTTCCAGCCTCCAGAACTTCGAGAAAACACATTTCTGTTGTTTAAGCCACAGAGTCTACGGTGTTCTGTTACGGCAGCCCGAGCACACTGAGACATTACTACTACTATTATTACTTTAAGTCTGGAGTACTTTTAAATCTGGCAGGGAATTTAAGAAATCAAAGGGACCACCTCTGGGCTTGGGAGGCTTTACTGATAACTTCCTGGCAACTGAGGTTCTGCTGGGGCTGGGACAGGCGAGGGGACTGACCAGTGCGCTGAACACAGCCTATTACCGTGCGTCCCCTCCCACCAGCACCCAGTCCACAGCCCTGGCAGGAATCCCAAGGGAGGATTCCAGGCACAGCTTCGGGCAGGGGCCACCCCGAGGGGTGTGTACCTGAGGGGTCTCTGCATCCACCCTGCCTCAGCCTAGCTCTGCAGCCTGCACGCTCCCAACCCCCAGTCTCTGCCAACAAGGACCCTGTGACATCTGCGTGACACAGGGGCAGGCCCTGGGGATTCCAATCCTCTCTCTTCCTGACACCTGTCACTTGTCCCACTCCCATCAGCCACTCCTTTGAGTCCCCAGTGGAAAGAGCTTCCAGAAGGGTTAAATATTCCGCCTCCACTTGCTCCTCTGGCCTCAAGCTCATTCCTTTATCCTCCTCAGATGCTGGTGGCAGCTCCACCTGCAAAGGCCCAGCCACAGGGAAACAATGAGGGTCCCGAAACCCCCAATGCAAATGGCTTCCTTTGTGCCCCCTCCAGAGTGACCACCGAGACCCCTGGCAGCGGGCCCTCCCCACCCTGTTTGCCCCAGTCTGACCTCTGCCCTGGCTCTTTGTGCAGGCCCCAAAAAGGGAAGAGAGGAGAGGGGTGGGGAAAGGAGATGGGGAAAGTAAGGGAATAAGGAAGACGACGGAGAAGAGAGACAGAGACAAAGAGGCAGAGAAAAGCAGAGTCAGAGAGACAGAGGGAAAAAATGCATCAGGCAGGCTGCCCAGAGCAGGGTCTCCCAGCCAAGGGGCTGGAAAGAGTTAAGTCGGACCATGTGCAATGGCCATTTTTGTGGGTCACAAGTGGTGGTCAAATAGAACAGGAATTCCATTTGGTCCAACCTAATACAGCCAGATCAGTCCAGACTCCAGCCAGGGTGGGAAGAGCCCCCGTGTCCCCTGGCTCAGCCTCTGGTTCTTTTCCTGGAACGTTCCGGAGAACTGAGCCAATGTCAGGAAACCCAGGTTTAACCCAGAGGTTCTCAACCAGAGGCTGTTTTGCCCCTGGGAGACATTTAATTATCACAACCGTCCGGAGGCCCGGAGGCCAGGGATGCTGTACCACACCAGAAGCTCGGAGGATGGCCCCCACCACTGAGAGTGCTCCAGCCCCACTGTCAGCAGCGCTGGGCTAAGAAACCTGCTTCAGACCCTTCTCCAAGTTGACACCTAAAGTCACTGGCAAACATCATTTAGCTCCTGCACCCTCTGCTCCCACCACGGAGAGGAGTGGCAAGGACTTAAGATGGTGACTGGCTTCGTGTCCCCTCTGTGGTGGGAATGCCCCTTTCTCAAGGACACTCCCTTGAAGGGAGCTCAGAGCTCTCATCCCTGCCCCCAAAGCCCAAAGTTCCGGCCAGACACAGCCATGCCTCTTCCTTAAAAGCACGAAGTTAACGATGGTGACAGGTAATGTGCTGGCAGCACGTTCCACCTGACATGCCACTCCACGCGCCCTCTACCCTCAAAGGCAGACCAAGCCTCTCAGGAGCAGGACACAGACACACTGTGGCATAATGTCTTAGTAACGAAACCACTGAGTAAACCAGCTGTAAAAGACATTTGGGGGACAACCAAGAAAGCTGGAAGATGGACTGAGCATCAAGTGATATTAAAGAATTTTTGTTAGTTTTGCTAGGGGTAATAATAACTGTTCAGAATTTGGAGGAAATGTTCTTTTTCAGAAATGGGATTCTGAAATGTTTAGGGGTAAAATGTCAGTGTCCAAGCTTTTCCTGGAAAATATTTCAGAAAAAAAAAATTGTTGAAGCAAATGGGGCACAATGTTAAATGTTAAATTGAGGCGAGAGGAATGTGGGGGTCCAACCATCCGATTTCTCACCACTGCCCTGAGATTTTTCATCATAAAAATTTTAACAATCAGTGAACTCACACGAATTCAAAATATAGTAATATACAGTAAAGCTCAAAATTTTGGATACATTTTATATTAGGTTGGGCTAAAACTCATCATGGTAAAAGGACCAGGCAGATACTTCACGATGTGAACACAGCATTTCCTATGATGATGCAGGAAATGCTTGCTGACTTCAGAGAACTTCACTTTCTCAACCCTCAGCTGCATCTGTTTCAATGTGATGCGTAACTAATCAACGAGCGGGTCCATCTGTGAATGCAGCAGCACCCCCTCCTCAATGCTTTTGGAGGGAACACACGGATGTTATCCCGTAAAAACATACCAGTTTCTCAGACTCGGCACTACCATTAGCACTGGGGGCTGGAGAACCCACTGTTGCGGGGGCCGCCGTGGGGGCCCGTCCTGTGCAATGCAGGATGGTGAGCAGCATCCCTGGCCTCGACTCACTAGATGCCAGCAGCACCCCTCCCTGCTGTGACAACCAAAACCGTCTTCAGAAATGGCCAAATGTGCCCTGGGGGCAAAACAGCCCCAGGCTGAGAACCACAGGAATATATGAATGCAGTGAAATAATTTGAAATGCTCTGTAGCCAGTCTTTTCACCAAAGTTGACCCCCATGTGTAATGTGTCACCTGCTTTGGCAATATACTATACCTCTTTATTTCACAATTATTTAAATAATTATATGGCTATTCCATAATTAATTAAAACACTACTGAAAGAATTTGGTTGCCTCCCTCTTTTGTTATTATAAACAACACTGCAGTAAGGAACCTAGTAGCTAACTCCTGGCACAGGTCACCACTTCTTTAGGCTAAATTCCTAGAAGTGAATACATTTTGATACATGATGCCAAATCACCCTTCATAAAACTGGTACCAAGTTACCCTCCCATCACCAGAGTAGGTGAATGCCAACTTCCCCAACCCTTTCAACACTGGGAATTCCTTTTTGCGTTCTAAATAGTGTCAATTTAATATGGTTTTTAAAACAGTATTCTTGTTAATGTTATTTCTTTATTACCAGTAAGTGAAACATTTCAGCTGCTTATTGCCATTTGTACAAATTCTCTGAATTTCTAGTTCATTTTCTCATCTCAATTTTGCATTAGGATCTCTTCTTTATTGAATTAAGAGCTATTTATTGAGGATATTAATCTTTGGTCACTCACATCATAAATATTTTTCTCAGCTTTTAATTTGTCTTATATTTCTTGTTGAGATTTTTGAAGTACACAAGTTTTCTATTTCTATCGACTTTAATGATTTCTGACTTTTGAATCATATCAAGCCTTCTTTACTCCAAGATTATACTGATACTGATCTGCTTTATTCTAGAATTAAGAATTCATGTAAGTGTATATCTATATATATATCTATCTATATATATATATAGATAGATAGATATATTTAATACACTGGGATTTATGCTGGTTTACAGCATGAAGAAGAAATTTAACTTTATTATTATTTCAAAATAAACAGCCAGTTTTCCCAGCACCATTTACTCATTGACTCATCCTTTTCCTAATTTATAATCACAGCTTTATCACATACAAGTTATGTTTACACTCAAGTCTATTTCTGGACTTTCTACTCAGTTCTCGTGGTTTCTCTGTTCCTATGCCAGTATCACAGTAATGTAAACATACTGTTTACAATATTTTAAAAATCTGGTAGGGCAAGTCACCCTCCCATCACTCTTCTTTTAAAAAAAAAATTCTTGGCTATTCTCACTCTTTTCTCTAGCTGAACTTAAGAATCATGTCCTAGCCAATTGGGATTTTGACTAGAATTATGCCAAACGTAGATTTCAAGGAGAATTGACATTTCACAATTTTGAGTCTTGCCCTCCCAGAACATGGTAAGACCTCCCATTTTTTCTTTAGTGTCCCTTGGGAAAGTTTCATCCTTTAAAAAAGCATACATATTCTCTATTTTTATTGGTATACTTATTTCTGTGTATTTGATTTTTTTTTTTTTTGCTATTCTAATTGGGAGCCTGTTTCCATTATCATTAAAAAAAAAAAATTGCATTCACAAACACTTAATAGGCCAGATATCCCATTACATGTTTTTCACTCACTATGACACTGTTTTGGAACCAGCTATTGCTAAGAGATAAGAAAAATTACTGACCTTTGTACGTTAATTTTGTAATGGCCTCCCTGGGGAATTCGCCTACCAGTTTTAACAATTTTCAGCTGATTCTGGACAGGCATGTTTTATGACACAAGTGCTGTGAGGAAGGCACTAAGGCCCTTCCCACCCCCACCCCCCACCTATTTTAAGATATAAGCTGATTTATGTGCCTTGTCTCCCTCAGCTGCCTTGTGACCAAAGGGACAGGTCACTGCTAACTGCTTCTCCCAAGTCCAGAACCTATGGCCTCAGCCATGCCAGCGCCCCACACTAACCAACCACACACCCAAGGGTCACGTTAACTGGCCCCTGTGGAGGACAGTGGCTTTGAACTGGCTGTACCTCCATTTCTACCTTGGTTTCAGGTCCCCTGGAGACACATAAGTTTGTCTTAGTAGAATGTTACCACACAATCAGGTGTGTGTGTGCGTAGTTTTTGAATTATCCTAAATTGGCTAACCAGTATGACTACTGAGCGACAGAATGATAGACGGTCAATGCCACTTACAGGCTCTGAGGCCAGCAGACATCGGCTGGAATCTTAGCTTACTAACCTCTGTGCCTCAGTTTCTCCTATGTAAAATGGGGTAATAACAGTACTTGCCTCACATGGGTGGAAGAGATGATTAAATGGCTAATACGTGGGAAGAGCACCTAGCACAGAGTAAGCATTATATAAACGTTGTTTCCTTCTTCATTTAGCCAGAATCTATCTTTACTCATGGGTCTGGTCCCATCTTTTCTCAGAAGAATACTTATCTGATGGTCATTCACCTCAGCAGCTGATCCTGGACAGCCAAACATCCTGTTTCACACCACCCTCTGAAAACCAGGTCCTCAGTCAGTTAACACAACTCCCTCTTACCAGTGGCATGAGCTGCTTACAAGTAACCACGGTCAGCGGTCCGAGCTCCTACCAGCATTCCCTCTACGGACCTACAGGTCCCTTTCTCTTATATCAGGAGTAACAATGGCTCCCTTACCTGGAACCCAGGGAACCACATCCTTCTCAGATGACTAAGAGGAAGAGGATGCAGGCTGTGTGCCAGACCTTTTCTATACAATATTAGGCAAAATGGCCACAGCTGTACGTCTAGAAGGCATCAGGGGATGCCCATTTCCCCCATGTTGGCTGACCTATTTCTGCTTGGAGACCAAGTAAGGAGGTGCTGAGAGACCCTCCCAGTCCCGTAAGTGTTCCAGTGAGCAAGGGGTCAGGAAGGAAAGCATGTCCCCCATTGCTGCCCCAGTGCCCTGTCCCCGAGGCTCCTAGTCTCCACTCAGCCCACTCCAAACCAGATTCACTGCACTCTTGCACTCTGACCACAAGCACTCGACCTTTTTTAACTGATAAAATACACATAACATTTACCATTTTAACCATTTTTAAACACATAATTCAGTGACATTAAGTATATTAACAGTGTTACCCATCACCACTCCCTAGTTGCAGAATTCTTCTGTCACCGCAGAAGGAAGGCCTGTACCCATCAGTCACTCCCCATTCCTTCCTCCTCCCAGTCCACAGCAACCACCAGTTTGTCTCTGGATTTGCTTACTCCAGATATTTCATATAAATGGAATTATATACCATGTGGTCTTTTGTATCCAGCTTCATTCACTTAGCATAAGATTTTCAAGGTTTGCCGAGATTGTAGCATGTGTCAGTACTGCATTCCTTTTTCTGGCTGCACAATGTTCCATGGGGTGGATATGCCACACTGAGATTATCCATTCTGCCACCCGTGGTCATCTGGGCTGTTCCCCACCTTTTGGCTATTGTGAGGTCAAGCTCTTGACCTTTAATCAATTTCCAGACTTTAACAGGGTCTTATAGTCTGTGAAGCAGCCACCTCGCAGTTTCCTCAGCTGCCCCCGGCCCTGGGCAGCCCCACCTGTTCCCCACCCAGGTCTTCTCAAGAGCCTTCCCCCGGCTGACTCTCCACACTTGTCCTCATGCAAACCCACGTTCCTGGTAAAGCACTGGGAGAATTTAGTCAGCTCAACCCTTCCATACACCGTGCTGTTTGGATTTTCCAGGGTGTTCCACTGGTTTTTTTCTAAGCACTTACGATAAGTCCGCCGCTGAATCAAAGGCTTTACTCAGACCATCTCGTTTAATCCCCACAACAACCGCTGGAGGCAGGGTTATCATTAGCCGGTTTCACACAGGAGGAAGCAAGGTCAGGCAGAACGCCCAATTCAGTGCCCCTCCCCGCCCCCCACACTCGGCCAACACAGCATTCAAGTCTTATCAGCTCGCTTCCACTACTTACCCAACCTACTCCCTACCTTGGAAAACCAAAGTCTAAAAGGAGACTAATCCAAGCTTATCCAGCGGCAAGTCTATAAAAACCCAATTTTCTTCCCTGACAATATGGAGGTGAGGCGAGGCCTCCAGATGTGACATCTCTAAGCCCACACCCACCCCACCCCTGGAAGCACCTGAGTGGGGCACTGCCTGCAACGGTTCAGCTGCCCGGCTCCCCAGAAGGGCTGCCAGGAGGCCTCGGAAGCCACACCGACCCCCAGGCTGGGCGGCTGGCGTAGTCGGCGGAGGCAGCGGGGCCCCACGCGGGGGTCCCAGACAAGGCGAGGGCAACTAGACCAGAGGGAGGGTCCGAGACCCAGGTGAAGGGGTTGGGGAGCCCGGGAGTCGGCTAGAGGCTCTCGTACCTCCATCCTGGGTCCAGCTTCCACTCGAGAACAGCCGTGCCCCCTTCTAACCCAGGAGGCCACTCGGAAGTCGGCAGCTTCTCGCCCAGCTGAGAGGCGGCCCCGCCTCCCTCTGGCTTTTCTGCGTTCTGCGTCTCCACCCCACTTCCGGCGTCTCCACCCCACTTCCGGGCACGCTCACTCCACTTCCGGGGGAGGCGCACGTGGGCTCGAGGGGCCCCTTGACACCATGGATAGCGCAAATGCTACAAATCAAGCCTCACCTCAGCCAGGTGTTAACTATTTAACCACGGGAACTGCAACGCCTGTGGGAGAAGCTGATCACCAGAGGGGAGGGGAGCAACCAGGCATTTCTGAGGAGGAAGAAAGCTCAGCAGAAGTTCATTCCTGCCATGAGAAGCAGGGTGGGGAGGGCTCCAGGACCTTTGGGCCCACCCCTTCATCTTTCAGGGAGGCAGAAAAGAAGCCTTTGCTCTGTCCAAGGCCTCACATCCAGTGGAGAATCAATTCCAGATCTCCCAACTCCAAAACAGTGCTCCTTCCACTGAACCAAGTGGCCTCCACAAATCAAACAATATGCAGATCAACTCTGGAGCTGATGCAGGGCAAGGGAAGGTGGGGTGGGGGTCTCTACAACCATAAGTAGGTGGGTTTGGAGTGGGTGTGAGACAGGAAGGAAGAGGGCAGGGCACAGCCATTCAAGGAATGATACAGCAGTTAACACTAAGTGGCAGTAGATTCCATTCCCAGCAGACCTTGAACCTCATTATCCACTCATTGTAATATACTAACATGGTAAATGGCACTCCCACAGGCACCATGACAGTTCAGAGGTTAACCACAAAAGGTCAAAAAGTGGGCAGTGGCCCAACTCCTGGGAATCCCCACCCTTTCCCCAAAAGCAGTTGGAATGATCCTCCCACTTAGCATATGAAGCTCCCGAGCCCATTAAAAACTAATAACCCCCATACCTATAGCCGCTCTCTCTTCTGAGACGGACCGCCCTCTGTCTGTGGAGAGTGTATCTACTTTTACTTTAAACTGAGTATCCAGCCCCCACACCTCCTGGCCTTTCCCTTGCCTTCTGAAACAGCCCACACTCTTGTCTATGGCATATGTATCTCTCTGAATAAATCTACCTTTACTCAATGGTGGCTCACTCTTGAATTCTTTCCTGCGTGAAGCCAAGGACCCACACTTGGTGGGGCATGTCCCGGGGACTCAACTGAAACCTGGGACATGGCCATCTTTCCTCTACCAGGTGTCTCCTTCCCGGCCCATTGCCTTCTGGGCCCCTCAGCCCTAGACCACCCACGGGCCTGACAGCGTTCCTTGCCTCCCTGTCCCAAGACGGGTACCAGCCAGCTGAGCGAGCAGGTGGACAGCATTCCTGGATTGAGCTGGCCCTTCAAGGGGGTGGGTTCAGGGTGAGGTTACGTCCATCAGCTTTCAGGACAAATTCTCCATTTATTAATTCTCCTCCGTTCCACAGGCAAAAGTAAACAAGCTATTCTCAGGCAGCCCGGCACAGAGGCCTTCCCTATTCAAACACTGCAAGAATCGACAAGCTTGGAAGTACTGAGCTCCCAGGCCCCACTTCCCAGGGGGGCCCCTGGCCTCCTGCCCACAACATCCCTCCTGCTGAGACGAGGCAGTCAGGGCGTCTTTGTGGTGGCAGCCCCTGGGTCCAGCACTCACTATCTGGGCACAGCCCAAGTTCTCCGCAGAGAGCATCAGAGATCCTGGACATCCAGAGACCCAGGGAAGGTCACAAAGGGTCTGGCCAAGGATACAGCATCCCAACCAGCATCACACCTGCTCACTTAGCCCCTCTGTGAAGAAAGCGCTTTATAAGGGTGTTCATTTACTGTCTGCTTCCATTTAAATGCTGTTTTTAAAGGTTCAGAAGAAAGGAAATAAAAAGGAACAAAATCCAAAAGAGTCAGAAGAGTTAACTAAGAATTGGTAGACTTTCCAAAGGAAGACGCTACAAGCGTTCATTAGTTGCCCAGGAATCTTCTGCCTGCTTGAGCGGAGATCACTGCACTTTATGTCAGCTTCTTGTGGCCCGTACAGAAAACTCATGAGCTGTTTTTTTCTTCTGCTCTATTTTTTTTTCCCCATTTGCCTATTTCTAATTTGGAAAGAAAAAGTCAAAAACCACTGGGAGAAACCTAAAGTCAAGTTTGAAAGGACCAGAAAAAGGGGAGACGAGAGATCGTGAAACTCTGCCTTGACCGTGGATGAGCTGCGTAATCAGCCTGCCTGAAGAGCTTGTTCTGGTAAGTTCTGATGCATCTCTGCACAACAAGGAAACAGGAATCGAGACTCCATTTAATGGAAGTGTCTTGTCGCTTCAAAATTGCTCTACCCGAGAACTGAACTAACTGGGGATGTTCCTTTGAACTGTGTTTTTACAGAAAGACCTTCTTCACCCATGATGCTGCTGCCTCTGACCCCTTCCCAGTGCTCTCTCTCCTGTAAGTGTCCCCTGCGGCCCAACCAAAACGGACTGAAGACTCTACCCAACAACCCAAGACCAAAGTATTGTTGGTTTTCTCTGGTGTGGCCTCCGGTGCTCCCTGAAATTGTCTTCCCTATTCGAGGGCTGTTTATTAACTGTGCATAAGCAACTTCAAGTTCCCAGTGCACGAAAATACTAAACAGTCTATTCTAAATTATTCAGGTGACCACATGGGTACACAAGAACCCCCTCCACAGGCCCATCTGGACAGGAGGAAAGGGGGCCCCAGAGCTGACACCAATGTCCCTGAGGGACCCCACTGTCGTTATTTCTGCCCCCAACCCCACCATTCTCACTGCCACTCCAAGTACCAGCACACAGAAGCCGCATATGACCCCAGGCCCAGGGCGCTGGGTACACGCCTGGCTGCTCTCCACCTGGTGTCCCCTCCAGCCAGGCTCCAGGCCCTCTCTGTGCCCAAAGCCAGGGCTGGGTGACCTTTCTTGTACCAAGGACTGGCGACGTCCATGGGCCCCTTCTCACAGTCATATTTTTCAATGCAGAAATAAAATCCATAGGACTACAAAGGAAACTAATAATACTGAACTACACTTACCCCAGTATTTTCAAAAACCCAGATTTATTATACAGTTACATAATGTATGTGTTTCTTTATTAATGATTATAAATCAGGATCTAGCAGTGGGTCTGGTAATTTCCACCCTTTTGAAGCAATATCGAGCATAAACAATATTTCATGACATCTACACCAATGCTAACGTGAAAATGGCTGTGATTTCTGCCACTGGCAGATCACCAGTGCTGCTGACCCCGCTGTGGTTGGTGGCCCACCTCTATAATGTTCTCCATTTCAGTGAGAGGTGAGGGATGGGGAGGGGTGAGCCTCTTCCTGTCTGGGTTCACAGGTCCCCCTGGGGTCTGTTTGTGGACCCCGGTGTTCAAGAATGCCTTTTTCATCCCCACCACCCATTTCCTTCCTTCTCTGCAGCCCCAGGAAGGAATTACCGGCTCCTGGCTTGGATGGCACTGGGCTGGAAGAAGTTTCTCACCCTCAACTGGCTGAGCAGCAGGAGCGTGACCTGGAGGGTCCCAGGCTTGGGAGAGAGGCTAGCCTTAGGCACCAATAAACCCCCCTCTTTTATTCTCGGAAGGGATGTGGCAGAAAAAAAATGCCTATGTCTCCATCCTCCTCAATCCAGCCCAGGGGTACCACTCACACAGACCAGCACCCCAATGGTGGTTCAGAGGAGTCTGGCCCCTTTAACCTTCCCTCCCCCGTTCCCGCGCCACCCCAGGGCAAAGAAAAAGCAGCAAAGGGGAAAAGCCTACCTTCGGGCTCCTCCACGCTGCTGGCTGCAGTGGTTGGCGGTGCCACGGGGATCTCTTTGTGAGGTTCAGGATGGGAGGAAGAGGAAATGTTAAGAACACATTCTTTTTGACCTTAGAGAAGAACAGCACAGCACAGACTCCTCCCAACCCTTCTGGGCCCTCCCTCCCCATCCCACTCCTTGGTCCCAGGAGAGGACGGTCAGGGAGGAGCGGAAGTCGGCATGGGGGCCTGGGCATACAGCCTGTTCTCCTCTGGAAGCCGTCTCTCCACCTGGCAGGGACGGGAGTGAGAAGGCAGGACCTTTGCCCACTCTGCTGTCTGAGTGTCATCGACTTGATGAAGCCCCTGGGCAGAGAGGCAGCTCCCCGGGCCCCCTGCTTATCACAGTGGGACTGCGTGGCCCAGTCTGACCTTGACTGGAAGGGAAGGGTTCCATGGCAGGGGTGGCATGTGAGGGGGCTGGGAGGTGTCTCACAGGTGCAGAGAGGGGTCTGCATCCCCAGCCCAGGTTCCCATGGGCTCACATCTCACATCTCATGAGCGAAGGCACTTTCTCGGTAGGCAGAACAGACTGACAATACGGAAGACCGAAGGGCCCGAAAAGAAGCATGTGCTTTTATCGTTCCACAGGCCGATCTGGAGAGGAGCAAGGGGGTCCCCAGAGCTGATACCAATATCCATGAGGGCTCCCTCTTCTACCAAGAATGGTAACCAGTTCCTACGAGCTCCTGGCTCTGACCCTGTGCTCAGAAAAGGTGAGGAGGTTCAGCCAGCCTCTGGGAAAGACCCAGGCTTCACGGCTCTGGCTTCCTCCTTCTAGATGGGGCCAATCACGGACCGAAAGTCCCTGAGGGCCAGGGACTCACCTCCCCCGGTGAGTGACCATGTGAACAGGGGGTCACAGAGGCCTCCACGAACCCAATGATTCTGGCCACCATCTGTTAGGGGTAAGACATCCCTTGGAACCCCCGATTCTAGATCAGCTGGGACCTAAGGCTTGGTGGGTCAAGATGGAATACTCAGGCCTGTGATCAAACTTGAGGGTCACCTGCAGAAGCCAGCCTCTGAGCCTTCAGAAGGAACGGGCAGAGGACCCAGCCCTCAATTCGGGGTCAGATCTTGCTCTTGGGTGATTTTATCAGTGACAACAAGCCACAGGTGCCCTGTCACAGTAGCTCATTAAGAAGCCAGGCCTCATGCCAGGCCCACTCTGATCCCTTGTGAGCTACCTGGTCCCCGCAGGAACATTCCAGAGGGACCATTCAGAAGGCCCAGCCTAGTCCTGCGAGTCCAGGAATGGGGCTGGGGCCAACAGCCATGGAGGCCCACTGGCGTGTGAGCAGGGGGACCCGTGGCTCCCAGAGCTGCGACGAAACAAAGCGTTCGAGGCACTGTCTGGGCGTCTCTAGTCAGGAGCCGGCAGGAAGAGGTCTCAGAAACCCCAGGATGGAGACCCAGGTCTTCAAGCTGTTGGCAGGAACGCTGGCTCCCAGCACCAGTCTGCCCTTCGCGAGGGGAAGAGGGAAGGTGGAGAACGTGTCGGAAAGCCAGAGTGCCCGTCTCCCAGGGCTTCTGTCTCCGATTCTGAAACCTCAGCTCCATTTCAAGGACTTTCCCCTTGAGGATTTGAAATGCTGGTTCCAGCCATTTCTGGGAAACCCAACAGCTCCTGACTCCCTTTAAAAGGGAGAGCCCGTCTGTTTCCCACTCGTTTTCAGAAGCCCCGATGGCGGTGCTGAGTTCCTAAAAGTTTTCTAAAAATGTTCACGTTGCAGCTCTTTGGATGGACGGAAAAGAAGGATTTTTGAAAGCTGTGAGACCCTGATAATTAGACGTCATTAAAATCATTTCAACTTGCTCTTCCCCAGAGGGATACATGCTCAATTTCCCAAGACCCAGATTTGGGTTATCCGCTGTTACTGAACCCCTGCCACCACGGAAACACCGCCTGATGGAGGGACTGGTTAGAAGGGCTGCTGGAATCACACAGCCCAGTGTCAACGTGAGGCCACACCCAACGGGGGCGGGTCCAGGGCTGCAGGGCCTAAGGCTCCCACCCAGTGTGGAGGGATTCCCTGCAAGGTCTGTGGGGGCTGCTCCAAGGACCCCAAGTTGCTGCAGGGCTGAGGGGCCCCCAGCCTCCTGCTTCTGCCTCAGGTTGTTCCAAGTCCCTCATCCGTGACCAGAGAAGCCAGTGCCCACCCAGAACAATGAGATGCCGAAAAGCCTAAAACCGGGGTCGGCCGACTTCTCCTGCAAAGAGCCAGCGAGTGGCCGTTTCAGGCCCTGCAGTTCATGTGGTCTGTGTTGTAACTACTCGATTCTGCCAGGGCAGCAGCGAGAACAAGCAGGCATGGCTGTGTCCCACAAAACTTTATTTATGGACACGGAACTTTTCATTTCATATCATTTTCACATGTCATAAATTATTAGTCTTTTAATTTTTGTTTCAATCTTTTAAAAAAGGTTTTTAAAAAACCACCAGGTCACACAAAAACAGGCCATAGGCCCAATCCCCGGGCAGACTGTGCTAAGCCCTGCTCTCGAGAGGTAGCCTTGGCCCCTGGGGTCGGCCTGGTAGGCTGGGATTCGCTCCTTCTTCCATCCTCCCTTCTGGGTGCAAGTCAGCCCTGTACCAGGAATCAACGGGGCCAGGGACCAACTCCCGAACAGGCTTGACTTCCACCCAGGGCTGAGCCTCTGCACCTGTGCGATCCTACCAGTTGTATTAAACCCCTGAGCGACCCTTGCCATCGTGCTCACCCCTCCCACCAAGTTCCAGCAACTTAGGGGCTGTCAGCTGGCCTGACGGGGCCTCTGGGCCCTCAGGGGCGCCACCATCCTTCTTAAGGGCTGTGGATGTCGTGCATGGGGTCCCTGCCTGGCTTCCCTCAAAGGCCTTGTGGTGTCCGTCATTTCTGTTCTGAATCTGCCAGGGGTAGGTGCATCCTGGAATTCCTGCAGCAGCGATGGAAGCCCCTGGTCCAGACTCTCCCCTCCTCTCCGCCGGCCCAGGGTCAAGGTGGAACATGGGAACAGGACCTGAACTGAGGAGAGGGGCTTGCTTTCCCCCGAGAGCAGGAGACTCCATCTTCAGGGTCTCAGGTGTGCGGGTCTCATATGGGGCCCCACTGAGCAGAGATCCACTGAGTGCTACTCCCACTGGGTATCAGCGACCAGCCTCCCGAAAGGGTCGCCTCCCACCCCCGACTCCATGCCCAAGCCCAGCCCCGAGAAAGAGGGCGCTCTCGCATACTTATGCAGGGGGCGATGGGGGAGCGGCTCTGCTGGTAGCCCTTGGCACAGCGGTTGCAGGTGATGCCGGTCACACCGTCCTTGCAGGGACACTGGCCCGTGGTTTGGTTGCAGGTCTTGCCAGCGGCGCCCACGGGGTGACAGTCGCAGGCTGTGGAGAACATACAACAGGGGGGTCAGAGGGTGGAAGCGGCCAGAGCACACCCTCTCCCCACCCAGAAGACCCCGCCCCAGGGGAAGAGCAGGGCTGGGGGGCCAAGCCCACACACGTTCCAGAAGGTCTGATGACTGACCACATGCCTACCTGGAAATAGGGAATGAAAATCAGAAGGGACAGCTTGAATGGACTGTTTGGGCAGCAGGAGAGAGAAGTGGGGGAGCCCTTCCGAAACCCCCCAGGAGGAAGCCTACACAGCCCACGAGTGCAGGAGTCAGAAGTGGGGGTACACCCGCCCTTGACAGGCTAGTTTGTACCTTCTTGCTCCTCTGCCCGCAGCCAGCTCCTGGCCCCCAGGCTTCCTTGTGACCCTCTGGGTGTTTGGGGTTTGGGGCCTGATGGAGCCCTGGGGTTTGCCAGGTCAGAGGGAGTCACCAAGGAGGTGTGACCCCTCCCAGGCTGCTGCTCCCAGGCTGCTCTGTCCACCCGCCCTGCTTTGCAGCCAGGCAGTCTGAGACGCAGGGAGGTGAAGCAACCCCCCGGGGCCTTGCAGGAAGGGAATGGCCAAGCTGGGAGTGCCCCTATGCAAAGAGGAAGGGAGAAAGAGCACTCTCCGCAAGCCACAGCAAGAAGGCAGCTGTCTGCAAACCAGGCAGCAATCTCCACCAGACACTAAGTCCGCAGGCACCGTGATCCTGGACTCCTCCGCCTCTGGAACTGTGAGAAATGCCTGCTGTCTGAGCCTTCCAGTCTCTGGTGTTTTGCTATAGCAACCCAGGAGGACCAAAATGCCGGCCAACTCCCCGATACTTCAGTGAGAGCTGCAGTACACGCAGATACAGGCCACCTGCCCCCCTGGACCTGCAGATACAGGTCACCTGTCTCCGTGGACCTAGGCAGTAGACTCAAGAGTGCAGGTGGGGAATGGGAGGCAGGATGAAGGAGGCCATCCTTCTGCCTGTCCCCCTTCCCCTGGGGCCATCCCCCCTCACTCCCCCTCCCCCTCCCCAGGGAAGCCTGGAGAGGGTGCAGAGTCATCCGCAGGAGGGCCACCTGCGGCAATGTCACTTGGTGCCGAGCCTCTCTGTGTTTCTATTCCAAGCGGGGAAAAAATACTCAAGAAAAGAATTGAGCACAGAGCTCCCCGAAGCGCCAGATTAACGCCTCCCCAGCCAGCACGGCTCAGCACGGGGGCACCAGGCTGCGGGTGAAGATGCGGCCTCTGCCAGCCACCTCGGCCCAGGGGCAGTGAAGAGAACCAGGCAGAGGGAGGGAGGAGGACAGAAAGGAGAGGAATGTGAGGAATTGTTTGTCAAAGTTGCGTCCGGACTTGTGAGAGCTTCCGGAAACTCTGGGAGTGGGGGGTCCTGGCCACGGGGCTCCGCATCAGGTTAGAGGGGTGGGGGACACAGGCCTGGGGGAGGATGAGAAGCTGTCCCAATCTTGCCCCGGTAAAGAGCAGTGGATCCTTTTGTTAGAAACTTGTCTTCAATCTACAAATTCAAGTTCATTTGCTGTTTTTCTTCTTTTTCTTACTCAGTCCTGATGCTCGTTGTGGATGATGAGGTGAGGAGGGGATGGTTGGAGATGACCGACGACCTTTCCCTCTGACCTCTTGGCTCTGTCCCTGTGATGGGAAGGGTGATGAGATACGGACAGCATCTCTGAGCTGGCCTCATGAAAGCAGAGGGCCAAAGCGCCGGACCCCGGTGTCCCGAGCCCCTGACGCGGGCGAAGGCACCAGGCGGATGTGGACTCCCGAGGCTCCTGCCAGCTGACCTCCCTTGGCCTGCTTTGCAAGCCTGCTGGTAATCCTAAAATCCATGCCAAGACGTCCTCCCCTCCGTGCTGATGGAACACAGCTGTGTGCCAGTAACTTCTGGGCCTTGGACTTGGCTGGAAGGTCACCGAAGGTTGCTTGGTCACTGGAGGGTCAGAGCCAAGTTACCCACAGGCCCGGTCATCTTTACCGAGGCAGGAGCCAGCCCAGAGAAGAATCTGGGGGGAGCAGTGAGCATCACCCACACGGGCAGCCCCTCAAAGCTGGAGACCCCTCCGTGGCCCGGGCTGGCGCGCTCCCGGGAAGGAGCTGGGTGCCAGCTGAGGTCGGCAGAGCGGAGGGCCATTCTTGGTGATGGCCGGGCAGCATGTCTCCTTCATGGAGCAGACATATCCTGTGATTAAAGGAGAGGCTGCTTTGCTACATGGTTTCAAATCCTTCTCCCCAGATTCTGTGAAGACTCTAACCAACTGGCCCTTTCACCTGATCTCTACAGAGGCAGCAGGCTGACTGTGCTTCCACACGAACCACTGTTTCAGGAAGATAAGCCATCAGGGTCCCAGAGGGCAGGGGGCCTCAGGAGGCTGCTCCGGTCACCTCCAGGGCGGTGGGACCATCCCCAGAGGTGGAGCACGCCTGCAGCACAGCACCACCACCCGGGCACCTGTGAGCACCTTTGCACATCCACACTCTCATACATCGTCCCCTCTGGTCCTCACCCCAGCCTGGAGGTTAGCATGACCGTACAGAGCAGAGCCCGGACTGGACAAGAAAACTGCAGGAAGGGACAGCCGTGCCGGGGGCTGGAATGGCCTGTTCTCTGCAGGCATTACCGAGGGCCCTCACCCTCCCTGGAATGCAAGGAGAAGTACACATTCACCTGTTGAAGCCAAGGCCAGGTGGAATTTCTCTTATGTGCAGCCGAATGCAGTCCTTCACAAAGAGACTTGCCCTGCTCTCACTCATTCTCAATTCTGAGTAAAATGGCCCCAAAGTAAGGATTTTTCCCAAAAGCCCATGAGTACGGAAAGCCCATGATACCCTCTGTGCAAAGGAGGGTGAGCTTCAAGGCATGGGGGAAACTGATGGATGACAACAGCCCACAACGGGTCCTCAATGGCCTTGGACAAGAAAACCTGGCTGGCAGTGTCGCAGGAAGGGAGTCTGTGCCGCCCGACAGTTACAGAGGAGGCCTCGGGCCCTGGTCCTTCAGGAGAGAAAGCCAAAGGGATCCCGCTGTCGCCTCACAACTCTGAAACACACCCAGCACACAGAAACGCACACAGATCCCTACTAACACGCACATGCGTGCACACAGTGGGCAGGGGAGTGGGGGGTGTGGTTTGGGCTGAGCTGGGAGCATGTGGATGGGAGGCAAGCCGAGGGCTTTTACTTGGCGGGCGGTCTGGAGAAGGGGACAAAGCAAGAGCCTCCTTGATTCTTCTGAGAACAAGGTCTGGGTCAGAACGCCTTCTGCCACAGGAAGCCGGTTCGGTGACTCTTGTTTCCCTGGAAGTCTGCCCCCTTTCAGAGGTCAGTCCCTTCCATGGCAGGTCACCCATCCGTCTGCACGCAGCAGGCAGCACCTGGTCCTGACAAACAATCTACTGGAGGGTTTTTCCATAAAGAGGAAGGCGAGACCAGGCGGAGGCCCAGGGCCCTGAGAAGGTGGCCAAATTAGCTTTCTCACGAACACGTGGGCTGGAGGGCCTCCCAGTGCAGAGGAGAACCCCGACTGTCCTTGCTCTGGGTCATCAGCTGGGAATGGACAGCTCAGGACACAGGAATGGGCATCAGGAGACCCAGGTCTGACCCTGCCCTGCCAGTAGTGCTGTGTGACCCTGGATTAGTGCCTTGCTCTCTCTGAGCCTCAGGTGGCTCATCTCTAAGGACAGAAGTCTACACTCACACTACAGTGGCTTCCAGCTCAGCAGGCTAAGGTTTTTGGTGTGAACATGGATTTCATTTCTCTGGGATAAATACCTGGGGGAGGGATTGCTGGCTATGATGGCAGGTCTATACTTAACTTTATAAGAAACTGCCAAACTGTGTTCCAGAGCGGCTGGGCCATTCTGAACTCCCTAGCCATGTATGAGAGTTCCAGCTACTACACACCCTCTCCAGTGCCTTTTATTTTCCGTGCCATAATGGGTGGGTAGTGGCATCTGGCTGTGGTTTTGATGGGCGTTTCCCTAAGAACTAATGATGGTTTGGGTATTTATTTGCCATCCCTGTGTCTTTGCTAAGTATCTGTTCAAATGTTCTGCCCATTTCTAATTGAGTGTTTGGTTGTCTAAATCTTGAGTTTTGAGAGTCCTCTACATGTCCTGGATTCAAGTCCATGGTCAGATATGTGGCCAGAGCTTCTTACAAGGTAAGGGAAGCCATCACTCCAGTATCTCCTCTCCCTAGCCCTCCGGTGCGCTTGGAATGCGGGCCCCCTCCTCCCCGTTCTCCCAAGAGCGACTCTGCCCTCCCTTCTGATGGAGAGCCCACCAGCCCTTTGCTGCTTCCAGCACTGGTACTGCTCCTCCCTCAGCTCCCCCATGGCTCTTTGCTGCTCACACCCCAGGTCTCATCTCAAAGGTCCATCCCGTCCTCAGAGAGGTCCTCCCTGGCCGCCTCGGAGAGTGGCTCCCCTGCCTCCCCACCAGTTACACCCACTCTTTCTATCCTGTTTATTTACTCCATGTAACTCCCCACAATCTGTCATGATCTTCTGCTTACTTTTTCCTCTTTGTTTATCATTAACCTCCCTCCAGAACACAAGCTCTGGGGGACCACATCTGTCCTGGTCACCACTGCAACCCCAGTTCCCGCAGGGAGCAGGTGCACCCTAAACACTGAATCAGCGCTCAAACCCAGGGTCAATCGGCCACCTTCTCCAGGGAGAAGAGATCACTTCGTGCACCCTGTGGATCTGGAGGAAAGCAGGAGGGGCAAGTAGGAGTCCCTCCTATCCTCCATCACTGGAGACCTTGACCACGGACACTGCCCACTCCTAAATTCTCCACTCTAACGAGGCAGCGAGGATAGCTTAAATCCACAGACAAACCACAAACTGCATCTCAGCTGTCTGTGTCCCACCTCCTCCACGGCTCTGCTTTTCTTCCTCCCAGCGGCTGCTAAAGAGGCACAAAAGTATAAATGTTTCAAGTTGCACGACCTCTCCTTTCCCCTGCTGCTTTCGGATCAAGGTGCAGACAGCAGGAAGTGGAAAGGGGGGAGCCCCGTAATCCCAGGCTGGGTTATTTGACCCTCTGTGATCTAGTTAACTATAGCCTTCGTGCACCTGATTAACAGCGAAGGCGAAAGGCACAGGTCCTACAGATGGTTCCCAGAGTGTGGGCGTGTGTGTGCGTGTGCACGTGCGCGTGTGTGCTATCTGCATGCACAAGCCGGGCAGGTGGGCAGGGGCTGGACAATGCAGTGAGGGAGGTGCTGGGTCATCTGGGTGATGGACAGTGAGGACCAACCAAGGCCTCCCACCTGCCTTTCAGCCCCTGGTCCATCAGGAGCCCCTCAGAGGCTGTGGGTCTTCCTCAGTGGCACTTTCAGAACCACCTCTGGATGCACACAGCCGGTCCCCGCCTCTCCGCTCAGGGTCTCCGCCAGCAGGTGCTGGCCAGTCATCTCTGTGGTCCCACTTGTTTGTCATTTTTTGCTCCCAAAGCACGTAAATCCTTTATCAAGAATGTGCAACGGCATTAGGGCAAATCTCCGGGGCCCGACCCAGTGCTGTGGGAATCGGCCTCAAAATCCACACTACAGCTGAGCCCTCCAGTGAGAGGGGCCGGTTCTCCTGTGCACCGTGCTCACTGAAGGCCATGGGGAGCCAGAAGGGATGACCCCGGGCATGCGCGTGCTGGCAGCAGCCGCGGGCTCGGGTCCTCCTGCTCTTCTCCGCTTACCTGTGTGGCGTGTGTGCCCTGTGCCAGGGACCTCCTCTATATCCTCTCGTTTAATCTATACCAGAACCCTGGGAGGGAGGAGGGACTATTATCACCCCCCTTTTCAGATGGGAAAACTGAGGTACTGAAGAGTAAGTACCTTGCCTTGGGGGTGGAACTGGAACCCTGGTCTCAATAACTCCACGTTCCATGCTTTTAAAAGCCCCTCAACCCAAGCCTGGGTCTGGGGTCCACCTGCTGCTCTCCTGGTAGCAAAAGCTATTTGCCTAGTAAGACACCCCTGTTAACTGGGGGAGCACAAAAATCAGGAGGCTTTTCTGCTGGGACCAGGGAGCCCTGGGGAACTTCCAAGAACGTCCGTGCGGAATCGGATGAGAGTGGGCTTCAGAGGCGAGGGGACTGACATCTAGGGAGGTGAAGAAACTGACCGGGGGTGCCCAGGGGAATGAGATAGGGGGCTGGGCCAGAAAGATCCTGGTTCAGAGCAGGGCACCGCGGGAGCCAAGTCACAGGACAGTCAACTCTCTTCATCTGTCAAGATCTTGGGACAAAACCACCTCCACATGATTTCCTGACTCTGCCAGCTTTTCCTAGTTCCTGGGTCACAAACTTCACTGATAGAAGACACTGCCCTATTGTATTAGAGACCCATACATTGTGGGTTTTTTTTTTTTTCCCCTATGACTTTTTAAAAAGAGCAGTGGAGTGTGGAATGTCAAAGCTGGAAAGGACTCAGAGACCAGAAATCTGAATACGATTTCATAGATGAGGAGACTGGGATCCAGGGAGGTCTGTGACTTGCAGGACATTCTCTGAGCTTTTAGCCTGGAGCAAATCTGGAGATCAGGATTCTGACCCCCACGTTCCGCAGGGAACTGGGAAGGCTGCACCAACACAGGCCACAGCTGGAGCTGAGCTCTTCCATGTGGGGTTTCTCTCCTCTGACCGTCTCTCTCCCAGTGGGTGCTGGCCTTGATTGGACTCCCTGGGTTGTGGTCTCTCCCTTCTAAGCTGGGAGCTGCTCCAGCCTCTGAGTTCCTTCCTGCCCAAGATAACCAACCCTTTTCCCGGTAAGCACCCCCCTCCCCAAGATGATGACAGGGAAAAAAAAAATGTGATGAGGAACCCACAAAACAAAAGGGCATCTCTGAGGCTAATTTTAGGCTTTCATAGGCTGCAAGGACACTGCCTTAGGGTCAGGAAGGGGCAGGGGCCCCAGATTCCTAGCTGTGCTGTGACTAAACCCTCAAATGGCCAGACCTAGACACACACACATACACACACACACACACACACACACACACACACACACACACACACTCTAGCAGTGATGACTGTCCCATCCCAGCCTTCATCTGGACACTGGCACTTCAGTACCACGAGGCTCCCAGCCTTACCAGTAAGATTTAAACTTTTACAGTTTTAAACACACTCTCCCCTCCACTCAGTTTTCATTGAAAGAGCCATTAAAACATCAAAAATTATTGATAAGAAGTCTCTCCCCTCTAAAGAATAAATCCTAGGCCACCTGTGAGTATTCCCTTTTTCAACACAAGAGCAAGTCACCATGCCATGTCTTATTCTACCCCTGTCCGGGGTTCTCAGCCTTGGCTACACACAGAGTGGTCAGGGACCCCAGCGAGGTGTAGGGGTGGCAAGATGTTCACCTCCTTCCCAACCCTCGGCAGAGCTGTTGGAAGAAACAGGGAGAGGATGGGGCAGCAAGCACGCCCTGGAGAAGACAGTGAGGACCACTGCAGGCTTCTGCCCGTGGCCACCGGCATCTTCTGAGGACGCGGGCACCTTCCTAGTGGCCTGCGTTCAGCCATGGTGACTGTGGCCGTGAAGGGGGCAGGGCAACAAGTGAAAGAAACCAGCCGCTCGGTGAGATGAGCGGGGATACTAGCTGCGGTGGGTCATGTCTTCGTTCTCATCACAATTCGGTTCACGGGAGACTCCTGGAATGTCTTTATCCATCACAGATGGTTTGGGGAGATGATAAATTAATATCGTTTAAATGGAGGCATGGCTTAAATGGTTAAATGGTAACGTCTTCTTCTGACAGCTCTAAAGAGAAAGAGCCCCCGAGTCCATAAAGAAGACAAATGGTAAACAAAACCGCCTATCTTTCGACAGATTCCAAGACGAGTATCATTCACACACCATTCTGCGGAGAAAGGGGGAAATTCATCTAGTCTGACTTTGTATAGGACAACGGTCCGCACCATAATGAGGCCTTCCCAGTGCTGTGAAATCGCGCTGAATAGCCGGAGAGTGCAGCCGCCTGTTCCCTGGGCATGTTGATTACGGTCCTTTGTACGCACCAGCCCTGCCAGCCCCAGTCTGGTTCTACACTAGGGGAGGGGAGAAAGAACCCAGCAAATGTGTTGCTATGAAACTTCCCAAATGGGGGGACGGCATGATGATGTTTGGGATGGAATGCCCTTGCTCCAAGCTGTTCTTGTCTGGGTCCACCCCTGCTCTCAACTGAACAAGATCGGGAGTCAGCCAATCACCAGCAGTGTATGGGTGGCCTCAGCACCCCAGCCTGGGGCTCCTCCCAGGCCCCAGGAAGCCAGGGGGTAAAGAGGCCCCATGGCTATTTCCAAGCACTCTCAGGTCAATGGCCAACTTGAGGCAAGAGGCACTCCCAGTTCCCCATTAAGTGCATCTGAAACAGAGCAAAGCAGGGTAGCCTTCATCTGAGGGCTCGATGGCGGGGGTGCTTCCTCACCTACACAATTTTGGAAGCCCCTGAGAGCAAACCATAAGAGATCAAGATGCTGGGACCAAACGCTTCCACAAAAGGAACCACTTCCTTAAACCATCCGGCCCTAGGGAGACAAGACAGCGGACTCTGTGGGCAGGTGGCGGGAAGGGGAGGAAGGGGTGGTGATGGAGAGACCCCTGTCTGAAGATCTCAAAGGTACACATCCCCTTGCTGGCATCTGAACTCTCACAGAACGGTTCCCGTCATGGTCTTCCTTTGATGGGAAGTGTTCTGTGGGACAACTGCAGATTCAAACTTCCCACATCCCCTAAGGGGGTGACACCAGGAATAGGAATGCTGAGGGGAAAGAGTTGAACTTTCAAGAGATGGCTTTCTTCACCAATGAAATGGCAGGACCTTTCAGGCCATATTCTTCTTCTCACCAATTAGAGAGCCGATCTTTGAGACATTGTCTTTTCTCACCAATCACAAAGCAGGGCCCTTCTAGCAATGCTTTTCCTCACCAATCAGGAGGCGGGATCCTTGAAACACTGTCTTTCCTCACCAATCAGGAGGCTCTGAGAGTCCCACACTTTCCTGCCATGTTTCCCCAGAAGGCTAAGCAGGTGTTCTTCTGAGCAGATTTCATCCTTGTATTTCTCCTCTTCATGAGCTTTTCTCCCAGGGTTCCCACCAAAGCAGCTGCTGTCCAGGGCTGGGGGGCTGGCCACAGCATTTGAAGTAAGACAGGACCACACCCTTGTCTGCCTACATCTGTCCCTCCTGGAAAACAGCGATGGGAGCCGGCATCTCCATACCATTTAACCAGAGTGGCAGAGCCCCAGAGGATGATCTGCAGGTTCCCGGGACCCTGAGGCTTCGTGACATCTCACTCCAACCAGTGAAAGGCCCTGTCCCTCCCCACAACAAAAGAGGAAAGGGAAGGGAGGCAGATGACAAGATGACCAAGGGCCTGCTCATTCCTGACTCCCCAGGGGACATGCCTTTCCTGCTCCAACAGCAGAAACTGGCACAGCAGGAAGTGACCACTGCCCTTCAGGCAGAGTCCAGCCAGACCTTCTCCACGGGCACAGGGCTGCCCACCTGAGTGGTCCCTGTTGATTAAAATTTCTTGGCCAAATTCCTAAGAAATCTGTGTGCAACCAGTTGTTTACATGACTCTGACTTCAATTTCTTCTGAAGAAAAGGGACAAACGTAGGCACAGGCAAAGGTACTGGCTACCTTCCAACTATATTCTCTGAATACCCAAAGCCCTCCTTCCCTGGTGCCCTTGCCTTCCTGCCACTGGAGACGTTTCTTGGGTCCCTTCACCCAGGTCACCTTCTCAGTCGCCAATCAGTCTCCTGGGGTTTTCTCACCTGGATCAGTTGTTTGTTTTAAGGTGGAAACAGCCCCGCTACCTTTATGCTTAAATTTCTCTCGGCAACCACCAGAGGCAGCCTTAAGTCCACGGATCTGGAAGGAAAGCTTGCTCCTATGTTGGGAGCCACCCTATTCATCGCTGCTGATTTGGAATCCAAGGGATTTCTCCTGAAGGAGAAAGAGTGGGAACCTGTTTTTTGGAGAAAAGCGTCCTGCACAAGCAGGGCTGGCTTCACAGGCCCCACACTCAGAAGGCCACATGCTGGGTTGAAGCTCTGATTGCTATTTTGAAATTCTTAGCAATTCCTGAACAAGAAGCCTCGTATTTTCATTTTGCACTGGGGCCTATGAATTATGTAATCGGTCCTGCACACAAGTGCCCAACATCTGGTGGATTTCCTGTTAAGAAGATGATACTTTGGCTTCATCCAAGGCTAAGGGGTGGCCTTCTCTCCTGCAGCTCATCATCTGGGCCTAAGTCTGCCATTGCTTGGGTCTCTTCCATGTCAGGGTCTTTACAGGCCCATGTTAGGCCCCTATCGATGCTGGCTTGTGGCCCAAGAGCCCTCAGACATAAACAGCTGCTCGGGAAGCCATGCTCACAGCAACCCCTGGCTCTAGGCCCCAAGATTTGGACCCAGAGAGCCCTGGTTCCTGGAATTCCCAAAAGCAAATGTAGGGTGGGGGTGGGGGGGCCCCTTCTCCCCCCCCCCCCCACATCACTAAATCCCCTGGCATTTCATCAGCTGCTCTGAGTCATCTGACCATTGCCTCATTTTGGTTACTGGGAGAAAACAAACTGCATAAAGTTAAAACATTAATGCTTGCTTCAGTGAACGAAAACAGAGTCGTCCCTCCCCACCCACGACCCTCCCCTCGTTTAATTTTTTTGTCCTGAGAAGTGAAACTATTTGCAGGTGGATTAAATGTTCCTTCTGAGCCCCTGCCCCCGAAGATGCCAGCATCACTGCGAAGGCGCATCTGTGCGAGGGTTGGTGGGGCTGGAGGGGGGAGCGGGTGCGCACACATCCAAAGAAATGCGTCTGCGTGGTTTCGTGAAAGAGAGCCCTTTGTGCCGACGGTAAGCCCGGTGAACCTGACCCCCGCCCTGTGGTATGCGGCACACCTGTGCGGACGGAGGGGGCGGGGCGGGGCGGGCGCCCTGCGCCCTCGCAGGGATCACACCTCCTTTCTTCTCCTGGAGCCATTTCTCCACCGCCCCTTTGTTCCCTCTTATACCTCCAAATACCCGGGAGGCGTGCGTGCGCGCGTGCGATGATCTCGAGTGGGGACTAGGAAGTTGGGGCACAGGGGAGAGCGGCGAGAGGGAGGGGGCGGCGCGCGGCCCCGCCCCGCCTACCTTTGCAGGCCTTGCGGTGGGTGATGGGCTTGCCCAGGTCGCGGTAGTAGCCCTCCTTGCAGTAGTGGCAGTGGCGGCCCGCCGTGTTGTGGCGGCAGTTGAGGCAGACGCCCCCGCTCTTGCGCCCCGACAGCTTGTAGAGCTCCATGTTGAAGCGGCAGCGCCGGGCGTGCAGGTTACAGTTACAGGCTGCGGGAGGCAGGGACAGGGGTCAGGCAGGGGCGCGGGAGGCCCGTCCCCCCAGCTCCCCCGCCCCCACTGCCCGCCGGCCAGGCAGTCTTCCCTCCCGCAGCTTTGCCTGGGCTCGCGTTTGCATCCGTCAGCACGGATGGACCACCAGAGCGTACCGGAGCCGTTGCCAGGTGCCCACTTCCCTCTCAAATGCAGACGGTTCATTTCCTTCAAACTCCCCGCCCCCCTCCCCCTTCCCATCACACACGTCAGAAGCTTGGGCATCTTCCTTGTGCCCAAATCCTGCTTGTTAAGGGCTGAACTGTGCCCCCAGCGACCCCCCATTCATAAGCTGAAGCCCTAACCGGAACCACCGGGTATGACTATAGTTGGAGATACCTTGGAGAGGACCTACCTTGGAGATGGGGTTTTTAAGGAAATGACTAGATTAAAATCAGGACATTAGGGTGGGTCCTAGTCCAATCTGACCCGTGTCCTCTTTTTATAAGGAGGCAATTTGAATACATAGAGAGACAGCGGAGTGCACATTCAGGGAGGAAAGACACTATAAGGACACAGGGAGGCGGCCATCTGCCCGCCAAGAAGAGAAGCCTCAGAAGAAACCAACCCTGTCCACAGCTTGATCTGGACTCCAGCCTCCAGAATTGTGAGAAATAAAGGCGTGTTAGTTAAGCACCCTGGCCAGGGGTGTTTTGTCATAGCAGCCCGAGAGACGCGTGCATCTGCTCCCAGCCTCACCTCTGCCTTCGCACACTCCTCACTTCCATGAGCTCCCGCCACCAGGCTGGACTCTCCTTCTCCCAATCCTCCCACCACGGAGGACTCAGGGCCCTGCTGCACCATCTTCCCTCCCACCATCAACTTGGGCGACTTCCCATGGCATGGGGGTCCACGCTCCTGGCCGCGGGGTCCTCTGGACAGGCCCCCAGCACCCTTCTCCCTGGGCTGCCTCCGGCCCAGTCCTGCCTGCCTCTGCCTGTACCCCTTCAACTCAGTACCCTTTTCCCTCTGCTGGGATGCTCTTCCGGGCAGGCCTCGTTCATCTCCATGGCAGTGACCACCTCTGGGCTCCTGATTCCCAATCCATGTTTTCAGTTTCTGCTCTGGGGTCTCCTCCTGGCCCCAGAAGCGCCTCCTCTAAACCCACTCACTGCTCTCCCTCCGTCAGGCCTCAGCCCTTCCGTCGCCTGAGCTGAGCCCTCTAAGCTCTCAACATGGTAACCAGGGCAGGAGTTCTAAGTACCTATCTGAGGATGTCTGGGACTAACTGAAAATCTTTCAGTGGCTCCCCACTGAATAAAATCTACATCATTTAACACGGACTCCCAGGCCCTGAACAAACTGGTCCTGCCTCTCCCTCCCATTGCAGCTCTGCTCGCCCCACCCCTCACTCTTACACTTCAGCTGTATCAAACTTCTTGCAGTTTCTAGAGCCTGCCACCTGTGAGGACCCCTCCCCTGCCCCTCTGTGGCTCTGCATATGCTGGTCCTTGCCTCCTAGGACCCTCTGCTCTCAAGCCCCCTCCTCATCTGCCTGCGTCCTTCTCCTTTGCATCTTGGTTTCCATGTCATTTCCAGGCCCATGAGCACCTCCTGCCAGCCTGGGTTCCACACAGTGAGGGGTGGGGAGGGGCCTCTGGGTTCCCCGGGGAATCAGCCCAGCCCCCACACAGCCCTCCTCACACTATCTGCTTCTTCTTGAGGCTTCTAACTCCGGGATCACTCCAGCCTCGATCTGGCCTAATCTTGCTCACTCTCCAACACAGTTTGCCCCCACTTTTGTGTTAAGCTTAATTTAAATCGCATTTTATGTAATTGCTAAAGAAATACACATGTAATACCAGACACTTGAAAAACAAAAGCAGAAAGGAAAAAAAAACTGCACTCACATTTCCACCAACTGCTGTTAATACTGGGTCTTCCCTTGCAGGCTTTAATTCACATTTGCTCAGCTGGGGGGCTATTTAATTCTTCCCTACAGATGGGGTTCAACCTTGGACCTCTTGCTTCCTAGCCTATTTCCTCATAATGATGAACAATTTTTAATGCCAGGTAATGTTCTTCATAATTTTGAAAGGTAATCAAGTCCTCCACAGTGCGGATATAGGAAATGGGCTTGTAGGAATCAGAAGCTGATGCAGTTAAAAGCAGGGCCTCCCAGGGTTGGGCGGTGAACTTGTGTCCAGTTTTTCATTATTACAAACAACGCAGTGGTCACCAGTTCTGAACACACATATTTGCACTCAGCTCTGATGACTGGCGTACAGTAAATTTCTCAAGGCAGACTCATTAGGTTAAACTGTGGTGTTTTTAACTTGGGATCCCAATTGCCAAACTGCCCTCAAGAAAGGCTGTCCTGGTTTACACTCCCCACCCCCGCAGGATGTGAGAAATCCAATTTCGCCCCACCCTTGACAAGAATAACAATACGCATTTGGTATCAGCATTCTTTTTTTTTTTAACCTTTGCCAATTTGTCTGGAAAACACACATACACACACGATTTTAATTTGCATGTCTTTGATTACCAGTGAGGGTGGACATTCTCCACGTATTTGTTTTTCTATTTAGGTTTCTTTCTTTGTGTGTGCGTTGCCTGTTCCTGCCATTTGCCCAGTTTGCAAATAAGGTAGGGCTTTTTTTTTTTCTTACACTGTCTAGTTCTCCTACGTACGGTGGATTAAAAACCATTTGTCTTTTTTACACACAAGCTACAAATATTTTACCAGTTTCTTATTCACATATTACTTTTGTGATTAAAAAAAATTGTTGCCTCTTGAATTTTTCTCTCTGATGTTAAGATAAGCTTCTTTAAATATTCTTCCTAGAGTCCCCCATAAATCACACACAGTTTGCAAGTAGAGATGGGTGAGGGCTTTAGAGGAGGTGCTCTGTGCGGTACCAGAGAAAAGACCTCAGCTCAAGCCTGAAGTCTGGAAGAAGCATCTGGAAGCCCAATTAGGCCAGAGAATGACTCCTGAGAGCCTTACAAGTGTCCCTCATCACCTCTGACCCTTGGGGCAGAGTTTAACCAGGTGCAAAGAAAGAAGCTGCAGCCACGCCCTGCCCACCAACACAGGGAATGATGCGCGAGTTCGGTGTTACTGCAGAGTCACTCACCCCTGGGTGGCTCCGAGGGGTTAAGTGACTTACCAGCCCAGGACCACGGAGCCAGTAGTAAATGGGGCCCATTTGGCTCCTGGCCCACTGCCCCAGAGGAAAGGAGCCACATCCCTGAAAGGAACAGCTGGGACTAGACTACCACCTGGAATCTGCACCGTTCCTACTAACACGGAAGTCAGAGGGCCTGGCATCCCTGCCCAGGGACAGGGATCTGGAAGGATGTGGAGTGCCCTTCCTCAGGAAGGGATAGGCTTCAGGAGCAGCAGCATCTTCTGGTCCCTTTTGGAGGCGGATGCTAAGCCTGCGTCCACCTCTGTAGAGTCAGCTCCAGCTGTCCCCCCATTCTGTCCCAGGAGCTCAGCACCCCACCTCCACCCCAAGGGGAACCTTAGGCTGGTGTCTCCCTTCCATAGGCACCTGACACCAACAAAGCTTCTTCCCCAACAAGTGGTCACACAAAAGAAAGCTCAGAGGCCGAACATCAAAAGGCAGGGCTCCCCGCCCCCCGCCCTGTCGCCCTCCTCTGGGAGCTGTCAGGGGACATCAGTGGCGATTGCCCGTGCTCAGGCTTCTGCAAAGCATTTTACAGCTTGTTTTCTTTTCTCTTTGTTTTATTTTCTCTGCACAAATGGAAAAATGCACTGGGCGAAGGGGCTCACCTCTGGATCGCTCGGCCCCAACAGAGACGTCGCCCAGCTCCCAGGCTGTCCCCAGCCCCTTCCTTGGAAAGACACCTTAATCCCCGATGCCTTCCTGTTTATCTCCTGCCTCTCTTGGAGGCAAAAATATTGGGTATTCGTTTCATTATCAGATTTCAAGGCGGAAAGGAGAGGGCAGATTTGTGAGAACCGAGGGGTCAGCCCAGGGGAGAAGGGAGGGCGGAGGGCAGCATGATGTGTGAGGAGCCGGCACAGGCTGCATCCTGTCCTGGGGTCCCCCAGCCACCCAGAGAGAGCTGGTCTGTTCTGGACCCCAAGCTCTGCACCTTTCTTCAGCGGTCACACGGGGATCACCAAGGACACATCACACGCGGCTGCATTTCAGACCCAGGGGCATAACACAGGGCAGGAGGTGGGAGGAAGAGAGCCCCCGGACCCACAACCAGAAGCCTGACAGGGAAAGGGGCTCAGGAGATGGGGGCCCATTTTCCTCGCCCATCTGAAGGTCCTCTAAGTCTTCTTTTAACGTATGCCTGTTACCACCATTCCTTAAGCTTCTTCGAACCTCTCCCACCAACACAGATTGTCCAACCCCTCACCACCCCCAACGGCTCAATCAACACACATTTAGGTGCTCTGGCTTCATGCCAGGCCCTGTGCCACAGGCCATCAGAGAGACAGGGATGGACAATGCCCTCTCAGCTACCCAGGGGCTCCCAGTCTCATAGAGGGAGGGGGCAAATGTATGCTCTTGGCAGCAAACTTTTAGATAAAGCAGGACACATGCTCAGCTGTGTTGGTTCCTGGAGGACAGGGACAGTGTTTGTCCTTATGTCATCCAGCCCAGAGCAGACCTCATTTTGTTATACAAATGAGAGAGAGGGAGCAAAAATGAGCAAGCAAGAGAGATGGATGGATGGGTGGGTGGATAGATGGGTGGATAGATGGGTGGGTGGATAGATGGGTGGGTGAGTAGATGGATAAATGGATGATGGATGAGTGGGTGGGTGGGTGGGTGGATGAATGATGGCTGGATGAAGGGGTAAGTGCATGGGTGAGTGGGTGGGTGGGTGGATGAATGCGCAAGTGAGCGTTTAGGTTAGGTAGGTAGGAAAGTAGGACTGATGGAGGATTGAGCGGTCCGCCTGGATGATACCCTCCACCAAGACATAGCCTCGTGGCGTTTGTGACCTTCTTTTCTTGTTGCTTTGCACTACTTTAAAGTTCTCTTGTTGCTTTAACTCATTGATTTAGCTTCTGTCTGCTCGTGTGGACTGCAGTGCTTTAAGAAGAGCCCACATCTAGGATGCCTTGGACTCCTCCCAGGACCTCGAGTAAATTCTTGCACACAATGGTGACTGAATCCACATCTGTTGGTTTGATAAGCTGTCCAGACACAGACGTCGACCCTCTCACAAAAGACCTGATGTGCTGACCCCCAATCCCACCAGGGCTCTCCTAGGCCCAGAAAGAATCTAGCAGACTTTGTTAAGCCGTATCCAGGCCCTGTCTCTCAGAGACTCGGGCTTTGGCTCCCCTAGATGTCATGTGATTTGGGGGGGGGGGTGCTCATGGACCAGGACAGTCCTTCAGCGATGGGCTTCCTCAGAGCTCCAGGCTTGACGCGGTGCCCTCCCCACCGTCCCCACACACAGAATTACTCCTAACATTCTCCTTCCCTTCCAGGTTGCCCAGGTCTGTTCTGCAGCACAGCAGGGAACTCTGGTCCTCTGTATCTGCAGCTGCACTGCCCCAAATAACTGGCCCACATATGCTCCCTCCTGGGCTCTGTATGCATGTCCCTAGCCCTCGGCTGCCTGGTAAAGGGGAGAGTTCATGGCAGGGCATCTGTGATGGAGGAATGGGGAGAGATCTGGTTTCAGGAGAAACCTCTTAAACGATTGGTTCAGAATAACAAAAATATTTGAGAGTTATTTTTAAGAGTTTGGCATAGTTTGTATTTCCTTTTATTTATTATTTTGTTACTCTCCTTGGTATACTGTTTATTTAGAAATTCTTTGACCTTTGTTTGTAAATGTTGAGTATTCTGCCCTCAGTGGTGTCGTCTCTGAGCCCAGTTTTCAGCCTCTCCTGAGATGACCAGGCTGGGCAGTCACCGCTCCCCATACACCTGGCTTCTGCCAGCACCTGGGGACCCTGAGCTGGGCTCTCAAATGGCTCTTTTTGGAAAAGGGGCTGAGGCAGGACCGGCCCAAGCATTTCTGGGGCCCTGAACCCTTTCATGTCTACAGGTGAGCTGGGCATAAGAGAAATGATTGCTCATGTAGATAAATCTGCAAAACAAATCCCAGACTGTAGCTTTCATTTTACTAAAGGTAAATGTGGTAGCTGGCGAATTTATTTATTCACTCACCTGATATTTACTAAGCACCTACTACGTTCCAAGCACAATGCCAGGCGCTGGGATAGAACAGTGAGCAGGACAGAGCGGGTCCCTGCCCTCGCAGAGTCTTCAGAGGTACCCAGCATGAAAAAGTCTGGTTAATGTTGCTGTCACTGTCACCTCACTCCAAGGACTACCCCTTCCCCCTGAACACAAGGCTGAAAGCTTGTCACCGGAGACATCAGCTGGCCAATACAATGCAGCAGTGACCAGCCGGGGTGTGCCAAAGAGACTGGACAGCTGGTAAGAGACTAGAAGCATCTCACAGGAGCCGTTTGGTTCCAGTCAAGGCTTGAGGGCTTGCAATCATTTTCGGCATGTCTTGGCTGATTTCAAACTGAAACACTGTTGGAAAGCACCCTAGAAATGGCCAGGAGGACTGGACAACTCGCTTGTCTGGAAGTAAAGTCAACAGTCCATGCTGGGCGAGACAGTGCCCGGGTAAAATGAGGATGCTCTGCGGGACTCCAGGGGACTCCCAGAGAACATGTGAGGGAAGACGTGGCCCCTCAAGACATGAGACGGGGCCACCAATGACACCCACAACCCTGCATGCATCTGCATGATTGCTTGTTCATTTCTTCATTCAACAGATATTAACAGAGCCCCTTCGACGTGCCAGCCTGTGAGTCGAGAAGCACAGCTATCGTAGGGTTGATCCTGCTGCGTTTCGCTCTTTCAAGACTATGACCTCCTCTTCCTTCTCTCGAGTTCTGGTTTTCAATTCAAGAAGCCACTTCAAGAAGCCACTAATCCCCTCCCAAGAACCCAACATGGGATGGCTCTCAAACGTGGGTGCCTAGAATTACTGGGACTGCCTGCCAAAACACAGGCAGCTGAGCCAGCCCCGTGCCCAGGGGCTTCTGACTCAGCGGGCTGTAGGTGGCGCAGGAGAATGTGCACTACTAACAAGTTCCCAGGTGACGCTGACGGATGCTGCCCACCCCAGGACCACACTGTGAGGGCCGCTGGTCCAGAACGCACGGAGGAGAAAAAAGATGTCTGAAGGCAAGGCTCTAGGGGCTCATGTGAGAGCATAGTTATGATTAAGCTCACTCAAACAGCACACAGCCGATACAACATCACAAGGCTGCAAGGATGAAAGGCAAGAGAACTGGACCTGATCCGGGAAACCTGGGACCTAGGCGCTAGTCCTGGTGTGCGCCCCTGGAAAGCCCACTTGGCCTCTCTGAGCCTCCATGATTTCATTGGGAAAATGAGGACACTGGGTCTGATGATCTGACTTCCTTCCTAGCCCTGAAAGTCTATGGCTGTGCAACACCAAACTTCTGGAGGTAAGGGACAGATTCCAGTCGGCAGGGAAGCTTTCGGGAATTCAGGAGGGGTGTGCTCCAGCTGTGAACAAGCCACAGGGGTGGAACTGAGTTGGGCAAGGAGCAGGGTGGCAGGAAGAGCAGTAAGACCACTCCCAGCCTGTAGGTAGATCAGAGATGGGGCATGATGGTACCACGGCCCTGAGGGGCCATCTTACAGACTTCCACAAGCTCAAGGTGGAAGTGATGCGGGCCTACAACCGGGGAGCAGCCTCAGCAGGGGGAGTAGCTGACAGGACTGGTGACCACCTGATCCAGAAGGACTACTCTCCAGGGTACTGGGCAGAGGAAACTATTCTGAGGGAGAAGTTAGTCCACTTTGGGGCACACGGGTTGGGTGGGTGGTGGGGGTCAATGGGGAGACCCTGGTGAAAGGATTTCCAGGAGGGCAGTTAGCAACAGGAACTTCTCCGCTGGGCCCGAGAACCTCCTAAAGTCAAGTTCTCACAGGGAGTAGCCCACTGACCTCTCTCCAGGTCTCTCTGCCAGCGCTTCCTCTCAGGAGACAGAAGGCCTGCAAAGCCACATTTTTTTTAAAACTTGAAAACAAAATCTCTGCCCCCTGCCCCAGACCTGTGCTTGATCTCTGGTATCAGAAACAGAATGCACAAGAGACAGATTAAGGTGATAGGAAAAATGAAAAAAAAAACAAAAAAACAAAAAAACCTGAGAAATGCTTTCAAAACCCAGTCCCCGAACTCTGTCCAGGAGGCTGGCCTTCCCAGCGGCCAAGGCGGCCAAGGCGGGCTTCAGACGGTTTCTGATAAAGTCCCAGGAGAGAAGTGGCCTGTGTTTGTTGAGGGCTTAGAGAGCTTTAGAGAGTGCACACACAAAGGGGCCCTGTCAACAGCCCTTCAGGCCGCTAACAGGGCTGAACAAACACCAGGGTAACAAGCTCTTCACACCTGTGGGGCTTGGGAAAGGCCGGGCCCCTTTGTCAAGGTATCAGACAAAAGAGCGGCTGGGAGCCGCCGTCCCCACCCAGCCAGACCCTCCCGGGCTTCTGGAGCAGGGATGGGGGCGAGAGCGGGGGATAAATCTGAGGTCTCTGAGCAGAGAAGTAAACTCCGGCTGGGCAGGGAGGCGATGGATTAACACGGTCCCGCGCACAGGCTGGTGACGAAGGCCCCGGAGGGAGCATTTCCTGGGTTGGGCTGGGGCCACCGCAGGAGGCAGGGTCACAGGGTGCGTCGTGGCCTGGTGGCTTTCTCCCCAGAGATCTGTGCGATCTGTGCGGGCGACCGGTCCCCTCCCCAGGGGACTGCGCCCGGCCATCCCCCGAATAGGCTTGACCTCACCGTCATTTTTTCCACTGACTTTTTTTCCTCTGTAAACATCGTAGCTTTTTCTTTTCCCTGCCCTTGTTTGGCTGCTGAGCCACCTCCCCCTAAGGCTTTGAACCGATCCCTCCTAACGTCTCCCAGGCCTTTTGCTGCCGAGGAATAACTCAGGGCTCCTGCCGCACAAACATCCCCCTCCCAGTGGAGGAAATGCCGAGGAGGCTTTGGTGAGCCGGGAGGAGCCGTCCTCAATTCTTTGTCTGCAGGGCCATTCCTCAGATCCTCCCTTCCCAGGGCCCCGCCCCAGGAACCTCCCTCAGGGACTTCAGCCGAGGCCCACGGTGGCCAGCCTGAGTGGCATTCCCAACTCCAATCGACCCCCCACCCCAAATCCCTCTTCCAGCCCCTCCTCTCCCCTTGCCAATACCCAGTTCTGGTACCTTCCACCGCAGCGGCCCACTGACTCCAAGATGCAAACTCTCTTGCCCTCAGGGGTACCGGTTTCAAAAGAGAGGTCCAGAGACTAGGAGTCTTGCTGCTTTCTTATAACAGGACCCTACACGAACACTCTCACCCCACCCCCGGCCACGTCCAAGACCCATCAGCCGAGCAGGAAAAGGGGGTGTTGTCCTCTGAAGGCCAAAACAGGATCTTGGGGCTGGTGCAGGGAAGGAGGAGGGCTTCCAAGTTTTCCTAGTTTATCCTCTTGTCACAAAAGAAATGAGAAAAAAGAGTCAGGGAGACCTTGCCAAGGACCTGGAACTCGTTAGGGAGGTCTTTCCAGACCTCCAGCGCGGCGAGGTGGCATGGCCCTCGGCAGAAAGAAGTGCGATAAACCCCGTGGTTGCTGGAATCCATTCCCGAAGGCCAAGACTTTTCAAAGGAGAAGAGGCCGTGTGAGCAGAACTCCCCCTGCAGCTCTGCTTGCCACAAGATCCTCTTTCCTCGCGGCCTCCCCACCCTGCCCAGATGCCCGTCAAGAGCGCGGGGGCCGCCGTCCAGCCCGCGTTCCCCAGAGGTGGTGCACACACTCCCTGTGCTTTATTAAACAGACATATGAGGGCTGATCTGCCAGCCGTGCCGGCCAAGTCTGGCCCCTGCTCCCTGGAGTCGTTTCCCATCTGTAATGGGTCCCATCACCGAGTCTGGCACATGCCAAGCTGCAGGCTCCAGCGGCAGTGGGAGAGGCTGGCAGCGAGGAGGTTTAATGACTTGCAGCCGATTCTGGTCCCCTGACACCAGGCAAGAAAACACGCAAATCCCGGGACACCATTCCCACTCCCTTCCCCACTGGGCCACGGCCGCCGTGTACTTCTCTGCTGGGCCAGTTATTTAATTCCACTCTTCAGTTAACTCTGACTTGGGCTGCCAGCTCCAGAGACAAGCTTAGGATGCAATCTACCCTGCTACTGGGATGTGACGCCGCACTCAGGGCCACGTCAGCCCAAGAGATGGAGGTTCACGTGTGTGGATGGGGACAGGCTGAAGCTGGGGTCCCTGTGGACCCCTCTAGGTCAACGCTGACGTGCTTTCTCATTTTCCTGATTCCCTCTCCGACAAGGGTTACCAGATGTAGCAAATAAAAATGCGGGATGCTATAAACACAGGGAACTATAGTCAGTGCCTATAGTGAAAAAGAATATGAAAAGGAATATATATATAACAGAATCACGATGCTATACACCAGAAATTAACATTGTAAACCAACTATACTTCAATTAGAAAAAAAATGGGATGCCGAGTTTAATTGGAAGTTTAACAAGTCCTTTCGAGTCAAAAATGCTGAATTCCAAGGGTTGTCTGATTCTTCAGTTGCTGTGTGGTCAGTGCCTCCCCCAATCACTTCTGTTTCTCCATCGGCTCACTGAGAACAGAAATCTCCTGTCTGAGACTATGTGGTGATGTAAAAAAAGGAAAGACTCTGCCTGTCTGATGACCCCAAAAGTGTTCTTGGGGGACCCCACCATCGATGCTGAGCAGACAGGCCACCACTCTGTCCCCATCAGGCTCTCCAGGGGCCCAGTACCCCCCAGCATGTCCGAATTTCACCTGCAAAAATCTCACATGGAATCTCAGCCCCGTCCAGGGCAAAACAGGAGGAGAAAGGCTGTTACGATCAGCATGGCCCAAACTCTTAACCCAAAAAAAGGCCATTTTTATCAAGACATGCATTATGGTAGAACTGATTACACTGTGAACCCCAATTCCAAATCCAGTTATTTTAATCAAACTGGTAGGTATAACTTATTCATAACTTACTTACATACCAGTCAAGTGTTGATGAGATCCCATTTACAGACTTTAACTACATACCACATCACTGAAGAATGTAGGTGGCCTATCATCAGACAGAGGGAGTGACAGGGAACAGCAGGTTCCAGCTGACCTAGGATGGGCCACCCCAGGAGAGAGTGATCTCACCGTTTCTGGAGGCATTCAAGTAGAAGGATGCAGTACAGGAGATTCCAGCTCTGAGGACAAGAGAGAACCAGACAAAGTCCCTTCCAACTCAGCAAGCCTAAGAGGAGACACTATTCCACGTCTGGGCTGGGAAAGCCTTCCAGGTCTGAGGCTGCAACTAGCCTCGTTAACATTCTGATACATGAGTTAGTGGAAGAGGTACCCTGACAAATCCTCCAGTCTGTAAACGACCCTGAGTCAGAAGGAGGCAGCCAGAGAACTTCCCTGTGGGCAAATGTGGGGAATTTATTTGCAGAAAACCAATCCAAATGGTCCTTCTTGGAATGACGCCTCATGTTATCAGCTACAGCTCTGGAGAACGGCATGGGGACCAAGGCCACCTCTTCACTGTGGAAAGATGATGGCTCTGTAGCTGGGCATCTTCTGAAAGAGCTCTGATCTCAGAGCCGTGACATCAGAACAGTGATGGCTTAGCTAAAACAAACAAACACCCAGCCACTCTTTCGGGGTTTTAAAAGCTTCAGGGCAGACCGATCTTCTGCAGAAATGCACCAATACAGCTGTATGCAGCTGGCATCTCTGTGACGGTTGGTGCCAGGAAGCACTGGTTATTGAGTATTTTAAATATCTCCCCTAGATTTAGGAATAAGCCATCCCGGTGGCTTGCTGACTCTCTCATGCTGAAGCTCCCAGGCAAGAATCATGCAAGAGACTGGCCCTTACAGGAGGGGAGAGGGTCCCGGGATGACTGGGGCCCTCCACTCTCCTCCCCCAGGGCCGAATGCCTGGCTCACTAACAGGCAGAGCGATCTGGCTGCACTGATCGGTCTCAGCACCCAGAAGGCATGGCTGCTGAGGGTCCCCCGGGCATATCAAAAACCCCGTGGGATGTCCAGCCCCGCTAACCGGCAGGATCCTGGCTGAACTCTCTCCTGCTGCTGGCTTTGGGACCAGGTCTTCTGGGGTTAACATGAAAGGTTGTCTCCTCCTCGAGGCCTCACCCCCAAGCAGGCAGGACTGCGGGTGCTAGGGCACTGATGTGTCCAGGAGGGGTGAGGACCTTGGGAGCTCTGAGAAAGGGATGACAGGGGACACAGGCCAGGCCACAGCCTGAAGGACAAGATGGGCAGGCAGAGGGGAGCAGAGAGCGGGAGGTGGGATGGAGGGCAGTGCTCAAAGATGAAACAGCTGACACCCGGCCATCGAGACTCACTTCAGCCACTACGACCATGACGGGAGCCGCCTGGAGCCTGTGCACTAAGGTAGGACCAGACACCCACGGTGTCTTGACTCCCAGAATCTCCCCCGAGGCAGGGATCACTAAGTCTGCCCCAGCACCTTAAACTGATGCCCCCTCACTTACTCATCCGTGAAGCAGGACCACCGCCCGCAAGGCATGCCACGGAGGGAAAGGAGGGCCACATGGGCAAGGGTGCAGAGGTCTCCAGAAGGGTCTCCCAACCCTGGACAAGCCCTGGACTTGAGAAACCACAGGAAACTAACACAAACACCCTTGCTCTTCAAAATGCCCCACGATGCATAACTTTATCCTCATCTCACCAAAGGAAGCCATCAAATAAAAAAGATGGAGGACCAGGGCCCTAACCTGATATACCTTCTCTGCCGACTTCTCACAAAGAGCAGGGGAGGGAGGCACTGTCCTGCCCATTTTACAGGTGAGGATGTCAAGGCCCCAGGCTGAGCCCACACGGCTCGCAGAGGCTGCTGGGAACTGTAACCCGGCCTGGCTCCAGCTCCCAATCCCGGCAGGGTCCAGTTCCCCCAGCTGCCCGTGGTGGGGGTGGAGCCCTGCCCCCCAGGACCTCCACCTATGACTTGGTCGGCTCTGTAACCAGAACAGAACCATTTAAGGCACAAGCTGGGCTGGGCTGGGCAGGGGTTGTTTAATGACAATAGTTCCCCTCAGGTAAAGTCTTTGGATGTTTTTCCTTGCCTTAAAATTAGGGGGTTTGGGAACCAGACAGGTTCCTTGGACAAGTTGGGGGGGTGGGCCCTGCCTGTGAAGGCCCGACATTTCTTGGCCCTGGTGCTTCTAGCTGCTTTGGATTTGCTTAATTCCCCGGGCGTCCTCTGTAATTCCACAGTAATGTGGCTTTAATTGTCCCCAAAGCGGCCCATTCTTCCTTTATTGTGCAGTAAATTTCCCTCCAGAGTTCGGATTTCATGCGCCTGCCCCAGTCCGGGAGCCGGGCGCCCAGCCGGCCGGGGTCAGGGTGGGGGGAGGCCCCTGTCCCCACGCAGGCCTCTCGTCCTGGCTGCCGGCCCTTCTCCTGCTCAGCCGAGCAGGGGCTCGAAGCAGCCTGGGGCGGCCATCAGGTCTGGGATGGGCACACTGGCAAGGAGGCGGGAACCCTGGTCTGTGGTTCTGTCTGGAAAACGAATTAACTGAACAAATGCAAACACGACGGGACTCATTAGGCCAGAGTCGAGACTGGGCTGCACCCGTTCATCTCATCAGGAACTCGAGCAGGAGCTTGGGGTGCTGAGGAGCGGTGCTGGGGCCTGTCCAGCTCTTCCACCTGGGCTGCCCAGGCCAGACACCTGCCTCCCGGCCAGCTCCGCCATCTGTAATGAAGAGTAATTACGAGCACCCCCTTATCAGATGAGATAAGGCACTGGGGGGAGGGGGAGGGAGCCTGGAGCCTGGGCACCTGAGGTCAAACCCCGTCTGCCCCACACCAGCGCAGTGTACTTGACCTTGGGTGTGTTCATGGAGCTCTCTGCGCCTCAGTTTCCTGAACTGGATGAGGACAACAATGGTGCCCACCTGGTTAACAGCAGCTAACCCAGGGGACCAGTAACTGAAATTATTATTATCATCCTGACAGCACAGGTCCAGGCGTCTGTGGAAGACGTGGATGCAGGGACACAAGGCTAAGAGATGGCTGGGGCCCTGCCTGGAGTCCCCAGGGGAGACGGAAAGAAAAGCTGACAGCAGTACGCTCACCCATGGGGTCCCCTACGGGCAGAGCCCGTCCCTGGAGACACAAGGCCAGCTCTTCCCCGAGGGCCCTTGCGGACTGAGATGGGACTCTTCTAGCCGGCCTGACCTGCTTGGTGCTGAGTTTTAAGGGAGTCTCACCGTGACAGTCTTTTCTTACCAGAACCTGAACCATCTAGGACAGAGTAAAGAACGATACAAAAGAAAAACAAAATCCCTGAGCAGGAAAATGGCGCTCACCACTTTCCTCCACTAAGACGGGTACGCTTCAGCCCCAAAGGTCCCAACCCCAGATGCTCGACGCTCTCCGTTCACATGGAATTCTAACACAGCGGGAAGGAGGGGAAGCTGCGCTTTGTCGAGAAATAGGGGACACGACGACAGGCTAGGTAGGAGCCAAGAGCAGCATGAAGTGCGAGGGCCACAGAGCAGGGCCGCTGCCAGCCCCCTCGCCACGCCTCTGCGGCAGCAAGCAGGAGTCACTGGTATCTGCAGGTGGAGCTGGCGGCACCCTCAGAGATGAGCCCGCCACCCCTCCTGTCCTGGCTGGAGGAGACGGAGCTTCCGGGGGACCTCTTCATACATCTGAGGCTCAGGCGCGGCCACCCCTCACCCCACGGTCACCTGGTCGCGTCTCTGACTTCTCTCCTCCCCTCACCCTGCCCCCCTCTTGGGTCACCCCGCCTCCACCTGGTAAGGCCTGGGGTCCTCGGTCTGTGGTCTCCTCATTGTCCAACCTTGCCCCCTCCCCTCTACTCCTGTCCATGCTGCCAGTCCTGCCCTGCTGAAGAAAGTCACCCCACAGGGAAGGTGGACATTCCATAAATCCAGGGCCACCGGTCTCCCCAGACAGCCACACATCACCCACTCCAGGCCTTCAGGTCGTCGCTCAGCTGGTTCTTCTCCGCGAGGCCCGGCCTGACCACCAGCCCTGCCCTCCCACTGCTCTAGTTTCCTCCGTGGCGTTTCATGTTGTAACATCCACATACTTCGCGCGCTGACCCTGCTTATTACATCATCTTATAACATTACATAGCACACGGTGTACGCAGCCATCCGTTTACTGTGCTTCTCCCATCTAGAAGGTAATAAGCTCCATGAGGACTGGAAGTTTTTTTCTCCTTCTGTTCACTGACACATCCCCAGGGCCTAGAACACAGTGGCTGCTACATAGTAGGTACACAGTCATATTTGTCAAGTCAAGAATGAGTGAATGAATGAACGAGTGGGCCCTTAAGATTTGCCAACTCTCTCTCCCACTCCCTGGAAGGACTCTCTTTTCCAAACACTCTCCAGCCTATTTTAAACCTCCAGCCCCCATCTCCCTCCTCATCTCCACACGTGCACTTTGTGGCTTCACCTCCCACTTCTCAGAGGAGGTGGAAGCTGTTAGGCTAGGCCTCTGACCACCCGCTGCCCCCAGCCCGGAAGCCCCTCCATCGGGGCCGGCACCCTCCTTCCTCCCGCTGTGTCCAGCCAGCCACTGCATTTTGGACGCTGACCCATCATGCCTCTGCAGGAAACAAAACCCATCTCCCATCCCTTCTCGCTCAGATGCTCTGGCTCTCCCTTTGTCTGCCTTCATCCTCTCATCCTACTGGCAGTTACGCAAAAATCGCTCCCCTCTCGAAAGCCCTCCCTCCAGCCCACATCTCCCGGCAGCCGGCCCCCCCTGGCCTTCCCAGCTCAGCTCACCAGCCCTCACCTCCCACTCACTCTCCACTCTGTCTCCTAGTCCACGGGAAACCTACATTCAGGCCACCCACAACCATGATACTTACTGCACGTCCAGTCCAGGCTGCCATCTGTCCTGTCCCTCTCGGCAGTTTTGACAGCGCTGCCACACCTCTCCCACAACTCTCTCTTCCTTCCATGTTCAAAGGCACTTCAAACTTAATGGTCCAAGCTCAGCGTCATCATAATCCCTCCCAGACCCAGCTGTCTTCCAGGACACGGTGCTTTCATCCACCCACAAGGGCAAGCGGGACTCACAGGAGTCACCTTTGCCACCTCCAGCTTCCTTAACCTGTTGTCTGACCCATCACCAAGCCCTGTTTACCTTTGAATTCCCAAATCTCCCCCAAATCCCTCTGCTTCATTTCTCAGTCCGAGTCCCCATCCTCCCTGACCTGCCCAGGGTCATGAATTTGGGCTTTAAATCCGCGGGAGGGCTGGCATTTGGTTCTGAATCCTCCAGGGAGACCATCTTTCCCCTCTATTCAGTGAACAGGTCAAAATGGGCTGATCTCCGGGTCTCCCCTCTGCACTGTAGGCCTGTGTCCTGTGGAGTGTCGCCCTCCGGGCCTGAGCTTTCTGTGGCCACCTCCTGTTAGCCATCCTGCCTGTATCCCTGGGCCTGAGTCCCACAGAGCTGAAGCTGTGGGTGGGAAGGGTCTGACACACACCCTCCCATCCGGAGCCCGCCCTGGACTGACTCACCTCTGTGACCCACTTTTACGCCATGGGCCTCAACAGATGCCTTCATTCCCTTGACAGCTCAGTGGTGCATTTTTTTTTTTAAGTTTGTGTTTTTGTTTGTTTCTTTAAAAAAATTTTCCATCCTGTACTTGCTTCCATTGCCTTCAGAGGCAGGGTAGCCGTTCCTCCATATGCAGGGTGGATACGCCGCTGGCCAGGATGCCCCCGTCCTCCAGAGCGCCCGCTCCTCATTCCTGTCCATGGCGAGGACCTCCCCTTTCCCAGTGACCCAGAGCAGACACAGCCCGCACCGCCAGACGGATCGTTTAAGAGGCACTCAGCTCTCCTAGACGCCCGCTGACTCGTGTAAGTGTGTTGGCCTCCACTCTCCAGCGAAGCCAGCACTTAACGAACTGAGGTAACAACCCATTTTCGGGTCACGAGATGGGCTTAGTGGGTTGTGGGACAGGGTTAAAAAAAAAAGAGAAGCAAATAGAAAATCTCAGGGTGGATCACTCATAGCAAGGGTTTATTAAAGTTTTATTTTGGATGGATGGGTGGATGGATGGACAGATGCGCTAGGTCGTGATTCATATGGTAAATGTATTTTTACTGTGTGTCACGGTCCAAAAATGCTTCATTTAAATTCCACTGAATGTGGTTATGCTTAGTCCTTGAGGACGAGGGCCATGTTTTCCTTCTTTTCCTATTCTCTCTCTGGACATGGAAGCATGCTGGGCTCATTGGAGGTTCTTGGCAAACACAGAGAGAGACACGGAATTGAGTGAGTTTCTGGAGAAAGTGAGGAAATCATTGGGAAACTGACGCCCTGAGGTGTGACAGGGGCTCTTTCTCTTGGAACTGGAATCTCTTAGGTCCCAGCAAGCCCTCCACTTGCACTGCGTCAGGGGAATTCGGGTCTATCCTTGCAACGGCCTCACCGTTGACCCCGAAAATTCAGCGAAAATTGGTTTTCCTCAGTGCACTACATCAGGGGAGCCTGATAAATGTGGGTGGCGAAGGGCAGGCCTGAGAGATCGCGGCTGCCCGTGGGGGACACGTCCTACCCACGTGGCGTCAGGCCTGGGCTCCTGTCCCCCACTCCTTCCTCCTGTCTCCACGCCGCTGCCCTATCGATGGGTCTGAAGTGGCTCTCTTACGAGGCCCCTTGTTTGGTCAGGAACCTGTTCAGGCTCCACAGAGCCTAAAGGATGCGTCTAGATTCCTGAGCTCGGCATTCAAGGCTCCTCGAAACCTCCCTGATCCCTGTGCCAGTGTCACCCCCACGACTCCCTTCCCCTGCCAGCTGCGCTCCAGCCCCGCCCACTAAGCCCCCTCCTCCGTGATGTCCACAGACTTGAGCCCCCCAGCTGCCCCAGCCTCCTCCACCTCACACCACGTGAAGAAACAGGACAGTCAGGTATGCCAGAGGGGACTGGAGCCCCAGACGCACCTGACCACTGCGGAAGGCTCCCAGCCACCTGCCATCTGCAGCACACCTGGTAGGACGCTCAGCCCTAGAGGGTTCCCGGCTCTTCGACCTTCAAGACCGTCTTCAGGTTCCCATCTTCAGCCCTCAGGTTCCAAGTTCTCTTCCCCCGACTCCCCATCCCTCTCAAAGCTCCAACTGCCTGGCCCCCTGGCTGAGTACGTAACACAGCTGCCTTGTCTGGTCCACACTGCCCCCCACACAGGGTTTTATCTCCTTGTGTCTTTTGCTCCGCCGTCTCCCCGTGGCGGTACCCAGCGCCCGGCTGTCAGGACGACGGCTCTCAATGAGTCCGTGTGGATGGATTGACTGACGGGGAGGGGATGCCAGAGCCCAGGTGGGAGCAAGGATCCCTCTGGCCTCTGTCTCCTGTCCGCGCAGGGCCTTGGGTGACCACGTGCAGAGAGAGGGGGACGAGCCAGGTCAGGCACAGGCAGGGGGCGGGAGTCCGGCGCTGAGCCTCCTTCCTCGGCTGCTCTTGCGGAAGCTGGTGCCGAGGACGAGGCCGAGAAAATCGCAGACACGCGCCTGGGCCAGACTGAGGCCCTGCCCCTCGCTGTCTCTGCTGCCCCGTTATGAGGTCTATTTGAGCTTCCTAGGCCTGGGGCAGCATCTCACCACTAACATTTATGCAAATGAAATAATGAGCAATTTGGGGAAAGGAATGAAATGCTGAGCAGGATCCAAACCACCCCAGACACCCGCCGGCAGGGGTTTCCAAGTTGAGCAATCATTTTAAAGACGATTTAAAGTCACTCGCTGGGAAAAAACACACCGGGATGCCTGCAGACCAGGAGGCCCTGTGGCTTCGGGGCACCGCTGGCCTCACTGTGGGGCGTGGGGGAGGCCGGACTGGGAGGGGCGTGGAGCCTGCCTGCTGCTCACTGTTCTCCACGACTGGACTGGTGGGACTTCAGTGGGGCCGCTGTGAGCCAACCGGAGGGATGCGGCCCCTGGCCCAGGCATCCTACAACACCTACCGCCTTCTGGAATCAGACTCGGGGAGAGCTCCAGGCCTGGCCCGGGACACCTGAAATACTCACCAACTCTTACTAGCGGAGACAAGCCCGCCCCAGGGATAGGGTGCTACTCAGTGTATCCGTTCATTCATTCATTCACTTGTTCACTCACTCAAGCAAGCTTCGTGCAGTGCTCACCACGTGCACGATCTGCTCTCGGTGCTGAAACAAAATATTCACTCAGCAAACGCTCCCCGCACTCCAGCTTCAAGTCATAACTTACCTGGGCAATGAGGGTGGGGAGTGATACAAAAAATGAACAGGAGACACTGTCCCTGGCCTCCAGGAGCTTATAGTCTTGTGGGACAGGGACAAAGCAAGGACGAAACTCAAATTCCAGGCACCAGTAATGCACAAAGAGGGTTTAGAAAACACAGAGATGACTTCCACCGGGGCCAGCAGGGAAATCTCCACGGACGAGGTGTCATCCTAGCTGGGTCTTGAGGGCTGGATAGGAGCTGGGTGTACGGGAGAGGGGAGGAAAGCTTTCCAGGCAGAGGAAATGACACGGGAAAAATACAGAATAACGTGGAGAAGCTTGATCATCAGCCTCTCTCCTGATCCCCTGAAGCAGAGAATTAGCCCAAGTGAGGAGTCACTTTATCTTTTTCCCTTAAAATCCATGTCCACTCCTCTTTGGGCGCCAAAGAGGTCGGGGTCTGCCTCAGCCCTCACTCTGCCCGCTTTCTGCCCACAAGTGTGCAGCAGAGCAGGACGAGCTGGATGGAAGGGTTAGAGGGGGCTGGGGTGTTGCTGCAGAAGAACCCAAAACCCACAAGGACTAGAGGAGAGGGTCTGCCCGCTGGTTCCGGGTCCTTACCCTCACACCACATGCAAGCTCCAAGTCTGCAGGGCTGAGGTGGGAGACGAAGGTGGGGGCTTCCTAAAGACCAATTTCTTTTTTTTTTTAAGGGGGGGTGCGGATAAAGAAAAAGCAGCATCACGTTGCAATTTGATAAAGCTGGAGGGTAAGTACACAGGCATTTATCACAGCATCCTCTTTTCTCAATGGCGTTGTTATCCTTTAATTATCTCAGCAAAAAATACATTTTGATTGGGTTGGTTCGGTTTTGTAAAGACTGAAGCATGGAAGCGAGTGATCATTCCGCTGACCCGAGCCCGTGGCCTGGTGCTGCCCCTCCTTTCAGGGAACACTGACCCTTCCATGGCCTGTGAGAGTGTCTCCTTAGGGGGACTGACTCTAGAGAGATTCCACAAAGCAGCACCAGGGCCAGAGCACCAGGAAGATGGGAGGAAGCGGACTCAGAGCTTGCAGGCAGGAGCAAAGAGGAGAGAGAGGCTTGTGTGCACATGTCTCTGTAAACTCCGGAAATCAGATTCTTCCAAGAACGGGGAAGAATGTACAGAGGCTCAGAGGCAAAGAGCAGCCGTGCATGAGAAGGCTGTCTGAGAGGTCTGGAGGTGGGAAGGCGACCTGGGCAGCAGCTGGAGACAGGCACAGAGGTAGGAGAAGGTGTGCTGGGGGCCAAGCACATTCAGACCCAGATGGTGGCGGCCGTCACACACTTTCTACAGGTCAGTGACCCTCTGGCGGCACATAAAGACCAGATCAGGTGGGTGATGAGGGTGGAGATGCTCGCCTGGCGGAGTGAGCAGTGATGAAGATCTGAGATGGAGGAGTGGGGACAGAGAGGAGAGTGGGACACCAGAGTGGGGGACACCGTGCCCTCCTGGGTCCCCACAGTGGGCGGAGACGCCAGTTTCCAGGTAGAGAACTCAGAGGGTCTGGGTCAGGGTTTGGGGGTTAGAGGTACTGGGGGGCACACGGATGGGGCACCCATTCAAGAGACAGCATCCCCTGGGCCCAGAACCTCTCAAACTAGACTGTCCAGTCTTGGAACAAGTGTTCTCACCTCTCTCAGGACTCAGGATTAAGCGGTCCAGGTGAGGTTCATTTGAGGTCTGCAAATACCCAGCAAGCGACACCATGAAACAGACCCCAGGCCTCAGGCTTAAACTCTGAGCGCCGTGATGCAGGGACTGGTCTGCACACTAGCCTTGTACCTGGAACAGTCCAAGCGGGGCCATGAGTGTGAGCCCCTGGGCACCGGACAGGCCCCCTGAAAGCGCAGGGCGGCAGAGATGGAGTAACCGGGTTTTGGAGACAGTGGTCATCTGGCCCCGCGGTCCTCCGGTCCTGCAGCACATCAGACTCACCCGGGAAGCTTTTTTTTTTTAAGTGTGGTTTCCTCACCGCCCAGAGACTCTGATTAATTAATACGAGTGTGGTCCTGACACAGGTAGTTTTCAAAAGCTCCCCAGGTAATGTTAAGGAGTGAGACTGCTCCTCCCACCCCCACCAGCCAACCTTTGTTTTTCAAGTGTGATCCACAGAGACCGGCCTGCGGGAGAGCTGGCTGCCCCTGCAGCGGCACAAAATACGTGGGTAGCAGGCAGGGTGTGCCCGGTGATGGCTGAGGAGGAACTGGCAAGAAACCAGTCCTCTGAGGGAGAGGAAAGCTCTTCTCAGCCCCAGGACCAAAGAGGTCCTGGTCAACGTATTTCAGGGAGATCCCTGTTTCCGCAGTGGGCGGGGCTTTCAGATGTTCACTGGGAAGCCAGGGCCCAGCTCCCAGGTCCCACAGTCACTGCAGGTCCAGAGGAGACCTGCAGGGAAGACCAAGGCCCAGACCCAGACCCAGCCAAAGGCCCGCTCTGCCCCTGCCAGGCTGCCCAGGTGCTTCTGCAGCAGGTCCCCAGGCCAGGACTCAACAGTGAGCCCTGCAGCCAGACCATCTTCCCCAAGGCCGAGTTGGCCCACTGAGACCTTACCTGCCAGCTCAGTGCCTACACCTGCCTTCCCAGAGGCCCCCAGACGGTGCAGTTTGCAGCATCCTTCAAACTCCAACCTCCCCACTGGAGAGATGCAGCCTCAGAGCCCCTGCAGGGGACCAGCACGGGACCAAACAGCTGCCCAGGGCTTGGGGAAAGCTGGTATGGCTCTTGGTGGTGAATGTGTGATCAGTGGTTACCGGGGGAGGGGGAACTCCTCCCACACTGTGAGCGTTGACAGTCTGTGCAGATCCCTTAACCAGCAGCATTTCAAGTACTCCAGGAGTCAGGCTGGACCACATCATTCTGCCCCTCAGTCACATGGAGCTTTGTATTATCAGTGTGGATGCATCATTTGTTTCTTTGCCGATTCATTAAACATGCAAGTCGGACACTGTGCCAGGCCCCAGGAGCACAAGATGTGGTAGCTGGCTTAAGAGAGTTCCTGTTCCAGCAAAAGAGGGAGGCACGACCTAAGGAGTGAGCCCCTGCTCGAGGGGAGGGATGTACAGGGTGGGCACCGGAAGAAGGGTTCAAAGCAAGTGAGGGATGCATAGGAGCTGGCCAGGAGGCCAATGGCTAGGGCATTCCGGCAGGTGGGGCAGCAGAAGGGAAGGCTTGGAGGTTGGGATGTATGATGTTCATGAAAGCACATGGCTTGTTAGTGGATGAAGTCAGGGAAGTCAGGACGAAGTCAGAGTGTGAGTGTGCTGGGCGGGGGTCGGGGAGAGGAGGGAAGCAGGTGCCTGGCTGTGGCCAGGTGACAAGAGATGGGGTGAGGGCTGTACAGAAACCACCCGAAAAGCTAGTCTTTCAGAGATCAAAGTGACATGCTCAGAATTCTATTCAGGGAGAGAACTCAGAGGCTGAGACAATCATTTATTCATCAAAAAGGAATCAAGGAAATACTACGGCCAAAACAAACAGAACAAGGCCCTGCCCTCCAGGAGGCCAGAATCTAATAAAGAGGCCAAAATGGACCATTTAAAAATGGGGTAAATGCACGTCATTCATTCATTCAGCAAATATTTATTGAAAGCCCACGTGCCAGGCACCGTGCCAGGCACGAGGATTCGGCCATGAAACAGACAAAGTCCCTGTCACCAGTGACTGAGGAGAGACAAGCAACAAGACACATGAGGAACTCGTATGGCGTGTGAGAGGACGGGAAGTGTTAAGAAGGAAAATAAAGCAGAAAAGGAGGATCGGGCGTCAAGAGCACTGTGATCTGACACAGGCAGTCGTAGGGGTTTCAGCGAGCAGGTGATGTGTGAGTGAAGACCTTAAAACAGCTGCGGTGTGAGCCATGTAGATCCACAGGGGAAGAGCATTCCAGGGGAAGAAACAGCCAGTGCAAAGGCCCTGAGGCAGGATTAGCATGGGAGCCATAAATGGGAGACACACAGGGAATTAGGGCAGGGACTGAGAAGGGGTACCCAACCTAGGCAGAGGGAGGACAGAGAAAACTCTCCAGTGGTTGCAAGCCTAGACTCAATGAGAAAATAAAGCGTTCAAATCACTAAAATAATTGGGACATCACACTCATGATAGGTAAGAACAACCACTGTGCCACAAGGCCCTGCATACTTAGGTGGGATGGCGTGGGCTGGGGGCCTCAGTCAGGGTGGGACAGTAAGGAATGGGGAGGACACTCCCTGGAGGGGTGGTTAGGCAGACCTAGGGCTGGATGACAGTGCTTGAAGAAGGGGGAGAACCCTGGGATGCCCTTAGGATCCAAGAGATGTCAGGGACCAAAGGGGAACCCAGAGGGGGTGGGGGCAGGTCTTGGAGAAGCAGATGGATTCAGCCCTGGGTAACTGAGTTTGAGGGACAATCAGTGGGAGGGCTGCCCTAGAGGCAGGTGGCCACCCCAGCTACAACTTCGAGGGACAGAGAGGTCTCCAAACAAGATCAGAAACTCCTGGAGGACAGGCACTGAGCCATCTGCCCAGTCCTTCATCACCTACCCCAGCACCTAGGAAAGGAAGGGAAGGATGCACGTGGTCCTTATGAGCTATTACCTGTGAGCCAGGCACAGGTCTCCCTGCCACCTCCCTTAGTCCTCAGGGTTACCTCCAACTTACAGCAGAGGGGACAGGTGCAGCAGGGCAGGGAGGACACCCATGTCTGTCCCACCCCACCCAGTGCCTCCGCCTTTCCCACCCCAGCCCCTGCCTCCCAAAGGCAAGAAATCTAAACTTACTGACTAGATTCATGTCAAGGTAGAGAGCAGGAGAGACATCCTTCGACCAGCCTGACCAGGGAGTCCCCGGGCTCCCAGTGTGGCTATCAAGCCAGCCCTTGACGGCTTTTAGGCACAAAGACCACAGCTTCCCCAGAACCCTGAGCACCAGCAGAGCCTGCTCACAAATAAGACACCTTCTTCTAGGACCGAGGCCCCAGCAGCTGGGTCACTGGAGGAGGTGCAGGCACAGTCGCTGGCCCGGTGAAGTGACAGTTTCAAACTCTGGTTGGACCGAGACTCTCTGTATTCCATCCATCTCAGACGCACATTCTTCTACATGTTGACATCTCTGGAGCCACCACTGATCAGGCAGGAGGCTACATGTGAGCATGCAAACACGCCCCGTGGGACGTGATGCTGTAGAAGACGTGGGCACCAAAGACCCGGAGCCTCCGGGGACTTAGGAAGACAGACGCTGAGCGTGACACAATGTTGAGGGGACTCCTGATTTCATTTGTATTTTCCCTTTAACACACGCACAAACCTTAGACTCAAAAGAACCTTAGATGGGGCAAAATTCACGAGGCCACTCAGTGCTGGAGCTTGAAGGGACCATTTCCTCCCAGAGAGGAAAGCGATCAGGAGACTGAAAGTAACTAGAGAGCAGCAGCACGTGAGCCAGGAGGCACACCTGAAACTCACAATTCAGCATTCTTCTCCGGGGGAGCTCCTGGCCCGCCGGCTCCGCCCCCATTTCTGACTCTGCGTCTCCCTCTGTGTAGACCAGCTGTCGGGAGCCTTCCAGGTGAAATGCCTTTTAATGAGACTCAGGCTCCCTGGCTGCTCAGGAGTCTTACGAGTAGTGATCCCCTGAATGGCGTCTCCAATGGACCCACTGTAAACCCAGTTCCACGCTGGCTAGAGTGTTTCTCAATTTCCTCAGGTCTGAGTTCTGCAGAGACGTAACTGAGGGTGTTAATCTAGGCCCTCGCTTTAGGCTGCACTAGGTCATAAAAGCGGGGGCTGCACCAGATTGTGTTACTGCCAGCAGGGGCTTGGGGATCACAGAGCCAGCACCCTGATTTTGCAAGCGAAGAAACCAAGCCCTGGCCGGGGTCACACAGGGCAGTGTCCAAGATGGGGCTGCGGACCCTTGGTTAAGTTTTAGATTCTCTTTCTTCTGGTCCAGAGCACCTCTGAAAATGCCAAATGGGATTTTTGTGGGGTTTTCTTTTTTACACTAGGGACCATTTCTGTTCTCTCAGTGCCTGGAAATTCCAGGAAGATTCTGATTTTGGTCACAACTCTGCACTCGATTTAGGTGAAGTCAGCCACACAGCCTTGGAAATAGGGTGGAAATGGAACATTCTAGAGACCCCGCCGGACGGGTAAGAGGACTCCCTGGTGGTATACCCAAGGGACCAGGCATACCGTGGACCCTGGGTTCTTCCTCCTCCCCAGATTTGAATCCAAGAAAAACACCCAGGTGCAGCCTTAGGTTTAGATGGAGAAAATTAGTCCAAAAACAAGAGACTGAGGTGGGGCGGGGGTGGTGTGAGAGAGAATGAGGAACATTTCCTCTGCCCTGCACTGGGGACAAGGGGAAAATTCATGGGCCAAGTTTAGATGCCAGGCTAGGGAGCCACCTCCACCTCCCTCCAGCTGGCTCCCCCGGTCCAGGGCCAATGCCAGGAGCATCCTGTTCATGGCCCCCCCTTCAAATGCCCCCCCCCCACTTCATCGGTGACCCACAGGAACAGTGCTGGGGTGGGTGGATTGGATCAGAAGCTCCTGCTCTGGGACCGCAGAGGCCAGGAGAGCCGGGATACCCTTAGATGAACTTGGGCTTTGGGCTTTCTCTTCCTGATTCCTAGGATTAACTCCACCCTACGCCATGCACGTCTCCCTTGTCAATAAAATCGCTGGCGGTGGCGCATTTTCTCAGGAGACGGTCCATCGCTCCCCAGGGCCGGGCCGTGGGCAGCCCGGGATCCCTGGGACTCGCCTCCCCAGCCCCTGGGGCCCACAGGGGTTTTTAAGGTCAAGTGTGCCTAGTGGAGGCTGAGCACAACCAGGGAAATCGGGCGCCAGGGTTTGGTCTTTCTCCTCTGTGTCCGCCGCCCTCTTTGCACATCCTGCTCCCCGGGGCTGCAAACCGGGGACAAAGAAACCAATGCTCTCGCCCTTGTCCACAGGACCCAGGTTCTCTGATAAGTGGCACCAAGCTCCAGAGTCACACAGATGTTTGAGATGGACTCCTGGGTCCTTCTCTCTTTCCTTTGGCTCCTACAAGCAACCCGCTACATGCTGGTGGCAGGACCGCCCACGGATCCCACACGTGCCCACTTCTGCCCATCACCCTTCCACACCCAAGCCTCCATCACCTCCCCTGCCTCCTACAGAGCAGCCAGGTGACCTTGTGAAATGTCACCAGGATCTCATCACATCTCAGCTCCACACACACTCGTTGCTTCCCTTCCCACTGGGAACAAAACCCAGACGCCTTCTCCGGCCTCCCATCACTTAGCCCTCGCTCTGACCCCATCTCCCTGCCTCCGCTCCTTCCCCTGGCCGCACTCACCACCGTCTTCTCCAGCTTCTTCTCCAGGCTGTACAGGGGACTCACAGCTGCCTGCTACCCGGCCCCATCCCCCCAGGGGAAAAGCAGCCCATATGTGCCTCAATCAAACACCCACCCCGGCTGCCCTTCCCGCTATCTAAGCACAAGCTCCGTCATCTGTCCGATGTCTGGGGCCCTCCACAGCATGACACTCTTGGGGCTGGGACTCCTTGATGTCCCTTGCTTCCCCCCCCACACACCCCAGAGCATGCTTGCCTTCTGTGGCTCCCGCCTTCCCCTCTGACCACAGACCTCCTGCCAGGTGTCCCAGCCTAACTCCAAGCCGTTCTCCACCCAGTCACTCTCTCCCACAGCCCCCACGCCCGAGCCAGGCAAGCCTCAAGTGGGACCCAAACGACATCAGGTCCACTGCCCACTAGCCCTTCACCCCTGCGACACCACTTCACTGGGTCCCACTCAATTCCTTCATGAACATCGTTCTCTTCTTCTTTCAAACGTGTCTCCCTTGCCTCCCACCCCGTGCCCCACCCAATTCATCATCCATCCATTCACCCTGACTCTACTTTGGAGCCGGGCTGACCAGGGATGACTCCTGGCCCTGCCACTTGTCAGCTGGACAGACTCTGGCCAGCGACTTAGACTTCCCCGGGGCTTCGAGTTTCTCATCTGTAAAACACACAAAACACCTAATTTCAATGCTGTGGGAAGATTCGATCAGATAATGCGATAACAAGCCCAGTGCAAGACGGGGTGCCAGTGATTGGCATCTGCCGCCCATCCACTCTGTGGCCGGCTGTGCAACGGCGAACACAAAAAAGGACAGAGGGCTCTCACCCAGTCTGCAGAAGCTAGAAGTGTAGGAAAGACCTGCGCACACACAACAACAACAACACTAACTGCAAACACGAAACACGTGCCAGGCACTGGGAAATGTTCACAGAGGCCAGCTCATTTAATCCTCACATCAACCCTGGGAAGCACCGTCCCCATTTCACAGATGAGGAAATGGAGGCACAGAGAAGTGCAGTCATTCGTCCAAGTATCACAGCAGAAGTAGCCAGGTTCCAGGGCCTGAGAGCTCAACTACGTGGCTGTCCTGCTGCAGCCAACAGGACCAGGCACCGAAAACCCAGGTTCCTCTTCACTCCCCACAGCATCTCCTGCTGCCCAGGGCGCGAGGTGGTGCTCAGTAATTAAACAATGATCTGTGAGCACGAAGCCTCTGCAGGATTTCCTCTTCATCATCTGGCTACGGCCTCGTCACCATCGAGGTCACCACCATCGTCAGCATCATTGTCGGAAAAGAAAGCAGGGCTGAGTGTGGTCTGAGCGTGGCCCGGGGCCATGCTAGGCCCTGCGCAAGGTGGGGCCGTGGAGCTCTTGGAAGTCTGGGCAGACCACCCAGTAGGCTTCCCACCCACAAGCTGCCTGCAGTTCAGGAAGTGGAATCCTGAGAGAAGCTCCCGGGAGGAGGGCACTGGAGGATGCCTCCCTCCAACCGACTGTCATGGCAACAGCCCAGGGAGGGGTGCAGGGAAGGGGCATCCCTCACTCGCTGGAGCTCCATGTCTGCCACCACATTTCCACCCTGAATTCCCCACCTCGGGGAGGAAAAAGCAAGGACTGTGCCCGGCACACCCAATTATGGAAGAAAAGCGTCTAGGAGTCAGAGAACATGAGTCAGCAGAGTGCGACTGCTGATTTTTAAGAAAAACGGATGTGATTATGAGATGTGGGAACTGAGGGACCCAGGCTGATGCAGACCCGCCTTTCCTGGGGATCCGACGCTGTGCCGCTGGGGGGCCGGGGGCACGCCAAGCGCTCTAACAGATCTGAGCTCTCGCTGGCTCAACAAAGTCCCTGCACTCAGGATCCCTGGAGACAAGTTTTAAAAAACTACAGATGGTTTATTCTCACCAGGGAAGATGGTGATTGTAAGTACATCCAAAGACTTGGTACAACAACATGAATGACCCTTTGCTTCTTGGTGGTGGTGCAGAGATCACCAAGCCACCCAAAGTCTCAGGATGTATCGTGAGCCTGAAGAGTCAAAATAAGAATCGAGAGAAAAATGAATATATGTATGTATAAGTATGACTGAAATGTTATGCTGTGCACCAGAAACTGACACAACACTGTAAACTAAAAAAAAAAAAAAAAAAAAAAAAAGAATAGAGGGAAAACCTAATCAAATAGAAAGTCTAAAACAAGACTTGTCTATATCAAACAAACAAACAAACAAACAAACCGGGGAGAAAGCTGAGGCAAAAAAAAAAAAAAAAAAAAAGACAGACCAGGTTATAAGTAGTGTTGAGGCAACTGGATGACCGTCCAGAAATTATGTCACACTTTCCTTCCATTCCCTCTACTAAGACAGCTCAGACAGATGAAGAGTTTATATGTAAGAAATGAGGCTTCAGTGGGGAGGGTATAGCTCAGTGGTAGGTAGACCGCGTGCTTAGCATGCATGGGTCCTGGGTTCAATCCCCAGTAGCTCCGTATAAAAAAAAGAAAAGAAAAGAAAGAAAGAAGGCGGCAAAAATTACTGGAAGAGAAAGTAAATGAATAGTTATATTCTCCTGGGGTCAAGAACACTTTTCTAAGGATGACACCAAAAGCAAACACTATAAAACATGTGGATTATAGAACATGGACTGTATGACCATTTTAAAGTTGATATACCCAAATGCATCACACATTTTCAAATTTCAATAACCACAAAATCAATAACAACCTGGAAGAAGTATCTGTGAGACAAAAGACGGACCAAAGGTTACAATCTTGAACATAGAAAGAGTTCATTAAGGAAAAAGATGAACTCTTACCAGAAAAATGTATGAATACCCCAACAGTCAATCCATAAAATATAAACTTGGGGAAAAGGTTCAACCTTTCTTGTAAGTTTACAAAGACATACAAATTAAAATATTCAAATACCACTTTCGTCTTCCAGGTTGGTCAGTATTTTTTAGAGTAATTAGTGCCCAGTACACACGAGGAAACAGGGACAAGCACCCTCCGCGCTGTAAGTTGGGAAGCTTTGGGGGAGAGCAATGATTCAACGTGCATTCAAAGTCTTCACCATGTGCTTCCTCTTTGACCCAGCAGTCCCACATCTGGGAATTTATCCTAAGGGAACATGGTAAGTGGCACAAAGATCCACTTAGAAGGATATTCAAACATAGCAAAGCTTAGAGTGCAAAAAAATCTGAAAACAGCCCAAACATCTAACTTTAAGGAAACATTGCCTTTGTAACATGAAAAGTAAAACAAGAAACTAGTTTCATGAGAAACAACAGCATAAGATCGGGGGAGCTGGGGTTATGCCTGACAGTCTGACCACTGCTTGGTGTGCAAGGCTCCCCTAGACCCGTTCGCTTGCTCTAAAGCCAACTTCAAGGCACCCCCGTGGGCTGGTCAGGATGTCACTGGGAAATAAAAGCCACTGCCTCAAGCTCGAAGCCTCCCATTGAAGTCACTATTTGCTAGTTATGAACCAAATTTGAGAGGACGTCGGGTATCTCGGGAGTGTTGCTGCTTAAAAAAAAAAAATGTAGTTCTGAAGCTTAGAATTACTTAGAACCCCAAACACATACAGACCAAGAAAGACAACATGCCCTTGGCACTGACGGGGTCACTTTCCAGCTTTGCCACATCAAGAGGGGCAATGGCAAATTAGAAGGTGTCAGGGGAGGTGACTGAGACCATGAGAGGTCTGGAAATGGTTATGCACAGGAGGATGGGTTTGAGGAAGTAGGTGTGATCGCCTGACAAAGAAAAGCCTGGGGCGGTGGAGGGGAGGAGGTTTTGCGAAAGTGGGAGGCAGCTGTTCCACAGAGTCCAGGGAAAAACGGTTCCTGACCGGAGTTGCCAACCCTGAGCTGGGCCTTGGTGTGGCGGACCGGATAGGGGATGCTGCAGACCACATTCCTGTAAGGGGGTGGGGAGGGGGGACCGGCTGAGTAACTCCAGAAGGGGTGCGGGGAGAGGCAGCAGAGCCTCTGCAGAGCACACGTGAGCGAGCACAAATTATCCCGGTGCCAGAATAATCATCATCATAAAAATGCCGAGAGGTCCCAAAGAGAGAATGAGTGCCTGAACCGAGTGGGGAAATCACAGAGGAAGCACGCTTGGAGCCGGCCTGGATTAACAGAGAAGATGGGGGAGGAAACCAAAAATAGGATAAGGCACAATTGCCAGATATTATACTGCGAATGAAAAATGAACCACCCCCCGGCATGGTGGAGACAGGGAGCGGCTGGGAGGGGCTTGCTCAAGGGCAGAAGAAGCGAAATTCACAGTGAACTAGAATCTGAATCTAAATGGCCTCTAGGAAAAGAAGGAGAAAACAGACCTTGGGGAGCAGGCAGTTTAATCACCAGTGGAGTCATTAACAAGCTGGCTGTGGGGACCGGTTCACTCACGGGAATTTTAATTATGACATCCAGCTATCAGCCCAACGTGTCCACCTGGACCATCTGTAACCTAATTTCTCCTCACCCCATGTGGCCCTCCCTCCTGGTCCCACCACGCGGGATGAGCACAGCCTGCTGGTTTAATCCTCAAGATCCCCGACAGTCTCGTCGCTTGAGGCGCGCACGAGTCTCCAGGGAGAGCTGGAGATCTACTTAAAGGGTGAGGTCAAACCAAACCTGAGTTCAGTCATCACCAAGGACTGATCAACTCTGGGAAAAACTGGAGTATGTTGAAGCAAAAAATCAATGAAAAGGACAGCTGACAGAGAGGCAAGGGGCCCCTTGCGCAGCAAATAGCCGGTATGAAACAACAGAGGGATGGCATACGCGCAAGGGAACCGTATCTGTGGCGCGATGGAGGAGCCCCCATCACTGCCAACAACCCCGCCAGCAGCCTCTTGGGGGCTTGTGGATGAACAAAATCCAAAACCTGAGTAGCAATGAAGTCACCGCCAAAGGCAGCAGGTGTGGGCAGCCAGGTGCCCGCCACAGGGACGTGGGAAAAACTGCACTGGAAAGGGTCAGGGGGCATTTGGCCTGTGGTAGGTGGCAAACATTCCAGCCTCTCCCCAAGTGGGGGAATATTGGAAGAAAACGGAAAGCCACCCATTCCTGCATGCCCGGCCATTTATGCAGCCCCTCTCTATCCCTGACTTCTGAGCACAGGCAGGTGAGGAGACCGGCATGCCGAGTCCGGGGGACTCTCTCTAAAAACGCAGCTCACTTGAGCTTCCCATGTGCGAGGCATTCCCAGGCACTTCTACGACCTGACTTACCCATTAAAACGGGCAAAGGATCCGAATGGACGCTTCTCCAAGAAAATGAACAAATGGCCAATAAGCACAGGAAAAGAGGCTTAACACCACCAGCCATCCAGGGAGATGCAAATCAAAACCACAACAAGAGAGCACTGCACACCCACCGGGTGATGAGACACATGTTAACAAGTGCGGCGAGGATACGGAGAAAGTGGAACCCTCCTGCATCGCTCCTGGTGGGAACGTAAAATGGTGCAGCTGCTTTGGAAAACAGTCCAGCAGTTCCTCCAAAAGTTGGAGTTACCACATGGCCCAGGAATCCCACTCCTGGGTATACACCCAAGAGAAATGGAAACACGTGTCCACACAAAAACCTATGCGCAAATGTTCACAGCAGCATTACTGACAACAGCCAAAAAAGCGGCAACAACCCAAATGTCCATCAACTGGTGAATGGCTAAATAAAATACGGCATATCCGTACAATGGAATATTACTCGGCCATAAGAAGGAATGAAGTTCTAACATAGGCTACTACACAGATGAACCTGGGGATGAGGATGCTAAAGGGAAGAGGCCAGTCACAAAAGACCACATTCTATGAAATGCCCAGAATAGGCAAGTCTATAGGCAGAAAGTAGAATACTGGCTGCCGAGGGCCAGGAAAGGGGGTGGGTGGACAGGAGGAAATGGGGGGTGACAGCTGATGAATACAGCATTTCTTTTTGGGATGATGAAAGCTGACGGTGGTGATGGTTGCACAACTCTGAATATACTAAAAGCCACTGAACTACATACCTTGAATGGGTGCATTATGTGATGTGTGAACTGTGCCTCAGTTTTTAAAAAGAATTAACTGGATCTTCACATCCCTTTGAAGCAGGCACTGAGGAAACTGGGCACAAAGATTAACCAGCCCCCGGTCACTTGGCAAGAGCCAGGGTTTGGAGCCAGGCGTTATGGTCCATGGTCCTCGCTAACAAACACTTCCAGAAGCTGCTCGCAGCCCAAGATGTGGCACCTGACCCCCTTCACTTACGATACAGAGGGGACAAGGGGGGAAGATTCCACTCTTCGCAGTCCTTTCCAAAGGGGGTCTTGGGCAAGATGACTCCCTTTCCCCTACAGTGGACCCTCTCCCCGACCCCCAAAGGTTTGGATGTCAAGGAGGGGGACGAGCCCTACTCAGGGGAGGCTTCCCAAGGCAACAGTCACTCCTCTGGGCACAGACCAAGGGCTAGCGGCTCTGTCTGAGGCTCTGCCTGTCCTCATGCTTCAGAAATGTGCAGGCCTGACTCTTGGCATCACCAGCCAATCCGCAACCGCTCCACCCCAATGCCCGGCCTTCCCTGGGGAAGCAGAGCATCCTTTACCACTTTCCCTCCAGGCAGCAGCCCGGCCCCTGCTGCCAGGCAGCCCCTTTCCCCGGGCTCCCAATGACAATCTGCTTTATGTCCTCCCTGCCTCCCTGCCCTGTCCCCCGGCTTTCCCTCTATGCACGCTCTCTTTCCTTAGACACTGCATTTTTTCCTATAACATCATGTCTGATCCAGACTTTCCTAAAAGTACCCTTTCACGCCTTGCCACTTCCCCAGTGTCACTCCCGGCTGGGCCGGACCAAGGCCCCTCCTCCGCCCAGCGGGGGGGACGTTCCAACCCCTCTCCCACACCCCATTCAGGGAATCACAATACACATTTTCATCTCAAAAGCCACCCCTTGTACCTCGGCCACAAATCCTTCCTGAAAGCAGACAAGATATCCTCAACAACAGTAAGTGAAATAAGCAGGATGCCCTCAACACTTGAAAAATATTTCTGTCCCACACTTGCTCTTTAATGTCCTGGAAAGTCCTCCTACCTTTTCTTCTTCTTGCCTCATTTCAGAATAATCCATGTCTTATCACCTTTTCTAGGGAGGACAAGGGGTATTTTCCCCCGGCGGTCTGTGAAAGGCAGTCCCCCGGGCAATACAAATAAGACTGTACTGAGAGGCGATTGGAAGCTGACCTTCTGGGACCTTCCAAAGTGACAATGAGAATGTGATGGATGGGAGTGTTTGCTGGCCCCAGTTTTCAAGCTGAGGCAAGCACCATCTTCCTCGCCTCCACGGAATGGCTTCAGAAGCAAAATAAGAGGAAGTCAGAGAGATGTGTAAGAGAAAGGGGGGCAGGGGAGGAAGGGGCCTCAGGAGGAAACCCCGCCATCACAGCGGCCCCTGCCATGGTTCACCGAAGCACACAGCCAGCAGAGATGCCACAGACCATCCAGCTTGACCTTCTGGCACAAAAGTGGGGCCTCGAAGGCCCAGGGACGTGAAGGGCTGCGGAGGTCACACAGCTGGTTGGTGGGCCGATGGGTCACAACTCGGGGCTGCTTCCCGACCCCGGGAGGGCTCTGCCCACCAGCCCACACCGCCTGCCCTCGCCGAGGGGCACCTGCTCCCTCGCTGTGTGCGCTGCAGGGCCCCCTGCCTGTGCAGACAAGGGTCTAAAAGGCTCACTGCCTCTCCTCCAAGAACAACAGAGCCCTCGCCAGCACCAAGAGGCCATGGCACTCGGTTAACCAAATAAGACGACGAGACCCACAGGCGGCTTTCCGGGCCTCTGAGAAGCTTCCACAATCTGCCCCTTGGAGAAACAGATGCAGAGGTTGAGGAAATGGCCACCCAGCCTGTCCCTGGGGCCTCCACCCAGCAGCCCCTGTTAGTTTTGTTTATGAGAGGAAAATTCTTCGACTGTCCAGGGAGGGGGAGAGGACATCTCTCCAAAGCTTAGGAGTCGGCGGGGACCTCGCCTCCACTCGCCCCGCCGGCCCTCCTCCGGCGTCCATCGGAGGCTGCCCGGTCCAGGACCTCAGTGCGGCCTGGCCTGTGTCTCTGGGGGCTGCGGCCTCGGGAAATGTCAGAGCCGTGTGTCACCACCCCTGGGGGAAGATGAGTCAGCACACAGACCTCGCTCCCGCCTGCCTTCTTTCCCTCAGAGGCCTCCTGATTGTGTTTGTGAAGCTGGTTTCTAAATTAACTCCAGCGCTCGCACGAGTGGGAGCATTTACAGCATTTATCAAATCCTTCTCAGGATTTCAGAGGGATCTGTCCAGCTCCAGGAACCTCTGTGGACAAGGACACGCTTTCAGCAGAGACGAGGCTTTCTCTCCCGGACATAAGCTCTGGGACTGGTGAGCAGGATGCCTGTGCACCTGCAGAGACATTCTGAGCCAACACCAACACTGGACCTTCAGAGAATCCGACTGAACTGCCTCCGATGCCCCAACTCCCATCCAAAATGCATAAGGTTTTCTCAAAAGCCTTGAATCAGCCTCAACACACCTGCTGGTCACCAGAATGAACGGGCTCAAGGCATCAGTTCTTCACTTGCCCACCTCCCCTGGACACTCCCAGGTGCCAAGGCTCCACCTGGAAGGAGCTTGGACTGAAGGTGGGGAGAGCTGTCCAGACCAAGGCAGCCCCAAGGATGCTCCCTGCCTCACAATCGCCTCTCCTCCCCTCCAAGATGCCCTCTCCTCCCCTCCAAGATGCCCTGACCGTCCCACTGGGTCAGCTTCTAGAAATACAAAGACTGCCCTTAGGTGGCTCACAGTCTAAAGAGGGAGACAAGCACAGACACAGGTGGTTCAGCCAGTCGTGGGGACCAGAGGCCAGGAGAGAACAGAGGCGGAGGAACAGCTCCCAACAGTTTACACTGTAACCCCCTTTCCTCTTTAGCCCTACTTTAATTTTTTAACTCAAGTAATCCATCAATAAATTTATTTGCCAAAAAAATAAAAGCAAACATTACAGAAACGTATGCATGTGACAGACTAAAAGTAACCTTTATCCCATCCTAAATACCTTAATATAGTCATCCAGACCTTTCTCAGCAAGCACGTATGCTTTTTTATAATTGAAGTCTAGTTGATTTACAATGTTGTGTTAGTTTCTGGTGTACAGCATAGTGATTCAGTTATGCATACATATATTCTTTTACATTATAGGTTATTACAAGTTACTGAATATAGTTCCCTGTGCTGTACAGTAGGACCTGGTTGTTTATCTATTTTATATACAGTCATTTGTATCTGCTAATCCCAAACTCCTAATTTAACCATCCCCCTCTTTCCCATTTGGTAATCATAAATTTGCTTTCTATGTCTGAGTCTGTTTGTTTTGTAAATGAGTTCATTTGCATCCTTTTTTTTAGATTCCACATGTAAGTGATATCATATGATATTTGTCTTCGTCTGACTTACTTCAATTAGTATGACAATCCAACCATGTGGCTGCAAATGGCATTAGTTCATTCTTTTTTATGGCTGAGTAGTATTCCATTGTATATATACCACATCTTCTTCACCCAATCATCTTTTGATGGACATTTAGGTTGTAAGTAAGCACATAGACTTTTTCTTTTAAAAAGGAGTTAAAAACTCATCACATGCTCATACTATTTTAATAGTCCTTTTTCCCTTATTCCTTTTTAAGTCAATAAGTAACTATATTGTATATGATTATTTTGTAAACATACCTAATAGCTGAATCATACACTTGTCACCTTAGAGCTATACTAGAGCTGTTTAACTAATCCATTGTTGGCCACATTTTTTCTCTCCTTACTGCACGCTAAGTGGATTTTGATCCTGCAGTTAATGTCTTAGTTTTCTTGTAATCTTTCCCTGTATCCCAGTATTCCATCTCCATGTCCATCTTATCCTGCTCCCTTTTAACCTTAGACTGTCCTCAGCTGAGGAATGCTGGCTTCAGTGACACAGAGAATATCTTCTTGTCACTTGAGGGTGCCAATTTCCTGACACCTGCTCCTGGATCCTGTGACATGATCCTTTCCAGAGGTGGGCTCTTTCAGATGCAAATTGATTCCCTTGGTGGTCATACCCTATAAGGAATCCTCAATGTGCAAATACTGAACCGCTGCTCCTAAGGGAACAGCAGTAGGTTCCTACCAGTCTCTGGCTACAGAGTTTTTGCAAAGGGATCGATACTTACTTGATCTTGTTGTATGTGTGTGGCTGTTTAAAGACACCTTATTTAATATACACTGTTGACTTATCAGCATGGAGCTCATGGCCAACAGCCCCGTAACTCACGCCCAAAAGAAGCTTATCTAACGTGGTTTCTCCGTGAGGTCGGTCACTGCCTTCTTGTGCTTAAGGCACTAGACAGCACTTCAGCCCTACACTTGGGGGCCATTTCAAACAGCGAAATCGTCAACAAAAAGCAGAAAAATTCAAAAAATGTGGCACCAAGTGACCACAAAAAGGATGCTTGTTTATAGTATGAGCTGAAACGGAAAGGCTGTCGCCTTGTGAGACCTCAGCTGGGAACGTGCACCTCGGGTGACTCAGATTCCTCCCTGCTCTGCTTGCACCAGGGTGACTGTGACAGGGCCACGAGGGCTGTTTCTGGGGGGCACACACAGACTTCAGTGAGTAGGTAAATTCACTAATACGGAATCCCCAAATAACAGGGATTGATCAATGCTTCTATTTTTCCTATGGGTCCTGTTTGTTTTCCTTTATCTTCTAAAGGGCAGGATCTGAACAAGTTCAATATCCGTTCATGGGCAGAGTGGACCACAGTTGGTCCTGTCTCGGCCCACTTCTGCGGGGGATACGGCCACCTGCTCAGCTCCATGGGGGAGGGGTGACGCTCAGCCAGGGGGCATCGTCCTATATACTCACTGCCTGTTTTCTGGGACTCTGAACAGATGGAAAATGTGATAGACGACAATGTCCCACATGCATGGCCACGCCTCTCTGGGGGAAGGCAGCTCACAGAACGTACTGGCCTCTCAGCACGTACCGCTCCTCCTCTACATACTCCCAGTGCTGCACCCTCTTCACACACACACACACACACACACACACACACACCCTGACCTAGAGTTCTCAGGGATAATGCAGGGGTTCGAACGGTCCCCCAGAATATGCCCACGTCCTAATTCCTGGTCCCTGTGAATATGACCTTAATTAGAAACAGGGTCTTTGCAGATGTAATGCAGTTGAGGATCCTGATATGAGATCATCCTGGATTTAAGGTGTCTTTGTAAGAAACAGAAAAGGAGAAGCCCCAGAGATATTAAGAAGGGAAGGAAGGCCACGTGAAAACAGAGGCGGAGACTGGAGGAACATGTCTACAAGTCAAGAACCCCGAAGGATGCCAGTAGCCACGAAAAGCCAGGGGAGGGGCAGGAACCGAATTCTTCCTCAGAGCTTCCAGAAGGAACCAGTCCTGCCAAGACCTTGATCTCAGACTTCTGGCCTCCTGAGCCGTGACAAAATAAACTTCTGCTGTTTTAAGCCACGAAGTTTGTGATAATTTGTCATGGCAGCCCTAGAAGCTAATACACCAAGACAGAGAAAGATGTAAGTGGTGGGGGGACAGGCAAGGAACACTGCTTTTCCCACCTCAAAGGGTAGCACCTGAAGGGACTCAGGTTTTCTCGCTGATGGAGACGCTGAGGTTCTGAGCCAGGCAGTGTCCGGTGGGGAAACACCATTCTGCCCTCATTCAGGCATTTGCATGAACCAAAATCACATCGGAGGATACAGAGGACAAAAGGGGAAAAGGACAATGACAGACTGGGAAAAAATAACAGCAGCACAGATAACAAAGGACTGGTATCCAGAATATATAAAGAACGTAACAAATAAATAAAAAAAGACAAACCAATAGAATATACATACACAATAGCTATGAAGATGCATGTTACACAAAAGGAAACCTGAGCTGCCAATAAACCTATGAAAAGATGCTCAACCTCACTAACCATCAGGCCTATGCAAATCAAACAACAATGCAAATGCAAATTTAAATAGTACATCCACTGGACTAGCAGAAATACACAACTCTGACACTATCAAGTATTAGCTACAGTGGGGAGGAATGAAATCCTCCAAGGAGAGCTGGTGGAAATTGGAGCAATCATCTTGGACAGCAATTGGACAGCATCTAGCAGTGCTGGAAACAGCCAAACAATTATGGGTTTTGGTGTCCATCCTAGAAAAATCTCATCCGTGACCCTGGGAAGGACAGATAAAGCTGCTTATTGCAGTAATGTCTGTAATAAGAAAAAAGCAGGGGAAGGATCTGAATGGCCATCAGTTGGAAATGGATGAATGAATTGTAGCTTGTTTATTCAACGTCATATCATGTAACCCTTAAAATGAATGAAGCAGTACCCTATGAAGCAACATGGATACATCTTAGAAACACAGCAAGTTGTAAAATGATACGTCTGGAAAAACAGCATTTAGATAAACTCCTCAACTCACAATGCAACACTCCGTATTGTGCATAGATACTTCAATGCAGTACAAGTTGAAAAAATATGGGAAGATAAGTTGACTATGCTATTTACCCCTGGGAGGAAGGGAGTTTAATGGAACTAAACAGGAGAATGAAAGATACTTCAAAGATACTGTATCAGCCATGGCCTCTTATTAAAGAAAAAAAGTCAAAAAGAATGATATGGAGGAGAAAACATGGACGCACATAACTATCAAATGAAAGAGAATATCATAATTTCTGAGAGAATGGGCAGATGAAGTGTTCGGAGAATGCAGAGGACAGAGACCTCCATCTTGGGAGTAAGGCTTCCTGGAGGAGGTGGCACTGCAGCCTTGAAAGATGGATGGTTGGGATTTGGAGATGGGTCTGAGAATGCCTTCCATACCACCCTAGGCCTGCTCTCATAGGCATTCTAGGTCAGTCTATTTGCTATGTTTATTGAACAATGTCTTAAGTTCTCAAATTCTAACATAAAAGTGATGAAGTTGAACACTATATTTATCTTTCAAGGCAAAGCTGGCTGTGGAGTGTCTGACTGACACCCAGGGGCTGGACAGCTGGAACCCTTCCCTGACTCCCTTGCAGCTAAGCCTGCATGTGATTTGGGCTCTGCTAGTTAGGCTTCCGTGTGAATCCGCAGAGAAGGAGCCAGGGCGGGGACATCCTTCCCTGGTGGGGGGAGGGGGCAATGCTGGGGGGCTGCGGTTCTGGAGCTGGCGGCCAAGGCTCCACTGTCTGCTTCTGCAACTTCCTGACTGTGGCAAAGGCAGCAGCTCGCCTGGCGGCTTGTTCTGGGAGAGATTCAGGGTCTTTGTTGGAGTCTTTTCTGCAGCCCTTCCAACAATTCTGAGAGTTGGCTAAATTTTTTAATGGATCCCTTGAGCTTTGTGTAGTGGATTCTGTTATTTGCAGCTAAGAACCCTGACCAATCCAAGTCCACCAAATATTTCACGAACCACTCGCCAACCCACCAGCACCACAGGCTGAAAATACAATAAACCAATCAGCCCAACCCATGCAGGAGTTGGGAGAAATTGGTAAATACCCTGGGCATCTATGTCCAGCTGAACAAGCTGTAAATCGAATCCAATGTTTCTGTGTTTACACAGAGCTCCCTCCACCCCCACCCCCACCCCCGACTTTCTCTTTCTCTTAAAATATATAATCTGGAGACAATCATAACTAGGGCGATAGTACCCACATGTTCTTCACATTCGTTTTTGCAACAGCATAAATCACATTTTATTTGAGCATTTAGGATTCTTTTCTCCCAGCTGGCTGAAGTATACAGAATTTCCATTTCAGTCTGTAATTAAAATACAATTAGAATGCATATGGAAACTTAAACTGACACAGACATTTGTGTTTATATCATAAAATGCCTTGATACATTTTAACATATGGTAATAATAACTAAACATATTTGGCATTTACAGGATAACTTCTGCCCCAGAATCACAGAATTTGGAGTATGTCACAAATACAAAACGCACTACAGTTTTACCTTCCCTCCCAAGTATAAGTAAGTGTGATGTTAGAATCACATGGGGCCCACGGAGTCCAAATTTCAGGTCTTCTATTATCCAGATGAGCGACTGTGGGCACATTACGTACTTATCTCCCTGAGCCTCAGTTTCCCCAGTTTTAAAAGAGATTAGTATGTGGCTGGTGTGACGGGTGAAATAACCTGTGTATTAAGCACAGGGCATGGATCCCAGTGGGTGCTTGATAAAGGGTCAGTGCTATGATGATGATAACGGTGGTGGTGATGCTGGTGGTGGTGGTGGTGGTGGTGAGGATGACAGAAAAAAGTATGTCTGAAATGTCATGACCTGATGTCAAATCAAGGATCAAAACCAAGCCCACAGCACTTAGGGTACTCAGTTCTGTGTGTTAACTCAAAGGCATGTCTCCAACTTCAAAACTTTTGTCCCCAAGATACACAACGCAAATAGATTCTTCCAGACACAAATCCTTGGTACCGACAGGTACATACTACTGCCCCATCTCACCTACACAGCAGGAGGGAAGTCCCACCCCTGCCATTACCAATTTGTGGGATCACAGACAAGCCACTTCATATCTCTGGGCCCAGTTAGTGCTTAGTGCTCCCAAACTTCAAGGTGCACATGAATCACCTGGAGAATCTGTTTTGGAGGGAGGTAATTAGGTTTATTTATTTCTTTCTTAATGGAGGTACTGGGTTTTGAACCCAGGACCTTGCATGCTAAGCAGGCACTCTACCACTGAGCTATACTCCCGTCCACCCAGGAGGATCTTGTTAAAATGCAAATTCTGATTCAGTGGGTCTGAGGCGGGGTCCGTTGCTAAGAAGTTCCCAGGTGCTGCCCTTGCAGCCTGAGATCGCACTTTGGGAACCAATGGCCTAGAAGATTTCTTGATTTCCCCACCCTCACACTACCAAGCTTTGATCAAAATGCGAGGGCCCATCTGCTCACCGTTCATTCTTTTCTTTTTCCTTCTCTTCAGCCCACTCCCCTCTATCTTTGGGCTATCTCCTTTTCTACCCCACTCATAGGTTGTGGAGGTGAGGGGAGGATTCCCACATTTCCTAAAGAACCAGAGATAAGTTACCTCTTCTCTACCAATAGCATGAACAGAGGAGAGACAAGAGGAGAAAGAAATACCAGATCTCAAGGAACCAAAAAAAAAAAAAAAAAAAAATCTTTTCGGTGCAAATCCTGTTCCTCATAGCATGACACCCTCGCCCCAACTCTGCCCTCCGCGTAGAAGCCAGGGATAATATCAAAAACCCCAAGGAACTCCCACGTCTCCCTAGATTTATAACAAAACTGTCTCAGCAGGAAAAATTATTCTGGATTAATGCCTCCTACATCCACCTGCTGGCTGAGAGCATTTCTTTCTATCCCAGAAATGTTCTAAGCCTTTTCAGGCTACCATCCCCACACCCTGAGCTCCAGAGACCCCCAGAAAAGGCCCCGGAGAGGCAGCCATCCTGGGACCGGCAGAGTGGCTGGAGCTGACCAGCCAGGCTGGCCCCAGAAGTCCAGGTGTCAGAACGCAGCTTTTCTGGGAACCCTGTCCCTGCTGGTAAGAGAGTTAACACTCCACCTTCCCATTCCGAAGGGGACGCTGAAAACCAAGCATCTGCCCGTCGCTCCCCAGCATTCTGGCCCAGAGGGAAGGGGGAGTTCTGCCCCCAGTGGGCCCTGAGCAAGGCTGCTCCTCCAGGACCCGGCAGCTGGGTCTCTTGCCCTCCGCACGGTTAGCAGGGCCTCTGTTCCCATAGTGAGACTGGGCAACAGGTCACCCCACCCCTGCCCCACTTGGAGGCACTCACTGTGACCGGGGCCTGGGCCTGGCACAGGACAGCCTGGAGGATGGAAGAACTTGACTCTGACTCTGAAATGTCCTGCGGGCAGCAGGCCCTGGCTGTCAGGTCAGGACTGTGGTTCCAACCTCTCACTCCCCAGAATAAAGCCCACGTGGGAAATCCTGCCCTGCCACGGGCCAGATCGCCTCCTCTGAAGTCTCCCAGGCTCCAGGACCTGCCGGGAATGCCGCACTGAAGTCAGGACACGGCCAGGGGCCCAGGCGCTGGCAAGGGGGGTGGGGTGGTAGCGAACGCTGGGTCCAGATGTGCCCGTGAGAGAGAAGTTTCACCCGGGCTGGCGTGAGCACTCTCGAGGGTGCCAGTTTCGACACAGCCTGTGTGCCTGGCAGCTCTGACCCTACTGCTACCTCCAAGGTCACACCAGGCCCTCCCCACCCCGGGAACAGTTTCCAGAGCCCCTCTGTGCTCAGATCTCCCTTCTTGGGCTCCTCACGGGTCCCTCAGCTGAGCTGGCTTTGTGCTGTCAATCATTATTTGCAGTCATCTACTTTATTTTCTATTATAGTAAAACACACAACATATAAAATTTACCATCTTTTTTATTTTTTAATGGAGGTACCAGGGATGGAACCCAGGACCTCGTGCATGCTAAGCACGTGTTCTACCACTGAGTTATATCACCGCCCCCTGAAATGTATTGACCAATTTTTAGTGTACAGTTTAGTGGTATTAAGCACATTAATAATGTGCAACCATCACAAGCTACCCCTCACCAGAACTTTTTCACCTTCCCAAACTGAAACTTGATACCCATTCAACAATAACCTCCGAAGCCGCCTCTCCTCCTAGCCCCTGGCAACCACCTTTCTACTTTCTGTCTGAATTTGACCGCTCCAGGTACCTCATCTAAGTACAACCATACGTTTTTTTGTCCTCTTGCATCTAGCTTTAAGGTTCCTCCAAGCTGTAGCATGTGTCACAATTTCTTTTTTTAAGGCTGAATAATATTCCATTAGACACACAGACCACATTTTGTTTATCCATCCATCCATCGATGGACACTGGGGTTGCTGCTACCTTTTGGCTATTGTGAATAAGGCTACTATGAACACAGGTATACACGCATCTATTTGAGCCCCTGCTTTCAATTCTTTGGTGTACATACCTTGTCGACTACTTTTTTTAAAATTTTTTAATTTTTAATTTTTTTATTTTGGGGGGACAAGGAGGTACTGGGGATTGAACCCAGGACCTCTTGTGTGCTAAGCATGAGCTCTACCCTTTGAGCTATATTCTCCCCCGATTACTTTTGAACTTGTTCCTGACATACACTATTTGTCAGAAAACTGCTCAGATAAGCGTACTACTGCTCATGCAATTTTCACAAACTGAAAACTCTGTGTCATCAGCATGCAGATGAAGAACGAGAGCCCTGCCTCCCCTCTTAGAAGCCCCCTCAGGGTGCTACCCACCGCCCCCTTCACCCATCCAGGGTCACCAATGTCCCGACTTCTAACAGCACATGTTAGCTTTGCCTGTTTTTTCACTTGACACAAGTGGAATCACACAGCAGGTGCCTGACTTCTCTTCCTCAACAGTTGCATGCGGTTGTGAGTTAGTCACACTCCTGTACGGGATTCCACTATACGATGTATCGTAATTTCTGTTTTCTATTCTGTTGTTGACAGGGGTTGATGGCCAGTGTTCAGTCTGGGACTACAACAGATAGTGTTCCTATGAACATTCCAACACACGTCTCCCAGTAAGCTTAGGTACACACTTCTGGTGGGGACATACCTGCAGTGAAATTACTACGTCATAGGGGATACACGTATCAGCTTTCGTAGAGAAAGGCAAACAGTTTTCCAAAATGGCTGGACCAGTTTACACTCCTGCCAGCAGAGCCATTTCACCAATATTTGAGATTCTCTTTTTCCATCGTAGCCATTCTGGTGGATACACAGTGGGAGTATCCTGCGGCTTTAATGTGCATTTCCCTGGTGACTAATGAAGTTGAGCCCCTTGTCATGTTTATTATTTCCTTTTATATTTTAGGGACAGGTCACAAACCCCAAAATAGGAAGATACAGCAGGATCTCAACATCTTACACGGCTGGGTCTCCAAGCCTCCCATCCAGCCAGGGCTCATGATGGAATCCAGGCTTGATCTGTGTTACAGGAGTTAAGGTTAAGTTCTCTTCACACCTGGCCAGGTTGCTGTCATGGGCCCTGGGCTGGAATAGATACAGCCAGCCTGCTTCTCAATCACTGTGTGCTCATAACAGTGTCCCAAGGGCCAGGCCTCTGGCCAAAAGTGCCAGATGTCACTGGATCGGCACTAGCTGACGCAAAAAGCGAACAAACACCAGTGGGCAATTCTTAGGAACAATAAGTTCCTCTCCGGAACGCACACCACAAATATGGAGAATTCCGCAATCAGTAAAGGAACTAAGAGAAACCCATGTCTGGTCTTGCTCAAGAGTCATGCCAGCCAACTCCTTGGGCTAGATCTGATCCATTGATCCACACAAATTCAATGTGAGTCAGTCTAGCAAGTATGTACTGAGACCCTACTATGCGCCAAGCCCTGCAATGGATGATGCTATGGTCACAGACATGGAAGATGGTCCTAGGCCTCAAACAGTTTATGGACTATAAGACCATGACTGTAACATAAGGCAGAATGTGATAAATGTCCTACTTAAGGTATGCACATAATGGAGGCAGGACATCATGAATTTCATGGAGAGAAAATGTCGCATTATGGAGAATCAAGGAGGCTTCATGGAGAAAGAACAGTCTCAGACAGACACCGAACAACAGGTAGGGCATCTCAACAACTGGAAACGGGCAGGGAAGGCCCTCTCGATGGCAGAACAGCATGAACTAAAACAGAGAGGTTTAGAGATTTAGAGATAGAGGTTGGCTAGAGAAAGTTCTACTTTGGCAATAGAATGACAAAGGTAAAACTCCTGGGGAAAAAAAAAACTGATATGCCATAAAAATTTACCTTGGTATCAAAAAAAAAAAAACCCTACAAACATAATTAAAAGGTAACCACCGCCCTACAAACATAATTAAAACGTAAATACCACACCAGAAAAAAATTACTTGCATCATAAGGTAGACCAAGGGAGCTGTTTCCACAAACTCCAGCAATCTACACAATAAGCCATTACAACGATGCAGAGTTCTCCTGACCAGTTCAGATACCTGTGGCATATTGCTGAGCAGAAAAAGCAGGTCAGTAAATGACAGGGAGTAAAATGTATGCAAAATTACACTTAGCAAGATGTTTTGAAGAACTCTCATCAAAATGTTTAGTGGTGATTATTTCTAGGTTGAAAAGGATTACTCAATAACTTTTCTTCTTCAGATTTTTCTACATTTAAAAAAAATTTACATTTTAAATTCAGAAAAAATGCAATTCAGCCTCAAAAAAGATACACAATAATTATTTTACCTAGTACACAGGGTAAAGAGATTTTAAAATAATAACTATTATGGGCAAGAGTTTAAGGCATTCTCATGTTTCTGGTAGAAATATGATTGCTTTCATCCTTTTGGAGAGCAAATTTAAATTTAAAATATGCTTATCCTTTGACCCAGAAATTTCATCTCTAGGAATTTATTATAAGGAAATTAGGAATTTATATAAATATACATCTAGGACATTCACTGTAGAATTTTTTAATAGGAAGGAAGGAAAAAACTGGAAACAACCTAAGTTTCTAACAATAGGGACTTGGTTAAAAATACATTATTCTATGGTTCTCATAAAATGACATCATATGAGACTACTTAAATAATGTTACAGAGTATTTCATAACATGGAAAAAATTTCCAGTGAAGCAAGTAGAAAGCCTAGATTACAAAACAACACATGTAAGTTTCATTCTGTTCTGCTTTGAGAGTCATGTATAAAGGAATAGGAAAGCACACCAGAAGAACGTATGCTAAAATGTTATCAGTGTTTTTTCTCTAGATGGTACAATTTCCGATTATTTTTTCTTCATATTTTTCTGTATTTTCTTAAATTTCTCAAATTAACACTCACTGCTTTTGGAATCAGAAAGAAGTGAACATTAGCGGTTAACAAAAGCTGTCCTGCCTGAGGGAAAAGTGAGACAAGAATTGCTCATCAATTTTGAAAACCCTAATCTCCCCTTCAACCTAGAATCTCCAGCAGCATCTCAGCAGCCTCCCTGGTCCATACCCCAGTGATGTATGGTGCTTATTTTCTTTGTGTACAGGCGTGGCTGGAAACACCCAGCATCATCTCACAGCCTGCTTCAGCTGCAGTCCTGTGAAGACATCTTCCAGCCACATGGTCCTCCTAGGTGAGCTTCCCGCCTGATGCTCTGGGTCCACAAGAGTCTCTGTTTGCATTTGCTGCATCAGGTAGGATACTCTGAAATGACTCTTCCCACATCCTTCAAGACATACTCCACAGGTTTCCCCTTCATCCACCATTGCTTGAGGTTCAGCTCTCTGTGGTTAGCAACTCTCCAAACCATACAGGTGCCTCCCAGGGCACCCAGCTGCATCACTGGGGATGCCGCATGGCCACGTAGGGCTCACCTTGCCTACACATGATGCTGATAAAACTAAGAATAAATGACAACATGGGAGATTCAGGTCACATCCTGGTTGCGCCAGGTGACATCAACCTCATCTTTGGGGATGGGTGGGAGGGGTCATTTAACTGGCAAACTCAGAAGTAAATAATGCCAGGTGACAATCAAGAAATGAGCAAAACATCCACTCCTTAGTCACGATAAACAATACAAAGTCCTTGACTAAAATCTATCTACTTTGCTCAGTAGAATCATCAGACCCTCATTCAGAAACTGTTTAATCTCAGTTTGCACGAGTGTTGAATGGCTCATCTATTTCCTTTCTTGAGGGAGTCAGAGTAAGTCGATCAGGAGCAGAAAATCAGGAAAGGGGAGAAAAGGCTTATATTTACACAGATGTTCACTGGAGCTGGTTTTGTTATAGCAAAAGACCGAGAAAACCTAAGTGCATCAGAGGCTGTATAAATAAATTATATCACCTGCACTGAATGGCATAATAAGGGACCCACGTGTGCTGATTTAGAAATATTGTCACAATCTATTAAGTGAAAAAAAAAGCACTTAATTGTATGAATAGTGTGCTTCTATTTCTGCAAAAAAAAATACAAAGATATATATTCATATATGTCCTGGTATGTGCATCGAACATTTCTGCAAGGATACAAAACGCTGCCTTTTTTGGAGTGAACAAGCTTTTGATGTGAGAGGCACTTTTTATTTTAGAGTTTAAATTTTTTGCTTTTGAATTTTTACTTTTTTTAGTGCTTGAAATGTTTTCCACGTTCATGGACTATGACTTCAATTAAAACAATGGTTTAAAAAAAGAAGAAGGGAAGAGGGATAACTTTTGGAAGCAGACCCAGTGACAACAGACATAACTGATAACAGACAGCTTGGAAACAAGAGAAGAAAGCCAAGGAAACTTCCCATAAGTCAATAATGCAAAAGAAAGAGAATGAAGGTGACAGAAAAATAGAAGTTTGGGACCCACAGGTCAAATAGATATGTATGATCCATTGATGCTGGGTGATATCACTGTATTATAAGATGATTTTTAATTATGCACTAACAATGCCTCTGAAATATCAGAATAAGATTAAGCTGCAATTAACATTCCTTAGACATAGAAATCTGAAACACTAGACATTCCCATTTAAGTCAGAATTAAGACAAGGATGCCTGCTATCACCCTTACTATTTAAAGTTTTTCTGGATGGTGTAGCCAATGCAACAAGACAAGAAAAGTGAATGAACAGCAGAAATCCTAGAAAGAAAGAGACAAAAGATGCTATGAAGACACTGTGATGACCTACCCATAGAAAAGAGACCCTCAGTTCAATGAAGAGGCCAATTAGTAAATTTAGCAAGTAAATATATGAAACTCAATTTCTTGTGTGTGTGTGTGTGTGTGTGTGTGTGTGTGCGCGCGCGTGTGTATATACCAACAGCAAACAGTTAGAAAATAACTGGAAAATGATACCATTCACCTTTCCTGAAAACAATTCAAAATACCCAAGAATAAACTTAAGAAATGTACAGGGACCTACACAAGAAAACCATACTAAAGTCTCAGATGAGAAGATCCAATATTATCAAGATTTTAATTCCCTGAGCGTTCATCTATAAACTTAATGCAATTTCAGTGTGAATCACAGAGGAATTTTTTTTCCAAGTTGACCAAATCACTGTAAAGTTCATTTGGAAATAAAATGCAAGAGAACAGCCAAGAAATTTTGTAATCATGGGAATCATGCCCTAAAATAATTAAAATATTAAAACAGTGTGGAACTGGCAAAAGGACACAGATTCCTATCATTGGACACAAAGGACTCCAGAAACAGAACCAAGAATATGTGAGAATTAACACAAGACAAAGATAGTATACTGAACCAATGGAAAAAGGACAATGTTGGGAAAATGTAAGGTTAGATCCTTTACCTCACATTAGACATCAGATCATCTTAGGAATGGTTTCAAGATTTAAGTGTGAAAAATTAAGCTATGAAAGTGCTAGAATAAACTAAAATTTGGGTGAGTATCTACAATGTTGTAGGTTTCTAAGAATGACACCAAAGACAGATGTTAAAAAGAAAACACTTAGACATGTCTCTACATGAAAATAAAAAGTTTTTTAAAAATATAAACAAGCACTAGAAGCAAAACCAAGAGGCAAAGGGCAAACTGGGATAAAACTGTTTGCAATTGATATAACAAACAATTTACATCCTTGATACACAAAGATTCTTACAAATTAATAAGAAAATATTAATCCCTGCCATGGAAAAAAATACACAAAGGCCATGAATAAGCAATTCCCAAAAGAAGGAACATAAATGGCTAACAGACATATAAATAAAAAATGGTCAAAAAAATGCAGTTTTTAAACAGAGATGCTATTTCTAACCATTCAAATTGACATAAACACTTTTTTAATTGACAATACTCAGTGAATATGGGGGAAACCACTGCTCTTCAGTACTGCTGATGAAAATACAAGTACGTAAAACTCATCTGACAAGCAATTTGCCAATACGTGTAAAGGACACAAAAGATTGCAAAAATGTGCGTTCCCTCTAACCCACCAACTGTGGTTGTAGGAATCTACAGCAAAGAAAGAACCAAACCCATGTACGGAGGTTTAGCTCCAAGGAGGTGCCTCATGTGCCATTGGTAACAGGAGAAAACTGCAAAAATAGTGGGAAATCGATTAGAATTTGTGGTACAGTCATGTATTAAAATGCCAAGCAATCAGAGTCAAGATAGCAGTAAGTTTAAAAAAGCAAGTTATGAAAAAGTATATGTTTGAATAAAGAATCCTGTTTCTAGAAACTGAATGTATACATATACATTAAGAAGTGAAACAGAAGTGCATATACTAAAATGTACACATATATGCACCAAAAGTTTCCCTGAATTATGAAATTATCAGTGTTTTTTTCATATAAGTTGTCCACATTAAAAAACTTTTTAATGAATATACTTCTGAGAAAAGGAAAAAGGTTTTTTAAAAATTATTTGTAAATAGTGTTGCTATGAACATTGGGGTGCATTTATCTTTTTGAGTTAGAGCTCCCTCTGGATATATGCCCAGGAGTGTGACTGCTGGATCATATGGTAACTATATTTTTAGTTTTTTAAGGAATCTCCATACTGTTTTCCATTTGGCTGCACTAAACTACACCAAACCCACCAAAAGTATAGGAGGGTTCCCTTTTTTCCACACCCTTTCCAGCATTTATCATTATTATTTACATTAGCCAAGCCATGGAAACAACCTAAATATCCATCGACAGATGACTGGATAAAGAAGTTGTGCTATACATACACAATGGAATACTACTCAGCCATAAAAAAGAATAAAATAATGTTATTTGCAGCAACATGGATGGACCTGGAGATCATCATTCTAAGTGAAGTGAGCCAAAAAGAGAAAGAAAAATACCATAGGATGTCACTTATATGTGGAACCTAAAGGAAAGACACAAATGAACTTATTTATTACAAACTAGAAACAGACTCACAGACTTGGAAAACAAACTTACGGTTACCAGAGGGGAAGAGGGTAGGAAGGGATAAATTGGGAGTTCGAGATTTGTAGACACAAACTACTATATATAGAATAAATAAACAATAAGGTCCTGCTGTACAGCACAGGGAACTATATTCAATATCTTATAGTAACCTATAGTGAAAAAGAATATGAAAACAAATATATGTATGTATATGTATGACTGAAACCTTATGCTGTATACCAGAAACTGACACAACATTGTAAACTGACTATATTTCAATTAAAAAAAAATTTTTCTAAGATACTAGTGGAAAACACACACCAAAAAAAAAAAAAAATTGTAAAAGGAAGCTTGAGTACACTAGCATTCATAGCAGCACTATCCCCAGTAGCCAAAAGGTGGAAGCAACCCGACTGGCCACCAACAATGGCTGGATAAGCAAATGTGGCATGAACGTACGACAGGATAGCATTCATCCTTAGACAGGAGGGAGATTCTGACATGTGCTTCAACATAGATGAAGCTGGAAGACACTAGGCCACGTGAAATAAGCCAGCCACAAAAGAACAAACACTGTATGAGTCCTCTTATACGAGGTATGAGGGTGGTCAAACTCATCGAGACAGAAAGAAGAGTGCTGGCTGCCAGAGGCTGGGGAGTTAGTATTTAATGGGGACAAAGTTTCTGTTTGGGAAGATGAAAAATGTTCTGGAGAGGGATGGTGGTGATGGTTGCACAACAATGTGAATATATTTAACATGACTGAACTGTGCACTTAAAAATGGTTAAGATGGTAAATTTTATGCAATGTGTATTTTACCTTTTTAAAAAAAAAAAAAGCTTGACACACAGAACAGTTCAATTTTTAAAGTTTGGGGGAGGAGCTTCAGTTCTTTAGAAAAGTCACTTAGGAAGAACAGCTCATGCTCTGATAATGCCAAATAAAGGAGGTGTTATTATAGAAAGTGAGACATAACTAACACCCCGGAGACCTTGAGTTTGGCACTGCTGACTCCTCCGCCTGGCATCCAGGGCCCTGCTCAAGCTGGCATGCTTTCAACCCATCTCCCTTCGGCCAGCCCCACCCCACCGGGCTGGGGCTGAGAGGTCCCACTGGAGAGCAGGGCCTCCCACCCCATTCTGGTTCCAGGCAGCAGCCTCCGGGATGGGCAAGACCCCCGCCTCCCCTCTGCCAGGCCCTGCCAGCCTCCCTGCCCCCTCCTCTTGGCTCCCCGTCCATAGGAGCATTTGACTTTCTAATTCTTCCCTCCTCACAACAAAAAGCTAAATGTTCCCCAGGCACTTGGCCTGGTTTCTGTCCCCGGGCAGAGATGGCCACAGAAGGCAGGCAGCAAGAAGCCAGCCCCAGCAAGTTCCCAAGAGCAGCTGCCTCGCACACCATCCGGCTTCACAAACCAGCATCGATCTGCCCACCTTCCCACCCATCAATGGACAGAGATATTAAGTGACTTCTTTGCTTCTGTCCCAGAGTGAGTCCTTCCCTGCTTGGGAAAGTGAGAGAAATCAAGTTGGCCTGGGGCAACAGCCCCTAGTTCCTACAAGAAGAGGAATCAGTGCCTGAAGCTGGGAGGAGGCAGGTGTTAGTAACACCCTCTGCTCTCGGCCGTGGCCAGTCCTGCGGCCTCGACCTGCCCCCCCACCCCTGTGTCCTCAAATGCCCATCTCCCCACGGGACCTCGAAAGGATGGGCAGGCACGTGGACTTCAGGATTACTCCGCACAGAAGAGAGCAGTGTTCATTTTGCTTAGTAACTAGTGGCCGCGTCCAGATAGCTTTGTGAGTTTGAAAAAAAAAAGTGTGGCCACTCTAACAAGTGTTCGCCAGAAACTGCAGGAGGCTGGTGGCGGGAGCCAGGTTATAAAAGGGAGATGAAACCCTCCACTGGAAAAAGACAATCACAGGCAAGCGGCTTGCAGCTGTGAACACAGGCCTCGTTTCCAGCGCTGTGGCGTTTGGGTGGGCAGAGGGAAAGGGTCCAGGCGTGACTGAGGGGACCTAGGCGCGGGGGGCCTGTGCAGGCAGGGGGCAGGCACGGCAGGGCTTCTCGGAAGGGCCGATTAACACTTCGGTCTGCCAGCAGTCAGCAATCAGCAGTGAGCAATCCACCAGGGCCTGGAAGGAGGGGCATCTGAGAAAGACTTAGGCAAAACTTTCATTACAGTGTGCGTTCTCCACGAGGAATGATCGTCACCAGAACTTGTTGCTCCAATGTGTTTCTCAAGGCATAAAAAGTCGAAATTGGAGAGTAACCAAAATACGTGCATTGACTCAATAATAAAGAATCAGAGCTCACATTGGGCTCCTGTGCCTGGTTTTTTCCATCCCACACGACAGAGGAGAGCCTCTCCTCTGGGCTGGGGGCACTGACTTCACACCCGTCACCACTGTTCCAATGGCGGCCACTCAAGGTCCAGGCACGGGATGGAAGAGAAATTAATCAGTAAACCCAACCGTTCAGAACAGTTCAGACATACCACGCTTCGCAGGGCGAACAGGTGCAGGAGAGGCTTTCGTGATGGCTGGCCCCACGGAACCCAGAGAGAGTCTGAAATCATTGAAAACTCTTGATGCTGGAAGAAGAACAGATTTGCAACCCTGAGGTCCTGCACTGGAGCTCCCAGCCAGCTGGTTAAGTTACCATAGCTCAGCCAAGCTGCCAGCCGGGTCTGAACACCCAAAACCTGCAAAGAGGGTAATTGAAGCAGAAAAAGCCTCCATCTGCGATGTTTGAATGTGGTCCAGGCTTCCGGGCCTTGCCCTGAGGTCTTGGTCCTCAAATGCGCACCACCCAGGCAGGAGCGGTGGAGAGGTCCAAACAGGAGCCCAACCACCCATCTGTCTGGGGGCCTATCAAGCGTGGTCACGGGGTGCCGGGAGCTCCAGGGAGCCGTGCAGCCTCTCAACTGGAAGGGTCAGCCCAATATGACCTAGTGAGCCAGGGATGCAGCCAGGCCTAGGACCCAGAACGCCTGACCCCACCTCACTAGGGATCCCTCCAAATCTTCAAGAGCAGGACGATAGGAAATTTCAAAGCACAGAGCAGGTGGTTGTTGAGACCAACCTGCAGATGGACACCCACCCGGGTGCCTGTGGGACCCCTGAGCATGGCCTTCAGCTGTTCCTCTTTCCTCCTGCCTCCCACTGGGGCTGCCTGTTCACCACCGCCACCAGCTTGGGGGAGCTGCGGTTCTGCTCGCTCACCCAGCGCAGCAGCATGGCCCTCAGCTCTGGACGCGTTGGCCCCCAGTCTCCAGCAGAGTCAGCGAAAGCCATGCCACAGCCTCACGGAAGGAGGGGACAGCAGCAGGGAGCAAGGGACAAAGTGGCTTCCCGCAGCCTCCTGGTGCAGGTGGTGTTTCTACATCTGCTCCTGGGGAGAGGGTAAGCTCCCTGGGGAAGGATGCCCAAGGAGCCGTCGCTGTTACCTGGGACCTCGGGGACTACTGAGCCAGACTCTTGGGCTTGAGAGAAGTGGCTCAGACAAGCTGTGCTCTCCCTGGACCCAGGACCAGGTTCAAGGGTCAAGTGACAAGGAACACCAGGGAAGCACCTGGATCTAAACCCTCCCATCCTGTCTTCTACGAGGTCACTGTCTTCAAAATGGTCAACTCCTTAGGAAGCACAATTCCAGCTTAATGTGGACCTTATCTTTAGAATTCACAAAGGAGGTGATGTAAAAGGCAGAGCCTGGGCTTGAACCCTGAGTCTGACACTGGCAAACTCACTGCGTGACCCTGGTCAAGCTGCTTAACGTTCATGGGCCCCGTTTTCCTCCTCACCTCTAAAGTGAGAATAAGAACTTCGGAAGGTCATGGTAAGCATGAAATGAGACAACGTATGCAGAGTACAGTGCCGGGTACACAGAAGGTGCTCAATGAATGAATGCTAGCTGCCATGGTGATAGTGATGATGATGGGGACAGTGATGATGGTGACAGTGATGGTGATGAGGAGGAGGACAGTGATGCTGATGGTGGTGGTGGTGATGTTGATGGTGAGCGTGATGATGGTGATGACACTGGTGACAACGATGATAATGAAGATGGCGAGGATGATGGGGAGTGTGATGATGGTGGGGGTGATGAGGAGGAGCACAGAGCTGTTGATGATGGTGATGGTGGTGTCGATGGTGACTGTGATGATGGTGACAATGGTGACAACGATGATGATAATGAAGATGGTGAGGATGATGGGGAGTGTGATGATGGTGGGGGTGATGAGGAGGAGCACAGTGTTGTTGACGACGATGACAGTGATGGTGGTGTTGATGGTGAGTGTGATGATGGTGACGATGGTGACAACAATGATGAAAATGAAGACGGTGATGGTGATGATTTGCTTCATGAGGCTTTCACTTCCACCAGGAAGCCTTCCCAGAACCTGCCCCACGACCGGCCCAGGTGCCACCTCTTCCTACTTCCACAGAGCCTGTTCTAGCCCCTCCTGTGACACCCATCACCCCCTCCTGCAACTGCTAGTGTGAATGCTCCTCAGAGTGTGAATCCCTTGAGGACAGGATCCATGTGGTGGTCTCCGCCGTATTCCTATCACTTAGCACAGAGACTAGCACGAGACAGATGCTTGAGAAATACTAACTGAATGATTTTAATGTTTGTTTACTTGTATTTATGAAGATACCATGACAACTCATCTCCTGACACCTACTTTCACTTGCTACCATTAAAACACAAAAATAAGTCTCATTAAAAAAATAAGGAAAACAATGATCTTTTAAAATGAATAAAATGGGGTACTCCTAGTTTTTATCAAATGGCTTTAATAAATTATCAGCAGAAATGCCTCTGACTTAGGCTCTATTACGAAATGCAAAAAACCACCTGGAAAACTCCTACAGGGAACCCTAACTCGGATCCCTCCCCTTAGTTAACCGTGAGAGCCAGGAAGGAGAGTGGTTAAAAGAGCTGACAATTCTCCCTGACTGGGCACTGCTGTCCCCGCCAGAATGTGAGCTCCCTGAGGACTGGGCTTTGGTCTAGGGTGTCCACTGCTGAGTCTCCAGCACCTTGAACAGAGTAGGCACTCCTGACCTATTTGTTGATTGGCTGAGTGGAAACAGCCGGAATGGCAGCTCCATTCTGAGAACCCAACTACATGTGGGAACCAAGCACAGCCCTTTCCCGTGCATCACTGAGATCGGCATTTTTGTTATTTCCATTTCACAGATGAAGGTACTGAGGCTCAGAGGTGTTGAGACAAGAGCCGGAGGGACTGTGAGTGATCCTATAAATGCAGGAAGTGGGGCTCTGCAGAGAGAAGCCAACTGCCCCCAGTACCCATCCTGCTCCTTCCTTTTAGTCATGGGGGCACATGGCCACCCAGCTAGAGACCCTACTTCTCAGGATACCTTGCAGCTAGGTGTGGCCATATGACAAAGTCTGAAGAGATGGGAGATGAGTGTCAATGGTACATGCAGCTTTCATGTCCCTTCCTTAAGGAACTGCTCTCTCTTCACTCTTCTGGGGGACTTGAGTCTAAGACACCCCAAGACAGTGTGCTGGAGGACCAGCTTCTACCATGAAGGTGAGGGCCACAACCCAGAGGGAGGTGGAGCAACGGGGCGGAAAGCTGGGTCCCGTCCTGGATGATGTCTTAGAGCAGAGCTGCCTGCTTGGCCCAGCTTACCCTCTACCTCCAAGCAATTCAGCAAAAGAGATACAAACCCCCACTCTGCTTGAGTCAGTGTGTGTTGAGGTCTCTGTGCTATAGAAACTGAGCCTACAGTTAACCAGGAGGTCCCTGCCCGGCTCACACAGCTCACTCCTCTCCCATGTCTCAGCTACACCCGGAGCAAGGGAGCCACACGGCTCTAAACACGGAAGGAAACATCATAGCTGCAAAGAACAACGTCCTGAGGTCTCCTTCCACCAACACTCCATAGCACGGCTGGACAGAGGAGCCGGTGGTCACGGGGTGCAGCTCCCCAGACAGAAACCTCCGGAAAAAGTCACTCCACGTTCCCTCAAAGGCCAGCCTGTGACAGCATCTTGTGAAAGCAACACCCTGGTGGCTGTTTCTACCCTGGAATGATAACAGTTTGGGATTTGGTTTCCCTCCCACAGGATGACTAGACGAAGCAGCTTCTTGTCATTCAAACCATTCTGTGTCCTTGTGGAAACTCTCTCTTGCTATTCCCAGCGGGTTCATGGAGGCTACAAGTACCTCTTATCTCATGCAACACACGTGCTCCTGAAAAGCCAACACTCCCGCCTTGCTACAAACCCTTATCCCCGCAAAATATGTATGTGGTAAAGCTTTCCATTTAAAGAAGTGCTGTTATGAATCTGTACATAAAAGTAGGTCGTCATCCCCATTGTAGACGCTTTTTGAACCTGGATTCCATATCCCTTCTCCAGCCTAGAAGCTCTTTATCAGCCACTCTGCAGTTTCTCAGTGTGCCTCTAAAAGACCAGGGCCTAGAAGCAAATGCAGTTTTCCACACGTACGAGTCACTCCTGGAAGAAGCAACGGCTCACACTTCTGTGGCAACTGAGAGTCTCCATGTGCCAAGTAATGGAAAACTCAGCTCAAAACTGCTTAAGAGAATGTGATGGGTTTGGAAGGTAGAGCTGGTTTCATTCAGGGATGTCATCAAGGACTGTTTTCCTCTATCTGGCCTTTATGGTATCAGTACCACCCTTGGGTTGGGTGGATTTCCCTCGTGGTGGCAAAAAGGATGCAGCCATTCCAGGCTTCACATCCACACACCACACCATCCAAGGTAAGAGAGAGGGCTGGCTTCCAGAATCATCTCCAGAAGAGGATAAGAGAATAAGTATCGCATTGTACCAATGCCTCCAGCCAACGTCCTCTCACGCCTCATTAAACCAAACCGGGTCCCTCGTACGTTGCTGAACCAATTCCTGTAGGCAGGGACGTGCTGTGTGTTGATGGTTCACGCAGCAAGAAGAATGGGGTATCCAGAATGAATTAGACAAATAACAGACAATCTCCCCAGGACTACCTGGCTGGACAGAGAGAAGGAGGGGAGGAAGAGGTACCGGGGAGGTGACGAGTGATCGAAGATAACATCAGCATCCTTGGGCAGCCACATCCCATGAAAGACTCAGATAAATCTTCCCTTCAGCTAAAATCCTTAAGTCTCCCTGGTAATGTAAGTATCCACCACAATGTGATGGTGCCATTCATTCTCTGGGCCAATGGCAAAGGCTTCAGCTTTATCCCCCGGATTTTTCATTTTATAGAGTTGTATCCACTGATTCTGTCATCCAAACTGAAAATGCAGAACCTCTCACGACCCATCTCTACTCACTGCACTGGCCGCACAGCTTACACTGGGCCCTCTCTCTGCACAACCGTCCAGCCAGTGTCCACAGCAAGGTGCGCGCTGCCCGGCTCTCTGCTGCCTGGTTGGCCAAGCGCTGCTGCTCTCCCCGGCCAGGTGGGCAGCTTCCCCGCCCACTGAAGACGGTGGGAGAAGGGCTGTTGTTTCCATGAAAACCAAACTGGAAAGACTCAACAAAAGGAAGCCGCTAAATTTACAAAAGAAGTGCTGTCAACTGAGCTGTGGAGGAGCTATCTGGAAAACACTGGGGAGAAGTTATTAAAAAGCAGGAGATTCTGAACTCAGATAACTTCACAAGCTTCTCTGAGGAATCAGCTTCACTTTATTGAAACTGGAGATGATGTACTGCGGGCAAGGTTTATGCGAGAAAGAACACAGAACCCAAGCAGCAGACTCACACTCAAAGAAAACGTCTTGGCCCTTGCATCAAAAGCTTGGCAAATGGATGCACATTTACATGTCTTAAGTTAAAATCAAATATGTAAATGTTTATCTGACTTGATTATCGAGCCAACGACTGCCTTCCACCATGGGACATTAAAGGACTTCCCCTCTGGCTACTCCACCTACACACCCCGGGTTCCTGCCCCTCATAATTTTACCAGCCAGTCATCAATCTTCTCCTCAAAGGAGTAAAAACGTCGAGAAAGGCAGGCTGAGCCCAGAACTCCATGCCAGCCGGTCTCTCCCTCAATGACGTGACACAATGGAAGGAGGTGCTTTATAACAGTGAGTGTGGCCATGGGGCAGGTGGGATCTGGCGGGGAGTGGGGCAGCGAAAGAGACTAGAGGGGGAACAGGGGTGAGTCACGTCTCCAGGTGAACAGAGCTTGGGTGTTGGCAACGTGAGGGGAAAGGAACAGGGACAAATGGGTCATTACAGGGAGAGGATCAACGAGATAGGAGGATTGCACGTGGGGTCAAAGACCAAGACGGGGCTCCTGGGTGACCCTCGCTGGCATGTACAGGGAAGACCACAGAGGAAGTACATTTTGGCTTACGGATGAGATTTCAAATGTTCGAAGTTACAGACAGCAATATCTTATGTTTCAAGAGAGACCAGGACGTGGATGGATACTTTGGAAGCATTTCTATCTCAAATCTAAGGATAAATGGAGTCTCTGAGATAAACAATATGCAGAGCTAAGTGAGCGTGAACCCACGTTTGGGGGGCTGGAGAAGGAGGGCCGCCAAGGAGGGAGGGCACCGGCCGGAGCAGGGGTGCGGGAAGAGACCATAGAGGTAAAGCCGAGGATGGAGAGTTTCAAAGGGGTAGGAGAGAGCAGGGTCACCAGAGTTAGTTATCAAGGTCACTGGTTACCTCAGCTGAAAAGTTTCAGTGCTGTGCTAAAGACACCGTGGGAGCCCTGGGCAGCCTGCGGGACCACTCCTTCACCTGCCAGCAGCAGCTAGAAGGGGTTGGGGAGGGGAACACCACTTTTACCCCTACAGCCATCAGCACAGCAGGGAGAAGACACACTCCCCAGCCCGTCTCACCGTGCAGGACACTCTTCAGAGGCCTCTGACCAAGCCCAAAGCTCAGGAAGATGCATCCAGACAGTAAGGAGGTAGCGGGCGGTGGGGGAGATGATGGCACCGCCACCACAGCTCACCCCAGTCCCCTGATGCCCCAAGACGACGACCTCACCATCCCCCAGGAGGGTTCCGCCCTGCCAGCAAGGGGCTGGGGTCTGCAGGGGAGGCCCTTCCGTTAGGACCTCACTGCCGGGCTGCACAAAGCAGCCTGGGAGCTGGTACCACGGAGCTGCTGCTGCTTTGCCATTTCAGGCCCTGCTTTCTCCCAGGGCCGGAGGCTGCCGTGTGCAGCAGAGATGCCGGGGAGCTGTGAGGACCACAGGAGCCACCGGGAGCACCCCTAGATGTGCAATTTCTTTCCACCCGGATGTACCCCAGACCTCCTGAGTCAGTTTCTATGTACCCCCAAGAAAGGGTTGACAGGAAAACAGGAAAGGAGGGAGGGAGGGAAGGGCAAAAGAACAAACAGAATCCTAGGTGTTGACAAGGAGAGCCTAACCACCATCTGGGAATGGGAACACAGCGCTGAGTAATGATAATAAAACCCGTTACGGAAAACGTCTTCCTTGGAATGAACTTCACACTCCCAACATGGAGCCCAGGGCCCCTGAGGCCTCCACAAACACCGATGACCAACAGACCATGACTGGGCTGCAGCCCACCACACCCGCTCTCCCGTTTGGCGGAGGTTTGAGAGGCCTCGTCTAAGGTCAGAGGAATGGGTAGTTTATACATCATGTTTTCTGCTTTAAATTTCCTCCAACGGCCTCTCTACCCTCTTCCCAATCTTCCTGGATATTTCCTAGCAGTTAAAGCTCATCTTCCCAACCTTTCTCCACTGAGTTTCCACCAGATACACTGTCTTCATCATCATCATCATCATCATTCATATTATTATTATTATTACTACCACTACTCACAGAGTACTTTAAAAACGTGTACATGATCTTAGTCTTAGCTCATTCCGTCTTCTCCCTCGTGCGGGAGCTGGGGATTATCGTCTCCATCCTACAGGTGAGGACGCTGAGCCTGAGAAAGATGAAATGACTTGCTCAAAGTGCTAAACTGAGCTGATGGTATGGCCTGAATTAGAAACCAAGTCTTTTGACTCCCAGCCCAGGACTCCACCCCCAATATTCTGTTGCCTCTGGATGCCCTCCCTGTCACCTCTAACGCATCTGAACTCCTGTTCTCCTGGGCCTGCTCCTCAAACAACATGTAGCCCAAACCTTGTCTCTCTTCCTGGCCAAAATCTACATCATTTCTTCCACTTCTGTTCTTTTCTTTTTCTTTCTTTCTTTTTTTTTTTTTTTTTTTTTCAACTTTTCCATTTCCAACTGGAGAGCTGGGGCTGGTTGCCTACATTTTGGAGACATTTTATCTCCAGCTGTTATCAGTTCTTTCCTCTGTCTCTTTCTTTGTTAATTCCAAGATGCCCAAAACAGGAAAGAAAATGATAACGCAGCCAGTCCTAAGTTCACCCAACTATCTGACCATTACCTGCCGCCAAACAGAGCAGGGTGCATTACCAGGAAAGAGGGGGAGAAGCAGCACTGTGGCCAAGCTTCAAAAATGCCTCCCCTTCCCCAACTTCCATGCAATGTGAACAGAACGCTGAGATCCCGCCCTTACTCATGACACAAAACTCAGAGTTCGGTACTCTAAACCACCATCTTTCAGGAAAGTGATGATGGATTCACACTGGATTTTCTAGAACAAGGACAGGGCAGCCCCACTAGCAAGAAAGCACATCTGACAGTGTGAAGCCAGGACACCTGAGCCTTAGCTTTGGGAAGCCCCACCCTGAATGGAGGCAGGTGGTTGATGAAGTCACACAGCAGGTGAAATTAACTGATTGTCAACATACCTAAAATCACCAATAACAGCACAAAACACAAGGTGCTGTGCACTCACTGGGGACTCCAGTTGTGAGAAGTGCTGAAGAATGAGAAGTATGAATGAGGGTAAAGCAAAAGGGACGCTTCCAAGTTTTCCCATTGCTCTGTCCGGAAGTAATTCCCAGCTGTGGCCAGTGCCTGTGGGGTGGACAGGGGACTGCAGGCCACTCACCGGGCTGATTCCACGCCACTTGGATATGGGGACCCCTCTTTTGTTCACGGAGGTGGTGGCCATTGCAAGGATTACAGCACACAGGGGGTCTGGGTCTTCCATGGGGTTAGCCTCTCCCATCAGCTCCCGTGACTGAAGCCAGCTGAGTGACCCTGGGAATCACTTGTTCTCTCTGACCAGCAGTTTCTAAAATACCTCCAGGAGCCCCCAGATTTGCTGGCCTCATCTCAATGGCTACTCTGGGGTCAAGGGGTGACCCAGCCCAGGAGGCCTCCCCAACTTCAACCCAAGCAACTCTGCTTTCTCAGGTTCCATGTTGAATTTGTCAGCTAAAAGAGAGGTTGCCAACCACTCACCTTGACTTCTGTCCTGCCTCCTACCTGCAGTGGGGACCGTGCCTGGCTCAGGGCCACACTTCCTGGTGACCACAGGGCCCAACGAAGCCCCTGAAATCTTCAAGATCTCCTCCCAAGACAGCCAAGGGAAGCACCTACCAAGGGGAACTCATCTTAATGCCAGCCGGATAGGGTTCTTCCAGAGCCTCATTTTGTAGATGGAAAAACGGAGATACGAGAGACTTGGTAACCTGCCCAAGGTTGTGACCATCATTAAGTGATGGGGCTGAGATATGAACTCATGCAGTCCAGCCCCAGAGTCCACATCCTTAATCACTGCCCTACATGGCCCCTCAAAGGGACTCTTGGTACGCAAACCAACTAGGCCTAACCACAACATGGTGAGGCCTTTTTAAGAAGCCAGAACATTCCTTTGAGAAAGACCCTCAGGTGTCGGGGAGGGCAGGGTGAGGACTGCTCATTTCTTCCAACACGTGTCTTAAGGACCTGCCCTCAAGGCTTTTGACTATCCCAGGTGGTGGCAGCTTCCACCCCTGGACCTGGACAGCAGTTTCACATCCAGCCCCAACCTTTGGGTGTCAAATCTGGTGAACAGGCTCAGGGATCAAGCTTGGGTGATGTTGTTGTTGGAGAAAAACTGACTGTGGCTATAAAGCAACGAAACTGGCTTGGCCCCGTGGGGCTGTTAAACGGCTCCCCAGGCCAGTGGAAGAAGTGTGTCTCCTCCCGGGGGGGGGGGGGGGTGACCCAGTGGACAGGACACTCATCCGGACCTGTCAGCTCGGGTCTGCTGGGTGAAAAACAGAAAAGTCAGCTCCTTCCTTTAGACTCACACCTCTGAGGCCAACGAGTCATGAACTTGGAGTTGTTTTTCCAACGGTGGAGAGGAATTTCCACTGATGTGCACACCCGCTTGCCCGCTCCCCAGTCGGCCTCGTAAGGAATGACACACATTTTCGAGAAGGTCGGCCAGGTAAGGGGTTCAGCCCAAGGCCGCGCACACAGAGACGCTCGGTGACCCTTGATGAGAATGAGTCACAGCCCCGAGCTCCAAGCGGAGCGAGTTGGCCCAGTCCCATCCCTACTCCCTCCGAAGAACGCAGTTGCCGAACTTACACATGCCACCCTCGCCAGCCTGTCTCCCGCCTGCACTGGTTCTATTTCAACGCCGCGCGCGAGCGGCTGGCACCACCACCTTCTCGCTGATGCTCCCTCTGGTGTCTAACTGGTGCCCTGTGGTTCTCGGTACCAGCAGAACAATCTTCTGAAGTCTTCACTCCACCGATTCTCAAGACTCACGGGCCAGTCACTGTCCCCAAAGAGCTCAGGGCACTGAGACACTGGCAACAAGAATCAGGCGTCTTCCAGGTCCTGTTTCCAAAGCTTCCCTCCTTCCTGTTTTCCATGCAGGACCATTGAAAAAATGATGGGAAACTAGCTCGGGAAAATATCCGGGGGGAGGTGGCGGTGGGGAGCTGAAACCACTACACCAAGGGACACTGAGCACCCCGGCAGGCTGGCGTGCAGAAGAGAACGCCATAGCCACGTCCACGGCAAGCACCTCCTCTCCAAGCACTTGCTCTGTGCCAGTCCCTGACCACGCTGGGCCACTGCTCCCCCTGTGCCCAGAAGGCACAGGTGCAATTCCCAGAATCTCTCTCCAGGAACTGGGGGGGATGAAGCAAAAGCTGAGCATTCTTTGTCGGGGTTCAGTACAAAGGAGATTCCTGCACTGAGCGTGAGGTCAGACGCTACATCAACTCAGGCATCTTCACCACCTCTAAGACATAATGAGTCCGAAAGATCTAACCCAAGGAAAGACACGCACATGCCCCCAACCTCACCCCGACGGCAGCGCCTTCCTCGAGAAGACAGATTTCCATCCCGGGCTGTGCCGGTGGGAAAGCTGCCCTGAAATCTGTGCCCTGATCAGATGAACTCCCGGGGCAGGAGGTGATAGAGAACTCTCACCGGGACTTGCTCTAAGAGTTCAGTTTCTCCCCAGATGACTCATTTTCAGGTTCAGCTCTCCGAACCACTCTGCACGTACCTTCAGCCTCTCCCACCCCTGTTCCCCACTCTCAGGAGGCAGGTGTGGGGGGGGCCAGGTGGGAGACCCAGCTCCTCCAGGCCCCTGTTTGCAAAACCGGGGCCCTGTGCACGGCCGCCTCCTCCTAGCCCAGCCTCCTCTGCCAGCCTGCTTTCAATATCCGCTCGTCCCTCGCTGGCCGACCAGCCAGACGGTCCCCCCACCCCTCTCTCTTTGAAGAAAAGTGATTTAATTTCATGAGACTTTGGGGTAATCATGTTATGATCTTCAACATTAACCAGAACCAACTCCCTGCTACAGGAGGGTGGGGAAGGAAAGGGGAAGAAAAAAGTAAACAGTCCCACTCGGGATTGCCAGAAATGAGAGGAAAAAGAAAATCACAGCAGCTGCTTCGCTGGTTCCCCCGTTGAGGACGGGCTTCTGCCAGAAACGGGGGCCTCTGTGCCAAGGTTTCTGGAAACAAGGAAGTTGGGCTTGGCAGGGCCTCCATTTCTACAGGTTAATCAGCTCAATTCTGCGGGGGGAGATATTGGTTTTCACTCCTTAATCTCCCTCTTATTCCCACCCCACCCCCGCCTTCGCTCACTCCAGGGCACTCTGCACCCTACCCTCCTCTCCAAAACTACCTGACATCTTTCCCTGCCCAAGCTAGGGCCTCCCTGCCTCCTTTGAGGCCAGCATGCAGAGCCTCTTTGGAGTGGAGGTCAAGCGGCCACTTTAGGTTTCCCTGAGGGGCTTCACCTCCGCACCCCTGCTTGCCTCTCAAAGCTTTCCGGACAACAGAAGGAGGCTTGATGGGACAGCCGGACTGTGAGAAGGCAAGAATAAGTCAGGAAGAGGAGGGTTAGAGAAAGACAAGGAATAATTCAGGGCCCAACCCCAGAACAGTGCATCTCTGGGTTAGCTGGAACCGGCCAGGAATTCTCATGAACAATGGTCCTTCTTGGCAGACAGTCCAAGGGTGTGCCGCTGGCTTGAAAAAACAGCAAATAACCCAGGCTCGCAGGCCACCAGGAGGGGGCTGATGAGAAGCTGGAGAGCTGGAAAGCTGGGGTGAGGGCGCAGACACCCAGGAAGTGACGGGTCACACGGCAAGGTGCTCCCCTTGGGGCTAAAAGACACAGACCTCGGCTCTGTGCAGGGCAGACAGCTCCAGTTCCACCCTGGCCCCCTCCCTTCGCTCAGGGTTGCCTGTCTGCTCAGACACAACCCCACTGCCCCACAAAAGCCTATCCAGGTCCTCTGGCCCCTCCGCAGGGATGTTGAAATGGGAGGAACCACTGTGCCACATAAGGCAACTTCTCAGACCCCATCACTCGGTTGGACTCCAGCATCCATTCAGATTTCAGGCCAGAACTCAGAGTGTCTTAGGAATTCTGGAGGGAAATATGGCCCAGACATGACTTCGGAGACATATGTTTGCAGTTTTAGCCTCTTTCTAGGGTGTAGAGAAAACAATACGAGGGGAATCAGCCACCATGTGATGGCCACGTTGCCTCCCAGACCTCCAGAGCTGGCTGCTGGCTGAAGGGCATGATGGGGGGGGGGGTCCTCCCTCTGCCCAGACAAGCAGGTGGGCACATCCTTAGACCCAGGGTCATGTCTAAGTGATGTCCTTTGGCCTCTGTGAGGCATGACAGAGCCAGAGGTAGAAACTATCATTCATTTTAATACATTTTGTCTTTGCAAGCTTGTCTGGGGGGCTTTGTTCTTCCACCTCATCCAAAAAAATTAATTTAAGATAAAGGTCAAACAGAGAAGAAGAGAGAGATTACAAAGTCTAATTAGTGAGAGTGTGAAGAGATATCATTATATTAGAAAAGTGATCAAAACAGGCTTAGAGCAAGCCTTGGACCATGTCGGGAGCTTAATGTGCTGGTTCCAGAGACTGCCCTCCACGTGCCTGAGAAATACTAAAAAGAATTGCTCTGTCCAAGGGTATCAGCGTTCAGTCAATCTGGGTTCCATCAAAATGCGATCTGTGTCCCCAGAGAGAGCAGACTCCTCGGGCAGCTGACGAGGGTGGAAAAGAGCTGGGTTCCGAGCCCTCCAGCCTTAGTGGTTTGTGGCAACTCTCTCCACACGGAAAGTTCCAAGAGCTTGGAGGAACTGAGGTCTATGGGGGCGGGGGCTGAGCAGGGGACCACGGCGGGGCTCTTGTGGGAAGCAATGTGGCCGTCACACATGGCAGGAACATTTTGAAACAGAGCATCCCAGAAGCCTCAGGAAACCCCAAACTGTGGGTCTATCCCCCACAAAGTGATGCACAAAGCACATTTCTCTTGCAAGTGAGCTCCAAATCAGTGGCAGCTCAGATGAGCGGCAAACGCAATGGAGGAAGCGGTAAGAGATTTAGGTTCCTAATTCCATCTTTTCATCACACGGCACTTTTCCAAAGTCTCAGAGGGTCAGGCTAGCGGTGCTGGGCTTGCTCTGTGTCAACGCCCTGTCTCTGTGACCTCTCTAAATAGTGAAGTGACTTTAGACACACCTTCCTTTCTAGAAGGGGGCAACAACCACAGAGGAAATTCTTGGAGCCGTCCTAAGTTGCGGCTTAAGTCGAATCCACCCAGAAGGTTCACTGCTAACAACAACCGAGGACTCGCTGTGAGCCAAGTACTGTCCCCGGCACCTGAACTCACAGCAATCACAGGAGGGGGTATTATCGTCATACTCAACAGACAGAAGGAGAACCTGAGCCACAGAGTGGCTGAGACACCAGCCCAACGTCACACAGCTAGTACATGGCAGAAGTGGGGCTCGAGCTTGGACGTTCCGGCACAGAAGCCCCACCTCTCAGCCCGCGAGACCACACGGCCTACTAAGAAGACGCAAGTGTAAGAGTCCCAGCGGGCTCCGGCCATAGAAGCTCTGGGCCATCCATCTGGGAACACAGCTGGACGGGCTGGCTCTTTTCTCCCCGAAGGCCGCCTTTCTGTATCTGCGTTACCCACCAATCTCTTCCCGGGAGGAGGGTCCACAGGTAGCTGTTTTGTCCGTGGCACGGCATGGGGTCTTATTACTGTCACCCAGGGAGGCGAAGACAGAACATGCTGGGGACACAACGAGGGGAGCTTAAAGTTCAAACACTTTCTCAATGTGCGGGCTCAACCTCACCAGTCTCTCTTCCTCAGGGGCAGCTGGGAGCCCCAAGCAATACTTCTGTTCGGATTCTTAGACATTCTTACTTCAAGATGCCTTTTGGCCCTTCTGTCCCCAAATCCCAGTTGGTGACAAGAGCTAGGTCCCTGAGATGCAGACAAGGTAAGACCTCCAACGTAGAGAATGTGGGAAGTTTACGGAAGGATGCCATGCAGAAGACTCAAACTCTTCTCGTAAAGGAAGTGACCTCCTTGGCTCTGTTATTTTGTTTTTAACAAAGTGAAAGTGATTAATCCATATTCAAACCAAAATAGTTTATACGCAGAGTCTGCTGAGGGCTTTTTTTTAATTATGAAGTATGAAAGAAAAAGAATGTTCATTCTTCTGATTTGGAATAACAACAGGCCAGAAACATGGAAATTAAATTGATCTTTCAAGAAGACCAGAAAGAAATGTCCATAAAACTCAGTTTCCACTCTTTTTTTTTTTTTTTTGATTCCCGTAAGTATCAACTAGTTGAATACCCCTTTCAAATGTTTAAATAGGACAATTCCTGGGAGAGGAAGTGAGATTTTGGTGTCTAAGAGGTTCAAATTCAACAGCTGAGAGAAGGGTCTGAGCGCCTGCCATCCTCACGGGGTTGTGGAGCCCATCAGCGTGGGGCTCTTGGCAGCGGGTCGTCACCAGTGGTGGAAGAAGCCAGGCTGGGAAGCCAGAGGCCGTTTGTGAAGATAGGAGAGGTTGGCATCTGACCCTGAAAGGCAGACAAGCTTACTGCTACAGACATGGAGGGGTGGGTGCGTGTCCAGCGTGCAGGGCATCAGCCAGGAAGAAGGCGAGGCACCGGTCAGCACTGCTGCCGTGTGATCTGGAAGCCAGCCACGCCCCCTCCCTGCATCGCAGATCCTCCACTGAAAAACTCAAGGTTGACACAGAGCTGCCTCCCAAGGGTCTAAAGTGAGAAAAGGCCTATTAAAAAAAAAAAGGTCTTAACTACGGAACATAATCTGACTCTATTCACACCAAAGGGGAACTGCCAGAAGCTCACCAATGCTGTTTGAGCAGCTTGGCCGTTTATCCAGTCAATGTGCCTTAAGCACATGCCTCCAATGAGACACCAAGGCCTGGTGCTGGGAGAAACAGTCCAAGACCTGCGGAGGCAGAAGTAAGCGTGTGGATTTGCACTGGAGGGTCCGGCACCTAGGCAAGCGTGTCCTGGCTGAGGCGCAACGGATCCTGAGCTCATCCCCCATCTCGCCTGCTGCGGAGCCAGACAGGCAGAGCCGCCAGACATCCAGACCCAGGCCCAAGGGAGCTTGGGCAGCACCCACCTAATGGGACCCGGGAGGCAGCTGAAGAAGAAAGATGGGCATTTGGGACAGACTGGGAAGGGCCTCCAATTCCATGCCAAGGAGCTTGGACTTAATGCTACAGGAGACAGGAATGAAGACTCAGCATCCCAGAGGAAGGCAACGCCGGCAGCAGGGAAGCAATGCATGGTGGGCGTGCGAATGGAGGTGTGCAGCCTGTGGTTACATCGACTGTGCCTTACTCCACTGACAAACGTTATTTATTATGATGAAAACTGTAAGAGTCGTTGCCACGTCCATCCAGCAACCCTACCCACACCCTCTTCTCAAGACTGTTTACTTACACAATCCGCGGGGTTTGACTGGACCATTCTGAATATCTGCTCTCGAATTTCCTCTGTTTGACCCACACAGAATACAACCAACATCAGTGTAAGCTCTTGAGGTCTTTAATACAACTAGTCTTTCTTCATCACACAATAAAACACATTATGGCCTTTTACCCACTTTTAACGTCTTATGAACACACCCGCATCAAGGTGCCCATTCTACTGCATTCCTCTACAGGGACGTATTTTCATTTATTTATTTTTATTTTTATTTATTTTTTTAATGGAGGTACTGGGGATAGAACCCAGGACCCTGTGCACGCTAAGCCATGTGCTCCATCACTGAGCTATTTCACTCCAAAGTTCTACTTATTTCATTTAGTTTTATGTTTATTTATTTTTAGAGGGATGTATTTTCTACCTTTCTCTGGACACATATGAATGTACATCATCTCAGGCTAAACCTGGATATTCTAGCAGAGAAGCTGGGACTAGCAAAATAATGAACAAGGAATTTCTGCACTGACAGTCAACTCTGTTTTATTGCAATAATGTGTTTAAATCAAGCTTTCCTACTACCCAGCATAAAACAAGCTACAAAGATGTATTGTGCAGCATGTGGAATATAGCCAGTATTTTATAATAACTATAAATGCAGCATAACCTTTAAGAATTTGTGACTCACTATACTGTACACCTGTAATATATAATATTGTACATCAACCATACTTCAATTTTAAAATTATGATATTGTAGATAAACAAGTTTTTGCTGTATAGCACAGGGAACTATATTCAATATCTTGTAGTAACGTTACAGTGAGAAAGAATATGAAAATGAATATAAGTATGTTCCTAAATGACTGAAGCATTGTGCTGTACACCAGAAATTGACACAACACTGTAAACTGACTCTACCCCAATCAAAATATATTTAAAACTTTTTTAAAATATGATATTGTAAAATAAATACAGAAATTTTTAAATGAAAAAAATTAAAAATAAATAAAAATAAAAAACACTAAAAATGAAAAAACAAAGTCAAGCTTTTCTATCTTGCTTGGAAGTCGCCAGTAAATGGTAAAGTGTTTAAATGTCCACACGCCTCCCCTGCATTACAGCGCAGTCCGCATGCTGACAGGAGCCCAGCTGGCGGCCGTTCGGATTTTCACTGTGCTCACTGCTGCACCCAGGACTGGTCCCAGGACGAGGGCAGAGACCCCAGAGCAGACTCAGCCCGGTGTCAGGAGAGAGGCATCAAATGAACAGATATGAAAACGAGATCATTTCAGATGGTGAAGGCAAGACACAAGGACAACATGGGTGTGCGGGGCCACTACTTCAGACCGGGTGGTCAGCGAAGGCCTCTCTGATGAAGGTGTCTGAGCTAACAGGTGAGGGATGAGGAAGAAAGCAGCCAAAGGGTTGACATCTGAAGAAGGGAGGCCCGCGCGGCCACCTGCGCGGAAGGCGCTACAGAGGCCGGCACGCATCACACCAGCAGGGAGGCAGTTTGAACGACACTGGGACGGAAGCCACTCATCTAAAGCAGAGGGTTCGAATTTTCCCTGCTGCAGCTGCAGAAATGGATCAGACCAGGGCAGGAGAAGAAGGAGGAGGCTTCCGTGGTGGCCTGAGAGATGACATGAAACAGACTGATCAGAAGTATTTTGGACGGTACTGATCAGACTTGGCGATGACTTGATTTGGCAGGGGGCAGGGGGCAATGAGAGAGAAAGAGGAATTAATGATAACTCTCCCATCTAGTCTGAGCAATCTGAGGTCCCTATTAGACAGCTAAGTGGAGGCAAGACAAACAGGGTGGTGGGGTTTGGAGCTCAGAGGAGAGGCCAGGGCCAGAGAGGTAAAGCTGAGAGGTTTTGCCTGGCTTTATGCAAAGCCAAGAGAAAGGATGAGATCACCACAGTGAGAACTCTGGGGAGAGCGCCTAGATGTGGAGGTGGGTTAGAGGAGTAGCCAGGAGAGACGGCTGGGCAGGAAATGGATGGCTGGCTGGATGAACGCGTGTGCGGATTTATATGCAAACAGCCCTTATCAATTACTGTCATCAGCAAAGTAACTAGAACTATCTACTCAATACACTCATTTTCCTCCCCATTGACTTGGTCTCTGCATCCCTACAAGACAATATAGCTCCTCTTTCCCACTCCTCCAAGGACAGCAACAAACTACAACTACCCACTAGATCTCGAACGAGAAATAGCCAAATAAGGCACGTGTAACTAGGATGCTCTGTATGACATCCAATTAATGATTGAAACAGATCATACTGAAAAACCCTGGGCAAAGTGATCAGATGGAGTTTCCTCATTCCCCTAAGGACTGGGCTATCGCAATGGCTCCTTCCTCAAGGTCTGCGTCAGTCTTGGCTAAAAGAGAATCTTCCTCTGCTAAACACACGTGCTAAACAACCTCCTTCCCAGTGAGACATGGAGCCTTTGGATTATGGACTAAATCTCGCCTTTGAGCTGGGACCAAGGAGAAACACTATTTGTTGTTTATTGTGGCAAAGAATATCACAAAGCTTTAGGAGTCATTAATGATATCCATAAAAGGCTATATAGGATGAATGAAAATCAGACTCTTTCTTTCAAAAAACAAAAAAGGTATTGACAGTCTCATCTCTGGAACAGGATTTCTCAGTGGAAATGGAAAAGGGGAAGTTCAAGATGTGCTTTCAGATTTGAGATAGGCATGTCACAAATTCTGAAAATGTCTGCACAACCCTGTACCTTTATTCTAACATAAAGGCAACCCGGGCAAATCTATTAGATTTCTACTACGAGCTGACACTGTCCCACTGGGTGTCAGATATCCTCATCACATGACACATGAACTGTAACGCCAGAACACAATTATATGTGCTATTTTTCTGAGCTTTCTAGTGAAAAGCAGGGTGATGTCTTGGGTAGCGGCAATTCACCCTTCATATTTCTGTAAGAAATCAAGGTGCCTGATTGCCCTGAATAACATTCCAGGCTGTCAGAATATTTCAGGGCTATGAATTAGCATTTCAAAACCTTTTGAAACCCAGGGTAGGAGGGCTTTTTCCCTTAGTTTCAGAGGCAGCTGCAAAGAAGCAAGTGTTAAATGCACACCTGGAGAAGCCATATTTCTGTAGAAGGATACTGGATGCGAGTCTCCAAAAAAAAAAAAAGTCAAAAAGCTCAAGGAATATTCTGGCTCAGTAATCATTTAGCCTGGAATTTGCAGAAAGGATCTGAGTTTACATATTCTGCCCAATGTCCTGATAACTCATTAAAACAACCTGAATGTCTCAAGACTTTAGACACAGAAACATGTTTCGAGATTGCTTCTCCAGCCCCAGAAAGGGCATAACAAATTTCTTGTCAGGTTACAACCCCTAATGTGGAGTTGGGGAAACTTCACACCAAGAAAGTGTGTGGTCATCAAAATATAATGACAACCTCAAAGATTTTTCTGTTGGCAGGTTGAACATCCGGGGCTACAGATCTACTGGGGAAGGAAATGGATTGAGGAGTAAAATCACCTGAGTTACTGCTCTCACGGCCAGTGGCCACCATTTGCTCTGTTCCTGGGCTGGTCCCCTACTGAAAACTCGTCCTGGTTCCACACTGCCTGTCACGGTTCTCCAAGTGCAGGCCCCAGGCCTAGCAGCACTGGTATCACCTGGGAACTTGTTAGAAATGCAAATTATAACTGAATCCCTAGAGGGGAGCCCCAGCCCTCAGTAACCCTGACGCCTGCTGACACGTGACAAGCAGCTGCCTATGGAAGTTCCACATTCTTTACCCTGGATGCCATCTGGCTGCCTCTCTGCTCCATCCCCAGCTGCTCTCCCACTCCAAGCCTAGGTGTTAGCCCGACTCTCTCACTGACTGGATGTTGCCTAGAATGCCAGCTCCACCCTTTCCTTTGGGCCATCATCATCCACTGTACTCACCTGCCTAGGATCTGCCGCCTTCCTCATCCCGCTCTCCCAGTACCACTCAAGTCCTCCGTTTTCTAGAAAAGGAAACCCAGACTGAGCCCCCCCCCCCCCGGGCTTCTCTCAGGGCTTCTCCACCACCCAGGAGCCGCGGGGCTCTCCTGCTTGACTGGGAGTGCCCTCCCACTGCAACAGAGCTGGCAGTCTTTCCCCAGGGCAAGGCAAGCCACCTAAGGTGACTCAATTAAGGTAACTGCGGCAGACTAAGTAGCTGCAAAGTAATTTTCTCAACTTTATGCTTTTAATACATAATACTTTCTCCTAAACCTTTGTTGCCTGCTCCTTACTATTCCACTTGGACGCTGGCTAGCTAACGACAGAACAGGCGAACAACCTGGTGTTCTGCAAAGAGCACTGTGACATCCTACACTGTCTGCGGCACACGTCCCAAAGCCCACTGCTGGTACCACGCACCGGGCAGTTAACACAGTGTGGGCAAAGCACGTCGCCTGTCGTATCAGTAAACAAAGGATGTTGTGGCCATCAGCCACTGCAGCCGACCTGGAGGAAAGCAGGACGCTGGCCCTAGGTAGTTAAGGTGCATGTCAAAGGAATGATTTCAGTGAGCCCAGACGCATGCATTTTCCCATACACAGAAGAGTGCTACATTCACTAACTTGAGATGTCTGTTTTTTCTTTAATTTGCAGTAATCTTTTGATATTTCAAGTACTTGGGTTTTGTTTTTTTTTTTTTTTTTCTTTTCTTTTTGCAAAAACTCCTATATATCCCGGCTCCTCCCTTACCTCCTCTTTGGAACAGTCCCTCAGAGCTATCTGAGAGGCTGCCTCCCAGGCTTAGGTCCTCAGTATGCTGAATAAAATATAATTCTCAACTTTCAGGTTGTGCATTTTTCTTTTCAGTTGACAACATCTTCTGTACTCAAATAGAGTTTTTCCTTATATATCCTACCCTAATCATAACTGCTAGTATTTTATATAACTATGCACACAGATGTTTACACACACGCTCTCTGACTGCAGCATGTCCAGTTTCCTCTGACCAATGTCATTCTGCCACCCTGCCACTCCCCTCCCAGGCCCTCAGTGCTCAGAGACACGATCACTCAGCTGCATGTGGCTCTGGTGGCGTGGACTTACCCTCGGGGGTCTTCCCACCTGCATGAATCTTTTTTTTTCATTTGAGGTGAAATTCACAGAATATACAATGAGCCATTTAAAGTCCACAATTCAGTGGCATTCAGTACATTCACAATGTTGCACACCATCACCTATGTCTAGCTCTAAAACAGCCCATCATCCCCAAAGGAGACCCCACACCCAGCAAGCAGCCAATTTCTGTTTTTCCCTCCCTCTCTCCCTCCCTCTAGCCCCTGGCCACCACTAATCTGCCTTCTGTCTCTACAGATATTTCACATAAATGTAATCATACAATATGTGACCTTTTGTGTCTGGTTTCTTTCACTCAGCAGAATGTTTTTATGGTTCATCCACATTGTAGCGTGTGTCAAGACTTCACTCTTTTTTTGTGGCTGAATAATTTTCCATTGTGTACACAGACTACACTGTTCATCCATCTATCCATTAATGGACATCTGGGTTGTTTCCTCCTTTCTGGCTCTTATGTGAATCATGTTATAAACTTTGGTTTTTAAGATTCTGTTTGATTTCCTGCTTTCAATTCTTTGGGGAACATACCTAGTAGTGGAATTGCTGGGTTGTAAGGTAACGCTGTTTATTGTTTTGAGATACCTGCATGAGTTTCTTAATCTAGATCTGCTCTGTTTCGCCCCCCCGGGTATGTGTGGACAGGAACAACACTTTAGACTCCTTCATATTCTACCCAGGCCTGTCACATAGTAGGTAGGCATTACCACATAGTAGGCAAGCATTACAGTGAATGATAACACGGAGGGCTTACTATGTGCCAAGCGTTTTGCTACCTTTATGTGCATTAACTAATTTCATGCTTAAAGTGGCCCTGTGGGGTAGGTACTATTACTATCCCCACTTTTCAGATGAGTCAACTGAGATGCAGGGAAATTAGGAAACTTGCTCAAAGCCGCATGGCCAGGAAGCAGCAGAGCCAGGATTAGAACTCAGGCAGTCTGACTCCAAAGCATGGGCTCTTAAACCACTACGCCATCAGCCTCCCTCCTGCTTACATTCCCTCAACTTCTTAAAGACAGACACTAGTTGGGGGTGGGGGGTGAGGTTCCTGATACCTGGGGCTCAAAACACAAAGTCAGATTCAACACAGTACAGTGGAAAACCGGCAGAATGGTTTGCAGAATGGAAAACATCTAGCCTCCTTAGCAACTATTATCATATTATATTCTTTCATTTTTTTTTTGAATGGCTACTATGGGTCGAGTATCCCACAGGAGACCTGATCCCCACAAAAATCCTGTACGACAGGTATAATTACCCCATTTTACAGATTGGAAAAGTGAGGCTTTTTAGCCATCCAATGTCAACTCCTGAGACTTGTCCATTGGGACCATCTGGGCCAGGACACCTCGTCCACACCTCCATCTGCTACATTCAACATAAAGCAATAAATGACATCCATGCAGATGACCTGAGTCATGAAGAAAAAGCTAGATTATGTTTGGAGAGCTCTGTTTGAGAAGGCAGATGAGTATAAAATGCATTCCAGAAAGACTGTTACTCAAGATGATTAAGATGAAATGGAAAGCATTGCCCTTAAAAGGGCCGTGTGTAACTTTCTGGAAAATGTTCTTATGCGGGGCCTCTTAAGCCCGATCGTGGCAGGCTGGCCCCCAGCCTACACTGCCGGTCAACAACCCCGCCTACCCGCCTGCTTGATGGCTTTGTGGAGATGTTTTGTAAACTGCAGTCAGCAGACGAACTATAAAAATAAGGAAGGAACAGCAAGCCAAGCATTATGGAGTGGAAAATACCCAAGAAATCAATACAGGCAGGGAGGTGAAGGAAGGGGCTTAGTTAAGCAGAGTGAGAACGGGGCACCCAGAGAGAGGCAGGCAGGTCACACGACTGCCCCTGGAAAGCAGATGGAAGGAGGAGCAAAAAGCAAGCAAGACTGTGATAACCCTGGGACAGCACAAGGAAGCAGACTCGAGGGTCGCCAGGGATCTGTGTGCAATCAGCCAGCCACGTCAAACTGAGGACTCAGTGATAAAATTATTCAAGCCAACATACTCGAGCGCCTGTTGTTTACACAGGAAATTTGGTGAGGTCAAAAATAAACGGTTGTGTAAATCGGCCCCAGGCCTGTCTTTACAAATGGCATCCCCCAGGGCCCCTGGGGTCCCTTAGTCCTTTGGGAGCTCGGGTATGACAAGGCTGAGGGGGTAGGAATGAGGACGGTGCACTCCCACCCCGCCTTCATAACACCTCCTTCAACCAGAGCAGCTCAACTTTTACAAGGTTTCCCCACAAGATTTTGTATAAAGAAAGAATCCTGAGGCTAAAAAGCATTTGCTCAGCAGGAGGGACAAGAAGCCGAAGCCTATAATGTCACAGAGGGGCTCGGCCTCGCCCCCAGTGGGTGGACACAGCAAGCTCACTCCACAGGCAAGTACTCTGGACTGTCTCGCCAGTTACTCCATCCTTGATCCTGGACTGGCCCCAAATCTGAGCAGTTCTTCCTCAAAAGACCGACATGTCTTCTTTCCCATCCCCTCCGCTGCTAACCCAGGCAAGGCTGCCCCCCTCCCAGACCCCACAACAGCCTTCCTGCTGCCAGCTCTCTGGGCGGCCCGTCCACCCTCTGCACAGCTCACCTGCCTGGAGCATGTTTTCCTCATGTCACAAGTGACCCAAAGGGCCTAAGTGTCATCACTGACCTCAGAGAGGGTCTCAGGGCACTTGGACTAAGCTAGTTCATGAGCGTGGTCCAGCCGAGAAGAGAGGCGTTCCGAGAATTCCCACATCTCAGAGAGCAGAGCATCTTCTCCCTCTCCAGTGCCCCATCACTGAAACTGATAAAGGCCAGTGAAGAGAAAGTGTCCAAGTTACATCTTGGGGCTCCACAAAGTGACCTAAGCCCCTTCCCAGTGGCCACTGCGGGTGCACTGCGGGAGACAGGGGGTGGCTGATAGAAACAGGAGCTGAGGTATGAACAGACAGATGGATGGAGAGGAAGGCTGGCCTCCTCCGTGGGTGGGACCATCCTGCTCTTCACTTTCAGCAAAAGAATTCTCCATCAAAGCTTGATGACTGGAGCCCCAAGTTCAAGCCCTGGAGGCTCTGGCCCCAAGAAGCTGCTTCTCATGGGTAGAAATCCTATTTATGGACTCTCAGCAGAGCCTTGGCATGCTGGGTTAAACGCTCGGCTGTTTCAAACTCCATGACCACAGGCAGGTTCCCAGCGAGCTGGCCTCACTCATCCTCTGGACGGTGTCCCAAGCCACAAGAATGCCCTTCCTTGGCCCCAGGCATCACTCGCCACCCAACACTCTTCACCTCAAGCTGAGATGCCCCTGGTTCAGAGCCATCAATTGTCCAGTCAAAGTCCCTTTCCTGTTTCTCCTTTGCCCCCATCTCTACCAGCAATCAGACGGGTCACCAGCCTAATTGAAACCCTCCAAGAGCTTCCCTTGGTCCTCAGAATAAAATTCACGCTTCTGACCACAAAGCCCATCCTGATGGTGGCCCTCCTGCCTGCCTCTCCACCCCGCCAACCCACCTTCCCCACCTTCTTCCCACTGGCCTTTTCTCTGTTCCTCACATGTGGCAAGTTCCTTCCTGTATCTTGTTCTCTTGACCTGGAATGGTCTGACCTCCCATCTCTGCAAGGCTGCCTCCTTCTCTCACTCAGGTCTCAGCTCAAATGCATGCTCAGGGAGGCCTTCCCTGGCTCCCTGTCTAACGCTGCCCTCCACACATTCCCCGCCATGATCCCCCAACACTGACTTCTTTACCGTCTGCCTCCCCCACAGAACATCTGCTTCATGATAGCGGAGATCCTGCTTGTCCACGGTGGTGTCTGCAGCGATCAGGACTGCCTGGACGCGGTGCATGTCCTGCAACTAACTCTCAGCCGAATGAAGGAATGGATGAGAAAATGAGTAAGTGAATGAACCTGTGCATGAATGTGTGGCTGGTGGCATGTACACAGCGAGGTAGGGACCAGGGCCTCAGATCAGACGGCACCCACCTGGTGGTCCTCTGCCCCAACGGGCTGCCCTTTGCCGGCGGGGGGCTGATTCCCACCCAGCAAACTGGGGTCCAGCCTCTGCCGAGGTGCTTTGGTACTCACTTAACCCAGCCAAGATGCTGCCAAGAAGACATGTGCAATGGATGCTGCTTTTGCAGAACCCAGATCAAACTTCTACACTGTCCATTTAAGCCCCCATTGTTTGGTCCTCCCCGAAGGAAACTTCAAAACTAAAATTTCTTTCTCTCCTCATTTTGCCCCTTTGTGGAGGCCGAAATGCTCCATTTAGCATTCCTAAAGGGCCATTAGCATCCCAAAGCTCTTGTGTTTCCCGGCTGGAGGCTGATCCCGGTGGAGGGGCTGTGAGCGCGGCTTCGGGGCCAGGCCAGCGGCTCGGGCTGAAACGCCACTCCCCAGCCCCCTGCCGCTTGGCATAGCCCCCTCTTCCCTCGCCGACTCCGCCTGTCCTATCATTTCAGGTATTTAGCGTGCACACTCGTCCTGAAGAGCTTCTCTCTCTCCCCCTTTCTTTCTGCCTGATGAGGGCACCTTTCGATAAACTTGTTCATTCCAGTGAAAGACCCTCCTCACAAGGCAAGACGAACATCCCCACTACAGAACAAACAGGGTAGGGCTTAATCCTTTTCTCGCCGCCCCCCCCCACGCCACCTCCCCGCAAGCAGGCTGGACAAACCTGGGCGGGCACACCCTGCAGCATCTCCAGGCTTCCCACAGGCCTGAGTAAGTGATTCCTCCCAAAGCGGACACATCCGCTTGTCAGGGACATCCCTCTGCGTGGCACACTGTTCTAGATAGCCACCCTGCTGCTGAAAGTAGCCTATGAATCAGACAAAAACCCTTCTGGAAACTTTAGCCCAGTTGTTAGGTTCTCCTGGTCGCTCTCGGCCCCTTAGTTACCACCCGATGGGGTTCCCTTTTCTCACCCATTTCCTATATCCGGCCTAAAAAATCGTCTGTCAGGCACCCGACCGGGATCCCTGCCAAAGCAAGAGGGTGGCCACCACTCCCAGGGACAAGCGCCACGGCGGCCGTGAAGAACACGATGGTACGTGTGTCCTGGACCTGGGGGGCAGGCGGTGCGCAGCTTCAAAGCAGGCCGGGCCTGCTTCCGCCTTCATCAGCTCCCAGGGAAGGGAAGCGAAACACTTTTTATTCACCCAGGAAGCACACGAGCCCCGCGTCCTTGCCCTTCGTACAGCTGGTCATTTCACTTAGGTGAACAGATCTCCTTAATTTCTGGCAAATGTGCTCTCTGACAGGCTGCCCCAGGGGCAAGACACTGAAGAGGACTCTATTTTTTTTCAGTACTTTTCAGTGATGTATTTATCCACTGGGTATTTATTAAGCACCTGCTACCTGCCAGCATCCTGCAGGGCAGTGAGGACACAAGATAACAGCCAAAGGACTGTCCTTGGGGGAATCAAGTCAGCTTGTGGGGGAGGGCGGCACTACTTAGGAAGCAGTGCATTTCAGAAGTCCTAAAGCCGCTGCCCGCCCAGGCTGACGCTGGACAGTGGTGCTGCAGGGCTGTGTGTGCTGGAGAGGCGAGGGGGTGCAATGACTTTCGCAATGATTAATTTATAATAAAGCATCCATTAGTCCAGACTTTTACAAACAGCTCTTCCAAATCCCACTGAGTTACATCGCCAATTCCTTTCACTATCCCCCAGGTCCTGGAAGACATGGGGCTGGTCTGGGAGAAGGGTTTAGGATAAGGGTCAACAAACTTTTTTTCTGAGAAAGGGCCAGATAATGACTGTTTGAGGCTTGGCGGGCCACAGGGGCTCTGTTGTTGTACCAAAAGCAGCCACAGATAACCATAAACAACTGGCGTGGCTGTGTTCCAACAGGAGTTTATTTACAAAACAGGCCATAGGCAGAATTTGGCTCACAGGCTGTTACTTGCCAACTGCATTGTCCAGTTCAGCACTGAGAAAGAATCAACTCCGGGCCTGGTCCTTCATTCATTTAATAAGTTAAATTAATAGTCCACGTAACAACAACAAACTCAGCTAAGTCACAAACTTCCTGAAGCCAATGTTATTCCAGAAGCAGTCGCTGAGGCTTACAGCGCATCAGAGCTATGACAGGGCTAGAGAGGAGAGGAGTGGTACCTCTGCTCGGGGGAGCATCAGTGACGGATGAGGCTGGATCTCGCTGTGATGCAGTACCATACTGCGCATCCTGGAGCCCCATCCCTGGGCACACACACACATTTATGATTTCACCTGCAGCATTATATTCTAGGGTGTGAACAGACCAGTTCACTTAACCATTTCCTTACTGGCAGACATTTAGGCTGTGTTCTCTCTGTCTCTCCTTTCGTGTGTATGTAGATATAGACACAGATATATACATAAAGACACATAAACGTGGATATATTATACGGAGAATAGATCCATGCAATAGATATACAGAGAGATTAAATAATGAAGTTAGTAGAGATAGAGAGATAGATTTAGATCTAGATAAATCTGAGGCAAACACTTTCAAGCATCTTTTCGTGCATCTGTGTGTTTCTCTAGGGTGGACGCAGAGAGGCAGAAACGCCAGGTCACAGGAAAGACACACTTAAAATGCACTCAGTCCTTCCAATGTTCTACGATTGTGCCTTTAACTCTGGCTCATCCTCTTGTGTCCCTCTGGTCATGTGGGGGACACAAGTGGCAGAAAACAGAGGGGCCTATGTAAAAACAGGCCCAGAAAAACCACCTAAAGTGCCTGACCCGACGGGAAGCTAACACGACCTGCTTCATGTCATTTAAAAATCACCCGTTAGGGAAGCCCCGCCAGCATACCCACCCACGAGCCGCAGAGTGGGGAGAGACCACAGTGGCGACAGGCGGAGGGAGCGCTACCTTGGGCCTGTGGCCTGGTCTCAGCTGTCAGCAGAATAAGTGCCTGGAGGGAACTGGCTCTTAACTCTAATTAATTTGGACCCGGGGTCAAGGATGGGATCAGCCCGGGAGGGGAGCTCTCCGGAAAGTTCCTGGCATTCCTGGAGAAGGGGCAGAGTGACCAGGATGGTCTGGCCTGTCTGTGAGCTCCAAGGACTTGGATTTCTGAATTCAAATGCCAAGCCAGGCCTGGCACCGGCCAGGTTGAGCCTTCCTTTGTGTCTGAAAACCCTTTTTGTTTGAAGTTGGTGCAACTTTAAGCAGCCTGCCAAGGAGAGCCTGTGAGAAAGCTCCCCAGGCCAGACTCTTTCCCCAGCCCAACCTCGGTCAAACCCCCGCCTTCTCCCGTGATGCACCTTTTCTCAGCTGCTCCGCCAGGGTGCTCAGACGGCTCCCTGCCGGGTCCAAACAGCCCAGCCCAGAGGAACGAGTCTCTCCCTCCAAGGCCAGAGAGGGACTTGTGGGAGAGTAACTCCAAACCTTGATGGGATGGGCTGGTATTTCCTGAGCACTTGATAAAAGCAGGCCCTGTACTTAGCATTCTGTAGATATCCTTTCATTTAACCCTCCAACAATCCTAGGACACAGATGTGACTAATCCCATTTCTCAGGTGATGAACTGAGGCTGTGCGGCCCAAGATGTAGATGGCAGGCGATGGAGCTAGGTGTTCAGCTGGGGCCTGTCTGATTCCAAAGCCAGAATTCCTTCTGATGCACCAACGGCTTTCAAACAGGGAATCATGATTCTCTAGGGTGGCGACTCCTTGTTAATTTTCAATTTGCAGTAACTTTAGACTTACAAAAAAGTTGCAAAACAGCGCAAAAGGTTCCTGTGTCCCCTCTACCTGGCTTCCCCAAACGTTAAGGTCTTACACACCCAACCCACAATGATCAAAACCAGGAAACTGAAATCTAATCTGAAGACCTTATTCAAACTTCACCAGTAATCCCACTAATGCCCTTTTCTGGTCCAGGATGGATCCGATCAAGAATCTGACATTGCACTGAGGTCTCTTGTCTCATTTTCCCTCTTCAGGCCGTGACAGTCCCTTGGTGTTTCTTTGTCCTTAATGACCTTGGTACTGTTGAAGAGTACTGGCCAGTTATTTTGTAGACTGTCTCTCGTTGGGGGTCATCTGACATTTCTTCGTGATGAAATTCAGGTCATTATTTTTAGCGAGATCCCACGGAAGCAACATGGTCCCCCTCTCAGTGCCTCTCCCATCACACATGATGTCTGGATGTCCCATTACTGCTTCTCTTAGTTCTGATCACTTGGTTAAGGGGACATCTGCCTGGTGTCCACACTGTAAAGGTACTATTTTTTCTTTCAAAATTGTGCAGAGATGTTTTGGCCCTATGTAAAACTTCCATTTCTCATCATACTTTCATTTACTAACTTTAGCAGACATGGTGATTCTTTACAACAACTATTACTGGGATTTCTTTTCCAAACAGTGATTTTCTATTTCCATCACTCTTTTTACATGTATTACTGGGAATTCTACTAAAAGGACAAGTGGGCGGTGGTAAGTCTTAAACCTCTCTGCACTGGTTTCATCTAAAGTATTGCAGATTTCTCAGTCGTGTCCCCAGAGATGTGACTTCATTAAGCCAGGGGAATGCTGAGAAATACACATTTGAGTAAGTATTTCCCACTCCCTGTAAGTTTTTTAGTAATTAAAGTATAATTCCTATACCAATTTACCCTTTGAAAGTGTACAATTCCACGATTTTTAGTACATTCACAAGGTACATCACCACTAATTCTAGAACATTTTCATCATTCCAACAAGAACCTCACATCCATTTAATAGTCACTCCCCATTCACCTCTCCCCTCAATCTCTGGAAACTACTAGTCTGCTTCCTATATGGATTTGCTTGTTCTAAACATTTCACATAAGTAGAATCGTACAGTACGTGGTCTTCTACGACTGGCTTTCAATTATCATGACGTTTTCAAGGTACATCCATGTTCAAGCATGTATCCTTTCCTTTATATGGCTGAATAATATTCCATTGTATGGATATACCAAACTTTATTTATCCATTCATCAATTGATGGATATTAGGGTGGTTTCCACTTTGGGGCTATTACGAACAATGCTGCTACGAACATTTGTGCACAGGTTTTTGTGTGGATGAGAGTTTTCATTTCTCTTGAGTATATATCTAGCAGTGGAATTGCTGGGTCATATGGTAACTCTATGTTTAACATTTTCGGGAACTATTTTCTATAGTGGCTACATCACTTTATGTTCCCACCAGCAGTGTACACATGAGAATTCCAATTCCTCCACATTCTTTTCAACATATTATCATTGTTTTGATTCTAGCCATCCTAGTGGGCGTGCAGTGGTACTGACTTACATCCCTCCCACGGCTAATGATGTTGACATCTTTTCATGTGCTTATGGCCACGTGTATACCTTCTTTGGAGAAACACCTTTTCAAGTCCTTTACCTGTGTATCCATTTATTTTGCCTTTCTGTTGTTGTGTTGAAAAGATTTCTTCGTATATTATATTCTTCTTATATTCTGGACACTTTTCAGAGAGTTGATTTGCAAATATTTTTCACCCACTCTATGGGTTGTTTTTTTATTTTCTTGATTGTGTCCTTGGAAGCACAAGTTTTAAATTCTGATGAGGTCCATTCTGTCTGTTTCCTTCTCTGGTTCCATGGAAGATTGAGATGTAGATCGTCTATGGACAAGGCCATGAGAGATACTCCAAGGGTCTGATCATGATGCTAGAGGCTACACTTTTACAATTTATTAGCATAAAGGTATTCATAGTATTATCTTATTTTTGTCTCTACCAGATCTCTAGTTATGTCTTTTCCATTCTTAATGCTGTTTATTTGTGTGCCTTCCCTTTTTTTTTTTCCTTGACCAATCTTCCTAGATATTTGTTTACTCTATTAGTCTTTCCAAACAACCCATTTCTGGCCTTGGTTGATCCCCTCTGTTGAATAGTTGTTTTCTAGTTCATTGGCTTCTGCTCTTATTTTTATCTCTGTCCCACTCTTATCTTGTTCTGGTTTATTCTGTTAATCTTTTTTCTAACTTCTTAAATTAGATACTTAGCTCATTAATTTGCAGCCTTTCTCATGGTTCTGGTATCCTGTGAAACCCAGGCACCCCCTTTTTCTCTGGTGAATTTATCACCCGTTGGCAAGAGAATGAGGAGACACCGAGGCAGGCATGGAGCTGAGGCACCTGCCTGTTCCTGTAGGAAGCTGCCTATGGAAACACTCTTTTGGAGCTGGGAGCCCCTGAGGGTGGGCGTGAGGGGTGTATTCCAGAGCCAGACCCAGCCATCAGGGTCATGTTTCACTACAGGAGGTGGCACCCCATGTCAGGGACTTCTCGTGGCCTCACCATCTTGTCCTTGCAGACTGACTTCTATTTCAGCACATCTCCTTTGCCAGGCCAAGAGGCAGTGAGGCAGACGCTCCTGTAAAGACAGGAATGAGCCAAAGCAATAAACCCAGCCCCAGCTGTCAGCGCAAACTGCTCCAGTCTCAACTCGGAATCATCCTGTCCTTTTCTTTGCTTCTAATCCTTATTCACAGTTGATTTCCTTCCTGGCACCACTTTGTAGGGAACCCCAAAACCATCATCTCAGAATGGGAGTGCTGGAAGGGACTAGGAATCATCTGCCAACTCCTTTTCGCCAGGGAGGAGACCAAGGCCCAGAGGACTTCCATTCAAGTTTACGACACGGTGCATTTTTTTCTGGTATCAGTATAAAACCACCAGCGTAGCCCTATTTAATGCATTCTACTCTGAACTCTACATTTCAGATACAATTTTGTGACCCCTACTTTTACTTTGTGTTCATTTGCCTTATATGGTTTTGCATATCTCTTAATTTTTTACAGGTTGGATGACTTTGTCACTTAGTTTGTTAGACACTGAAAGAGATATGTTAAGAGTCTCCCATGAATATTGTCCTTTTGTTCCAAAGAAGAAAAAATACAGAGTATCTGAAGAATATAACCAGTAAGATTGATTTTGATTAATATATTGAACTCTATACCCTAAAAATAGAGTTCTCTTTAAGTTCCCATGGAATAGAAACAGAAGTAATCTTACACACACACAAGATTATTTAAAAACAAACAAACAAAAAAAAACAAAAACTGTACTAGTTGCAATAAAGTTGGACATCAATAACAAAATATATATTTTAAGGACTGAATACACTGGAAATGACAATCCAATTCATAAATAACTCCAGAGGCAAAAATAAATAAATAAAAACTGTCAAAACTACAATGACAGTGACATTGAGAGTAGTACAAATCAAAACTAAGAGGAAGTGGTCAAACCTGCTCTAGAAAGGAAAAATCAAATGGTTGCACTGCTAAATAGGAATAAGAAAATAATGATATTAGTTGAACTGCGCATTCACCTAAAAATATTAGTAGGAGGTCACAAAAGCCTAAATAGGAAATTTTTAAAAATAAAACAGAAATTAGGAAATTAGAAACAATTTAAAAACATTAAAAAATCAGCAGATGGGAATTCTAGCTCTGAGAGCAGCAATCCTGCTTTAACTGTAACTCTGGGCTTTGTAGCTGTGTGACATCAGACAAGTTAAATGTCTGAACTTCTGAACCACCTGTAAATGGGAATAATAGTACTTAACTCATCGAGTTGTAAAGATTCTAAAAATTAGTGCGTACAAAGTACTTAGCACACACAGGGCCAGGCACACAGTGAGTGTTCAATGAATATTATTAGGTGTTACTATCATCACTTTCAAACATTGCAAACAAAGAAACAAACCTAGGCAAAGAGAGAGTCAATAAATATTCACTATCAGAAATCAGAAAGGTGATACAGACACATATGAAATTTTTAAAAAATACTTTTAGTGATTACTATATACAACTATGCTTAAGAAATGAAAATCTGGGTAAATCATTATTTTCTTGGAAAATAAACTACCACATCTGACTCAGAAAGCAGTTGAAAAATTCCTGAATAAACATATAAGCATGGAAGGAATTGAAATGGTTATCAAATAACTCCTTTCAAAAATGGCACAAGGCCCAGATGGGCTAATTCTAGCAAATCTTCAAGGAAGTTATTTCTCATGCTACTTAAATTATTCCAGAGCATAGAAAAGAACAGAAACTTCTCACTTCATTTTATAAGGTTAGAACAACCCAGATACAAAAGGCAATATGAAGAGAAAAAAGTTCAGACAAATTACACTTTTGAACAGATACAAAAATCAAAAATAAAATATGAGCAAAGAATAATATATAACCAGATAAACTTTATTCCAGGAATGCTGGGAGAGTTCAAATTTAGAAAATCACAAAACCACAATGAGATACCACTTCACAGTCACCAGGATGGCTATAATCAAAAGACGGAGTATAAGTATTGATGAGGATGTGGAAAAATTGGAACCCTCATACACCACAGGCAGGAATGTAAAATGGAACAGCTGCTTTGGTAAACAGTCAGGCAGTTCCTCAAAAAGTTAAATACAGAGTTGCCACATGACCTAGCATTTCCACTCCTAGGTTATATACCCAAGAGAAACGAGAACACATACATACAAAAATTTGTACATCAGTGTTCACAGGAGCACTATTTCTCATAACCGTAAGTGGGAACAATCCAAATTGTTTCCTATCCAAAACACCACCTGAAGAATGAATAAATAAAATATGACCTATCTATACAATGAAATATTACTCAACCAAAAACAAAAAAGGAATGAAGTACTCACATATTATAACATGGATAAACCATGAGGACATTATGCTAACTGAAATAGTCGCAAAAGGCCACATATTATATGGTTCTATTTAAATAAAATGTCCAGAAGAGGCAAATCTATAGAGATCAAAAGTAGATTAGTGGTTGTCGAAGGCTGATTTGGTGGTAGGAGGGAGGGAATGGGAAGTGACTACTAATGGGTATGAGGTTTCTTTGGGGGGGGTGACAAAAATTAATTTTTAATAGCTTAATTGAAATATAATTCATGTACCATACAATTCATCAATTTAAAGCATGCAATTCAATGGTTTTTAGTATATTTATAGAGTGGTGCTATTAAAAAATCTTATAAAATCAATCAATGTAATTCATTATATTAGTAATCAAAGCAAAAATATTGTATCCTCATTTTGATTGATGGATTAACATTCCACATATTCTTGATTTAAAACAACAAAAAGGAGCAAACCTCCCAGTAAACCAAGAAAAGAGGTCATCCCTTTGAGCACAACAAAGAATATCTATCTGAAACTAGTAACAGGCAACACACTTAATGATGAAACTCTAGAAGCATTCTCACTCAAGGCAGGAGCAACACAAGGGTGTATCTTACCATTACTACATTCCATTACTTTAAAGTTCTGTCCAATGCAGTAAGACAAGAAAAATAAAAGTACAAGCATTAGAAAAGAAGAGCTAAAATATTCATGATTTGTGGATTATAACTGAATATGAAAAAAATTTGAGAGAAGAGAGTTAACTGGAACACTGTAAGTCAAGATGGTGGCTACAAAGTGGGATGGTGATACGAAGGGCAGAAGGAGGCCATCTGGAAATCTTATTTCTTGATGACTGAGCTAGTTACACAGGTGAGTGGGCTTTGTGAACATTCATCCAGCTGAACATGCATGACTGAAGAGAGAAGACTGGCTAGCCAACATGCCGGAGGGCAGAAAAGGAACACGGTCCCATGTCTCTCCCTCCCCAAGTGGAAGGACTGGTGGGTGAGAGGTGGGGAAATTCCCAGGAGTCTTGAAGGGCAGGCCCAAGTGAGGTCACCCCGTCAGAGCCTGAGCAGCCTCCTGATGGAACCCCAGTGGAATGCAGGGGGTGGGAAATGACACTGTTCACATTGTAGAGCTGCGTCTGGTTGAGATGGGAACGGAGTGGGCTGGGGGATGCAGATGGGAAAAGTCTTCAGGAAGGAGGTGCATCCACTGAGTCACAGAATATCAGCGCTGAAGATGGTCTTCGTGACCCAACCTCTTATTTTACAGAAGAGAAAACTGAGGCCCAGAGAAGTGAAGGCACTTGCCCAAAGTCACCTCTGCCCCGTACTAGCAGTTTTCCTTGACAGGGTTTATACAGACTAGAGATGAGACACAGCCAGGTACGGTGGTGGAAAGCAAGACTCCAGAGCCACACTACCTAGATTCTAACCGCAACGCCATCATTGCTAATGGTGAGGACTTGGGCAAGGCACGTATCCTCCACATGCCTCTTTTTTCACCTGTAAAAACAGTAAATAAATTTAAATGCGTACAACTGCTTTCGACAGAGCACACAATCAACGTATAACCAGGATATGCTAAAGCTGAACGGATACCTACCCTAGGACCCGAGATTTCACTTCTAGATACATACCCAACAGAAATGCATTCAAATGTGCATCCAAAGACCTGGACAAGTGTGGCCTCCACAGAGTTATTTTTAATGCTAAAATCTGGAAACAACACCATAAACGGAACAGACAGGTAAATTTATACATAAATGAGAATGAATAAAACCACTGCTACCCAGGGGTAAATACCACAAATGGACTACAGAGCAAAAGCAACCAGAATACGATTCCATTTACACAAAATTCAAAAACAGTCAAAACCAGTGCATGGTGGGAAGAGGGTGTGGTGACTGAAGGGGAGCTCAGGGCAGTTTCTGGGGTCCTGGTTATGCAAGTGTATCTAATCATGAAAAGGCTTTGAGCTGTGCACTTGGCATCCACGTGCCTTTCTGTACTTATACTACACTTCAGTAAAGAAACTGACTTAGTCATAATCATTATAGAACCCATCTCATAAGGCTGTTATGAGGATTAAATGAGGTAATATTCATGAAGTGTTTAGAACAGAGTGTGGCAATAATGAGGGCCACAGAAATGTGTGCTGATAAAAAGCTCCATGTCTAATTTTTCTAAACAGGACATGTGGCTGGCCAACAGGTACCTGAAAAGATGCTCAACATCGCTACTTATCAGGGAAATGCAAATCCAAACCACAATGAGATGTCACCTCGCACCTGTCAGAATGACCATCATCAAAGAGAACACAAGTAACAAATGTTGGTGAGGAGGTGGAGAAAAGGGAAGCATCATACCCCATAGGTAGGAATGTAAATTGGTGTAGCCACTGTGAAAAACAGCATGGAGGTTTCTCAAAAAACTAAAAATAGAACTACCATATGACCCAGCAATTCCACTCCTGGGTATACATCCAAAAAAACACAAAAACACTAATTCGAAAAGATCCATGCACCCCCAATGTTTATAGCAGCACTATTTACAAGAGCCAAGACATTGAAGCCAGCTAAATATCCATCAAGAGATGGATGGATAAAGAAGATGTGGTGTATGTATACAATGGAATACTACTCGGCCATAAAAAAGAATGAAATTTTGCCATTTGCATCGACATGGATGGACTTGGAGAGCATTATGCTAAGTAAAGCAAGCCAAACAGAGAAAGACAAATACTGTATGATATCACTTACATGCGGAATCTAAAAAATACAACCAACTAGTGAATATAACAAAAAAGAAGCAGACTCACAGATACAGAGAACAAACTAGTGATTACCAGTGGGGAGAGGGAGGGGGAAGGGGCAATATAGGGATAGAGGATGAAGAGGTACAAACTCTTAGGTATAAAATAAGCTACAAGGATGTGCTGTACAACACGGGGAATAGAGCCCATCTTTTATAACTATGAGTGGAGTATAACCTTTACAAATCATGAATCACTATATTATACACCTGTAACTTATGTAATATACAGCAACTATTCTTCAATTTTAAAAAAGTTTTTTAAGAAAAAAGAAACAGCCCCAAATCTAGGTAGAGCACTAGCACTCTGCCTCGGGGTCTCCTTCCTGTGCCCCTCCTCTGAGCCCCCTCCTTGGCACAGTGCAAGGGCCCCTCTCACTCCCCACCCTACCCCATAGACCAGCGTAGTCTTGAGCGAAGCCCCCAGGACACGGAGGCACTGAAGGCACAGAGAGCTTAAATCACACGCCCCAGGTCACACACGCCCAGCACTTTCTCCCAGGCAGTCTGAAGCTGGAGACAGGTTCTCTCAACCATAACCCCTGCTACACACATCTTGGTATTTCATACGTTATCAAAGAGAACCCTGTGCTCCCTGATCTTGATTTTAGAACTAAATCACTTCTATGCACCAGGAAAATCAGAACTTGCTTTTCACTTAAATGTGGGTCACGGTTCGGCAGACACCTTCGATTTAAAACAACAAACAACTCTCTCACCTTGGCTCCAACCACAAACCCGGGTGAGAAGAAGGGAGGACGCCCAGTCCCGTTCCTCCCTGGCACGTCAGGGCATCGTGATGGCCAATCTGCCCCAAACCGGGTTTAAGCCCGATTGGTTTCCCTGGGTTGGAGGGAGACACAGCCTCCTTCCTCGTGGCAGCAGGGAAGGCCAAGCACTTCCTCACCGCGATTCTCCCTGGGGCTGAGCCGGGAGCGAGACAGGGCTGGGTCTGGGAATAAAGAGTTGGCTGAGATCAAGCTGCCCACCTCTGAGGTCTGGCTGCGGGGAGAGGAAACAAGCTGGCCGCAGGACGCAGAGCAGGGGGGGCCGGTGTCCAACAGCCCTGCCCTGGGGCGCCCAACCCAAAGGTACTTTCATGTTTTGGAGGCCAAATTCTGTATCTGTAAACACAATGTGTTTCCTTTTTCATGCTGGGGTTGGAGCTGTTATTGTTCAGCCCTTTCTGCGATGGCCCAAATGTAAGCAGAGGGCTAGCCCGTGCAGAGTCCTGGGCCTCGGATGCCCCGCAGACAAGGTTTGGGGTTGAGAGCCTGGCTCCTAGGTTGGGAAGAGCCCAAGGTCATTTCCTTCGCATTCTGGGGCAGCTCTGGCCTTCTCCCAATCCAGGGGACCCTGCACGGGAACTTCAGAGCTGACTGCCCCGGGGAGACCACTCTTTTCAGGGAACTGTGGTCTCTCACACTCTTGACATGGAAGAAAACAAAAGCTACGACAGAGCAGATGCAGGAGGCAAACGTGAAGTGGACCCCAATGCAATCCTTTCCTGGTACCGGAGCCAGATCCGGAACCTGCTTCCTCTCAAGACCCTCAGCACCTTCCCTGTGTCCTGGGCGCTGAGCAAAAAGCTCCTCACTTTGGGGGCTCCCCATGCTTACAGTTCAGAACAAGTATCCACCTCTCACATGCACACCCTCCCCAACGAATGTATCCCACCTGCGGGGAGGGCATCACTTCATACCTCTTTACCCCGCCAGACCCAACAGAGCCACCTGACCACTGACTGCTCCAGAAACATCCACTTACAGGGTACATCTTTGTCTGTAGGCTAGGGGAGCAGGGGAAGGTCTTCTAGGACCCATGTCATATAGTTTCCATCTCCCAGGCTAATACTGATTAAGTAGTAATGGCTGCCTAGAGAATTATATTGAAAAGGAGTCTAATACACTAAGACCATTTCTGGACGTTGGAGAAAAGAGTGCTGTGATTGATTAGCAATGCCTGCCCTGGTTTCAGAATTGGGAAGCAGTGGTGCGTTTGCTAAGTATTCCACAGCCACTCCAAGAAGCCACGAAGACCGGAATCAGGCAGCAGAAACTGTCTATCACTTTGGGCCGTTCCATCAAACATGGAATGTAATACAACATATAGGTGCTCAGGAAACTGAAAGAGATCAATCTCATTTCCTTGTTACCTAAGACTCATTTATTCAAATCCAGCCCATTTAAAGGTGCCTGTGGTCCTATGGATTGTCTAATTTAGGTGTGGAGCCTCTAGAATATGTGAAAAAATACGACATGACAACCAATAATCTCTCTTACCGATAGGCAGAAAAGGACTGGGGAAAATCTAGCAATAGCATCAGCCAAGAGGGGACACGAATGGGCCCCCAAATGAAACTGGACCACTTGCACCGAGGGCTGATACCTCGCACACCTTCCCTAGGCTGGGCCTGAATCCTCCAGAGACAGACTTCTAGCCCCTCCTTTCAGGCCGAGTTGGGAGGATTCATTGGTTACCAGTTGATGGGGTGAACTTTCTGTTCTCTTAGTGTTACTTTCTGCCTTTCAAGGTTTTCACCCAACAAATTTACTCTGACCTCTGAAAAGCCACCCATCCCTTTAAATAACCTGGAATCCTGCCACAGCTACAGAGAAGTCTTTCTTCTGGATCTTCTTTATATGCGTAAGTGCACTGCAAAACGATTAGAGCCTTAGCTCCAGCTAATACATGAACCCCGACGGCAGAAGGCTCAGAGGTCTCCGGGAAGGACCCCAACACAGGCAAAGGCAGAGCACATTTCTCCATTCCTCAGCAGTGCTCCTGAACCACTGGTGCACCTGTCCCCTGGATGACACCATCCCTTGTTCTCTGAGCGCCATCGGATGCCTCTGATAGAAACATCTCCTGCAGAGGAGGCTTGGGGCAGGCGCTTAAGTGTTGGAAGAGAATGGCTTATACGAGAGGCATTTCACTTCTCATCCATCCCATGACCACCGTCCCTTCTCTTGGTCAGAGGGCAGACCTGGCACAAAATGCTACAGGCAGGGTTGAACACACACCTCGCCCAGGCCTCTCAGGAGCTAGGGAAGGAAGCGTTATCTCTGGAGGCAAAGAACTGACAATTGGAATGGGTCTCTGCCTTCTGACGTGGGGGAAATTCACGTAAATTATATGGCATTTCAAAGACAAATTAAAATCTAATTTTAAGTATACAATAGGGATACATTTGGGGTACACAGGGATACAGAAATGCAATTCTGAACTTCCCATGTTGTGCTGTACCCATGACAGCAGGCAGCATGGAGGCGAACAGCCCTGGGTCTGAGGATGTCCCAGGCAGCTCACTTATCTCAGTGCTGTTCAGAATCGTCCCTCGGAGCTGCTGACAACAGGACACGGCTTTCACTTGATCAGCCTCATGCAAGCGCCGCTGACCCCTCCTGCTCTCCGCATATGCAACAGCGTCACCGAGCAAGCCAAGATGTGCCCTGTCCCCACTGAGTTTGGTTTGTGTAAAAGCTGCCCTTTGGTGGCACGGACATCTGGTTTCAAAAGGCTTCCATTCCTTGTGACAATCTGATTAACTGAAACAAAGCACGTGTAAAGCACCTGCTACAGTGCCTGGCACTTAGTAGGGGTTTGTGGTCTGTCTTCAAGATGTAACCTGACAACCCCCTTGCACTGACATTCTAAACTCCCAGGCCACCCAAACCGACGCTGAGTCCTCCGAGCCTGCGGAATGGCTGACGTGTGTCTTCCCAGACGACAGGCAAAATGCAGCGGGCCACTCTGCAAGTATTAGGCTTAAATCCTGAGCATTTCAAAAGCCCCCAGAGACCTCAGGTCTCCCTCTAATGAAAAGCACTGCAGAAACCCAAGGTATGATTATCACTTCTGAAAGGAAGAAAAAAGATACTGGCTCACAAAATACCCATACTAGTGCATCAGCAGATAAGACTGTTTTATAATCCAGTTCCCTAGAGAGCCATTTATTTTGGTCGGGCCAGTGTGCACAGCAGACGCCGTAGAAGCCATCAAGATAACACGAATAACAACCCAGTGGACTTTTGAAGTGTAAACATAAAAGTCTATTAAGAATACAATGTTGGTTTAATCCCAAGACAAAAAATTTACTTAATGAAAAGCACAACTCATCTCAAGAAGGAAATATCGATACCAGCTGTGAGCAGAAAATGAGGGGGGATTCCTTCCAGGGAACATCTGAATTTCAACCCACTGCCTTTCCAATATTTACTCTGGACATAAAGTCTCAAATACTTTTCCAAGGATCTCATTTTTCAGGAGGAGGAGGTCAGAGAGAAGTCTGGGCAGGGCCAAAGGAGAGCTTGGCAAAACCTGAAAATGTACAGACACACCCCAGAAGGTTTACCCTGAGACAGCTCTGTCTGGCTTCTCTGGGTAGAGTGGGGGGCAGCCTCCTGGCCCACCAGGTGCTAATGAGGACCCCAGCAGAGATCCTCACTCCAGCTGCCAAGGGGCCAACAGAGATAAATGATAGCCCTGTGCTAATGACGCACGCACTGCACCTACAGGATATGCCACTAAACGCCTCTCTTCAACAACCACACTTCTGAGCCACTTCCTAGAATTTTTCAATATGTTCTGGAGAAGCAACAGGATACTGAGCACTAGGGAGAAAGGAGAAGGCCTAATTTAAAAGGGTTTTCTGATCACAAGTTCTGTTCCACCAGCTTTGAGAGATTACGGGCCCTGAAATCAAGGAAGACCTGGCCATCGGCAACACCTGTGCATGCGGAGACGCTTAAACCCTCTTCACTTACATTCCTAAAAACTCCCAGCCCCCACCAGGCCTGATGGCTAAAAGAGAGGACAACTTGTTACAGACAATTTCATACTTCAGTATGTCTGAATATAATGAATATGTTATATGACATGATGTGACGTTATAGAACGGAGTGGAATACAACACAACTAGGGAACCACCTCTAATTCTAGCAAGAGGTTAACGGGCTGGTCCAACTATTCTCCTATCCAGGCAGACCTCATTTTATGGCACTTCACTTACCTGAGTTTCGTAGATGCTACATTTTTTTTTTTTTAATTGAAGGTCTGGGGCAACCCTGCCCCAAGCAAGTCTATCGGAGCCATTTTCCAACAGCATTTGCTCACTTCATGCCTCTGTATCACATGTTGGAATTCTTTGCAAGATTTCAAACTTTTTCATCATTACACATGTGTTACGGTGATTTGCGAGTGGTGATCTTTGATGCTACTACTACAACTTGCTGAAGGTTAGGACGATGGTGAGCATTTTTTAGCAATAAAGTACTTTTAAATTAAGGTATGTACATTTTTTTAGACAAAACCCTATTGCACGCTTACTAGACGACAGTATAATGTAAACAACTTTTACAGGTACTGGGAAGCCGAGAAAGTCATGCGACTCGCTTTCCTGCGTATTTGTTTTATTGCAGGTGGTCTGGAATGAACCTGCTGTATCTCTGAGGTCTGCCTATACACGGAAATGTAACTGTCATTCATTCACCCATCCATCCATTCCATGGGGAGGCACACAGAGGATGCAATAAAACAAAGCATACACATTGGGCTGGAATCCCAGCTCCACCACCTACGAGCTATATGGCTTTGGGTAAACCATTTAATATCTCTAGGTTATGATTTCCTCATCTGTAAAATAAGGACAATAATAGGGCCTATTATAACCATAGTTGTGATGATTAAATGACTAATGAGTTTGGCAAAAAATGAGTCCTCAAGGGTTAATCATGTAATGACAATAATTATAATAATTACCATGACGATAAAAACACGCACCCATCTACAGTGACGTACCAGACTCTGGACTAAGGAGCAAATCATGCTAGCCTTCTGATTTTGCAAGCGTCTTTAGTGGGCCGTTCAATTTCTCATGGCAACACCTTCCATATAACCTCCCTCTGCCACCGGGGATGATGGTGGGCCCGAGCACCAGAGCCATTTACAGCATGAGGAACCCCCCTCCAAACCATGTTTAAACAATTATGAGCATTACATTGCAGGTACCCATAACCAGAGGAGGCCAGCCCAGCACAGTGCGCTCATCTTGCAGAGTCGTCTTTTGTGTGGGTTTTGGGTTTCAGCTGGGCCACGCAAAGCCTTCAGAGTGAGTGGCAAAACAAGTTTTCATAAGCTCACCCTGTCACAAACCAGGCAGGGGTTCATGCTGACATCCCCACAGTAAGATTAAACAGCATGCTTCGTCAGAAACTAAATACTAACACAGCTCTGACGTCAGGGGGACATTGATTAAAACTGATGTCAATAATTTATGAAACACAATATGGTCTTCAGATGCTCTTTTTACAAAGAGGAAGGGGTTGGAGTTGGGGGGAGAAAAGGGCCTAGCAACCCAGGTGGTTTAAAACTGTTCATGCATTTTCTCTTGAATGTCCACACCCCCCCCCCATGCACGGATGCTTCTTTACATGATGAATATAAATGCATATGTGCATAGGAACATGTGAACATCGCTGGTACATATGGGCGGAAGAAAGTATTTAGTTATTCCACGGAGAGCTGTCGAGGCTGTAACGTTATACGTGGTGTTGTCTTTCATATTGTTTTGGGTTCCCCCCAACCCCGGAAGAAATCCAAAATTGCATTTAAAATAAAGTTGGGCCTTACAAAAGTTCACATTTATTCCACAGAGAACTCAACCTTGAAAGAACACTGAAAAGAAAGCTGGATGAAAGAAAACCTATAGGATACAGGCATTTCTTAGTCAGCTGAAAGTACCTGGGCCCTGCCTAGAATCATTCAGTCAAATAATAATACCGATTTTTTTTTAAGTTTTAGGATTTGGGGGGCAAGGGGGCTGGTGAGAGGGTTAAAGGAAGGATGCCAATTTAGTCTATTATAAATCATGTCTCATTTAGAAAGGCAAAGAGAAAAGCACAGTGATAATGACAACCCCCTTTTTTTTTAAATCAAGACTCATTTTTTAAAAGAAAAATATATGCTTTACTTTGCCTTAGCTGTAAATAATCTGGGTAGCCCGGCTTTATATGTCAACAGTGTGAAATTCACAAGATGGGATTATGTTGGGAAAAAAAATCTGAGCCGCTGATAGTACAAAAGTTAGTGTTTGAAGGATTTATTAATGCTTTTTTCCTAGCACAGTGCCCTGTAGTGTCTCAGAACACCTGTCAAATACTAATTCATTCACATACCTCCACTTCAGGGCCTTTTCATAAAAAGCTCGACCTTTACTTGTAAATCACTTCTAAATTGTCTTTGCTGACTTTCTCTTTTGCGGAATGATGGCAAAATCACTAAGACTTCAATTAAGACTTTATGGGAACTTCAACCTGACATTCCCGGGGCTATATCTACAAGGTATCAGAACATCTATTCAAAAAGGAAACTATAAATAACTTTTAACATTGTTGAATTGGCTTGGCTTTTATGAGATGACTGAATAATTGGCAAGATTTAAAGATACTTTGACTACTGAGAATTAAAATAACTTCAGTAAAAACCAGAAAATATTGTCAGCCGATTATTTGTCATGTAGATTATGTACTTATTAGGCCTAATTAAACTTTTTGAACAAAAAGGCCCACTAATTACGTTAGTTAATATGTTGATCGCTCAATTTGGTTTAAAAATAAACCGGTCAATCCAATTTGTGCACAGAGTTAGTGCTTTGGTCAAAAGACAAAATCCTCAACTATAGAGATTATTTCAAGTGCGTGGCCATTGTTATAACAATTGCCGGTTACGTCTCCACATCCAAAGTGACAGGGAGAGATGGGGGTGGGTGGTATCTGAACAATACCAACGCTGCTAAGACGAATTTTCAAGCCAGTAAAATGTTACCATAATATCCAGTTTATTTGCCTCAACGTATTCCCTTGTATTTTTTCCAATCAGTCCCTGCCAGTGACAATGAGAAGTTATCCTTCATGTGCACAGACAAACTAAAACTGATAGCAAAACCCTGGGAAGCCTTTTAAATGTCAATGAAGGGTTTTTACGCACAAGAGGAAGAAAAGAGGAAAGGGGGAGAAGAAAGAGAAGAGATGGGAAAAAACAACATTTCTGAAGGAACTGAGCAGATCAAAGGAGTTTTACTCCCAAAGACCACTAAGTCCGGGTATAACCACTATCTTGCCATCGAATCCTGAAAAGTCTCTTCAAACTGGCAACCAGTTCTGTCCCTTAAAGGAGGGGGGATGAACGGAAGTGGGACACTCGGAGTGTAAAAATGGAGGCCCAGCCAGGCAACAGGAGGGATGGGCCTCTGCAGACCAGGATGCCTGACCGGGCCTCAGTGCCGATCCGGCTCTCCAAAACATGTTTTCCATTCCAAAAGTCTGCATCCACAGTCATGAGGCACAAACTATTCGACAACAACATGACACAATTAATCAGAACCAGACCTCAAAACGTGTGTTTGTGGGGACCCAGCGAACTTTGTAACGTGCCTCAGAGGCTGAAGCAACTGAAGAGACTCACACTGGCTGCCTGGGGTGGGGGCAGGGGGAGGGAGTATCCGTATTACACGAAAAATGAACACCAAACGGTATGGTGACAAACCAAATAATTTTCAGTAAAATGAAATGTGGGGTTTGGAAATGTACACCTTATCGTGGAAAAAGGGAGTGGGGTCTTACTACTTTTCCCTTCCTTTTTTGTTGTTTCCTCCTGGGGAGAAACTGATGCCTCAGGGTTTCTACAGCAGCAAAGTCCTAAAATTCAGAAACAGAATGGATCCCTTTTTTTAAGCCTCATTTCTGACCCAGCAGTATCCACCAGGGCTGGTTTTGTCAGATTTCTCTTCCAGGCACCTAGATCCCATTAAAATTAGAATCTGCGCCCTTAGTTAATTCGGAACTGTTTAATTTCACCAAATCCTGAAGCTAACCAAAAAAAAAAAAATCTGGTATTCTTTTTTGGATAGGGATTGAATTAGTTTAAAATAATTAGTGAACTCCCTTTGTAATCTGTAGGTAGTAATTGATTTAAATCACATCATTCTTTTGTTAACTTAAACACGCTGTGCAAAAGGAAAATACATACTGTTTTTTCCAAGCCATAAAAGACAAATGGAGGACGCAGAAATGATATTCGTCGGGTACCGAACTGGCCCCAAACTGCAAATCCCTTTGCCATCTCCCAAGGGACTTGTGGTCGCGGAGCTGGAACTTCCCGGGAACCGGGCCGGGGTCCCCAACAGGGCGCTCAGCTGCAGATTAGGAAAGGGGGGTGGGGTGGGGCGGAGGTGGATCCCAGGGTCCGGCCAAACTAAGGGGAAGGCAATGAGCTTTTGCCTTTGAATCCGGGGTTAGGAGGACCCGTCAGCAAATTTTCCTGCAAAGCCTTCTCCCGCAGCATTTCTCGTTCTTCTTCTTGGCTTCGCACAGTGCACTAGACCCAAACCCGAGAGTCCACGGCCAGTGCCAGGCGCACGAGTGGACCGGCTCTCTGCCCTCCTTGGTCCAGGACATCCGGAACGCGCCTCCCACCATTCCCACATCCACGCAGCTGGCGACCCTCAGCGGCGGAGTCCACCGGCGCTCCGGAGAACCCACGGTCGCGAGACCCAGGAGCAGCCGCCCCGGTCCCCACCCGCCGCCCCCGTCCCCGCGGCGCCCCACTCACCCACGCACTCGTTGGCCTCGCGGGCGGTGGCGCGCTGCCAGGGCCGGTCATAGTGGAAAGGCTTGCAGCGGTCGCACTCCGGACCGGCTGTGCTGTGCCTGCAGTCGCACACCAGGCTGTCGTCGCGGTCGCGCACGCAGCGGGCCGCGTGGCCGTTGCACTTGCAGCGACCGCCCACCTGCAGGTCCGACACGGCGTAGAAGTACGAGTCGCGCGCCAGCTCCGAGTCGTCCTCGTTCTCGTCGCCGAACGTGTGCAGGCGGCTGAAGGCCACGCGGATGTCGGTGGCCGTGACCCAGTCTTGCAACACGGGCGAGTTGTCGAAGTCGTGCGCCGAGGGCCGCCCGTCCAGAGTGCTGAAGGCGATGAGGCCTCCCGAGAGCGGGCGCATGTCGGTGTGCGAGTCAGTGCACACGGCCTCCTGCTCGTTCTGCTTGGTGATGGGTGCGCGGTGCGGCCGGTTGTACATCTTGCGGCACTGCGTGGAATAGAACTGAAAGGGCACCCACGTGCGCCCGTAGTCCATGGACTTGTAGATGGCCATAGACTCCGGCCGTGGCGAGCAGAACTGCAGGCTCACGTAGGTCACCTCGAACTTCTTGCCGAGAGACAGCGTAAGCGTGACGTTGTGCGGGAACTGCAGGTAGTTCTCCGACTGCCAGCACGTCAGGTTGTGTGGGTTGTTGAGATCGGTGAGGAAGGCGGGCGGGTGCGCCTTCTTGGGGTCCGACGCGTTGCAGAGGTGGCAGGAGCGCAGCCGCTCCTCGCCGCGCTCGCTCACCACGCAGTAGCGCGCCGGGGGCCGGCCGCAGGTGCTGGACACGCGCACGTCCTTGCCGAAGGCCGCGTTGACAAAGTCGGGGATGCAGCGGCGCGGGTGGCCGTTCTCGTCCGAGCAGGGGTCGGGCTGCGCCGCCTGGCCGGCGAACATGCTGAGCCCGGGCCCGCCGCGCACCGCGCCCACCAGGCACGCCACTGCCGCCAGCGCCGCCAGCGCCTCCCACACTGCGCGCATCATGCTGCGTCCAGCCTGCCCCGGCCCCGCCGCGCCGAAGAGTCGTTCTGCCCGCCGCAGAAGGCGCCTGCGGAGAAAGGGGAGCCGAGCTCAGCCAGCCCGCCCCGCTCCCTCCACCCGCCGGGGGCGCGGCGAGCGGGGGCGCGGGCAAACGCCCGGCTTCCCCGGCACCAAGCCCGCGGCCGAACGCCCGCCTCGCTTCCCCGCGTCCCGGGGGCAGGCAAATCCAGGGACCCCCCCCAAGCCCGCACGGCCCGCGCCTCTTCTTCCCTACCGGCGGCGAGTCGGGATCACTCGGCTTCCCCGCCACCACCGCCTCCACGCCGCCCTTGGGTCATGCCCGCGCCCGTCTGCCTGTCCGCGGCCGGCCCGCCAGTATCCCAAATCTCGGACACAGGAGAGCTCGTGGGCCCCCCAGAGCCCGCACGGCCCGCGCCCCCTCCTCCCCGCAGCCCAGGGTCCCGTTCCTCTGTGTCGAATCGCAACCCCGCCGGCGAGTCCGCGTTCGGGACTTTACCTCTGGAGACGGCAAAAGAGAAAGAAAAGTTTGCCCGGCCCCGGCCGGGGAGCCCGCGCGCCGGACGGCGGAGAGCCTCTCGCTGGCTGCTAGCAGGCGCGTCCTGCCTCAGCGCGGGCTTGCCAGCTCCATGCCCGGCGCGGCCGCCGCTGCCCCAGCCCCGGCCCGGCCCGGCCCGGCCGCCGCCGCCGCCTCTCTCTCTCGAGTGACGACGCGACCGCCCGGCTCCCGCCGCTTCAGCCGCCGTGCGAGTGCCGCCCAGCCCGCGCCCGGGGCGCACACACACTCCCGCTGGCTGGCGCGCACTCACACACGCACGCACGCCCCCAAAGGCTCCGCCGCCGCCGCCGCCGCCGCCGCCGCCGCCGCCGCCGCCGCCGCCACTCGCGCTGGGAGTGGGGGGCGGAGGGGAGCGCGGGGGCGGGGGGCGGGGCCGCCGGGCGGGGCGCCGGCCAATAACGTCGGCGAGTTGCCGCCCGCTCGCGAGCAAAGTTTTAACCCCGGGAAAGAAGAAAGTTAAAGGGAAGCGGCCCGGGACCTGGAGAGAGCGGGAGCACGATCGGGTGGGAACCCGGGCGCCCGAGAAAGAGAAGCAGAGACAAAGAGAAAGCGAGGAAAGCGCCCGGGGAAACCCCGGAGAGGGGGGCTGGGCCCGGCGCGCACCCCGCCGAGGGAGGAGGGGCCGGCCGGGGACCGTCCGCGTCGCCCCGGCCCTGCGCTGCCGGGAGAGCCCCGCAGGTTTCCGCCAGCCCCACGCCCAGGGGAGCGCTCAGGCGGCGGGGGAGTGGGAGATTTTTCTCCCTCCTGGTCCCGGGCAAACACATCTGTGTTTGTTTTCTTTGCCGCGTCGGGGTCGGGCCTTCCTCTAACCCAGCCTGATGGCCGCGGTGGCACCGCGTACAGGGCCGTGCCCCGTGGGCAGACAGCCCGGGATCGGGAGGAAGAGGAGGATGGAACCTCTGCTGGCTTACTCCTCCTGCCCCAAGCCCCTGGAGTCCGGCGAGAAGGAGCTCTGACTCCCCACCCCAAGCCCCCCACCCCCCCGCACAGTTGTCACCATGCTGTGGGCCTCTGTTGGGAACGCGGCCCCTTTCCTGCCGGAGGAGCTGTAGTGGGCTGGAGGGTGAAGTGGGGAAAAAGCCTGACAGCATCTGGGCACTGGCCAACGCCCCTCCCGGACGGCCCTGCCAGGCCTCTGTCTAGCTGCCCCCAGATACAGAGGCAGCTTTATAGGTCCTTATTGGCTCAGTTTTTAAGGGTGCTGTAGCCCATACTATCTCTTGGGAGCCCAGAACAGCTTTGCAAGTAGGTATTAAACTCTCATTTTGCAGATGAGGAAACTCAGGTCTCAGGAGGTAAGAAACTTGACCAAGATGTCCCAGCTAGTAAACATCCAGGAATAGAAAGAAACCTGGCTCCTTCCTGTCCTCCCGTTTGTCAAATGGATAGTCCCACCCAACTGTAGTCTCATAGGGCATCCTCAGGGCCACCCAGATTCTCCTTCCCTTCCTCTCTGCCACACTAACAAAAGGACAGAGGACAGTGACAGCATCCTTTTGACCATCTTGCAGCAGTAGCCAAAGCACTCTGGGGAAAGAATACACTGGGCTGAGAGTTTGGAACTAAACTGCTGTTGTTACTTTTAGATGAGTGATCCTGGATTGAAAGCACAGGGTCCTGGTTCTGGCCCAACAGCTGACTTGCTGCATTATCTCCATTGAGTGCCTCATTTTGTCTTACTGGTATTTTCATAAACTCCGAGAATGTACGAAGGAGCCTTGGGGCTGGTCTGGCCCAGCTCAGTTTCTTTGGAAGACAGCCTTCCCCAGCCTCCCTGAGAGACGGCCACCCAAGCCAGCTCTTCCAGGGATGGAAGTTCACCGCAGCCCAAAGACATAAATCCTCTCCATTGCAGGGCAGCCTGGATTCATCCCCTCCCCTGGGGGAACACTTTAACTTTACCTTCTTGTGCTGTGTACCACTCTCTACACTTGCCTTGTGGCAGAGGGGATTTCGGGTGACTTACAAGGGGACTTAAAACAAAGCAAAATAACATAAATAAGAAAGTGAGGTGGAAGGAGATAAACGTTTCTTTTTTATGTTTAACCAGGTGGACTGTGAAATGTTTAACCATTGTGGACTGTGAAATCCCAATGGCATACGGAAAGCCAGCAGAGCAGTTAGGAGCACGTGATTTGGAGCCAAAGTATGACCTTGGCAAATTTTGCATCTTTCTGTACCTTGGTTTCTTCATTTGTTAAAGGGGGACAATAATTTCTATCTCACAGGATTGTGAGCATCAAATGAGTTAACACATACGGAAATTATAGCTTATAATATGTATGCATACATATTGTATTTAGATCCATCTACGTGAGTATACTTTCACATAAAGATATATGTGAATATACATAAAGCCAGGCACACATTAAGGGGCTGCAGAAATGTTAGTTGTTAGTTTTAAATTGCTAGCTCTTCATAGAATTTTAAAATTATTTAAAGAGGGACATTTAATGCAATGGAAAGAGGTTCATGACATATAAAATGAAAAAAGCCATTTACAAAATACTGTGCCCCCTCCAATAAACACTATGCACAGCATACTCTCATTTTTATTTTTTAAAGTATACCTGAAAAGACAACATTGTTCCTTGTAGGTATCTCGGGAAAGTGAGATTAGATTATAGGTGATTTTTGTTTTTGCTTGTCTGTTCTTGACTGTACACAGTAAAACAAGGAGAACTAAGAGAAGAAAGAGAAACTAAGAGGGAAGACAAAGTAGAGATGGGAATAAAGGTTAAGCGCCCCCTAGAATGCCCTATTCACTTCCTGGTGGTGGGCCACAAATTTGTCTCTCAGCTTTCCCGCAGCCAAAATGAAAAGGAGACCATGTCAGTTACACAATTCCCAGCGTCCATGGGATAAAAACAGACCTATTACTCAAGAGAATTACAACTATTCTTGGTACTAAAATCAGACAGGAATTTCTCCTGGGGGGCCTCATAAAGAGAACACAGTGTGAGGTAACAAGCAAACATCTTCAACATCCCTAAACCCCTCAGAGGGTGTCTGTGTTGGCCCACAGTGTACACTAATGGCCTCACACCAAAACACAGGTCAGGAAGACAGTCTGACAAAAATGGGTCTGAAAGAGGCTCATCGGGCTGCCCTGCTCACTGCCCACCCGACTTGATTCCTGGAGTATCTGCAAGACCGGATTGCCCAGCGCTCTCAAGCCTTCCTCCTGCTATGATTCTGTCCCAGAGCTTTTGATGGGCCTCATGTGGCAGCAAGTTTGAAACTGTACTCCCGGGGGTTGCTCCTCACCAGCTGAGCTTAGGCCAGTGGTCTTCAGGAAGGATATGTGGGGCACGAAGGGCACTTCCCACTTTTATTGTGATCACTGAGGTCTAAGCTTATCTTCTGCGGTAGGTCCTGGTGCCCAGGACTCTCACTTTGCAGCCTGGAGGTCCACAGCATTCTGGGAAAACCCTGTCACTTGTACAGCTGGTTTGATTCCAGTTCCACACAGCAGCCCCAACCAAGGCTCTGCCTCTTCAAATTCTTGAAAATCAGCCCTGTGTCACCCCTCGGTTTTATTGCTCCTAGGCAAAATGTTCCCAGTTCTTTGTATGAGTTCTCACAGGACCCTTTTTTTCTGACCACTCTGCAGCCTCTCCCAATGCTCTCTAATCTGTCAGTGTCCCTTCCTCCAGCAGACGGCCTTTTGAGGGGACAAATGAAAAAAACAGATGTCCAAGTGTTGTGAGAGCTTCTCAAAGTGGGGGCGATAAATACACACCCGAAAAGGCGTGTCAGGCTCTGAGCGGCAGGATTCACAGGACAAACGCGTTCAAAACACAACAGGGAGGCTCTTGGGTGAGAAAGCGCATTCCCAGGTGTTCCAGCAAGGAATGCGCTGGGGGGGGGGGGAGCCGCCGTTCTTGGCACCCAGCCTTACCTGTGAAGCCCCAGGATCCCCCTAGAAAGATAGTGTCGAGAAAACTTAGAAGTAGCCAGAGTAGGAGGAAGAAAACCAAGAGACTCAGGTGTCCTGGAAACCAACAGGCAAGTTTCCAGGAAGGAGGGGCAGTGAGCAAGTATCCCATGCCTTCAAGGTCAAGACAAGATCTGAAAGAGTCCTTTGGATTCAACTACAAGGAAGTCATTGGTGAACTTGACTGGTAGTGGCAGAGGAGTGGTGGGGACAGAAGCCAGGCTGCCTCAGGTTATAAAGTGAACGGGAGGTGAGAAAGTGGAGACAGCAAGGGTAGGTGGCTTTGGAGAGGTGTGAAAACAAGTGGTAGGAAAGAGATGGGGTGATTGGAAGGTGACACGGGATTGACGGGAGGTTGGCATTTTCTATTTTTGTTTATAAGATAAGGCTATCTGAGCGAGCCTGAATGTTGACAAGAAGGATCAGAAGGAGGATGCTGAAGACAGATAAAACTAGCCTCGGAAAATGGGTGATCAGGTGGTCTGAAAGCTGCTCTTGTTTCAATGCACTAGGAAGTGACACCACCCGCTGACAGTGAGGGAGCAGATTTGGAAAGGCAGGAAGTCTTGATTGGGTCCTTAAGGAGAAGGGGACTTGCTGGCTGGACAGAATTCAAGGTCCAATAGAGGTTGGTGACCATCTATGAGAAAGAATGTCTCCCGGCAAAGTCAAGCCCCAGCAGTGCCCAGCAGCCCCTGTGTAGACCTAGAGAAAGCAGAACAGTTGGATTAACCTAAAGTTGATAGTTTTTTCCAGGAGGTGGGACCAAGGGACAAGGGCAAGAGGGTGGCTGCTGTGATGGACCATGGAGACAAAGTTCAAGAGAGAAGGAAGTGAAGTCAGGCCACCAATGGAAGAAGGAACAGGCTAGGGTTCTAGAACCCTGCTGTTCAACCACATGTCGCCATGGCCATTTCAGTGAATGAGTTAAAATTAAATAGAATTTCAAGCTCAGTTCCTCAGCTGCCCCTGACTTGGATAGCTCCAATAAAGAACATCTCCATCATCATGGAAAGTTCTATTGGACAGAGCTGGTCTAGAGGTTCAGGAAGACAGAAGAAGAGATGAGATGGGAATAACTGAGATGATCATGGTCCAAAACTGGATGCCTGCACCGAGGGTCCCAGAGGTGGAACAGCTCCGGGTGATGACAAGGCCTGCTGAGGCTGGGAAGGTGAGTGGAGAGGTCAACGCACCAGCTGGGCTGTCCATCTCAGTACCAGCTTGGGGCTGAGATGAACTCTGACCCAGGTGCTAGTGTCTTCAAAGAAGAAGAAGAGTGACCTCGATGGGGTGGAGATGCAAGGATGAGATATAGAAGACAGAGCAGTTGTGTGGTCCTGGCCTTAAAGGAGCAGGGCCTTGCTGTTGTTTTAACAAAGATGGAAGGAACAGTGGGAATTGAGGAGGACAACAGCTCCCCCTGCCTGGGTGCTGGGTATATGGGGTAAGCTTGAAGGCCAAGAGAGCCACCAGTGAACAGGGTGAGGATGCAGGGAAGGGAACATCCCACCATGGGGGGGATGGGGGGAAGGACCAGAGGACACAGGCTAATGGTTTGCAGGGAAGAGAGTCAGGAATTCGAAGAAATGAGATGACCCGAGGGACCTTCATCCTGGGCATGACTAAGGGTTTTATTTCTTCTTTCTTTCTTTCTTTTTTTTTTTTTTTTTACTTTTTAAATCAAACATTGATATAATTCTTGCTGTGTGCCAAGCCCTCTTGTAGGCATTTTATTAGTCATTAACTCATAATTCGGATAAGAATTTTATGAGATAGGTATATCATTAGCTCCATTTTACAGAGGAGGAAGCTGAGACTCGGGAAGGTAATTTGCCGAAGATCGTCTCACTAAGTAGATCTGAACTAAAATGGTCTGGTTGCAGGGTTCGAAGCTCTTAGCACCTACGGATAAGATGTTATCTGATGCAAACGGGTCTCAGCCATTTCTAGACAGGAGAGGGATCCAAGTCTACCAGAAATTGGAGCTGTGACCTGGCTGGACTGGCTTCTGAGCACGTCTGGTTCAGTTAAGAGAACACACGTTAGATGAATTGGTTCCCAGGACTTCCAACATAGACTGGAGATTGTAGCAGCAGAGGAAACTGATGCAGGCATCTGACCTCCCAGAGGGTCAGTGTGGTCCGTGTGACTGTGCTGCTTTCAGAAACAGAAAGAACTTAACTTAGACAAACCTCGAGTCCAACTCCAACTGAATTGTGAGACCTTGGGCAAGTTGCTTCACCCATCAAGTAGAAAACCCATCCATTTTCTCACGGTGACATGGGGTCATCACACTTACCTTATAGGCTCGTTAGAGTGATTAAAAAGATGTACTGGAAAGGAAAGAAGTTGACAGAGTAGGTGCTCAATATGTGGTAGTTTAGGGCTTTTATTGTTTGGGGTTTTTCCTTTTTTTTTGTTTTTCTTTTTTTTTCTATTACTCATAATGCTCAGATCGCTCACCCTGGAAGAATTTGGGACCTCCTCTCATTTCAAGGCTTCAAGACTCAGCTCACTTGATCAGCCTCATGAAGATTGCTCCAGGGATCCCAGGTCCTCTGACAAGTCAAGAGATGTGACTGTTCTGGAAAAGGGTTTAGAGCATGGAAGAGCAGGCGCGTATAGCGTGGGGCTTCCTGGAGGTTTATTCGTCGCCTCTGTGTTGTTTATCTGCGCCTTCAGCTCAGGCCCTCCCTACTGTCGGCTTCTTGGCTGAGGATTCCGGAGTTGGGCAGAGAAGCCCATACAAACCCCAAATCCGCCAAATCCTTTAATCTACCAGAGCTCTTTGAAGGGGTGAAAAACGCCTGTGGATAAGGGGAACCAGCAGATGTAATTTATTTTCATTTGCAAAAAGCTTTTGACAAGGTCCCACCCTGAACGCTATTTAAATAAAGAAAATGGGTCACCATCAGGGGAAGCTTTGTCATGGGTGGAAGACTGGCCTTGGAGGAAAGACACAAAGGGTGCAAATAAAAGGACGGTTTTCTGGGTGGGGAAAATCGTGGGGGGGCCTCTGAGCCCTGAGTTGGGGCTAAGTTCAAGGAACACTTACACAGAATGTGAAAGAGGGCATCCCCTCGGTGAAACTACAAAATGTAGAGGTGACACTGGAGTGACACCAAGAGGAAGGGGACGCAAATGGTTTGTGGGACATAGGTTTAGCAGAAGGTGATGTATTTGGGGAGAAATAATTTGAAATACTCTTATAGGGTGAAAGGTTGTCGATTACAACTGAAAAATACTATTTTAGGACTCAAATACAAACTGTTTCCTTAAGATAGTTTCTCCCCTAGAGGTGCTGTCGGCATTTGGGGCCAGGCAATTCCTCACTGGGAAGAACGGTCCAGCCCACCTCTGGACAGTCAGCATCTCTGACTCCCATCCACTAAATGCCACTAAGTCCCACCCCCGACACACTCACCAGTCATTATGACAACTGAAAAATGGCTCCTTACATTTACAGATTCACCCTAGCAGAATCCTCCCCCACAACCCCACTCTGATCCACTTGAAATTAGGTCAATGTGCTACTCAGGCCAAACAAGTAAGAGAATTGGAAATGAAAACAGGATGCATTTGAGTTTAGGATCTTCTGGAAAGTTCTAGCCATCACATCTCAGAATGCTTGTTTGGAGCATGGTCATGGCCCAGACAAGGGCAACTTGATTGTGATAAGTACTAGGAACACAAATAAAGCAGAGGAGGGGACAGAGCGTACCAGGGGTAAAGGTGGATTTTAGACAAGGTACTTGGGCTGGGGGCTCTCTGGTCCAGTAGAGCAGAGTTAAGTGAGGAAGGTTGCTGTGGGGATATGGTGGGGATACCGGGGCTTTGTGCTTTCCAGGGTGAGGAAACAGCAAGTACAAAGGTCCTGAGGTAGAATCGACTTGTTTAAGGAATGAGAAGGCAGTCAACTTAGTGGGGGCTTGGTGAGTGAGAAGGGGAGTGGTAAGAAGGGAGGTCAGAGAGGTTGATAAGGCCAGAGTATGCAGCACCTTGCAGACTTTGATAAGGAATTTGAACTCTACGGGATGCATCCTAGGTACTCTAAGGCCTTGAAGTTGCTTTTCCTGTGGCTTTTAATATCATATTGTTGCCCTGATTAATCCATGAGCTTTCTGAGTGAGGAACTGTGTCTTTTCTCTTTGAATCCTAGTGTTTAACAGACTGCCTGGCAGAGTGGGAAAGCCTTTACAAATTCATTAAAAATTAATCAAAGACCACAAAATTATGGATAATTGATGTGACCAGCTGTGGTAGGCTAAAAAATTCAACACCCCCCTGCCCCCGCACAGGAATGATTATGTCTTAATCCCTAGAACCTGTGAATGTTACTGTATATGGCAAATAAAAAGGGTTTTTGCACGTGTGATTAAGGATCTTGAGACTAGGAATATTATCATGGACTGTCTGGGTGGGCCCTCAATGCCATCATGAGTGTATAAGAGGGAGGCAGAGAGAGATAGGACAAGAAGGAAGATGAGAAGGCCATGTGAAGACAGAGGCAGAGATGAGAGTGATGTGGCCACAAGCCAAGGAATATTGGCAGCTACCAGAAGCGGAAAGAGACAAGGAACTGATTCTCCTTCCAGCCTCTGGAGAAAGCACAGCCTTTGAGTTTAGTCCGGTGATCCTGATTTAGAACTTCTGGCCTCCAGAACGATGAGAGAATGGACTTTCGTTGTTTTAAGCCACCAAGTTTGTGGCAATTTGGTACAGAGACCACAGGAACTAAGACATCACCAAATCCTAGAAATGCCAGGATTGAGAGGGACTCTTGCAACTCTTAAAAGGCGAGCTTGGGGTAAGTGAAAGGAACAGAAAGATGGTGTGCTAACACTGGTTTTGAAACATTCCTGAAGTGTCCCTTGGGGTCTTCTTCACATGGGCTCTGTGGCTTCATCTCCCTGCTCTTTTACCTCCCACAATGTGGAGTTCAGCACGTCCCACAGAAGCTTGCCAAGTGCTTGATGTCTGTATTAAGGTAGTGTAAATCCCCTTTTCTGGAGGCCAGGGTTGCAGCATCCTTTACAATTCAGAGCACAGTCCAGAAGCAAGTCAGTAGTCTCCTAGGCCTTTGAGAGAAGAGTCACTACGACATCTGGGGATTTCAGTCCTCAGGGATGCCAGACTTCTTCACTTAGAAGTGTTTACAAGATGAGGTCAGGCATCTTCTGTTCTCCAGGGTAACAGAGAACCGCAGATTAGCATCCCAGGGAATGGGTGACTGGGGATCACTGATACGCTGAGAAGGGACAGCTGACAGTAGAATCCATCACAGCCACCACCCAGGTCCTGCAACCATCCAGCTTCCTGAGGGCATTACTGTATGAGAACCCAGCCGAGGTAGGAAGGCATGGGGCCCTCCCTGGGAGCCCATCCACTGCTCCCCTGTTCCCAAGTGAGCAAACTGAGGCAGGGAGGCTGAGTGAATTGCCCAGAGGCAGATGTCCCTAAAGATGGCTTCAGAAGGAGCCATCGGAGTGGGCTGTGGGTCACCCATTCCACCATATGTAGGTCACACCTGCTATATTTGATTCTGCTAACACAGGTTGGGGAAAAATCATGATTTTGATGGAAACAAGCTTTTTGTGAAAAACGATTACATAAAAAGTTTCTGTGCTCAAAGGAGTATGCTTCTGTTAACTGCAAAAATCAATTACATGGAACACCTTATTTTCTGGCAAATGTCAGTAAAAATGAGGTATTACTGGTCTACAGGTCACACAGGGAGAAAACTGAGGGAGCTAATTCCAAGAGGTGGTACAGAGGAAGAGACATGGACCATTGATTCCAAACCGATTGTATAAATGCATGGATTATTCGACTATAATAAAGTATTAAAGGAAAGTAGGAATTGGGGGGGGAGGTGGGGACTCACTGATGCTACCATCAGGCAGGGAGCGCCACCGGGCCAGCCCCCAGAATGATGCCAGAAACTAGACACACGGCTGGACGGACATGACCCAGCCTAGGGAGCTTCCTCCTCGCCTCTGGCTGAGCCTGGCTTATGGGGTCTCCCAGGGGCCCCAGGTTCCTCGCCCTGTTGGCCGGGAGCTGCTTAGGTGAGCAGCGGAGCAGTGCAGGCTCAGACTGTGCTCCAGGCATGTGCCCTTCCAGACCTTCACACTTCTGTGGCCGTGGGTGCTAGGGACTGAATGACTGTGCCCCTCCCCCAAATTTATTTGAAGCCCTCATCCCCAGTGTGATAGTATTTGGAGGAGGGGCCTTTGGGAGATGATTGGGTCGTGAAGGTAGAGCCCTCATGATAGGATTAGGGTCCTTACAAGAGAGACATGAAATTAATGCAATGTCGCATGCCAATTACATCTAAATTTTAACAATTAAATTTAATCTAAAAAATTTTTTTTAAAAAGGAAGAGACGTGAGAGACATGATCGCTCTCTCCACCGCATGAGGACACAGCAAGAAGGCAGCTGTCTGCAAACCAGTTAAAGAGCTCCCAGCAGGAACGGAATGGGCTGGCCCCTTAACCTTGGACTTCCCAGCCTCCAGAACTGTGAGAAATAAACACCTGTTGCTCAGGCCGCTAGACTATGGTCGCCTGTTCTAACAGCCCGAACTCAGACAGTGGGGCAAGTCATTTCACTTCTCTGAACATCAATTTCCTCTTCTGAAAAAAAGGGGATAGTAAGATTATCTGTCCCTTTGCTGCTCTTCTTCCTCCCTTCCTTCCCTCCGTCTTGGGGGGGGGGTATTAGGTTTGTTTGTTTGTTTGTTTGTTTTTTGGAGGAGGTACTGAGCTTGAACCCAGGACCGTGTGTATGCTAAGCATGAGCTCTAACACTTGAGCTAGACACTCCCCCCCTTTCCTTCCTTCTTTATTTCCATCCTTCTTTCCTTCCATCTCTCCCATGGAGATCTGTAGTACAGAGTAAAAAAAAATATATAGCCTATACGAAAACCCTGAAGTGTCCAAAGGTTTGAACAAATATAATTTTACTAAAGTCGTGTGGAACCAGCTACCCCAGTGCCACTACCATCACCATGGTTACCATTATTCTCTTGAGAGGATGACAAACTACCCCAGGCACCAGGAGACCAGGTACAGGACAGTGACAATGAGCACCAGAGAAAGACTGGGCTTCGATGTTAAGAAGCATCTCACCAATTAATATTAATGGTGAGTCAACAAGCATGGAAAGTCAGTATCAATACGGAGCATCCACCTCAGGGTCAGGTAGATCCCTCAGTAGTGGAGTCTTCTAATGGCAACCACAGGCATAATCACCCCCATCATCACCGTCGGAGCCGTCATCACAATCACAACCGTAGTCACAACCACAGTCGTAATCACAATCCTGATGGCAGTTCACACTTACGGAAGCCGGTCCTTGCTGCCAGGCCTGGCCTGGGACCTGACAGGCTGGGTCTCAGCCAGGAGCTTGTTGAGGTGATGGTGGCGGTGGAGAGGCTTCTCTTCTGGGGGAAGACAGGGAGGGGGAGGGTCGGGGCGCAACATCTTTCTTGTTCACAACCATACGCCCAACACCTAGCATGGGCCTGGCGCGTAGAAGGCACTCAAAAACATTTGCCAAATGAACACCGAGGGCCCCAGACCCTATGTGAGGAGCAGGGATTTCTTGGTGTCCAGGAGCACATCTGGGCTTGAGGTTAGTGGATCGAATTCTGCATCCGTGGGCCTTTGATTCCCATTAACTTCGCCCACACGAAGAAGATTCACTGCAGGTCAGGTTGGCTCAAGAAAGCAGAGGATCCTTGGCATGAATGATGTCTCATCACCTGTGACACACACACACAACCCACGTCTCCGGTCTCCGGAGTGGGAGCCAAGGACCCTCCCCGGGGCTGGGTGCCCTCACCTTGGATCCAAAGGGCTCGGGAGGCAGCTGCCTCCTCCTGCCTGGGCCCCCTCAGCTAAGATCTGATTTTCTCATCATCTGGATAGTCTCAGCGATTTGCAGCAAAGGGATGAACCAGCCTGACCTTTCTCGAGGTTTGTTTAAAGCAGAGCAATGTTTGTCTTGTCCAAACACTATGAATTACTCCAGAGAGTCCTGCCCAGTTTTACAATCCACAGCTACAAACAGCTCACATAAATAGGGATTCGTCCCCTCCCCTGGTCCCCCTCTGTTCCTAACAGCTTCTCCTCCCCCCACTAACTTTCTTCCAGCCTCTCAGGCCTGCCCCCCCCTGCACCCCTCACACCTTCTCTCCTCTGAGCCCCAGGGTGGGGAAGAGGCAGGTGTTGGGTGTTGCGGGCCACGGCTAGCACCTGGGTTATTGCTGGCACCGATCCCCAGGCGGGCTGCTCTGTCCCTGGCGTGGGCAGGGTTTGCCCGGCTAAGGGGGGCCTCCAGGCACATTTGTACTGTCTGTGTGGGGCCTGAAGTGCACAGTTAGGTCCAGCTGTGAAAGTGTGTTGGTAAGAGGAGGCCCCTAGGTTTGGGGGTGGGGGGTGCAACGTCCAAGCAGCGGCCCACTGAGACCATTCCTCATCTGGCAGGGCGCTCAGCTCCCCTACATCTGCTCCCTCATAGGCTTTACACCCAGGAGACCCCTGGTATCTCCTAGTAGCACACGCCACCCACTACAGGCCTTCAGAGGGGGTGGGAGATGGTAAAAACTGTTCTGCTGATCAAGGCCGGTGGTCCTGGGAGGGACGGGGCTGCTAGGGAAAGAGCCCAGTTTGGGCTGGGTTTCCCTGAATATAGTTTCTACCCGACCAGCATCAAAATGCTTTAGGATTTTTGTTTAAAATGCAGATTTCTGGGCCCCTCCTCAGGCCTGGGGAAGCCTGGGGAGGTGGGGACAGAAGCTGCTGCCCAGAGTCACAGAATGACTTCTCTGCATGAAGCCCTCTCCAGTTCAAGTCCCCTAACTAATTAGTTGGATGACACCCGCAGGCCACTTCCAGGCTCAGTATCACCATCTGTAAAATGGCCTGAGAGTCTCTGAAGGGCTCCTTCCTGCTCTTGAATGTGTGGTTTCAAGGAGAGCCCAGAAGCAGCAAGAGTTGGTGGAAGCAGCCTGAGAAAAAAAATCCAAGGAGTCCTTAAACTGGGAGGAGAGGTGTTGATGAAGACTTGGAGAGATGCCGGGGAGCTGCTGCTAGTCGGGGTGTGAGCGGTGCCTGGGATACTTCTACCCAGGGCTGCGCACTTGGAGCCAAGTGTGATCTCATTTCACCCTTGCCTTGCAGACAAGGAAACTGAGACTCAGAGGGAGGAGTAACTTCCACTCAGAAGTCAGCGAGTGGCATGGGATTAGATGCCCTCCACACCCTGGGACACCCATCTGGCCATTCCAGAAAGGCCCCTTCCAGCCAGCTTCCCTTGTTCCAGCCTCTCAACCAAGGTGAGGCTGGGCGTTAGGGCCAGAGCTCCTTCTTTTTCCCCATGGGAGGGTCCCCGTGGGCACAAAGGCCCAGGGCCAAATCTGCCCCGTGCGGTGGACGCGCGGTGAGCCCTCACGGCAGGAGAGTCAAGTGTCCGGAGCTTAACTCTGGAGAGAGCCAAGCCGGCCCTGCCCACCCCGAGTCTCTACGGCCGGGCTGGGGGCGCTGTCGCGGCGCGGTCCTCGAGGTTCGGACTGCGGCTGCCGCTCACGATCCTCCCTCGCGGAGGGCAGGGGGCGCCGCCAGGGAGAGAGGCCCCACTCGCAGAGCCCGTAGACAACTTGTGCCCAACACTCGGGGAGACCCGCGGCCAGAGCATAAAGAGCGGTCACCGATTCAGATCATGCCCCTGGGCATACCCTACGGTCCAGGCAGGAGTGGTGAGCTGGAGGCCGCGGAGAGCATGGTGTCACCTCCCGCCCCGCAGGCCAAGAGCTCATGTCTCAGGGAATCCGAAATTAAACGTCTGGTGAGGGTCGGGACTCCACCAGCGGGCCCTGTCTCTGCGATCTATGCTCGTGCGCTGGCTTCCAGGTACAATTTGGAGATCCTGAAGCTTTCTGTGTGACCTCGGGCAGCTGTGGACGGCTCTGGGCCGCGGATCCTCCTTTTATGCGAACCTCAGGCTTTGGGACGGATGCTCCCCCAGCCCAGCTCCAACGTCCGCGGCTTGAATTAGCTGCGCCTCCTTCTAGTTTAGCATTTGATTTTCTAATCAAGCTCTTTGTCCCCTGCGGCCTTAACCCGAGCCCCTTGCCTCCTGGTTTCCCCTCGGGCCCCGCCTGGGTCTCGCTCTCGCCCGACTTTCCCGTCGAAGGCAGTCGAGTGAGTGATTCCCGGGAGCCGAGGCCGAGGCCGGTGGGTCCGCGGCGCGGGCCGGGCTGTATGGAAATGGCCAGAGGAGCCGGCAGGCGCGGCGGCGATTTATTCTGGGAGTGACAGCCCCTTTGAGCGCTCAGCGAATGGCATTTTCTGTCTGTGAAAGCCTTTCTTCCCACCTCTGTTCAGATTAGCCCGGGGGATGAATGCGCCCATTATCCAGCCCGCTGACCATTCTGAAACGCCAAATTAATTACTAAGCACTGAATCAGGCGCCGGGGCCGGGGCACTGGGAGGTGTGAAAATAGCGAGCGACTGGAGCTGGGGAAGGCGAGGGGCGCAGCGCCGAGAGGCCGGGCGGGGTGGCCCGGGGCGCGGGCGCGGGCGCGGCGGGACTGGGGCGGACTTGGCCGGCCGCCGAGCGCGGCCTGCCGGCGTGACCGGGCGCGACCGCGGGGCGAGCGGGCCGCCGGGGCCCCGGGCGGGGAGCAAGGCGCGGAGCCCAGGTGGCGGCTCCGCCGGGCTGGGCTGGCCGGGGGCGCGGCCGGAGGTCGCCAAGTGCGCGGGGCGCGGGGCCGAGGCTGGAGCGTGCGCCGCGCGCCGGTGCCTCCCGGGCATCACCGCAGGGGACGCCCGTCCTCAGACGGCCCCGGCCCGCGGCCACCCCGCGGTCCCCGCCCAGGAGCTCACCACTCCAGCTGCCCTCCGAGGCCTTCAAACAACTTGGGCGCCGCCTAGCCATCGCGGCCCTAGCCCGAGCTTCCCGAGCGCGGGGCTGCCCGGGGCCGCGCCACCGGGCCCCGACTCCGGCTCGGCGGACCGCACTTACCTCCCGGAGCGCCGTGCGGGAGAGGGAGGCGAGCTCTCGGCGGCTCCCGGTGGAGTGCGCTGGGCGCGGGGCGCGCGCGCCTTTAAGACTCTTCCCCGAGACTCCGCCAGGTGGTGTCAGGCCGGCCGGGCCCTTGCGGCTCCGCACCCCCGCGGCCACCCTGCTTCCCAGCCCGCCCCGGACACAACCCAGCCACTCGCTCCCACTCGGCGCCCTGCCGCGCCCGCTCCAGCGGAGTTGAGCCTGAAGCACAGGAAGACAGGCTGGGAATAATTTGGGACACACGGATGCTCAAGAGAAAAGCACCCATCCTACCCACTCTAAGCTTTGGTTGGCCTGGGGATGGAGGAATCTATCTTTGGCCCGATGCTGGCGGGGGGGGAGGGGGGCAGGGAGGGAGGGAGAGGAGAGGACTGAGAATTCTTGTCCGAGGACGTGCGATTACGTCCCCACTGTCATCATCCCAAGACGCTCCTTAAGTCTGCTCTAAACTGGTCCTCTCGTCCTTTCATCCAAGATGGCGAGTGACACGCCTCCCCCGGTCACAGCTGAAATGACTGAAGCTATAAAATAGAGAACTGTGGCCACTTAAAACTAGGAAAATGTGATATTCACACTTTTGAAACAAAAGTTTAAGAGGACCCGAGGGAAGGTTGAAGGAACTTCACCTTCAGCGGACAAGAAGCAGGAGTTGGCCTGGCACGCGCAGAGAGCAACCCTCCATCCCGGGTGTCCCCTCTAAGCTCAGGAGAGTGAGTTCAGGAGCGAGACCGGCCCCTGGGCACCCGCCACCGCCGAACTCACCGCCGCGCAGGGCACATGTCTGCAGGCATAAACTACAATTCTAGCTTCAGGCCATTATTAAAATTTTACATCAGGTGCCTTCTCTTTCAAAAATTAGTTTTTGACATTTGTGTTGAGATTGCAAACTGCGTTAATAATTAACCCGGTTTTTCTGTCTTCGTTGTTTACTATTTCTTTGGTATCAAGGTCTTTCTCATTCCTGAATTCCTTATTTTGATTCATTTCTCACACAACTTAGTAACTCTTGGGGGAAGGGCATGTGGATGCTGGACTTTTTAAGTGGCTGCATGTCCAAGAGTGTCTCCCTATTAACTTCAACAGACATTAACTGGACCATAACCTTAAAAAAAATTTTTTAATGAAAGGAGGTAATTAGATTTATTTACTTAGTAGAGGTGTTTGGGAATTGAACCCAGGATCTCATGCATGCTAGGCATGCACTCTACCACTGAGCTATACCCTCCCCCAGGAACCTATGGCCCTTTATTTACACTTACAACTCTGCAAGCTATGATGTTGTCAGCATAAAGCAGGGAAGCAAGTGGAAAGTGCTTACTTTGATCTGTGATCCATGATCTGGAAGGTCCATGGAGTGACTATTTGTGACTATTAGTTATTAGTTGTTGATTCATCATCTTCTGATTTTTTACAGTGCAGAAATTTCTTCTAGGTTTTAGAGAATAGCATCATTCAGATCCTTTCATCTTTTCAGGGCCATCTGGCTTTAGTTTAGCTGGTTAAAAGAAAAAATATATACACTCAGTTACTGCCTCCTTTACTAATTGTGCCTTAGGGTTAGTCCCTTCTCTCTCCACTTTCACAGCTTCTCCTGTAAAATGAACAAATTGGGCTACCTGAATGCTGTGGTCCCATCCCACTCCAGTGGTCTGGGAATCTAAAAAGCAATGGCCCCACCAGTGAGATGTCACTTCACACCAACTAGGATGGCTATAATAATAATAATTTAAAAGGCAGATAATGCCAAGTGTTGACAAAGATGTGGAGAAATTGGAACCCTCACGCATTCCTGGTGGGGATGAGAAAAAAGGTGCCGCGATTGGAAAAGTCTGGCAGTTCCTCAAGAGGTTAAATGTATGACCCAGCAATTCCACTCCTAGGTCTATACCCAAGGGAAATGAAAACATATGTCCACACAAAAACCTGTACACAAATATTCATAGTAGCATCATTCATAAGAGCCCCAAAGCAGAAACAATCCAAATGTCCATCAACTGATGAATGGCCAAATACAATGTGGCATATCCCTATAATACAATATTATTCAGTCATAAAAGGGAATGAGGTACTAATACAGGCTACACCAGGGATGAACCTTGAAGACAGTATGCTAAGTGAAAGGAACGAGCCACCAAAGGTCATATATTGTATGGTTCCATTCATTATGAAACGTCTGGAATAGGCACATCCACGGAGGCAGGAAACAGATTTGTGGTTGCCTAGGGCTGGCTGGGGGTGGGGGTAGGGGATAAGAGGTGGGTGAATGCTAATGGGAGTGGGCTTTCTTTTGGGGGTGATAAAAATGGATCGTGGTGATGGTTACACAACTCTGTGACTTTACTAAAGGCATTATATTGTACACTTAAATGGATGAATTGTATGGTATGTGAAATGTATCTCAAGATTGACGTTATATTAAAACATACTTACTGTGTCTCTGCTCTCATGAAACACACAGTATAATTGGGGGATTAGCCATTTCAGGGTCAAGCACCTTCTGGACACTTATGCACAGAGATTTCCACAGCCCATACAAAGGCAAGACTTTTCTGGATCTTACCAGGTCCTCATACTTAGGTATGAACTTTCTATTCTTTTTCTTCTCTTTTGGAAATCTTCCAAATGGCTGCAGGTCTCCCCGCAGACTCAGCAGTCTGACTCTCAGAATAGGGTCTCCCAGGAAAGCTGCCACTTGCAAGGCTAAAGCACAGTTATTAAGAGCAGCACCTGTAGAGCCAGCCCTCCAGGGCTCAAATCCCAGCCCTGCCTCTCCCTGGCTACTTGAACATAGACAAGTCACTCGCCTTCTCTGTGCCTCAGTTTCCCCAGGTGCCAAATGGGGATAACAGTGCCCATTTCTTAATGATTATGTCACGATGAAATGAGTTAATGTATGTAAAATGACAGCATGTGGTAGGCACCCCCTAAATGTCAGTGAATGAATTTACTCGGTTATTGCTATCCACCTGCAGATTGAAAGGTGCTTGACCTATCTCACAGAACCGCTATTCTCCCCTGTCCCACTAGGTGGCGCCATCACACCACTTCGGGCAACGAAAGTGGCCCCGGGGTCCCTTGCAGTTAAGTCTCGGACTCTGATGAACATGCAAACAGAGCTGCAGCTGCAGTTCCACCTGTGAACTATATACAGTAATATCACCTACAATGCAGGTAAATTTCTCTAATCAGCACCACTCACTGGAAAAAAAAAAACATTCTCTCCAATCCCGAGAAACCAGTGCACGTTTACAAACAAAATAAAATATTAGGTACATACCAGCTCATGTACTGCTGTCCAACGAAAGCAGTGAGGCCCAGGGGTTAGTTTTTCCACAGCACCCTCCTCCTTTTCATTACAAATACTTGTTTTGTTTTGTTTTGAATGTAGGTACTGGGGATTGAACCCAGGACCCTGTGCATGCTAAGCATGAGCTCTACACTTGAGCTATACCTTTCCCCCTCATTACAAATATTTGATGACACTCTCCCTTATCCCAAAATGAAATTTATAGACAACATAGTTTTCCAAAACACATAATTTCCCCCGTATCAATATAATGCCCTGATAGTAATATAAAGAATAAATAAAAAGGAAGTCATGTATAGTGAAATAACTATTTCAGTACACAAATGCCTGGGCAAAGCGACATTAGGTGTCACGTAATGAAACAGTTGAATGCTTGCATCTAAGGGTAGAATTACCAAGAAGACCACAGTAGCAAATGGTCTCTGATAGGGGTGTTCTGCTCTCGTGGTTCAGATACCTTGAGTGGCGTTGATTTTCCAAAGCGGTCAACAGTTCTTGGTCAAGTTGCCTTCCTGGAAATATCAGTGTGTGGTAAAATTGTGAATCAAGACAAAACAAAACAAATCCTTTGTGTTCATAGACAAAATAAAAGTAGGCTCTGGGCACAGATGGCTTTTCGTTTTTATGAATGTCCACTGGGACATCTGAAAGTTGTACGGGAAGTCGGGTGGTGCACAACTGTCCCCTAGGTACACTGCAGATGTCTGGCACCTCTGGCTTCCGACTACTGAATAGTAGTAGTGTCCCCCATCCCTGTGACAGCCAAAGCCACGCCACCACAAATTTTCAACTGAACGATAGCATCTCCACAGAGAACCCCTGGTCCAGGGTCAAAATTGCTTTGGGCACTACTAGCAAAGCTGGCACTCGGTCTGCTTAGGGCTCAGCTCATAAAAGGTATTCATTTTTCTCTGTCCACGCAAACTCACTTGTCTGGGACGAGAGCCGGGACTCAGAGGGGGTTCCGGGAGAGGGAGGCTGTGGGATGGGGTCTTTTCCTCTGAGTGTTAGCTCTTTGTCCAGGAAGGGGAAGCCTGAAGAGGGAGGCTGCTCTTGCCTGCCAATCTTGGGCACAACCCAGTGGTCTGTTTGAGGCTTTTCCTAAAACCCAGCTGGGAAGAAAATCAGCACAGACATAATCCTGATTTTAGCCACAGGGGCCAGGGCCTCTGAGCAAACCCCGGGCTTATGAGGACTTCCTGCTGTACATTTACTGGGCATGTCAGCGTCAAGTTATTCTTGCTCTGCTTCCTCAGGGAGGGGGCCAGCGAGACCAGGGCCCCTGGGGCCAAGGTTGTGACGTATTGGCATGTCCAGGCTTGCTCCCGGGCTCCGTTAATTATGTCCACCTCCACCTGCTATGGGGCTTTTTCCAGTCCTTGCATCTGGTCCTTCCTTTTTCTCAGCTGCTATGGCACCAGCCCCTCTACCCTTCCCCGCCCCAACTGTCAGCTTGTTCGTCTTGAGAGGCAGGTATGACGTGACCCGATCCCCCCGCTGGTATTTCTGGAATTCAGCTGGTTTAGCAAAGCAAGGCCGGCTCGCTCCCGAGCCGGGCAGCTGCATCTCTCTGTACACATTCCATCACTCCCGCCAATTGATGTCTCAGGGCCAGCTGCTCATCTACGACACAGGTTTTGACACCTCAGGAATTCCCTCCCAGACTCTCCAGTCTAAAAAGGGCAGCCAAAGGGTCCAGAAGGCTTCCTGTCATCAAACAAAAGGGTCAGAAGCCTGTGACTCTATGTCTTTCTGCTCTACAGACAACAGTCCAGATGGCTCCTCATTCAGGCATCCGCACACCTGGGGCCCTAAGCACAGAGAGTCACTGACCACCTCCTGTACGCCAGGCACTGTGGGTGCAGTGGGAACCCGGCAGACACAGTCCCTGTTCTCAGAGCCTGTCATCCAGTAAACAGTAACACAAACAGCTATGTGACT